>NC_064648.1:173268674-174687424 GCF_023864345.2 Schistocerca serialis cubense
TCTTTCGATTAGTTACAGTATTAATTTCACATTTATATCATGTTTCTCATGTAAGAACAATGTTAATCACCAAAGCGTCATTTTCGAATTATATGTATACTGAAATAGTGGTTATTTTTGTATGTAATTTGGAAACAGGTCACTTTACAATAAGGCAATTAGGACTGGTGTTTAATGCTCTCCGAGGGGTTCTGTGTGTGTTTGAGGTTTACGGGCGCTAAACAGCGTGGTCATCAGCGCCCAAACGCATAAAAACAGGAACACATGCAGTGAAGGGACTAAGACGAACAGCGAACAAGGAGAACGGCTAAAAGACACAGACCTGACACAGTTCCAAATCCTCACATACAGAGGCAAAACAAGAGGAGAAGGAACACACTAAAAAGGAAGGGAAACAAGGAAAAGAGAACAGAAACCGAAGGGAAACAAGGAGGTAATCGTGACTGGCTGACCTCTTGCCTAAAACCTGGGTGAGCCAGTCACCCAGCAGCACATTAAAACCCTCTCCCTAAAATCCGAGGCAACAAATTGGACAGGACACAAAACCGTAAGACCTTAACTACAGTCATTGCGTCATCTTGTAAAATAGAGGGCAAATCCGGTGGCAAAGAAACCACTGCCCTCTGGTCAGAGAATAAAAGACAGTCAAGTAAAATGTGGCGGACAGTAATCTGGACGCCACAAGCACTGCAGATTGGGGGGTCCTCCCGCCGGAGTAAAAAGCCATGCGTTAAGGGTCTGTGCCCGATGCGGAGGCGAGTGAGGAGAACCTCATCCCACCTGCACGACTGGTAGGACGTGCGCCATGGCCGCATAGTGGCCTTGACCAGACGCAGCTTATTTTCACCGACTGCCAGCCACTCCTCTTCCCACTGACGCAGAACGCGAAAACGCAGGAGGGAGGTAACAGCATGGAGGGGGACGGCACATGCAACAACGTGAGGGAGGGAACATGCTTCTTTGGCAGCCACATCCGCCAGTTCGTTTCCCCTAATACCCACGTGCCCCGGCACCCAGCAGAAGGAAACCTCCTTCCCCTGCCGTTGCAGGTGGAGTAGGGCATCATGGATGTCCTGGACGACCGTATCCGCTGGGTACAAGTGTCGCGTGGTCTGAAGGGCACTCAGGGAGTCAGAACAGATGAGGAACTTACGACTGGAAACACATCTCATCTGCTCCAATGCCCGCAAGATCGCAAACAATTCGGCATCAAAGATGGTAAACGCCGCAGGAAGCCGTAACTTGACGACTCGATCAGGGAAAACAACAGCACAACCAACAGAGTCCCCCTGTTTAGAGCCATCCGTAAATACTGGTACATGGTCGGGATGCTGGTTTAAAATATCATAAAATAAGGAGGTAAAAACAAACGCAGGAGTGCAGCTCCTCCGGTACTCCGACAAGTCTAAAAGGCCTCTGGAGCAACCAGGGAGGCAGGCGAGTAAAACCTTGTCGTTGGGGGGCCACACGCTCCACACTAAGGGACTCGAGCAAATGCTTGGCACGAATCCCAAATGGTCTCGTTGCCCTGGGACGACTGGAAAAGAGACGTTCCATAGGCGGTCGGGCAACGGTAGGGTACGCAGGGGAGGTAGGACAGGCAAGGAATTGACACACCCGTCGCACCATGAGGACTTTCCGCTGGATGGCGAGCGGCGATTCCCCTGCCTCGACACACAGGCTGGGGATGGGACTGGTACGGAAGGCACCAGTGGCCAGCCTGATACCCTCATGGTGTACTGCGTCAAGAATCTTGAGATACAAAGGCCTCGCTGACCCACACACGGTGCAACCATAGTCAAGACGCGATCGGACGAAAGCCCTATAAAACTGCAGCAGACGCGCCCGATCTGCACCCCAGGACCGATGGCTCAGACACTTAAAAATATTCAGTGCCTTCAGGGCCCGCACCTAGAGGTCTTTAAGGTGAGGCAACCACGACAACTTGGAATCAAAAGTGAGGCCCCGGAACAGCACAGTGTCACTAAAAGGAAGAATGGTGTCCCTCAGACGCAATTCAGGGGAGGTAAAAAGACGTCGAGAACGATTAAAATGAACACACACACATTTGTCTGCAGAAAAGGAAAAACCCGTCTTCGCAGTCCGTGCCTCTAATCGCTGTATCGTAAGCTGCAACTGCCGACTAGCAGTGACAAGACCGGAGGAAGAACAGAAAACAGCAAAATCGTCCACAAACAAGGAGCATTGGGCAGGAATCCAGATAGTGGATGTGATACTGTTAATGGCGACGGCAAAGAGGGTGACACTTAAAAAGCTTCCCTGAGGAACACCATTCTCCTGCACATACAAATCAGATAGCACATTACCAACCCTATATCGAAAGAGGCGGTGGGAAAGAAAGGACCGAATGAAGACGGGGAGACGGCCACGAAAGCCCCACTCGTGGAGTTGATTGAGGATATGGCGGCGCCAAGTAGTGTCATACGCCTTATGAATGTCAAAGAATACACCTAGACAATGCTGGTTACGCAGGAAGGCTTGTTGGATGGTCGCCTCAAGCAAGGTCAAGTTGTCTATAGGTGAACGACATCTCCGAAAGCCACACTGAGAGGGGCTAAGGAGCAGCCTGGTCTCTAGCAGCCAAACCAGGCGACAGTTGACTATGCATTCCAACGTCTTCCCGACACAGCTCGTCAAAGCAATACTCCGATAACTACTGGGACGCATTCGGTCCTTCCCCGGTTTGAGGAGGGGAATCAAAACCGCCTCCCACCACGAGTCAGGGTACGTGCCGGATAACCATATCATATTAAAACAATTCAGGAGAACTTCCTTGGAAGGCAGTAACAAGTGCTGCAGCATGCTGTACCGGATTTGATCATGACCAGGCGCAGTATCATGAGCCACAGACAGCGCCGAATCCAGTTCCCACATTGTGAAGGGGCAGTTGTAGGGCTCAGAATTTGGAGACCGGAAGTGCAAGTGACCCCTCTCGGTGGCAGTGCGGTAGCGGCAGAAATCTGGATCACAGTTAATAGTGGCGGTAGATGCCGCAAAATGCATGGCCAGTGTCTGGGCAATGTCTCTCGGCGCCGTGAGAAGACTTCCCTGATGCAGCAATGCCGTGACAGGTAGTTGGCTGCGTTTCCCGGAAATCCTCCTGATGGCTTCCCATACTTTCGTAGAACTAGTGGAGCGGGAGACGGAGTTCAAGAACGATTGCCACGACCGTCGTCTGCTCTCTTTAATCACGCGCCGCACTTTGGCCCTTGCCACCCGGAAGGCCGCAAGATTGTCAGCTGAGGGACGGCACTTGAAGCGGCGCAGAGCTGCACGGCGGGCTCGGATGGCTGAGCGGCACTCAGTGGTCCACCAAGGGACAGGATGCCTCTCGGGATGACCGGATGACCGTGGGATTGACAATTCAGCAGCATGGGAGATCACGGCTGTAACACGGTCTACCCATTCGTGGATGCTGGCACGGTGTTCCAAAACAGCCAGTTGGCTGAAAAGTGTCCAGTCAGCTCGGCAGAGGTGCCACCGGGGCGGCACTGGTAATGCCATAGCCTCATCCAGGAGGCGAATCCAAAGGGGGAAGTGGTCACTAGAATGGAGGTCAGCAGCAACCTCCCACAGAGCAGAATCCGCGAGTGCTGGAGAGCAAAAGGAAAGGTCAATAGCTGATGACGACCCAAAAGCAGTACAGAAATGAGTGGGAGCACCAGAGTTGAGGATGCACAGTTCTTCAGACATCACGAGGCTTTCCAGAATGCGACCCCTGGGGCAGGTAGTCGAAGAGCCCCATAAGACATTATGAGAATTGAAGTCCCCCAGAAGAAGAAATGGGCAAGGGAGTTGGCTAATAAGGTCTGCGAGAGCCTCAGAGCCTATCGCATCCTGAGGTGGTAAGTAAAGTGAACAGACTGTGAGCCTCCGACCCACAAGAAGGTCAACTGCAACTGCTTGCAAGTCTGTAACGAGAGGGAGCTCAGATGAGGGGTGCACGTCACGGACAAAAACCGCAACACCACCCTTTGCCCTTTCCCCCGTCAGATCATTTTTCCGATAGACGGTATAGCCCCGTAAAGAAGGAGCATCAGTGGCCCGAAAATGTGTCTCTCGGAGACATAAGCACAAAGGGCACTCTCGTACAAGGAGTTGTAATTCGGCCACATGCGTCCTGAACCCATTCAGGTTCCACTGTAATATGGGAGCCAGTGATCAGGGGGGCTGAACTCTCACCCTGCCTCTGTGCTTTGGAGGAGAGCCCGTACTGGCCGGAGATTTATTCCTGGGGCGAGAAGATCGCCCCCGGTCGACGTCAATGTCCATCAGCTCCGATGACGACCCACGGGAGATGTCAGACAGTACGATGGCCTCGTCATCGGACCGACCCCGACTAGTCTCCTCAGGTGGCAAAACCTTCAGCTTCGGCGTCTTTGTCTTGGGGGGCTTAGAATGCAGAGCCTTGTCAACAGGTGGAGCATTACTCGCTTGGGCAGAAGGCCCCACATGGGGAGAGGGAGGAAGTACCCCAATGTCAGCAACCACAGCCTTGTCCGACGTTGCGGGGAGAGCCGCAGGTTGCAAAACAACCGCAGCAGCACAAGTGCACTGGCAAACGCAGGTATTAGTGCTAACACTAGCAACCTCCGTTTGCGTAGCAACAGTGGCCATTTGTACCTGTTTTTTCACAGCGGAAGTGAAAGATGTAGTAAACACAGGAGGTTGCATGGCCTTAAAGAGCTTCTTGGCCTCACCATAGGGGATGCGCTTAGATGTTTTGATCCCCTGTATCTTCCGTTCTTCGAGATAGATGGGGCAGACCCGGCTCCAGACAGGGTGACTCCCAGAGCAATTCACGCACTTCACAGGTGATGAACAATCGGCTCCTTCATGGGCAGGCTGACCACATTTACCACAAGTGGCTATCCCATTGCACCCCAACGTAGTATGCCCAAAGCGCTGACATTTAAAACAGCGCATTGGATTGGGGAAATATGGCCTTACCGGCAAACGTAAGAACCCCGCTTTAACATGCTCTGGGAGTCGTGGGCAACTGAACGTGAGAATAAACGAGTCGGATTTGATGAGGTCCCCATCGACTCGTTTCATAATATGCTGCACGTCAACAATACCTTCATCAGCCCATTCAGATTTTAACTCGTCTGTGGGGATATCCACCAAGTCCCTACATGTCACAACACCCTTACTGTAGTTCAGAGTGGAGTGGAGCTCGGTCTCGATAGCGTACTCACCGAGACAGGTTGCTTTCCGAAGAGAAGCGACTTGACGGGAACTAGATGTCTCAACTAAGAGAGTCCCATTGCGCAGTCGCTTCACAGATTTAAGTGTTCCTGCAATTCCCTCAAGACCCTTGTGGATGTAAAAGGGAGAAACCCTCTCAAAGCTACCCTCCTTCCCTTTAATAATCAAAAACACATTCTGATTATCAGCACGTGCTCTGTTACGACAGTCTGATAAATCTCGATCAACACTAGGCGCTGGAGGACTCGCAGCACGAAGTCGCTTCTTCGATGGGGTGTGTTTTCCTACCAGTGGCCCACCCAAGCCACTGGTAGGGGGAAATGTAGAGGTCGAAGGGTCCATTGTGGTCCCACGAGCAGCTAGGGAACTAAAGGTCCGCTCAGACAGAGCCCCGCGTAAGCCTTATACAACTGGGGTGCGGCAGGTGCCCCAGAGGTTGCCCGCTTGCGACTGTTCCACCTCAACAGCCACGCATCTCATAGGCGCGGAGCACACCGGAAGATTGAGGGGTTTGCATAGAGGTTGGCCGTCCTCGCAATCCAGGCGGTCAAGCCAAGATTACCATTCCCCGCAGCACACAACATTCCACCGCCGCGCCATACGGTGGTCCCTGACGCATGTCCGGGGGTTACGGTGACAGGAGACTGGCGGCGCCGACCAGTCCCCAGCTCAGGACCCCGGGGTCGCCAACCCGAGGGGTTCTGATAGGGCAATGAGATACAGTAATCTTTCAGAGTCTTCGTCACACCAGTTGCTGACGTCGACGAACTGAAGGGTAGGATACAAGCTGCTGTGGGTAATGTGACAGAACACATGTTACGAAACATCTGGCGGGAAGTGGAATACCGACTCGACATTCTCCGAGCTACCGAGGGAGCACACACAATGTAAGTGGTCTTTAAAAAAACAGGTAACACTAACCTATGTAACGGCATCAAATGTAACTCATTATGTCAAACAGTTATTCTGTTATAAATTTTTATAATCAGAACAAGACTTAGTGCCCAACCTGTATAACTGCACAGTAAAAAGCAGTGTGACACCTACTATACTTCACAGCCCGATCCGAGGCCACACGGCGAGTACGCACGAGGGGACGGCTCACAGAACCTGAAGGAGACTACGTTAGCTGTGAAAACATCGTGCAGAAAATGTCTCTCCTGTGCCAACCTCTTCATGTCTGAGTACTTACATACAATGCCCCACCCCAATTATTTGCTGGATATATTCCAATTTCTGGCTTCCATTACACATTTATGTTTTACAGCTCCTCTAATACCGTACAAGTTATTCCCAATATTTTCTCGTCAATCTTTCTCATCCTCCTTTCCCACATCGGAGTATTCCTCGCTTCTAGTCATACCAACACACTTAACTTCCATCTGCATTCAGTAATACCACATACCAACACTTTGATTCTCTCCTGGCTTTTACACAGTGCACAATTAACTTCCACGTTCAAATTACAGCCTATGTGTCATACTAGCAGACCTCAATTTCTTAGGAATGTCCTCTTTGCCTGTGCTATCTCTCTTCTATTTTCTTCTTACTGTGACATCTCTCACGCATTATTTTGCTTCCGAGATACCACCACTCTACCTAGTTACTGCTTTTGTCTGATAAACACTCTGTTCATATTATGTGCTCGTCAGACGGTCCATTCCAAATGACAACAGCTTTGAGGCACAAGAAAAGCCAAAGCACTCAGTCTCACCGGGACAACTGTTCCTCCACAACACGTGCAGCAAACAGGTCCTCCCTTGCCGGCAGCTCGTGCTAGCGAGCGTGTGACGGCCTCCGTGGCCAGACAGCAGGTGTTCCGAGACCCCGGGCTGCGGTGCCCGCATCGGACTCTCAATGAGCCGCTGCCAGAGCCCGCCAATCCCAGACTGGACGTCAGTCGCCAGCAGACTTATCTTCCGGGACACTCGGTGACCGAAGACCCCGAAACCGGGGGCTTCGACTGTGTACAGAAACGGGCGAGTTACACTGAGAGACAATGATTTTCCCTGATTATCAGTTGTTAATATAGAACTAATTACCCATTAATATGAAGTCCATTTATTTACATTGCAAACACTTGGAGGAATGCTGTCAAAAGAATTGTAATGGTGTCTTCTCGAATTGTTTTCTGATGGAGGTGTGAAAAAGGTGCAGTATATGAAGACAGCTACTGGTAACAATTTACCGACTTCCTAGATACACACCGGCAGGACAGACAGTGGTGGCAGTGGTCGAAGAACCTCAGGTTGGGAAAGGTGTCGGCACTTGCCAACCACTCGAATCGACAGCAATTTTACTAGAGGCACATTCCAGCTGCCTCAGAGTAACGACAGGCAGAGGTAGGTGCGCGCGATCGCGCGCATGTGTGTAGTGGACAGAGTGAGTCAATACTGGAGCTGGCAGCAGTCGGCAGTGTCGTCTGGGGTCAAACCCCGCCTGGTGACTCTAGAGCAGTGCACGGCACTGACTGACCCCACTGGCTCCGGCCCGAGAGGACCTCAGTTCGACCCCCGGCCTATCCGGACGGCAGCCAGACCCACGGGCTCTCGGTCCCGTCGGGACAGTGGAGGAATGTCGACCGTTTCACACACGGCAGATGCCCGTGCCCAGCCTGGCCGGACAGCTATTTTTTATACTGACAAAGCAGGTCTCGTTTCAGCTGTCACACACACACACACACACACACACACACACACACACACACACACACACACACGGCCTGCCGAACTCCACCAAAATGTGTGTAATGCCAGGGTCGTGGTCACAGAGTCACCAGCAACTCACAATGTCGAGTCAGCATGTGCCACTAAGTGCCTGCATTTTGCCATCGGGCCTCTGCTTGAACCTGTGAGGTTGGTTGGTTCGTTGGTTTAAAGGCGGGAGAAGGGACCAAACTACGAGGTCATCAGTCCCTTGTTCCTAATAAAACAATACCACAAGTGTGAGAATAAAACAGACGAAATATATAAACACAAAACGGAAAGAAAGGAAAAGCCAAAAGAACAAAGGGAAGGCAACGAACACTAAAAGGAACAAACAAGGACAAGGACAAGAAAACAACAGAGATGCTAGAAACAGAAGAGAGTTAAACATGAAAGCAAATTACAGTAGCTGGCCAACCACGAAAAACAAAAAGGGAAAGCCAGCCACTCTGCAACACATTAAAACCTAAACCCTAAAAGCTCTAGGGTGGAGGACACAGAGGGACAAAGGACATGCACTAAAACCTACATAGAAGTATAAAACCCACTCTCACAGATAAAATATAAAACTAAAGCTGCTGTGGAGGCATTGTTGCCCAACACCGAAGGCATGGAGCTGGGAAAATTAAAAAGCTTGCCGCAGAGTGGCTAAAAGTGGGCAGTCCAGCAAGAGGTGGACGACTGTCATTGGGAGCCACAGCGACACTGAGGTGCGTCCTCACAATGGAGCAGGTAACAATCGCATTAGCCACGTATGGTCAATGCGGAGCCGGCAGAGGACAACTGATTCCCTGTGAGTGGCCTGCACGGAAGATTTCCACGCATTTGTAGTTTCCTTAATGACACACAGTTTGTTGTGCGTGCTGTGATGCCATGCCATCTACCCAAGTCAAAAAATGCTGTGGTGTAAGACAGAACACAGGTCAGCTTCGGAGATGCCTATCTCCAGAAGCGGTTTCCGCGTCGCCTGTTTGGCCAGCCTGTCGGCAAGTTCATTGTCGGGGATTCCGACGTGTCCTGGGGTCCACACAAACACCACGGAATGGCTGCATTGTTACAGGGTATAGATGGACTCTTGAAAGGTCACTACCAGAGGGTGGCGAGGGTATCACTGGTCGATAGCTTGTAGGCTGCTCAATGAGTCAGTGCACAGGAGAAATGACTTGCCACAGCACGAGTGAATGTACTCAAGAGCAAGAGATATGGCCGCCAGCTCTGCAGTGAAAACACTGCAGTCAACTGGCAAGGAGTGCTGCTCAACATGTCACCCACGAACATGAGAAACCTACGCGACCATCACCCAATGAGCCGTAGGTGCAAACCACTTCAGAGCCTTGGAACATGTCAAGAATCGAGAGGAAGTGACAGTGGAGAGAGGCGGGGTTAACGGAGTCCTTAGGGCCGCGAAAAAGGTCCCGACGAAGCTCCATCTGAGGCGTACACCGTGGAGGTGTATGTGAACAGACCGGAAGTAGATGTGTTAAAGAGAAGGACTCCAGTTCAGAGAGAAGGGACTGCACGCGAACCACAATCATCAGCCCCGATCTGGGCCGCAGATGTGGGAGATGGACTACTGTGGGCAGGAGAACGAGACTGTAATTCGGATGCTCAGGGGAACTATGAATGTGTGCTGCGTGACTGGCAAGCAGTTGCGCATGTCTCACCTGCAGCGGAGGTACACCAGCCTCCACGATTACGCTGGTCACCGGACTCGTCATAAAAGTTCCTGTCACTAATCGAACCCCACAGTGGTGCACAGGGTCGTGTAAATGCAATTCTGAAGGCACTGCCGAGCCATAAACCACACTCACATAGTCAATTCGGGATTGGACAAGGGTTCTGCAGAGCTGCAGCAGCGTGCAGCGAGCTGCAGCAGCGTGCAGCGATCTGCACCCCAATTGGTGTTGCTCCGGGAACAGAGGGCATTGAGGTGCTGCAGCATTTCTGATAAGCCAACGAAGATGAGGGAGCCAAGTCAATCAAGCATCAAAAACCAGTCCTAGGAAATGATACGTCTACTAACAAAGAGATAGAGGGGCTGGCCAGTACTTACCTCAGCTCAGTACAGCCGATAGATACACATAAAACAGAACTGAAAATTTACATTCCTAGCTTTCGAAACTTTGTTCCTTCATCAGGGAGGAGAGAGGGGAAAAAAGGGAAGAAGGGAAAGTGGATTCAGTTACTCACAACCCAGGTTATGAAGCAACAGGGAAAGGTAAACAGGGAGGGTAGCAAGGATGGAGGCATGGTTGTCAGAGGGAAGCCAAAGATCTATGGTGTAGCCAGGGAGGGGAATGATTTGGGGTCATACTTCTGCGCACTGAATTGAGCTCGTGAACATTTACGGACTGCTGGTGTTTCACCACCAGCAAGAGATGACAGACTACACTGCATCGCGTGTCATCTGGCCTGATGCCACCCGTTCCGACCATGGGCCCTCCCCACAGGTACCACCCAGTCTCAGCAAGGGCCACCTGGCAGGATGGCCATTGCTGGGAGTCCCGATGCCCCAGGGGGATAGGCATCTACCTCTTGGCATATGTGGGGAGTTAATGGTGCAGACATCAGCAGAGCAATCCCTGTGTGGTGTCAGAGGTTACACGGCAGCCCCACCACAACAGACTGGTTACTGTGCTGGATACGAGGTGCAAAGAAGCCCATGGTCATCATCAATGCAGAAATCAACACTGCAAACTGCACGTTGGGTAACGCACCCAGGAAGGTGTCCTCACCCAAGAGATGGAGAATGAGCGGGACTGAAATGGGACGATGAGAAAGTGGGCTAAAGATCTCAATGCACAATGGACACGATGCACCGTGTAAAGTGCCCTTCCCCAATTGGCTCACTCTTCAGGAAAATTTTGAAGAATGGAGGTCAAACCCTACAGGGGACCATCACAAAAGCCAAAACGTAAGAAACTCCTTTTAGTCACCTCTTACAACAGGCAGAAATACCTTGGGCCTATTCTAATACCAGGACCCACAGGGGAGACTGGATTGAGGACTCTTTGGTACAGAGGACGCAGCATGTTATCGTGGATAGAGAGAGTCAAAATCAGATGTAGAAGTAACGTCAGGTGTGTCTCAGGAAAGTGTGTTGGGATCCTTGCTCTTCATATTGTACACTGAAGAGCCAAAGAAACTGCTAAAAACTGCCTGATATGGTGTAGCCCCCACCCCCGCCCCCGAGCATACAAGAGAATCTACTAAGTAGTGCTGGAAGGAACTGACACCATGAATCCTGCCAGGGCTGTCCATAAATCTGTAAGCGTACGAGTGGGCGGAGATCTCTTCTGAGCAGCATGTTAAAGGCATCCCAGATACGCTCAATAACGTTCATGTCTGAGGAGTTTGGTGCCCAGTAAAAGTGTTTAAGATCAGAAGAGTGTTCCTGCAGCCACTATGTAGCAATTCTGCTCATGTGGGGTGTTGCATTGTTCTGCTGGAATTGCCCAAGTCATCGGAACGCATAATGGACACGAATGGATGCAACTCATCAGATAGGATGCTTATGAATGTGTCACCTATCAGAGTAATATCTCGACGTATAAGGGGTCCCATATCATTCCAACTGCACATGCCCCACACAATTACAGAGCCTCCACCACTTTGAACAGTCCCCTGCTAACATACAGCATCCATGGATTCATTAGGTACAAGTGTACATGTCCATCTGCTCGATACAATCTGAAGCGAGACTCGTCTACCAGGCAACATGCTTCCAATCATCGACAGTCCGATGTCGGTGTTGATGGGCCCAGGCAAGGCGTAAAGCTTTGCGTAGTTCAGTCATCAAACGTACATGAGTGGGCCTTCAACTCCAAAAGCCCATATCGATGATATTTCATTGAATGGTTCACACGCTGACACTAGCTGATGGCCCAACATTGAAATCAGCAATTTGTGAAAGGGTTGCACTTATGTCACATTGAACGATTACTTATGTCACATTGAATGATTCTCTTGAGTCATCATTAGTCCCGTTCTTGCAGGATCTTTTTCTAGCCTTCAAACTCACCTAGATCTTGATAACCTGCCACTGAATCAGCAGTAACCAATCTAATAAATGTGCTACACACTTGTTGCCTTATATAGGCATTGCCGACCCCAGTGCCATATTCTGCCTGTTTACATATCTCTGTATTTGAATATGCACGCCTATACCAGTTTCTTTGCTTCTTCTGTGTATATTAATAGTAACCTCAAACTTTCTGCAGATGATGTAGCATCTAAATTGAAGTACTATCCAAAACAAGCTGCACAAATATTCAGTCAGATGTTGATAGGATTTAAAAATGGTCCAGAGGTTGGTAATTTTTTAAATGTTCAGAAATGTAAAACTGTGCACTTCACAAAATGAAAAAAACTTAGTATCCTATGACTATAACATACACGAGTCACTGTTGGATTCTGCCAATGCAAGTAAATATCTGGTGTAGCAATTTGTAGGCATATGGAAAGGAACGATGACATACACACAGCTGTGGATAAAGTAGGTGGTAGACTTCTGTTTACTGGTAGAATACTGGCAAAGTGCAATCTACCAAGCAAATTGCTCGCAGATCACTCGTGCTGCCAATTCTAGAATATTGCTCCAGTGTGTGGGACATGCGTGGAAGAGGACTAACAGGGAATATTGAATGTGTACTGAGAAGAGCAGCACAAATGGTCACAGGTCTGTTTGATCCACGGCAGTGTGTCAGATACTGAAGGAAATGAACTGGAACTCTCTCGAAGATAGATATAAACTAACCTGACAAAGTCTATTAACAAAGTTTCAAGAAGCGGTTTTAAGTGAAGACCCTAGTAATATACTACAAGCCCCTACATATTGCCATCATAGGGAGCGTGAGGGCAAAATCTGAATAATTACAACACGCACAGAGGCAGTCGAACACTTGTTCCTCCCACACTCCATGCCCACGTAATGGGAAGAAGCCGTAATAACTGGTATAGTGGGATGTACCCTCTGCCATGCGTTTCCCGAAACTTGGCAGAGCATAGATGCAGAAAATGGAGACTCTAGAGACTACAATTAAATGAAAATCCTATCCGGAATGAAATGTAACATACACTCCTGGAAATGGAAAAAAGAACACATTGACACCAGTGTGTCAAACCCACCATACTTGCTCTGGAAACTGCGAGAGGGCTGTACAAGCAATGATCACACGCACGGCACAGCGGACACACCAGGAACCGCGGTGTTGGCCGTCGAATGGCGCTAGCTGCGCAGCATTTGTGCACCGCCGCCGTCAGTGTCAGCCAGTTTGCCGTGGCATACGGAGCTCCATCGCAGTCTTTAACAGTGGTAGCATGCCGCGACAGCGTGGACGTGAACCGTATGTGCAGTTGACGGACTTTGAGCGAGGGCGTATAGTAGGCATGCGGGAGGCCGGGTGGACGTACCGCCCAATTGCTCAACACGTGGGGCGTGAGGTCTCCACAGTACATAGATGTTGTCGCCAGTGGTCGGCGGGAGGTGCACATGCCTGTCGACCTGGGACCGGACCGCAGCGACGCACGGATGCACGCCAAGACCGTAGGATCCTACGCAGTGCCGTAGGGGACCGCACCGCCACTTCCCAGCAAATTAGGGACACTGTTGCTCCTGGGGTATCGGCGAGGACCATTCGCAACCGTCTCCATGAAGCTGGGCTACGGTCCCGCACACCGTTAGGCCGTCTTCCGCTCACGCCCCAACATCGTGCAGCCCGCCTCCAGTGGTGTCGCGACAGGCGTGAATGGAGGCACGAATGGAGACGTGTCGTCTTCAGCGATGAGAGTCGCTTCTGCCTTGGTGCCAATGATGGTCGTATGCGTGTTTGGCGCCGTGCAGGTGAGCGCCACAATCAGGACTGCATACGACCGAGGCACACAGGGCCAACACCCGGCATCATGGTGTGGGGAGCGATCTCCTACACTGGCCGTACACCACTGGTGATCGTCGAGGGGACACTGAATAGTGCACGGTACATCCAAACCGTCATCGAACCCATCATTCTACCATTCCTAGACCGGCAAGGGAACTTGCCGTTCCAACAGGACAATGCACGTCCGCATGTATCCCGTGCCACCCAACGTGCTCTAGAAGGTGTAAGTCAACTACCCTGGCCAGCAAGATCTCCGGATCTGTCCCCCATTGAGCATGTTTGGGACTGGATGAAGCGTCGTCTCACGCGGTCTGCACGTCCAGCACGAACGCTGGTCCAACTGAGGCGCCAGGTGGAAATGGCATGGCAAGCCGTTCCACAGGACTACATCCAGCATCTCTACGATCGTCTCCATGGGAGAATAGCAGCCTGCATTGCTGCGAAAGGTGGATATACACTGTACTAGTGCCGACATTGTGCATGCTCTGTTGCCTGTGTCTATGTGCCTGTGGTTCTGTCAGTGTGATCATGTGATGTATCTGACCCCTGGAATGTGTCAATAAAGTTTCCCCTTCCTGGGACAATGAATTCACGGTGTTCTTATTTCAATTTCCAGGAGTGTATGTCGTCTTGTACATTTTGCTTACAAGCCTGACGATAAAAATAAAATAGGGATTTTAATAATTTTTGTTGGTGTATTAGATGTAATGTGTTACTGTATATACAGAATGAAGAATGGAAAAATTAAATTAGCTCTTTCACAAAAGCGATATATGTGATACAATATCTAACCTTATTGCTTAGCCACCCAACCAGCTAGCCGAATATAATCCAATTGTTTTATTAAAAGACAAATGCTCCACTTAAAAGATTTAGCAACACCCCGTGCATCCACTTACTTACAATTTGCGTAAACAATAGTGTACGGAACACACCATCGCAGTGCCTAATACGGTACAGGGAAATAATTATCATCGAAACCAGCTTCCAGTCATCTCAGAACGGATAAATGGAAGTCGTGCACGGCTTTTAAGATAATGGCATACCATTCTTCCCATGAAAAGTTGTAAGTGAAGTTAACAATGATGGAGACGGATAGCAACTGTGCATCCTACTCTCCAAAGTAGATGACAAAGGCTCAGTAATGTTGAGACCTGGTGACTGTTGTAACCAGGGGAGATACAACAATCCATCCTCACACTCACAAAACAAGACCCGGACAATGCAAGCTGTGTGAACAGCGGCCGTGACACCTCGGAATGCAGCAGCACCACTGAGGAACAAGTATCCATGGGATGGACCTGACCAACCAAACTGGTCACACAATCCCTGGCAGTGGTGTGACCACACAGACTAAGCATGGGGCCCACGGAATACCATTATATCGCATGCCAAATCGTCACAGACCCCCTACTGTGCCTCATTCTTGGCCCGTAAACTTTGCCAGAAGCCGAAAACAACGTGAAACGAGACCCGTCCAGACAAATGACAGTCTTCCATAGCTCCGGCAGTCTAGGTTTTATGGCTTTGGCACCATGTTTTCCAGCTATGAACATTTGCACCAATGATGAGTGGTTTCGGAATTCCTGCTTATGGAGCTTCCTTTGTGCTGTATTAGTGGTGACAATTCACAAGAGCAACATTCAGTTCTAGAGTGACTTTTACAGCTATCCCACTTTTTGTAACAATCTTTTTTCAGCATCTATACTAAACCAAAATGATTTGATTGCCCTCGTAAAGTTTGGTCAACTCTACATACAAACTGTTATTTATTGTTCTGTTTATACATACGTGATTTTTTTTTTAATCGTGTTGTTTCTGTAACTTTTACTGTGATGTTATGAGCCATACGCTGAATTTATTTATTTAGATGTGGTCGAGACTGCAGTCGCCGTCATAGGATTGTTACGGTTGCTGAATTTAGGGACCTACAGAGAAGAGCTGTTAATAAGGTCTTTGAATAGCATGCTGAAAAGGAAGTGTGGGGACCGAAGAAACTGCTGATGCAGCAAGAAATGTGAAGCTTTTTCACTAACTATAAATATTGCTATGACATAGCACTGCAAAAATAAATAAATAAAAAATAAAATAAAAATCATCAATGCCAGTGAGAAGTCTAACACACGATTAACACAAGGAATTAAGAAATCAGCTGTCACCGTTGAAAACCTAAACAGACATCGCAAAATCAAAACAATAAATCTGTATTTCAGGAAATGCAGAAGGGTCTTTAGGTATGTTTTGAAGGCAGCATGAAGGCCAAGCTATGATTCATATAACAAAAGGGAAAGTAATAAGGCAAAAGTTTTGGAAGGTAACAAACAATAGCACAGGAAAACGCAAAATTGAATACTATAATACCAAAATTAAAAGTGAGAGTAAAGTGGTAGTCAATATATTTAACAAGCACTGTACAAACATGGCACCAAAACTAATTAAAAATACATGCAATTCAAATAACAAAAATATAAGAATACCAATTTGTGGAAAGAATATTTCTGTAATCAGTAACAGAATCTGAGGTGAGAAATGCTATTAATTAGAAAATGAAGTGTGTAATGGTATTAATTTAAGTCAAGACAAGGTAATCAAACTAGCTGCACCAGTATAGATTCACAGATAACTGGCATTATTAATGGGTCATTCCACACCAAGTGGTCTAAAACTGAAAAAAGTTCCCACCATCATGGTCTCCAATTTTCGTCAAATTTTAACTGTAGCTTTAGTCAAGTGTTGAAGTAAGTTTCCCAAGATTTCAGGCCTCTAGCTGCAATAGCTGCTGATCTAGACCCCCTTGTCTGAAGTGTACTTAGTCCGTGTGCATGCAACATAAAAAAAATGTCATATTTGGAGTCTAATAAAATCGAAACTAATTCATAAGAATGGTTAGTAAGATGCGACCCTGTACAGTTTTTTTTGCTGATTCCAACGAAATTATGTATAACATTACTCATGCAAACCCCGGTCAAATAACTCGACTCAAAGTATACTTCAAAATTTGTCGTGACACAACGCGACAAATTTTGACCAATATTAAGACTGCAATGATTTCCTTGCAGTTGAAGATATGGACTTGAACTTTTGGCCAAGCTTCATGCTTGTGCTAGACATAATGCAGCCGGATTTGCAATGATCCAGGCCATATGGTCGCCCTGCAGTATCTCTTCAAATTAGGCAGTGTCAGCACAAACGGTAAAATTTACCAAAGTTTCAAGCCAATTACTAAAAAATAGTTGGCCTGAATCTGCTTGTGAATAGTATCACCTAAAAGAGAAACTCTTGCTCTACAAGACTGACATTTGTTTTTTTTGCAACGCGACCATTAAGTACTCATTAACTCACATCAAAGTTGTTATATTTTGTATGCGCGATGCACTAATTTTTCTTCATTTCTAGGAATTTGAATCTTAATAGTCGCTTAGAATTACTGATATAATTGGATATTTCATTCGTGTTTTATTCAGTGATTGGCCAGTGAGAGATGTCAGAAGTTAATGAAGAAGAAGAATCGTTGGCCCCCTGTTCAATTGGAAAAGATGCTGCTGCATCGAAGTGCCATGTTATCTTCTATGCTAAGAAGACTGGATTCAAAGCGTTTAGTGATTTCACAGAATGTGACCAGAAATTGCTTGTTTCGCGTTCAGAAGCCAAACTTGACGAAAATTCCATCATTTGCTTCCACCATGAAGCCCTCTTCCTACATGAATATCAAGCGATGCAAAAGAAATGTTGCAATCCATTCAAGAAGAGGAATCACAATGTAAAAGCTGGACTTAGACTGCTTGATAATGAAACAGCTGCCAAACTTTGCCTGTTAAAGAAAAAAGAAGTGATTGATATAAAACCTGGTCAGAAGCTTTGCCCTCGCTGCATGTCGGCACTGAACCAAAAGCTAGAAGATTCATCATCACTATCAACCCAATCTGAACAAGATTTCACAACGGATGAAACTGAACCAGCCATCAACAAAAGTTTATCATTTATTGGTGCTTCACCATTGAAAAGAAGACAACTAAGTAAAAGAGATAAGCAAAGCTATGCAAAAAGAAAGATCTTGGATGCACAAAGTTTAATTGGGAATCAAATTGCTGCTGCTGTAGGAATCAATTACGATGAACAGCCAAGTTCAAGTAAAAGTCGCCCATGCAATAATTGTGCAGATCTTGATAATCTTATAGAAGAGTTGAAAGAAAAATGTAAAGTGTCAAATCGTAGGACAAAAGTTCAAATATTGACCTTGGTTCCAAGAAGCTGGACAATTAAAGATACGACAACAGCATTTAATGTATCAGAAAGAATGGTAAAGCAAGCGAGAAAACTGAAGAATGAGCAAGGTGTTCTAGCTTTTCCAGCAAATCGGCAAGGAAGGAAGCTTTCAGATGAAGTTGTTCAGAAAGTACATGACTTTTTTCAAGATGACGAATTCAGCAGACTTTGTCCAGGGAAGAAAGACTGTGTGCCTGTGAGAATTTCAGGAACAAAGGTGTACAAGCAAAAGCGGTTGTTGCTTTGCAATTTGAAGGAAATGTACGTGTCTTATCAGAAGCAAAATGGACCAGAAATTGGCTTCTCAAAGTTTTGCGAGCTTAGACCAAAATGGTGTGTTACAGTTGGCTCTGCTGGAATGCACTCAGTTTGTGTCTGTACAATACACCAAAATGTCAAGCTTATGCTCACTGGTGCATCAATCAATGAAGACTACAAGGAAATTCTTAGCAAAGCTGTTTGCAGCTTGGAAAACAAGGATTGTATGCTTCATCGTTGTGAAAACTGCCCTGGTCCAGAAGGTGTAGAAGCAGTTATTGCAACATATTTTGAAGATAATGACCCTGAAGAACTGATTGAGTACAAACAATGGATTCATACCGACAGGGATACTTTAGAAACAAAGCAGCTTTCAACAGAAGAGTATGTTGAAGATATTGCAGCAAAAATTTGGAACCTGTCTTGTCATCACTACATTGCCAAGCATCAAAGCCAGCACCTGAAAGCTCTCAAAACTGATTTGAAAGAAGGCGAATTCATAATACTAATGGATTTTGCTGAAAACTATTCATTTATTGTTCAAGATGCAGTGCAAGGCTTTCACTGGGAAAACAGTCAAGCAACAGTTCATCCATTTGTAGTCTACTACTGTGAAAACGAAGAGGTGCAATGTGTGAATCTTTGTGTTATTAGTGACTGCCTTCGACACGATACGATTACTGTCCATGTTTACATTGGAAAAGTAATCAATTACCTGAAGATGCAATTTTCCAAAATAAGCCACATCCACTACTTCAGTGATGGTTCAGCTGCACAATATAAGAATTTCAAGAATTTTCTCAACTTATGCTATCACAAAGAAGATTTTGAAATAACAGCAGAATGGAATTTCTTTGGAACAAGCCATGGAAAGTCGCCTTGTGATGGCATTGGAGGCACAACAAAACGGTTGGCAGCAAGAGCAAGTTTGCAACGTCCATATGAAAACCAGATTCTAACACCCAAAGATCTTTTCAACTTCTGCAATGATAATATCAATGGAATCAAATTCTTTTTCATCAGCAAAGAGGAAGTTGAAGAAGAAAAAGCTTCTCAAGAAGAAAGATTCCTGCAAGGGCACACTCTAGCTGGCACAAGAGAAAACCACCATTTTTTGCCCATTGATATGACGACAATTAAGGTCAGTAGAGTTTCTAATGATGCGACATCTTTTTTGGCCAAAATTAGTGCTGCTGAAGTAGTAGTTCAAGTCATGGATCTTCAGCCTGGGCAGTATGTTGCTTGCATTTATGAAAAGAAATGGTGGATTGGAAACATCGTTGAAATCTCAGTCGAACAGAAAGATGCTTTCATAAGCTTTATGCATCCTCATGGTCCTGCAAGTTCATTTTATTGGCCCTTAAGACGTGATACTTGCTGGATTCCAGAACAACTTATCATTGGTGTTATTCCAGCTCCATCAGTGACATCATCTGGTCGGCAATACAGTTTTCCTGAAAGCATTCTCTTGCAAATCAACGATGCTTCCAGAATGATGAAGTAACTGAGGAAGACAGGCTTGGGAACCTGCATAAAGAAACCCACAATCAGGCTTGGGATCCTGTGGTAAAGACACCCTGTAATCAGGCTTGGGAACCTGCAGTAAAGATACCCACCCGTGGCTGTTACTGCATGGCTATCGGGCGTGGCCCCTATGGCGATGGGGATGCTGGTTTTATTGTGATAACCAGTAATGGCTCAGCCATCATGGACCAACGCAGGGCACTGCGCACACAAAATATAAGATACTTTGACCTGAGTAAATAAGCACTTAATGGAAGCGTTGCAAAAGAAAAATATATCCATCTCGTAGAGCAAGAGTTTCTCTTTCAGATGATACTATTCACAATTAAATCCAGGCTGACTATTTTGTAGTAATGGGCTTTGAACTTTGGTAAATAAAGCCATTTGCGCTGACACTGCCAAATTTGAAGAGATTTTGCAAGGCGACTATAAAGCCTGGGTAGTTGGAAATCCAGCTGTATTATGTCCAGCACAAAGATAAGACTTGGTAAAAAGTTCAAGTCCATATCTTTATCTGCAAGGAAATTATTGCAGTCTGAATATTGGTCAAAATTTGTCGCATTAAGTCACGACAGAATTAGGGGTACACTTTGAGTCGACTTGTTTGACCGGATTTTGCATCAGTAATCTTATAATTAATTTCGTTTGAATCAGCACAAAAAACTGTACAGGGTCTCATCTTACTAACCATTCTTATGAATTGGTTTCAATTTTATGAGACCCCAAAAATGGCATTTTGTCTGATGTCGCGCGCATGCGAACTTACTACCCTTCAGACAAGGGGGTGTAGATCAGCAAGTATTGCAGCTAGAGGCTTGAAATCTTGAGAAACTTAATTTAGCACTTGACTAGTGCTACAGATAAAATTTGAAGAAAATTGGAGACATGATGGTGGGAAGGTTTAGACCACTTGGCATGGAATGACCCTAATACAACTTGCAGGATGGGGGTGTTTCCATCAAAATTAAAGATATCCATAATAAAGATACTCTACAAATTGACAGGTATTTCTAAAATAACTGGAAGAGTAATTTATGAAAGGATAGCTGATTTCCTAAATAAAAAGATAAAACACTTACTAATGCTCAAAAGGAGTTAAGGAACAACAGAAATAAAAGTCTTTCAATTAATAAAAATGGTCCTTAATGCCTTGGATATTAACTAATTAAGCTGTGGAATATTCAAAGATTTGTCCAAACCATCTCATCTAATAAGCCATGACTCACTGTGTATGAAACTAGACTGTTATAGGGCCCGGGAGCTGCCTTCAAATGGTTCAATTCCTTACTGCCTGCTGGACAACAGAATACAAACATGTCATGAAGGCAAGGAACATCTCTTAAAGTACAAAAAATATTAGGTCTAGCTATGGAAAGCCACAGAGCTCTGTGTTAGGCGATCTGTTGTTCCTTATTTGTCAACTGATTTTATAACAGCTGATATAGTGATGTTTACTGATAACAAGCATAAGGATGCACTGGGGGTGATTTACAGCATATTGTCTGAGAAAGAGAATAAATGATGCACAAAAATGGTTACATGGTTTACACTCTTGTCACGAATAAGGAAAAATGGTATGGATCAATTTCAGTAACAGACTATCAGAGGCAAAGTTAAGCAGCACAAGAATTAGGTTAGGTAACTATGATATTGCAGAAGCTCCATACACAAAATTTCTAGGCATGGATGGATGCGTACTGAAGTGGAAAATGCATCTAGAAGATTTGAATAAAAAATTAAATAAATGATGTGCGTTAAGAATCCTTTGGGGCTGTTGCGGCATTGAATTAGTGTTACATGCCTTTTGTACTTATATGAACAGCTTGATTAGATGTGGTGCGATTTTCTAGGGAAATCTAGATATCACAAAAACTTTCTAATGTAAAACACGAGCTATCAGAATAATGATAGGGCTTCGCCGTAATGATACAGGGAAATATTTAAAGAACTCCAAATGACACTTCCCGGCTTATACGCTTACGAATGTTAGCGCTTTCTGATTAAGTTATGTTGAAAGGTGATAATATGGCTGCGAGTTGGCGAAGCCAACGAATGTGGAGAGCAAATAAAGGCTGTGGTAACGAACTGACCGGTAGCAAAGTGTTATGTTTACGTCCGCGCCATATTGAAAAAGACATTGGGGATCCAATACATAACTTTTACCCCGTGTCACATTTTCAAGTAGGTGTTCAAAAATTAGAAAATCTAACGACGGCAAAGGAATGAATACCCTGACCGCATACATACTCTCACGGCACTTGTTTTATTCATCTAAAATAATAAACAAACGCTAATCTTGGGGTGTCAAGACTTGTTTATAACCTGGATAATTTCTTCAATTTGAATACAGCTCTTTGGTTTAAAAGTTAAAAGGGGCTATATTAAAGTCGCCACTACTGGAATGAGTACCACAGTTTTATAGCACAAGCCCCGGTTGCATGATAACCGCTATCTCCATCTCGGCTCTAAATTCAACTATTTACTTATATTGTTCCCGGTTGAATTAAAACTACGCTGAAAATACGCGGTTCATGGAACGGAAGCTGCCTCATACTCTTTCTCATATGTATTCGAAGATTATGGCTAAAAAGATATGATTGAACTCACCGTGCGCTAAGTAAACAGCCTGTGACATGAACTCGAAAGATGCATTGTTGACTTCATGTTATCTTCATACATAATTTCTAGTCACGGTATACATAATTTCGAAGAAACCGGCACCTTTTTCCAAGCGTCGTTCAACACATTCTTTTGTTATCACACGAGGGCTTATCACACGAAAAGTCAGCGATATAGCTCTTTTTCTACAACAAGCGCCGCCCAACAGCGCCACCCACACCTACCAACAGCATGTACTCGCGTCAACGTCAACTGGCTAGTCCAGAGCAACGAGGTTAAAACACCTTGGCCCAAAGTATCTAGTATCTACGCACCGCGTAAACACTTTGGTTTACGCCATAGAGTAAATATCTCTGGAGTGAGCATTGCGTTCTGCGCATGTTAACATTAAACCAGGATTGTCACGTGTTTTCGGGACTTCGCTGTGCGTGTGTGCTTACCGCAGTGTTTGAAGTTTATAATATCAAGAGTTTTTGTTGTGTTTTCACCGTTTGTTGATAGTGTAATAGCTAAGGTGAATTACTGTTGTTGCTACGGATGCTAAGAAAAATATGTGAAAGGTGGGATAGTAACTTTCCATGGGTACTATGTTTAAAAATTCCGAGACGCATTATAATTAAGGCTTGATTCTGTAGACTAATTTTTCTACGATTTTATGACTATATAATAGATATTACTGCTGGTACAAAGGCTTACAAACAATCGCTTCCTCTCGTAAATTTGCTAGTGCAACAGGAAAGGGAATGGTTAGTTGTTTCAGCAAATACTGTCCTTCATGCATTTGTCAGTGACTTGTCGATTATGTATATAGATTTGAAAGATGGGAGACAGATGAATTCAATAGAGTGGGAGTCTGTTATTGTCTTCGTATAATATGTGTGTCCAAACCTTTTTGTTTACTGTAAAGTGACAGTAGAGGGACGTGTTAAGTGCGTCTAGGACATGGAGAATGATTATGTGTGATTTATATTTTAGTTTACGAAGGATGAACGAGTAAAGATGTGGCTCCAGAAAGAAAGGAGTAATTTTGTCCCCACAAAATATTCCGACAGAGAAAAATTTGGACGTGTGTGGCTGAAGGTGGATGCTATACCAACCATTTTCAATTTTCCACAGCACCTATTACCAATTTCTGCATTCAACTTAAATACATTTTCTGCACAAATCAAATAAAAAACAGTTTAGCTACTCAAAGTACACAATTACATCTTTGGTGTATTTTGCCTTCAATTTATTTTCTTCACCATTTGATTAAGAAGCGTAAAATATTAGTAAACATGTCCCCAAACTCTTTGTGTCACTTTTCACTTCCCTTAATGGTGTTATATGGGTTGACTTACATGACCAACTGTATTTGCTTTACAGTACATTTATTCTGCGATCGCCTTTTCCCCCCCTTCTTATTCAGTTCACTCTTTATTTAATAAACTGAGAGAAAGTACGTAAAATGCGTTAAATAAACACTTCAAAGTGTCACCAGTAAGAAAAATTGTGCTTTAGGTCGCAAAAACGAGAAAATAAATACGCAGAAATAGAAAAAAGGGCGAATTAGCGGGGATATAATCGCTAATGTGTGGCAAATTCGGTGTTTTCGGGCACTTACAAAAGTACTAGCGTACTGTCAAGTCGTTTTGTAAGACTATCACTGCAAAAATGTACGGCGGGCTCTGTAATACTATAAAGTGCCGTATCATACCGAAAACTACCAAAAATCGAGTGCATCTGAACTGTGACACCTATCGCAAAGAAGCAAAATGCAATATCACTTGCCCTTAAAGGTTACGTAGCTGGTTTATTCCCGTTTTTAAATGGATACTGTTAAAATGTCTGCGCAACATATATAAATAATCCACGACATGTACGAAAAGAATCCGTCTGTACTAGGGATGTAGTGACGTCCCGAGATCACGTGACCAGGCCGGCAATGTATGTTGACAACACAAAATATGTTCTGCGCATGTGAATGCTCTCTCCAGAGACATTTACTCTATGGTTTACGCCACTGAGTATAAAAGCCATGCGGTGAATTTTCGGATGCGCAGAGGGAGAATTCTGTCCGTAATATGACCTGTAGCTCAAGTCACCTGATTTTGTGACGGCGCTTTTTTAGATCGTATAGCGCTTAGCGCACTTGAAGTGTTATTGCTGTGCTGCTACAGATAGATCACCTTCAGAAGTACCATGTAACTTTGTATACGCGATTTAACAAGTTTGCTTGCGTGGCCATACTCCACAGCAAGCACAGAAATATTTGTTTTGTAAAAAAAAGCACCTTTTCTTGCTGCACTGTAATTTATATCTACCAGATGTGTTTCGTCTTTTTTTTCTTTTTTAACGCTAAGGCACCTTCAGTGGAATCTAGAACGACACAGTTCGTTCTGATATGTGTTATTTTTCGATTACCACTGTTTTCGAACAAATATCTATAACTACAGTAATAGTGTACCACTAAAATAAGGGTTAACATGGTGAACAGTGTGAAGGAAAATGTTCGAAATATAAAAATGTACTTATGTTTCGGAAATGGAATGGTAGTGCGGCCTGCAGATCAAATGAGAGGAAACGCAGATGCCAACAAACTATAAGCTATTATTTATTTACATAAAAAACCGCGACGTGAACTGTTTGATAATCTAAAAGGAGCACATACTTAAACAAAACTGTATCATTCTAAATCCCGTTGAATATGCCTTAGAGTAAAAAAACAAAGCGAAACGCGCCTGGGAGAAATAAATTACAGTGCACCAACAAAAGGCTGTTTTCATTTAAGAAACAAATATTGTATACGCGTTTTATAGGCATTATAACAATTTGATATCAGGAACTTAAGTTGACTTCAAGGTGTGAAGAGTGATGGTACTGTGCTTTTTCATCGCAGTGTCATGACTCAGATTCCACTTTGTTCACGTTTTTTTCGGTAACGGGACAGGAAGTGGCATCCAACAATGTTTTTACGTTATTCATATTGTCGAATCTCTGTTCTCATTAATTACTCGTACATTATAATGACACTGTAGAGGGCACCGACGTGTCACGAAAACACAACTCGTTTTTAACTATGAAATTGTTATATTAAATACAATAAGCGATTTGCAAAACTTGTTTGTTCATTATTATTTTTAATTTCTCATTATTTACCCTTCTGCCTTTTATAAACAAGTAAAATACCTATAAAATTTTTTCATCATCTCATCAGAAAAGTAAAACCCTACACTATGCACAGTAGAATACAAAATACGACATCTATGATCGAATTTTGGAATAATAAAAGAAGTGACAGTCAACAATATGTTTTTCAATTTTCTATTGTACTAATTCATATTGTCGCGTTGTTCTAATTAATGATGTTACAATACCACTGAATAGCAAAACTGTCGCATGCAGAAATACTTAGACACTCACAAAGTTTTCAGAATCTGCATAAATTGGAGGAAACTAATCATACTGTCAAGTATAAATTTCATATGCATTTGAAAGCGGCGCCAGTATATATGTACTGACTGTAGCAATTGCAAAGACAAGGTAAGAAAACCGCAGAAATTATTTCCACAGTACAAGTCTTAAGAATACCTTGTCCTGATATTTTTCAACATATAAAGAGCCTAATATCAATATGGCAGTTGTAATTACACGTTTCTTGTACATACCCATGAAAAGTAACTGGTCCAAAAAATGTTCAAATGTGTGTGAAATCTTAAGGGACTTAACTGCTAAGGTCATCAGTCCCTAAGCTTACACACTACTTAACCTAAATTATCCTAAGGTCAAACACACACACCCATGTCCTAGGGAGGACTCGAACCTCTGCCGGGACCATCCATAACTGGTCCTCTTTTAACATATTTCTCTTTACATCTGTAGCAACGACAATAATGCACCATAGCTGTTACTAAAACTCGGACATGCAAAAACATATACAAAATAAGCCGAATACATGTAATATTAAAGTTTCGCTATTATTGCAAATTATAGACCAGCAGCGGCGTCCCAGAACCATGTGACTACCATGGGTTGAGAACATGTGCAGTAGAGGGACTGATGACGCTATAGTTTAGTCCCTTACTCTCCAAATCAACCAATCAACCAACCATGCAAAGTAGATTTATTTAAATTTTTCTACTTATTCTTCGTAATTACAGCCTACTATCTGAAAAGCTAAAATAGGCCATACAAATCACATTTCCTTGGATAGCGATAAATTATGTACGAGGGTTGGAACTTAAACAGTGGCAACCATTTATTCACAACCCATACAAAAGAGTTATGTGTTTGTACCTGTTACTGTCCTTCAAAGTAGTCACCAAAGTTTTGTAGAATTCGTTGCCAGCGATGTGGAAGGCATTGTACACCGCTAGCAGAGCCTGTTCTGTTGATGGTGTGAATGGAGCGGTTTACTGCCTGTCGAATCTCTGGAACAGATATGAAGCGAATGCCACCATCAATGCACAGTACTACTGTTCGTTTTTGGATCATCGCCTGCGACCAGCTTTGCGAAAGAAGTGGCGACACTTTCTACACAACCCACCCATCATTTTGCATGACAATGCTCGGGCCCATACAGCGCAAGCTGTGGCTGTCCTCTTCGGTTGATGGGACTGGTAAGTACTGTACCAACCACCGTACTAGCCCATACTTAAGTCCTTGTGACTTTGTTTTCATTCCAAAGATGAAGGAACCACTTCGTGGCATTCGCTTCAGAACTGTTCCAGAGTTTAAACAGGCAGTAGACCGCTCCATTCGCACCATCAACAGGACAGGCTCTGCTAACGGTATACTACGCCTTCCACATTGCTGACAACAGGTTCTACACAACGATCGTGACTAATTCAAAGGACAGTAACAGGTGCAAACATGTAACTCTTTTGCATCAGCTGTGAATAAATAGTTGCCACTATTTACGTTCCAACCCTCGTATTAATTCAGATGGTTCAAATGGCTCTGAGCACTATGGGACTTAACTTCTATGGTCATCAGACCCCTAGAACTTAGAACTACTTAAACCTAGCTAACATAAGGATATCACACACATCCGTGCCCGAGACAGGATTCGAACCTGCGACCGTAACAGTCGCTCAGCTCCAGACCGTAGCGCCTAGAACCGCTCGGCCATTCCGACTGGCTCTCGTATGAATTACTTATTTCTGGTACTTACTTCTACTACTCCAAAACTACATTAACACTTAACCAATAACCCAGCTACTAATCTACTACAAACACTACGGAATTTGTTCTCTGTTTATTTATTTTGATGGATTTAACTTGTAGGTTGTCTCCACTACTGGATCTGCCCTCATACTTCCCCCGTCAACAAACGTAGTCTGCTACATTCCTTAGGCACTGGGTAGCATGTCAGCAGCACTTCCACTATACCAAGTAATTCCACCCACCCCTGTTACTTTTTAAGGTCTACACTTAAAAGATCACTTGCACCAGTGCAATGTTCATTCTAGGGACAATATTTCACTTAGTGGTCGCCGTCCTGAGTTACCTTCTCTCCATTTGCAGAGTGTGTCATGTAGCCTTCATGGCAGCAACATAACTTGTGGTTGAATGCTTTGTGAAGTCTCCCTTGGCCCTCCTGCAGCTGCAGCATCGCCCAAGATGCGCCAGGCCGACTGGTTCCTTAGTGCTGCTTTGGGATCCAAAATCGTTAATACGTGATGCCCATTACCTGTCGCGTCTTCGCTGAGCGTACTGTCCCACAAGGTGTGTTCTGATGTGTCCACACTGCCGCAGGCGCAGCTAGCATTCATCTGTCTCCTGATTTTGTATAGGTATGTGGCATAAGGGACATAGCCCATAGGTTAATGTATCAGTCCACTCACAATAAGAAATCTCATTTGCAATCTTTCCCTGATGTTGGGGAGAAATTAGTATGTTCTCCTGCCTGTGCCTGAGGTGTCCCATTCATTTAGTCACAATTGCAATATGCGATCTTTTATTGCCTTTTCCGAATTGGCCTCATTTGCAGGCACCCTTCGTACTTCCAGTTGGCTGCCTTTCTTTAACAGTAAAAGGCTTCCCTCTTCCTAATTTCCAGGTCCAGTGGGCATATTCCTAACGAAGCATCATTCAGAATAGTGCAGTAGGCGGCTGTTAGTCTTAGCAGTACGCCTTGTTGAACTCTTCTCACCACTGAGGCTGGCTTCACTACCTGCAATCTAAGATCTCATATGCTCACACCATTTCATGCAACTGATGTTAATATAGATTGGTGGTATAATCTGATTGTCTTCAAGGGAAGGCGATTTGAATGTTTGCAATGGTTATAATTTTATTCATCACGTTTGTACCGTTCCTGCCTCCTTCCTCTACATGACGTGCGAAGTTTCGACGTTTGTCAAGAAATACCCCTAGATATCCCGCTACTGCGCTTCTCCTAATCGCTATGTCATTTAATTTTATATTAGGGCTTCTTATTAGGTTCCCTTTCGGCGGGAGGTACATTGTTTTGTGAGGTGCTAGTGACAATTTAACACCTAGACACCGGTCTTCAAGTTTATGGAGGGCTACTTTACTTTTACTTTCTATAATTCTTCTGGACTCCCCAGTTCGTGGAGGGCCAGATTACATTTGTTCCCTATAATTATTCTGGATTCACCACCTACAACGAATAGCTCGTCATTTGCAAATGCCACCAGTCCTGAACTGATTCATAGAGTTGAATCTTTCACAGGAGTGAACAATCAGTGATTCAGAAAAAAAGAACGGTAGCTCCAAACGTTTCCCACAGCAGAGAGAGAGAGAGAGAGAGAGAGAGACGGAGCATATCAGCGGGGCCTCTGCTGGTCAGAGCACACTACACGCCACACAACACAGCGAGCGCCGGCCTCTACCCTGCTTCTGCCTTGGCTGCCTGCATTGTGCAGTGCCCCATTGGATTTTGTGTTTCACATATTCCGTGCCGTCTCTGTGCTTCCTGTGCCACATGCAGTGTCTGGCGCACCTTAACTTAGCATCGCACTCCATCGGCGATCGTTTCAGTCGCACGTCCTGCCCTCTGGGCAGTTGATACGAGCAACAGGACAGAGAGCCTCCTAGCAGAGAACATAAGAACTACTTGCAACAACCTGCTCGCAAGAGAACGGACGATTTGTCACGGAGCGGGTGACTGGTGACCGTTCACCACTCCCCCCACTCTCAGAACTCGCCCGCTCAACGCTCACCAATTCTCGACTCTAGCCAGAGCGTTGAGCAAAGCAACTCAGGTGTCACTCTGGTCTCTGCGGTCTTAGCTCACACAGTAATACAGCTCGTGGCTCGACCTGCTTGACTCTGCGCCTCTGCATCGGAGTTCGTCTCTACTGGATGTTGTTGTTCGTAGTAATACCGTTATGTATATTACATAATTATGTTATGTATACATCATTTGTTTTTATTTTATTTTTATTTGTTTAAACTGATCAGATTAGTTTCCAGATGACTCGTCGTACTATAGGATTTTTTATTATGAAGTACGAGGTTAATGAAATTTTAATACATTATAGCCAAATATATTGTTAACGTAAATCTGAAGTTACAACATTTTCCGATCACCCAAAAAACCACGATAGTGCAAAATAAATCAATAATCAAAAACATTGTCATATCTTGGAAATTTCAATAAACGACACAAAATTCTTACTCATTATCTGTGTTACTTCAAAATAGGATCAAATAAGATCAAAATATAGGTATAGTACTGGAATAAACCAAGTTTAAAGGGCAATGTGCCTTCCATTTATTTTCTATTGTGAATGAGTGGTGAGTCATGAAAAAGAGCTAGTTCATTTCAGGGAGTGAACAGTTCTGATCCGATCTCTGAAAAGAATAGTTTTGCCCATCTCTAGTCCGCTTATGTTACCCTGTCATGTAACTTCTGATGTATGGGCTCCAGTGCTCCATCCCATAACTCCGGACCACCCACTGACCCCTGCAGGCAGCCTTTTATTGTTGTCTTCATCATTTTCTTTCCTGAGCATGTTAGAGAAGCATGTCGCCTGTGGAAATAATCTATCAGGCAATTGTACTCACTTCTGAATATTCCAAATCCCTAAGGTGGCCAAAGAAAGACAGGCATGATATATTATTGCAAGTGCCAGCAATACCAATCACCATCGCTAGAGCATAAGTAGAATGAGTATTCTCTGCTAGTGAGATCCCCTTCTTCAAATGTCTTGCCTCTTCTAAATCCATGTTGGTGAGGGCTATCCCGTGTAGCCATCTGTGTTCCTGTAATCTTTTGCATAACAGTTTATCAAATACCTTGCCAAGAACATTCAAAAGACAAATTCATAGTAGAATTTGGGTACCACTGGATCCTTCAGTGTTCTTCGACGCTTCAGGGATCCTTCTTTGCAAGATACACTCATCGTATAGACTGCACAGCTAACTCTCTTATAATTGGTAACATAAGGCTTGCATTGCTTCAGCAGCGATCCCATCCGGTCCTGCAGATTTTTTCTTTTTCAGTCTTAAAATTATTTGCCTCATTTCTTCTTGTGTGAAGGAGTATGCAAGTTTATTGTTTCTACCTTTATACTCTTCCCATAACATTTCTCATAACCTATGATGATCATCCATCTCGCCTTCTTCTCCATCATCAGAAAGTAGTGTTTCCATTATCAGGGCAGCTGACTTTTCCCAACTTGCTGTTGCTTCCCGTCACTCCATTTGAGTGTGGATAAGACTGTTGGTGATCGTATTTTCGTGCAGACTATTTAATATAGTACATCTCCGGTATCTGTTTCTAAATTAGCCTCAACGAATTACTTACATCGGTCAATTTTTGTTTTCCACAACTCTTCCTTAAAACAGTAATTTAACATACATTTTATCTATGCAGCCTTAAGGCTCTTTCTTCTTGGGTCATGCTGCTTTGGTATAGCTTCCTGGCTCTTCTTGTTTTGTATCTTAATTTCTGCAGTGTCTAGGTCCAGATGCAAGGTACTCCTTTAGAATGACCTCCATTGATGCCTCCTTGCTCCATGTATAGCCACTGTCAGTTCTTATCACTCAGTGTTGGACTTCCTGGGCACTGAAACACTCTTCTTAGTTCTTCCCATTAGCAACCTTGATGTTATATTTGGGCCCTGTGTGCGTGTTTTCTGTGAGGTCTTGGATTTCCCTCCCAGTGATGGTATAGTGCAAGATGATATTGTCACTCGATGTCATTCCACTGGCAACTCTCCAGCCTTTCACACGGCGCCGCGCCACTGCCATATTTGCTAAGGTGACATCAATATCTGAAGTTACTCCGACACTCCCATCGTAGGTTGGCGGATTGTGAGGTGCTTTTAATACCTGTAGGTTGAGTTCCATAATGGCTTCTTCTTGTTAACTTCCACAGTCATCATTCAGACGCCTATGCCAAGATACCGACTTCACATCTGCATCAATGATATACACAAAATCATTAGTTAGTCCTAGGTGCCTAATATCCTTCAGTCTTAGCAAACACTCATCTACCTCATTACTAAATTGAAAATACATGTAAATCAGGATGCAAGTCTCCCTTCCAGATACCTTTCCACACAGATTACGTGTCCTGATCAGTACTGTGATATTTTTGTCACTGTTATGGCCTTGTTGAGTACTATTATTGCTGCCACAGGATGCTCCCCTTGTGTGACTACCTGGGCAATTACTGGCATACTGGGGATCTTCCCTGCCTTCGTACACAGTTCTTGGAGGCACAATACATCTAAATGCAACTCTTCTGTCACTCTTATAGCCTCATGCAATACGCTGACACTTGTTACGGCATTAATCTGCCCTTTCTTTATCCCCATTAGGGGTCACGGGTATATATTCTACAGTTTTGCCCTACTCGCCTGTAATCGAATGCTATATGGCCATGTGTCATCAAAAGGTGCTTGTATAACGTATCTAAGGAGAATAATTTTTTTCTTTTGGCAGATACCTGCTTCAGTAACTCCTCCACTTTTTTCACTTCTGTTGGCAGATTGTTTACTCTGAGATGGATTCTAACTGTGAAATCAGGTACAGGAAAAGTAATAAAATTCCCTTCTGAATGTTTGTACCTTACTACATGTCTTAATGCTATAGTGAGCGTTATTGACTATTCCAGTCTAGTGAGCTACATAACTTTTCCTATGCTGTCATAAATCTGTCGCAGATCTGTTCCAGTTATTTACTTCTACGTAGTAGGTGTTTGTTTCTTGCACGAACTGTCTCTGAGTCTCATACTGTTTCTGTTGCAGATTCAGATCATGCACTGGCGAATCTTCTTTTACAGGTGGGACTGACAGATGACATCGAAAAAGTACAAAGAACGGCAGCTCGTTTTGTATTATCGCGAAATAGGGGAGATAGTGTCACAGACATGATACGTGAATTGGAGTGGCAATCATTAAAACAAAGGCGTTTTTCGTTGCGACGGGATCTTCTCATGAAATTTCAATCACCAGTTTTCTCCTCCAATTTGGAAAACGTTCTGTTGGCACCCACCTACATAGGAAGAAATGATAATAACGATAAAATAAGAGAAATCAGGGCTCGCACAGAAAAAATTAAGTGCTCGTTTTTCCCGCGTGCCGTTCGAGAGTGGAACGGTAGAGAGACCTCCTGAAGGTGGTTCATTGAACCCTCCGCCAGGCACTTTATTGTGAATAGCAGAGTATTCACATAGATGTAGATGTACTTCTGTAGGCAGCATAGTGTATTCCTCAGGATATATGCTGTCGCATTCTATCTACAACTGCCCAGTTTGTGTCACCAAATCCTGATCGCCTGTATCAAGTATCATTCCTACATCCATCTCCGATCTTCCTTCTCTGTTAAACCACATAGTTCCTGCTGCGTTTTTGCAGATGCATGATCCTCTACTTTGGTCTGTATCACATGCTCTGTCCTGTGGTACTTACTGCTCACCTTTTGCCAGAAATTCGTTGCTCTTTTCGTATCCCTCCTCATCCTCCTAGATGGTAATTTATGTTTCTTACATAGATGGCACTTGGAGGTGTCATTAGAGTCCTTGCTAGCGTTATGAGATGCCTACCCATAATCCGTTCTTAAAATCTGCCTTGTTAGGAGAGTTTGATACTTGTGACATTCGTTTCTGTTCCCAGTGCATTTTTTACCTCTATACCTTCATGAAACACACACTGCCACTTTCTTGATTTCATTACAGTCTTTTCTTCCCCACAATATCGACAAATTATTTCCCTTTTATCACAATGTCTCGTCAACTGACCAAGGCATTTTATGCACTGGCTCACTACCAGATAGCCTTTAACTAAAACGGAACGAAACCCAAAACATGCTTTTTGTCGCTTCCTGAGAACTGTTCTAGCCTCAGGGCTCACTTCAATAGCTTTATGGACCACTTTTCTTTCTCTCGGTCCTGTCCTGAATCGTACTGTAAAGCCCTTTCGAAGCTTTCCCTAGACATCTGCCTTATCACATTTAACATTGTGTATGAAGCAACTAGAAAGCAAGTTAGTGGTTCAGACTAACTCTTTGATTTATCAAAAGCTTTTGACACTGTGTACTATGAAATCTTATTGAACAAACTACAATTCTATGGCTTTACAGGATGTGCTCTGGAACTGATAAAATCTTATCGAAGTGATAGAGTGCAGAAGGTGGTTTTTAATGGTTCAGAATCAGATTAATTACCTGTGGGCATGGGTGTCCCACAAGGTTCTGTACTTGGCCCAATTCTATTTATTATTTATACAAATGACTTACCATGTAGCATAGTTGGGCCATTAACTAGGACTTACTTATTTGCAGATGATATTGCAGTCTGTATAGCTGCAGAAACAGCACAGAAGGTGAAATATGAAGCAGACCGTAAAGCTAATTCCCTTTGTGTCAACCAAAAAAATGAAAAACCTGAATCTATTGTGGAATAATAACACTAAATTTGAGCAGAATTCAAATGCTGTTCATTTCCTTGGAATCTCAATTGATTCAAAATTATCCTGGAGCAGCCATATAGAAAAAGTGGGAAGCAACTTAGCAAAGGAATATTTCCTCTAAGGAATCTTCATCTTTGTCTAAATGTGCCAGTACTTTAAGTGGTTTATTTTGCTTTAATACAAAGTCACATTTCCTATGACACAATACTGTGGGTACATCAAAGCAAGGCAGCTAATGTCTTCAAACTACAAAAGAAGGCAATAAGACTGATATGTAACTTGGCACACAGAACTCACTGTAGGCCAAGCTCTAAAAATTACAATTATGACCCTACAATCAATATTTATACTACAGTGTGTAATGCATATTAAGGAAAACTATTCCAGTCATCAACAGTATGACATGAGACATAATTATAACACAAGAAACAAGCAGGACATAGTTTCTTTCCAAGTAACTATAAAAAAAAACAAAAGTGCTTCCTATACAAGTCCATAAAAATTTTTAGTGCCATACCCCAACATATCAGGGATCTTCCAATTCAACAACTCAAAAAAGTATAAGAATTTGTTCTTGAGTTCAGCATTTATGAAACTGATGAATTTTTAAGTGAGTCAGAGAATATCGTATGACTACACTCTATGTGATCAGTTTGTATAACCTTCTATATCTGAGTAATTTTGTAATTGGCTAAATTTACTATGCAATATCAATTTGTACCAGAAGTTTCTCTGTTTTGTATTTGTGTGAAGGTACTATAATTATTTGTGTAATATTTGTATTCTGTAATGTTTGATAAGTGCATGTAACATCAAAATTACATCATGTTTGCACAAAGTCTTGTGAATTGTAGGTTACCTGTCTTTCTTGGCAGTTTGCACGGACGTTTTGGACTGGAAATCGACATTACGTCACCATACTCAGTCAGCATCAGAGAACATCTGGCCAGTTTTTGTTTGCTGCATTATATTTACTGCTGGAATTTACATCAATTTTTTATAGTTTACGCTTTTTAAGAGATGAATACAACAACAGGTTTGACATGATGCAGGTCGCAGTAGTTGTTTGGAAACAAACTGCCTTGCATGGAATAAAGTCATGTGAAGAGCTACATCAAAGCAGTCTTTGGACTGAAGATCGTAAGAACAATAATAACCACAACAAAATTGTTATGGTTGATGATTGTCACTGTTTAAATAGTCTGCCATTCCTTGCCCATTACGTTAGTTTTTAAAAACCGAGAGTCTCTATACAACAACACACAATAGAGGTAGAATACCTAAACTCTTAAACAGGGGCACACAGGACTTTTTAGGTTTACATCTTTTATGATTCTAATCGCCTTTTTTGTATTCTGAAAACTTGCTTAGCTGCTGACAAATTACCCCAGAATATGACCCTATATTTAAGGTGGGAAGGAAAGTACATACTTTAAATCTACATCTGCATCAATACTCTGCAAGCCATGCTACAGCATGTCTACTCCAATATCTATCTTCCCGTGCAGTTTATACCCACTACAACTCTAATACCAAGGAGTTATTTTGTAGTTTCTTAACAGATGCCCTATCATCCTGTCCCTTCTGCTTGACAGTGTTTCCCACATACATTGAAACTGATGCTATTTACATTTTCCATCATAAACTGTATGACAGAGTTAATAACTATGCTCAGTCAGGCAGTTAGTGATGTACCTTGAGCTCAAATTGACATGGGCACACACTCAGCAGGTATATCTGCTGAGCATGTGCCCATGTCAATTTGAGCTCAAGGTACATCACTAACTGCCTGACCGAGCATTCTTATTAACTCTGTCATGGAGTTTATGATGGAAAATGTAAATAGCATCAGTTTCAATGTATGTGGGAATCACATAGCCCATCCTTCCGATTGATTTACAAAATTAATTGTATTACAATTGTACACTAAAATAATAAAGGATTCCAAAAGAAAAAATATTGGGTGAGTTATTATCACAAATACGTGATGTATGCAGACATAACCCTACATATGGTAGTAATCTAGACTTCGCTTTTACTGAATTAACCTTAATAAATCCTACATATGGTAGTAATCTAGACTTCGCTTTTACTGAATTAACCTTAATAGTTGTAACTTTGCTGGTTTGAATATGTCAGTTAACTAGCTTTCCCAATGATACAGATGGCTAGAAAAAATTTAGAGTCTTTTATCATACACCAAGCACTAACAAATAGGTGTGTATGACACTTGAAGGTTGTTTACTTAGGTTACAAAAAACAATTATACAACATTAAATATAAGGTCCAGAGTTAGAATTAAAATATCTGTACAAATGCGTTTAAAATAATCTCCATTGTGCCAGTAGCGTATAGCATGGTCTTGTTGTATTACTTTTTGTAGGAAAAGTGCACAAAAATAATCAACTTTGCCATGTAAGTCGCAACAAATGTTGACTACCATGTAGTATTAAGTTTATTTCACAATGCAGTCACACATATGTGTTAAAAAATAGAAAATAGCAGTCACACGCCTCTTCCCTTTCAAGTGAAATTAAAATTAGCACCATATTTTTCCCTTTAATAGCATTCAGTCAGTTTAGTATTCTGACTGATTTGTTTAGTGCAAAAGGATAATTGAAGAACCAAAATGGGGACAAGTACTCGAATTTTATAGCTACAAATATACAATCACATTCCACTTGAACACAGAGCTCCACGTAAGATATTCGTCTGTCGACGTTGTTGCAGTCACATGCGGACAGCAGCTGGTTATGTGATGCTGGTTTCTGGTCTGAAACATCAACATATAGCCAGATGTTTTACTTGCACGAGACACTCCAAATATATGAGCAGAAATCAATGGCGTACAGTGTATCTGAATTATCTTTGGTCGTCGATGAAGCAGCCTGCATATGTTCAAATTTTATTGGCGATACTAGTTTGTCTAACCATCAAGCAAGGTTAAGATGTCGAACACCCAAGAGAAAGCGTGTGCTACAATTGTATTAGATAGATCTTGCAAGCAACAGAAAACGAGAAAAAACGAATAATTTCGAGATTACTGGCGACAGGCGGGTCATTCTAACGCCAAGTCATTGTAACGCTAGGAGTTTAGCTCTGCAATATCAGAAAACACAGTTAGTAAAATTCTATGGAAATCTGGGGAGCAGTTCTATCTGCCTGCTAAGGATACGTTCAGGCAATTAATGTAACGCATTTTTTATGTATTGCAATAATTTGGTGAAATTGCCATTTATTTCAAAGACCTCTTACTAGTCATTGCAAATACAGATGAATGTTTCGAAGTGAGAGCGTTTTTCCAAGCTGCTATATAATTCACCAATCTATGCCATATTATCAAATTAATAAAGTAAGCACTGTTGTATAACAGTATATATTCTTGGATTTCTTGGCATGTCAGTTCAGAGTGAGACCTTGAGCTTTCGACGATTACCTCCATCAACTTCGTCAGGGGCAACTAACTGCCTAAACTGCTCCTTTCCCTTTATTGCTATTTCAGTTCCTCACAAAGGGTGCGGGTTGGCAGGAAATGAAAACTGGTCTTCAGTCAAAGGCTAAATAAACCGTATTTAAAAAAATGGTTAATATGTAGAAAGATGATAGTAACAGATGGTTTTGTAAAAAACGATTTTGACATAAAAATGACAATAAACGAAGTTTTTGTAAAATAATCATAGATGGAAACTATTGGTTGTTTCTAAAACTCGTCTGACTATTTTAAGTATAATTTAAATACAATCACTGGTGAATGTGAATGATGCCATGATGTAATGGTGATGTTAGGTGATACATAAAAATAATTATCTTGATAAGGGTGCAATGATGATTATGACTACAGCGTCCTGTGGAACCCCAGGCAGTGACTGATAATCATCGATATGGATGAAGGGGAAAGGAGAAAATAGAAGGATGGTGAGACAGGAGTGTTGTGATTAATGTTGGAAAGAGGAGTAAACCTCAGGATGGATTTCATTGTGGGGAGTGGCACCTGGTTAAAATTCCAGCAGGAGGGGGTGAATACGGCATGAAGGTGCCTGGAAAGTGGAATATGAATGTAGTGGTGTAGCAGGGCACCTAGACTGGTTATTAGCGGATGGGGAATTGAGTACTGGGACTGGGTTTTGTGATTAGTGTATCAGGTCTGAAGATGCTCTGGAAAGAGAAAAAGTTGTGGGAAGTGATTTATTTGGTACAAGATGCGATTTGGGAAAGATAGGCGGATGCAGAAGGTGAGGTGGAGTTCTTGTCTTTCCAGGATTTCAAGGACTTACAGAATTCAGGTGTTAGGCGAGGCAGAGATCCAGGCAACATTGGTGTAGGTTAGGCTGGAGCAAATGAGGGATTGCTTGGTGCTGATAATGATAGAGAGATGCAGACCGCAGGTATGGTTTATTAGTAGTTCTAGTCAGTTTCAGGCTTTGTGTTGGATGGTAAGGATATTTGCTTTCCTCGTTAATTTTCTGTCTAATGGTAATAACAGTTTCAAAGATTTTGCTGAAAACTGACATGAGGCTGAAAGTTCGATCTGATGAGATCTGTGAGAATGGTTATCAGGTTTCAGGAAGAGGAGGACTGTAGACGTTTTCCACCATCTGGGTAATCACCTGTGTAGAGGATGGTATTGTAAAGGAATGGTAAGGGTTTCGTGATAGGTTCTGGGCCCATCCTTGAGGTGGCAGTAGGCAAATGTGACTTTCGCTTTTTAGCGAGGGTTTGTGTAATGTTGTCAGCTCGTATTGGCGTGTTTAGTCCTGTTTGTGGCGTGCTGTATAAGTATTGGAAGTTTGGTGCCAGAGGTGAGATAGTTGTGTCAGTACATCATACTCGTAGGGGTGTAACGAGTACTCAAAGTTAGTATCATATGGGATGGTGAATGTGTCTTCCAGGTAGGACATGAAGTGGATGGCTTTGGTGAAGTTGTTTGGAAGTGGTTTGTTGTTATGTAGGATGGGATAGGTGGAAGTGGGGTTTTTCCAGAGACTCTATGGAATACTGTTTAGTTTAATGAATCTTGTAAGCCAGTCCAAACATCATCTGGCTGGTGAGTGAATGCGGACATGTCGCTGGAGTTTCCAGTGGCATGTGATTGTGTCCTAGTCAAAGGAATGCTCCATATGCACTTCGGAGTTCTTTGAGCAGGGCAAAAGCATGTAGAGGGTGAGTAGGATGGTCTTAGTAGAGAGTTTGAGGCGTAATATAGTTGAAAATTGCATCCAAGACGGTGTGTTGTAGGACGTCTGCCTCACTTTGTATGTAGTCAAGACTTTGAAGATTTGAGTCATGGCTTTCGATTATGGCATTAACTTGGACATGGCATGCCTTCTAGTCTGCTTGGGAATATTCCTGGGTATATCAGGGTGGATGACTGGAAGGGCGTGTGTTGGGTTTGGTACACAGTATGAGATCTGGAGAAGGACAGACAGGTGATCACGCCCAGCTGGATCTATGACTTTTACAGTGGTGTGCCTCAAGAGGTTGGGGGAGACAAAAATAGCATGGGGGGGGGGGGGGTTGTATGTGTGCCAGGACGAGACTAGACAGGGCTAAGGATATCATGGCCATGAGGATGTTGATAAGCTGATGCCACTGCCGTTTATCGGTGAGTGTGTGGGAGTGAAGGTTAAGGTCAGCTGCTATTAAAATGTGATAGAGGTTCAGTCTACACATGTTGGAAAATCGTAATGGATGGGATGGTTAGAGTGGGTGTAGACAGTGGCAATGATTAATGTGAGTTTTGGGAGAAAGATGATGAGGATGAGGTGCTCTGTTGGATCATTTAGGAGTGGTTGGGATGTAGAAGGAATATTTCGGAGATGGGCGACGAAAACTCCACCAGGACAATGGGATTGAGATTATCGGTGTGATGTAGAATGTAAGGAGACACCTATATGGAATGGTATGATTTAAGAAAGGTTTAATTGAGGTGGAGGGCGTGGATTTTGTGTTGTTGGAGGATATGGATAAGAAGATGTTTATTGGAGTGGAGGGAACGGGTATTTTGGTATAGGATGTTGTATGTCTGTTGCGCCATTTTCAGTAAAACAAATATGTGTTTGAGTGGTTGGGTGAAACTAGTGTTTCGGGGTGAAAAAAATTAATTTGGCTTGATTTTCGGAATACATAACGAAGGTACTAGGTTGAAAGACGAAGCAGTTTGCAAGGGTAATTTGTTGCAGGATGAAGGGTATTTCAAAAGGATGTATGTTTTGCAGGATTAATGTTACAAAGCGGATTATATCTATGGAGGATGGAAAGAGTTGTTTGTGTGGAATGGTGTATCAACTGTGTATGATGAGGGTGAGTTCAGGCTTTTGGGCACAGGGCTTAGATTTAATCGCAAGTGTTGCAAGTAGGTGGTGTGAGGATGGTTGTAGGCGTTTCAAGTAGGTGGGAGTTTAGGTTGGGGCATTGTTTGTGAGGCTTGGTTTGTATTGGTGGGTATTCCTGCAATTTTACCTCAGGAGGTCATGTACTGCAGGCACCACTGAAACCTGTACCCTTGTGTAGTGGACCAGGAGCTTCTACAGGGTGCTTCCTGTGGTAAATCAAGGCCCTATGTTTGACAATTGTGTCAGAGATGACATGTGATACCGAGAATACTCGTACTAAAAAATGAGGTCGATTATCCCTTTCAATGCATAGTGTCTTGCGCACGCTGATTCCTGGTAGTGAGTTGAGTTCACTTTCGATCTCTTTGTCTGTGTAGTCTACGTTACACTTTTTGATTACGGTTGTGTGTCAGCCTGGAGGATGGGCTTGTTTACACAGAGGGTTTGTAAAGGCCATAATGGTGGCATTTTCTGTAAAGAGGGGATAATTCAGAGGAGGGATGAATGGGAATGAGGATCGTTAGATTTAATGGTGAAGGAATCCCTCATATGGAGGAGTTGCTGGATTTACATTGCTGGTATGTAGTACTGAAAGTGACATACGAGTATCTTTGAATCTAGAAATTTGGGGTCACATCTACTGAGCAACTTGGTGTTGCTGTTGTGATTTCGATATGCATGTCATCAGTATCTGGAAGAGATCGGTGGGTCCTCTTATCTTCACCCTTTCACTGATACTTGGCCTATTCTTAGTTTTAGTGTCAGTTTTAAATTGGGTGCGGAAAGGAGTCAGTGGGATGACTGGGTTAGGGAATGTATGCGTCACAGCTGGTGTTGCAGCTGGCGGTGTTGGGGCTGCTCCTGGTGATGATGTTGCTGCTGCTGTTGCTGACGATGCTGCGGCTGATGATGCCCCTGGCGATAATGCGACTGGTGTTGGGAGAGCTGGCAGTGGTGTTGATGGTGCTGTGTCCTCGCCAGCTGGTGGTGCTGTTTGTGGTGCTGGAAGTAGTGGGGCAAAGCCGATCCTGACACATTTTGTTTTTGGGGTTTGCATAAATCAGGGGCAAACATACATTCACAGGCAAACCTATTGTTATGTTGATTTATGACATCCCGGGGATAATCAGTCATTAACCTACTAGTCTGTAAAGTGGTTTTCCATGTCTCTCCCTCCCCTTAGCGTACTGGTGTGTTCCAAGTAACCCCTCCCCTTTCCTTCCCCTTAACCTATTGTTGCCCTTAACCGATTGTTCATTTCTGAACCACGTTTTTGTCACCTTATCCCCCTCCCATCCTTTTAACCTACTGTGCCACTTCCCCCCTCCCCCTCTGGGAAATCCCCTACTGTGTGATGTTTACAAAGATACACAGCAGGCAGTACTTATAGATAATTGATCATCGACTTTGCATAAAGATTTCGGTTATCACAAAAAACTTACATACACAAATATATAAGGAGGAGGCAGTGTGTCATCATTAGTAAGGGTATATGAGCAGAGCCTTTATGTTTTTGTTATCTCAATCTGTTGTCTGGGAAATAAGGTGATATGATTAGTTAATTACAATGGGAATCTCTTTGAGCATACCTTAACTCTAAATATTGCTTTTGATTATTATGACAAAAATAAACAAAAGAAAAACTAGTATTAATTACATAAATAGGTTATACATTTTTTGTGGAAGTGTGATATTTCTTTATAGTTTTTCACTCCACCATGTACAAAAATGAGAACTATCCTAATATTACAGTACACAGATATGCGTGTACATATAATTTTTACTTGCTCTTTCTCTGTCCAATACATAAGAAAAAGGTGTAACTTCTACTTTTTTTTCGTTCTATCTTAATTAAGTTTTGCAAACTTTATGAAGTTTTGTGATTAATATTTTGGGATTACACAAGGTCCTTATTGACTGCAGGAGAAAAGAAAAATCTGATTGTTTCTGCTGGCACCGCTGGTTGGATACACTTCTGAATTTGACTGCCACTTGCGGTACCACTGCCCACAGCCAACTATTTTTCATTGTTTGAGTAGTCATGGCATTGTCTTTGCTTGTACATGGTACCATGTGAGCTTGCACACAAAATGCTCTTGTAACCACATCGAACTCAAGACTGGTTCTACTAAATTTTGTTTATGTCATATGCAGACTCCGACAATAGCATGGATGTGCATTGCCTTAAGAACTGGTGGGAACATCCACGCCCAATGAAATTATCCTAGTATCTGAGATGAGTACCACATGCCTTCAGCAACAACCATCATTGTTCCGCTGGCAAAGTTTGGCCTCATTGTTAAATGGATTCCCTCTCCTCGTTTACAGAGAAAATCTGTGCTCTCGATGAATGTATCCTTAACGATGCATAACATTTTAGTTTTTCATTTGGTGGGAACCTCATTGATTTAATTGCATTGCACTTTACCACTTTATCATAACACCTTTGAGAAGCTTAATTCACTGCATCATGATTTTTTCTGATTTGCACATTCTGATCAGACATTTTTCCAGTTCCACATAGAACATTTACATACATATACAAATATTTGAAACTCAAAGCAAATTACAAAATTGATGAAGGATTAAAATTTTTTAAATCCTATATATTTTGAACATTGCATCTAGCTTCACCTTACTAGCTAGTTTTGAGGTAAACTTCCTTCTTAAAAGCCATTCCTTTTTTCCTTTTATTTATTATAGTTTTTTCCTTCATACTAAGTGAAAACGTCATTATAAAAGAGTAAACATCCACGAGGTGAGTCTGTAAATCAGGAATACCGCTGTCACGATACATACATTCATTCAAGAACATTTCAATCACCCACCAGAACGTACAGGAAAGGACTTCATTAAGCAACTTATTAGTCAAGCTTTTTGTTAAATTTTGACTAGCTACCTTCAAAAGTTATGGCATTGAACATATATTAGTGTTTATATATATTTTACCATGTTCCTAACAACTTGTAATCTCATACCTTACAGTAATAGAATAATCTTTAATGCATTTATACATTACATATAATTTAATGTAAGGTGTGAGGTAGGATCTTTTGGCACTGCCTTTTAAGTTATTTGCACAGTAGCCTAATCTTCATCGTGTTTTGTGTTCAAGGTTTGTGTCAGTACTTCATCACATAGGCTGTCATTGGGGCGACTTTGATCTGCCCTTTCGCTCTGGAAGCAATGCAACATAGTTCAAGCATACCACTGGAGTCTAAAAAAAAACAAATGTACTTGCCTTGGACAATTCTCATTACCACTTATTTGTAAAAACTTATAAAGTAATAGAACTACACTTTATATTAACATCAGTTAGGTTGTGTACTCGCAACATACCATACGCAATATTAATTATTATATAAATTCAACTTTTTCACTAATACATACACATACATACCAATTTTGCAGTTAAGTACTTCTGACACCTCTATTTATTTGCCTTCCTTAGAACAAAGTCCTCTACTACCTTCTTGTTCTAATATTTGACAGTGAATTTGCCTTCTGTGATGTGTTTTCTGGATCAGGTTTTGTGCTGTGATATATTAACTAACCTTGTAGCTTGCTTCCGCTCACTGTGATGTGTGGAATCCATTCACATATATAGTTATCATTTTTTTTTATTAGACATAAATTTTGATAGCTGTAGTTTGTGTAGTTTCTAGCTGAGTAGCATAATCGGTTGTAGTTCATAGCAAACTTAGCATGAGGTGTTATTAGATTAAGTAAGCGCAGCTAGTAGAATATAAAGCGAATTTGATTTTAATATAACTCGTGTGTGTGTGTGTGTGTGTGTCTTCTCTCCTGCCACGCCAAACATTCAGTGCACAGCGTACTAGGAATATTCAGCTTTTCAAATTTTATTACAAGTATAGATTCTCTTACAAACTAATTCCTTTCAAGCCCTTTTACTTACATTACTTGACATTATATTGTCATGTAGAAGAAAGTGTAATTAGATGAATGACGAACACTAACGTCACTTAATGAAGGTTTATTCAGCACTTGCACACACAAGAGTGCGGAGCAAACTGCCTCTGGCCAGAACACATACGGTGTATATACAGCTACAGAACATTCCAGTACAATGATTCTTGACATTTGTGGATACTTCAAGAATGTACTCGAACTGAATATAGAAATTATAATCTTACAGTTCAGGTGAGTTTAGAACTCACGACCCTCCATACAACAAACGACTATCATAACAACCACACCACAGTGACTGTGCTACTCAGCTTCTTCTGTGACATTGCCCCCTCCTTAAGAGAATAGCGTCTCCGTGTTACGTCCTCCTAGTCCAGGAACGAGTCATCGGTCCTGCATCGACTCCCGATGACTGATGTTCGCCCTGGCAGTGGTCGTCTTAGAACTTCCTTTGCCGCTACGCTACCTTTCGTGACGTTTACCTACAACACCGCCAAACAAGACACCATAGGATTCACGCCTCTTTTCCTGGTGCATGGGCGTGAGGTAACTACGACAATGGACACTGTGTTTCCGTTACATCCTGATGACGTGGACGACGACTACATCGTCCAGGTGTTAACCAGAGCTGAGAAAGCTCGGCAGTTAGCTCGATTCTGCACTCTGCAGGCTCAAGAAAACGATCGCCGAAGGTATGACGCGAGCCACTGCCCTGCTGTCTACCAGACTGGTGATCTCGTCTCGATCTTCAATCCTGTTCGAAAGGTTGGTCTCTCTGAGAAGCTCTTCAGGCGCTACTTTGGACCTTATAAGGTTGTAAGACAGTTGACTGATGTTACTTATGAAGCTGAAGATTTTGACTCCAACGCAAGACAACGAAAGATCAGAGATACGGTCCACGTCCTTCGAATGAAGCGCTCAGGGTCTTGCTGCACTCCGGGATCTCTCTGCTGAGCAGAAGAAGGACGCTAAGATATCTCAAATAACGCTTGCCTTAAATCGGTCAGAGGAGGTGAAAGGACAATTTAAGGTAGTTAATGGATTGCTTTGCAAGAAAAAACTTTGGTCCGTTAGTAAGAGGTGGCTGCCAGTCAGTCCCAAGTATATGCGCTTAGAGGTTCTACAGAAATTCATCACCCCTGAGGGCCTGTATGAGTTTAAGGTAATGCCATGTGGTTTGTGTGATGGATCAGCAACTTTTGAAAGGTTGATGGATAATCTTTTAAGTCACCTGAGGTGGACAATGTGTCTTTGTTATTCAGATGGCATTATAGTGTTCTCAATAACATTTGATGAACATACAAAAAGACTGAGGGCCGTTGTTAAGTGTCTCCAACATGGTGGACTGAAACTTAACCCAAGAAAGTGTCTCTTTGGAGCAAAAGAAATCGAAATACTTGGACACATTGTTTCAAACTAAGGTGTGCGCTGAGACACAGAAAAGATGAGATCTGTAACGGAATTTCCTATTCCTAAAAGCATTAGAGATGTGAGAAGCGTCCTCGGATTATGTCCTTATTACCGTCGTGGTGGAGGCGCCAAACAAGACACTAGAGAATTTACGCCTCTTTTCCTGGTGCATGGGCGTGAGGCGACTACGACGATGGACACTGTGTTTCCGTTACATCCTGATGACGTGGACGGCAACTACATCGGCCAGGTGTTAACCAGAGCCGAGGAAGCTCGGCGGGTAGCCCGACTCCGCACGCTGCAGGCTCAAGAAAACGATCGCTGAAGGTATGACACGAGCCACCGCCCTGCTGTCTACCAGCTCGTTGACCTCGTCCCGATCTTCAATCCTGTTCGAAACGTTGCTCTCTCTCTGAGAAGCTCCTCAGACGCTACTTTGGACCTTATAAGATGGTAAGACAGTTGTCTGATGTTACTTATGAATTTGAAAATTTCGACCCTGACACAAGACAATGAAAGATCAGAGATACGGTCCACTTCATATGAATGAAGCCCTGAAGGATCCTGCAACCCAGGGTAAGTTCGAAGCTCCAGCGACAGGCAACAAGCGGAAAGGTGACGAATAGTGTAGTGGCAAAGGAAGTTCTAACAAGATCACCGCAACGGTGAAAATCAGTCGTCGGGAGACAGAGTATGCAGGACCGGTGACTCGTTCCCAGACTAGGAGGACGTAACACCGACACTCTGTTCCCTTTAAGGAAGGAGCACAGTCATAGTGGTGTCGTGATTATGATAGTAGTTTGTTGGATGGAGGGTCATGAGATCAAAACTCATCCGAAATGTGAGATTTTAATTTCTATATTCGTTTCGAGTACATTATAGAAGTATCCAAAAATGTCAAGAATCATTGTACTGGGATGTTCTGTAACTGCATATATACCGTATGTGTTCTGGCCAGAGGCAGTTCGCTCCGCACTCTTGTATGCGCGAGTACTGAATAAGCCTTCGTTAAGTGAAGATAGTATTCATTATTCACCTAATTGCACCTTCTTCTACATGACATTGTTCTTAGTGCCCGGACAGGGACCTGAACCGTTACCCCGGGTTGCAGGATCCTAATACTGCTTCATTCGAAGGACATGGACCGTATCTCTGATCTTTCGTTGTCTTGTGTCAGGGTCGAAATCTTCAACTTCATAAGTAACATCAGACAACTGTCTTACCACCTTATAAGGTCCGAAGTAGCGCCTGAGGAGCTTCTCAGAGAGACCAACCTTTCGAACAGGAGTGAAGATCGAGACGATCGCCAGGCTGGTAGACAACAGGGCGGTGGCTCGCATCATACCTTCGGCGATCGTTTTCTTGAGCCTGCAGCGTGTGGAGTCGAGATAACTGCCGAGCTTCCTCGGCTCTGGTTAACACCTGGCCGATGTAGTCGTCGTCCGCGTCATCAGGATGTAGCGGAAACACAGTGTCCATCGTCGTAGTCGCCTCGCGCCCATGCACCAGGAAAAATGGCGTAATTTCTGTGGTGTCTTACGTGGCGGTGTTGTAGGCAAACATCACGAAAGGTGGCAACTCATCCCAGTTGCTCTGCTCAACACTGACGAACATTGATAGCATGTCGGCCAAGATCTTAAAATGGTTCAAATGGCTCTGAGCACTATGCGACTCAACTGCTGAGGTCATTAGTCGCCTAGAACTTAGAACTAATTAAACCTAACTAACCTAAGGACATCACGCACATCCATGCCCGAGGCAGGATTCGAACTTGCGACCGCTCCAGACTGTAGCGCCTAGAACCGCACGGCCACTCTGGGCGGCTGCCAAGATCTTACTAAGGCGTTCAGTAAGCCCGCTAGTCTGCATGTGGTAGGCAATCGTCATGTGATGAATAATGTTGCACCGACGGTTTATCTCTGTCACAAGATTCGATTGAAAAACTTTCCCTCAATCCGTAATTAACGACCTTGGGGCACCGGGCTTTAATACAATGTCTTTCACAATGAATTTGGCTACCTCGAATGCTTTCGCTGTTTCACGGCTTTTGTAATGGCATAGCGTGTCAGGTAATAAGTGCAAACGATAATTCATCTATTGCCCCTAGCATACGTTGGAAATCGTCCGAGGAGATCAATCCCAACACGTTGGAAAGGCGTTTCGGCTGGTGGAACTGGTATGAGTCGGCCAGGTGGTTTCCGAGGAACTGCCTTTCTCCTCTGCGACACATAGTGACGGACACCCTGGGGAACACCCGATATCACTTCAGTTTTACTCGACGATTTGCCGTCTATTACTACGAACTGCGACCTTCCTTACAGGAAATCACGAATCCAGTCGCACAACTGAGACGATACCCCATAGGCCCGCAGCTTGATTAGAAGTCGCTTGTGAGGAACGGTGTCAAAAGCTTTCCGGAAATCTAGAGATACGGAATCAACTTGAGATCCCCTGTCGATAGCGGCCATTACTTCATGCGAATAAAGAGCTAGCTACGTTGCACAAGAACGATGTTTTTTGAAACCGTGCTGATTACGTATCAATAGATCGTTCCCTTCAAGGTGATTCATACAGCATATGCTCCAAAACCCTACTGCAAACCGACGTCAATGATATAGGTCTGTAGTTTGATGGATTACTCCTACTACCCTTCTTAAACACTGGTGCGACCTGCACAATTTTCCAATCTGTAGGTACAGATCTATCGGTGAGCGAGCAGTTGTATATGATTGCTAAGTAGGGAGCTATTGTATCAGCGTAATCTGAAAGGAACCTAATCAGTCTACAATCTGGATCTGAAGACTTGCCCGTATCAAGTGATTTGAGTTGCTTCGCAACCCCTAAGGTATCTATTTCTAAGAAACTCATGCTAGCAGCTGTTCGTGTTTCAAATTCTGGAATATTCCATTCGTCTTCCCTGGTGAAGGAATTTCGGAAAACTGCGTTCAATAACTCCGCTTTAGAGGCACAGTCGTCGGTAACAGTTCCATCGGCACTGCGCAGCGAAGGTATTGACTGCGTCTTGCCGCTTGTGTACTTTACATACGACCAGAATTTCTTCGGATTTTCTACCAAATTTCGAGACAATGTTTCGTTGTGGAACCTATTAAAGGCATCTCGCATTGAAGTCCGTGCCAAATTTCGCGCGTCTGTAAATTTTAGCCAATCTACGGGATTTGGCGTTCTTCTGAACTTCGCATGCTTTTTCCGTTGCCTCTGCAACAGCGTTCGGACCTGTTTTGTGTACCATGAGGGATCAGTTCCATCTCTTACCAATTTATGAGGTATGAATCTCTCAATTGCTGTTGCTACTATATCTTTGAATTTGAGCCACATCTCGTCTACATTTGCATACTCAGTTCGGAAGGAATGGAGGTTGTCTCTTAGGAAGGCTTCTAGTGACACTTTATGCGCTTCTTTAAATAAAATTATTTCGCGTTTGTTTCTGGTGGATTTGGAAGAAATGGTATTGAGCCTAGCTACAACGACCTTGTGATCACTAATCCCTGTATCAGTCATGACGCTCTCTATTAGCTCTGGCTTGTTTGTGGCTAAGAGGTCAAGTGTGTTTTTGCAACCATTTACAATTCGCGTGGGTTCGTGGATTAACTGCTCGAAATAATTTTCGGAGAAAGCATTTAGGACAATCTCGGAAGATGTTTTCTGCCTACCACCGGTTTTGAACAAGTATTTTTGCCAACATATCGAGGGAAGGTTGGAGTCCCCACCAACTATAACCGTATGAGTGGGGTATTTATTTGTTACGAGACTCAAATTTTCTCTGAACTGTTCAGCAACTATATCATCGGAGTCTGGGGGCCGGTAGAAGGAGCCAATTATTAACTTAGTTCAGCTGTTAAGTATAACCTCCACCCATAACAATTCGCCCGGAGTGTCTACTTCGACTTCACTACAAGATAAACCACTACTGACAGACACAAACACTCCACCACCAATTCTGCCTAATCTATCTTTCCTGAACACCGTCTGAGACTTCGTAAAAATTTCTGCAGAACTTATTTCAGGCTTTAGCCAGCTTTCTGTACCTATAACGATTTCAGCTTCTGTGCTTTCTAAAAAAAATGGTTAAAATGGCTCTGAGCACTATGGGACTTAACATCTATGGTCATCAGTCCCCTAGAACTTAGAACTACTTAAACCTAACTAACCTAAGGACATCACACAACACCCAGCCATCACGAGGCAGAGAAAATCCCTGACCCCTCCGGGAATCGAACCCGGGAACCCAGGCGTGGGAAGCGAGAACGCTATCGCACGACCACGAGATGCGGGCTTCTGTGCTTTCTATTAGCGCTTGTAGCTCAGGGACTTTCCCAGCACAACTACAAGAATTTACAACTACAATTCCGACTGTTCCTTGATCCAAGCACGTCCTGTATTTGCCATGCACCCTTTGAGATTGCAGCCCACCCCATACTTTCCCGAGGCCTGTTAACCTAAAAAACCGCCCGGTCCACGTTACACAGCCTCCGCTACCCGTGTAGCCGCCAGCTGAGTGTAGTGAACTCCAGACTTACTCAGCGCAACCCGAAACCCCACCTCCCTATGGCGCAAGTCAAGGAATCTGCAGCCAACACGGTTGCAAAACTGTCTGAGCCCCTGATTCAGACCCTCCACCCGGCTCTGCACCAAATGTCCTCATGCGGTTCTGTCAGCAATGCTGCAGATGGTGAGCTCTGCCTTCATCTCATAAGCAAGGCCGGCAGCCTTCACCAAATCAGATAGCCGCTGGAACCCAGAGAGAATTTCCTCAGATCCAAACGACACACGTCATTAGTGCCGACATGTGCCACCACCTGCAGCCGGCTGCACCCTGTGCTCTTCATGGCATCCGGAAGGACCCTTTCCACATCAGGAATGACTCCACCCAGAATGCACACTGGATTTCTTCCCCTGCTTAGCCGCCATATCCCTAAGGGGCCCCATTATGCGCCTAACATTGGAGCTCCCAACTACCAATAAGCCAACCCTCTGCGATTGCCCAGACCTTGAAGGCCGAGAATCATCCTCTGAAACAGGGCAGGCAGCTGCATCTGGCTCAGCCAGAGACAGTGCCTGAAACCTGTTTGTCAGACGCACTGGGGAGGCTCCAGGGACGTCTTTCGCTGCCTGCCACACCTTGGAACGACCTCCCAATCAACCACAGACGAGGGCTCAGCCCCACTGAGGGCAGCAACCGGGGCAACCACAGCGGCAGACCGATCTGGGGACAGACGGGACGAGGTTGACATCCCCGTGATTCCCAAGTCTGGCTCCCCACAGTGGTGCCCATTGGCAACAGCCTCAAGCTGCACGACCAAAGTCAGCACAGCTTGCAGCTGTGAACGAAGGGATGCCAGCTCAGCCCTCATCCGAACACAGCAATCACAGTCCCTGTCCATTCTAATCGATGTTGAACAACAGTTACTGAAACACGAGTCCGTGCCTAGATAACGCAAGGGAAACACACAAAGAATGTATGAACTAACCTGTACAAATGCCTAACAACTGCGCTACAATCTGCTTGAATTTTCATTATTTTCTCTACCTCACCATGAATTATTGGATGTTCCATTGCTGACACATTGTATGCTCTCTGGCTTATTGGTTGATGGTCTCCAGTGCTAATCTGGTGCTTCACCATCGATTTGTCTAATTTGCTCTTCATCTGTGGCTGAGCGACATAGAAACCTCCCCTGCTGAGTGTGTGGGTGACATTAGCGCTACCACTACGAGACAAGATCTTCTAGCTCAACTATCACCAATCTCTTCGGAGACATGAGTTCGAATCACACTGCTGCCACCAAAGATAACTGTCATGTGTCATGCCATGCATGAACCCATGGATCTTGTATGTGCAAGTGCTGCATAAACCTTCATTAAGTGTAGTTAATGTTCGTCTTTCATCTAATTACACCTTCTTCTACGTAATATTATTCTGGTGGAGGCGCCGAGTGTCGATTCTGGTACCTCTTGCAGTGGAAACATACTGGATGGTTATCCTGAGTCCTCCAGACGTCAGTCTTTCGTGGTACCCGTACAGGTTGCTCATGCGGCATTGTAGGAACGTAACTTCGCCTAGGTCTCGACATTTTAACCGTTTTAAAGGGAAATGAAGGACGAGATATTGGGTTCAATGTCTGTTCCACTTCCTCCCTTATGACCTCTTGAAGCGTCTCGGTTTCTTGCTCGCTGTGCAATCCAAATGCCTTCTGAACTTCCTCTCTCACTATCTGACGAAGGAAACATGTGAAATCAATTTCTTCCTCCATCACAGACATCGATACAACGTTTGGAAGCCGTTCAAACTTCTTGCGTGTATTCTTTTTTGATCTATTGTCTCTATATACTGGCACCGTTTTATGAAGTCGTCTACTGTCGAAACCTCCTTCACGAGTAGGGCTTGATACATGTCCTCAGCAACACCCTTCATGAGATGTGCAATCCTATCTTTCTCCTACGTACGATAGGTCCGCAAAAGATTTTTTGGGCCAGGTTTATTTAGGAGTGTCCGTCACTATGTGTCGCACTGTTGAGAGTGCCAGAGGAGAAAGGAAGTTCCTCAGAAACAGCCTGGCTGACTCATACTAATTCCACTAGCCAAAACAGCTTTCTTGTGTGTTGGGAAAGCCCTCCTCGGATGATTTCCAACGCCTGCCAGTGGGTATGGGATCAGTGTTGTTATGGTGCAAATTTCGACAGTATCTCTATGAAAGGACAATTAAAGGTAGTTAACGGATTACTTTGCTAGAAAAACTTTGATTCTTTTGGAAAGAGGTGGCTACCAGTGATTCCTAAACACATGTGCTTAGATGTTCTACAGAAATTCCATGTCACACCTGAGGCCGGATATTTAGGATTTATTAAGAAGATGCTGAGTAGCACAGTCACAAGCATTTTCTGATTCTATTTCTAATAAGAGTGAATTAACTATCATGGAAGTGAGTTGTTTGAAACTAATAGGTGCTACTGGAAAAGTTTCTAGACCGGGACAGCACGAAGCTTTTATACCCACTGGGATAAGTGACGTGATAATAGATCATCCTTGTTCAATCATACTCAGTTTAAGTGTTGAAATGTTAGTAGGTACAGATTTTTTAACAAAGTATCAGGGGAGGACTGATTTTGACCAGAACAACTTAGTTTTAACCTTACCTGACTCTTAGGTAATAAAAGAGCCTTTTACAGAACGTTATAGTTGGTTGGTTGGTTGGTTTGGGGAAGGAGACCAGACAGCGTGGTCATCGGTCTCATCGGATTAGGGAAGGATGTGGAAGGAAGTCGGCCGTGCCCTTTCAGAGGAACCATCCCGGCATTTGCCTGGAGTGATTTAGGGAAATCACGGAAAACCTAAATCAGGATGGCCGGACGCGGGATTGAACCGTCGTCCTTCCGAATGCGAGTCCAGTGTGTAACCACTGCGCCACCTCGCTCGGTGCAGAACGTTATATAGACGGTAATAATGAAACCTGCGAACTGTCAATTAGGGTGATGAAGAATAAAGGATACTTATTGCTCAAGACTAATGAACAATCTAAGAAAATTTCAGCAGAAACAAAGACATTTATTCATGTCTATCAAGGACCGTTCTGGGTAATACATAAGCCTCATGCAAATATGTACTGCTTGGAATACCCAAAGAGAAAGAAAGAACTAGGTCTACAAAATATTGTAAATTTGAAGAAATTTAAAAATAACAGTAACTAGTTACTGTAGGGAGTCTGCCACTCTTTGGTGGATACAGGGTTTGGTGTACTGTGTGGTCCCAGCACGATGAAACTTTATTTCCCTTTCAGGTTTCATTCCCTTCTTCTGTCGTATCATAGTAAGTAAGGAACATATGTCTTCATGTTGTATGTAGGCTATTAGGCTGTAATGTCTTCCTAGTGAATAAGAATGATTCCCGAAAATGACTATGCCCAAATGATGATTTACAAAAGAATGTGTCAGGTAGTTTGCAGGAGTACATTCTAAAGGTTAAACTAAAAATAGGTAGCTTTTGTGCAATAATAATAGAAAAAGTATGGCTAAAATAAATAAATAATTAATAAGATACATAAAAAGAGTAAGTAACTACGAAAATAGGGACGCACTTTGCATTAAGAGAATTTATTGAAGCTGGAAATTCTTATAATCTGATCCAACAAACTCTACTTAAAGTATAATTTTCAGTTGGGAATAAGGTTGTCTCAAGGTAAGAAAGGGTAAGAATGTCGTGCCCCTAAAGGCAAGTCAAAGCAGTTTAATATTAATTAAAAGAGAAGTATGGAAGTGCATAAGTAAATAATGAAAAAGACGAAGAGAAAACGGAGAAAGAAGCGTCGATATAAATGTATAAATGAAAATGGGGAGAAACAGGAGAAATGAAATCAGTAGGCTGATATATATAGCTAAATGTTGGAAAAAGATGAGTAATTTCCCTCACATTTCATAAAAATGTTTGAGAAACACTTAATCTTGCTTAAGGCAGATGGTCAATTAACTGATAAATACAGACAACAAAATGCAACTAATGTGTTAAAAATAGCAGATCATAAAGTATTTATATGTTATAATAAAAACAACATTCTAATGATGTGTACAACAAAGCAAAGTAAGTGCTGTTGAGCAAATTACTTCGTTAGCGTACTAATCTGTAGGATAGTTGAGCCAAATGAAGGTAAAACATACAAAAGTTACAGAATTTTCTAAGTTAAAGCAAAATCTAAAGCAATAAAATAAATCGCAAATTGGCCCAAAAAATCACAATTTAAGAAAATAAATTGAACTTTAGTGCATAAAAGCTGTACTGTATGCAAAAAGGAAAAGATAAATGCAAAGTTTGAGATTCAGGCTAAATAATAAAGTAGAATGTCTCGTTTTTTTGGATGTAACTTGTTATCAATATTCCTTCTGGTAACTTCTCAGTTATTGGAACTATTGCAAGAAAACAGATTATAAAATGTGTTTCATCCTCCCTTAGGTTTAAGTTGAGAACAGAAGCTTTGGCTATGTCATCTGTTTCTCAGGATCATGGAGGCTTCATGAAAGGCAGCCTATAATTCAGTTCAATTCAATTTATTATCATCCATTTTATCATATACATGATATAGGAATTGTCATGTAGAAAGAAAGAGAGAGAGAGAGAGAGAGAGACAGAGAGAGAGAGAGAGCATGATTTATATTTTTAACAATTAAAGGAAATAACATTTTCTTAATTACACTTTAACATTTTGTTAATTACTCTTTATATATTTTGTCTTCTTTTTACATGCAAGATTAAAAAATCACAAGGCTTATACTACAAATCCATTAAGGGAAACAACATTTTGTTAATTACACTTTAACATTTTCTTAATTATACTTTACATATTTTGTCTTCTTTTTACAAGCAAGTTGAAAAAAACGAACGTGTATACAGAAAAATCAAAAGACAAGCACTATCTGTTTAGATAGCCAAGAAATTCATCAACATTATAGAAACTTTCATCTAATAGTAGCCTATTTAATTCTTTTTGAAATATATGTAAGTTATGTATGCTTTTTATTTCGTTTGATAAGGCATTGAACATTATTTTGTGTAGATACATCACACTATTTTGGTACAGGGCTTTTGAATGTATGTTTCTATGGAAATCATGCCTGTTTCTGGTTTTGTAGTAGCTTACTTCACTGTTTAGAGAAGATAATTGTTGATTTGACTTCAGGAAACATATTGATTCACTAGGGAGGGTCAAAATTTTCGATTCCTTAAAAAGTCCTCTACATGGATCTCTGTAGGCAACACCCTTCAGAATACGAATAGCTCTCTTTTGGTGCTTAAAACAATTTTTTGTGAAACCTGTATTACCTTAAAATGTAATACCATATCTTAGATAAATATGCATGTAAGAGTGGTAGGCACATAGTACTGTTTCAAAATTGCAGTTGTCTTTAAGTTTTCTTAACATATAAAAGTATTGACTAAGTTTTTATTCAATAGTTTAACATGTTTTCCCCATCTTAAATTGTTGTCCAAGCATAAATCTAAAAATTTTGTAAAAGTAGTTTTCTCTAATAGACTTTTCCCAATCTCTACTCTTGTGTTGCTTCTTATGTTGTTCCTTATATGCCTAAAAGTCATCCAAGTATTTTTTTGTCATTTATAATTAAGTAGTTGTCCATGAATCATTCAGCTGCCTCATTCATTGTTGAAGTTATTTTTTCTTGTAGGTCAGCTTCGCTAGCTCCCTAGACAAAAAGGATCTTATCATCTGCAAAAAGTACTGATTCTGCTTTTGTTATATGTCTAGGAAAATCATTAATAAAAACTAAGAAGAGCAGAGGTCCTAGAAAAAAACCCTGGGGTACACCAGAGTTGACTTTCTGATATGTTGAGTAATATTTTCTGCCATTATGTATTATTTCAACACTTTGATATCTGTTTCACAGGTACAATTGAGATCAGCAATGTGCTTTTCTACAGACTCCAGAGCAATACAGTTCCTCTAGCAAAATATCATGGCTGATGAGGTCAAATGCCTTGGATAGATCTAAAAATTTTCCACAGTTTAAGTCCACACTATCCATTGCAGTTAAAACCTGTTCCAAGAAGTAATATACAGCTCTTTCTGTAGACCCGTTTTTCCTAAACCCATTCAGTGCATTGGTTAGAATTTTGCATTTGTTTAGGAACCTCAGAGGTCTCTCTTACATAATCCTCTCATTTACTTTAGCAAAACCTGACAGTTGTGACAATGGTCTATAATTTTGTATGGTATATGGACAGTCATAAAGTGGCTTTATTATTGATTTTTTTAAGTGCAAAAGGGAATTCATGAGTTTTAAATGATGAATTAATAAAATCAACTAAATCAGTTATTATTTTCTTTGCACTGTGTTTTATGACTTTATCAGGAATACCATCACATCCAAAAGACATTTAATTTTTCAGCTATTTAATTGCATTTCTTACTTATGAATGTGTAACTGGATACAAAAACATTGTCCTTTCATTGGTGGGAACTTTTGACTTACTACCTTTTGAGTTCCCCAGATTCTTGATGAGATTTTGAGCAGTGTTAATGTAGTAGTCATTAAACATATTGGCAACACACAGAGGATCTTCAAGAACTTTTCCTCCCTTTTTATGTTGAGATTGTCCATTGGATTTACCAATGTTATGGTTTGTGGCCGTCCAAACTGATATGGTTTTATTTCTGCCTTTTCTGATAGTCAAATCATTGTTCAGTTTTTTTGCTGTATGAATAACTTTTCTGTGGACTTTTCTGTAGAATCTAAGATATGGCTTTAAAGCTGGATTACACTTTCAATGCCAACCCAGATTTCTAAGAATACCTGCAGATTTCTTAATTCCCACAGTTAACCATGAATTAGATTTGATAGAGATTTTTACTTTTCTAAGGGGGAAAGTGACATCAAAGCAGTATTTATAATCAGAGAAAAATGACTCATATTTGGAGTCTACAGCTTTGTTTGGGTCTCTGTCCTTTACAACAATATGCAACATGCTACGAAATTCCAAAGGCTACTTTCATTAATGTATCTTGTTTCTATGTAGTTTCCGCTGCTATGTTTTTCCCTAACCATATTTTTTACAATGACCTTGATTACCATGTGGTGAGAGAAACCAGTATCTGTTATTTCAACCTCATTACTGCAAGTCTCTTTGTTAATAAACACCTGATCAATTGTTGTCTCACACCCATCTCCATACCAGGTGATATCAGTTACTGTGACTTCTAAATTTATTATATGAGGTGAAGAGATTTAACAATTGATCCTTGTGTGGATTATTATCACTTCTAAAAGTTGAAAGGTCTCTGTTGGATTCCTTTCATGTTAATTTCTTAAATATGTTGTTATTTACAGCATAAATTCTTCTTCTAAATGTACTGTGGTGTTTCTGACTATCTGGGAGGAGACTGAGCAATGGAACATGTTACTTTTACACATAGACAAGAACGATCTGTCACACTACTACACTTTAAAACACAGTTTATATGTAATTCATGTCACTCAGTCTCATACGGAACCTACATCCGCTTTCTTTTATATACTGTATATGATAAGATACTGTCATCCCCCTTCCCTTCTATGTGAGAGGATGAATGAGCAAATGTATTTCTAGTTGCATGCTTGATAGTAGCAGACAAGCCTGTCTGCTAGAGAACAGTAGGACCAACGTCAGAACAGGTAGCTACGCATTCTAAAAGCAAAGAGGTTTCTATTCTTAGTATGGTCCTGTCCGTCCCTTGTCATGTTGGCATAGGAAGCTGCCTCTCTGGTCACTTCCGTTTGTATTTGAGAGGCACCCCTCAGGAGGGACCCACGGCAGTCTGTCCGCGGTGAGCGTCTGAAGTGGTAAGATCTCCGGCTAAGCGCGTGTCTGCTAAGTCCGTAGGACAATGGATTTCTTAAGTTCAGCCTAACTGAAAATTTAATCATCTTTTTTCAGGTTTAGCTCTAAAATATCTAATGTTATCTTAAATTGCAACACAGTGTAATTCGAGTGTGAAGTTCAGAATATCTTCCGGTAGTTGCTTTGTCACTACTTTGTGAGTAGAGTGGAACCACGTGTTGATCAGTAACTCTAACTAAGATCATCAATCTTAAATGCGAATGTGCGTGAGATTATAACATCTCGTCTTGACAATATTTTTCAATATAGCAACTTTTCATTATGTTCAACCCACGTGGGGTGTACTTTGTGAGACCAATAACACGAGCTTATACAATTGTTTGACCCATCAGGTTAATAGTAAGACGATAGTAACCAGTTCGAGGTTTTTCTTTTGTAAATTGCGTTTCGATGTAATTTATTTTAATTATCAAAATTATTGTGGAGTTACACTCTTTGTGTAAACCAAGTTGACCACGTGAAGCATATGGTGTAAGCATCAAAGTAGCCCTCAGCTATTCTTTTCGGGAAGATTTCACAGAGTGTTAGTATGAATTTAGTATACCAGTGTGTGGTAATTTCATGACGAACAGGATTGCGCTACGAACGTAACTTCTTTGGGTGAAAATTGAATCGGTTGGTTGTGGTTAATTTCCTCTTGGATATGTTTCAACGTTCTTCGTGTGTTATTTTATGAATGCAGTGTTGTATGTAGTCTCCCAATCTTGGCTCCCTATTTGATGTGTTCTGTAAGATTACAAACTCACGTTTTCACAACCTAAATAAGGCACCAGTTTAGTTATGAATCAAGTTTGATATGCTGAAATTTTAATGGAACAATGATCAATGTTAAAATAAATGTCCAAATATAAACTGATTTATTTCTTTTTATTTAAATTGTCTTTTTATGTATATATCACCGGTTATCGTAAGATGAGTACTAAAAAATTATAATTAATGTTAGTCTGGTTGGGAATTTGGTAAGCTAGACTGGATACCTGGTGAAACAGTTGCGCAGTAATGCAAGGTTAACTTCCTCAGATAGCTCACAGCTTTTAACCCACTTTTATGGTCCTGAATATCAGCACCGCTATCAGAACAAATTAATGCAACAACATTACAAAGTGATGTTGAAATCAGACAGCACTACTGTTGATTTTGACTTAAGTCTCAATTCATTCATTAGACCCTCAAGATTTTTTAAAAAATAAAGGAATTTTCCCAGAAGATGATCTATAAATACAGACAATTACCAAACCACAGTTAGTCAGTTCGCAGACACAGTATTCACATTCATTTTCTATACGCTTTACATTGTTTAACTTCACTCCTTTGGAATTAACATTGTCTCTAAAATAAATACATACACTTCCACATCTGTACTTTTCTCTGCAAAAACTACTTATGATTTTAAATTTGGAAAGGGCTGCTGTACATGTTTGAGAGTTTTGTAACCATTGTTCACTGACACATACAACAGGTATTTGGTTAAAATTGTCACTTAACAAGACTTCAAGTTCACCCAGTGTCACCTTGTACAATTTGATATAGGACTGAAAAATGATTATGAGAAGCGAAATTAAATAAATTATTACTTATCTTAACGCTGCTTTCTTGATGCTCTTTGACACTAAAAACTCCTTGAGGTGATTTGCCTGCCTCACACTTCTTCTAATTGGTAGGCCAGAAATTATTGCTGCTGTTGATTCTGATAAAATGGTTACTGAAGCTGGTTGTGCTCTTGGTCGGGCTTCTGGAGTTGCCAAGACTGTTGTAGTAGTTCCTGGAGTACTCATTGCTGATACCATTGGTGGTGCTGCAGATAAAGCTAATATTTGTTGGGCTTCTGCTCTTGTTCCTGCTGTTACTGAACTGACTGGTAGCCCAGAAATTCTTGCTGCTGCTGCTGTTGGTTCTGATAAAGTGGTTACTGAAGCTGGTAATGGTGTTGGTTTGGCTTCTGCTGTTGTTGCTAAAACTGTTTTGGTGGTTCCTGGATTACTCATTGCTGACGCTGTTGGTGGTGCTGTAGATGAAGCGGGTTGTAGTGTTGGTTGGGATTCTGCTGTTTGTGCTGTTACTGGACTGGATACTGCTGCTGATGATGGAGTACCCACTACAGCAATGGTCTCTTTATTCCTTTTTTTATCTAGCAATTGTACAATTTTATGTCCGAGGAGTGACTTTCCACATGCATGCAAATGCAAACCATGTTTAATAAAGTCTTCTCTCTGCAAGAAATCAACAGGTAAGAAATGCGTGTTGACGAATCTTTTACATGTTTTTTTGAACTGTCTGTTTGCCTTAGCAATTCCTATAGTCACACAAGAAATTTCTATCAGGTCATGTCTGTGTGGAACTCCAACGACAATTGCTGATGCATTCTTGTTGCAACTCAGGGTTTCTTTCAAGTTATTTGTGGCTTTAATTAATTCATTTTTATATACGTCATTGGCAATCCCAATTATTATAGTAAATCGATTAGAATGAGACGTTTTTGCATCTTTGATGTTTCTAGTTACTTCAGCCAATTTTACAGAAGAAGTAGCATTTATTCCATGTTCAATACGTAAAATATCCGCTAGGGCACGTGTATGACTGTCTGAATGTATACCGGTATTCACTTTTAGTTTGGTACTGAGCGATTTTGGGCCTGCTTTTTGTCTTTCTGCACATGTTTGTTTATATTGATTACACTCACTTCTGTACGTATTTCTTCGTCAAGTACATTGAATCGATTACATGTATCTGTAGGCACTAATGTTTTTCACAATGTTTATGGTGCACAACCTTCTTTGGCTTCTGAAAATCATCACTGGTTTCGTCAATAATCGTGTTTGAAATACATGTAACACTTTTTATGGCTTTTTTAAGAACATGTAAATGCTGCCCACATGTCTCCATGTAACGTTGAAGAGACAGCGCCATACTCTCATTCATTTCAGCAGTGTAAATTTCTGCCTCAGATTGACGGCCGTTACACGTACTTTACTCCACATTCACAAAACGAGTTTGTAACAGCGAGGCACTCTGTGTGACACCATTTTTAAGAAATGGAACATATTCTTTTCCATTTACAACTATATAGCTACATAATACACACTTTACTGACGCTACAAAACTAATTTTCACTGAGTGATTCATCAACACATCTATACTCGACGCCAGAAGCTGTAGTGGAAAAGGAAGCATGGACGACACGATCTACAGTGAATCATCCCCTTTCCTTTTCGTAAAAAAAAAAAATAAAATAAAATAAAATAAAATAAAACGGAGAAGTGAATTCCCAGCCCTACTTCTCATGATTTAGTGAAAGTGTCGTATGGATGCTCACATTGGTGCCTATGATTGTCATGCAATATGTGAGTACTGAAAAGTGAAAAATTTTGTTTGTTTATCTTACAGGTAAAGAGTGAAAAATATATGTAAGAAAAAATAAAATAAAATAATTTTGTAATTATAGAAAATTTTATTTCGTGTTTATATGTGATTCTTGTACATGATTTGTAAAAGTCCATTATGTCATGTTTTTTTGTGTTTTATATATTTTTTTCTGTGTTTTATATGCAGGGTGTCCCATTTATCTTGACCGCCCTAAATAACTGTTTGTCCAGATGTAAATTATAAAATGTTTCCAGCAAATGTTCTTTAGCTGTCAGGGGGACATCAATCAGCACGATTGCCTTCGTTCTAGCTTTCTTTTTACATAGATATGAACAGCGGTGTGACTTTTTTAAATGGCGCCCTGTATTTTTTATTCACTAATTCATTTCCTCTCCTAAAGACCTATTCAAAAATGTATCGCAGTGTACCATTCGCTGAAAGACAACATTATTGATAACAGAACACAACACTGACGTTGACGCTCGCAGCATTTAGTGCTCGGAGTAATGGAACACATCCACGTGCTGACGTTGACAGAGGACAAATGTAAACATAAGTAGAATGCACACCCCTCATTCCGTCAACCATAGTCAGTTGAACAGTTGTGTGAGTGAAATGTACGCCGACAAAGAGGAGGTAGAAATGCTACTCATCAATGAGGAATGTAAGTTAGCAGAACTGTAGTTGCAGTACTCTTTTCTTATGTACGGGTACATTTAGTACAGTAATTTAGTTCTTTTAAATGCTGTTGTGTAGAGTAGGCATACAGTAAATAAAAGCTGTCCTTCCTACAAACTGCATCGATATAACGCTCCTTTTATTGTTGTTGCTGTAGTTGAAGGTTCAAATGGCTCTAAGCACTATGGGACATAACATCTGAGGCCACCAGTCCCCTACAAATAGAACTTCTTAAACCTAACTAATCTAAGGACATCACACACATCCATGCCCAAGACAGGATTCGAACCAGCGACTGTAGCAGCAGCTCGGTTCCGGACTGAAGCGCCTAGTACCGCTCGGCCACGGCGGCCGGCGCTGTTGAAGGTAGGCGAAATGCTACGCAGGCTGCGGAGCTGTACAGAGAGCGATATCCTGATAAGAACCCACCTTCCCGACGGATGTTTTCTCGTCTTGTTGCGACGCTTCAGGAAACGGGAAGTTTCGACCCACGACAACGCAATAGTCGTAGCACTCGCACAGACGAAGCTGCCGAAGTTACTGTTCTCGCTTCCGTTGCTATGAATCCACATGTGAGAACACGACAGCTTGAACACGAGACTGGCATTCCTAAGACCCGTGTGCATCGTATTCTTACACGTCACAGGTTCCATCCTTACCTTGTACACCTACATCAAGAATTGCACGGGAATGATTTCCAGAATCGTGTACAGTTCTGTCAGTGGGCACAGCAGCAAATCCTCGCCAACCGAAACTTCTTCTGCAATGTTCTATTTACAGATGAATGTTCCTTCTCAAACAAAGGACAGGTAAACACAAGGAACATGCATTATTGGGGCAGCGACAATCCACGATGGCTTAGGCAGGTGGAAAATCAGCGTCAATGGAGAGTTAACGCCTGGTGTGGGATGCTTGGTGCTACAATTATTGGTCCTTATTTCATCAATGGTGGTCTAAGCGGCACAGCATATGCCAACTTCCTCAGACGAATTCTTCCTCCTCCCCTGGATGAAGTGCCGCTAAGAACCAGAATCCTTATGTGGTGTCAACACGATGCACGTCCAGCACATAATGCCTCGCGTGCACGTGGGTTGGTCGAGCGGGAACAGTTACTTGCCCTGCTAGGTCTCCTGATTTAAATCCTCTGGACTTTTTTCTTCGCTGATGCATTAAAGACGTTGTCTATCGCGATATTCGAACAACTCCGGAGGACTTGCAGGCACGTGTCGTGCTTGCTTGTAATTCTCTTCAGCAGGCAACACTGGAACTAGTAAATAATTTTTTCATTCAACGAGTGCATCAGTGTATCGGTGTCCAGGGTCACCACTTTGCGCACCTTTGAATGTTCTACTCCTGGGCAGTGGTACAGGAGACTCAAAGTCAATTTTGTGTTATGTTTTTACTTGGTTTTCATTTGTGTTCTGACAACTCCAGCAAGTGGACGAGTTTGTGATCCTGGGCTCAAAGTCAATGTTGTGTTATGTAATTAATAACGTTGTGTTTCAGTGAATGGTACACTGTGATACATTTTTGAATAAGTATTTAGGAGACCAAATGAGTTACCAAATAAAAAATACAGGTTGCCATTTAAAAAAAGTCATACTGCTGTTCATATCCTTGTAAAAACCAAAGCTACAATGAAGGCAATCGTGCTGATTGATGTCCCCCTGACGGCTAAGCAACATTTGCTTGAAACTTTTGTAATTTGTATTTGGACAAACAGTTATTTAGGTTCGTCAAGATAAATGGGACACCCTATATATATATATATATATATATATATATATATATATATATATATATATATATATATATACGCTAATGGCCATTAAAATTGCTACACCACGAACATGACGTGCTACAGACGTGAAATTTAACCGACAGGAAGAAGATGCTGTGATATGCAAATGATTAGCTTTTCAGAGCATTCACACAAGGTTGGCGCTGGTGGCGACACCTATAACGTGCTGACAGTAGGAAAGTTTCCAACCGATTTCTCATACACAAACAGCAGTTGACCGGCGTTGCCTGGTGAAACGTTGTTGTGATGACTCGTGTAAGGAGGAGAAATGCGTACCATCACGACTTTGATAATAGTCGGATTGTAGCCTATCGCGATTTCGGTTTATCGTATCGCGACATTGCTGCTCGCGTTGGTCGAGATCCAACGACTGTTAGCAGAATATGGAATCAGTGGGTTCAGGAGGGTAAGACGGAACGCCGTGCTGGATCCCAACGGCCTCGTATCACTAGCAGTCGAGATGACAGGCATCTTATCCGCACGGCTGTAACGGATCGTGCAGCCACGTCTCGATCCCTAACAGATGGGGACGTTTGCAAGACGACAACCATCTGCACAAACAGTTCGACGACGTTTGCAGCAGCACGGACTATCAGTTCGGAGACCGTGGCTGCGGTTACCCTTGACACTGCATCACAGACGGGAGCGCCTGCGATGGTGTACTCGACGACGAACCTGGGTGCACGAATGGCAAAACGTCGTTTTTTCGAACGAATCCAGGTTCTGTTCACAGCATCACGATGGTTCAAAAAAATGGTTCAAATGGCTCTGAGCACTATGGAACTAGTTGGTTATCAATCCCCTAGAACTTAGAACTACTTAAACCTAACTAACCTAAGGCCATCACACACATCCATGCCCGAGGCAGGATTCGAACCTGCGACCGTAGCAGTTGCACGGTTCCGGACTGCGCGGCTAGAACCGCGAGACCACCGCGGCCGGCCACGATGGTCGCATCGGCGTTTGGCGACATCGCGGTGAATGCACATTGGAAGCGTGTATTCGTCATCGCCGTACTGGCATATCAGCCGGCGTGACGGTATGGGGTGCCATTGGTTACACGTCTCGGTCACCTCTTGATCGCATTGACGGCACTTTGAGCAGTGGTCGTTACATTTCGGATGTGTTACGACCCGTGGCTCTACCCTTCATTCGATCCCTCCAAAACCCTACATTTTAGCAGGATGATGCACGACCGCATGTTGCAGGTTATGAATACAGAAAATGTTCGACTGCTGCCCTGGCCAGCACACTCTCCAGATCTCTCACCAACTGAAAACGTCTGGTCAATGGTGGCCGAGCAAATGGCTCGTCACAATACGCCAGTTACTACTCTCGATGAACTGTGGTATCGTGTTGAAGCTGCATGGGGAGCTGTACCTGTACACGCCATCCGAGCTATGTTTCACTCAATGTCCAGGCGTATCGAGGCCATTATTACGGCCAGAGGTGGTTGTTCTGGGTACTGATTTCTCAGATTCTATGCACCCAAATTGCGTGAAAATGTAATCACATGTCAGTTCTACTATAATATATTTGTGCAACGAATACCCGTTTATCATCTGCATTTCTTCTTGGTTTAGCAGTTTTAATATATACATAGTTATTTTGTATATGTTAAGGAATTTTGGTAAATATCAATTTCATTTAAAAGAGGTCAACTGTAATAACATCCCTTGTTTATAATATTTAATTTTGTTCAAAAATAAAATTTTCCACGAAACTAAATAGGGAGTGATGTGGCGAATCAACCGATGTATAGTTTGAGAGATACAGAGGCGAGCGAGTGTGCCGGGACACACCCCAGTTCGCTGCTAGTAGCGCCACGGCACCATTGTGCGTCTGTGCGTAGCACACAAGAATTGCACCATAAGGAAGAATGAAATTAAAAATTAAAGTTGCTCTTTCAAACTTTCTCAACATACGGTTTAGTGTAATAATGTTTAAACTGTGAAGTATCAGATGGATTAGGCGAATATTTTACCTAAATACACCGTTTTAAGAAAAAATATGTGGCGCTAAATAATAAAGCTAGGAAGCCAGAGATTGGTCATAATGTGCAGGTGTATGTCAAAATTAACTGGTACAAGTCGCAAGGTGATTAAAGCAATAGTTTGGTAAGAATCCACGTTTTTAAGAAAAACTGAAGAAAAATTAACCATGATGTTAATAACATCCAATGCAAGGTCTCTTAAAGTTGTAGTTCAGAGATCATGTTCTACTGTCAGTTCTGTTCTAAAAATTCCAGAAGGTAAATTTTTAATGCAGGCGAACTAAAACTTTCTCTGTGATTTTAACCAACTCACCTAAATGCATGCAAAAATTACAAAGGTTCTAAATTGATTCAGAACATTGTTATTAATTATTGTGTGTCCGAGAAAGCAGCCATTTAGAGACTGCGGCCATGAGCAGGGGCAGATGGCAGCAGGTGTTCCCATGGCCATCCGCTGTGCCACATCCATAAATAAAGCCCAGGAGGCAAGACTAGGCTTCACTTCACACCCAGCCACTGTAAGATCTGCCTCAGTCAAACGCTAGAGCGCGCGCTGCCTAGGATGACGTCAGAGAAAGTCCGTTACAAAACGCTTATTTTCAGTACTAATAGACAGTGAACTTGCGAGGACTGTACACCATCCTGGGTCGCTTAGATTTGGCAAAAGTAACTGTTAGTGTGCCGCCCGTAATGTTAACAAATCCGCGTGGCAAGTGGGGATATTTATCGTCCACTTTTGTGGCGAGCATTTATTTTGATTAGTAGTAGTCAGGGCGAAAGACAATTTAGTAGGAACTTACCATAGAGGTCGCCTCTGAACTGCTCAAATTGTCACCATGAACACAATGAATATTAAAATGTCGTGAGTGTGAAACTTTGCCAAATATATGTATCAATTAGAACTCAAAATCTCCATTTATAATCATAGTCCTGATGCTGCTGAGTAAATAGAGAACAGAAACATTTCTTTCAATGGGCTGGACAACAATGTCGACTTGCATACTGGGAACTATGGTCAGTATGAGCTCCATCGCTTTATGATTGACCACGGAAATGGTTTGCCAGGTTCTCGTAAAAGATGGAGAACAATATTTACAACAATTTCAATTCCCTCTTATGACTAATGATTATTATCATCTAATCTCATCAACCCACTGTCTAAGGAAAGACAGGAAAATCAGAACAATTTATATGTAAAAGTTTATGACGTATTTCGAAAACCCAGAGCCACGTTCTCGAGATGAACAAATTACTATAATCTCAGCTGCAAACTATTTCGTACAGATCGAGAAACATACAGCAGTCATATTGCACTGGCAGTTAAACCCAGCAAAAGTGGCCTACAGGTCATGAATGGAATGAAGAACGTGTAATAGCCGCCATTTCGAGTCTCCCATTCGTGTCTCTATCGCCAGGGCACCGCAACTAAGGTCAAAACCGCCCAGTATCACGTTATAAATACCACCAACCACAGAGCGCAAATGAACCTCCTTTGATCTTGCGGCCCCCAAAAAAGCATCAAGTGTCGGCATTCTTTTGACCGGGAAATTCCAGACTCATTTTCCTGTCTCTGTCTTTCTCAGGGGGCATTCCCTGATTGTGGGTGTGAACGAAGGTCCAGAAACATGCAGATGTAGTTTTTGCATGTCTCCTAAGAATACTGTGTTCCTTTTGGCTAACGCTGGAGACAAACGGGTAGCTGATTCAATTTCGATATCAAAAATAGATGGAAATAAGCCATTTGCACTACCCTTTTAAATTAATTGTCTAACAATTTACAGGAGTCAAATGGATCACATAAAACACTCACGTCCAGAATACGATTGAACCTTCTTCGTAATGAAACATACTTTCAACATTTGAGTATCACACACAAACATTATACAAATGAAGTAAAGAAATTTTCACCACAAACAGGTCATAGCACCAAATATATCAGAGGTCCATTATGTAGCGAGGTTTGAGTGCACAAACAACCTCCTCCACCACGATGTTCGACTACACAGATCTCATGAAAAAAAAATGCTACCTATCACAAAAATTAGAGATCGCGAGGCATGGCATTTGCCATCTACAGCCTAGCCCCCATCCACACCGGCTGGTAGAGAGACACACAGCTGAATGCATGCATGCATGCATGCATGCATGCAATACAACTATCGGAAACAATATATTGATCAATCGGAAATTTGATGTCGCAATTTTTCAAACACCATAGAATACCTAAATTGGTTCTCTCCACTACATTCGGAAGGAGGAAGGTCTACTGCATGATTGGATAGAGAAAACAGTGAGTACCACTGCAGACAGAGTCCACTGCATCCACTGCAATGTATTGAGAAGCACTCAACACAAAACTTGAACCATGAGCCAGTGCGTAGCAATAGTTTTCACGACTAGATTTCGGAGATAGCTGAAAACACTCGCACATACCCTCTCACTCCAGCCCAAGATCCATACGCAGCGCAGCACGTGCGCCCGCCATGTACACCGTCAGCGCCACGTAAAGAGGTCGGTGAAAATTATAGCCGCGGCCACAGCCACAGTCGTGGATGCGCATGCGTGCCAGAGTGCACCTCCGCCAGCCATGGAGGCCATCTGGGGATGACTGGAGTGGTAGAATTTCAGATGTTATTAATACCTCCAGTGCAAACGTCCATCATTTTGAATCTTCTCCCGAGTAACACACACACCTACCTTCTGTCGCACTCACCCAGCACACGGGTCACTTCGCCAGCCCCCGCTGCTGTGGGCAAGATCAGACAGGTCGCCGCATTCTTTGTACCCATCACAGGCTGAGCCAATGCATTACTTCCGGCTGCCCACTCCTCGTGATAATCGTTGCAGCCAGCTGCAGTGCACTGTGAATCAAGCAGCTCCAGCTTGGATGTACACATGAGTTCTATACAATTCCACCCGAACGTAGACCACCCAGTTTAAAAAACTCATTATACAGAATCAGAGGTGGCTATGTTGTTGACCATACACCAATCTCCAGTTTATACGAGTTATTTTCGAAGACAGAGGGAATCGGACAATACACACGTTTTCACATGACTAAACTACAGTTACTTCTTGTGCAAATCCTGTACAGGACTATGGCGTGGGCTATATTCTCGTTTAGTATTCTTTTCTTATCGGTCACGTCCTGCATCACAGGACTAGAAAATTAAACTCATTTGAGGCTCATGATGGAGTTCTAAGATCTACCACTATCACAGCAGCACTCTCTTAAGGTAACAGCACAGAGAAGTTCTAAATAAAAGGTTTATACTACGTATCACTTTATAAATTCAGTAACGTGTCTGATTTTATTACGATGGTCGTCTCTCCCTGTGTAGGTGGGAGGTTCTGATATCGTTAAAAGAAATCAATGCAACAAGAAACTTCAAGTCAAGAATCACATCTGTGGTGCCCTGGCCATCAGCTCCACCCGCCAGGCGGCATGTCGCTAATATCAAATTGATAAGCTAATTAATTAAATTGATTATGAGAGTCACTTTCCATGGCAAGTAATTTTTCTTTATCATTAGTCATGTTACACTCACCATGTAGTTCATATGGGGATCCCTGGGGGGAAGACGACGGTCTTTTTGAGGAGCACTGTTCAGAACCGACATTTGAAGCTGACCACAGAAGGACCCTACCGCCGGCAACATATATTTAGCGTAAGAACCGCGCTATTAAAAACATGATCACAACTACTATGTCATCGTCACCCTGCATAAAAAACAGTCTTGGTTCTACATCCTCACACAAGAGTCGCTGATAGCGATACGATTCCTGGTAGAAACGCTGTCTGCGATTTGGACTCAAGTCTATCCATTCAACCAAATACTTGCGTTGGATCCTATGAAGATGTCTTTTATTAATTACAGCCACTGGTGAATCATATTCATGCCACTCTCATATCTAGGAACGAGTCACCTTTCTCGAACCTATCTGCTACAGCGAAACTCCAACATGGCAGTAGTAAGACTATGGGGCCATCAGACCACTCTGCATTGGTGCGAAATTTATTCAAGATGGCGGATACAAGATCGCGGCGATAGACGTGGCAACGTCATGGTGGAGATCAAATTTTGGTGGGAAAACAGACCGATTGGGCTACCTCCACTAACCTAACCCATCCCCCTCTCCTCCCTCCCTTCCCCTCCCCACCCTTCCCCACCCTAAGGAAAGGGCGAGAAAATAGGTCAACTGGGCTACCTCCACTAACCTAAGTCATCCAACTACTACCTCCTCCCTGGAATTGGCTGGCAGAGGACTCAGACTGTGCTGGGCTGCAGGATAGGCTGGACGTTAAGTCTTTATTTTGCATGCATTGTTTATTTAAAGAATTTGAGTTGTCATAGGCAATAGCTCCAACCAGTGTGTTCACCATGAAGTCCAGAGTTCAACTGACCTAGTACACAGTACCGCCTCCAGAGGGCACTGACGTCCCTCCCATGACATAATCCAAGACGGCGGTCTGGGGAAAAATGGCGGGAAAAGGACTCGGTCTGTGTCCAGCTGCAGGAGTGAGTAAGGAATGTACTTTATTTATTTTCAGTGGAAGTTGGACCAATTCTTTAGCGATGGATTCACATAGTTTATTTGTTACACTGATACAGAACACTCGCCCTGACGTGCTTGGAGTCTCAATTACAGCCTACAGACTTGCAAACTGCTCGTAAATTACCGAAACAAAGCTGTAAATTGCTGTACAGACACGCAAACAACTCGTAAATTGCCAAAATAATGCATGCATAACGCTCTGCAAACATGCTCACTAATTGCACACTGTTGAAATAATGCGTTACAGAGACTACAGACCTGGAATCTATTCGCAAATTACCTAAAAAATGTAGTACACTGATCTACAGACATGCAAACAACTCGTAAATTAACGAAATAATGCATGTAAAACGCTCTGGAAACATGCTCACTAATTATACACTGTCAAAATAATGCATTGCACGGCCTACAGACATGTTCACAAAATAATTCAGTACACTGATGCACAGACACGTTCACTAGTCGTAAAATTGTCAAAAATATCGCATGTATAATGTTATGCAAACAAGCCGAAAATAATACAGTGCACAAACACTTTGAACTGCTTTTAAACTATAGTTAAGAAATTCGACCACAATGTATCAGCGAAAACTGTTCCCTACAGAGGCCCCAAAGCGTGCACACACCGGTCCAGCCATGTCTCATATGCTAGACACCACACACATGATTACCTGGGCACCGTTGCTGGCACGATGACGTGGAGCCGCAAGATGTTTGCCTGGCGATTCACCCTCGTAAGCACAGCTGAAAGGTTGACAGTGTTATACTGACACCACATATCTATGTAAATAAGAGCCAAGTGTCCCTCGGGATATGCTATAGAAATCTTTTGCAATGCTTTCAAAAACTGGTTCCCAAAATTCCCAGAATAACACAGGATGCATGCTTCCTGGCAATCCTAATGGGGCAGCCCGTCCCATGTGCTAGATGCCTCTGGTAGTTCACGTGTATACCTAGGCACCATGCGTACCTGCGAGTCCAGCCCAGGACTAATTGCCGAGTGAGAGATGTTTCCCTAAACATCTTGTATATAAAATCGAGACTTCAGTTTCATTACTAAGGCGATTCTAAGACAGCAACAGGTGTTTGTGAGGCACTGCAATCCCCGTGTGTACATCTGTTTGACAAATGTCCTGTTTACAGACTTAGTGGCAGCATGACGTGTAATATCACATCTGAAACGCCACTGTTATGCGTTTATCTGTTTCCTTGTAACAGGTATTCTCTGCTAGTAGGTTCATTTTATATCGGAGTGATACAAACATAGTATAATTCGTTAAGAGTGGTCAGACGTGAACAGTGGACGCTATACATCCCTGGAAAGCTATATTGTTCCAATGCCCCCCCCCCTCCCCCCTCAGGATCGCTGCTACAGGTACACTTTGAGGTGTGAGTTATTGGAATAGTCCCCCCCTCTCACTCTTTTATCAATTTGATTGAATACTTTATTAAATTGATCAATTAGTTAATCTCTCTGGTGGGAAAGTGACAACCCACCTGGTGGGAAGTTCAAATTCCATCAGGACAATGCAACCTCTACAAACTTAAGAAAATGGCGGGATAAAAGAGCACCTCCACCAACTTAAGTCATCCAACCGCCATGTCCTCCTAGGAATTGGCAGAAAAAAGACTCAGTTGATCGATGATTTGGAGGGTATTCGATTCCTCTGTATGGAATATTGTTTAAACAATTTAGACACTGTGTGTAGTATTGTTGATTGAACAATTTAGGGGATTCAAAGCAGTGTATGGAATATATGGAAAGGGTATATAGTTTATTTATAAAAAAATTCAGTCTGTGGGGGATTGGATTTCTCTTGCTTATGATTCTAGGCTGTTTGGAAACATCTAGGTCTTGCAAGAAGCAATTACATGGGGAAACATGTTGCATAACCTAATGTTAGACACTGTACTGTGGGTGTATTAACCTGATGTTCGGCCCTTTGTCGGAACTTAACCTATTGTTCTATTAAGTAGTTTTCCATGTCACCACACTTAAACTATTCTACCCCCTTTGATACGAAATTAAGTAATAAGCTACATGCTCCCACCATTTTCTGGTACACTTTTCGAATTTCACATGCTTTTGAACACCATTTCTGGCGCATTCTTCTTTGTCACCCACACCCTCAAACTATTGTAGTGTGTTGTACATAAAAATTATTCAGATTAACTTAGTGTTCTGCACTTAACCTGCTCTTCTGCTGCATGTCACCCACACACACACACACCACCCCCTCAACTACTGTATCGCTAACACCATTTTGATATAAAAATTTATTCAAATTAATTAAATCGATATTCATCACATGTATTGGATAATTTTTTTTTTTTTAATCTGTGGCATCCTATTGTCTTAGAGCGTTGTCCGTCTGTATGAAGCCCTTACCAGTTGGGTCTGATTCAAGAGATTTAGAAGGTCCAAAGAAGAACAACTAGATTCGTGACTGGTACATTTAACCATCGCGAGAGCGTTACAAATCTCATTGAAAATTTGTAATTGTGGGGAGGGGGGGGGGGGGGGGACACTTACGCATAGACGACGCGCTAAATGGAAGTGCTGTTCACTAAATTCCAAAATCCTACCTTCACCGAGGATGTAGAGCATATATTATTACCACCAACTTTCATATCGCGCAGTGATCACCAACGGAAATTGGAGCTCGTACCGAGGCATTCAGACTCGTTTTTCCCTCGCGCGAACCGCGAGTGGGACAGGAGGAGGGAAATATGACTTTGGCGTGAATAGTGCCCTCCACCACACTCAGCTTCGTGGCTAGCAGAGTGTATATGTAGATGGAATATAGTTTAAACGAAAGACCGCTAATAATAAGAAACACATCCCGCCACTCGACGCCCGACGCTGACGCCAGAGTCCGTACTTTAGCGCAACTCCTATCGAAGTGCGTGTTCACCTAGCGGTGTTGCTAGTGTGATGGCGCATAGCTGCAGTTTAGTCCACAGCCGAGGGAATTCGCAGTGCCTTCCCAGGGCACATTCCTACGGGACAACCAGTCCGTCAGTAAATTTACCTCTCAAATTACCTGTGTGGGAGCACAAAAAAATAGCTCTGAGCGCTATGGGACTTAACATCTGAGCTCATCAGTCCCCTAGAACTTAGAACTACTTAAACCTAACTAACGTAAGGACATCACACACATCCATGCCCGAGGCAGGATTCGAACCTGCGACCGTAGTGGTCGCGATGTTCCAGACTGTAGCGCCTAGAACCACTCGGCCACCCAGGCCAGCGTGTGGGAGCACAGTCCGCATGTGTTTCCTGCAGACGAGACTTTCAGAGGCAAAATTATTTTGCATAGATCGCTACGTTGCACTGACAGTTAAGCCACGCAAAACAGTTGTCCACAGAACATCAAATATATACAACACTCACAAGAACATTTAACAGTCTATCTACAATTAAATATTACATGTGCAAGTAGTGTTTCCTCTGGAACGAATCTCAGTATCTATAGCGCACACGTAAAAAAATCTCTTGCGGTTATCGGTGTCCTTAATCTTTACGTCCGTCACGATAGGGCACACACTCATACAACACCATAAGCCCCAGTAACACTACACAAACAGGGCAGTTATCTTTTTACATCTGTACAGCGTCTGAAAAAATGTTGGTTTACACACACTGACACATGCTATATATCTCGAATCCCCTCAGACCTAGGAAATTATCTGACAAAGTCGCTGAATCAGCGCTTCTGGAAGGTGTTGCCAAGATTCTCTCTAACACGTGTTACGAAGGACAGACTTCTGGAACTGTGTACTGATAATGAATACCGTAACCGGGGACGCAACTCTTGGAAAGGCGTCACAGACGCGGTTGGTGTACTGTATTCAACATCACTACCGATAGAACAACAAGGAAAGTGCTTGGATACGCTTGTGGGTGTCGATGAGAGGGTGTGTTGTTACAAGCGTATGCCCCGTCCTGTTTGTACACTATAGCAGGTACAGTTGGACACATGGATTGCTATATTGTGCAGCTGTTTACGGAAATGAATCTATCACCACTTATGTTCGGATATACTTCTCAATGGGTTCAAATCACAATCCACCATGTCCAGTGCATCCACCCGTTACGACTAGCCATATGCCATCATTTTTACATGATAGTAGTTTCATTATTTCCCACAAACATATGTCGGGACATACGCCACAGCACCTTCAAGTTCAAGCAGCAGCAAAACATTTCTGACTATCAATTATAGGTGTATAAAAAAATTATGATACGTCCACACTTGCACCAGCTGGCTGTCGTTTTTGCACTGCAAAAAGGCCTCCTGTCATTACGTATTTGTCGATGAATAAAGGAAGTGATTACAATTTTTAAAAAAAGCCCTAGACCTAGAGTATTTTAGGTTTATCGATTTCACCACTTCCACGAAACCTTTCGGTCTTTTCGATACTTGTAAATCCAGCCAACACACAGTGGCATCTTTTATATACTCAGATAGCCAAGTGAAGGTTTGTGTCAGTGCGCTCCATGCATAGCTTCCGCCACACACACACACACACACACATAATTTTCCCCTGACTAAGAAATCATTGTGAGAAAAAATGTGTGTGAAATCTTATGGGACTTAACTGCTAAGGTCATCAGTCCCTAAGCTTACACACTACTGAACCTAAACTATCCTAAGGACAAACACACACACCCATGCCCGAGGGAGGACTCGAACCTCCGCCGGGACCAGCGGCACAGTCCATGCCTGCAGCGTCCAAGACCGCTCGGCTAATCCCGCGCGGCCGAAATATACTAGAGTACACTCATTTTCACGGGCGGAGCAGGTGGTGCAGAACCCACAAAAATGCTCTAGTCTAAGCGCATTTTTTTTAAAAGTTCATGTTGCTTAGCGCCGTACCTGTTTAACACTTTGGACTAGGAGTAGGATCATCGAGGGACGAATATGTTGTTTGAAGTGGTAAAATTGAGTTTGTTACGAAAAACAAAAGAGCCTGTCAGAGCTTTATACAAAGATTTCGCTTGTCACATGTGTGAGAAACGCTGACACAGCCCTGTTTAGATCCTACAACGTGTGTGTGTATGCAGGAGGTGAATTTTCAAAAAGGGATATCATGTTATGTAGAAACATTCTATAGGCCTGAATGCAAAGAATGCTTTATTACAAGCATGCAATAGACTTGTGATTGTCTCTTTCAGCGCACTAGCTTTATCTAACTGAATAATCACTATGATTCCAACGTCACTCAGTTATTCAACTTCAAGTGTGTGTTAGATGTCTGTGAATAAGGTAATGCAGTAGTTCTGAAGTGAGGTAGTGAGTGTATCGTCATGCTTTAGTTATCGCTATTAAAGAGGGATAGTGAGCGTGCGACTCTGCTTGTTCAACAACAGAGCTGTAACCACACAGTACAAAAAAATATTCGATAGCTCTTACTTCCTTAATTAGGACTATGGATTCAGGGGAAAAGAGAATGTTACTGGTTAAAGAGTGTTTGAGCGGGTGAAATCAAGAAATGTGTGTAATGTGTTCTTGAATATTTATATGAAACTGATCATAAAGAGTCGTTGCCACGTAAACCTTTATGATCATTACATGTCCCAACATGTGTTGGATTCTAGTAATAATAATAATAATAATAATAAGAAGAAGAAGAAGAAGAAGCTAAGAGTATCTTTGCACTAAAGTGAACTGTATCTGATGAACTAAATTGTAAAACTCAAGAACTGAATTGAATAAACGAAGAAAAATTCGTTACCCTACATCACTGTTGTTATTTAGAAAAAAACCTAATCATTATGTTTTTGCTAAAATGTATATGGTTAAACATTCTGCGCTCGTGCATCGCACCTCGCAGTGTCTACAATACGTGGCGCATTTAGCACTCACAATTTAAGAGAATTGACTGCAGCCAAATCTGTATTGCACGCGCCTAGAAGACGTGGTGGCTTTAAGACAAGGTTTCAGAGAGAGCGCACAGCAGGTGGGGTGAAAGTGGGTCTATTAATAGAGCAGCTGCAGCTACCCAGTGCTAACAGCGAGCAAGGCTGTGACGAGTGGGTCACATACAGTTCCAGTGGAATCCAGCTATAGATGGAGACAGGTATAGTATCGTCGTGACAACTTACACGCTAAGGACATAGGCGTGGAAAAAAAGTATACACGGATTGTTAACAAAAAAAATTATTTATTTTCGTTAATCCGACTTACAAGGGAACATCCCCATCGCACCCCCCTCAGATTTAATTCTAAGTTGGCACAGTGGATAGACCTTGAAAAACTGAACACAGATCGATCGAGAAAACAGGAAGAAGTTGTGTGGAACTATGAAAAAATAAGCAAAATATACAAACTGAGTAGTCCATGCGCAACACAGGCAACAGCTAGGACAACGTGACCTCAGCAGCGCTGTGGTCCCGTGGTTAGCGTGAGCAGATGCGGAACGAGAGGTACTTGGTTCAAGTCTTTCCTTGAATGGAAATTTTAATTTTATGTTTTCAGTTTATGTCACAAACTCTTATGTTTTCATCACTTTTGTGGGAGTGATTATCACATCCACAAGAAAACCTAAATCGGGCAAGGTAGAAGAATCTTTTTACCCATTCGCCAAGTGTACAAGTTAGGTGGGTCGACAACATATCCTTGTCATGTGACGCACATGCCGTCACCAGTGTCGTATAGAATATATCAGACGTGTTTTCCTGTGGAGCAATCGGTTGACCTGTGACCTTGCGATCAAATGTTTTCGGTTCCCATTGGAGAGGCACGTCCTTTCGTCGACTAATCGCACGGTTTTGCGGTGGGGTCGCAAAACACAGACACTAAACTTATTACAGTGAACAGAGACGTCAATGAACGAACGGACAGATCAAAACTTTACGAAAATAAACTTATCACTCGAGGGAAGACTTGGACCAAAGACCTCTCGTTCCGCAGCTGCTCACGCTAACCACGAGAGCACGACGCACCTATGCTTACATTATCCTTGATGTTGCCTATCTTGCGCATGGACTACTCAGTTTGTATATTTTGCTTATTTTTTCATAGTTCCACACAACTTCTTCCTGTTTTCTCGATTCATCCGTGTTCAGTTTTTCAAGGCCTATCCACTGTGCCAACTTATAACTAAATCTGAGGGGGGTGCGATGGGGAGGTTCCCTTGTTAGAAGTAATTTTAAATTTTCATAGGCAGACATAACACTATTTCCTCCATATTTATTATTCTTCTTCAGTCAATTGAGAGCAGGCCAGTGAAAGAATTCCAGGTTTTGAATAGCTGCAGACTTGAAGATTCGCCTTAACCACATGGTTTTCTCAGTGCCTTTGACGTAAATAATTGTGTGTGTGCGGCGAATTTTCGAAGCGCTATCACCAAGTCTTTATAGGGTATACCATCTCAGTTGATTCCATAACAGAAATGTGTTAGCCACTTTGCACTCTTCCATGCCTTAGCGCATGTCACATACTTGAAATACCTCGGTGATGCAAAGTTTGCTGAGAATGTCTCTGTTAGCCGGCCATTGTGGCCGAGCGGTTCTAGGCGCTTCGGTCTGGAACCGCGCGACCGCTACGGTCGCAGGTTCGAATCAGGCCTCGGGCATGGATGTGTGTGATGTCCTTAGGTTAGTTAGGTTTGAGTAGTTCTAAGTTCTAGGGGACTGGTGACCTCAGCTGTTAAGTCCCATAGTGCTCAGAGCCATTTGAACCATTTTTTGTCTCTGTTATACTAACATATTGAGTGTACGCCATATCTTTAAATACACTCCTGGAAATTGAAATAAGAACACCGTGAATTCATTGTCCCAGGAAGGGGAAACTTTATTGACACATTCCTGGGGTCAGATACATCACATGATCACACTGACAGAACCACAGGCACATAGACACAGGCAACAGAGCATGCACAATGTCGGCACTAGTACAGTGTATATCCACCTTTCGCAGCAATGCAGGCTGCTATTCTCCCATGGAGACGATCGTAGAGATGCTGGATGTAGTCCTGTGGAACGGCTTGCCATGCCATTTCCACCTGGCGCCTCAGTTGGACCAGCGTTCGTGCTGGACGTGCAGACCGCGTGAGACGACGCTTCATCCAGTCCTAAACATGCTCAATGGGGGACAGATCCGGAGATCTTGCTGGCCAGGGTAGTTGACTTACACCTTCTAGAGCACGTTGGGTGGCACGGGATACATGCGGACGTGCATTGTCCTGTTGGAACAGCAAGTTCCCTTGCCGGTCTAGGAATGGTTGAACGATGGGTTCGATGACGGTTTGGATGTACCGTGCACTATTCAGTGTCCCCTCGACGATCACCAGTGGTGTACGGCCAGTGTAGGAGATCGCTCCCCACACCATGATGCCAGGTGTTGGCCCTGTGTGCCTCGGTCGTATGCAGTCCTGATTGTGGCGCTCACCTGCACGGCGCCAAACACGCATACGACCATCATTGGCACCAAGGCAGAAGCGACTCTCATCGCTGAAGACGACACGTCTCCATTCGACCCTCCATTCACGCCTGTCGCGACACCACTGGAGGCGGGCTGCACGATGTTGGGGCGTGAGCGGAAGACGGCCTCACGGTGTGCGGGACCGTAGCCCAGCTTCATGGAGACGGTTGCGAATGGTCCTCGCCGATACCCCAGGAGCAACAGTGTCCCTAATTTGCTGGGAAGTGGCGGTGCGGTCCCCTACGGCACTGCGTAGGATCCTACGGTCTTGGCGTGCATCAGTGCGTCGCTGCGGTCCGGTCCCAGGTCGACGGGCACGTGCACCTTCCGCCGACCACTGGCGACAACATCATTGTACTGTGGAGACCTCACGCCCCACGTGTTGAGCAATTGGGCGGTACGTCCACCCGGCCTCCCGCATGCCCACTATACGCCCTCGCTCAAAGTCCGTCAACTGCACATACGGTTCACGTCCACGCTGTCGCGGCATGCTACCAGTGTTAAAGACTGCGATGGAGCTCCGTATGCCACGGCAAACTGGCTGACACTGACGGCGGCGGTGCACAAATGCTGCGCAGCTAGCGCCATTCGACGGCCAACACCGCGGTTCCTGGTGTGTCCGCTGTGCCGTGCGTGTGATGATTGCTTGTACAGCCCTCTCGCAGTGTCCGGAGCAAGTATGGTGGGTCTGACACACTGGTGTCAATGTGTTCTTTTTTCCATTTCCAGGAGTGTATGAACTGTCTACTTTCGCCATCATAGAAACCCTGAAGTAAAGAAATAGGTCATTAAAAAAGTAACAGCATCTTACTGGGATACGGAACATACAATATTATTATGGTGCCAGTCTGACCACACTGGACAAGTCTGTGCCAGTCTGCCAGCATTGTCTGTATCCAGATGGTTGTGGAATTTTTCCTATAGCTGCAGCTACTTAATTGTCTGCTGGTGTCGGGCGCCAACAACTATTTTAGAATTGATATTAGCGTGAAAGTATAGTTCACCGATTTCAAAGACATCATGATGTTTTAACGGTATGACGGTACATTTGGTAATTTCGCGGCTGTTACTAATTGCCTCTATTTGAATAAATTCGAACCAAAGTAACTGTCCAGTTCTTTAAGTGCTTTACGCCAGATAATTAATAATATCCGCTATTCCCCCATCCGCACTCTGCTTCATAGTCACTCCTCCCATGTTTTATGAAAAAAAAAATTATCCGCTACACGACTCAGAAAACAGAGAATGACGTTGCTGCAAACCGTAAAGTAAAGTGAGGTAAGGGACGCTGATGGGAGCTCCCCAGTGTGCCATCGCCATTTCGAGTCATAGTGCTTAAAGCGCGGCGCATACTTTGACATACGTCAGGTGGAAAGTGGTGGTGGTGGTGGTGGTTAGTGTTTAACGTCCCGTTGACAACGAGGTCATTAGAGACGGAGCGTAAGCTCGGGTTAGGGAAGGATTGGGAAGGAAATCGGCCGTGACCTTTCAAAGGAACCATCCCAGCATTTGCCTGAAACGATTTAGGGAAATCACGGAAAACCTAAATCTGGATGGCCGGAGACGGGATTGAACCGTCGTCCTCCCGAATGCGAGTCCAGTGTGCTAACCACTGCGCCACCTCGCTCGGTACCAGGTGGAAAGTAAAATATATATAACGTAGTAATGGTACAAGCTGTGCAGGGGACATGTACTAATCAAAAGCGTTCACGTAGCGACGACTCTTTATTATCAGTTTCACATACCTACTCAAGAACACATTATACATATTTCTTGATTTCACCCGTTCAAACACACTGTAAGCAGTAACATTCTCTTTTCCCCTGTATCCATAGTCCTAATTAACGAAGCAAGAGCTATCGAATATTTTTTTCTAACGTGTGGTTACAGCTCTGTTGTTGAACAAGCAGAGTCGCACAGTCACTATCCCTCTTTAATAGCGATAACTAAAGCATGACCATACTTTGCGTACTTCACTCACTACCACACCTCACGAGGGAACCTCCCCATCGCACCCCCCTCAGATTTAGTTATACGTTGGCACAGTGGATAGGCCTTGAAAAACTGAACACACATCGATCGAGAAAACAGGAAGAAGTTGTGTGGAACTACGAAAAAATAAGCAAAATATACAAACTGAGTAGTCCATGTGCAACACAGGCAACAACAAGGAAAGTGTAAGAGCAGGAGTGCCATGGTCCCGTGGTTAGCGTCAGCAGCTGCGGAACAATAGGTCCTTGGTTCCAGTCTTCTCTCGGATCAAAATTTTAACTTTTTATTTTCAGTTTATGTGACAAACACTTACGTTTTCGTCACTTTTTTGGGAGTGATTATCACATCCACAAGAAAACCTAAATCGGGCAAGGTAGAAGAATCTTTTTACCCATTCGCCAAGTGTACAAGTGAGGTGGGTCGACAACGTATTCCTGTCATGTGACGCACATGCCGTCACCAGCGTCGTATAGAATATATCAGATGTGTTTTCCTGTGGAGGAATCCCGGTTGACCTATGACCTTGCGATCAAATGTTTTCGGTTCCCATTGGAGAGGCACGTCCTTTCGTCTACTAATCGCACGGTTTTGCGGTGCGGTCGCAAAACACAGACACTAAACTTATTACAGTGAACAGAAACGTCAATGAACGAACTGACAGATCATAACTTTGCGAAAATAAAGAAAGTAAACTTTTCACTCGCGGGAAGACTTGAACCGAGGACCTATCATTCCACAGCTGCTGACGCTAACCACGGGACCACGGCGGTCCTGGGCTCACGCTATCATTGATGCTGCGTATCTTGCACATGGACCACTCAGTTTGTGTATTTTGCTTATTCTTTCATAGTTCCACACAACTTCTTCCTGTTTTCTCGATTGATCTGTGTTCAGTTTTTCAGGGCCTATCAACTGGGCCAACTTATAACTAAATCTGAGGGGGGTGCGATGGGGAGCTTCCCTTGTCAGAACTACAGCATTACCTTATTCACAGACATCTAACACACACTTGAAGTTGAATAACTGAATGACGATGGAATCATAGTGATTATTCAGTTACATAAAGCTAGCGTACTGAAAGAGACAATCACAAGTCTATTGCACGCTTGTAATAAAGCATTCTTTGCATTCATGCCTATAGAATGTTTCTACATAACATGATATTCTTTTTTGAAGTTTCAGCTCCTGCATACACACACACGTTGTAGGATCTAAACAGGGCTGTGTCAGAATTTCTCACACATGTAACAAGCGAAATCTTTGTATGAAGCTCTGACAGGCTCTTTTGTTTTTCGTAACAAACTCAATTTTACCAGTTGAAACAACATATCCGTCCCTCGATGATCCTACTCCTAGACCAAAGTGTTAAACAGGTACGGCGCTAGGCAACATGAACTTTTAAAAAAATGCGCTTAGACTAGAGCATTTTTGCGGTTTCTCCACCACCTGCTCCGCCCGTGAAAATGAGTGTACTCTAGTATATTTCGGCCGCGCGGGATTAGCCGAGCGGTCTTGGACGCTGCAGGCATGGACTGTGCCGCTGGTCCCGGCGGAGGTTCGAGTCCTCCCTCGGGCATAGGTGTGTGTGTTTGTCCTTAGGATAGTTTAGGTTAAGTAGTGTGAAAGCTTAGCGACTGATGACCTTAGCAGTTAAGTCCCATAAGATTTCACACACATTTTTTCTCACAATGATTTCTTAGTCAGGGGAAAATTATGTGTGTGTGTGTGGCGGAAGCTATGCATGGAGCGCACTGACACAAACCTTCACTTGGATATCTGAGTATATAAAAGATGCCACTGTGTGTTGGCTGGATTTACAAGTATCGAAAAGACCGAAAGGTTTCGTGGAAGTGGTGAAATCGATAAACCTAAAATACTCTAGGTCTAGGGCTTTTTTAAAAAATTGTAATCACTTCCTTTATTCATCGACAAATACGTAATGACAGGAGGCCTTTTTGCAGTGCAAAAACGACAGCCAGCTGGTGCAAGTGTGGACGTATCATAATTTTTTTATACACCTATAATTGATAGTCAGAAATGTTTTGCTGCTGCTTGAACTTGAAGGTGCTGTGGCGTATGTCCCGACATATGTTTGTGGGAAATAATGAAACTACTATTCATGTAAAAATGATGGCATATGGCTAGTCGTAACGGGTGGATGCACTGGACATGGTGGATTGTGATTTGAACCCACTGAGGAGTATATCCGAACGTAAGTGGTGATAGATTCATTTCCGTGCACAATATAGCAATGCATGTGTTCAACTGTACCTGCTATAGTGTACAAACAGGACGGGGAATGCGCCTGTAACAATACACCCTCTCATCGCCACCCACAAGCGTACCCTAGCACTTTCCTTGTTGCTCTATCGGTAGTGATGTTGAATACAGTACACCAACCGCGTCAGTGATGCCTTTCCAAGAGTTGCGTCCCCGGTTACAGTATTCATTATCAGTACACAGTTCCAGAAGTCTGTCCTTCGTAACACATGTTAGAGAGAATCTTGGCAACGCCTTCCAGAAGCGCTGATTCAGCGACTTTGTCAGATAATTTCCTAGGTCTGAGGAGAATCGAGACATATAGAATGTGTGAGTGTGTGTATACCATAATTTGTTCGGGCACTGTACAGATGTGAAAAAATAACTTCACTGTTTGTGTAGTGTTACTGGGGCTTATGATGTTGTATGAGTTTGTGCCCTATCGTGACGGACGTAAAGATTAAGGACACCGATAACCGCAAGAGATTTTTTTACGTGTCCACTATAGATACTGAGATTCGTTCCAGAAGAAACACTACTTGCACATGTAATATTTAATTGTAGTTAGACTGTTAAATGTTCTTGTGAGTGTTGTATATATTTGATGTTCTGTGGACAACTGTTTTGCGGGGCTTAACTGTCAGTGCAACGTAGCGATCTGTGCAAAATAATTTTGCCTCTGAAAGTCTCGTCTGCAGGAAACACATGCGGACTGTGCTCCCACACGCCGGCCTGGGTGGCCGAGTGGTTCTAGGCGCTACAGTCTGGAACATCGCGACCACTACGGTCGCAGGTTCGAATCCTGCCTCGGGCATGGATGTGTGTGATGTCCTTACGTTAGTTAGGTTTAAGTAGTTCTAAGTTCTAGGGGACTGATGAGCTCAGATGTTAAGTCCCATAGCGCTCAGAGCTATTTTTTTGTGCTCCCACACAGGTAATTTGAGAGGTAAATTTACTGACGGACTGGTTGTCCCGTAGGAATGTGCCCTGGGAAGGCACTGCGAATTCCCTCGGCTGTGGACTAAACTGCAGCTATGCGCCATCACACTAGCAACACCGCTAGGTGAACACGCACTTCGATAGGAGTTGCGCTAAAGTACGGACTCTGGCGTCAGCGTCGGGCGTCGAGTGGCGGGATGTGTTTCTTATTATTAGCGGTCTTTCGTTTAAACTATATTCCATCTACATATACACTCTGCTAGCCACGAAGCTGAGTGTGGTGGAGGGCACTATTCACGCCAAAGTCATATTTCCCTCCTCCTGTCCCACTCGCGGTTCGCGCGAGGGAAAAACGAGTCTGAATGCCTCGGTACGAGCTCCAATTTCCGTTGGTGATCACAGCGCGATATGAAAGTTGGTGGTAATAATATATGCTCTACATCCTCGGTGAAGGTAGGGTTTTGGAATTTAGTGAACAGCACTTCCATTTAGCGCGTCGTCTATGCGTAAGTGTCCCCCCCCCTCCCCCCCTCCCCCTCCCCACAATTACAAATTTTCAATGAGATTTGTAACTCTCTCGCGATGGTTAAATGTACCAGTCACGAATCTAGTTGTTCTTCTTTGGACCTTCTAAATCTCTTGAATCAGACCCAACTGGTAAGGGCTTCATACAGACGGACAACGCTCTAAGACAATAGGATGCCACAGATTTAAAAAAAATTATCCAATACATGTGATGAATATCGATTCAATTAATTTGAATAAACTTTTATATCAAAATGGTGTTAGCGATACAGTAGTTGAGGGGGTGGTGTGCGTGGGTGGGTGACGTGCAGCAGAAGAGCAGGTTAAGTGCAGAACACTAAGTTAAATTGAATAATTTTTATGTACAACACACTACAATAGTTTGAGGGTGTGGGCGACAAAGAAGAATGCACCAGAAATGGTGTTCAAAAGCATGTGAAATTCGAAAAGTGTACCAGAAAATGGTGGGAGGATGTAGCTTATTACTTAATTTCGTATCAAAGGGGGTAGAATAGTTTAAGTGTGGTGACATGGAAAACTACTTAATAGAACAATAGGTTAAGTTCCGACAAAGGGCCGAACATAAGGTTAAGACACCCGGAGTACAGTATCGAACATTAGGTTATGCAACATGTTTCCCCATGTAATTGCTTCTTGCAAGACCTAGATGTTTCCAAACAGCCTACGATCATAAGCGAGAGAAATCCAATCCCCCACAAACTGAATTTTTTATAAATAAACAACATACCCTTTCCATATATTCCATACACTGCCTTGAATCCCCTAAATTGATTAAATAAAGAATACTCCACACAGTGTCTAAATTGTTTAAACAATATTCCATACAGAGCAATGAAATACCCTCTAAATGATCGATCAAGTGAGTCTTTTTGCTGCCAATTCCTAGGAAGAGGTGGCGGTTGGATGACTTAGGTTAGTGGAGGTGCTGTTTTTTCCTGCTATTTTCTTAAGTTAGGTGAGGTTGCATTGACCTGATGGAATTTGAACTTCCCACCAGAAGGGGGTGGCACTTTCCCACCAGAGAGGTCGATCAGTTTAATTAAGTAGTTAATGTGACCTATCTTCCCGCCATTATCATAGGTAAGTAGAGGTTCCATTATCCTGTTGGAATTTGAACTTCCCGCCAGGGGGGCGTAGCACTTTCCCGCCAAAAGCCGCCATCTTGGATAATGTCATGTGCAATGCACGTTAGTAAACGTTAGTGCACATTAGTACACGTTAGCCCACCAACATCGGTTGGTAAGGGGATGTGGCGGTCAGTTGAGGATCGTGGTCGAGACCTTAACTATTTCCTTACAAGTTCAGGTGCGCGTGGCACTAGTGAAAATTGATTCCATGTCCAGGTGGGAGTGGCACTCACGAAAATCTGACAAAATTTGAATTTCCCACCTGGGAGGTGTGGCAGGGGACGTGGAACCTTCCCACCAGAGAGGTTAACTAATTGATAAATTTAATTAAGTAGTCAATCAAACTGATAAGAGGGAGAGGGCGGCCTATTCCAATAACTCAGACCTGAAAGTGTACCTGTAGCAGCGAGGGTGGGAGGGGGGGGGGGTTGGGGGAAGGCGGCGGAGAACAATAGGTTAAGCGCAGTGACATGGAAAACCACTTAACAGGACAATAGGTTAAGTACCTCTCAATCAAAGGAGAACAATAGGGTTGAATGAGTGCATACTTGCCCCTGATGCAGGCAACTCAAACTAACAAAATGCGCCAGCATCTCCTTCCTGATGGGGGAGGGGAGTGTGGTGGGGTGGGAACAATAGGGTAAGTGCAGCGACATGGAAAAGCACTTAACAGAACAATAGGTTAAGTAACTGTCAATCAAAGGAGAATAATAGGTTGACATGGAAAAGCACTTAACAGAACAATAGGTTGACATGGAAAAGTACTTAACAGAACAATAGGTTTGCCCCTGAGTGCATACCTGCCCCTGACGTTGACAACCCGCACTAAGAAAATGCACCACAACATACTTTGTTGGTTCAAATGGCTTTGAGCACTATGGGACTTAACTGCTGTGGTCATCAGTCCCCTAGAACTTAGAACTACTTAAACATAACTAACCTAAGGACATCACACACATCCATGCCCGAGGCAGGATTCGAACCTGCAACATACTTTGTCCCTCTACTCACGGCAGAATGCTTCCCACATTCTGTATCATCACTAAACTGTCCCCCCTCTACTTTGCGAGCACCATTGTGAATGGAGATAGATGACTGTGCAGTATGACCATTCATTGTTAATTCTCGAACATATACATCATCAAAGTATACCAGACAGCGATCTACATATTTATAGCACTTCGAGCATAATGCGTAATTTATTATCTTTCTCCATGCGGAAGGGAGCTATAGGGCACTCTCGCATTCTTAGGATAGAGACTGAAAGATCTCGCCCTGTCTTTGACCAAACCGTGGTTCAACACTGTCACTGAATGAATCTGCAGCTGACCAGAAGTAGACCGCAACATTCTGCGTCACGTAAAAGAGTGGAGCATACTGAGTCTGTAACTGCTGTTCCGTACCCATCCAAGTGCACAAGATTTCTCCAGATGTGTGCATGTCAAGGAGGATAGCATTGCCTTATCCGTTTGTAGTAGCAGAGATGAAAGTGCTGTGATGTAATAGCAGTCGGTTGAGAAGAGCAGGAAATGGGTGGTTTTTATGCATGATGGAGTTTCAGACAGATGGAGTTCGAAGTATTTTATGTAAATCAACCGCGCCATCAATTCTAAAGTATTGTTCTAGTGTCTGGGATCTGCCTGATACATGCACAATATAGCTTTCCATGTATGGATAGAGTCCACTGTTCATGTCTGATCACTGTTCACGAATTATACTATGTTCGTACCACTCCTATATAAAATAAACGTAGTAACAGACAATACCTCTTACAAGAAAACAGATAAACGCATAGCAGCGGCGTTTGACATGTGATATTATACGTCATGCTGCCACTAACTCTGTAAACAGGACATTTGTCAAAGAGATGTACACACGGAGATTGCAGTACCTCGCAAACACCTGTTGCTAACTTAGAATCGCCTCAGTTATGGAACTGAAGTCCCGATTTTATATCCAAGATGAGACACGGGGGAATGGAGTAGTGCAGACAGCATAAGTATCTCTCACTCGGCAATTAGTCCTGCGCTGGCGTCACAGTGGCTAGGTATACACGTGCACTACCAGAGGCATCTCGCATATGGGACAGGCTGTCCCATAAGGATCACCAGGAAGTGTGCATCCTGTGCTATTCTGGGAAATTTTGGGAACCAGTTTTTGAAAGCATTGCAAAAGATTTCTATAGCATATCCCGAGGGACACTTGGCTCTTATTTACATAGATATGTGGTGTCAGTATAACACTGTCAACCTTTCAGCTGTGCTTACGAGGGTGAATCGCCAGGCAAACATCTTGCGGCTCCACGTCATCGTGCCAGCAACGGTGCCCAGGTAATCATGTGTGTGGTGTCTAGCATATGAGACATGGCTGGACCGGTGTGTGCACGCTTTGGGGCCTCTGTAGGGAACAGTTTTCGCTGATACATTGTGGTCGAATTTCTTAACTATAGTTTAAAAGCAGTTCAAAGTGTTTGTGCACTGTATTATTTTCGGCTTTTTAAGCGCTGTGAGCGTGTTTGCGTAACATTATACATGCGATATTTTTGACAATTTTACGACTAGTGAACGTGTCTGTGCATCAGTGTACTGAATTATTTTGTGAACATGTCTGTAGGCCGTGCAATGCATTATTTTGACAGTATATAATTAGTGAGCATGTTTCCAGAGCGTTTTACATGCATTATTTCGTTAATTTACGAGTTGTTTGCATGTCTGTAGATCAGTGTACTACATTTTTTAGGTAATTTGCGAATAGATTCCAGGTCTGTAGTCTCTGTAATGCATTATTTCAACAGTGTGCAATTAGTGAGCATGTTTGCAGAGCGTTATGCATGCATTATTTTGACAATTTACGAGTTGTTTGCGTGTCTGTACAGCAATTTACAGCTTTGTTTCGGTAATTTACGAGCAGTTTGCAAGTCTGTAGGCTGTAATTGAGACTCCAAGCACGTCAGGGCGAGTGTTCTGTATCAGTGTAACAAATAAACTATGTGAATCCATCGCTAAAGAATTGGTCCAACTTCCACTGAAAATAAATAAAGTACATTCCTTACTCACTCCTGCAGCTGGACACAGACCGAGTCCTTTTCCCGCCATTTTTCCCCAGACCGCCGTCTTGGATTATGTCATGGGAGGGACGTCAGTGCCCTCTGGAGGCGGTACTGTGTACTAGGTCAGTTGAACTCTGGACTTCATGGTGAACACACTGGTTGGAGCTATTGCCTATGACAACTCAAATTCTTTAAATAAACAATGCATGCAAAATAAAGACTTAACGTCCAGCCTATCCTGCAGCCCAGCACAGTCTGAGTCCTCTGCCAGCCAATTCCAGGGAGGAGGTAGTAGTTGGATGACTTAGGTTAGTGGAGGTAGCCCAGTTGACCTATTTTCTCGCCCTTTCCTTAGGGTGGGGAAGGGTGGGGAGGGGAAGGGAGGGAGGAGAGGGGGATGGGTTAGGTTAGTGGAGGTAGCCCAATCGGTCTGTTTTCCCACCAAAATTTGATCTCCACCATGACGTTGCCACGTCTATCGCCGCGATCTTGTATCCGCCATCTTGAATAAATTTCGCACCAATGCAGAGTGGTCTGATGGCCCCATAGTCTTACTACTGCCATGTTGGAGTTTCGCTGTAGCAGATAGGTTCGAGAAAGGTGACTCGTTCCTAGATATGAGAGTGGCATGAATATGATTCACCAGTGGCTGTAATTAATAAAAGACATCTTCATAGGATCCAACGCAAGTATTTGGTTGAATGGATAGACTTGAGTCCAAATCGCAGACAGCGTTTCTACCAGGAATCGTATCGCTATCAGCGACTCTTGTGTGAGGATGTAGAACCAAGACTGTTTTTTATGCAGGGTGACGATGACATAGTAGTTGTGATCATGTTTTTAATAGCGCGGTCCTTACACTAAATATATGTTGCCGGCGGTAGAGTCCTTCTGTGGTCAGCTTCAAATGTCGGTTCTGAACAGTGCTCCTCAAAAAGATCGTCGTCTTCCTCCCCAGGGATTCCCATTTAAACTACATGGTGAGTGTAATCCCACTACTGAAAAAGAAAAATTACTCGCCATGCAAAGTCACTCTCATATCAATTTAATTGTTTAACCGGTGAATTTGATATGAGAGACATGCCACCTGGTGGGTGGAGGTGATGGCCAGGGCACCACAGACGCGATTCTTGACTTGAAGTTTTTTTTCGTTGTGGCGATATCTCTTAACGCTATTTGAATCTCTCACCAATGCAGGGAAATATGACCATCATAATAAAATGAGATTTACAGGGTGCCCCATTCAAACTTCCCTGATTTCAAACACTCGGGAAAAAAAACACAGTAGATACGACAGTGAAAAATGCACCACGTTGTAGAGCATCTCAAATAATTTATTTATTTATCATCAATACACCTCTACATGGGAATCATGTATAGCACGAAGAATATCGAGTCTACATTCAATTTCTTGCCAAGTTCTTTGTAACATTTCCTCTGTTATTGTGGCAATCGCGTTAGTGATACGAGGACGCAATGCAGGAATAGCGCCTACTTTGGGGTCATACACGCGGTCCTTCACGAATTCCTACATGAGGAAATCAAGTGGCTTAATGTCGGTTGAAAGCGGTGGCCAGGCAATGGGTCCTCCACATCCCATCCAACGAGTGGGAAATTTCCTATCCAGGAACTCGCGAACAGCCTACGACGAATGCGGTGGAGCTCCATCTTGTTGAAAAATGATGTAGGGATGCAGGTCTCGTATCTGAGAGTACACAAACTGCTCCAACATGTCCAGATACACTGACCCAATCACTGTTTGGTCCGCAAAGAAGAACGCTCCAGCAATCATATCGTGCATTAGCCCGCAACCACACGTTTAGTTTAGGTCTATCACGAACATGTTCAATGACAACGTGCGGATTTTGCGAACCCCAAATCTGAACATTATGCCTGCTAACCCTTCCTGATAGGTCAAAGGTTGCCTGATCTGAGAATAAACATCTTTCCAGGAAGCTGGCAGCCATATCAATACGCTGCAGCATATCTGCAGCAAATTGTTGTTTAAACTCAGGTATGTCATTCTTTCAGAGTTCCAAATTGAAAAAAAAAAATTGAGTTTACATCTTCATGCCCTCTAATTGATAGTCCTTGTTGGCATAGAAATTACGTGGTAGTAAAAATTGTCTCAAGAGCTAAATGGCCTTTCTTCAGATCACTATCTAACTGTTCAGTCAACTGGGAGGCCACACTTTGGTTAGTGATAGAATTTAGTTTCAGAACACCTTCTTTATGGGTAAACGTATTTTCATTAAGACGGAATTTTTCCAAAGCCTTTTTCCAGTTAGAAAACCCCTTCGGAAGTAAATGCATCTTCTTTTTATTTTAAGAAAATTGTAATAGATTTTTAGTATCTGCCTCTTTGCAGGTTTTGAAAAAAACTTTTTCGGTAGATGCTTTGTATTCTAGGCATGTATATTTGATCAACCAAGACTTCTGAAATGATCTTCCCTTACTGGATTGACCAGGTTTTGGCTGTGAACGGTTCTCGCCTGAAGACGATTAAGCAACTGACGAAACAATAATTGTTGGACGTAGACTTGCAGCATCATCAACTTCCAAGCGCGCATTTTGGGAAACAAATTTATCCATTGCGAACTTAATTCACAATACACTAAGAGACTAAAGGAAACGAATAAAATATAGTCATATAAAATAGTCCACTAGACACTAAAGTCTGAACACTAAACACGTCTGCAGCACGCACTGAACGAAACTATCCACACTGAATGACTGCGACAGCAGGGTGGGCTTTATATAGCCACGGCGTCATAATATTTCGAAGCGTCAAGGCGACACGAGGTGGAGGGTTCCAGGCGCTTCTGCTCCAGTCCTCTTGATGTCGCCGTGGCTGCAGCGCTGGCCCGCTGGCGCGACTTTACCCGAAGGTTCGTGCACCGAGACAAATTCTAAGTGTGCCCGCAGCACAGTAACGCTATCACGATTCACAACCACTCCTTTTCAGTTAACCTGCTTACTGTCACAATAATTATTTGTTTTAACTCATTACTGAATGTATTTTAAAATTCCAACATAATTTTGTGATTTTACAAAGCATAATATAACTAATAATTTCCTTAAATTATTGGAGGGCTCTGCCTCCCCAAAATAATTTTTAAGGGGGCTTGGGCCCACTAAGACCCCACGGAGTTCGCGCCTGTGTGTAGTTGTTACTATCGTATCAGGTAACATATCCTTTCCTCCCTCCTTCAAAGTCCTGGTGGAACTAAGAAAACCAGTCAACTTGGGAAGTCCATGATATTTACGCTTAGCAGACTGTAGTGATCGGAAATTCCATAACCATGACGGTATAGATTCCTGTCGAAATCTCAAATTCGTCACCGTTTGCTTGAAGTCAAATAATAATAGGTTTTGGATTATTTAATGAAATTTCTTGTCAGAAATATAACACTATTGTTTATGCATGCAAACTACTGTTCAGTGTCGATTTCTTTTATTGGGAGTTGGTTTTAACTCTGTGTGTTTGTGTGTGATGTAAATTGTTTAAAAGCCTATATTAATGATTTAATTAATATTTCCTGTGGCACATCTTCTAACGCAACATTTGCAGGGTTTTGTGACATCTTCAACATCTTTGTGTGTTTGACAATGTTTCACAGATTTTATTACTCCTGAAGCAGTTCGTGTTCAAAGGAAAGTGTACCACAAAGAAAGTGCGCCAGAAGGGTTGGGGCAGTTTAGAGTCCATGGCAGAATGAAAAAATGTAATTGTTTAAATATCCCATGTTACCTACGAAGCAAATTACAGCTCTCTCTCTCTTTCTCTTTCTACACAACATTTAGTTTTGATCTTTTTTAAGGCGTATTTCGAGTCAGCGTGCTGCTAGTTTTGTGACATTGCCAATTTTTGTGTGTAAAATACACTACTGGCCATTAAAATTGCTACACCAAGAAGAAATGCAGACGATAAACGGGAAGTCGTTGGACAAATATATTATACTAGAACTGACATGTGATTACATTTTCACGCTGTTTGGGTGCATAGATCCTGAGAAATCAGTACCCAGCACAACCACCTCTGGCCGTAATAACGGCCTCGATACGCCTGGGCATTGAGTCAGACAGAGCTTGGATGGCGTGTACAGGTACAGCTGCCCGTGCAGCTTCAACACGATACCACAGTTCATCAAGAGTAGTGACTGGCGTATTGTGACGAGCCAGTTGCTCGGCCACCATTGACCAGACGTTTTCAATTGGTGAGAGATCTGGAGAATGTGCTGGCCAGGGCAGCAGTCGAACATTTTCTGTATCCAGAAAGGCCCGTACAGGACCTGCAACATGCGGTCGTGCATTATCCTGCTGAAATGTAGGGTCGTAACGCATCTGAAATGTAACGTCTACTGTTCAAAGTGCCGTCAATGCGAACAAGGGGTGACCGAGACGTGTAACCAATGGCACCCCGTACCATCACGCCGGGTGATACGCCAGTATGGCGATGACGAATACACGCTTACAATGTGCGTTCACCGCGATGTCGCCAAACAGGGATGCGACCATCATGATGCTGTAAACAGAACTTGGATTCATCCGAAAAAATGACGTTTTGCCGTTTGTGCACCCAGGTTCGTCGTCGAGTACACCATCGCAGGCGCTCCTATCTGTGATGCAGCGTCAAGGGTAACCGCAGCTACGGTCTCCGAGCTGATAGTCCGTGCTGCTGCAAACGTCGTCGAACTGTTCGTCCAGGTGGTCGTTGTCTTGCAAACGTCCCCATCTGTCGACTCAGGGATCGAGACGTGGCTGCACGATCCTTTACAGCCGTCCGGATAAGATGCCTGTCATCTCGACTGCTAGAGATACGAGGCCGTTGGGATACAGCATGGCGTTCCGTATTACCCTCCTGAACCCACCGATTCCATATTCTGTTAACAGTCATTGGATCTCGACCAACGCGAGCAGCAATGTCGCGATACGATAAACCGCAATCGCAATAGGCTACAATCCGATCTTTATCAAAGTCGGAAACGTGATGGTACGCATTTCTCCTCCTTACACGAGGCATCACAACAACGTTTCACCAGGCAACGCCGGTCAACTGCTGTTTGTGTATGAGAAATCGGTTGGAAACTTTCCTCACGTCAGCACGTTGTAGGTGTCGCCACCGGCGCCAACCTTGTGTGAATGCTCTGAAAAGCTAATCATTTGCATGTCACAGCATCTTCTTTCTGTCGGTTAAATTTCGCGTCTGTAGCCCGTCATCTTCGTGGTGTAGCAATTTTAATGGCCAGTAGTGTACCTTTGTGAACTTATCATTTCTGAGAACGCATGCTGTTACAGCGTGATTACCTGTAAATACCACATTAATGCAATAAATGCTCAAAATGATGTCCGTCAACCTCAGTGCATTTGGCAATACGTGTAACGACATTCCTCTCAAAAGCGAGTAGTTCGCCTTCCGTAATGTTCGCACATGCATTGACAATGCGCTGACGCATGTTGTCAGGCGTTGTCGGTGGATCACGATAGCAAATATCCTTCAACTTTCCCCACAGAAAGAAATCCGGGGACGTCAGATCCGGTGAACGTGCGGGCCACGGTATGGTGCTTCGACGACAAATCCACCTGTCATGAAATATGCTATTCGATACCGCTTCAACCGCACGCGAGCTATGTGCTGGACATCCACCGTGTTGGAAGTACATCGCCATTCTGTCATGCAGTGAAACATCTTGTAGTAACATCGGTAGAACATTACGTAGGAAATCAGCATACATTGCACCATTTAGATTGCCGTCGATAAAATGGGGGCCAATTATCCTTCCTCCCATAATGCCGCACCATACTTAAACCCGCCAAGGTCGGTGATGTTTCACTTGTCGCAGCCATCGTGGATTTTCCGTTGCCCAATAGTGCATATTATGCCGTTTTACGTTACCTCTGTTGCTGAATGACGCTCCGTCGCAAAATAGAACTTGTGCAAAAAATCTGTCATCGTCCCGTAATTTCTCTTGTGTCCAGTGGCAGAACTGTACACGACGTTCAAAGTCGTCGCCATGCAATTCCTGGTGCATAGAATTATGGTACGGGTGCAATCGATGTTGATGTAGCATTCTCAACACCGTCGTTTTTGAGATTCCCGATTCTCGCGCAATTTGTCTGCTACTGATGTGCGGATTAGCCGCGACATCAGCTAAAACATCTACTTGGGCATCATCATTTGTTGCAGGTCGTGGTTGTCGTTTCACACGTGGCTGAACACTTCCTGTTTCCTTAAATAACGTAACTATCCGGCTAACGGTCCGGACACTTGGATGATGTCGTCCAGGATACCGAGCAGCATACATAGCACACGCCCGTTGGGCATTTGATCACAATAGCCATACATCAACACGATATCGACCTTTTCCGCAATTGGTTAACGGTCCATTTCAAAACGGGTAATGTATCACGAAGCAAATACCGTCCACACTGGTGGAATGTTACGTGATACCACGTACTTATACGTTTGTGACTATTACACCGCCATCTATCACAAAGCGAAAAAAGTGGTCCAACTAAAACATTCATATTTCTTTACGTACTACACGAATATGTAATAAAAAATTGGGGTTCCCATTAAAAAAAAAACGCAACTGATATCCGTTTGACCTATGGCAGCGCCATCTAGCGGCCCAACCATAGCGCTATCTGGTTTCCCCCATCAAGCTAGACCAGTTTCGTACTTTGTGGTTTTTTCGTTTGGTGCTTATTTCGTGAGACATTTGGCCCGGTCACTATCAATGGACCACCCTGTATTCGTAGTTTACTTGGTGACTGAATGGAACTTTAACATTGGGATTCTGTCTGGTATCATCTTCATGATTGTTCAAAATATTTTGAAGTAAGCTGTCAGGATGGAAATCTACAATACATCGTTGGAAACGTTAGTATTCCGAGAATGTTATCGGCTTCTGCTTAACCCTACCGTACTTTCCCCGTGTAAATATCGGGACCCCCGAAAAGCTGTGATAAACTAATCAGCAGTTTTTTAAATACTGTAACATGTGTGGGCCTCAGTATGTAAAACCCGACCCTACATAAATTTCTTGGAGAAATTACGGGGAAGAATCAAGTCAACCCTCCATTACTGTAATTAAAGCTCTCTGGTCTTCAATATCGGAGCTTTGGTTTAAAGACATCCATTTAACAAAACACAATTGATACTGAAAATGTTTTACTTTTTTAAACACGTGTTTATACGAAAAGAACATAAGCAGAATATCTAATACTGTGTGAAATACGCATCACAGCAGTTTAAAAATTTTGTTTATTTATTTACTTAGTTTTTTTGGCGAAAAAAGAAGAAGAAACCAACTTTCGTTTGTCTCATTCATTGTGCTGCAGCCTGCACGATTTCAAAGTTCCCACTCTGTGCAATCAAATAGTACGTGATATTGCAACTTTTATATTAAACTTCTTAACTAAGTTTTTTTCTTCGAGGAAAGGTTATTTTTATTTTATGTTGGCACAAAAGGTGCATTTGCGTGTAGACATAACAGCAGTGTTCACACAAATAACAACACACCACATCAACTGCCAACAAGACTACTTTAACTTTGTAGTCTGTCTTCTCAGCACACAGAAACGGCTAAAATGTTACAAGAATAAGTGGGATAAGAGTCGATCCAGCACACCTCACTGCAAGAAACTGCAAAAATTATTTGCTTTTTAAGTTAGAAAGACAGTGTCAAGAATATTCAGAACATATTTGCGTCCCAGCTAAAATTCCGGCGATGGGGCAAACGGAGACCAAAAAAAGGGACTGTCCCGTTTTCTTTACGAGACGAGTTCCAGCCGGCAGTTGTAGTGGTGGGCAGGAAATCGCGTATGTTAGAAATCACAGTGATTGAGAAGTCACAGATATCACAATAACAACTTTACAAAATCTAACTGCGATTTCAGTCACAGTTAGCAGTTGCAAGTAGCATTTCACATTCAACGCCGTGAGCCATCTGTTGGCCGAATTCCATACTCCTTTCTGCGATTTCAGTGACAAGTCGCGGCTAGCAGTCGCAAGTAGCAACTAAAAAGCGCAGTTAACAGTAACATCTGTTGGCCAAAGTTCGTACTACGCTCATCCCTGCGACGCGCTGTCGAGTCAAACTGCGATTTCCGTGACAAGTCGCAACTAAGAGTCGCAAGTAGCAACTAAAAAGCGCAGTTAGCACTGCCATCTGTTGAGCAAAGTTCATACTACGCTATTCGCTACCGAGTCAAACTGCGATTTCTGTGACAAATCGTAACTAAGAGTCGCAAGTAGCAACTAAAAAGCGCAGTTAACATACTTTTCCTAGTGCCATCTGTTGACCGACGTACGTACTTCGTTATGAGAACCTTGTGCCTTACGAGATCGATGTGCTGTGTGTGCATATGAAGGGCTTATTTCAATAGTGGTACAAGTCCATTTTTGTTCATTTTGAGATACAGAGTCGTAAAGTTAAATGAGCGCTGAAAAATCTGCAGTTGAGATACCAGAAATATTCAAGCATATGGCTTCTTGCTAGAGATGAACCTTTATTTATGTTTGTTTGGATCATTAATTTCAGAAGCATTATAGACAGAAAAGTGGAGGTAATGGACTTGTACCACTATTGAAATAAGCCCTTCATATTATATGACGACGTGCACATTCAGTATCAGTTATGATTGGTCAAATACTGCTGTGACTCTGAATGTATTATATTAATAAGAAGCAACATTGCCTTTTTCTCCTGAAAATATCAAGTGACGTAACAAATGTGTTTGATTCTCCTTCCAATATGACAGTTTCGGTTAATACTCCACATGCCTACAGGACTTTGCAATGTTAACACAGCAGAACTCAGACATCTGTATAAGTGTAGAGAAATGAAAACAGTCATATGAATGCCTCACTTTTGTTCCAACACAGTTCAAGACTCGGGAGAAAAGTTTTACACCTGGTGTTCTACATGGCAACTATACACACAAGAACATTTTGCCGACACTACTACCACCTACATAAGTACGCTTTTCCTGTGTTACTTTCAAGTAATGCACTTAAGCTATTCCTGATTTAACTGAAAGATCTGTACTTCCCACTTTCATATCAACAGCCTCAAAATGCATATTGTAGACTTCGGGATATGTTACAGGTCAGTGTCACACCAAGATTGTGGAGAAAAGGGGGGGGGGGGGCGGCATTTCACTCTCCAACAAGTTTTTACCAATAAGTAAGTGGCGGAAAATTACGGGTATTGGACGACTTAACATGTGGAAAATGAGATTTTTATTATTCACTCACTGTATTTAACATTTATAATTCCTTTAAAATCGCACAACAACTTCAATAAAACACAGTTTAATCACTCATCTGCACACTTATTTCACAATTATGTCACTTTTAAACTGCAAATCCTCCAAGAGCTGTATTGAATCTTCACGAGTCTCTCTCAACTGCCTTGATGTGGATAGATACGTACAGCAACCAGTAATCAGAGTCAGAACTGCGTCTGCAAAAACACAAGGATTATTAAACAATTTTTGCTGTCACTAATTACTAGCAATATAATTGGCAGAGTAGATTGCTAATATTTGCTATAAGGAATATCACATTTGCAAGAACGATCTCACTGAAGTAATTGAGTCCATCGAAATGCTTAGAAACTAACCTCTCGTCTGACGAAAACGGTCTAAAGACGCAGTGACAATTTCTTCAGATCTGTTGACAATGATATTTTGAGTTATCACTTTACTGAGTGACTGAAATGTAGTTCAGGTACCTGTGAACATAACAATATGTTAGAATTCATTTTCTAAACACGAACTATTACGGTACTGTACGGCTACTTACATATTAATTACACCATTAATATTTTCACAGTTGTTTCTTTAATACAAAATTAAAGCCAACGGAAGAAAAAACGTAAAACATACTTACCAATGACAGGTTTGTTGAGATTCAATTTTCTGTGTGGACAGATGCAACTTTTTCATACGGTGGTAAGTCGCAGAAATCGCAAGAGTCACAGAAATCGCAGAAATAGCAGTGGCGGAGGGATACACGACCTATGTTCCTTAACTTCGACTCGTAACTGCGACAAATCGCAGTTAAGAATAACAGATACTGAAAAGTAGCACTCACAGTAATAACTGATATCGGAAAATCGCAGTTTAGCCCATCACTAGGCAGTTCTGCTTCTACTGTTCATTGACAACAGAGAAACAGGCGACAATGAAATTAAATTATTCTGCATTGTTGTTCTTATAGCACAGTTTCGTCGAGTAATCCGAGTTGGTTAGTTCATCGCTCCGTGTTTAAAGGTAAAATCTTTGTGCTCGTGTGCCGTGTTTAAAGTAAAGAGCTTTGTGCTCATGTGCGGTGTAGTACGATTGAAACTGGATACAGTCTACCTTTCTTTCCTTTTACAATTTTTTTTCTTTTGTTTTGACTGTTGGTTGACAATTTTTTAAATGCCGTAACATGAATAGCAGCGAGAAAGCAAACTTGCAAAATTAAGTGGGATGGCATTTCGGAAATTATCGAAGGAAAGGCAAGAACGAAAAGCCAATGTTGTATAAAAGCTTGGCAGAGTAGATAAACTTTTCGCAAAAAATGTTACTGGTTCTACTTCGAGTACGGATGATATTTCTGGCACTGCAGCTGTTGTAAAAGAAGTAAATACAGACGAAGCAGAAGTTAATAATGAAGAAAAGCAAATTGTTCCTGATTACGATTTTCACGAAAAACGAAGTGTCGAGTCAGACATTACAAAAACAAATAACCTCATTAGTGATGATCCTGCAGAGAATGGTGTGTCAATGAATCAACAATCGACATTCTCTTACAACTTGGCATTAATCAAATTTGTAACGGTGGTTTTTCTAATTCAAGAAGATCAATAGGCGATAAAACCAGATATTTGAACAAAAATGTATTTTACTGTAAACTCTTAAATGGTGAATCAACTTTTTTTAGTATACTCCTATAGCAGCGGTACTATTTTTTGTGCACCATGTAAGTTGCTTGGAGGTAAAGCTGCGATTGCTACTAATGGTATTGCAGATTGGAAAAATGTTTGTAATACTTTATCTCATCATGAGAATTCACTTGAACACAGAAATTCTCAGTTATCACTCTTAACAAGAAAAAAGGCACTTGGAACAACAGATAACCATTTCGAGTTATATGTTGAGACAGAAGAAACGTACTGTCGCAGTGTGGGAAAGGGTGTTTGCAGGAGTGAGGAAGCTAACAAGTCGTGGACTTCAACTACGTGGACACGTTGAAAAATTCCATTCATTACATAATGGTCAATTTATGATGTCTCTTGACTTACAGCCGAGTTTGATCCTTTCCTCGCAGAGCACATTGAACGATATGGAAATCCAGGGCAGGGGCATACAAGTTATCTTTCCTCAGCAATCTGTGATGAAATAATAGAGCTTCTTTCTGAACGAATAAAACGAATTATGATAAGCGAAATAAAACAGGCCAAATATTTCTCTATAATATCAGATTCTACTGTGGGCATTTCACATATTAGTCAATTATTTTTCGGGTCATTCCATGCCAAGTGGTCTAAACCTTCCCACCATCATGTCTCCAATTTTCTTCAAATTTTATCTGTAGCACTAGTCAAGTGCTAAATTAAGTTTCTCAAGATTTCAAGCCTCTAGCTGCAATACTTGCTGATCTACACCCCCTTGTCTGAAGGGTAGTAAGTTCGCATGCGCGCGACATCAGACAAAATGCCATTTTTGGGGTCTCATAAAATTGAAACCAATTCATAAGAATGGTTAGTAAGATGAGACCCTGTACAGTTTTTTGTGCTGATTCAAACGAAATTAATTATAAGATTACTGATGCAAAATCCGGTCAAACAAGTCGACTCAAAGTGTACCCCTAATTCTGTCGTGACTTAATGCGACAAATTTTGACCAATATTCAGACTGCAATAATTTCCTTGCAGATAAAGATATGGACTTGAACTTTTTACCAAGTCTTATCTTTGTGCTGGACATAATACAGCTGGATTTCCAACTACCCAGGCTTTATAGTCGCCTTGCAAAATCTCTTCAAATTTGGCAGTGTCAGCGCAAATGGCTTTATTTACCAAAGTTCAAAGCCCATTACTACAAAATAGTCAGCCTGGATTTAATTGTGAATAGTATCATCTGAAAGAGAAACTCTTGCTCTACGAGATGGATATATTTTTCTTTTGCAACGCTTCCATTAAGTGCTTATTTACTCAGGTCAAAGTATCTTATATTTTGTGTGCGCAGTGCCCTGCGTTGGTCCATGATGGCTGAGCCATTACTGGTTATCACAATAAAACCAGCATCCCCATCGCCATAGGGGCCACGCCCGATAGCCATGCAGTAACAGCCACGGGTGGGTATCTTTACTGCAGGTTCCCAAGCCTGATTACAGGGTGTCTTTACCACAGGATCCCAAGCCTGATTGTGGGTTTCTTTATGCAGGTTCCCAAGCCTGTCTTCCTCAGTTACTTCATCATTCTGGAAGCATCGTTGATTTGCAAGAGAATGCTTTCAGGAAAACTGTATTGCCGACCAGATGATGTCACTGATGGAGCTGGAATAACACCAATGATAAGTTGTTCTGGAATCCAGCAAGTATCACGTCTTAAGGGCCAATAAAATGAACTTGCAGGACCATGAGGATGCATAAAGCTTATGAAAGCATCTTTCTGTTCGACTGAGATTTCAACGATGTTTCCAATCCACCATTTCTTTTCATAAATGCAAGCAACATACTGCCCAGGCTGAAGATCCATGACTTGAACTACTACTTCAGCAGCACTAATTTTGGCCAAAAAAGATGTCGCATCATTAGAAACTCTACTGACCTTAATTGTCGTCATATCAATGGGCAAAAAATGGTGGTTTTCTCTTGTGCCAGCTAGAGTGTGCCCTTGCAGGAATCTTTCTTCTTGAGAAGCTTTTTCTTCTTCAACTTCCTCTTTGCTGATGAAAAAGAATTTGATTCCATTGATATTATCATTGCAGAAGTTGAAAAGATCTTTGGGTGTTAGAATCTGGTTTTCATATGGACGTTGCAAACTTGCTCTTGCTGCCAACCGTTTTGTTGTGCCTCCAATGCCATCACAAGGCGACTTTCCATGGCTTGTTCCAAAGAAATTCCATTCTGCTGTTATTTCAAAATCTTCTTTGTGATAGCATAAGTTGAGAAAATTCTTGAAATTCTTATATTGTGCAGCTGAACCATCACTGAAGTAGTGGATGTGGCTTATTTTGGAAAATTGCATCTTCAGGTAATTGATTACTTTTCCAATGTAAACATGGACAGTAATCGTATCGTGTCGAAGGCAGTCACTAATAACACAAAGATTCACACATTGCACCTCTTCGTTTTCACAGTAGTAGACTACAAATGGATGAACTGTTGCTTGACTGTTTTCCCAGTGAAAGCCTTGCACTGCATCTTGAACAATAAATGAATAGTTTTCAGCAAAATCCATTAGTATTATGAATTCGCCTTCTTTCAAATCAGTTTTGAGAGCTTTCAGGTGCTGGCTTTGATGCTTGGCAATGTAGTGATGACAAGACAGGTTCCAAATTTTTGCTGCAATATCTTCAACATACTCTTCTGTTGAAAGCTGCTTTGTTTCTAAAGTATCCCTGTCGGTATGAATCCATTGTTTGTACTCAATCAGTTCTTCAGGGTCATTATCTTCAAAATATGTTGCAATAACTGCTTCTACACCTTCTGGACCAGGGCAGTTTTCACAACGATGAAGCATACAATCCTTGTTTTCCAAGCTGCAAACAGCTTTGCTAAGAATTTCCTTGTAGTCTTCATTGATTGATGCACCAGTGAGCATAAGCTTGACATTTTGGTGTATTGTACAGACACAAACTGAGTGCATTCCAGCAGAGCCAACTGTAACACACCATTTTGGTCTAAGCTCGCAAAACTTTGAGAAGCCAATTTCTGGTCCATTTTGCTTCTGATAAGACACGTACATTTCCTTCAAATTGCAAAGCAACAACCGCTTTTGCTTGTACACCTTTGTTCCTGAAATTCTCACAGGCACACAGTCTTTCTTCCCTGGACAAAGTCTGCTGAATTCGTCATCTTGAAAAAAGTCATGTACTTTCTGAACAACTTCATCTGAAAGCTTCCTTCCTTGCCGATTTGCTGGAAAAGCTAGAACACCTTGCTCATTCTTCAGTTTTCTCGCTTGCTTTACCATTCTTTCTGATACATTAAATGCTGTTGTCGTATCTTTAATTGTCCAGCTTCTTGGAACCAAGGTCAATATTTGAACTTTTGTCCTACGATTTGACACTTTACATTTTTCTTTCAACTCTTCTATAAGATTATCAAGATCTGCACAATTATTGCATGGGCGACTTTTACTTGAACTTGGCTGTTCATCGTAATTGATTCCTACAGCAGCAGCAATTTGATTCCCAATTAAACTTTGTGCATCCAAGATCTTTCTTTTTGCATAGCTTTGCTTATCTCTTTTACTTAGTTGTCTTCTTTTCAATGGTGAAGCACCAATAAATGATAAACTTTTGTTGATGGCTGGTTCAGTTTCATCCGTTGTGAAATCTTGTTCAGATTGGGTTGATAGTGATGATGAATCTTCTAGCTTTTGGTTCAGTGCCGACATGCAGCGAGGGCAAAGCTTCTGACCAGGTTTTATATCAATCACTTCTTTTTTCTTTAACAGGCAAAGTTTGGCAGCTGTTTCATTATCAAGCAGTCTAAGTCCAGCTTTTACATTGTGATTCCTCTTCTTGAATGGATTGCAACATTTCTTTTGCATCGCTTGATATTCATGTAGGAAGAGGGCTTCATGGTGGAAGCAAATGATGGAATTTTCGTCAAGTTTGGCTTCTGAACGCGAAACAAGCAATTTCTGGTCACATTCTGTGAAATCACTAAACGCTTTGAATCCAGTCTTCTTAGCATAGAAGATAACATGGCACTTCGATGCAGCAGCATCTTTTCCAATTGAACAGGGGGCCAACGATTCTTCTTCTTCATTAACTTCTGACATCTCTCACTGGCCAATCACTGAATAAAACACGAATGAAATATCCAATTATATCAGTAATTCTAAGCGACTATTAAGATTCAAATTCCTAGAAATGAAGAAAAATTAGTGCATCGCGCATACAAAATATAACAACTTTGATGTGAGTTAATGAGTACTTAATGGTCGCGTTGCAAAAAAAACAAATGTCAGTCTTGTAGAGCAAGAGTTTCTCTTTTAGGTGATACTATTCACAAGCAGATTCAGGCCAACTATTTTTTAGTAATTGGCTTGAAACTTTGGTAAATTTTGCCGTTTGTGCTGACACTGCCTAATTTGAAGAGATACTGCAGGGCGACTATAAAGCCTGGATCATTGCAAATCCGGCTGCATTATGTCTAGCACAAGCATGAAGCTTGGCCAAAAGTTCAAGTCCATATCTTCAACTGCAAGGAAATCATTGCAGTCTTAATATTGGTCAAAATTTGTCGCGTTGTGTCACGACAAATTTTGAAGTATACTTTGAGTCGAGTTATTTGACCGGGGTTTGCATGAGTAATGTTATACATAATTTCGTTGGAATCAGCAAAAAAAACTGTACAGGGTCGCATCTTACTAACCATTCTTATGAATTAGTTTCGATTTTATTAGACTCCAAATATGACATTTTTTTTATGTTGCATGCACACGGACTAAGTACACTTCAGACAAGGGGGTCTAGATCAGCAGCTATTGCAGCTAGAGGCCTGAAATCTTGGGAAACTTACTTCAACACTTGACTAAAGCTACAGTTAAAATTTGACGAAAATTGGAGACCATGATGGTGGGAACTTTTTTCAGTTTTAGACCACTTGGTGTGGAATGACCCTTTCGTATTAAGATATCTGAACGAGCATGGTGAACCTGTTGAACGTCTCCTCCTGTTTTTACCAAACCCAGGACAAGTCCGTGTAGTGATTAATTAAAAAGAAAAAGAGAAGAAAAGAAAAAGTTGAAAATGTGGGAATAAAAAGTCCGTGTAGTGGTTAATAAAAAAGAAAAAGAGAAGAAAAGAAAAAGTTGAAAATGTGGGAATAAAAAGGGGTTTTTAAAATCGTTAATGACCATGAAAAAGGGAAAGAATGAAATGCAAATCGGACTTCGTATTACAGAAAAGCTATCGAACTTCCGTAATTCGGAAAAGCTATTGTTGGGGTGGTCCTTGTGGCGTTTCTGAGCAAAAGTCAAACCAATTTCCACTACAAAAATTATTTGAAAGAGAACAGAGAATAACAAAATGTGATTAACAGGGGAAATGGCGTAGATAAGAGTACATTCATTACCAAGTTAACATGTCTTCTCTCGTGCGGCGTTCAGGTCTTGTTCTCCAACAATCTCCTGCTTCATTTCTGCATGAAAAAGTCGCAGCTGCTCCAAAATCTTGCAATAAATTTCATCGTCCAGGACTTACTAATGTCTACGAATGAATACCATCTTGATATTGAATGCAATGTATTTTACGGCTGCTTCCATCCTCCAAATTTCATACAAGCTTCCACAATACTATATGTCTTCACATCAATAAGTTTTTACGTCTTAATCAGACCGAGAGTAACGAATAAGTTTTTACGTCTGAATCATACCGAGACTAGCGAATAAGTGAAGTTAAGCTTTCGCTCTCAAGAGACAATAGCGGGTAGAAAACAAAAAGTGTTACAATTTTTGTACCTTCCTTTTCTTATAAATATTTTCTCTGTGGTCGAGCGCTCATACAGCTGCGACGGTATAATTTATATCTGAGGGAACGAGTGTAGCGCGGCGAAATTCAAAGTCCCGCTACATCCGAAACTCAGTTGAGGCCGTACTTTAAGTCCTGCCTACAAATTCCATTGATATTACTGACTGTAGAGGCCAGTCGTACGACAACGCAAGCAATATGTTAGGAACGTACACGGGTTTAGAGACACGCATTAAAGACCGAAATCCGATAGCGCATTATGTGCCTTGTGCAGCACATTCTTTGAATTTAGTCGGGACTATAATCCATTCATCATAAGGATAAACCTGATGTAAACACTGCATTATGTATTCTTCCGCTTTTGCTCGAACCTCATTGGATTTCCGTTCCACATGGGACTGCAGCCAAGCTGTCTCGCTGTCAAGTACGATCATAAGGATACGTTTTAATATGCTGTGTTACGCGCACATAGACTCGGCGATCACGTGGGGCAACAGCTTTACCGGCGCAATTAACTTGGACAGCACTGGCCGGTCAGCTGGTACAGCTAGCCTGCAGTGACGTGGCCAGCTGCAGTTCACACGTTAAAAGACACGAGCAGAGGAGCAATACAGCGTCGAATGTAATTTAATTGAAATAGTACACTGCAAATCTCCCACAATACGCTCCTTAAGCGACTAGACGAAAACCGCAACACGTTATCGTTTTTACCTAACGTACTATTGTAATTAAAAACAAGAATGATGAAAATTCCTGACTTAACCACAGGGTAATTTTTCAGCATAAGCTGTGTGTAACGTAAGAGAGTACTGAAGGATTTCACCGTATAGTTAAATTTTAAAGCCACTGAAGGTATTACTTACAGTCAGTCGTCTGTTAATCTCTTAGCTCCTTCCTCTTCCGAATCCGAGAAATACATTTCAGTTCTGGAAGTGTCACCTGCTACGTTGACAACGAGCCTACCAACAACTGAACCCACGAATCCACCCAAGCGGCGCATGTTCCTCACCTATACAGTGTGTTACAGAAAGGTACGGCCAAACTTTCAGGAAACATTCCACACACACAAATAAAGAAAAGATGTTATGTGGACACGTGTCCGGAAACGCTTAATTTCCATGTTACAACTTATTTTAGTTTCGTCCACCTACGCTCAATGGAGCACGTTATCATGATTTCATACGGGATACTCTACCTGTGCTGCTAGAACATGTGCCTTTACAAGTACGGCACAACATGTGGTTCGTGCACGATGGAGCTCCTGCACATTTCAGTCGAAGTGTTCGTACGCTTCTCAACAACAGATTCGGTGACCGACGGATTGGTAGAGGCGGACCAATTCCGTGGCCTCCACGCTCTCCTGACCTCAACCCTCTTGACTTTCATTTATGGGGGCATTTGAAAGCTCTCGTCTACGCAACCCCGGTACCAAATGTAGAGACTCTTCGTGCTCGTATTGTGGACGGCTGTGATACAATACGCCATTCTCCATGGCTGCATCAGCGCATCAGGGATTCCATGCGACGGAGGGTGGATGCACGTATCCTCGCTAACGGAGGAAATTTTGAACATTTCCTGGAACAAAGTGTTTGAAGTCACGCTGGTACGTTCTGTTGCTGTGTGTTTCCATTCCATGATTAATGTGATTTGAAGAGAAGTAATAACATGAGCTGTAACATGAAAAGTAAGCGTTTCCGGACACACGTCCACATAACATATTTTCTTTCTTTGTGTCTGAGGAATGTTTCCTGAAAGTTTGGCCGTACCTTTTTGTAACACCCTGTATTATGACGAGCCGTTATATACCCCGCCAGCGTTCGGCAGTGGCGTTTGAAAAAGCTGCGTTCTCAGCCTCGCCTCCCGCGCCCGGGTTCGATTCCCGCTGGGGTCAGGGATTTTCTCTGCCTCGTGATGACTGGGTGTTGTGTGATGTCCTTAGGTTAGTTAGGTTTAAGTAGTTCTAAGTTCTAGGGGACTGATGACCATAGATGATAAGTCCCATAGGGCTCAGAGCCATTTGAACCATTTGAATTCTCGGCCCAAATCCCGCAGCTTGGTTCCAGATCAGTTCTGTTGGGTTCGTATTGTAATGGTACAGCAGCAAACGTAAAAATGCAGCATTTGTGTGATGTGCTCGATGCTGTCAAAATGATTGTTTTTCATGTTTCTACGATACTTATCTACTTCTGTGGTATAAACCGATGGACGTAGTCCAAATAAAGAGGATTTGGTTTTCATTTTTGCCTTAAAAACTTAAATTGTTATGTGTTCTTAATTTAAGCAACTTTTACGAAAAGTCTTTCATAAAACATCGATAATTAAGAATTTGTAACTGAAATGGGAACAGGAATTTCGCGTCCAATAGATAATTAGAAACAAGAAGACGTACATTTTTCATAAAAATGATAAGTTTTATAATTACGAGATGTAGATATTTCAAATTGAACGAGAAAAAAAAAAAAAAACGATACGAGGAAGATTGGAAACAACGCACGAATATCCGCATTTAAAGAACATTCCACTACGCTACCGACTGCGCTTCATGTTCAGTCTGACTCATTATATTCAACTGTATTATATACAACGCTGGGAAAGCTTCAAAGCTGCTTATCTCCATGTATTTATAAAAACATTTAGAACAGCTATTTCTCGGCACTTTTAAACCGTGATCCACGCCGCGTGTTTCACTACGGAACAGAAAGCAGTCTCACAGAAGTACATCGCTGCAGAAGCTGTAACTGTACACGATTTTTGAAAACTACGTAGCTAAAGCGTGATTACAAGAAATGTTGATGGCTGTTCATACATTTGAATATCAAAGTTCCATTCAGCGTAACTTAGTAATACAACATCTAATACATAGGTTGGACCTACTTCTAAGAGCGTAGCAACACCAGTGTACGTGTGCTACGGTTTCTGACCAGTCATGGCGTTTGTGTTCGTTTACATCAGGTTTATTCTTATGACGAACGGATTATAGTGCTGCGAGCTGCTGTCGGGAAGCATGTCCATTTTTCAATGTACTGCAAAACATTTATAATTTTTTCTCTGCTTCTACACAGCACTGGGATAAACTTCTTTCTCACATGAAACCATGAAGCAAAACGTTAAAAATTTTATCAAAAACACGTTGGTCAGCAAGATAGGAAGCATATGTAAGTCTATATCAAAACTGGGAGGGCGTTACCAATACCCTCACAGTATTGCCAATAATACATTTGAAAAACCACTTGTGCAAAAAGAGTCATCAGCTCTTTTGAATTAACTCAGCGGTAATTTCCAAGAATGATTACCTATCGAAGTCACGGGGTCCAAACGATATATATCTAACGTGCGATCGCAAATCGATCATGCGACCCTGGTGGCGGGCGTTATGATGAATTATTTGTGATCGTCATTTCTAGGTTTTCCGTTGTTGCCTTAGCTGCTGTAACTTACATACCTCCGCGAATTATTTGTGAGTTGCTAGGGAATCCTAACAATTTATGTCGTTAGTGAGTGTGATGCCTGGTGTTCTTGACGTTTCTTCGGTGGATTCTCTCACACTGAAAAATCTAATTCCATGTTGTACAGCGTAGAAAATTGTTCGACTTTTTTGTCGCATGTATGGAGTACTACTGGACGAGGGAAGAAGGGACTGTGTATACTGTGGTGGTGCGAAGTGTGTAAAACTTCGCAAGAACAGTTTCGATGCTGAAATACCGTTACAATTTCACTGCGGACAGTGCGGAAAACGAACGAGTATGAGGAAGAATACATGGTTCGACTCTTACAAAATATCCATCCAGACCACCATAATGGACTTTCACATGATGGCAACACCGACGACGAGTGAGGTAAGTCGTCTCCTTTGCAAATACAAGTAATTTTGTAATTCTCTTTGTCGTTGGAAGGACATACTCCAGAGATTGAATAGTGTAAATCTGAAACTGTAAAGTGTAAATATTGGTACTAAAATGGTGCATGAATTATATTGAATCACTTGCGGGATTTATTGCATCAATTCGTGGCATGTTCGATTATTAAGAAAATAAATTCATGGAGACTGTGACTGATATAAACTATGAATGCACCTATAAAAGAGCACAAAAACGCAAACTTCATGATGACAAAGAGGCAAACTTTGAAGACGTTTTTCTGACTGGAAGGGAAAAATTTAGGTTCGAAACATTTCTCCCAGTACTAGATAACTTGTACGCCGAATTAGTGAGGGACTCCTTCATAGTTTTCAATAACCTTACGGACACTTCACATGACGATATTGCTGAACATGCAGCAAAACTCCAAGCGTCATACAACACAGATTTAGAGCCTATCTTCCCTAGTGAATGTATACATTTCGTGGAACTTTTGAAATCTTCTGAGATTAGTGATATACCAATCGAAAAGAGTAAATTTTTACGAAAAGAGAGGTTAAAGTCCATGGTTCAGAATGTTGGTATTCCTCTTCGAATATTTCTATGTATGGCACTTACAAATTGTTCAGCTCTTAAAAAACTGAAACAGTTCTACGTTGTCTGAGAAGAGATAAAACGCCTTGTCCATTCTTCACAGGGAAGCCGACCTCCTAACTGATAACCCTCTGAACTATGAAGATATGATCGAGTTTTCTGCCGTCAAAGCCATACGCAAACTTTGCTGACTGGTGAGTTTGATTATTTATTCATACTAGTTTTAAAATTTAAGATTATAATGTGATTTTTATTATAACTCAGAGCACATTCACTGGATTTACAAACTACGTATTACCTGTTTATTTTACAATTGCCGATGGCAGAACGCGGAACTAAACCTCGTTACGTGCAGACGTGACCGAAGGCGCCCGACAAAACTATACATTAACCCAAGTGACCCAGGCCGCTCGGCGCTGTACAGTCAAGTCATAGTGATACTGTAATATGTTACAACTAATGCGTCTGCTGAAATGTGTAGTTATCGCGGAAATATACGTTATCGGAGAGTACGGTCAGTCGTGTTAATAAATAATGTAGTTCAGTTCTGTCGATAAATACGTGAAAGCTTTGCAAATACCGTTAGAAAGAGCTATGGGGAGAGCTGTAGCTGCAGTACAAAACTTGCCAGCCCTTACATGGATTAAAAGCAATACCACCTAAAACAAATACACTCCTGGAAATGGAAAAAAGAACACATTGACACCGGTGTGTCAGACCCACCATACTTGCTCCGGACACTGCGAGAGGGCTGTACAAGCAATGATCACACACCAGGAACAGCGGTGTTGGCCGTCGAATGGCGCTAGCTGCGCAGCATTTGTGCACCGCCGCCGTCAGTGTCAGCCAGTTTGCCGTGGCATACGGAGCTCCATCGCAGTCTTTAACACTGGTAGCATGCCGCGACAGCGTGGACGTGAACCGTATGTGCAGTTGACGGACTTTGAGCGAGGGCGTATAGTGGGCATGCGGGAGGCCGGGTGGACGTACCGCCGAATTGCTCAACACGTGGGGCGTGAGGTCTCCACAGTACATCGATGTTGTCGCCAGTGGTCGGCGGAAGGTGCACGTGCCCGTCGACCTGGGACCGGACCGCAGCGACGCACGGATGCACGCCAAGACCGTAGGATCCTACGCAGTGCCGTAGGGGACCGCACCGCCACTTCCCAGCAAATTAGGGACACTGTTGCTCCTGGGGTATCGGCGAGGACCATTCGCAACCGTCTCCATAAAGCTGGGCTACGGTCCCGCACACCGTGAGGCCGTCTTCCGCTCACGCCCCAACATCGTGCAGCCCGCCTCCAGTGGTGTCGCGACAGGCGTGAATGGAGGGACGAATGGAGACGTGTCGTCTTCAGCGATGAGAGTCGCTTCTGCCTTGGTGCCAATGATGGTCGTATGCGTGTTTGGCGCCGTGCAGGTGAGCGCCACAATCAGGACTGCATACGACCGAGGCACACAGGGCCAACACCCGGCATCATGGTGTGGGGAGCGATCTCCTACACTGGCCGTACACCACTGGTGATCGTCGAGGGGACACTGAATAGTGCACGGTACATCCAAACCGTCATCGAACCCATCGTTCTACCATTCCTAGACCGGCAAGGGAACTTGCTGTTCCAACAGGACAATGCACGTCCGCATGTATCCCGTGCCACCCAACGTGCTCTAGAAGTTGTAAGTCAACTACCCTGGCCAGCAAGATCTCCGGATCTGTCCCCCATTGAGCATGTTTGAGCATGTTTGGGACTGGATGAAGCGTCGTCTCACGCGGTCTGCACGTCCAGCACGAACGCTGGTCCAACTGAGGCGCCAGGTGGAAATGGCATGGCAAGCCGTTCCACAGGACTACATCCAGCATCTCTACGATCGTCTCCATGGGAGAATAGCAGCCTGCATTGCTGCGAAAGGTGGATATACACTGTACTAGTGCCGACATTGTGCATGCTCTGTTGCCTGTGTCTATGTGCCTGTGGTTCTGTCAGTGTGATCATGTGATGTATCTGACCCCAGGAATGTGTCAATAAAGTTTCCCCTTCCTGGGACAATGAATTCACGGTGTTCTTATTTCAATTTCCAGGAGTGTATATTGCAGGTAGTCTTGATTAAAGGTATTGTGTACACTTAATTCGCAGCATCTAGCTACACAGATCCTAATGCTTTACACGTTTACTATTAGATTATAAAACAAATTTGATTTTTCCACACTAGTCTGTAAAACTATATAATAGCAAATCCAGTTCTGTGTTTGTTCGTCTGAATTTAGTTATTAGTTTGTGCACCAAAATCTCTATTCCATTTTCATTTCTTACGCTTTCCTATAGATTGACGTATTAATACCGAATGTGTGTTTTTTTTTTATCTACCGCACATTCAAGTTATTGCATTGTAAAACGCCAGTTTAATTTCAATTTTGAACGCAGCCCTGTAAAAGTATGTATTAATTTCTAATGTATGACACGTTCGCTTCAATTTTTAGATCGTAACACAACTTTTTTATTTTCAGTTTTAACGGTTTCGTGTAAAATAACATATTAAAAGTTAATGTATAGCAAAATTTCCTTGTCTCCTACACGCTCTGCTGAATTTTTAGGCCATAAAAGAAAAGTTATTTTCCTTGTGTTCGTTTCTGCTGTCTTTCGACAGAAGAATGTGTCAGCACAATGCAGTTGTAAGTTTGGTTTATCCGCTGCTGTACACCAAGTACATTTCAGGAACCATATTACATTTTGATTGAGCGCGATTAGACGGCTGACGCGTCCTTCAGAACAACGAACAGCAGAGTACGGAAACAACTCGCAGCACTCACACCCAAAAAGGCCATTGTGTGTGCCTAGGGGTGCACATTTTAAATCGCCACTGTAGGTTGTACTTTGTTGCTCTGATAACAAAATCAAAACAATTTGAAATATTATTACAAGGGAGACAGGGCAACCAAGAGTACCATCAAAGCGAATGGAAACTTGATAAACAACAAGCCGGAAGTCGAAAACATTTTGAATAATCATTTTTTTAAATGTTGTAGAGAAAATAGGATCTAAATTTTCATTATAAGAAGCAAGGCAGTTAATGGAAGAGGCCTTACCCACACCATTTGATACAACTGAAATTCCACCCACCTCTCCCTCTGAAATTGGGAAGATAATAAACTCTCATAATCAACTCTCTCAAGAATAAAAGCTCACATGGGATTGATGGCATTTCCAGCAGGATAATAAAAGCTTGTTCCCAAGAAGTAAGTGGGGTTCTTAGCCACATACGTAATAGCTCTCTGAAGCAGGGCATTTTCGCAGATAGACTGAAGTATGCCATTTTTAAACCACTGCATAAAAAAGGGGATACGTCTGATGTCAACAACTACCGCCCAATCTCTCTTCTGACTGCCTTATCCAAAATTCTTGAAAATGTGATGTATTGTAGAGTAGCTTCACACCTTTGTAAAAATAAAATTTTAACAAAATGTCAGTTTGGTTTCCAGAAGCGTTTTTCAACAGAAAATGCTATATATACTTTCACTAATGAAATATTAAATGCTCTGAGTAACCGGAAGTCACCCGTTGGGCTTTTTTGTGATCTATCAAAGGCTTTTGATTGTGTAAATCATGGAATACTTCTAGATAAGCTCAAGTACTGTGGTATGAATGGGACAGTGCTCAAATGGTTTAAATCATACCTAACTGGAAGAGCGCTGAAAGTTGAAATAAGCAGTTCACATAATATGCAAAAAACTGGTGATTTCTCAAACTGGGGAACGATCAAGAATGGGGTGCCGCAAGGTTCGGTCTTGGGTCCTCTGCTGTTCTTAATATATATTAATGACTTGTCATTCTGTATTCACGAAGATGCAAAGCTGGTACTTTTTGCCGATGATACAAGTATAGCTATCACACCCGACAGACAAGAATGAACTGGTGAAATTGTAAACGATTTTTTTCAGAAAATCATTAAGTGGTTCTCTGCAAATGGGTTCTCATTAAACTTTGACAAAACACAGTATATACAGTTCCACACAGTAAATGGAATGACACCATTAATAAATATAGACTTTGATCAGAAATCGGTAGCTAAGGTAGAATATTCAAAATTTCTAGGTGTATGCAGCATTGATGAGGGGTTGAAATGGAAAAAAACACACTGAGGATCTGCTGAAACGTTTGAGTTCAGCTACTTATGCTATTAGGGTCATTGCAAATTTTGGCGAAATACATCCGAGTAAATTAGCTTACCACACCTATTTTCATTCTCTGCTTTCGTATGGCATTATATTTTGGGTAACTCATCATTGAGTAAAAGAGTGTTCATTGCACAAAAGCATGTAATCAGAATAATTGCTGGAGCTCATCCAATATCATCCTGCAGACACTTATTTAAAGAGCTAGAGATCTTAACTATAGCCTCACACACACACACACACACACACACACACACATATATATATATATATATATATATATATATATATATATATATATATATATATACACACACACTTATGAAATTTGTTATTAACAATCCGAACGAATTTAAAAGTAATAGCAGTGTACATGGCTACAACAGTAGGAGAAAGGATGATCTTCACTACTCAAAGTTAAATCTAACTTTGGCTCAGAAGGTGGTAAATTATTGTTGTTGTTGTGGTCCTCAGTCCCGAGACTGGTTTGATGCAGCTCTCCATGCTACTCTATCCTGTGCAAGCTTCTTCATCTCCCAGTACCTACTGCAACCTACATCCTTCTGAATCTGCTTAGTGCATTCATCTCTTGGTCTCCCCCTACGATTTTTACCCTCCACGCTGCCCTCCAATACTAAATTGGTGATCCCTTGATGCCTCAGAACATGTCCTACCAACCGATCCCTTCTTCTGGTCAAGTTGTGCCACAAACTCCTCTTCTCTCCAATTCTATTCAGTACCTCCTCATTAGTTATGTGAACTACCCATCTCATCTTCAGCATTCTTCTGTAGCACCACATTTCAAAAGCTTCTATTCTCTTCTTGTCTAAACTATTTACCAACCATGTTTCACTTCCATACATGGCTACACTCCATACAAATACTTTCAGAAATGACTTCCTGACACTTAAATCTATACTCGATGTTAACAAATTTCTCTTCTTCAGAAACGCTTTCCTTGCCATTGCCAGTCTACATTTTATATCCTCTCTACTTCGACCATCATCAGTTATTTTGCTCCCCAAATAGCAAAACTCCTTTACTACTTCAAGTGTCTCATTTCCTAATCTAATTCCCTCAGCATCACCCGATTTAATTTGACTACATTCCATTATCCTCGTTTTGCTTTTGTTGATGTTCATCTTATATCCTCCTTTCAAGACACTGTCCATTCCGTTCAACTGCTCTTCCAAGTCCTTTGCTGTCTCTGACAGAATTACAATGTCATCGGCGAACCTCAAAGTTTTTATTTCTTCTCCATGGATTTTAATACCTACTCCGAATTTTTCTTTTGTTTCCTTTACTGCTTGCTCAATATACAGATTGAATAAGATCGGGGAGAGGCTACAACTCTTTCCCACTCCCTTCCCAACCACTGCTTCCCTTTCATGTCCCTCGACTCTTATAACTGCCATCTGGTTTCTGTACAAATTGTAAATAGCCTTTCGCTCCCTGTATTTTACCCCTGCCACCTTTAGAATTTGAAAGAGAGTATTCCAGTCAACATTGTCAAAAGCTTTCTCTAAGTCTACAAATGCTAGAAACGTAGGTTTGCCTTTCCTTAATCTTTCTTCTAAGATAAGTCGTAAGGTCATTATTGCCTCACGTGTTCCAGTATTTCTACGGAATCCAAACTGATCTTCCCCGAGGTCAGCTTCTACTAGTTTTTCCATTCGTCTGTAAAGAATTCGTGTTAGTACTTTGCAGCTGTGGCTTATTAAACTGATTGTTCGGTAATTTTCACATCTGTCAACAACTGCTTTCTTTGGGATTGGAATTATTACATTCTTCTTGAAGTCTGAGGGTATTTCGCCTGTCTCATACACCTTGCTCACCAGATGGTAGAGTTTTGTCAGGACTGGCTCTCCCAAGGCCATCAGTAGTTCCAGTGGAATGTTGTCTACTCTGGGGGCCTTGTTTTGATTCAGGTCTTTCAGTGCTCTGTCAAACTCTTCACGCAGTATCGTATCTCCCATTTCATCGTCATCTACATCCTCTTCCATTTCCATAATATTGTCCTGAAGAACATCGCCCTTGTATAGACCCTCTATATACTCCTTCCACCTTTCTGCTTTCCCTTCTTTGCTTAGAAGTGGGTTGCCATCTGAGCTCTTAGGGGGTAAATTATGCTGCCACTAAAGTCTTTGGTCACTTACCTAATAGCATCAAAAGTCTGACAGATAGCCATATAGCATTTAAAAGAAAATTAAAATAATTTCTTAATGGCAACTCCTATTCATTAGATGAATTTTTGGATATAGTAAGTGGGTAATTTCCCAACCCCCACAAAAAAAGAAAGAAATTAAAAATGTTGAGTGTCATGTAATATTTTGTGTAATGTAATATCTTGTATAGACACCTTTTATTAACCTGACACGTTCCACATCATTACGAAGTGTCGTATTCATGATCTGTGGAACAAGTACTAATCTAATCTAATCCAGCCACTTTCCTTCTATCACTGCTCCCTGATGGCAGTATTTCCAAACATGAGCATCTGTAGCAGTTGTCGTGAAGTAATTGCTGCTGTGCTCCATTCGATTTCAGTGTATTTTTGTTTTATTACAGAAAAAAGTGAAAATAGTGGTCGGCAGGTTTGCTCTCGCAGCATGTGGAACAAAAGAACAGCAACCTATGTTTGATTTTCTGAAGCAGTGTGTGTGTGTGTGTGTGTGTGTGTGTGTGTGTGTGTGTGTGTGTGTGTGTGTGGGCTGGGGAAGGCAATATTTGCAAACTTAGGGCCTATCCCACAATTTTAAATAAACAAACTTAATATATACAACCAAAAAATTGAGCCATATAAACTTCGTGATTTGTGAGACCAAGCAATGAATAAATTGTGGATCATATGCAGGTATGTCGATGACATTGTAATTCTGTCAGAGAGAGCATATGACCTGGAAGAGCAGTTGAATGGAATGGACAGTGTCTTGAAAGGAGGATATAAGATGGATATCAACAAAAGGTAAACGAGGATAATGGAATGCAGTCGAATTAAGTCGGGTGATGCTGAGGGAATTAGATTAGGAAATGAGACACTTAAAGTAGTAAAGGAGTTTAGCTATTTGGGGAGCAAAATAACTGCTGTTGGTCTAAATAGAGAGAGTATAAAATGTAGGCTGATAAAGGCAAGGAAAGCGTTTCAGAAGAAGAGAAATTTGTTAACATCGAGTATAGATTTAAATGTCAGGAAGTCGTTTCTGAAAGTATTTGTATGGAGTGTAGCCATGTATGGAAATGAAACATGGACGGTAAATAGTTTGGACAAGAAGAGAATAGAAGCTTTCAAGAAAACAGAAGCTACAGAAGAATGCTCAAGATTAGACGGGTAGGTCACGTAACTAATGAGGAGGTACTGAATAGAATTGGGGAGAACAGGAATTTGTGGCACAACTTGACTAGAAGAAGGGTCGGTTGGTAGCACATGTTCTGAGGCATCAAGGGATCACCAACTTAGTATTGGAGGGCAGCGTGGAGGGTAAAAATCGTAGATGGAGGCCAAGAGATGAATATGCTAAGCAGATTCAGAAGGATGCAGGTTGCAGTAGATACTTGGAGATGAAGAATCTTGCACAGGATAGAGTAGCATGGAGAGCTGCATCAAACCAGTCTCTGAACTGAAGACCACAACAAACAACAATGGAAGAAATAGCCCCCGACTGTGATGGGTCAGTTGTTACACTAAAAATAATTTTTTTTTGAAAAGACTACATCAACGAATACAATAAGATATAAAATCTTGGTGGACAGCGTGTCTGCAGATGCTATTAACATGCCAGCTGTTGGTTAGTTTGCCACTGCAAACAGCATTTTCATCTCCGAGTATTATTTGTTTTATAAATGTGTTTAGTGGCCCTTTGCAAAATATATTTTCGGATCCAACATTTAGGTTTGGTCTTCCTTGCATTTAAATCTTGTTACAGTCCTAATGTCATAAGCTGCACTATTATAATTCATACTCCCCCACATGGTTTCAGTGTACGCCACATTGAAAGCTGAGCAGCTACACAGAATTTGCGACATCCTGTGTGAAAGATAGCTTGCTATGTCGGTGTAGAAAGCCATGTGCTATGGCGCCACATTAGTTGCGCGTGTGAACCCGGTTTATGTGCATTGTGCATTTAAAACAGTTAAGATGCATTTAACAAGTCCGCAATTCACACAGAAAAAAGAATTGACGCCATATGATGTGAAATACAGCGTGTATACATCCTGACATGAAGGTGATGTGACACTCAAGTGTGAACGTTCCTTTTTTGTGAGGATAAACTTTTCATTAAATTGTGACAGCCTGTTTTATTATAGCAGTTGACGTTTGTGCAAAGTAATATATAAGTAGCAAAATCACGACAATAGGGAAAAATCAAAGATTCTATTGCTGCTTGAAGGTGATGGCATTATTATTCTTTTTGAAACGCTATAAAATTGGTTGCTGACTATAGGCGTTTGCTGTTAGGCGGTTTAGATTTATTTGCACGTTCTGTAGGACATATTCGTGACAGCTCACCGTGATGTGAACTCTGTAGTATGTTCACACACAATATACATTTGCTCTGTGAAACCACGGCTATTAAGGCCAATTCACACTGGTGTGATGGCATCGTCACATCCCATCAGGGAACATTCACACTCTCGGTAATGTCCCAGAACTTCAAGTCATATCATTCCAATTTGCATGGCTGTCCTCAACCGCTTTGACGTGGGACTTGTGGTGTACGGAAGATGATTTTCAACTGTTGTTACATGCAAAATGCATCACATCTTGTATATTTGAGAAGGAAGACAGACGTGGAAAACAATGCAAAAAGAATGTGGATCCGAAAAATGTAATTACAGAAGGGAATTTCACACATTATACAAGGAGCTCGAGGAAGGGGAATCTGTATTTTATAAGAATTTTACGATCTTATAGCACCATATGTAAGCACCAAATGTTTCTCTCTTATTTTCGCGTAAAGTTATGAACTGCCATCACATTGCATGAAAAGTTGGTTTAAACCTTTCAGACCCGAATTTTTTCTGGAGGAAGGAAATTTTTTTAAATACTGCAATGGACTTGGATGATTTTTTTATGATTTTAGAAGCAACATTTATAAAAAGATATGTTACCATTTTCGAAAAAAATTTTGTACACATTTGTGTACACTAGGTCTCAATCAACACTGAAATCGTAGCAGACAAAACTAATTTATTTAAACATTACACATAAATTTGAAATCATTTACACACAAAATACATGCAAAATTCACCATAGTCTTTATTAAAAATGGAATGAGTCAGGAATTATGTTCATTATGTGGTTCTAATTGACATGAAATGAACAGAAACAGTTTTTTTCCTTTGATAAACAAAGATGTACATTACATTTTTCACATCGTATTCATGAACATCCCTTGCATCCCAGAAATTTGCGCCTGGTAGGCAGTGCACCACTTTCATGAACAGGCAAGTGTTGTGTTGCATCAAACTGAATCTCTTCAGGAGGCCTCGTCATCTTTGAACAGGTGTATCTGGAGGTGTGGCAGATGGTCGGCCTCGTTTTCTATTCGAGGTATCCTGTTACAGATGGCAGTATATATAGGCCGAACTTTATAAAACTTGTCTTTATTGTCTGCTGGTATAGCCATGTTGTTAACAAGGCGTAAATTTGTTCTCAGTTGGAAGAATCTATTTCTGGGCATACTGTCCAAGAATAATTGCATTTTCAATGTTGTGTTCCAATACATTCGGACTCTAGTAAATTTTAGAGTTCCCATAATTATATGAAGCCCAAACAAGATTTGGAGTTCCGCTGGTGTAGTTTGTTTGAAATTGCTAATTGTTCCACTCTGCAAGTCATACAGGTTTGTCATATCAGCCATGGTACTGAACAGATCATTGGTAATGTACTTGCTGAAATAAGTTGAACGAGAAATTATTTCCTGTTCTTCAATACATTGTTCCCATTCGTAATACGAATCCAGTATAGAGAGAGGATGATGATGCCACTTAATGTCTTTTATTTCTGACAAAATGTATTTTACATCACTGAGCTCATTGTTGGTAAGTGGATCACTGTCTTGAATATCACTATTGTTGTTATCATTGTCACTGCACACACCACTTTCATTATTTGCAATTGACTCATCATTGGTTTCTCCCCTGTTTATTTTGTCGGCCCCCACCCTGACTTCCTTCTCTCTTGGAGTACAGTAGGATTCTACATCAGGAAATGATTCTTCATCCGATGATAAATCGATATCTGACATCTCTCCATTCAGCAGCATTTCTAAAATGGCATCTGCATCTCGCTCAATGTTGAAATACTGTTTCTTCAACATGATCAATAGAAGTGAAATATTCACAAATAATAATATCAGTAGTGGTATTCCCCTAAAATAATAGTTTGCAGTAGACCTAACGACATTGTCATCAACTGGAGCTTCAATGCTATGTCTATTTTCCTAATTGTTGCTCATAACAATATCTAGTAATACAACATATGTCATATGTTTTGAATAAATCCCAGTCAAAACTCACACAATTGTCAGGATAAAAAGAAACTGTTCCAACAAGCACTTCATATGAAGGAAAAACAAGATACTCAAAGTTATGTAAAACATTGTTCTTGAGACTTCATGGCTACAACTGTGCACACAGAAAAACATCACTTCTTTTTGTTGACTAAAACAAATGATTTTGAAATATTGATTGTTGTAATAAATAAATCGAACATTCTACGATGTTCATGCAAAAACAACAATACTGGTACTCAACCATACTGTGTTATAGTTTACCAAAGACTACAAGGTACTTTCAAGGTCACAAACTGCTCTGCACTGCTACATTAATCTGTTGATATGTTTATAGCGCTGCACAACAGATGGCAGCACTTGTGCATGGTGAAAAGAGTGAACATTCACAAATGTGTACATCAGCTCCAAATTGAGGAAAAATATTTCTATTGCAGTTAAGACGACGTGAAAATTAATGTACACAATTGTAACCACAGGGTCTGAAAGGGTTAAATGTGTGAAATCTTATGAGACTTAACTGCTAAGGTCATCAGTCCTTAAGCTTACATACTACCTAACCTAAATTATCCTAAGGACAGACAGCTGCTGATCATGTGACCCACAAGCTAATTCCCTCCCAATACACGGCCATGACCAGATGCCCATATTTCGTTTTGTTGTGGTCTTTGTGGTTGATATCAGCTGTTAGTTGCTCCTTATTTGCTATAAATGGTTCCCTTTTGTTATTTCTTTTGTTAAATTATAAAATAAATGACAACAGATTAATTAAAGCAGTAAGACAGCAGTCTGAATTATATGACACAAGTGTACTAAATTACTTGACCTCTACTACATTTATAAAGCGAATTTTTATAGATACTGCCACCGCACTTAATATTTTACAATGAAATGGATTGCAACATGGTTGCAACTTGAAGTGAAAAAGGTACTGTGGGTAGAATAAGATTGATTAGTAAGTGGAATTTATTTGTATGTTGTCAGGTATTTTTAGTGTTACATAAAGAAATGCACTGAAACCTTCATATGCTGCAAGTTGTTTGTTTAAATATGTATTTGTGGCAGGCCTGTTTATTGTTAAGCAACTCTGAGTTGTGTGAGAGACATTTTTGGAAGCGTTACTGGTCAAAACTTATGTGATTTCACTAGCTAACCAAGTGCAAATAAGGCACTTGAACTACTAAAAGCCAAGTACAACATTTAAAGAGAAACTGTATACTGTATCTTGAAGGAAAACGTATTGAGGGAGATATAATTTTCGCTGGATGCGATGGCAGCTTCTAACACTGTGTTCCTTTAAGTAATACTGGGTGCAGTTTGACGTAACAAATGGAAAAAAAAACTGTTGCTTTCTCTTTCCAAAATACGAAATGTGGATTCCTTTTCCTCAGGCTCCTTGTATGACGTGTAATTTCCCTTCTGTATCACAAAATGGCATTTTTTTCGGACCCACGCACTTTGTGTTGTTTTGTACTTCTGGCTCTCTCATCTAATAAACAAACAATCCCTAAAAGCTGCCATTTGAGTCCAATAAAGGCCATTTTTGTACAAATGTGGACTCCAGCATCAAAGCATATAAGCTACCCCATTGTGTATGTGCACTTCACGCGTGAAAACAATTGAAAATCACCTTGCAATTATCGCAGTTCCCACGAACAGAACAGTTGAGAATAGCAATACGAGTGACTTGACTTGACGTGACGTGGCTTAATGTGACAGACAGTGATAGCTAAGTCTCGTGAGCATGCAGTGCAGGTAACATAAACCTGTTTTGAGCTTTCACCAGGTCCTGATAATCGGGTCCCTTTTCTGAACTAGAGTAGAACGTAACATCCACAATGGGCCAGCAACCGCATCACCACTCAGTTTCGAAAAAATCACAGTGAAAATAACGCAACAAAACACAGGCAGCAACAGTACAGCTCACCGATCAACACCGGCTTATAGTACACTGCACAGTTGACAATGAACATTTGCAAATCACTACGGCACGAAGTTGTGCGACACCTGCTGACTGATAGTGATCATATCCCGAGGCAGTGGGAAGGCCACAGAACAAGAATAAAAGAGAAGCGCGACTCCCGTGTTAAAAGAGGGAAAAACAGACTGATAGCAGCACCTCTAGTAGTACGGAGATGAACTAAAAAAGGACAAACATTGTGGGTTTGCTTCCCTCCTAGCTTATGTACATTGCAGGTTTTTTTGGCTTGTAATTTTCTTATATCAGTTTTCTGGGCGTGCTATGTAATTATTTTGACTAACATCACAATAAAATAATTTAAACACAGCTATAACACATTGCAATACAGCAGTGACAAATCCATTCTTCAGGAACATTTGTAGTCCAATTTAGCTGCAACAATTTTATTTAGCTTCAGTTAGTTACACTGCAAGCTTGTTTCGACTTACTGTCAGTTTCAAGTGTTGCGTCTAGTTCTTATGATGCACAAAACACCCTGGAGCTTTTATATGTTGATAGAAATCAGTATATGTTTGTCAGGTTACAAGTCTATTTTTGAGGACTTTTGCGCAGCATAAGAACTAGACGCAACACTTGATACTGACAGTAAGCTTATAGTCTAAATAAATGTCACAAGCTAAATAAAACTGTAGCAGCTAAACTGGACTACAAATATTCCTGAATAATGTCATACTTTTATGTCTTACAAGCTGTGGGGTCAATCGAGAAAAAACTATTATTAAGAGGATAAGCAGCAGTTAAAGAAGTACAATTAAGAAATCTTTATCACACTGTTAATTAATGAAGAATATTAAAAGAAAATTTTCACCCATGTTTCAGGACTGTAATTACTGAGTAATTGCCCAGGAAGCTTTCACTACTGACTATTATTTTTTTTTTTTTAAATGTTGCTGCACCTTACGATTGTAAATGCTTCAACACACAAAAAAAAAAAAAGACATCAATATTAAGTACCAAAACTAGGAAAGGTGGATAAAAACGGTGAAATAAAAACAAAACTTACTTTTTATTTCTCAAGCACACAATAAAAATTTTCTTGTAACTATCGTACAGTTTTAAGCCTTTTACTAATTTGGTTTGTAACAACGTTAAGTCTTTCATTACCGATGGTGTGTTTCCAATCTCTCACATACTTGTAAATAAAGAGAAGTACACATTTTCTTAAAATACGCTGTTCACAAAAATGGACTATGCAAAATGTTATTTCCTCTGGACACTTAAATAATATACATTCTCCAGTTTTTCCTAATGTCCACATTAATCTAAAAATGCATACAACTATGAACATTTGCTATAAAGGACATTAAGCTTACACTAGCATACACTTGAAACTTGGAAATAAATGATGTTCTGTGGGAAACATCTGACTCTACCCGTTTGCTTTGACCCATGATATCACAAATATGGTGGCAACGACCATCCACTACTACTCCAATATGGCGCCATCATCACGTAAACGTGACAACAAACATGAAAATACATCGAAAAACCAACACACACATCTTCCACAAAAAACCTAACCAAACTAACAGGACAAGTGTGGGAAAATGGGGGTTTTTGGGTGGGGACAAACTAAATACAAACAAATTTAGACACACACCACCTTACCAAACCACACATGACGACGAAAAAAACTGACAACACAAATCTCCCCAAATATCCTCTAGAATCGGACACTTCCCTTGACCTATATAGCTAAACAGCAGCTCCCGATATCATAACACCCACAGCCACAACCACACATTGGAATCGAACACTTCCCTTGACCTATATAGGTCAACAGCAACTCCCAATAGCAGAACACCCACAGCCACAACCACCCTTTGAAATCAAACACTTCCCTTCACCTATATAGGTCAACAGCAGCTCCCGATACCAAACCACCCACAACAATGACCACACCTTTGAATCGAACAGTTCCCTTTGCCAACATACGTCAACAGTGGCTCCCGATAGCAGAACACCCACAGCTACAACCACCATTGGAATCGAACAGTTTCCTTCACCTACATAGGTCAACAGCGACTCCCAATACCAAAACACCCACAGATGACCACACATTGGAATCAAAAACTTCCCTTCAACTACATACCTACAAACCAACACACAATACCAAATCACCAATACCACAAACCACACAACTCAGAACCACCCCACCAGCCACTACAACACACAACAAATACACTAAAAAAAGAGAAGTAAAAACTTGCCAAAACAAAATTCCGGCACCGCAACATAGCAACCACTCTCTCTCTCTCTCTCTCTCTCTCTCTCTCTCTCTCTCTCTCTCTCTCTCTCTCTCTCTCACACACACACACACACACACACACACACACACTCTCTCTCGTCACACACAAATACAAAACAAAAAAATACACAACCAAAAGAAAGACCCAACCCCCCCCCCCCCCTACAACAAAAAAATCTCAATGACACATTACAACTCAACAAAAACTGCAACAAAATAGATCCTCCACAACTAAATCACAAACCAACACCGCCCCCTCCTCCACAAACACTACCAACAACTAAACATGCCCCCCCCCCCCCCCGAGCCGCAGCCACCCACCCACACAAACCACCCTCACCAACCACCTTCGGCCTGCACATCTTACTGATAGCCCTTAAAAAAAAAAAAAAATAATAATAATAAAAAAAGGCAATAGCCCTCAGGTACGCTCTTCCGCCAACAGTACTCATCTAAATGAGACTGAAGGTTAGAAGAGCACCTCTTCCCCCTCCCAAGAACTGACTTAACGGCCCCCAACATCCCCTCTATGATATTTGTACAAGCCCCCTGTTTCATAATTTTGAAACTCCAAACTATGGTTCACTATTAAATGATTGTACCCCCTCTCACCCAACCCCCTATAAGAAGAAAAAGCATCAGAAACTACAGTAGAACCCAGTTCTACAAACTCCTCAATTAACCCCACTAATTCCCTTTTAGTCTACCCCTCCACAACCCTAAACACACATCCCGAAACCCCCCCCCCCCCCCCGATACAACAGTCCCTCACATCCAGACACCAACCACAGACTTACCCCTCCCATACTTCCTTTTCCCAAACTGGGACTCATCCACCTCCCTACAACCCCAGGCCCACCCAACTTACCCGTGTACTTAATAAACTCCGAACACACTTCACGACGAAACGAAAACCACTCAAGCACACTCCTCTCACTCAAACCAGTCTCATGTGCACAAAAACTGTGGTTTATACATGCCCGACCTAGACTTCTCGAACCAGGAACTGCAACATATGGAGCGCCACAGGTTATCCCTATGGCACTGTCACATATAACCGTCCCTGGTCCGAGACGCTGGAACTTTTGCCAATTTCATGTCATGAACACAAACAGCACAACCTCTGCCAAGAAGTCAAACAGCTGCAGAAATTTAATCAACACCATCGGACTCATCCCCATTTCAGCATGCAAATGCACACTGTTAACTTTATCAGTCATATCCATACCTAACAAGAGTAACAACAAATTAATTTACTCAAATTAACACACGACCTACAGTGAACAGCACTACAATAAGTTTCACACAATAAACACTAAATCGTTAACTCACTGAAAACAATTCATCTCCACACATAGCCAAAACCAGAACCACCCAGAACAAGCAGTAACACCAAACTGAACCCAATACGCCACACGACACGAAACCCCTAAACACACCACCAGAGGGCACCACGAACAGCAACTCAATGACACCTACAAACACGTCTCACTCACAAACCGAGCTCTGCGCTGTCATGACGTCACACACCACAACAATCTTACGTCACGGGCCAAAGCCGATGGGTGGGATCGGACGCTTTGGTTGACCTGGTGAGAACAGAGTTGTTTTCAGGTGTTAAACCCATGTTTCGTGGAATGCAATCAGCTACATATGCTAGTGCTTATCTATCATTTATTACATCAGCCCCTTCACCACCACAACCAGCAGCTTCATTATCAGCAAGGGCACTATATAAAACATTTCGATCAATAATGGAATGGTCTATTGTGAAGCCAAGAAAGCTGTCATCACCTGCTACCAAATACTGCTTAATGGCATGCATCTATTATCCTCACAATTACCTAGTGAATTTATAGGTATGGACATGGTTATTGAGTACAATTGTTTTCATTGCTGCTTTGAACTGAAAGCAAGTTGAGTTTGTGTTTTGTATTTTGTTGAATGAGGCAGCTTGTGTGACATTCTTGAGTGGGTCTTGATTGAAAGCCCTCATGCCTAAAAAATTAAAGCCAATTTTTTTAAATCTATTCCAAACGAACCATGAGTGATATTATTATAGTCTGACACCCACTCATGCAACTGAACATTTTTGTCTTATCTCTTCCTGTTTCTTGCTGCAACACTTTCCAATTTTCCATATCCTTTAACAGACTGTACCACATTTCAATATGTGGAGAGTCTGCAGAGAGAGCACTCTTATAAGATTTGACATCTTGTGGATAATAATGGGAACTGTTCAGTGAATCAAATAAACATTTCATGTTTTCAACAAATTTTGCAGTATATATTGCCTCAGCAGGTAAATATTAAATGCAACATAAGTTTCAATAACTGCAGCAACTATATGACTAAGCTGGGCTGCAGCTACCTTGACTTTCATTTTACTAAAAGAACACTTAAATTCTAAAATGATTCCTCTGTAATTTTGGCACTCTCTTAAACATCTCCTGCTGAGCCAGAAGAAAAGCCCTCTGAATAAATTCAAAACTGGCCTCTTTTTTTTTTTTTTAACCCAAACTGTATTTTATTTCTTAGCAGAGCATTTCATGTATTCTGTAATAGATGTGGGACATAATAAAATACTGCAATAGGTTCATCAATGACTAAAAAATGAAATGGACTGGACTCAGTAGATTTCTCACAGCAGAATTTCTTCATTGCTCTCTGGTTGGCTGCATCCTGGTGACAAACTGTACAAACTACCTTTAGCCCTATTTCTTGCAACTGCATTATGACATAGGTAATAAGACTTTTTAAAGTGATATTTGAAACTCGAGTTCTGAGTAAAGTAATAAGCAACATTTAATACCAGTTCCTTGTTGTTCAGTCCTTGAGTATTTAGAAAACCAATTTTTAGGTCTGTATTCTGTCCTTCCACGTTTCTTGGATGATGCTTATTTTTGGACGTTTTAGCTACTTTGTCTAGTTTTTTACCCCTATCAAGCCTTTTTAGTTTTCCTTGCTTCTTATTATCTTGCAAACATCTGTGAACATTCTACTGAGTGTTTGAGACCCCAATCTATTTAGATGCAGGCTATCCTTTCCTAAGCAGTTATCATTCAGAAATTTATTTGGATCAATGAACACTGCCCCAAGCACGTCACATTGTTCTTTTATGGCATAGTTTATTTTGCAGATATATTGATCCCTTACAGATCTTTGTTTTATTATTCCTCTGATGAGAAGAACACTATCAACAAAAATGTAAAACAGCATGTTTATGGAAGTAGTGTATTATTTTTAACCAACAGTCATGGCAAAAACGTGACAAAACTTTTCAAAGAACACAGGAAATGCTACAACAAAAAATATTACTGGTGTCAATCTGCATGACAAATTGCTAAGAAAAAATGACTTTGTGGTGTGTATTGCGGGTTCAAACGATCGTGCAAAAAATGAAGCACATAACTGCCTAACGGAGATAAATAAATTCCTAGAACGAAATGAACAACGTAATACTATTGTCTCAACATTACCACACAGATATGACTTGATATATCACTCATATGTCAACAAAGAAATACAAAAAACTAACATGAAAATAAAACAAATGCGTTCTTTGTTCGCAAAATGCAGAGTCCTTGATGTAGGCAAATTGGACAGATGTCAGCATACCAGGCACGGGATGCGTCTGAATTATGAAGGAAAGAACAGAGGGTGGTAAAAAGGGAGACAGGAAAAGTTTCAGGGGATACAGACAGTATCCAAGTGTGTCACAATGGAAGCATGGTAGATGAAGGGGAAATAGTTGCCAACATCTTCAACAATCATTTTCTGGCAGCAGCAGAACAGATATGTAAAACAGTAATCGAAATTGTTGAAAGCAGAGAGAAAATGAACCTAACAATTTCTGGTATGGGACCAATCTCACTAGCAGCAGAAACAACAACTGTCCCCCCGTGTTTGTCAGCAGCAGATTCAAAAGTTCCATCTGCTGTTGATATTTCATCAGTGGCTCAGTACCTTTCATCAGTATTGGCCCATCCTCAGTCTTCAACAGTGAAAGACTTTTCAGCAGCTTCACCATCATCAGTAGTAACAGAAGCAAACAGAAGAAGCACAAGAACCAGGAAACATACATCTCTGCAGGATTTTTGGTACCCGACATCAGTTCCAAGACTAACATAAGGCAGATAGCTTCAGGTAGACCAGCTATAATCTCTAATTGCGGTTCACAACAAAGAAGTGCCATTGAATCAAAGAGCTTAGTAAATGACAAACTTTGCTTATTTCATCAAAATATAATGGGTCTAAGATACAAACTGGACCAATGGTCTGTTTGCATTATAGTGATGCAATAAACAGTGCCCATATTTTATGTTTTACTGAACATCATATGAAGAAAAGGATTGAAATACTGCAACTAGACAAGTACACCTTAGCAACTTTTTATATTAGAAGTAAAATGGACAAAGGAGGAGTGATAAGATATGTTAGAAATAATATAGTGTACAAATCTATAGATGTAGAAAAATAGTGTGTTGACCAGCATTTTGAGGCTTGTTGCATTGAAGTCCTTGTCAATACACTGCCTACTTATGTTATTGCTAACCACAGAGCTCCCTTAGATAAAGGTCAGTGTATTCCTCAAGCAAGTAGAATCACTTTTAACTTACTTGTATTCAAAAATCAAAGAAATAATACTGCTTGGTGATTTTACATTTTCTTACCTGTAACAATGATAGAATGAAATGAATTCTTTCAATCTGAGGGCAGTTGTTGACTTTTCCACTAGGGTAACAGCCTCCTCATCTGAATGATTCTTTACTGCAAAAAGCAGTAGCTACAAATTGCACAAACAAGAAACATTTATACTGAAGGTAGGTGGTACTGTAGATTTTCGCACAAATTCTGTAATGAAGATCTTTCACCAAAATGTTCAGTCCCTAAGCAATAAAGTAGAAGATCTAAATATTTTATTAATGCACGAACTAGAGGATATTTCCGTAATGTGTCTTTCAGAACACTGGCTTGACGAGAACTTAATTAAATCGGTCTGCCTACACAATTTCACTCTGGCTGAGTACTATTGTAGACCTAGTGGTCACTATGGAGGTGTAGCCATATATGTAAAAGATAATATAGAGGTTACTAAAATAGATGATGTCACCTCCCTAAGTTGTGAAAAAGACTTTGAGATGACAGTGATAAAAATTCCAAAATTAGGTTTGAGAATAGCTACAGAGTACTGCTCTTCAACGGGAAAGTCTGAGGTACTTTTAGAAAAAATGGAAATTTTCTTAAATATTCTGCATAAAACAAGGTGTGATGTAGTATGTGGTGACTTTAACATAGATTTTTTTAGTAAATGTAAACAGAAAACGGCCCTTGGCAATCTCATTAAAACACATAACCTTACAGCCACAGTTAAAGTTGCAACGAGAATAACACCAACCAGTCAGACAGGTTTAGATCAAATCCTGATTGATAAAGAGAAATTGGAGTGGTCAGTAAATGTGCTTAACACAGGATACAGTGACCACAAAGCTCAAATACTTACCACCACAAAGGAAGGAAGACCAGTTAAGAATAACTTACTAAAAGTCAAGAGAAGGATCCACAGGCAGAAAAGCACTGACAACTTTAACTCACTATTGCATACTGAAGACTGGTCTGATGTCTATGAAAAGCGAAATCTGAATTCGAAATTCAATATTTTTCTAGAAAAAATGGTAAAGCATTTTGATACAGCCTTCCCTCAAAAAATGGTAAATATAAGAGAGAAGACAACAGGAAAGGGTTGGATTACTAAGTGAATCAGAACTTCTTGCCAGAAAAAAAGGGAGCTCCACAGAACCTACAAAGAAAATAATGCCACTGAGGAAATGCATACTCACTACAAAACACACACTAAAATCTTACAAAAGGTCATTAAACAGGCAAAAAGGATGTACAATGATTACTACATCAATAATTCTACAAATAAAGTGAAAGCTATGTGGGACATCACTAAAAAAGGAACTGGCAAAAATAAGATAACTGAGGAGAACATTGTCTTGATACACAACAATAAAAAGATTTTACAGCCTAGAGAAACAGCAAACATATTCAACAAATACTTCACTGGGATAGCTGAAAATTTAATAACAACTAATTTTAGTTCAACTCAGCATCAAGTGGTAAACAAGTGCAACAGTAATAAATTTTCAATGTTTGTGGACCAAGTAAACAGGGAGGAGACATTGAAGGCTGTCAGAGAACTAAAGACAACATACTCAATAGGAATTGATGGTATACCGAACAGAATCCTAAAACTCTGTATCCAAAATATAATTGACTCCCTTACTTATGCAACTGTTCCCTAAAGTCAGGCATCTTCCCAGATCAACTAAAAACATCAAAAGTCATCCCTATTTTCAAAGCTGGTGACAAAGATGAAGTAATAAACTATCATCCCATTACATTAACATCCTGTTTCTCAAAAGTAATTTTTTCTATTATGTGTAGTAAGTTGTTAAAGTTTATAAACAAAAATAGTGTGCTATCTAATACTCAACATGTCTTTAGAAGTAAGAAATCAACGGAGACAGCAGTCTATGAATGCCTATCTACTGTATTAAAAACAACAGATGAAAAACAACAAACAACAGTTATATTTTTGGACCTAACCAAAGCCTTTGATATGGTAAACCACAAAACCCTATTGAAGAAGCTAGAGCACTATGGAATTAGGGGGGGTTGGCAAATGATTGGATTCGTTCATTTCTCAGCGACCGTAAATAAAAAGTATCCAACAAATGGGACCCCTACTTTTCTTGTTATATATCAATGATTTGGATATACATATTGATTCCCACAAAGTAATACTGTTTGCTGCTGACACAACAATACTGGTAAAAAGCAGCAAAAAATGAAGATATACAAGAAGAAGTAAACACAGTTACAAAACATCTAAGTAATTGGACAGCAGAAAATCAGTTGATAATAAACTACAACAAAACAGTAGCCTTAAATTTCCATAACCACCAAAACACCGCATTGATATATCCAGAAATAAAAATCAATCAACACCCTACTGCAAATGATGAGGCTACAAAATTTCTCAGCATCTGGATACAAAGAGACTTAAAATGGGACAAACACATAGAACAAATTAATGCCAAGCTGAGCACGGGCTGTTATCTTCTTAGGGTTCTCAAACGATGCATAAATGAACAGGCACTATTGTGTGCCTATTATGCGTACTTCAATGCCCATCCCAAGTGTGGACTCATATTCTGGGAAAATTCCCCAGCAGCTCAAGGGACTTTCAGAATACAAAAAAGAGCCATTAGGACTATGACAGGGTGTGGTGCTCGACAGTCCTGCAAACCAATATTTAAAGCACTGAATATACTACCTCTACCGTATATGTTTATTGTTGACACACCAATGTACGTAAAAAAGTATATGATTGGAAATGATGATAATACTTTAAAAAACAAAGATATACATGATTATAATACTCGAATAAAATCTAACTTGCATGTACCCCCAGCCAGTACCAGTTTGTATCAGAAAGGTACATGCTATCTGGGTATTAAACTCTATAAGACTATCAAATAGTATAAAATACTCACAAAATATTAGTGCTTTTGAAAGATCTGTCAGAGAATATCTACAGTACCACTGTTTCTACTCAGTAAAGGAATACTTGGGCCAGATTAACTGTTCAGAACTAAAGCTACTGTAATTTGTAACATTGTATCATTGTAAGAACTACAACTATTGAAATTGGTAGCATGTTGAAAAATTATTATTTAAATATAAGTCCAATATCATCCTGTACACTGTACTACATATGACCAAAGGACTCAATAAATAAATAAACTGTACAAGTCTGATTGAAAATATTTTAGTAGATAATAATAGAGTCGAAAATATATTTGTAACAAAAATCTTAAATGGTCTCTCTGAGCATGATGGGGAGCTGTTGGAAATACACAATGTAAACCCTGCTAATAAGAGCAGTTCTATCAGTAGACCATACAGGTTAATCAACAGTGAGAATCTAGAAACTTTCAGTAGGCATTTGGAGCAGTTAAATTAGGAGGCAGTATATCAGGCTAAAAATGTAAATGATAAATTCAACCTTTTCCTAAATGAATTTGTTGCCCTTTTTGAAGCTGTATTTTATAAGGAAATTTCAAAAAGCACAAACCGGAATGATTGTAGGAGACAGTGGCTCACTAAGACAATAAAAACTTCATGTAGAAAAAATAGAATGCTTTATGTTTCTTTCAGAAATTCTGATAAACCTCAGAATAGAGAACACTACAGATTGTACTGTAACATCATAAAGAATGTTATTAAAAAATCAAGAGTATGTTTATCAAATCTCAAATTGACAGATCAAATAATGAAATAAAAACAATCTAGAGGGTTGTAAAAAGGGAGACAGGAAAAGTTTCAGGGGATACAGACAGTATCCAAGTGAGTCACAATGGAAGCATGGTAGATGAAGGGGAAATAGTTGCCAACATCTTCAACAATCATTTTCTGACAGCAGCGGATCAAATTGGATGTAAAGGGTCTATGGATGAAGCCACGAACCTTCTAAAAAAAGCAGTGTAGAGAAAAATTAGCCTGATGTATGAAACCTACATCACAGCAGATGAGATTGAGAAGGTGATATGCCAAATGAAAAACAAAAATTCCACTGGTGTGGACAATATATCTATCAAAGTACTGAAACATTGCCACAAATATATTCTTAAAGTTCTGTGTCACACATTTAATGACTCTCTAAATCAAGGTATACTGTCCTTAATAGACTAAAATTTGTAGTTGTTAAACCACTCTTCAAAAAGGGTAATACAGCAGAGGCTTCTAACTACTGCCCAATTTCATTGTTAACAGGTCTTTCAATAATCCTTGAGAAACTTATGTACAATAGAATCATGGCTCACCTTAATAAATGTAACATCGTTAATAAAAATCAGTTTGGATTCCAAAAGGGTGTTTCAACTGAACTAGCCATTTTCTCATTTGTCAACCAACTCCTTGAATCAATAAACAAGAAAGTGTCACCAGTTGGAATCTTTTGTGATCTGTTAAAAGCATTTGACTGTGTAGATCACAAGATTCTACTAAGAAAGACTGAGCATTATGGCTTAAAAGATACAGTAGGGAAGTGGCTTGAGTCGTATCTAGATGACAGAAATCAGAAGGTAGTATTAAACAATTGTGCAAAGGTGCCTGCCAGCTCTGATTGAGGTACATTAAAATGTGGAGTGCCGCATGGCTCAGTGCTTGGTCCCTTACTTTTCTTAATCTTTGTAAATGGCCTCCCATGGTGTGTGACCCAAGAAGCACACTTCACCCTATTTGTAGATGACACAACCATTATGACTGACAAGGTACCCAACTGCAGTCTAGAGAACACTGCAACCACTATATTCCAAGAAGTTCTACATTGGTTCACTGCAAATGGTCTGTCCCTTTATGTTAATAAGACTCATTTCATTCAGTTAAAAAAAAAAAAAAATGTTGAAATAAAATGTGGAGACAAAGAAATAGTGAAAGTTGTATCTTCCAAATTTCTGCATTTACATGTTGATAACAAACTAAATTGGTCTGTCCACAGCACTGACCTATGTAAAAGACTGAATTCAGCAGCATTTGCCATTCGCTCAATTGCATCTGTTTGTGACATGGAAACAATCAAAACTGCATGTGCTGGTTATTTCCATTCACTTATGACATATGGGATCATAATCTGGGAAACTCAACCACAAGCAAATAAATTCTTTGTTGCACATAAGAGTGTTATCAGGATTGTGAGTAGAGTGCATCCTAGATCATCTTGCAGAAGTTTATTCAGACAGCTGGGGATCCTCACCACGCCTTGTCAATACATCTTGTCACTAATGTGCTTCGTGAACAAAAATTGTGCAATTTACAAAATGAATAGTGCCTACCATGATCACAATACAAGAAGAAAACAATCTTCACAATGATTTAAAAAATCTCAGCATGGCACAGAAAGGAGCTCATTATAAAAGTATAAAAGTGTTCAATAAACTTCCTATCCATATCAAATCAGTCATTGGGGATCTTATTAACTTCAAAACAGAGCTAAAACTTTATCTTTTGGATAATTCTTTCTATTACAGGAATTCTTTGATAATGTGTAATACTTCTTGAATTTGTGTTTAATTTCATGCATTTCTAATAGAACTGATTATATAGATTAGCATATCACTTGTTGGCAGAATATTTTTTACATGAATTACTTTAAATTTGTTCATGTAATCATCTATGTCATTCCTGTACTATTATTTATGCAATCATCTGTCATTTCTGTACTATTATCTGTGTTGTTATCTGAATTTTTGTGTGTAATGATTTGACATGTGGATATCCTTTTTCATGTATCTGCTTATCTATGTTAAATTGGTTGCCTCATAATCATCTACATGTGGCTATTACTGTAATAACCTGACACGTTCTACATCCTTGCGATACATTCATGTCAAGGATCCACGGAACTCGAAAATAAATAGGCTAAATAAAAAAATATGAAACTCGTGCACCTAAAATCCCACTTTCCTCATTACAAATTGTGTCAGATAAGAATGTGTACTCACCATCTGCAGATACATTTTGAGGCGAGAAATAATTTAAGAGGGGCATCACTCAATGAATTACTCTGCTCAGCACAACTAGTGCTAGTTAATTCACTAACACCAGTTTCACTTCTGGTGTTGGCACCTATATAATAAAATATTCCACGGCACCACTAGTGCTTGGTAGGCCTAATTCACTATTAACTCCTGTGTCACCTGATCCACTTCTAGTACTAACAGCTGCATGAGAACTACTTGCCACAGGACAACTAAAGCTTTGTAGTTCATTACCACCAGTTTCACTTCGGGTATTAGCAGCTGTATAATGAATACTTACCATAATGCCACCAGTGCTTGGTAGGCCTAATTCACTATTAACAACAGTTTTATCTGATTCACTTCTGATACAAGTGTGTCACAAGGAACACCTACCACATGTTTTGGAAACACATCCCTGTTTAAACTGCCTAATTTTATTCATAAAATCTTCTTCGAAAAAATGATCTTCACAAATAAAATAAGTAGCACAGTTCACATCAGGTGACTGTTTACAAACAGTTTTCCACTTCAGAAGCAACTATTGCGGTTGTTTTGGAAACCTGTAGAAATGCTTGTTGATAAGTTCCTCCGTTGAAACCACGTAATATCCAGATGAATAACCAGGGAATTTACAAGAGTATTTCAATGTCAGTTTGTTGTGTTGGAATATTCTGAAAAAACATAAAATTCTTCCTTAAATAAAACTACTACTGACTTATAAATGTTATTTAAATAAACAAACGGGGACCACACAGCTTAATTCACGATAGATGAGAATACCTTTCATTTAGCGGCTATGACGTTATTTACTGAAAATTAAATGTCTTACCTTAGGATTAATTGTGGACATTTTTTCAGCAGGAAATCTCCTCTCTTTCACGGTGAACATTATGAAATTTAAAATAAGAAACTGTTTATCATGAAGATCAGTAATATGTAAACATAAAACAAAGACGACTGTTGACTTCAGTACAGACTACAGAGCAAGACGACAGATCAACAACCGCCATTGGACAGCTCTCATTGGTCATTTCCAGCTTTCTTTGACCCCCTAGCGCTTCCAGTGGTCTGTAAAGGAAGTACGTGCTTGCCTCTTCTCCCACATAGCTGTCACCTGTCACCTCCCTCTTAAAGTCTTAAATAACCTTGCCTGTCACCGAGGGGGAGACCACGTGCGAAGTAACTGTACCAACTTAATATATGCGGGCCGTCTACAAAACTTGTTTTCTTATATTAATGGGCAATAATATTTGCTCAATATGACCCAACCATATACATATTATTTACTCAGTAATTACTGTTATCTGGTAATTGTAGAGGAAAGAACTCGCGGACATGCTGACTTCTCGAATACCAAAACACCTGTAGAGTGTAGACGTTGACATACTATTCGCCAGCCTGATTGGTACATCACCGAAATATTACGTTTACAGTAACTTACACGAGTCGGTGGACAGTAGCACAAAGCACAGTAGGTACGTAGTTTATTGTTATTTCAGCAGTAGTAAAAAAACAAAACAAAAAATCTGAATTTGTTCAGGTGCATTAAAGACATGGGAGAAGAAATTAGGTTCGTGGGTGTTGATTAAATGGGCGTCTTACGTAAGTTAAGAACAGGTGGCTGCATAACCAGGTTTGGCATAGGGTGTTTTACCAAATACGAATGCCGTGGTGAGAGTGTGTGTGTGTGTGTGTGTGTGTGTTTTAAAAAACAGTCAGCTGATGAATGCGTGCTATCAGGGAGGCTGTGATAAAGCACTTTGAAATTGTTTAGTAAACTTTAAACGAACCATCCAACACATCAGTACGTCATTCGCATATGCCGACACGCAAAAGGAAACAAAACACATTTTTTTTGATCTACTGTACTTGCTTGTGTACGAGTGCCTTTTTGCTGTACAGCTGAAATAAATTGCAAAAATAAATAAAGTGTGTGCGTAAACAACATAAATGTCATCGAGAAGTAGCGAAACAACTATTTTTGTAAACACAGTGGTTGTCGAATTTGTTACTCATTGTACGTTGCAAATTTGCATCCATTGACGCAGTGCGTTATAATTACAGCCAGCAGCAATTTTATGCTCATATTGTTAAATATATTACAAGAAATGCATAATACAATAATGCAGCAACTTTGTAGGCTAATTTGTACACTTCTTTTAAAAAAGACAAATGCCTGGCTCCTATCAGTAGAGTATTCGTCACATTTGCGCCGTTTGGTAATGAACATTTTAATTTTATATGCATCTGAAGTTTTCCTCCAAATGGCTGCAATGTACAGATACAAGTACATACAACCTCCAGCCCCAAGCTTTACTCCAGTCTGCAATAGAAGATGAAGCTTTGACAGTGCCAGCCACTCGTCCTGGTGAAATGTCAGAAAAGTCATCAAACAAATATTGGCTGAAGAACCCATGACAGAAGTGAGCAAGTAATATGTCAAAATTAAAAAAATCAGAAGCAGCGTGGTTCAAGTTCTAAACAATGAACTGCCACTAATAAAGCCGTATGTTTGATCACGATTTATGTCCTTTCAGTGAAAGGCGTGGAAGTAAGTGTCTGCAGCAAACTACCCATGACCTGTAGCTGTCTTTTTAGACAAGAGAACCCACCAGTATGCAGTGGAATCCTGCCTGTACCAAATATTTTGGCTAGATGTTTTTTATTTTGCTAACAAGAGAGCAGACCTCCGATTTCTCAACAATTATATAAATGTTATCTAATAAGACAAATGTTATGGCAGAGAGACAGGATCATCCATTTCTTTCTAAAAGAGCAGCCAGTCACATAAATCTGTAATCCTATTTTCTCTCTTCTTAGTCTTAACTTCTCTTATTAAGAATTCTGCTGATTATTTACTGTTTGAACATGCAGTCTTAAGATATGTGATACCAGTGTGTAAATAATAGTATTAATGTGATATTATGAGCAGCCAGACATGCATTCTTGTTACAGTTGGCTTGTTCTATCATAAATGAGTCGTGAAGAAGACTTATTTAATCAGCCTTCTCTGTTATCAGGTTTCTCAAAAATCCTAGAAATGCTTATGTATACCAGATTAGTTAACTATTTGGACAAACATAACATTCTCATACCCTCACAACATGTTTTCAGAAAGGGTAAATCTACAGAATCAGCAATTGCCAGTCTAACAGACTACACTTTACAGTCCTTAGATGAGAAAAAGGTTGTCTCTGTAATGTTTCTGGATCTTTCAAAGGCATTTGACACCATTGACCATGAAATGCTGATACAAAAATTAAGCAACTATGGCATTCAAGGGCAACCAGGTGAATGAATAAAATCAAACTTGTGCAACCGCAAGCAGTATGTATCATTAGGAAACTCATACCAGTCAGAAGCCAAACCCATCAAATATGGAGTGCCACAGGGTTTGGTAATGGGGCCATTGTTATTTAATGTGTTTGTTAATTATGTAGGTGTTGAGGAGGAAGAAAAGAAAATATTGTATGCTGATGACATGACAATACTAAATAGTGACCAAAATATGGAACAGCTTGAGAGAAGAGCATACATATCTGCAAATGTCACAGCTTAATGGCTGTTGGAAAATGAACTGGTTATAAATCTAAAAAAAGACTATGTATGCAGTGCTTAAAAACAAGGAAAAGGCTGTAGACATGGATTTAGAGGTTGATGGAACAAGGCTGGAAGAAGTAGAATCTGTTAGATTCTTAGGTATTCTTCTGGATAATGAACTGAAATGGGAAAAAAAAGAAATTAATAATGTCTGTAAGAAACTGAGCTCTGTCATATTCTTAATGATGCAGCTACACACAGTATTAAGACAAGAACCTTCTGTGTACAGTGTATCATGGACTTTTCAAACCATACTTACAGTATGGAGTGACTGTGTGGGGATACTCAAACAAACAAAAGACAAAACGAGTGTCCACATTACAATAAAAGCAATTAGGACCATTTTAAGAAGAAAAGCCTCTGAAACGTGCAGAAACTGTTTCAAGAATTTAGGTATCTTAACTTTTTGATCGTGTATGTATACGAAACAATAATGTACATCACAAAAGGTAGTGAGGACTGGATTACAAATGCTAGTGTGCACACCCACAATACAAGAAGGAAGAATGAAGTACGGAGCATACCCCACCGACTGGCAATGCTAGAAAAAGGACCCCAGTACTCTGGTATCAGACTATTAAGAAGTCTGCCCAAAAACCTGCAAGATAGTGTACTTCACAATGGCTTTCCACAGAAACTTAAAGACTATCTCATTGAAAAAGAGTTCTACAGTGTTGCAGGATGCTTATGCCATTCAATTTGTGTATATTGTTATTCATTATCAGTGATGTAAAAATGTAAGCTAAAGGTGTAGAAAAATAAGTGATAATGAATGTTAATACTTCGACATGTCCTATATTACACGTACATATACTGTACACAATGTAATCTTACAGGATCAAATAAAATTCAATTCAATTCAGGTACACACAGCTCTACTTTCCTTTTTCATCATATAAAACTCTATTGAATTGCTCCTCAGCATTTTAATAACACTCCGTTACCGATGTTAGCTTTCAAGAATAAAAGGGAAGCTGTGAAGGTTTAGCACCTTCTGACAGCACTAGAACATGCAGTGTTGGCATTTGTAGGGACTTGGAGTGTCGCCTTCCACTGCAGGTCTGGCTTGGAGAGATGGCTCTCTTCCCACTCCCAAACAATCTAACTGTTAGGCACTCTCTAAAAAGCTGTTGATGTGAAAGGTAGCAATCAGATAATGAAATACTGCTGCCTGTATAGTGCTTCTTTATTAGAGAGCAAAATGACATGATGAAGATTAATGGAGTTGCAATGAGCACAGACTCAAAATTTCATTGCAAACTTGGACAGTATAATTATCTTTTATTGTCCCATTCTCATCACCACAGAAGACATGAGTGTAAATTTTAGTTCTGGTATTACTGCATTAAAATGAGAATTGAAAAACATTAAATGATTCAAGATTTGTTCAAAGTAGTATTGTAGCCGTTATTTTGGTTTTCCTAGTCTTTTTAGATTAGATTAGATTAGATTAATACTAGTTCCATGGATCATGAATACGATATTTCATAATGATGTGGAACGAGTCAAATTTTCCAATACATGACATAATTAAGTTAATTTAACAACATACTTAAGTTAATATAACAACTTTTTCGTTTTTTTATTTTTTTAATATATTTTTTTTAATTTATATCTAAAAATTCCTCTATGGAGTAGGAGGAGTTGTCATTCAGAAATTCTTTTAATTTCTTCTTAAATACTTGTTGGTTATCTGTCAGACTTTTGATACTATTTGGTAAGTGACCAAAGACTTTAGTGGCAGTATAATTCACACCTTTCTGTGCCAAAGTTAGATTTAATCTTGAATAGTGAAGATCATCCTTTCTCCTAGTATTGTAGTTATGCACACTGCTATTACTTTTGAATTGGGTTTGCTTGTTAATAACAAATTTCATAAGAGAGTATATATACTGAGAAGCTACTGTGAATATCCCTAGATCCTTAAACAAATGTCTGCAGGATGATCTTGGGTGGACTCCAGCTGTTATTCTGATTACACGCTTTTGTGCAATAAATACTTTATTCCTCAGTGATGAATTACCCCAAAATATGATGCCATATGAAAGCAACGAGTGAAAATAGGCGTAGTAAGGTAATTTACTAAGATGTTTATCACCAAAATTTGTCAATAAGCTAAGCACACTTCATACACTCGCAAAATAGAATTGACTGTAGAGGCATTTTTACGAATATTCCTCTGTCAGTTTCCCAGTGACTACAAAGTTATGCAGACAGTGTCTTTGAACCGCTGAAATAATTCATCTGTTTAAATGTACAATGTATGTGTTACCTTGTTCTTAATGGAAACCTATTAAAGAGTAGTTTTGTAGGTCGTACCAAGAACTGATGATATACTGGTCCTTCAGTATTTTTGTGGAAGAATTTAGACACAAGCAATTTGTGAGAATTTTAAATGTTAGTTGAGGACAGAACACACAGACACTTATAGAGGTTCAACTCCTATAAGATGCCATTCCTGTCAAAGGTAGCAAGATTTAAGACAGAAATGCCTCAGTATTAATGGCAGATTAATGATAGTTTTATGCAACATACTTCATGTTTTATATTTCAAAACTAATTTAAGGTGATGGATGAAATGCATTTCTCAACATTCAGTGTTTTTATTAAATCCAGCTACTTGATCTCATTTAAATGTATCATATTGATTGAGGAAAATGACCCATTATGTCTTGTGATCTTGCTGAAATTTCAGAATTATTTATGTCTTTCTGTAATGGAAGGTGGACTGAAATGAATGTTTGTGACAGATTGAAATAGAAAATGTGGTTGAATTACTAATCACAATCTTTGTATTCCACACACGTTTCTTACGTATTAATCAATTTTGTGTTGTTCTCCAGAAGTATATAGATGCATGCTACACAGTAGGCCGTTAAAAAGCATGCATTGTAGAATAGTGCTGCAAAGTGATGTAGAAAGATCAAAATGCAGAATAAGGAAAAGGGACAGTGAGGAAGAGGTAGCAGAAAAGTGAAGGCACAGGTACCAATGATATTCAGGATGGGTGCAAGAGCTAATACTAATAGGAAATTACGTCATATTTGAAAGCTGAAAAAAGGTAATGAATAACAGTTAAAATGGAAAGAGATGCTCAGTGTAGGACTAAAAGAAATGAAATGGAGAAACAGTTGTATGATATAAGGGAGTAGTAAATAAGAATAGATTGAAAATTGTAAAGATAAAAATGTAACCTGATAACAAATAATTCATAAAACTGCGTACTCACTAAGCTCATTATATATCATAAACATAACACAACAGTCTTACCGACCGCATGAAAATTCTTACTATAGTGCCGTAAAACTTTGGTCACATTGGACTTTGATTTACAAGAAGCAGGTCTCAGGTCCCTGTCTGACTATACAGATTTAAGTTTTCCATGTGCCTTAGGTCACTTAGGCAAACAGTGAAGGGTCCCTTTGAGAAAGACATAGCAAATTTCTTTTTGTATACTTGTTGTATCTGAGCTTGTGCTTAGTGTCTAATGAGCTTATGGGCAATGGACCATTCACAAGATCACAGCCAGTTTCCATCACTGTATGAGGTGTGCTCAAAAAGTATCGAACCTTTGTTTGATGGAAGTACATTTATTGATGAGGAGGCGCAGAGTGGGTTTGTCCATTATTACGATAGAATGTCCATGGTGAGCCTTACGAACTTTATATTTTGAACTAAATTTGTATATTTTTCTTTTAGTTGTCACGATATCTCTATTCTTCTTTTGTTGTTGTTCCTAAATAGAATAGTTTTAGTTTACTCTTTATTGAGAATTAGCTTGTTGGTTCCAAACCACTGAGTCATACATACAAGTATCATCTTGCTTCTTTTTGTGGTGGTGTGTGAAATTATGGTTATGCTAGTGGTCTCGTCCTCAAAAAGAATCATCTTATTTTCAGTATTAAGACAAATCATTTATATAGATCAAAAACAAAATGAGTCCTAATATATTACCTTATGATACATTATGACTTGGTGATGCTGAGTAACTGTTTAAGGGGACCAAACAGCAAAGGTCTTCAGTCTCCTATTTGTCCCCCAGGACAGAAACAGTATACCAAACTTGTCTATGTATAGATAAATTCTGTGTGTGTAATGTCACCATTTGGCTCAGTTTATTTTATTCTAATTAGGATGTAATAATTGCTTTACTGACCATGTGTGGCAATCAGATCCATAAATTACGGGAGACAGTTGTGTGCCGTAGATGCTCAGCTATATGATGGGTGATCACTGTCTTTCTTCTGTGAGAGTTTGCAATCTGCCACATGAATTAGCTTAAATGATAGGAAACAGATGTTAACAGCAAATGATCATAGAGGAAAACTAGTAATTTTAATGTTAACAGCCTTTGAGGTGACAATCGCACAGGATACTGCTTCAACATGGAGCATTTAAATATGCAGGAATGTCTGGTAGTAACATGCCTGTATTCACACACATGTAATTGCTTTAAAAAGCACAGCACTTTTCATCGTAATTAACACAATAAACTTTTAATGAGTAACCTGGTAAGCAATGAAGATACTTATCACTTTGGTGGTAAAATATTGAACACTAATATTATAAAAGTATTTCAGACAAGGTATGAAAAAGTTTGTCACTTAGCAATATTTAATCAGAAATTATATAATGAGTCTCAATTACTTTAATTAACACAGGCTCAGATTTCTTCACGCGCCACTGGTTTCTATTGGCAAAGTACACAAACCACCTCCGTTTTCTGAAGAAAATAAGTAAATAAGTTGAAGTTTTACTTTATCTTGCGTTGCCTTTTTGTTAACAGTAATAGCGACAGATGGCATCTGTTACAAAATTTGGCCAGTTTATAATTTATGTATGAAATGTCAGTGTAAGTCGGTGAATGACTTCGTATTCAGATAAAAATAAACACTTATCACTGTAAAAAAATCTTTCTTTAAATGATTGAAACAGTAAGGATGTTGCATCATAATTACATAAATAAATACTTGTTTTGTAAAACTTGCATTTCCAGTTATGTCATGGCTTTGACACATTTTGCTAGTATGACTTCCCTACACAGAGTTCACTTTATATTGTAGCACAGTCAAATTAAGACTGTTAGATGTTGTAGCACAGACCAAGCAAAATTGTTGTATCATGTGATGACTAGCTATGCCCAATCCTCTTTAACAAATGCTACTGAAATGTGAAGTGACAGCTTACGGTTTGTGGCTCTGAATGCTGCAGGATGTTCAGTCGTACGCATAGCGAGCAGTATGTCTCTTGTAACTTGCGGAGCCCCACGATCCACAGTGCAACTGCCTTTTGTACCCCACAGTAAATCAGCGTAAACCTCTTCTTCTGTAACACATAATAAAGCTGCATTTTTTAAAATAAAATAGTAGCATTGTTCAGCAGTCGTCTGAGGCTAATTTTACCAGTGCTCAATTTCCACCACGCAGACACCATACATATACTCTGTGCTCACACTACTACTGACTACTTAAACAATCTTTGTTCGAGAGCTATCTCTTCTCAAAAAGGGTGGGATACCACCACTCGTATTAATATGTGGGAATTCCGTTAACATTTATTACTTATTTGTAAAGCCATGACTGTTTATAATACACAATACGTAATTTTGCAGTTGTTTTAAGCCTCCAAGTTTTTAACAAAATAAGCAGCATATAATATTTTAATTATTTCTTAACATAAGTAAATGTGTAACTTAGATTGTTTGTCATTTTCGCCACGAGGTGGCAACACGTAATTGTGATTCGTAACACGCCTGTTTTTACAACCAGATTGCATTGTTGCAACATCCAAATGGCGTGATCATCTACATTAGGCATCTCTCATACATTATGACACTGTGCCACACCCAGAATGCATTAGGCACGTCTCATACGGTGTCTCATTTCCAGCAGACCAGTGCTTAAGCGGTGCAAACTGTTACTTTTCAAAGTTATGATGTATAAAGGTGAATAATTTACCTGATCAAAGTTTAGTAATTATGTTAATAAAGATATTGTTTAGTGTTGTAGTGATACCTGTATCATTCGTTACACGTACAAGTGTGAAAAAGTGTTCTTAATGTTTGTGTAGGTAGCGTGTATTTGAGGCAGAATGTGGGAACCGGCTCAGTATCACCTAACGGGTTGAGTGAAACTGTCTAAAAACCACAACCGGGCTGGCTGACGCACTGGCCCCGTGTCATTGATCCACCAGGTGGATTGGATCTGGGGTCAGCATACTTCGCTGTCCCTGTTCTGGAAGCACTTGCAGCTACCGGGGTTGGTACACTGTGACTTATTTGTTGAAATTCTGATAAATATTTCTTTTGTTTCAGTTGTTTCTATCACTTGTTTTCTGTGTTGCACATGTGATTTAATGATACTATGAGCTGTTCCTCTAATCCTGTAGTGAGCAAATTTCCTTATAAAACTGTGTATATAACTACTAGAAAGAATCCTTATAAAACTGCTTATATAACTGCTAAAAAGAACTGTTTCCTAGAATTTGTAATGATAGATAAAATGTAAATAAAATGGAACGAGCTAAAATTTTCATAGTACACGAATTTACTACGACTGTATACTTGTAACTTCCTAGCAGATTAAAACTGTGTGCCAGTCCTAGACTCGAACTCGGGACCTCTGCCTTTCGCGGGCAAGTGCTCTACCGTTTGAGCTACCCAAGCACGACTCACGCCCCAGCCTCACAGCTTTACTTCTGCCAGTATATCGTCTCCTACCTTCCAAACTTCACAGAAGCTCTTCTGCGAACCTTGCAGAAATAGCACTCCTTGAAGAAAGGCAAAGGTCCCGAGTTCGAGTCTCGGTCCGGCACACAGTTTTAATCTGCCAGGAAGTTTTGTATCAGAGCACACTCCGCTGCAGAGTGAAAAATCTCATACTGTTTATTTGTCCTTGACATCAGTTAATAAATTTAGAAACTTTGTGTAAAGCTCTGCAAGCAAAGAAGAAATTACTGTGAAACTGACCATGAGATTAATAATCATGAGCAGTTAATTAATGAAACTGTGCACACCCATCAGAAATTTATTTCTGAAGCTCAGGAGATGGAAAGAATATTAGGGTCAGTTCTGCAGATACATTTTGTATCAACTTTGCTGCTACTTTGATAAGGTTCACAAAACCAACACACAAAGTCTTTTTGTAGAAGGTAGCAATGGGCACTAAATCTGGAGGATAGTGTAAGTTCTAGAGGCCCGGAATACGGTTAAAATGTTTGATGTCTTGCCACCCACTCACAAGAAAGCGAAAGTCTCCAGTAATCTCACATAAATGTCAGAACATTGATAGTGAGAGCATTCTGGCAGAAAAAAAGGGATAAGAACCTAAGAAACAATGTGTCCATAGTCATCCATAAATTACAGTTTCTCAGGGTGTTCAGCATCCTGGAAAACAGGAAAACTTGGGGGATTTTCTTTTTGTTCTGGAAAACTCTGGGAGTTTTTGCTTTTGGCGTACAAACTGTAGAAAAGACATAGTGTCTGATTGGTTCTGGGCAGAGGAATTTGTTTGGCTCAGTGCAGCGCTGTTCTCACTGTTCGTCCTTGCTCGGTGCTTCGTAGCAGCCCTCCAACCCCTCACTCGGTCCAATGCAGCAGCCAGCCCGGCCTGGCCGAGTCCAGATAAGACGTATGGAGATTTGTTGTCGTCGACACGGAACGGCTCGCGTTCCTGTCGCTATGGCCTGCTGAGCTGCTCCAGTTTGTTGTCGAGCTGTGGTTTTGTGCATTTGTGATGCCGTGTGACTAACGAGGATCTGTGATGAGTATTTGGTGTGGCTTACATATGCATACATTCAGATGTAAGTATTGCCTTGTTTGCTAAGATGATGTAATCACACAGATGTGTGCTTTTTGGGGGAATTTGTGGCCTACTCGAATCCATTTATTGTGAACCAATGATACTAGGGCGTGCTAGGTTTGCATACAGTTTATTGTTTTGGATATATACTGAAAAGTTACCGCTGTACATGCATACAGCTATTGATACTATTGCACTGTGTATGAATAAGAGTGATAATGGCTCCTTTGTGGTAGGCACTAACAGTCAGTCATTGGGCTTTGGCTAGGGTGACAACCTCTGTAGCAGTAAGACGAGGGACAAGAGTGTCAAAAAAGAGGGACATTTCAGGATTTTGAGGGACACTGTGCAGCATGAAATTAAATCCATAGTTATTTTCTCTTCCTTCTCTTATTCATAGAAAAATGATTCCCACAAGTACAATTTAATGTTACCTAACATAAAAGTCAGTCTTTTTAAATTACTGTAGGATTATAAATTATAAACATATTTGATGTGATTTATTTTTGGGAACACACACATTGTGTTATTTCTTGCAAATTGAATTCATACACATAAGACATATTATTTCTGTTTAAAAGAATATTTCTTGTTGCTTCTTGCACATGCCAAAATTTCCATACCTTTTAGGACCATATTTAGAAAGTCTTTACACTTTATATTTTAGTTTATTTTCACTAGAAGTTGTGCTTTGAGTGTGTCCACGTGAAGCCTATTGTTACTATCTATCCACAACCTTAGTTCCTGGCTGAAAATGCTTTCGACAAATCCATATGTTGGTGGAATTGAGAATAAAAACTACAACTTTGCAAGACTGCCATTATTTTGTTTTTCTACTGGAAGGACTTTTAGAATTGTCATCCATTTACTTACACATGAGTCTTTACTTTTATTATTTACAATAATACGAATTGTGCCCTTTAATAGTAAAAAATCCTCATAAAATTCATCAACATCTATTCTGTTTTCGAAATTTAATCCCTGAAGCATCTTCAGAACAAAGTTGAAATTGATCTCCTTCTTCAGAGACACGTTACTCACTTTACAGGATGCATTATTTACTGAAAAATCAAATCTAGATATCAGATACTCCAATGCTGTTTTGTACCACTGTATAAACCCTAATTGCATTGACTGCATATCTTCTGTTGTAAGAAGATTAAGACAGGTCATAGTTTTGAACCCCAAAAAAGTATCTGATATTTGGTGTTCTGTTTTTTAAAGGATTCTATTATAGAAAAAAACTTAAACAGCCAAAAAATTATGTCTTTTTGAGGACTCCACAGTAACATGAAACATTTTTAGACAATTATGAAAAAACAGCAGATAGCAGTGTGTTCTAGCTACATCTCATCACGATTCTGAACGTTCTGGAAAAACTTTTTTATAGTTACTGGGACAATTCTCCCCCTGTGTTGCAAAATAATATCTTACGACTGGAAAGCATTGTAGTAGTACTCCATCAACAGCTGGAAAAAAGCTCAGTCATCCATGTGTTCAGTAACACAAAATTCAAAAACTCCTTAAATCCTGTACTCTTTTTGAATGGTTTGAGAAATAGTTATAAATTTATTTAAAAAAAACTTCTATTGTGAAAAGTTGAAATTTATCAGTCGAAAACTTAGATGTATTGTGAATTTTATGAGCTGAGCAACATGCTGGGATTAAAAAATTATTTTAATTTCTTAACAGAGTAAATACTGAATGTTTATTCCAAAGTTGACAGGTGCACTATCAGCAGAGTATGAAAATTTTATTGAGGCTTAAATTGTGCATTGTTAATCTATCTTTAATTTGATCAAAAATAGCATTTGCAGACTCATGACTTCACTATAATAATCTAAGAGCATATGTACTACACGTTTATCAAAATGAAATACCTAATAACTGGAAACATTTTAGTGAGTGCACAAGTAAAGGAGTCACTCACTTACTCCTTGGCACTACAGCCCGTGTAGGGCCTTTGCCTCTACGATGATCGCAGCCCAGTCCTGAATATTTTCTGCTCATTTCCCCCATCTCCTGACTCCAGTCTTTCTCAAATCATTTTCCACATCCTCCAGCCATTGTTTCCGGGGTCTCCCTTTGCTCCTTTTGCCACCTGGATTTCCTGTGTAAACCTTCTCGACAGCTCGATCCTCCGACATTCGTTCTACGTGGGCCAGCCGTCTCAATCTGTCACACTTAATTCCAGTCACTGAGTCAGGATTTCTATACAGTTCTTCCAGTTCCTTGTTTCTCCTTATCCTCCACTGCCCTGCGTCATACACGGCTCCAAAAATCTTTCTTAATATTTTCCTCTCCCATCTTCTCAAGAGCTCTTCTTCTGCTACAGTCATTGTGCATTTTTCCGAGCCGTACATTACCACCGGTCTTACGACTGTTCGATAGACAGTCACCTTTGATTTTCTGCTCAGGCTACGTGACTGAAGGATCTCGATCAGGGCCCAGTAAGCTCTATTTCCTGCAGCAATCCTAGATTTTTATTTCTTCTCCTGTTCTGCTATCCTCTGTAACCAGCACTCCCAGGTATTGGAACTTTTCACATCTCTCATAATTGCCCCTGTTCAACATAATATATTTCTCTTTAACAACAGAATTTTTCCTGGAAGCAAAGAGATACTGTGTTTTGTTATTTACTCTAAGTCCCAACTGTTCTGCCTCCTTTTCCAGTCTGCCAAATCCTCCTTCCATTTCTTTCAAACTTCTAGACAGCATACACACATCATCGACATAAGCTAGATTTTGGTGCATACGGTTAAACAGAGTGCCACCTCGGTTATCAGTCTTCACCCTTCGCGTCACTCTCTCCGACACTTTGTTGAAGAGTAGCGTGGATAACACATCAGCCTGTCATAGCCCTCGGTTCACCCCAAATTCTTTAGAAAGTTTTCCTTCTACTTTTACCTGGCATTTTGTACTTGAAACTTCCTGGCAGATTAAAACTGTGTGCCGGACCGAGACTCGAACTCGGGACCTTTGCCTTTCGCGGACAAGTGCTCTACCGACTGAGCTACCCAAGCACGACTCACGGCCCGTCCTCAGAGCTTTACTTCTGCCAGTACCTCGTCTCATACCTTCCAAACTTTACAGAAGCTTTCCTGCGTAGGAGAGCTTCTGTAAAGTTTGGAAGGTAGGAGATGAGGTACTGGCAGAAGTAAAGCTGTAGGGACGGGGCGTGAGTCGTGCTTGGGTAGCTCAGTTGGTAGAGCACTTGCCCGCGAAAGGCAAAGGTCCCGAGTTCGAGTCTCGGTCCGGCACACAGTTTTAATCTGCCAGGAAGTTTCATATCAGCGCACTCTCCACTGCAGAGTGAAAATCTCATTCTGGCATTTTGTACTTGTTAGGGTCATTTGTACCAGTCTGATAAGTTTACTTGGCAATTCCATCTCCATTAAGGTGTCATACAGCTTTTTCCTTTTAACACTATCATAGGCCTGTTTAAAATCTGCAAAAAGCTGGTGTACATCCACATTATATTCATAACGCTTTTCCATTATTTGCCTTATAATGAAGATCTGGTCAGTTGTTGATCTGCCCCGTCAAAAACCACACTGGTAGTCTCCGAGTATTTCTTCTGTAATTGGTGCAAGTCTCATAGCAATGACTTTGGCTGACACTTTGTACACCACGCTGACTAAAGCAATACTGTGATAATTTTCACAGTTTGCTTTGTCCTTCTTATGAATCGGGCATGTAATGGCCATGTTCCACTGTTATGGCCTCTCTTCCTTTTCCCATATTTCCACTATCAGCTGATGTACCAATCTTGTTAGATGTTCACCTCCACCTCTGATCATCTCTGCTGAAATTTTGTCATTACCTGTAGCCTTATTATTCCTTAGGCTTTTAATTGCCTTCCTAACTTCCTCTATTTTTGGTATAGGTACAGGTCTTTCATCCTGACTAACATTCTGCTATAGTTGGTTACAGAGGGGTCTCTTGCTGTTGAGTAAAACATATTTCTATAAAAAGGTCTTTAACGTGTTAAGTTATTAAGAAGGTTGCGAGCACATTGGTAACTCCTGATGTCACTTTTGTTCTTACCAAAGAAAAATTCCTAGCAATTTCTGTATCCAGAAAGATCGTGGGCAGCAATTTTGAATCACAGTCAAAATAATGGTAAGGCACATTGTGTAAAACATTGTGATACAGCTCGGTCAATCCAGAAGGTGTAAGTTTATCCTGGCGCATGCTGCTTTGAGAATTCATCCAAAAAATTAAGTTATTTTCTTGTTCTTGACTGAGAGGCTCGCATTATTTTTGTGTTCTTGCCCATTCACATGTTTAGTGATATTATTAAAGCCTGCATGGCCAACACTAAATGTCTTATTTCACGTTCACATGACTCTGAACCAGTTATTTGCACATGATGCCAAGAATTCATTTCCCACTTTGAATTGCGTCCACATAAATGCTTTTTAATTCTGGAGGTAATTTCTGATTTAGTCTTCTTTTTTCCACTATTTTCTTGTGAATCATATTCACTTTCTGAAACGTCCATTTTCACTTACAACCACAAATTACAACATATTAAACTGACTTGTGTAATGAAGCCTAAAAGTGCAACAGCTGAACTGACAGCCAAAAAACTACTGAGATGAGTAACATAAGATGAATGTGCATGTCATTGTGCAGGACAAACTTGGTCCCTCTCGGGACAGTTTAAAATGTATCGAAATGTGGGACTGTCCCACGAAATTTGGGACGATTGGTCACCTGAGCTTTGGCATCCAGTTGTTGATTTAGTTAACACTGAGCCCGCGGTGGGCACAGTGCAACGCATGTGGCCAGAGGGTGACTGGGGGCTGTGGGGCTAGGTGTCTGAGTGGGCTCATTGTGATGGTGGGGGGGAGCACATAACTCTTTGCATCTTTTGTTGTATCCTCACTAGCTTAACATTTCCCATGCTGCTGTGAGTCGTAGTCAACATACACTGCTTTCGGTAACATGCACATAAGGAAATTGCTCATAATAAAGGAAGAAATGTGGGTAGTGAGGAAAAAAAACAGTTTCAGTGAAGAAAGTAGTATTTCACAGGATCTATACACTCCAGGAAAAACCTGAGAATTTTTTAGACTTATGGGAATTTTTCATTTTTTTTAATTTTTTTTAGTTTCTTAATTTTTTTTGTTAAATATTAGTAATTTTGACATCAGAAGAACAGGTAACAGGTAACTCTAACAAAGAATTTTACTTTAGCATGCTACTGCAGAATAATACAACAGCAGTGAAACGTAAATGAAGAATAACACCAAAATTAAACTAAAGTTACAAAGAAAATGCACCATTTACAACAAAACAGAGTACGCACACAAGTGTCTGCTGATAGCAAAATGTGCCGGAGGCTATGCAATACTTCGTAACAACAAAATGCTTTTGATACATTTTTCTTGTGGGCCTCATTTCGGTTAGCGAGATGTCACAACTGTTAACACTTGTAACAGGTCATAGGACAATATTGTGAATGGTGGTTTGAGAAGCAGTACTTTCAAAGTAGATTTCCTTTTACGCAACACAAATTATGTTACGTGTGAGAATGTGTGATGAATTTCTTAAATCACAGAGTGTTAGACTCTCACTCAAAACTTAATTCAAAATTTAACACTGAGGACCAGCCACTTAGAAAAATTTTGGAGCCATAAGACAAGCCATTTATTCTGTTGTTTAATATTTTACTGGCACATTTCTGTCTGATATATCTTAAAGAGTAACATTGCTAAAAAAAGACCACGTTTCGAGGTTAACTTTTCATATTTATTTCAGTTCTTTTGTGGATTATGAATTACAGAATAACGATGGTGGGAAGTATAATTATGTGGAAAGAAAAAGTGAAGCGAGTTGTTGAGCAATTGCACATGTAATTGGCTTTCCTATGGAGAAGTTGAAGTGTGCGGTGGAACGTGTAGTCAGCCAGTTAATCCATGAAATGTTTAGTGCACAGCCGCTTGTTAGAAATATTCAGCTGCAGCAATTTGAGCTGTGTTCTTAGGATCCTGCCTAGTCACAACCTCGGGGAAAAAAAAGGTTAAATATTTTTGACGACCAATATTATATGTGAAAGCTTAGCTTTTCTTGTAGCTGTGCTTTATGTATATTAATTTCAACAATCAAATTTTTCTTATTTGTGTGCCGGCCGGTGTGGCCGAACGGTTCTAGGCGCTTCCGTCTGGGACCGCGCGACCGTTACGGCTGCAGGTTCGAATCCTGCCTCGGGCATGGATGTGTGTGATGTCCTTAGGTTAGTTAGGTTTAAGTAATTCTAAGTTCTATGGAACTGATGACCTCAGATGTTAAGTCCCATAGTGCTCAGAACCATTTGAACCTATTTGTTTGTTTGCGCTACTGAAGTGTGTTGTCACTGTTGGCTGACTACATCACGTGTCCTATGTTTTGAATATGTGCTGTGATTGGTTGGTGAGGTCACATGTCATGAGCTATGATTGGCTCACAAAAGGGCACTTTAATTTCTTACTTTAGTGCACTGGAAGCTACTGTCAGTAAGTTTACATGGGCTCCCAAAACAAGATTACATAGGCTGGTTTCCAAATACAGCTGTTGGTTGGACATGTAAACAGTCCAAAATCGATTCTGGAAATCTGCTTCTTGCTGCCGGAACCACTTCCACAATTGATTTCTGTACCATGTAAACTCAAAGCCATTTTTGAAATTGCTTAGACTGTCAGGCTATGGCTTGTTTTAAAAAATTTCAGCTGATATAGACAGTGACTTTTTGCACTGTGTAGGAGAAGTTGAAATATTACACTAAGTGTGAAGCTGCCTGCTTCTAATATTTAACTGAAGTGAGTGCTAAATCAGAAACTGAACAGCTCATTTCCAGATACCATATTTCACCAAGCTGGAAAATCTGATTCGGGTCTTAACATGTAAGTGCACTGCTGAAGATGGGTCGCTTGTAAACATAGTGTGTGCTGTATTTGGTGGAATTCCTATTTATGCTTCCGTGATGTGAAAATATGCAGTGTAAATGTTGCTGCGTGTCAAAGATCTTTCCAAAAAGCAAAGTTATTTGCAAGGCTTTGGTTCCTAAAGTGCTGGGAAGTTCTGTGCTGGTGTATAAAACCTTCACAATTCAAAGAGTTGATAAGTTTTACAGATCTGAATGGAAGTATGTCACTTAACACAGGAAAAGGTTACTTTCACCAGGAGTATAGTGTATTTTCACCTAGAAAAATGTGTATTTTTAACCAGGAAATCCAGTTTATTGTTCTTTGGCTGTGTATACACGCTGAACTCATCTCCGTGTATTTTTAGTCTGCCTTTTCACAGACAGGGAGTTCATCATACGACTGAGGTGTGTCCCAGCACCGGGTCCTACCCCGAGGCAATCACATAGAGCACCTATTGCAGGAACTTCTGGCTGATGGCCGACGACACTACATAACATGCAGATGATTCTGTGACGGGGAGAGATCCATTTGTGTCTGTTGGCTGCTGTGAGATACTTACCTTCCAGGGATATCGCCAGCTTGTTTATCTCCAACCAAATGTGTTCCCAGACAGTAACATAGCCTCCAAAATGGAGCTTCAGAAGTCAATAGTATTGTTTTGAGACTGGAACCATTTTCACTTAACAACTATACGATTTTGTTGCTGCTTGTGACATGTTATTTATTGAATACGATCTCCCAAATGTTAGTAAGGCATTCGTAAGAGAGCTGAAAAGCAAGCTCAAAGTCAAAGGAAACCCAGATTCCCGTGTTTATGGACTTTCGGACAAGAGTCTTACATTCATTGTGTGGTGACTTTCAGACAGGTTGTACTAATATTGGTTGTAATCTTGTTCAATTTCTGAGAGATTTGTATGATCTATTTAAAAATATTCCTACTTGCCAAGCTGATTTCAACCATATTACAAGCACCTCTGTTTTCCTGCAGAAGTTTTGCTCTGTTTTTGCTCGGAAAATACAGCGGTATCAGTCTGAGCTCAGCAAATATTAAAAGCTGTTTAAAAATGTGTAAAGGAATTAGGAACAGAAGTATAGGGCTATTACAAATGATTGAAGCGATTTCATAAATTCACTGTAGCTCCATTCATTGACATATGGTCACGACACACTACAGATACGTAGAAAAACTCATCAAGTTTTGTTCGGCTGAAGCCGCACTTCAGGTTTCTGCCGCCAGAGCGCTCGAGAGCGCAGTGAGACAAAATGGCGACAGGAGCCGAGAAAGCGTATGTCGTGCTTGAAATGCACTCACATCAGTCAGTCATAACAGTGCAACGACACTTCAGGACGAAGTTCAACAAAGATCCACCAACTGCCAACTCCATTCGGCGATGGTATGCGCAGTTAAAAGCTTCTGGATGCCTCTGTAATGGGAAATCGACGGGTCGGCCTGCAGTGAGCGAAGAAACGGTTGAACGCGTGCGGGCAAGTTTCACGCGTAGCCCGCGGAAGTCGACGAATAAAGCAAGCAGGGAGCTAAACGTACCACAGCCGACGGTTTGGAAAATTTTACGGACAAGGCTAAAGCAGAAGCCTTACCGTTTACAATTGCTACAAGCCCTGACACCCGATGACAAAGTCAAACGCTTTGAATTTTCAGCGCGGTTGCAACAGCTCATGGAAGAGGATGCGTTCAGTGCAAAACTTGTTTTTCTTTTCATTTTTTCTTAATGGTGAAGTTAACAGACACAATGTGTGAATCTGGGCGGTAGAGAATCCTCACACATTCGTGCAGCAAATTCGCAATTCACCAAAAGTTAACGTGTTTTGTGCAGTCTCACGGTTTAAAGTTTACGGCCCCTTTTTCTTCTGCGAAAAAAACGTTACAGGACACATGTATCTGGACATGCTGGAAAACTGGCTCATGCCACAACTGGAGACCGACAGCGCCGACTTCATCTTTCAACAGGATGGTGCTCCACCGCACTTCCATCACGATGTTCGGCATTTCTTAAACAGGAGATTGGAAAACCGATGGATCGGTCGTGGTGGAGATCACGATCAGCAATTCATGTCATGGCCTCCACGCTCTCCCGACTTAACCCCATGCGATTTCTTTCTGTGGGGTTATGTGAAAGATTCAGTGTTTAAACCTCCTCTACCAAGAAACTGCGAGCTCGCATCAACGATGCTTTCGAACTCATTGATGGGGACATGCTGCGCCGAGTGTGGGAGGAACTTGATTATCGGCTTGATGTCTGCCGAATCACTAAAGGGGCACATATCGAACATTTGTGAATGCCTAAAAAAACTTTTTGAGTTTTTGTATGTGTGTGCAAAGCATTGTGAAAATATCTCAAATAATAAAGTTATTGTAGAGCAGTGAAATTGCTTCAATCATTTGTAATAACCCTGTAGGTAAGACTGAAACCTGAGATCAGTGCTAGAATTTGTAAGAGTCGTAGCTACCAAGTGTGTGTGTGTGTGTGTGTGTGTGTGTGTGTTTGTGTGTGTGTGTGTGTGTGTGTGTGTTTGAGGGACAATATACTGATGGCTGATGTCGCCATTTTTGAGACTAGATGCTCAGTTTGTGTCATTTCTGACTAAATTTCAGTCTGATGATCCCTTATTCTGTTTCTCTATAGTCCCTCTAGTTTGTGGTCAGAGAGTTACTGAGAAAATTGTCAAACAGAAAATTTTTAGGATCAGACTAGCTTTGGAATAGATGTGAATGATGACATTAACTAGTTCCAACCTCAAAAAGTGGACATCGGGCACAGAACCAAAAAGCTGTGGATGAATGTGACTTATCGAAGAAAGGTATCTAGACATTCTGGAATGAGCGCCTTACGTTTGTGAAGAGTATGGTATCCAAAATCATCATCATCATCATCATTTAAGAATATGCCTTTCAGTGTTCCCCCTTATAAAATTCCTCCATGATTCCGTATTCAGTGCTAACATTGGTGCCTCTTCTGATGTTAAGCCTATTACTTCAAAATCATTCTTAACCGAATCCAGGTACCTTCTCCTTGGTCTACCCCAACTCCTCCTACCCTCTACTGCTGAACCCACGAGTCTCTTGGGTAACCTTGCTTCTCCCATGCGCGTAACATGACCCCACCATCTAAGCCTGTTCGCCATGACTGCTACATGGTATCAAAAATTCTGTATAAACTGCCTCTGGTGTATCCTTTTTCAGAGGACATTCCAGAAGTGACAGTGCCACCTGTGAGAAAAGCCTGCCCACGAGAAAAGACAGTTAGGCATAGCATTGACACACCTCACTACCTTAAATTGCTTTGGTGATTGTGAGGCTGATACCATTTCCCCTTAGTTCCAAAATCTAGTCATGTCGGTAAAGGAAATCATTAAAGAATTTGATGAGGATTGTGTTTGTATCAGTCAATTCTGGATGATGGTCATTCAGGTCAAAAATGGACTTGCAAGTGCAAAGAGATTTATCATATTTGCTTGCAGTCTCTTCCATGGCAATACCAGCCTCGAAAGAGGTTTCTCCGACAACTCTATTCTTGTCAAAAAAAAACCTCTCATAGTTGTTCATGGTGCAGTCAAGGTCACAGAAGTGTTGTATCTCTATCTGTCACAAAGCACTTAATAAATAATTTCTGAAATGCACACGGTACTGACAGTGGGACGGTAACAGAGAAAAGGGCAACTGAGAAGCGCGCAAACGAGAATGAGAGGAAGAAGACTGTGATTAGAGAAAAGGTAAGATTTCTGAAAAGTATGGAAACAAAACTCATGGGAAGTGCTGAGAAAGAGGTTACTCAGATTGAAGAAGTAGTTCTATCACTAAAAACTAACTGCTTCATTTAATAACTTCATTAAATGTTCATGTATGTGCCCTAATCAGACTAGTTTATTACTGTTCTTCCATAATTGTTTTGCTGAAACCGCATTTGAACTGCATCCTTAATCTCTTTGTATAAATGTGATTTTTTACTGAAATGGATAATGCTCTTTGCTTTTATGTCTATGTCCTCACAACAGTTGATTACTCCTAGAGTAAATGTTTATTAATAATGTTTTACTTCATTGCAATCTAGTCTCATTCTAATTTTTCTGTAATTTTTTGTTCAAATTACATTTTACATTTCATTTTATCATCAGATCCCTGGTATGTTTATTTCGTGGTTAAAATTAACCATATTCATTTTAAGTTGTTTTTTTTCTGTATGTAGCCCCCATTATGTTCCTTTATATTGACAAAATTTTTAGGCTTCGTTGTAAAACTGATGAAAATTAGGTAGAGGCTAACCACAGTATAACCTTGGAAAAATCAAAATTGACCTGGAATTTTTTTAATATCCTGTTTCTGAAACATAGAAAAAAACCGCAAATGAGATTGAAAGTATTTAAAAGTAGATTGGAGAAACAACAAAAAAGAAAGCCTTGACAAGAGTACGAGATGTCTAAGAGTGTGTTGCTTTGGAATGTATAGGAGAAGAGATGTTGTTGTTGTTGTTGTGGTCTTCAGTCCTGAGACTGGTTTGATGCAGCACTCCATGCTACTCTATCTTGTGCAAGCTGCTTCATCTCCCAGTACTTATTGCAACCTACATCCTTCTGAATCTGCTTAGTGTATTCATCCCTTGGTCTCCCTCTATGATTTTTACCCTCCATGCTGCCCTCCAATGCTAAATTTGTGATCCCTTGATGCCTCAGAACGTGTCCTACCAACCGGTCCGTTCTTCTTGTCAAGTTGTGCCACAAACTCCTCTTCTCCGCAATTCTATTCAATACCTCCTCATTAGTTATGAGATCTACCCATCTAATCTTCAGCATTCTTCTGTAGCACCACATTTCGAAAGCTTCTATTCTCTTCTTGTCCAAACTATTTATCGTCCATGTTTCACTTCGATACATGGCTACACTCCATACAAATACTTTAAGAAACGACTTCCTGACACTTAAATCTACACTCGATGGTAACAAATTTCTCTGCTTCAGAAACGCTTTCCTTGCCATTGCCAGTCTACATTTTATATCCTCTCTACTTCGACCATCATCAGTTATTTTGCTCCCCAAATAGCAAAACTCCTTTACTACTTTAAGTGTCTCATTTCCTAATCTAATTCTCTCAGCATCACCCGACTTAATTCGACTACAATCCATTATCCTCGTTTTACTTTTGTTGATGTTCATCTTATACCCTCCTTTCAAGACACTGTCCATTCCGTTTAACTGCTCTTCCAAGTCCTTTGCTGTCTCTGACAGAATTACAATGTCATCGGCAAACCTCAAAAGTTTTTATTTCTTCTCCACGGATTTTAATACCTACTCCGAACTTTTCTTTTGTTTCCTTCATTGCTTGCTCAATATACAGATTGAATAACATCGAGGAGAGGCTACAGCCCTGTCTCACTCCCTTCCCAACCACTGCTTCCCTTTCGTGCCCCTCGACTCTTATAACTGCCATTTGCTTTCTCTACAAATTGTAAATAGCCTTTCGACCCTGTGTTTTACCCCTGCCACCTTTGGAATTTGAAAGAGAGTATTCCAGTTAACATTGCCAAAAGCTTTCTCTAAGTCTACAAATGCTAGAAACATAGGTTTGCCTTTCCTTAATCTTTCTTCTAAGATAAGTCATAAAGCCAGTATTGCCTCACGTGTTCCAACATTTCTACGGAATCCAAACTGATCTTCCCTGAGGTCAGCTTCTACCAGTTTTTCCATTTGTCTGTAAAGAATTTGTGTTAGTATTTTTCAGCTGTGACTTGTTAAACTGCTAGTTCGGTAATTTTCACATCTGTCAACGCCTGCGGTCTTTGGGATTGGAATTATTATATTCTTCTTGAAGTCTGAGGGTATTCCGCCTGTCTCATACATTTTGCTCACCAGATGGTAGAGTTTTGTCAGGACTGGCTCTCCCCAGGCTGTCAGTAGTTCTAATGGAATGTTGTCTACTCCTGGGGCCTTGTTTCGACTTAGGTCTTTCAGTGCTCTATCAAATTCTTCATGCTTGTATCGTATCTCCCATTTCATCTTCATCTACATCCTCTTCCATTTCTATAACATTACCCTCAAGTACATCGCCCTTGTATAGACCCTCTATATACTCCTTCCACCTTTCTGCTTTCCCTTCTTTGCTTAGAACTGAGTTTCCATCTGAGCTCTTGATATTCATACTACTGGTTCTCTTTTCTCCAAAGGTCTCGTTAATTTTCCTGTAGCCAGTATCTATCTTACCCCTAGTGAGATAAGCCTCTACATCCTTACATTTGTCCTCTAGCCATCCCTGCTTAGCCATTTTGCACTTCCTGTCAATCTCATTTTTGAGATGTTTGTATTCCTGTTTTCCTGCTTCATTCACTGCATTTTTATATTTTCTCCTTTCATCAATTAAACTCAATATTTCTTCTGTTACCCAAGGATTTCTAGTAGCCCCCATCTTTTTACCTACTTGATCGTCTGCTGCCTTCACTACTTCATCCCTCAAAGCTACCCACAATATGATGTGCAAATCTTCATTTGAAGTTAAATCAGATTGAAACACAATTTTGGATCTCCTGAAAGGGAAACACTATCCTCTTTATTCCAAGATGTGAACCAAACACATGTGGAATGCAATTTGATTGATATACTGTCAGAGATGTTTGAAACATTTTTCTTGTAAATTGTTGCTTTACTTGGCAATGCTATATACATGTATACCTCTTGGAAATCATTCCAATACTATGAGCATAACACCTCCTGGAACAGATTCCGATAATACTAGCGAAACACATCTGTCTGCATGGCAGCACAGATGTCTGGCATTACTAACCGTTTTCATTTCTACTGCTATGGAAGCTATGTTGTTCTTACCCCCACAGTACTTCTTGCACATGCGCATGTGCTCTCTCTCTCTCTCTCTCTCTCTCTCTCTCTCTCTCTCTCTCTCTCTCTCTCTCTCCCCCCCCTGCACCCCCCCCCCCCAACACACACACACACACACACACACACACACACACACACATACCCCCATTTCCTAAACGTCACAGGTCCTCTTAAATTCTTCTTCCGGGAAGAGGAGCCACTGGCTATGCAAGCTTGCATAAATCTTGTAACTTTTGTATGTGTGTTCCCCTGCTGCTGCTTAGTGAGTCGATTTTTTTTTTTTTTTTTTTTTTATATGTCAAATTATATGAGAAAGATTGGATTAGATATACTTCTATATCACAAACCCACACAAGGTTTTTATGGATGTTGATCCTCACTAATATCTCCTCTCCCCTCAGGGTCGCTGACAAAACACAGTATCAAAAACTTTCTAGCTGTTGGTCTGGGCTAATTTATATAAAGGTTGCACATTTCATTACACACATATTTTCAAATTCCCAAATGGGATTAATCTGAAGACAGTCATGATTGATAAATTTTTTACTCTGTTAACATCACAGTGCAACCATAATTCTGGTAAATCACCAGAAGATTTAACATCTGCACAGTTAAGGCCAACTGCCAGTCGATAAACAGTTATCAAAACACGAGCTCATTTAAATGTAAGTTCAGGTAACATGCAGTAGTTTGGACGTTTAGCACAATAATCAACAATTCTGTAAAATCCCTTGTTAAATACAATTATCATAACTTTTAAATACTCTAATTTTCTAAGACATCAGATAATTCCAAAAATGTCAGACATGCTCATACGTCTCCACATAAACAAATATGAATGAATTCTGCGACATACTGCTATGTGTGGTGTACTGCCAAAGATATTGGGCAAACCTTCAATAGCATTCAGTTTCCTTATGCTAATTTGATCAGATAACAAAGGCAAGGCAGGCTAACATGTAGATGGCTATCTGAAAATGAACTAGTATTATTATTAGAGATGGGTCGAACTCGTTCATTCCCGTGAACTACTTCCTCATTTCACTCTCTGCCGTGAAGCGTTCAAATGAAGTAGTTCACTCATGAAGTACGGAAGCATAGCGAAGTTGCTGAGTTCGCCGCTCAGCTGCGGCTACGCTCGCTTCACCTCGCTCTTACAATAAAGCTTCGTAATACTTCATAATTTTACCAACAGATGGCCGAACTATGCAGTAACGTGCATGCAACGTTTCACGCTCTTACAGCGTCTGACAGTGAGTTAAACAGAGCATGGTCGAACGGGACAAAGAAAAGATAAACAGAGAAGCCTGTCACATATAAAGAAGGTATTACATTTAATCTTGCTCGACTTTTGCTCATGAAGTGCCCAAAAAAGTCTTTATCTGCCAAATGAAACATTTGTTGTATTAATGGACTGAAAACTAGGGCTACCAATGTAATGCAGTCCAATTTTATGTACCTTTTAAAATTTAATCCAAAATAGAACGAGTTTGTTTACCACTGCCACAAAGTCTATATACCTACATTAAGTAATTATTCAGAAGTTTTCCTGTAGATTTTATTTTTGTTGAGAATAATAACCCTCTAGCTTCAAAACGTAAACTGTCACCTGTAGTCATTGGTACGATTTCAGGTGAAATCCCTCTTGCAGTGTTATTAACAAACCTTTTATTTTCATGTTGGCTGTGCGTGCTCGCACAGCCAGCCTCTTCGTTTGTATCTTTAATACTCATTTGTCTGCAAGCGCTGCCAACGGTAGACGCGAAGTTTAACTGCACAAATAGTCACGGGTAATCATGTCAGCACTGCAGGAAGCCACTGACGCTGCTTTCGCCTCACCCCTAACTTCCCCAACCCCTCGTAAACCTATCGTTCCCCACAAACACCGCGCAATTCGTCGACAGGCAGTAGAGGTATTTTTTTTTACGGACCTTGAGTAGAGGGAGGACTGAAGTGAAGGGAGGATGAGAGACGTAGCGCCGATGTAGGGGGAGAGGGAGAGGGGAAGAGAGTGAGTGATCTAGAAAAATTGTGGAGTGTGCTATCTGTGAAGAGTTTGAAGTACCAGTTCATTGAAATTGAGTGGTTAGTTCACACTTCACTGAAGTGAAGCATTCATTTGAACGACTCATTCACGAGCTCCCCATCACTAATTATTATTATTATCATCATTGTTGTTGTTATCATCATCATCATCATCATCATCCCAATGTGGTTAATGCCACACAACTGCACATACAACTGTCAACATGGTGAAGGCCAAATACATTTGGTCAATTGTGGAGGGCATAATAACCATCCAGTCAGAATATGCTATACAAAATAACGGGTATGCACAAATCAGTCCTGTGGCTTAAGACATGTCCCAGAAAGGAAAACAAAAAGCTGTGAATAACTGGTTGCAGCACACACCGTGTCTGATACATCTCACTGCTGGTAGTATGAATACATCAAACTGCCAGTGACTTCAGTCAACATCTGTTATTCAGAATAGAGTTCAAAACACCAATCTCACATAAAGGAATTAAATTACAGGAACAGTTCAGTACCTTGTCCTTTGTAGCCGCAGAGTACACTACGTGCCCCACATTCCTTAGGACAAGAGCTACAATAAGTACAGGTCTCCACAATGTCTTGCTTCAGCTCTGAACGTAATATGACCAAAAGATGGTTCTTTCCATATAATGGCCACTCTGATCATTTCCAGTATGAACATCAAGTTTCAATTGCTTCCCTGAAAACAAAGTTGCATGATGGCTTGTAGCAAAACTGGCTTCTTTTCACGAGCCCATGATGACTGTGTCCTGTCCACAGCACACTACCTGAACTCCTGAAGACTACCTCTTGGCGACTGGACTGAAATTACGCTCTGCACAGTGTGCTGTATTTCACAATTTCTTTTTTTTCTCAGTACTTTATAACACTTGGGAATCACACTAAATCACTATATTTAGCAGTATTGTCTCTTCTCCTTCTAATTCTTGGTTAACACAATAATGTTAACAGGAAGCTAATACACCTAATACTGAATGTTATTGCTTGAAATGTTTACTGAACAGAAAACAGCAGACACTAGTTTGCACTTTAGCATTACCTTGTCTAATGAAAAGCTTAGGTCCTGCAAAGTGTGGACTTCTCTTCACTCTTTCTAGTAATACATAGTCTTGTGGATCTTCAGCTTCCCATTGTGTGTATAGCATATCTGTAACATACATTTCTCAGTACTTAAGAGACAGTTGTAAGTAATAGTGTATAATTGCATAAATCTGAAGACATCCTACAGTTCAGTTTATCTTTGAAGAAAAGTGTGTTGACCTAAACGTGGACGGAGCATTAAGATCGTGACCGTGTGGCGACTATCGATAAGTGAGAAGTGTTTTATCTGCGAATGATTTTGGAGGGAGCTCTCGTGTTTCCTGCTGCTTTGTGTCTAGTTATTCAGTGTTTAATAAATGTATTTCCATTGCAATGGATGTTATTAGTGACATATTTTACCTTAACTGCATTAGTAACCAAAACTGAAAGGGCAGAGCTGCTATTCCATTCAGGGCAACTATTTTTCTGCCTCTTTGCATTTGAGTTTTACATTTTTTGTAGCATGAATACGACAGAGAATTTGTATACATTTGGCAGATTTGGGCTGTGGGCTAATGTTTGGTCCAAGCAGTACTAGCATGGCTGGCGCCATGAAAATTATACTGTTTTGAAGCTAGTTGGTAAGCAAAATAGATTCTGGTACTAATGCCCTAATATGATGTACACAATCCCAGGGGTCACTTGGTGTTTATGATGAATCTTATGCTCGTTGATCTCAATAACTTCGTCACCTGTGCCCACACATTCTGTACGAGGTTACAGTCTGGTGACTTTTGAGGCAAACTGACCACAGCTTGATTCAGGGCTGTTCATAAAACCGTGCTGTAACCTTTCATTGATGTACATGAGTAAATAATCTTGGTAAAATGAGATATTGTATCCTCACAATGACTACTGGAGTGCAATCTTAACAGTAGCTCACAGAAGAACAAGTGAAGTTTACCTTAAATTTATACCGCTGTATAATTGCTTTATTTGTATATATATTAAGGAGTTGATGGCAATATATGACACAGCTCTCTGTTAACAGGAACAAATAAATTGCATATCTTTCAGTTGTGTGGTAAGTGTTCATTTGAGCAACATTTTGAGATTTTTGGTGTCACAGAATTACTTTTTTTCTTAGTTTATTATGAAAAGTCAGAAAGTTGATCTACTTTTTCCATTTTCATTCACTAATGTCTCATGGCATCATATTTAGGGGCAACTCTTCATTGAGGAAGAAAGTATTGGATATGTAATGTGGGTAATATATGTGTCCACTATAGAACCTCTTGTAGATAGTTCTTTTAAGTGATTGGGTTTACTGGCAGCAGCTTCACAGTAAATTTACCCCAATAGATGTAAACATGAAGGCAATGATAATTCTGAATTTATGAAAATGCTCATAAGATACTAAGGTTTATATACTAAGGTTTATATCTAAACTGACTGGTTTTGATTAGTACCGAAGAAATGCTCAGAGGGAGATAAATTATTCTGCACTATGTTTAAATGTGTCCATGTCATCCACGTAATTGCAAATTATGTATGTTTTAACTAAATACATTTAGTGGACAGAAACTGTCTGGAATTATATGCTGCGTATAACGGAAAGATACTGAAGGGCTTTGTGGGTAATCAAGTGCTGTCGCTATGGCAGTTCATGTAACGACATTCGTGTGTAATTAGTTATCCTAGATGATACTCATCTTCGGGACAGGATGGAAACGAGGCCACTCCGTGCAGAGCTGTAAGTGTGACACGAGTAAAGTGAGGCTCTCTGAGGTACTATACTAGCAAGTCACCTTACGGTGTGTGGCAGAGGGCGGTTCTGTATTTTTGGTCGCAGCCACACGTGGTTCGCGGAAAGAACGATTGCTGGTAGGCCTTCCTGTGGGCTCAAATCTCTCTAATCTTAACTTAATGGTCTTTCCGCAAGATACACGTAGGAGAAAGCAGTATATTTATTGACTCTTTCAGGAATGTACTCACTTGGAATCAACAGTAGATCACACTGTGATGGAGAATGCCTCTGTTGCAGCATCTGCCACTGGAATTGACTGAGGATCTCTGCGACAATTTCACGCTTACTAAATGAACCTGTAACAAAACCTACAGCTCTTCTTTGGATCTCCTCTATTTCCTGTATCAGTCCAGTCTATTAGAGGTCCCACACTGATGAGCAATATTCAGGACTCGGTTGAACGAGTGTTTTGTTAGCTACTTCGTCTGTTTACGGATTGCGTTTCCTGAAGACTCTTCCAGTAAATGTCGATCTGGCATCTGCCTTACTTGCGGTTAATTTTATGTGGTTGTTCCACTTCAGATTGCTTCATATGCACAGAAGTAACTGCTTTCAGTGATAGTTCTATAGGTATGTAATCGTACAATAAATTGCCTTTCTATGAAACTTCCTGGCAGATTAATACTGTGTGCCGGACTGAGACTCGAACTCGGGACCTTCGCCTTTTGCAGGCAAGTGCTCTACTGTCTGGGCTACCCGAGCACGACTCGTGCATCGTCCTCACTGCTTTACTTCCGCCAGTACCTCGTCTTCTATCTTCCAAAGAGGTAGAGCACTTGCCCGCGAAAGGCAAAGGTCCCGAGTTCGAGTCTCGGTCCGGCACACAGTTTTAATCTGCCAAGAAGTTTCATATCAGTGCACACTCCGCTGGAGAGTGAAAATCTCATTCTAGAATTGTCTTTCTGTTTAAGTTTAGGATCAACTGCCACTCGCTGCACTAAGTGTTAATTCTCTGCAGGTCTTCCAGTGTTTGGCTACAATTTTCCTACTTCACAACTTCTCTGCATACAACAGCATCATCTGCAAAAAGACTCACGGAACTTCCAACATTATCCATTAGGTAAAAATGGAAATGTCGTGCGGCTAGGGCCTCCCGTCGGATAGACCGTTCGCCTGGTGCAGGTCTTTCGATTTGACGCCACTTCGGCGACCTGCGCGTCAATGGGGATGAAATGATGACGATTAGGACAACACAACACCCAGTCCCTGAGCGGAGAAAATCTCCGACCCAGCCGGGAATCGAACCCGGGCCCTTAGGATTGACAGTCTGTCACGATGACCACTCAGCTACCGGGGCGGACATCCATTAGGTCATTTATATATATATTGTAAAAAGAAATGGTCCTATAACACTTCCGTGAGACACACCTGAAGTTAGTTTTACATCTGAAGACTTCTGTTCTTGCTAGAAACTCTTCAGTCCAATCACACACAGTTGGCCTGATATTCTGTGCACTGGTATTTTGTTCATTAGGCTGCAGTGCAGAACTCTATCGAATGCCTTCTGGAAGTCAGGGAACACAGCTTCTACCTGAGAGCCTGCATCTACATTTTCTGGGTCTTGTGGACAAACGGAGCAAGTGGAGTTTCAGCTTCTGTTGTGTAAATGTCAGCTGATCACTGAATATTATGTGTGTCTGATCATGAGCTGTATTAGATATGGCTAAAACTACCTTACACGCATATGTGAATGTATGGCCTTGCAGTGATATGACTGAATAAAATCTTAATGGGCTTACGGCAACATTAAATGGTTATGCATTCCAGGAGCTTTTGGCGGAGCACTCCTTGCCCATTGTGAAGTGGTAACTGATATCTGTATTGTTGATGCCCTCACCTTATATAACGGTGGTACTGGCTGGAACTTGACAGGAAACTTGAAATATTATGGAATGGAGTTTCTCTAGAATACAATAGGCATGCGCCGTGTACTGAACGGTGGCCTATATAGGACGTCGAATTGCAATCTTGCGTCAGTTCTCAGCGGGACTCATCAGCAGAAGCAGCATTTCCTGAAGATGGCGAACAGTTGGATCGCCGAAATATCGAGTCAAGTCGATTTTAGGATCCGGCAGCAAACCTGAAAAGACTTTCAAGACTTATTACGCCGGGAAAGCCTACGTAGTCACATCTCTAGAATATTGTTCCCACGCCATGTATTTGGGTGTCACTCTCGACCATACACTGACTTATAAGGAACATTGTCTGAAGCTGAAGCAGAAAGTTTTCTCCAGAAACTGCCTTCTTCAGAAACTGGCGGGATCAAACTGGGGTACACGTCCACAAACATTAAGAACAACAGCTCTTGCCTTATGCTATTCTGCAGGACAGTATGCTCGCCCAGTGTGGTACAATTCAGTACATGCAAAGCAAGTTGATGTAGCCTTAAATGACATTTGTAATATCGTTACAGGCTGCCTAAGGCCAACCCCCACAGACAAAGTTCAGTGTCTCACTCAGATTGCTCCATGTGGCATAAGAAGAGAGGTAGCCACTAACATTGAGAGGCATAAATCAAATACAGTGACCTGACATATCCCTTCTTTGGACATCAACCTGTCAAGCCAAGACTGTAGTCCAGGAAGAGTTTCCTAACAACTTAACAGCCCTTAGAAGGATGACTCACTAAGTTGAAGGAAAGATGCCAACATCTGTCAAACTGGGTGACACCAAAAGAATCCCTGGCGCCTGGACACACGGAGAAGTGGGTCATCTGGAAGTCCTCGAACAGACTACGGAGCGAAGTCGCAAGATTGTGGGTCAGTCTCCTTAAATGGAACTTCCAACTGCCAAATGCCAACAGAACACTGTGTGAATGCGGTGAATTCTAGACAACCTGGCATCTCTTCAAATGTAACTCGTGCCCAACCAGCTGTAGCATGAAGGATTTAACATCTGCAGCACCCAGTGCTATCAAAGTTGCCCAATTCTGGGTGAATATACTGTATAGTTTTCTTTGTATGTATTGTATTGTTGTTGTTGTTGTTGTGGTCTTCAGTCCTGAGACTGGTTTGATGCAGCTCTCCATGCTACTCTATCCTGTGCAAGCTTCTTCATCTCCCAGTACCTACTGCAGCCTACATCCTTCTGAATCTGCTTAGTGTATTCATCTCTTAGTCTCCCTCTACGATTTTTACCCTCCACGCTGCCCTCCAATACTAAATTGGTGATCCCTCGATGCCTCAGAACATGTCCTACCAACCGATCCCTTCTTCTGGTCAAGTTGTGCCACAAACTCTTCTTCTCCCCAATCCTATTCAGTACCTCCTCATTAGTTACGTGATCTACCCATCTAATCTTCAGCATTCTCCTGTTGCACCACATTTCAAAAGCTTCTATTCTCTTCTTGTCCAAACTATTTATCGTCCATGTTTCACTTCCATACATGGCTACACTCCATACAAATACTTTCAGAAACGACTTCCTGACACTTAAATCTATACTCGATGTTAAGAAATTTCTCTTCTTCAGAAACGCTTACCTTGTCATTGCCAGTCTACATTTTATATCCTCTCTACTTCGACCATCGTCAGTTATTTTGCTCCCCAAATAGCAAAACTCCTTTACTACTTTAAGCGTCTCATTTCCTAATCTAATTCCCTCAGCATCACCCGACTTAATTCGACTACATTCCATTATCCTCGCTTTGCTTTTGTTGATGTTCATATTATACCCTTCTTTCAAGACACTGTCCATTCCATACAACTGCTCTTCCAAGTCCTTTGCTGTCTCTGACAGAATTACAATGTCATCGGTGAACCTCAAAGTTTTTATTTCTTCTCCGTGGATTTTAATACCTACTCCGAACTTTTCTTTTGTTTCCTTTATGTATTGTATGTGTGTTTGTTTTAGTGTACCTCTGACACGAATAAAGAAAGAAGACTGGTGCTCTGCCCATCTTCTAATAAGGCAATATGCCTGTGCAGCTTAGGCTGCAATCTCCTTAACTTCCAGATAGCTGTGTACCTCACTATGCTCAGCTGCAAACTACTGTCTTTAGTGCTGGCATCATCAGATATTTTGATCTGTTTGGATTCTTTAATTATTCTGTGCAAGGAACTGTTAGTCTTCCTAATGGTAGAGGTGTCATTGAATGCAATTTTGTCAGTTTTTCCAATGCATGTGCTCAGCTTCTCTGACTTGTCTGGGTATCGTAGTCACGTACACTTTCCGTGTTCACTCTGGCATTGTTCTGTCGTACCCACAGGCTGTCCTGTGTAGTACTGTGTGCAGTCTCGTGGTGTTTTGTAAATGCTCGGAGTTCTCAGGTGTACATTAGCTTTCACCCACATCGGGGGATGAAGTATTTGACAGGAGGCTGAAGATTGATGTGATGACGTATGCTGATCTTCCATTTCACTGAACCACAGAAGAAAGAAAGAAAAAAAAAAAAAAAAAAAAAAAAAAAAAGGTTGTTTTTTTACTCTCCTCCTCAGCAATTTTCTGCTTGCAGATATGTCCTGAAATTGCTTGTGATATTTGTCTGTTGTTGTAGCTATTATCATGGAAGACTTGATAGGTGGTTCAGGGGGCATTTTTTTGGCATCAGAGACTGGTTCTGCACAATGAACTAAGATCTTTTGAGCACTGGACTCTTGGACCAGATGTTGATAGCTGAATCCATGCAGATATTGGTCCATACGAGTTTCTTTTACGTGTACACTGTGACTCAGACACCCTTTAGGTTTTTCCCAGATTCTATCTTTTTCAGCCTCACATTATGACTGTGATGTAATGGATGTTACTGAGGTATTCCAACAACTCTCCCTGTTTTTCATACACATGTTGTCAGATGATGAACGTGTCATTGACAAAGACGTAAAACCAACTCGGTTTTGCTGGCCCTGTATCGAAGGTAATGTCCTCAAATTGTTCTACGAACAGGCTAGCTATAGTTGGAGTAAAGTGGCTCCGGATTGCAAAATCGTCATTCTTACTGAAATACTCAGGGTGTGCTTGAATAAATCCACTATCGTATTAACAAAGAATTGAGAGTACAGATCTACTGAGTCTTGATTGGGAACACACGTGAATAATGTAACCACATCAAAGTGGACCATAATATTGATTTTGCAAAGACACAGACTCTTATTTTGACTGTCAAAATTGTCAACATTCCTTATACGATATGCGCATTGGACCACATGTGAAGTAAGTAGACTGGGAAGATGTCACTGATCCAGTGGTGTTAATGACGGGTCCTAAGCATGTGTCTTGCTCGTGTATCGTAGTCAGACTATAAACCGTTGGTGGTCTAGACATCTGAGGACAGTGTGTCTTGATAACACTCTTCTGGTGATGACCACTTGAGTAATGTGACACATTCATCATTATTCTTACAGCTGGATGAAATGATAATTTTCAGTTTTCAATAGCTTACCTCTTCCAGCATCAACAGATCTAGCACATATTTATGAAAGCTTGATGCAGCCGGAACTCCAAGAAGTTTTATTATAAATTGCGTGGCAAAAAAAAAAAAGTGGACTACCCAGAGGTAGAGAGCAGTAGCAGCAGTAGGCTTCTAAGGGACTCGAAGCTCCCGTGCCGATCTCACGCGATTCCTCCAGATGCTCCTGTCTTGTGCTGCCTCTTGCCAGTTATTAACTCTATTAATTCCCAATCTCTCACATATGCAATCAATTTCATTGCGCAAAGTACTCTTGCACCCCCCCCCCCCCCTGGCCTTTTGCCGTATGGCTTCTCCCCTATATTCTTAACACAATTTGGTCTTCTTTCAATCTCATCAGATGCCCAGCTCATTGTAGTCTTTTAGCATTTATTATGTTTACTGTGTCATTTACGGCTGAAAGCAAGGGGAAACTACAGCCGTAATTTTTCCCGAGGACATGCAGCTTTACTGTATGATTAAATGATGATGGCGTCCTCTTGGGTAAAATATTCCGGAGGTAAAATAGTCCCCCATTCGGATCTCCGGGCGGGGACTACTCAAGAGGACGTCGTTATCAGGAGAAACAAAACTGGCGTTCTACGGATCGGAGTGTGGAATGTCAGATCCCTTAATCGGGCAGGTAGGTTAGAAAATTTAAAAAGGGAAATGGATAGGTTAAAGTTAGATATAGTGGGAATTAGTGAAGTTCGGTGGCAGGAGGAACAAGACTTTTGGTCAGGTGATTACAGGGTTATAAATACAAAATCAAATAGGGGTAATGCAGGAGTAGGTTTAATAATGAATAAAAAATTGGAGTGCGGGTTAGCTACTACAAACAGCATAGTGAACGCATTATTGTGGCCAAGATAGACACAAAGCCCATGCCTACTACAGTAGTACAAGTTTATATGCCAACTAGCTCTGCGGATGATGAAGAAATTGATGAAATGTATGACGAGATAAAAGAAATTATTCAGGTAGTGAAGGGAGACGAAAATTTAATAGTCATGGGTGACTGGAATTCGGTAGTAGGAAAAGGGAGAGAAGGAAACATAGTAGGTGAATATGGATTGGGGGGAAGGAATGAAAGAGGAAGACGCCTGGTAGAATTTTGCACAGAGCATAACTTAATCGTAGCTAACACTTGGTTCAAGAATCATAAAAGAAGGTTGTATACCTGGAAGAATCCTGGAGATACTAAAAGGTATCAGATGGATTATATAATGGTAAGACAGGGATTTAGGAACCAGGTTTTAAATTGTAAGGCATTTCCTGGGGCAGATGTGGATTCTGACCACAATCTATTGGTTATGAACTGCAGATTGAAACTGAAGAAACTGCAAAAAGGTGGGAATTTAAGGAGATGGGACCTGGATAAACTGAAAGAACCAGAGGTTGTAGAGAGTTTCAGGGAGAGCATAAGGGAACAATTGACAGGAATGGGGGAAAGAAATACAGTAGAAGAAGAATGGGTAGCTCTGAGGGATGAAGTAGTGAAGGCAGCAGACGATCAAGTAGGTAAAAAGACGAGGGCTAATAGAAATCCTTGGGTAACAGAAGAAATATTGAATTTAATTGATGAAAGGAGAAAATATAAAAATGCAGTAAATGAAGCAGGCAAAAAGGAATACAAACGTCTCAAAAATGACATCGACAGGAAGTGCAAAATGGCTAAGCAGGGGTAAGATAGATACTGCCTACAGGAAAATTAAAGAGACCTTTGGAGAGAAGAGAACCACTTGTATGAATATCAAGAGCTCAGATGGCAACCCAGTTCTAAGCAAAGAAGAGAAGGCAGAAAGGTGGAAGGAGTATATAGAGGGTTTATACAAGGGCGATGTACTTGAGGGCAATATTATGGAAATGGAAGAGGATGTAGATGAAGACGAAATGGGAGATAAGATACTGTGTGAAGAGTTTGACAGAGCACTGAAAGACCTGAGTCGAAACAAGGCCCCGGGAGTAGACAACATTCCATTAGAACTACTGATGGCCTCGGGAGAGCCAGTCATGACAAAACTCTACCATCTGGTGAGCACGATGTATGAGACAGGCGAAATACCCTCAGACTTCAAGAAGAATATAATAATTCCAATCCCAAAGAAAGCAGGTGTTGACAGATGTGAAAATTACCGAACTATCAGTTTAATAAGTCACAGCTGCAAAATACTAACGCGAATTCTTTACAGACGAATGGAAAAACTGGTAGAAGCCGACCTCAGGGAAGATCAGTTTGGATTCCGTAGAAATGTTGGAACACGTGAGGCAATACTGACCTTACGACTTATCTTAGAAGAAAGATTAAGAAAAGGCAAACCTACGTTTCTAGCATTTGTAGACTTAGAGAAAGCTTTTGACAATGTTAACTGGAATACTCTCTTTCAAATTCTGAAGGTGGCAAGGGTAAAATACAGGGAGCGAAAGGCTATTTACAATTTGTACAGAAACCAGATGGCAGTTATAAGAGTCGAGGGGCATGAAAGGGAAGCAGTGGTTGGGAAAGGAGTGAGACAGGGTTGTAGCCTCTCCCCGATGTTATTCAATCTGTATATTGAGCAAGCAGTAAAGGAAACAAAAGAAAAATTCGGAGTAGGTATTAAAATTCATGGACAAGAAGTAAAAACTTTGAGGTTCGCCGATGACATTGTAATTCTGTCAGAGACAGCAAAGGACTTGGAAGAGCAGTTGAACGGAATTGACAGTGTCTTGAAAGGAGGATATAAGATGAACATCAACAAAAGCAAAACGAGGATAATGGAATGTAGTCAAATTAAATCGGGTGATGCTGAGGGAATTAGATTAGGAAATGAGACACTTAAAGTAGTAAAGGAGTTTTGCTATTTAGGGAGTAAAATAACTGATGATGGTCGAAGTAGAGAGGATATAAAATGTAGACTGGCAATGGCAAGGAAAGTGTTTCTCAAGAAGAGAAATTTGTTAACATCGAGTATAGATTTAAGTGTCAGGAAGTCATTTCTGAAAGTATTTGTATGGAGTGTAGCCATGTATGGAAGTGAAACATGGACGATAACTAGTTTGGACAAGAACAGAATAGAAGCTTTCGAAATGTGGTGCTACAGAAGAATGCTGAAGATAAGGTGGGTAGATCACGTGACTAACGAGGAGGTATTGAATAGGATTGGGGAGAAGAGAAGTTTGTGGCACAACTTGACTAGAAGAAGGGATCGGTTGGTAGGACATGTTTTGAGGCATCAAGGGATCACAAATTTAGCATCGGAGGGCACCATGGAGGGTAAAAATCGTAGAGGGAGACCAAGAGATGAATACACTAAGCAGATTCAGAAGGATGTAGGTTGCAGTAGGTACTGGGAGATGAAGAAGCTTGCACAGGATAGAGTAGCATGGAGAGCTGCATCAAACCAGTCTCAGGACTGAAGACCACAATAACAACAATGTTTACTATTGTTGGTTTTTGTGATAGCTCGTGGATTTCTATGTTGTCCCTTCTCTTCCAGCATTGTGATTCATTGTCATAATGTGGACCAAAGATTTTTCAATAAACTTTTATTTTCAAACACTTGTAAATGGTGGTGGTCTGTTTTTGTTAGGCTCCATGTTCCTGCCCCGTAGATTAGAACTGGTTTAATGATTGTATTATATAACTTTATTTTAGTTTTCCTAGTCAGCAGTTTGTACCCTAAGAGATTTTGTATTCCATAATAGGCTCAGTTAGCATTTTGCAGTCTCACTTTTATTTCTATTTCTCTCTGATTTTGTTCATCTATGACTGATCCCAGAAATCTGAACTGTTCAACATGCTCGAATTTGCGTTCACCAACTATTAGATGTGATTGGTTATCCCATTGACCTCTACATCTTTGAACTATTGTGTATTTCATTTTCTCGTCATTTACTTTCAGGCCAAGTCTTGACACTACTGTTGCAAGCTCCACAAATGATTGCCTAATCTCTGTTTCACTGTTTCCAATGAGCAATACGTCATCTGCGTATGCTAACACATTAATTTTGCTTTCTTGGAGGATCCCAGCAGGTACCAGTTTGAGTTGCCTCTCAACTCCTTTCTGAAGCTATATTGAAGAGAAGGGGGGACAAAGGATCTCCTTGTCTTAACCCAGTTTTATTTTTAAAACGATTAGACTTTAATCTATTTAGTAAAACCCTGCTTATATTTTCATCAATGCATACTTTGCAGAGATTTATCAATTTAATTGGGAAACCAAATTCAGTCATTACATTCCACAAGTTTTGTCTATGGATGGAGTCATAAGCTTTCATGAAATTGATGAACAGATAATGTGTGTTTTGTTTATATTCCCAAACTTTTTCATTGATTGATTTGATTGCAAATATGTTGTCAGTGGTGGATATGTTTTTGCAGAAGCCATTTTGATAATCCCCAATTATATTTTTTGCATATGGTTTTAAGTGGCATAGCAATAAACAAGAAAGATCTTATAACCTGTATTGACTAATGATATTCCTCTATAGCTTCTGAGATCTTCCCTGTCACCTTTTTTACGTATAGGGACTATTAATGATTCTCTCCACTCTGTTGGAATGTTCTCTGTTTCTCAGATTATCTGTATAAGATGAAATAAAGGTCTCTGCAATGCTCCATATTTAAGTATCTCAGCTGGGATGCTGTCACTGCCAGTTGCTTTACCATTTTTGAGGTGTTTGATACACTCTACCACCTCCTCATATGTCGGTTCTGGAATTTCCTCACAGTTGTGACTGTTGCTGGAACTAGTAATTGGTGCTTCTGGTCCAGAACAAATCAGTAGGTTGTCAAAATACTCCTTGCTTGTCACTAAAATTTTTCTTGGTTCAATCATCATACTGCCACTTAAATCCTTCATCACCTTGGTTTTGTAATTAAAACCTTTTCTAATTTTGTTGATTGTGCCATAATTTTCCGGGTGTTGTTATTTTGATGATATTCATACATAGATTCAATCTGTTGTTTTAGGAATTGTTTCTTTGTCCTCCAGTTAATTGTGTTTGCCTGCCTTTGAGCCTGCTGATAAGCAAGTTCTGTTCCAGGATTCTTATTCGTTTGCAACCATTTTTTCCATAATTTCATAACCTTGTTTTCAGCTTCTTCACACTCTTCATCAAACCATTTCTTCCTGCCTTTCTTAGTTCTCTGCAGGTTATTATTTGCAGCTGTAAGGATGACTTCTTTTACATCGTTGCAGTATTCATCGCTGGCCATTTCAAGGCTTTCTTCCATATTACTTAAGGCCTCAAACCGGTTTGAAACTTCAACTTTGTACCCAGAGGCAGTGGAGGGACAAAACTTCATGGGCTGTGAGGGTGTATGATGTCATTCCAGCAGTTACAAAATCAAGTTGAATGTACAAAGTACTTTCCAGTTTGAGCCTACTTATCACTTTGACATTGTACCATCTCTGGCCTGATTCAACTGGAAAGGGTACCATAAAGTTGTCATATCTTCTCTTGAAGCAACCTAGACTGCAAATGTTATAGTGGATCCTTTACATTCTAGATAATGGTACTGGGACAGCGTAGACATCCAAGCTGGTTCCTCACATCAGTTCTAGCTGGCCGCAGGTGTACCTGGACGTCACACAGTGTTCATAGAAATACGTGTCCCGGGTGGACAAGAATTGTTCTGTTGAAAAAATAACACTGTGATCCTGCAGCTGGAGAGGATTCAGTAGTGGTGGAACTACTGAAACTGGCAAACAGTGCAACTCTAGATGTACTAGTCCAACTTTTTGAGGAGATCTGGAGAACTGGGATGATACCAACTGAATGGCAGCCAGCTTTAATCCATCCTCTGCACAAAAAAGGCGATAAAAATAATGTCGGTAACTATAGGGGCATCTCATTAGTATCTGTTCCATATAAGATTCTCTCCTAAGCGATACAGAACAGAATAGAAGGTCATCTTGACCAACTGATTGGGGAATATCCAGCTGGTTTCCGAAAGGGCCGTTCTTGCCCAGAACACATCTTTAACCTGAAGGACATCATCAGGTACAAAAAAAATGGAGGAAATAACTACGTGGTCGTGTTTGTTGATTTTCAGAAGGCATACGACTATCGAATATTTTGGAAGAGTTTGGTGTGGATGATACATTGAGAAAGCTGATCAAACAAACTCTCACTAACACAGTGTCAAAAATAAAATTTATGGGTGAGATATCAGAACTTTACAATCACAACGGGCATAATACAAGGAGATGGACTATCCCTATATTTTTTCAACTGCGTCTCAGAAAAGGTCATTCGAGAGTGGAGAAAGTTGTTAACCCGAGAGGAAACAAATGAAGAGTGGTTCAGACGTGATCCTAAGAACAAAGTGGTGTATATTGACTGCTTGGCCTTCGCGAGTGACCTGGCCGTTTTTGCTAACAACATAGAGTCAGCAATCGACAAGATCAATAGGCTGTCAGAAATTGCTCAAAAAGTTGGACTCCAGATCTCTATTCAAAAGAAAAAATATGTGACAAACATCTGTGATGGACCTGAATGGACGATCACCAATCTGGGAAAAATCGGAGAGTTAAGAATTTCATGTATCTCGGTGAAGTCATCCAGGAGAATGGATTAAAAGAAGAAGAAGTGATTAGTGTCAGGATGAGAAAGTTAGACCGAGCATACCAACTGACAAAGAATACCTATAACAGAAAGTCTACTAGTGTAGGGGCCAAGTTCCGACATTATAATACAATTGTAAAACCTGAGGGTTTATATGTGTCCAAAACTTTGACTCTTAATAGAAAAGGTCAAGCCGAGCAGCTGGAAAAGTGAGAGGGTAGGATATTAAGGAAAATCCTAGGTAGTGGGTCGATCGATGGACAATGGCCAATGAGAGCAAATGAGGACTTGTACGGCAAGACAGAACCTGTCACAGCATCCATTAAGAAAAGACGGTTGTCGTTTTACGTTCATCTCGTGAGGACGGATGGTGACAAAAAAAAAGAATATGGAGTTTCATCCAATCTGAGAAAACGAGGCCAAGATGGTTCGAAGAATGTGAAAAAGATCTTAGGCAGACTGGCTTTTCAGAGAGAGAAATTCCTGACAGGAACAAATTTAGAAGATTGGTGAACAACTACCAAGGTTTTAAAATGGCATCAACATCCAAAAGACGGAGAGGACCATTATCTGAAGAGCACAAACAGGCACTTCTTGGTGGGCTCAGGAGATACAGAGCTGGAACAAGAACAAGACCTAGACACCAAAATGAATAACATGGAATTGGTTGTTACCACACAGTCCTTAGGGGCTCAACTGGTGGGCGGGACTGTGATCCTGCCACACGAGAGGTAACACGTGTGGATGTGGGACGTCCAGGATGTACCTTTGTGCCGTCAGAGTTTTCTCAGTCACTACCAGTCGTGAGCTGAAGCTGTACTCGACGAGTCCCCAAACCGCGACACGGGGAGTAATGCTGTTGTGCCTCTCCAAAGCACTGTAAGAAATGGACCCCTCCCCAGGTCACAGTCATGTTTGCCGACAATGGTTGTCTGGGATAGTGTGGAACTATGATTCATCAGCAGTCCGTGCTTCCTGCTCACAGCATCACTCCAAATGTGACCATCTGTGTTGTAGTGTTAATTGCAGCCTACATGTGGAACAGTAGTTCTCTAGGCGGGGTGCTGCTAGTCTCCAACCGATGCTGTGTGATGTCACAGAATGTTGCAGGGAGTTTATTACCTGTTCTCGGACGGCAGCCACAGGTGTGACGGGGTTCGATGTACTCGGTGCGCAGCACAGTAATATTCCCTTGTGGTCATTAAATATAGTTAACTAGAACCGTGGTGACAAGTATGTCTGCCCCCACATTTCCATTGAGTCCAATACCAGGCCACCATCGCATTGGAATGCCTCACAAATCTGCATATTACATGATTTGCCTCCCATCCAGCTGCAGACCCACAATAAGGCCCCTTCCGAACTGTGTGAGGTGCTGTTAATGCTGTCTCCCATGTGTACATGGCATCTAGTAGTAGTAGTAGTAGTAGTAGTAGTAGTAGTAGCTTTATTCATCCACAGATCTCTTTTTACAAGGATATAGGACATGTCAAAATATTTACAAGTTTATACAGATATATTTACAAGTTTAGATTAATTTTAAATAAGCTAATTCGTATACACATATATTTACAGATCTCTAGTTAGAGACAATCATTAGATTTACTCCTGGTATAGAATACCTTTTTTTTTTTTTTACAAATAACTTATTAAGTGATGTAATGCCAACACACACACACACACACACACACACACACACTGGTGATCTCTGGGCCATTTTCTGTACCACAACTTCCCATTTGCTATCCTGAAAAACTGAGTCAGCATCCCTCCATAATGAGTGAGATGTTGAGCTCAGAAAGAGAAAGAGGAAGAGGTGTTAGTATTGTGTTAAGCATAGCTTGTGGGTAAGTATTTCTACAAAGGAAAAAAACATAAAGTGAAGGTGTTATGTGGAATGTTGGATGTTTTATAATCATTATTAATATTATTATTTATTTGTATAACATTTTTTAATCAAACCCCTACTCTGTTTTATCTAAGAAATCCTTCAATGTATAAAATGTATTGCATAAGCAGTACTTTTAGCTGTCTTTTTAAATAAGTGTATTTTTGCAATTTCTTTAATCTCTTTTGGTAAGTTATTGTACAGTTTTGTTCCTTGGTAGAAAATGCTGTTTTGAGTTTTATGTTTATTTTTTCGTGGTAAATAGGTATTGAATAGGATTGGGGAGAAGAGAAGTTTGTGGCACAACTTGACTAGAAGAAGGGATCGGTTGGTAGGACATGTTTTGAGGCATCAAGGGATCACAAATTTAGCATTGGAGGGCAGCGTGGAGGGTAAAAATCGTAGAGGGAGACCAAGAGATGAATACACTAAGCAGATTCAGAAGGATGTAGGTTGCAGTAGGTACTGGGAGATGAAGAAGCTTGCACAGGATAGAGTAGCATGGAGAGCTGCATCAAACCAGTCTCAGGACTGAAGACCACAACAACAACAAATGTAAGTTGAGTGTAACTCTTGTTCCATGGTCACGGACAGAGCTGTTTGTGCAGTAATTACCTATGTTATTTTTTATGCGTACAAGTGACTGGTAAATGTATTCACATGGAACAGTTAAAATCCCCAGTGTTTTGAACAGATCTTTACAATGAGCTCGACTAGTATTTTTGGTTATTATTCTTATGGCTCTTTTCTGGAGTTTGAAAATTGTATTCATACTTTGTGTGTTTGTTCCCCAAAAAAGAATGCCATAACTAAGAATTGAGTGTACATATGAATAATATGTAACTAAAAGACACTGCATGTTACTGATGACATTCTGTTTGCAAGTACCTTTGTGTGTTCACCCGACTTCAACTGAGAATCAATATTCATTCCTAGAAATTTTGCATTTATTACACAGTCTATAGAGGTGCCATCTACATTTAATTTAACATTGTCATTTTCCCCCTCAAACTGAAATTCATGACATTAGTTTTCTTTATGTTCAATGTCACTCTATTGCTTATTGACCAATCGTAAACTTCCTTGAGAGTTACATTTGCTTTCTTGGCAAGGAGTTCTCTTGTTTTCTCAGTGACTATAATATTGCTGTCATCTGCGAAGAGAATTTTTTCACCACGAGTAACACTACTCGGAAAGTCATTGATTTATATCAGGAACAGTATTGGTCCTAATGTGCTACCTTGTGGAACCCCTATGTTAGTGTATTTTGATTCTGGTAAGTGTTTTACTAAACGATTAGATCTATTTGTAGCATGTGTTATCTCTACTCTTTGTACCTTATTTGTTAGGTATGACTGAAACACTCATTAGCTACCCCTCTTATTCCTAATGCTTCTAATTTATTTAATAGAATCTTGTGGTTGACTGTATCAGACACCTTAGAAAGATATGCCTGTGGCACTCTCATCTTTATCTCCATATACTTCGCACTGATTAATCAACATATGAATCTGTTGACACCCCTTTTATACCCTACCTTCCCGGGTAACAACATTAAACATGAACAACACGAATACAATCTAATGGCCAATCTACCAGTCGCAGAGAATTGTAAGTGTAATCATTTACATGTCCATCAATGGTGTTCAAATGGCTCTGAGCACTATGGGACTTAACATCTGAGGTCATCAGTCCCCTAGAACTTAGAACTACTTAAACCTAACTAACCTAAGGACATCACACACATCCATGCCCGAGGCAGGATTCGAGCCTGCGACCGTAACGGTCACGCGGTTCCAGACTGGAGAACCTAGAACCGCACGGTCACACCATCAATGGTGTATTCTTGTATGAAATTACAGTGAATCTGATCGGGTCTTCTGGGTGCTTCATATTTTATGTTGGACAGTGTAATTAGAAAGGAATGGCTCACATATTATACTGCTCCTTTTTTCTACCCTTCTGCTATATAATTTAACAACATGCAATGTTATTAGACATTCTTCTGAATGGCTTGTCTTTTCTTTGATTGTTCCCTACATATCGATATATTTCTTTCTCATTTAGTTTCTGAGCTCATACAAAAGGAATTCCTGTTATTACTCCTATCCCCAAGAAACATAGTTAAAGAAAAAAAAATCCATATCTGTAACTAAATGCTGCTCACCACTTAAAGGACACATTAAATTATAGACACAGTGAAAAGACTGCTAAACTTTTAGCTTTTGGGGAAAAAAAGTCCTTTAGGAGCATAAACACACACACACACACACACACACACACACACACACACACACACACACAAAGAACAATGTGACAGTAGGTGTGTGTGTGTGTGTGTGTGTGTTTTTTTGTCCTTTTATTTTTATTTTTTTTAAAGAAGAAGATGGAAGACTTTTTTGCCCAAAAGCTTGAAGTTAGCAATCTTTTCATTATATCTGTCTGTGACTTAACATTTCCTCTGTGTGGTTCGTAGCAATCTATCTTTTTCATATTGTTGTTATTCCATCCTGGACTTTCTGTTGTTTCATATCCATGTCTGAGCAATGCCTTAGCTCGTCAAAGCATTTCTTCCTTTAACATCTGTAAGTCAACAGTCTACTTACAACAAAATCATTTATAATAATTTCAACATGAGCAGTCAGTTTAAAGAAATAAATATAAAAACAAAAATATTTATATATGATGCAGCAAATGTCATTACTAATGGTGAATTATTTTAAGGGGGGGGTGGGGGGTTAATATGTAACTTGAATGGTGTTTATAATTCTGGTGATTTTTTTAAAATTAATAATATTTTTACAAATCATTTCATCTGTCAAGGTACACTGATTTTTTGTCGCTTTTATTGTGTTACTATTTCTTTCAGGTTGAGCCATGGAAGATATAGACGAGAAAGAATCTTCTGCCCCTTCCGAGTTATCCTCAGATGGTGAAGATAGTGTTTCGTCGGACACTTCTTTGAGTGTTGGTGAACGTGATATCTACACTGATGATGATAGTAATGATGATGGTGATGATGATGATGACTTGAGAGGGGTGGAAGCTGCTGCTGAAGTAACAGCAGAAGAACAAGATAAAGCAGATGAGGTGAAGTTTTATATTTTGGTAGTGGTGTCTGTAAGAGAAATATTAATTTGTTTGCTATCTTCATTAAAGTCCAGCATTTGCAAAGTCAAGTAAAAGTATTTTTCATTGGGGACATGTTGAAAATGTGTGCCCCGACCGGTACTCGAACCTGGGATCTCCTGCATTACATGGCAGATGCTCTATCCATCTGAGTCAACGAGGGCACAGAGGATAGTGCGACTGCAGGGACTTATCTCTTGCATGTTCCCCGTGAGACCCACATTCCCAACATGTCCACACTGCTGCATTTGTAGTGCGAACGCACACGCTATGCCTGAACTCGTACGGGACTTGGTAGATTAATCTTCCACGAGAAATTAGTATGATGGGCAAACATCTATTAGGCGCACTACAAATGTAGTGGTGTGGACATGTTGGGAATGTAGGTCTCGCGGGGAGCGTCCCTGCAGGCGCACTATCCTCTGTGCCCTCTGTGGCTCAGATGGATAGAACATCTGCCATCTAAGCAGGAGATCCCAGGTTCGAGTCCCGGTCGGGGCCCACATCTTCAACATTTCCCCAATGAAATACATCAATGCCTGTTTGCAGCTAGGGTGTCCATTTAATTATCATTTCATTGCTAGCAAAGCTGCATGGTCATAAACGGTAACTGTTCTTTCGGGAACAGATACTACCATCATATATAGTTAAAAGTATTTTTTATTATTATGTTTGGGGGAACCAAGTTTTAATAGATGATTTGTGACTTAGTATTATATGGTTTCAAAAATATGATTTTATTGTTTTTCTTTTTTTTGTGTCATGAAAAGTTGCTTTCTGTGACATTTAAAAGGCGAAAGATGGTGTCATAAACATCATTGAAAAACTACTTTAAAACAAATACAAATGGATTCAGTCTGTTTGAAAGCTCATATCTGTGCCCATCTGTAAAATCAAAATCTGCTGTCAAATAAGATTTAGTGCCCCGCTGATCTGCCCCATGCGTTGTAACATGTTAGGATCCTTCCTGGTGTGCTTTCCACAAGGTACCGTAGTCAAGATGTTGGTGCTCAAGCTTAGCCCACCCACTCTTTGAAAATCACCCTCCTGAGGTTATCTGATGGGTGAGAAGGGTTCATGCAACTATGCGTTACAATGTTGAATTGATCACAAGCACAGTTAATTTGGTTCATGTCAGCAGATACTGCAGGCCATTCCATTCAGCTGATTTTTACCTCCTGGAACATGGTTGAGAGGTGACTGACATCCCACAACATGATTTACTCAAACCCCTGCTGAACCCATGGGACTGGATGTTAGAGAATGCTTTGGTATCTATCTGCTCGTACATTCTTATACATTGATCATCAGGGGTCACACGCTGCACTCATCCGGGAAGAGGAACCGACGCCATCGATCCAGGTTCCATCCCACATGTTCCGTAGCCCATCTTCTTCCCACACCACAGCGTTACAGGGTTAACGTGTTGGACACTTAGACACCAAATTGATTCCGTGTTTACCATCTGTGTTGACACAAACCTTCCATTTGCTCAGATGTACCGTGTGGTTATAATTAAACTGATGGTGTTCTGAGTTCTGCAGTGTGGGAAGTATATATCTCACGGCACTGAAACATTATAGATACACTCTAAGGGAAATAAAATTGTGCACCATGAAGAATTATTCAAATAGGATGGAGATTGGTAGTGGTGACGCACGTGTACCGACGAACAAATGATTGCATTTTCAGAAAAAACTTGAGGATTTTTTCAAGAGAAAGAGTTTCACAAAGTGATCAAGTCAGTAACATGGTCCACCTCTGGACCTTATGCAAGCAGTTATTCAGCTTTGCATTGACTGACAGAGTTGTTGTATGTCCTCCTGAGGGATATGGTGCCAAATTCTGTCAAATTGTTGCACTGAATTGTCAAAATCCTTAGCTGGCTCTAGAACTATGCCCATAATGCTCCAAAAATTCTCAATTGGGGAGAGATCTGGTGACGTTGTCAACCAAGGTAGGATTTGGCAACCACAAAGACTAGCAGTAGAAACTCTCACCATGTGTGGCTGGGCATTATCTTTCTACGAGGGTCACTCCAAAAGAAATGCACACTATTTTTGTAAAAATACAGTTTTCATTCTGCACGTGTGAAAGTTTTACAGTGTGTAGATACATCCTTCCCGCTTGTTTTCAAACTTAGTTCGACCTGTTCCCGTGAGTGGCGCCGTCACAGCATGTCCTCGAGATGGCTACTACACTTGACATTCGTCAGAAGCAATGTGCTGTCATAGAATTCCTGTGCTGTGAAAACGAGACGGTGGGAAATGTCCACAAGAGGTTGAAAAAGGTGTACGGAGATGCTGCTGTCGATCGCAGTACAGTTAGTTGGTGGGCAAGCAGGTTACGTGACGAAAGCGGGCACGGCAGTATTGAGGATTGTCCTCGTAGTGGCAGGCCTCGTACTGCACACACTCCAGACAATGCGCAGAGAGTTAACGAATTGGTGACTGCTGACAGACGCATCACAGTGAACGAATTGTCACGCTACGTTGGGATAGGGGAAGGAAGTGTTTGCAGAATACTGAAAGTGTTGGCGTTAAAAAAGGTTCGTGCCAGGTGGGTTCCCAGGATGTTGACAGTGGCTCACAAAGAAACGAGAAAAACGGTATGCAGTGAACTTTTGGAACAGTATGAGAATGGTGGAGATGAATTTCTTGGAAGAATTGTGACAGGTGATGAAACACGGCTCCATCATTTTTCACCAGAGACGAAGAGGCAACCAAATGAGTGGCATCGTGCAAATTCACCCAAGAAAAAAAATTGAAAACCACACCTTCTGCTGGAAAAGTTAAGGCTACGGGGTTTTTCGATTCCGTAGGACTCTTGCTTGTGGACATCGTGCCAAGTGGAACCACCATAAATTCTGATGCATATGCGACGACACTGAAGAAACTTCGAGCTCGACTTAGTCGTGTTCGACCACATTGGCAAAAGCAGGATGTTTTGCTGTTGCACGGCAATGCACAGCCACATGTCAGTCAAAAAATGATGGAAGCGATCACAAAACTCGGACGGAGAACACTGAAACACCCGCCTTACAGTCCTGACGTGGCTCTGTGTGACTATCATCTTGGGAAACTGGAAGACTCTCTTCGTGAAACAAGGTTTGAAGATGACGACTCCCTTGTGCACGCTGCCAAACAGTGGCTCCAACAGGTCGGTCCAGAATTTTACCGTTCGTGTATACAGGCGCTGGTTCCAAGATGGCGTAAGGCAGCTGAGAGGGATCGATATTATGTGGAGAAATGAAAAAATATTGTTCCTAAGGGATGTATCTACACACTGTAAAACTTTCAAACGCGTAGAATAAAAGATAGATTTAAAAAAAAAATTGTGTGCATTTCTTTTGGAGTGACCCTCGTAACATGTAAGCCTAGAATGGCTTACTATGGAGGGCAACAAAACGGGCCATAGAATATTGTCGAGGGCTGTATCTGGACTCTGTGCTGTGAGAGTGCCACGGGTAACAACTAAAGAGGTCTCGCTATAAAATAAAATGTCACCCCAGACCCTCAGTCCTGGTTGTTGGGCTGTATGATGGGCAACAATATCCCACTGCATGTGTTGGTTTCCCACTGCTGTCCGGGGCACCTCCAAATACTTCTTCACCGATTGTCGGGGCTCAGTTTGAGGTAGGACTCATTACTGAGACAATTCTACTCCAGTCGATGAGATTCCAGACCAAACGTGCCTGACACCACTACAGACAGGCGTGGTGATATACAGAGGTCAATGGTAGCTGCCACGAGAGGTGCTGCGAGCTCAACTCCCTTTCTGTGGTCCGCCTACTAATGGTCCTTGTGGTCACTGAAGCATCAGTTGGACATCGGATCGACAATGATGATGACGGTGATGTCCATTGTAATTATCCGGGCTGTTATGCCGTGGTCGGTTGATGAATTCTGTGTCAATTCCCAACGTTTTGTCTCCGACTGCGGGATACATCTTTGAGGGGGTCCGTAGCTCGATGGAAGGTCCAACACACCCACTGGCTCGCTACTGACTGCCGCTAAATTCCATGTCCGGGGCGTGACGTCACGTGTTTTGGAAACGTCAGTGCAATTGGCCGCTGTCCGTCGCCGTCGATCGCCGTTGCCATCACCCAGTGGTGGACGAGTGGTACACGTCTTCTTCAACACCGGCATCCGTATACCGCTTAATTTCACACCCTCCTCCTTTCGGTTGAAATTATTTGGGTGTTTAGCGATATTGATTGCCTCCCTGTAGAGCCTTTCGTAATATCCGCTTGTGGCCGCTAGTACTTGCGTCTCCTCGAGACGAATATTGTGGTTCCCTGGCTGGAAAGCGTGCTCCGCAACAGCTGATCGTTCCGTTTCTCCTCTTCTGCAATTTCCCTTGTGCTCTTCCAAACGTTTAGAAACCGTTATTTTAGTGGTACCCACATAAACATCACCACAGCTGCATGGGATCCTATACACTCCAGCTTTTTCCAATGGTTTGCGAGCGTCCTTGGCAGGCTTAAGGTATTCCTGTATCTTCCTGGTGGGCTTGTAAATTATGGTAATATTCCGCTTCGTCAAGATCCTCCCTATTCTTTCCGTTACATTTTTAACAAACGGCAGGAAAACCTTAGATTTTGTAGTAGCCTGTACGTCAGTATGATTTCTGCGTGGCTGCCTCAACGCACGTTTTATTTCGGCGGACGAATATCCGTGATGATGATGATGATGATGATGATGGCTCCAGGTCTCTGAGTGCCTCTCTGACAATTGCTCGGTTCTCACATTGTATTGTAGGTCGACTGCTTTATTCGTGACACTGTGTTTGGCCACGGTTCAACCATTCCTGTCAACGTCGTCGAATAGTGGCGTCACTCGTATTCAATTGTCGAGTGATTCACCAATTACTCTGGCAGGCTTCGAGTCCAACTATGTGTCCTCTGTCAAATCTGCTTATATCGATCTCGTGCGTGTCCGTGAGGCATATTACTGTCCAACCGAGTCAATGGAATGAAACGTGCTGGTATTGACATGTCCCCTGTTTACTTTGCTTGCCAGCTGTGCAGTGAAATTACACATTCATTTATTGGCCACCAAACTTTACAATTTCAATTTTGTGTTTTCTGTTGATACCTGCAAGAATATCAGTTTGTCATAACTCCGTTCTGGTACCTCTTTTATTCCCCCCCTCCCATCACCTCCCCTTAGTGTGTATGTTAATTACCAGTGCACTTGTGGAGTATGCCAACAAAAATTATAATTCCACTTTCTGTGACCAAGTGAAAATATGGCTCTGTTAGCAGTCACAATGTGAAATGTTTCCTATTTTGATGTCAGTATGCTGTGTGTCACTTTTGACGTATGTGTGTGTGGTTTTTTTTTTGTTTTGAAGTGACTGTTGGTGTAAAGGGTAAACAAAGTTGAAGTTTTCTGTACATAACCCAATGGCTATTGAGAAGAAAGACCACGCAGTGGCGGTAAAGTTGTTTTGTCAGAACGGCAGCAATAGGAATGCTACATTGCGGGAATGTCGCCGACAGAGACAGCTGCAAAGAGGCCCCGTGTCAATAAATGGGTTAAAGAATATGATAAAGAAATTTGAAGGAATAGGTGAATTAGGTGGTGCAGCAGGGAGTGTGAGGCGACTCATTCCCTTGACAGTTATTGATGAACTCGCTGTAGCTATAGCCGACTGCGCAGCACACACCTGAGATTCTGCAGCCAGTGCTCGAGCTGTGTTACGGGAATTCTCTCTCCCCCGGTCAACAGCTCTAAAGACTTTGTGGTGCATTTCACACTGATATCTCCACAAGATTCAGAAAGTGCTCCAAATGAAACACCACGATAGGCTACAATGCACTTTGACCTTCGTTTTTTGGTGTGCACGGAAATGGATGAAATGTGGCCAGGGAATATTCTTTGGATAGATGAGCACATTTTGCTCTGCATGGTGCTGTGAAGGCACATATCAGTCACATGTGGGGTTCTGCTCCATCATATGTTGTGCAGGGACATCCGCTGCATTCCGCTTGTGTGACTGTGTGGCTTGGTTTCAGAAGCTGCTTCATTCTCAATCTGCTTTTCTTCAAGGAGAAGACACCTTGCAGGCTTATATGACGTGCAGTGACATCTGCACGTTATAAGAACCTCGTTGTGCAACATGTGATTCCAGCTTTGCAAGAACACAACTGTCTCCTCACCACTATTTTCATGCAAGATGGAGTGACACCAGGTGTCACTTGCCAGGTGTAAGATTTCTTTGGCAAACCTTCAGTAACAACCACATCATCACTAGGCAATTTCGAGATGTGTGGCGTTCTCCTGATCTAACTCTGGTTGTGGGGATATTTGAAATGTTGTGTCTATCAGGGCTGTATCCATCTTCTTTAGAATTCAAAAACACTATATACATAGTGTTAGACGTTTTTAGTTGTTTTGTCAAAAATGTAAGCAATTAGTTGTTATCTTGTTCCTTCAACAACTATTAACAACTTCTGTAAAGACAAGCCCGATACAAATGATAATGCAAAATTAAACAGTGCAAATGGTATGTGAACTGACAGTAAAAAAAAATTATAACACGGAAGTTTCTCTAGATGTTCCAAGTACCAGTAGTTGCAGATATACTTATCGTGTCAATTGTAGTAAGAAGGAAAGTTAAAAAGATCACAATAAAAAAGTAAGTACTGTAAAAGTAGGCCTAAGTATTGTAGCAAAATCAAATAATAATATTGTGAAACACCAAAGTTTAGCATAAATCAGGCTTTTAATTATAACAATTTGTCGGAGGGGGGGGGGGGGGGGGGGAGGGGCCTCAGACACCCAGCACCTCTGCCCCCCCCCCCCCCCCCCCAAAATCAGCACCCTGCTTCTTCTCAAGCTTGGCATTTGTGCTTACACCATGAATCTATGAATCTGATCCAGGAGGACAAAGTTGATGTATTGGCTTGTCATGTGTTGACTGTTTCTGGAAGAAGGTGGTAGCCCATACCCCCTACTTCATTCTAAACAAATCATGAGTGTTATTTCTAATGGACATTCCACAGTATTGTTGTTTGTCAATAATTTTGTTTGTTAGCCTCCCCTTTACAGTTTTACCATCGGTAAGATTCTACATGAAACCCTGTTTATACTATGAAAAACCTTGATACTGTTTTCAGAGTTGCTACCAATTGAAACAGCATAATTTCACCTTTGTAATAGTGGAATCCACAGCCTTCTATATAAAGGGCTGCCAGTTTTATTTGACCTTTAAGCAATGCATATAAAATGTTTTTAACATCTTAAACAGGCAGAGTGTGGGGTGACAACTAACTAATTTTCTGTGATAAATGATTTATATACCATGCCAGTCAGAAAACTGCAAATTTTACAATGGCATAAAAATTTTACACTTTTATTTTTTCTGTTCTAAGTCATCAGTTACTTGAACCAGCCAGTTACTGGAGCTCAGACCCATATCTAAATGTAAATGCAATATCCAATATTATGCCACTTACTCTTGAATTATTATAAAAAATCCGTGTTCATTTTTCTTTATTTTTATGCCAAAGAAATTGTCAGGGGTCCCCATTGTTATATTAGATTCACATTGTGAAGTGTCGAGAAAAACTGGAATTTCTTTTTGTCATTGCCAACAATTAGACCATCAACATAAGTTGCTGCATAAAATCTATTTTCATTGTATTTACAACAAAACAAAAAAGGATCTGCAGCAATATTTTGAAATTCTGCTTTTTTCATGACTCCCATAAAATATTTTATCCAGCAGTGTTGTTCTCGTTTCAATCCACAGAAACTCTGTTTCAGGAGACAAACTGTATGTGTATTATCTTCGAAGCCTTCTGATTCTTCCATATACACTTCATCTCGGAGTATTCCATTCGAAAAGGCCATCTTCACGCCATATCGTTTCAACACCATCTTCTTTGAAGCAGCTACCACCAAGAAAACTTGAATGGTGTCATAATGTGCAGCAAGACTTTATGCATCTTCTCAGTCAATTCCTTCTTGCTGAATATACCCTTTAGCAGCTAATAAGGCTTTGAAGCGAGTGCTTCCACCAGCTGCAAATTTTTGACATAGGACCCAGCAATTTTGTGATACTTGGGCATTCGTGGGATATTCAACTGATACCAATGTACTGTTTTTCTTTAGGTCTTCTATTTTTTCAGGAAAGCTTGCATCCATCTTTCCTTTTCATTTGACTGCAATACACCACAAAAACAGTTTGGATCTTTACGTTCACCAGCACTAACTTTTGTTATCATCAATAACTCGCCACTTTCTATCCAGGCTGGTTTTCTTTATTGTCTTCTGTTCTCCAATTTATCTTCATCAGAATACCCAGAGTCACCACCATTCAGGAATTGCATTGAATCTGTTATTTTCATCTGATGCTTTACTTCCTCCAGATTGAAATGCGTTAAATTTGTCTTCACTTTGTCTTCGTCTAGAATCAGACTGGAAGAAATGAAAAAAATTAATATGATCTCTACGGAAACTACAAACTATTTCTGGTTTGAATTTTATATCATGGCTCGAGACCACTTTTGTTTTGGAAGGAACCTGAGACTTTGTCAGTGACATACCCAGCAAGCTGTCCAAAATTTCCTTTTCATCAAACTGTGAATGAAGATGTTTGTTTATATGAACATAGCAACTTGTACCAAAAATTGTGAGGTGGTAAAGTTTTCCTACTGGTTGATTATACCACAGATCATATGGAAATTTGTATGGATCCTAAGACCTTCCAGTCTGATTTAAACTATGGACTGCTGTATTGCAAGCTTCTGTCCATAATCTTCTTGTTAGTTTTCTTGCATTCAGCATCAAATTTGCAGCTTCAACAGTTACTTTATTTTTACATTTGGCCACAACATTTTATTCAAGAGTATGGTATGGAGGAATCAGTAATTCTGTTCCCTTATCTATGAGAAATTGCTTAACTCTGTTGTTAAATTGTTTCATTCCATCACATCTAAACTGTTTAACAGCATGTCTTTCGGTTTGAGCTTCACTTAAAACAAACATAATATTGAGCCCCTCCAAATGACTGTGTACTCATTGGCCTGTTGATATCTGTGGAAATTAATTCTCCAGTAACTGTCGAGCAATTCACTCATTGTGTGAATGGTAGTCTGTGAATCTTTCCTAATGCACAATCATCACAAAATTAATCCGTACTACTTTCTATATTGGTGTTCAGTCCCTTCAAGATGTTCTTGACATGCTGTTTATTTTGATGACCGAGTCTTTAATGGTACATTTGTAATGTTTCAGAAGATGTCACTAAGTTTACTTGATTTCTGTATTCTGATCTAACAACATGCATGTCCAACACGTACAGCTCATTTGCCGCACAGCCCATCATGACGATATCGCCGCTGGCTTTTTCCTGAACCGTAACACTTTTACAGTCAAAAGTTATATTGTAGCCATTACATGTGGTGTGGCTGTTCTGTTGGAGAACAAATGAGCATTTACATCAGACACATCCAAAACATTTTCCATTCTAGCACTGTATCATTCATTGTTTCGTCTTATTTCGATATAGACTGTTCCTTGACCAAATTGACGCATACTGTTTATTCATATAATAGAGGGAAACATTCCACGTGGGAAAAATATATCTAAAAACAAAGATGATGTAAATTACCAAATAAAGTGCTGGCATGTTGATAGACATACAAACAAACACAAACATACACACAAAATTCAAGCTTTCGCAACCAGCAGTTGCTTCATCAGGAAAGTGGGAAGGAGAGGGAACGACGAAAGGATGTGGGTTTTAAGGGAGAGGGTAAGGAGTCATTCCAATCCCGGGAGCAGAAAGACTTACCTTGGGGGAAAAAATGACAGGTATACACTCGCGCGCGCGTGCACACACACACACACACACACACACACACACACACACAAGCAGACACGAAGGCAGGCTTGAGCCTGTGTAGAGAAATGGTTTGCGGGTGATCTTTTATCATAATGTCAAACGTCGTCTCGCCCCTCTGGAGTACTTCGAAGAGGCTGAGGTAAAGGGGTTGTGAGAGTTGTCTGACAGTCGTCCCTGAGCAAGACGTGTGAGCAAGTGCTGAGTGCGGTCGGCACGTTAATGTCAGATTGGGAATGGCTGACAGGTGGGTGTAGCCAGATGTTTCTGAAGTGTGCACGCATCCTTCCAAATAAGGCCTGGGAAGGAGGGGTTGGTTGGTTTTGGGGAAGGAGACCAGACAGCGTGGTCATCGGTCTCATCGGATTAGGGAAGGATGGGGAAGGAAGTCGGCCGTGCCCTTTCAGAGGAACCATCCCGGCATTTGCCTGGAGTGATTTAGGGAAATCACGGAAAACCTAAATCAGGATGGCCGGACGCGGGATTGAACCGTCGTCCTCCCGAATGCAAGGGAAGGAGGGGAACTCGGACCAGAGACAATTGTGGCACCTTGACTGCAGTTTTAAGGGTGTGGTGCCATCGTTCCACCAGTCCGTTGCTTTGCGGGTGGTAGGCTGTTGTACGAATCTTTTTAATACTGCAAAGATTACAGAGACTGTAAGAAGTGCAGATTCGAACTGTCGACCCTGGTCAGTTGTGATGGTGCACGGGTAGCCGAACCTAGTGATCCAAGAGGTAATCCAAGAAGAAACGAATCTTTTGGCCACAGTTTCTGCGGTGATGTTGGGTAAGGGGACAGCTTCGACCCAATGAGACATTTGGTCTGTAGTGGACAGGATATACCTGTGGCCCTCCGACGGAGGCAGGGGACCGATAAAGTCAATATGTACACGACAGAAACGTCCCTTGGGATGTCAAACTTGCCGGGTGGTGGAGGTGTGACATCCTATTTTGTTTCGTTGACTGGAAATGCAGCTGCATGCCCATGTTTGACAGATCCGTTTCACATATTTCCGCACAAAACCCTGGGTGAAGAGGTGGGTGGTGGCTCGGACGCCGGGGAGGGCGAGATTACGCGAGGCGTCGAAAACCTGTCGGCGCAGCGTGGGCGGCAGCAAAGGCCACAGAATTCCCACAGAAAAGTCGCACCACACTTAGTCCGAAATGCCAGGGAACTTAGACTCGGTAAACACGAGCGAAGACTGCGGGTCTGTGAGCAAACCCCGAGTGTCCTCGACCAAAGCCCGTAGCGGGGCGAGGTCGGATAAATCGACGATACTCGAAACGGCATTGATCGGCGAGAGGAAATCGGTGGGGATGTTCTCCGTGCCTTTGATGTAGTGTACACCTGTAGTAAATTGAGAGACCAGGTAAAGTGGCGGAAGCGTCGGGGAGGGGAGGATCCTCTGGCGGGTTGCAGAAGGCGTCTGCCAGCGGTTTGTGATCAGTAAGAATGAATAAAGGACGGCCCTCGATGTCAGTGCAGAAATGTTTGATGGCCTCGTACACTGCCAGAAGCTCTCCATCAAAAGCAGAATATTTCCTCTGTGCTGTAGACAGTTTTTTGGAGAAGAAATGAAGTGGTGAAACTGTGTCACCTTTGCTCTGTCGTAATACTGCCCCGACCGCGACGTCGCTGGCGTCCGTAGTGATGAACAAATCGGCAGACGTATCAGGGTGGGCGAGTACGACTTCGTGAGATAAAGCTGTTTTAAGAGCCCTAAAGCCTCTAGCACACCTTCAGCCCGACGGACTGGTTTAACACCCGAAGTTTGTTTGCCGGAGAGCGAGTCCGTCAGCGGAGCCTGCACGGTGGCGGCAGAAAGTAGGTGACGGCGGTAGTAATTTATAGTACCTAGGAAACGACTGAATTCTTTGTACGTAGCTGGGGGTGGCAATGACGCGGTAGCCTGCATGCGGGATTTGGGAGTCTGTATTCCGTCTGCCAAGACAGTGTAACCGAAAAATGTCACAGAGGACTAATGCAATTGGAATTTTTCTATGTTGACCTCAACACCGTTTGATGCCAAAGTCTGGGGGACCTGGGATAATTGATCTTCATGGTCTTCAGTCGATTTGCTGAAAATGAGTAGGTCATCCAGGTGTGCGAAGCACAACTCGAATCGTCGTAATATTGAGTCAGTGACACGTTGCCAAGTTTGTGCCGCAATCTTTAAACTGAATGGTACGAAGTTGTACTGGAACAAACCGAGCAGTGGGATGATCACACTCTTTGGAATGTCTTCCGGTGCTACGGGAATCTGGTGATAAGGACGTTTGCAGTCAATCTCACTGAAAATTGTGGCACCCAATAACATATGAGTGAAATTGTTTATGTTTGGCACGGGGTAATTGTCCGTGAATGTGCGAGCATTTAAATGTCTGTAATCTCCACACATTCAAAAAGAACCATCGTGCTTGGTGATGAGGTGATTTGGTGAAGACCAATTGCTATCTGATGGCTGTAGGATGCCTGCCTCCAGAAGTTCGTTATTTTGCTGCCGGACCGCGCACAACTTAATGGGGTTGAGGTGACTAACCTTGTGTCTAATAGGAGGGCCGGCAGTGGTAATTATCTCGTGTGTCGTTCCGTCAGTGACAAAAGAGACTGAGAACTGCACACGAGGCTGAGTAACGTTCTGATATTGGAGTTTTGGGACGAGTGGGGTGCGATGAATCGTAGTCGTCAGCACGAGTGGGAAAGGGCAACACGAAATTCACGTGCCTATTATGCGAGCGCTGTGTGCACTTGTTTGTAGAGATCGGCTGCGCGTGCAGTGCGGAGCGGAGTGGGGCAAGCAGTGACTGTTGTTAAAGTTGCCTCGGGCAGCTGGCGCGGGCGAGAGAGCCGCTGGCGTCGCGCGAGGGACGGCGATGGCCGCCGAGTTGCTTGGCTGCCGCGTGGGAGAGGGGGAATGTTTATCAACAAACAGGACGACTGCCTGCGTACAGTGTGTAAACTTTTAGATGGCAGACCTCTCCCTAGTCCTGAATCGGTAGAAGTCGGTAAACGTTGGGAGGCTTCGGTAGGCACGCAGTTTCGACTGCTGTCAACATTACGTAGCTGACTGTGTTGTACAAGGTAGCCATTGTCGTCTGCTTCGTTATTGTTTTGCACTGTACTGTTCTGCGTGTTTTTATTGTGCAGTTGGGCTAAACATTATCAAAATGAGTGAAGAGGCAGTTGCTGGCGCATCTCGGGAGTCGCCAACAACCTCTACTGGTAGGCCCACGGTTAGCAGGAAACCAGTATTACGTAGCAATGCTCGCAAAATTATATTGCGTGTGATTGAATGCTGTGAAAGGGAAAGGGAGCAGAAAAAATTGCTTCACCCCATTTACAAATCTTCAGAGCTGCTACATAAACAGGACAAAGCATGCGTAGCATTGGAAGATTCAAACAGTTTTCCAAGAATCATCCTGCCGTATCACCACAAACGCCTGACAAGAAAAGGTGAGTTTCCATTTCAGATATTTTGTTCGCGATCACTTTGAAGGAGCCCCCTATTTCATACTTCATTTTTCCTTACTACCGTATTGCAATCGGATGAATGGTGTGTGTGTGTGTGTGTGTGTGTGTGTGTGTGTGTGTGGAGCCATTCCAATCCCGGGAGCGGAAAGACTTACCTTAGGGGGAAAAAAAGGACAGGTATACACTCGCACACACACACATATCCATCCACACATATACAGACACAAGCAGACTAAAAACATGGGCTGAGGCCAAGAACGTTACCTTGCTAACACCCAAACACCGACTGCAGGAACTAAGTGACGCAAAGTCCTGCGGGGAACTTCACAGGCACTCGTCACCTCGGCCGATTATATTTATATTTTTTTGTTTTAATGTACATGACGATTTCAGTTTCGTTTACGAACAACATTTAAAGCGAGTTTTACTTCCAAGCCTTTCGTCAGCTTTCGTGTAAGCATGACGCGCAATTTGTAGTGCCAGCACTGCAACTGGTAGGCGTGCCTAGCCGCCCCCCCCCCCCCCCCTCCCCAACGGCTCCTCACCCCTCGCCAGCCAAAGGTTGCTTCCTCCTCTCCCCGCACTCCCCTCACATCTCTGCCATCTTACAGTTAACACACTGTAGTGGGTGTGGTCGTGCTGCAGGAGTGACTGTTATTAGAGACACTGTTTGAAACACGAGGCACTGCACGTAGTGAGCACTCGGGTGGTGCAGAGATCACTGAATGCGAATCGTCACACGCAATGAATGTTTTTGAACTAACCTGATGAGTGTTCGAACTGATGCTCGGCGATGAAGTTCGATCCGGTGAAGCAACTGCAGACTGCAGTTTCAACAGCGAGGTGCGGGCCGCAATGAGCTCGTTGTAGGTGTGAGCAATGTGTTGTTTCAACTCGTCATTCTCCCAGAGCAGATACACTGCTGAGCCGTATTCTGAAAGTAGGTTAGTGACGCACGTCACAGTCTTGCCCGTGAGGGCAGAACACTCGCGAACTAAATTCCGTGTTGCGGAATGAGGAGAATGGTTGCCGGAGCGTGGTATCTGAGTGATAGGCGGTTGGTGTAACGCTGAACACTGGACTACGTTCGGGGAGAGCTTGTAATGGGACAAAAAATCCGTACCGAGAATTGGTTCGGCGATGTAGGAGGTCCACGGGAAACGCAAAGAAGGGGATAGGTGCACTGTGACTTTCACAGAACTGACAGTTTGTAATGTTGATGTGTTGACAGCTCCTAGGAGAGACTTCGTCGGTGAAAAGTCGTTAGGAGCCTACGATCGAGGTACGATAGACACGTCAGCGCCAGTGCCAATTAGGTAGACAGACTGCGATGAAATGTCTGTCACGTATAAACGACTGCTTGGCCGAGGTGACGAGTGCAGTGTTAGGGGACGCCTGTGAAGTTCCCCGCAGGACTTTGCGTCACTTAATTCCTGCAGTCGGTCTTTGGGTGTTAGCAAGGTAACCTTCTTGGCCTCGGCCCCAAAAATCTTGTGGTACCGACGGTAAGGATGAGCTGGATGTGGCGGTGGCAGTGACTGTGATAGCGGGGGAGGCTTGTCCTTATTGATCTGTTCTGGGACGTAAACTTGGACGTACGGAACGTGGGAGATTCTCGAGTGTTCGGAAAGAGGAAAGAGCGAACGAGTACTGCCTGGCTGCGTAGAAGGCGTGGAAGCAGAACGGGCCCTGCCCCTGCCTGCAGACGGCCGGTAAACAGGAGGTGTAGTGTCACACAGCGACGTTGGATGAGCTAGGTGTTTCTGGCACAGGAGTGCATACAGCTGATCTGCGACGCGTAGGCGAGAACCGGTAGACTCGAAAGAGTGCGGCAGTAGGTGTATCTGTGAGTCGGTAGGTAACTTGGCACACTGTACCGTCCACAGGGTGACGTCTGGCATCATGTGTTCACTCACGAGTAACCTGAGGCGGGGCCAAAGTTGTGACGGAGTGCAGTCCACCAGGTGCTCCTCGTACAGAATCTTGATTATCAATTCCTGTGGCGGGCAGGCAAGTCGGTCCAATATCGTTTTCTTAGCGAACTCGTCAAGATGAATGAGACAGGCGAAATACCCTCAGACTTCAAGAAGAGTATAGTAATTCCAATCCCAAAGAAAGCAGGTGTTGACAGATGTGAAAATTACCGAACTATCAGTTTAATAAGTCACAGCTGCAAAATACTAACGCAAATTCTTTACAGACGAATGGAAAAACTGGTCGAAGCTGAACTAGGGGAAGATCAGTTTGGATTCCGTAGAAATGTTGGAACACGTGAGGCAATACTGACCTTACGACTTATCTTAGAAGAAATATTAAGGAAAGGCAAACCTACGTTTCTAGCATTTGTAGACTTAGAGGATCCTTTTGACAGTGTTGACTGGAATACTCTCTTTCAAATTCTGAAGGTGGCAGGGGTAAAATACAGGGAGCGAAAGGCTATTTACAATTTGTATAGAAACCAAATTGCAGTTAGAGAGTTGAGGGGCATGTATATTGAGCAAGCAGTAAAGGAAACAAAAGAAAATTTTGGAGTAGGTATTAAAATCCAGGGAGAAGAAATAAAAACTTTGAGGTTCGCCGATGACATTGTAATTCTGTCAGAGACAGCCAAGGTCTTGGAAGAGCAGTGAATGGAATGGATAGTGTCTTGAAAGGAGGATATAAGATGAACATCAACAAAAGCAAAACGAGGATAATGGAATGTAGTCAAATTAATTCGGGTGATGCTGAGGGAATTAAATTAGGAAATGAGACACTTAAAGTAGTAGATGAGTTTTGCTATTTGGGGAGCAAAATAACTGATGATGGTCGAAGTAGAGAGGATATAAAATGTAGACTGGCAATGGCAAGGAAAGCATTTCTGAAGAAGTGAAATTTGTTAACATCGAGTATAGATTTAAGTGTCAGGAAGTCGTTTCTGAAAGTATTTGTATGGAGTGTAGCCATGTATGGAAGTGAAACATGGACGATAAATAGTTTGGACAGGAAGAGAATAGAAGCTTTCGAACTGTGGTGCTACAGAAGAATGCTGAAGATTAGATGGGTAGATCACATAACTAATGAGGAAGTATTGAATAGAATTGGGGAGAAGAGGAGTTTGTGGCACAACTTGACTAGAAGAAGGGATCGGTTGGTAGGACATATTCTGAGGCATCAAGGGATCACCAATTTGGTATTGGAGGACAGCGTGGAGGGTAAAAATCATAGAGGGAGACCAAGAGATGAATACACTAAGTAGATTCAGAAGGATGTAGGCTGCAGTAGGTACTGGGAAATGAAGAAGCTTGCACAGGATAGAGTAGCATGGAGAGCTGCATCAAACCAGTCTCAGGACTGAGGACCACTACAACAACAAACAACAATGTAGGAATTTGGAGTTGTCATCAGTCACTTGATGCAGCTCGAAGAGGAACTCTACCAGTGCGAACCGTGAAACCAGATCGTCCTCGTACAGGGGAGGTAGCTCGGGTAGGTGGCCTGGAGGTGCAGACGGAGGTGGCTTCGGCGTGTCTCGTAAGGTCTGCGGTCCAGCTGCACAAGAGTTCGTGCCGGGATCCGGCATCACCGAAGTGGGAATGTTACTAGCACATACGTTCGGAACAACGGCTGCTTGTAATGTCTCCGAAGACGCCTGAAAACGTGACGTGGCGAGCACGGCCAGTACCGTGGGAGCGAACGGGTGAAGTCCCGTAAACTGGACCGGAAATTGCAGGTATAGCACTGACTCAAAAATGTCGCGGAAGGCCGGTGCAGCAGACACAGACGGTACTACAGAATGAGCAAGTGGTTGTATGGTTAGAATCTAGCCCCCCCCTGAGTGGGCGGGTGGGGGGGGGGGGGGTGGAGCTTAAAGTGGCAACAACGAGAGTTTTCCGCACACACTGGCCACGACGCACCCTTCATGGTAGGACTATAAAACACTGGTGAAACCTGTTGGCGGTGGCACTGTTGTAGTACAACGTTACTGGATGAAGAGGCTTTGTTGTGCACACGTACCCACGTGGTCGTGAAACTGGGCCACCGATCTGGTGGTTTGTTGTGGTGAACTAGATGCATAAAAATGTCTGTTACTGATTTATAAGGAAGGCGAGGCTGGCGTAGCTGGTAGTAGTTGACTGCGTGCGCGTTTTGCACAGATCGCGGCGTTGCACACAGCACGACTGTAACTGATGTTGTGGCGCGTAGAGGATCAAAGCGCGTGTGTGAATTTCGGTCCCTTTGAACTTCGTACGAGCGATCGATCGTCACACTGTTTGGTAGATCGCCCACTTCACTTTTCACTTGTTGTACGTAATCCGGCGAAACAAAACCTTAGTCCATTGTTTGAGGTAACTGCGTAGCACTCGGTCACTGTGCAGTTGCTAAAGTAGGGGTTATCCTCGTCGAAGATTGTTGTCCATTAACTGTGAAATAACTGACGGAAGGGGGTTGTGTTGGCCTGGTTGTAAGAGCTGGACCTCCAAATCTTCATAAAGAATGTTCGGTGATATAGCCATGGTGTTATATGTGAAACCTGTTGATTCTATACGACCGGCGCGGAAGTCGCAGAAGACGTAGAACCTTTTGTCTGGGGTCACCAACATGGGATTCTGGATACAGATTGTAATATATGTAATGAATAGTTTCCAAGTTTTCTATATACTCACATATTTACCGTAAAGACTGATACACATGAACACTGCATGAAGTACAAAGGCGGACTGAATTAAACATGGCGGCTCATCAGAGCAGTTAATGTTACAAAGATTGTAGTTTGTGCGGTCGATGTGACCTATTGATGCCACACTCTTCCCATTTTATGTACCCTTTCCTTTACAGCAGTTTTTCTGTAATTGTTTTCTTTTCTTGTCGCCACAAGACACTTAATGTTTTTTTAACTTCCTGTATTTAGTTAGTATCTGTTTTCAGAAAATTTTGTGCATTTTTAATGTTTGTTAACACTTTGGAGATTGTGTCCGTGAGTTCCTGGTGAAGCACAACACTGCTACAGCCACCATACAGTCTCAACCTCACTCCACCTGATTTTACTTTGTTTCCCCAAGGTGAAGAGTGTACTCAATAGATGCCATTTTGACAGCGTTAAGGCTGTCCATGCAGCTATAACAGCAGCTTTAGACTCATTTCAGATGAGAACAATGTATAGCCATCTTGCTACCTGTCCCTTGACTGGTGCTGCCTTCTGTTGTCAGTTTCTAGAATTATATCGAAAGAATCATTAATGAATGTAACAGCTGCTGCAAATGGCTGAGCAAAAATGATTGTATGGATGTAATTTCATGTGTGTGCTCATTAAATGTCATAGTTTGCAGTAATTCTGTTACAAATATGTTACGTTTGTTGAGCGAGCAAGAAATTTTGGAAACTGCTTCATAACTTATGTTGCACTTTTTTCTAGGAAGGGTAATTGTACTTTCTTTCACCATTATTTCAAAAATCTATCAAAGAACTAAAGTAAATACAAAAATAAATCTTGAGCTTGGTCCTTTTTTATTGTTTATTACACGTGAAGATACATCAATTACATATGTGCCAATAACTCTTCAAAAATGGCATAAATGACCAGTTTCCTATGCCTGGTATTCTTCTCAGTGGTCAGTCTTCAAAGTGTTAAAAATTTACTTTTTTCTGCAGAAATTGTGAAGCCAGTCCTAGTGCTATTTCTTGTAAAAGATTAGTTTGTAGTAGAACAGATATCACATTTTCAGAAAGTATAGCAAAATTATCTACAAATGTGAGATAGTTTATTCCAAAATTTTTGTTTTGAGTTCGCAGTCTTATTGGTGACATGTTATATTAGTTTAGCTTTTGTGGCAAATTCTCATTGTTTTTCTAGAACACAGGTAAAAATAATTGTGGGTAGGCCACACATAGTTGTACACCTGTGTTTATTTCTTCCACAAATTTAGCTTTAGATACTGTATCTGTTAAGTGTTTCAGAAATTAGATTTGCTGATTTAGATTTTATACCAGATTCTTATAATATTTTATCCATTATTTATCTGTCAACACAATCAAAGACCTTAATATTTTATCCATAATTGTGTGTCAACAGAATCAAAGGGCTTTTTGAAATCAAAAAACATTACTACAGTATCTTTGGGATTCAGTAAACTGTGGTGAATAATTGATTTCAGATTAAACATTTGTTCAGAATGTGGTCTACCCTTCCTAAAACGACTTTGATATTCACTGAAATGACTGTCCAGTGTTGTTTCTACGCTGTTCAGTAGAACATTGTAAAATATTTTATATGCATCTGGTAGCAAAACAGTTCATATGTAGTTGTTAATGTGTCATTTATTGCCTTTCTAATGTAGTGGTTAATAGCCTGCTTCACAGCATTATTGTTCAGTTTTTCAAGGTTTTTATTACTTCATCAGTATCTTTGAAACTTCTTATGGATTTTTATGAGCGTTTGAAAATTCCAGCTTATGGATTGGTGAAGGACTATAAATAAGCTGATCAAAATATTTTGCAGGTATTTCACTATGTTCAGTGTTGTTTAACCCAAAGCTGCCATTTTCATTTATAAAACAAACGCTTGGGGTTTGTTATCCCTTCATTCTGCCCTTAACTGTGTGATAAAAATTACAGGTATTGTTTTTGAAATGTTTTCCTCAATTTCCATGAGCATTCTCTTTTTAGAATATCTCTCTCTCTCTCTCTCTCTCTCTCTCTCTCTCTCTCTCTCTCTCTCTCTCTCTCTTTTAAAAACTTCACGTAGTTCTAATTAGCATTGCTGTTTCCTTCCTTTGATGTTTAAATTGACCACAGTATTCGATTTTCTTTAAGTATTTCCACTTTTTTCCCATTTTGGCCTTCTCTGTTAAAGCTTCATCATATAGTTCATTCCATCATTTTTTTTACCGATTCATATGTTTTCTGTGCAGCGTTACTGTTTTCATTAGATAATACTTATCAGTTGCCATGTTTAGCTATTTTCATTTTGTCTTGATGTTTTTGAACTGTTTATTTTGTTATATTGAGTCTGTCTGTATTATATTTGATGAGTTTTTGTGATTTTCTTTTTATTTTATTAGGTAGGAGATTAACCTTTATACATTTCATTTGTGTTTATTTTGTTTTATCTGATGATTTTTTTTTTTTATTTATTTTTTTTTTTTTTATTTTGCAATTTGTTAACATACCAAATATAATTTCACAGGCTTCAATAATTCAAGAGGAAAAGATTTTTTCTGGAATAACAGACATCACAGAGAGAATATTATCACGTCGCGTGCAATACAATGCCATAAATGATATGATTGCAGACAGACGAAGTTTCTTGGTTGACGGTGATTCGTTATTGTTAAATGCAGTGGGACAAAGTGGTTTGGACAGTGCTGGAGGTGGACAAATGTTGCATTGTGTGTATTTATGTGAACGCCTGCTTCAGATTTTTGCAAGAGTTAGCGGAACCTTTGAAATAGTATTTTCGAAAGTCTGGGACAGAATTCTGAAGGACAACCATAGCATCCGTTTGGCCAGATCAGTCTTAAAACATCATTTCAGACATAATACAAAATTCTTTGTTCATGAAATTGAAGCAATTTGGAGTGTAGATTTTAGGCAAATTCTCAAGCACTTGAGGCCCAGTTTTTTGTTGTGTGACATTTCACCAAAAGAATGCAGCTCATATTTTTCTGAGGACAACTACAGATGGGTGAAGGTGATGTCGTGTGCAAACATTTTGTACAGTATTGGACAAGGACTACCTTGTGTCGATTTTCGTAACATTACTCTTGAGGTTTCTACTATTCATGCATATTTTATTAATGTTGTACCTGACATTAGTAGGTCGCTTCAGATCATCTCTAGAAAACTCGTAAACATCACAAAAGACTGGAATACACTGAAATTATTCATTCAAATTCCACAAGACTTAATAAGTGTTAGAAGAATCGTATACATTGCCTCTGCTGCCAAGTACCTTACTTTAAACAAAGACACTGATGCGATGATACTAGTGAAGATCCTCCTCCTGAAATGTGCACTCCTGGATGCTCTGCCTCTGAAATTCAGAGCATTTCCACAACCATATGAAGTGCCAAAGCAAGTTTCACATTTCATAACAGAAATTCACAAATTAATGCACTTAATAATGGAAAATGGACTGACATACGATTGTTGTTTTAGTACTGTATCTGACATTTGGCAGGGTAACTTATTTTTGAAGCTCCTTGTGACTTTAAGAAACCGTGTACTTGAACAAAAATCTGGACTTGGTAATGTATTGGGTGAAATTTATGTACATTTAACAGCTACTTTGAGTGATCTTTGGGGAAGCACATTGGAGTCCTTTCCAATAACATCAGAAGGGTTAAAGTGGACTCACAAAATAAAATTTGTGCAGAATCGAGATTCGAAGCCAAATACTGATGCTGCAGCTCTTGCACAGTTTGACCGACTTCTCCCAATATCGTGCAGTCTCACAAAGGAGTTTTGTGGTGAAGAAGTTTTAAACAATCTTGCTAGACTTCAAAATCGTGCAGCAGAAATGCAGTTATTTATTTCCAGAAACCTCGCTTTTGAAGAAAGACACCATTGGCATTCTCGGAAAAAATTGACTGATGATTTCAGCAGAGTATTTGACGATAGAAAAACATTCAGAAACAGTAAAGGAGGAAGATATGCTGAAAAAAAAGCACAGAAACATCAGGCCCGATTTGCAAGATACATGAATATTTACGGAAGCAATCTCGAAGGAAGATCGATACAGAGAGACGTAATTGTTAGGGGAACCAAACAAAATAACAACACTGCCAGTGTAGTTAAAAGTAAAAACTATCAAAAGAAGAAACCTGAGAAACCAAAAATGGCAGATATTATAAGAAAACAGAATAATGAGAGAAAAAGACATCAAAATGAAGATAGTGATAAAGTTATGTTTAAAAAGAGCAGTGCAAAAATTAAGAGCTTTCTCCTGCAATTTAAATTTGACATTGCATTACAGGAATTACAGCTGTTGCAAAAAAATTTGAAAACTGAAATATTTGAACTGGAAACAGAATTACTGATGGCAGAAACGTTGCACAAAAAATTGCAGTTTGATTATAGAGAGAAAGGTGCTGGAAGTTCACACATTCTTGAGCTGTACAAAGAACTTTTTCTGCTCTTAAGAGACCTTCTTATTGGTTCGGAGTCCAAGTATAAATTATCTGACGAAAACAAAAAGCAAATAGCGTATTATCTAACTTGTCTGAACATGCACGATATAAGCAGTGAATGGAATTTGCCGTACGTTCAAAATTATGCTAAAATGACAATTATAGATATAAAAATGTCGTGGGCGGAATTTCAGCTGAAACATTTAGGCCCTTCCTTAATACGAAAAAATCGAGGTGAAATTGACGACGAGCTAGGGTTTGCCCCTGATGACTGGCAGAAAATGCTAATTGACACAGTAAGGAAACGACAGTCAGCCGTTGTGGTTGCTCCAACATCCTCTGGCAAAACGTACGCATCTTACTACTGCATGAAGTCGGTGTTAAAGGAAGGGCACGAAGGTATTGTTGTGTATGTTTCCCCCACAAAGGCTCTTGTTAATCAAGTAGCAGCAACTGTGTATGCACGCTTTAAAAATGTTACAATGCCACCTGGTCTTTCAGTTTATGGAGTATTTACTCGTGATTACAGAGAAAATGCATTGACCTGCCAAATACTGGTGACTGTGCCTGAATGTTTGGAGATCTTGCTTTTGTCACCTCGCATGTGCAGTTGGGTTAGGAGGTTGCGATACATTATATTTGACGAGATCCACTGTTTGTCGGGAATCGCCGGTGGGCTGTCCTGGGAAAGTGGATTATTACTTACACGTTGTCCCTTTTTAGCTCTTTCTGCAACAATTGAACAGCCTGAAATTTTACAACGCTGGCTACAAGAATCGATGAATTTTAAAAAGGATAGAGATATGCAGAATGGATGCAAACGAGATGATTCACATTATGTGGTATCTCTTATAACACACAACGAAAGACATAATGATCTTAAGAAGTACATCTACGTTCACGAACAGAATTCGTTAGTCCATGTGCATCCGTATGCGTGTCTTACAAACAAGGTAATAGACACTTACAGTGGTATTCCATCTCATCTGACCCTCTCTGCTGAGGAGACATTATCACTGTTCGGTGCTCTCCAGGCCACCGAACAAATACACACAAATATAGAACATTTGAGACCAGAAAGATTCTTCCGAGTAAATAGCCAGAAACTTTTTATTACTCGATCGTCAGTTAAAGAGTATGAAAAGGAACTGAGGGAATTGCTCAGTAAATGGGCACAAGAGTTTAATGATTCATTTGTATCTGTGGTCAGTCGTTTGGCTCATGGTGCACAAAATCTTCGTAATTTGCCACCGAAGGTAGTACCGATATTTCAACTTCCGTCCTTAATTGAAACTTTGGAAAAAAACAAAATGTTCCCAGCAATTGTGTTCCTCTTTGATCGTCATTTGATACATACATTTTTGAGGCTGCTAAATAGATACTATGATGCAAAAACACAAGGAATTTTGGGCAGTTCTTCAGATGATAGTGATGGAATAAGCACAACAGCAGAAACAAAGACAAGGAAAGGTAAAACAGTTACTGTGAGAAAAAGGAGAACATACTCTTTGGGACTATTGAAGGGAAATGCTTCTTTGCGCAGTGTTGGAGTAGTTGACAGCGACGATTTAAAATTTATTGAAAATCGTCTCATAGGAATTGGCCATACGAAGGATGACCCATTTGTGAAAGGGTTAAGAAATGGTATAGGAATTCATCATGCAGGCCTTAACTCAAAACAGAGAGTAACAGTTGAAATGATGTTCCGTATGAAAGTGCTTAATGTTGTGTTTGCAACTAATACCTTGGCTCTTGGCATACACATGCCCTGCAAGACTGTAGTTGTGGCTACAGATAGTTCATTTCTAACACCACTGAATTACCATCAGATGTCTGGACGTGCAGGAAGGCGAGGGTTTGACGCTGAAGGAAATGTTGTATTTTGGGGAGTAAACGAATCAAAAATTCAGAATCTCCTCACTGGAAAGCTACCAATTCTGTGGGGTAACTTCCCCATGAGTATATCTCTAGTGCTACGGCTTCTGCTTCTTGTCAGCATGTGTGAAGTGACAGTGCCAGAAAATAATGCCGATAGGGGAACAGTGCAGAAAGAGGCAGTATCAAGGTTGGTACAACAAATTAAAACTGATTTTCAGTAAAGAATGCTTATTAATTTTTGTGTGCAATGACCATTACTTATGCTCAACATTTTATTTTTTTTCTCAGAGTACGTTCTGTTGTAGATGATAGAGCTGTGTTTTTGTTCATCTCATAATGAAACATGGAGGAGTCATCAATATCCTTCAACATGAATCACCTAAACAATATGGAAAGGATAGACATTACTACTCACCACAAAAATTTGATATATAGATATGAGCGATTTATAAAACAGTTACTTGAATATCACAGTGATTATGATACTTTTTCTTTTCTTTGAGACAAGGAAACTAGTACTATGTGCACACTATAAACTAAACTAACAATGTCACATAAATATGAAATTTTAGAATAAAAATTGTATGAATTAAAAAGTGATAATCTTCACTGAAGAGCAAGTAATTTGTTATATAACGATATTGTCTGTCAACTTCTGCTTAAAAATAGCTTGTGAGTTTTTTTAGAATGCAGGAAATGTGTCTGACAGAAAATACGGGCATATGATTTGATTCAACAGTTTTATTTGATTCATTAATGATTTGCAGACTTAAATAACATCTTTGCTCTTTTTCCCCAGGGCTCTGACTTTCCTCAACTGCAACTTAATCTATCAGCATTTTGCAGAGTTAAAACAACAAATGAAACATTTCTTTGCATTTTCAACGCAGTTGCTGATGATGCAGGTAGGCTATTAAGCTATGAAAAAACAGCATTAATCTCTTGATTAAGAAGATGTGACTGGAAAGTGGAGGAAGGCATGCAGCTACTTCTTATATTCATTGCTTTGTCAGTTGCATTTTAAATGATTTATTGCATAGCTATTCTTGTATTTAAAGAAGAGTGTCGTTATCTTGGAAAGGTAACTATATGTATTTAATTTTCTGAATATAATAGAGGGAAACATTCCACGTGGGAAAAATATATCTAAAAACAAAGATGATGTAACTTACACAAACGAAAGCATCGGTATGTTGATAGAGACACTAACAAACACACACACAAAATTCAAGCTTTCGCAAGCAACGGTTGCTTCATCAGGAAAGAGGGAAAGACGAAAGGATGTGGGTTTTAAGGGAGAGGGTAAGGAGTCATCCCAATCCCAGGAGCGGAAAGACTTACCTTAGGGGGAAAAAGGGACAGGTATACACTCGCACACACACATATCCATCTGCACATATACAGACACAAGCAGACATATATATGGAATGACTCCTTACCCTCTCCCTTAAAGCCCACATCCTTTCGTCTTTCCCTCCCCTTCCCTCTTTCCTGATTAAGCAACCGTGGGTTGCGAACGCTTGAATTTTGTGTGTGTGTGTGTTTGTGTTTGTTAGTGTCTCTATCAAAATACCAACGCTTTCGTTTGGTAAGTTTCATCATCTTGTATTTAATTTTCTATTGACAACAGAGTCACATTTAAAGCTTTATCAACTTCCAGTAACTAAACAGTTCCTTTGGAATAAATTTCTTGCTGCAATGGTTTCCCATGACAAAAAGATTGTAAGGGGGGGGGGGGGGGGGGGGGGAGGGTGAGATTTTCCTCCGTTTCATATCGTGATATATTGTTTGCGATTAGTAATCGTCACCATGTGATTCAGTAACAAAGAGGCGATAAACATCTGCATGTCAGCTAAAACTTTTGCAGATAATTATTGTCACACACAGGAACCATGTTTTCAGAGCAAAGGTCTTCATCTGTATGTACGTCTACATCCATCCTCTGCAAACCACTGTGAAGTGCAGCGCTTGGACTTTCCATTGCACCACATGTTGGGGTTTCCTCCCATTCCATTTGCACATAATGAGCATGGTAAGAACGATTGCTTGTACGCTTCTGTGCCCACTGTAAGTAGTCTATTCTTGTCTGTGGAGTCTCTATGCGAACAATACTTAGATTCCTCAATTAAAGCACGTTCTTAAAACTTTACAATTACACTTTCACAGCATAGGTGGTGTCACTCTTTTCAAGTTGTGACCTCCCCTTCTCTCTTTGCTCCGTTTCTTTCGCTGATCTTTCCTCTTCTTTCTTCCTCCTTCGTACCGCGGCTATATCTCGGGGTTTTCGATGCAGAAATGTAGTGAGAAGGGGGCACTCGTGTGTCGTGGTTCACGATATCGTACTGCTGTGAGCGAGCATCACTCGTGCCTCTGGTTTGAGAAGACTGGTGACTGAAGTACGAACATTTCTCAAAAGAAAAACAGGTATGTGCTCTCTTTTCTTTTAAAACTATAAATAGTACCATAACTAGTACTATCTACCATTCTACTAAACCGAATGAGTGCGACACTATTGATGAAGTTTCAACCTCAAAAGAAGTTTATTAATACCAATTAGCTAAAATAAAAAAAACTCATCCAATCCAGAAGTCACTCACAGTTAGAGTAATTACTTTCTGATGTGTGTGTAGTAGTCATTGATACTTAAAACATCATTTCAGTAATTCTATCACAATCCATTTATGAGTTGCTAAGCAACGTATCAACAAGCTGACTGTGTAATAATTCATATTCGTCGTATCCCGACAGTAAATTGGTCCTCGCTTGCTTTCAGCTTCAATATAAATACTAGGCCACTCATATATGTCTTTGATACTTATTATCAAGCTAATGTCCATAAATTGCGATTAATGTTACTGAATCCGACACGTGATGATAACACCCAATATCCTGCCGCATAGCTTAAGCTCCGCACTGATATTTGAGAATTCACGTACAATTTGTTTGCACCAAAGTCGGGCCGTGGTTCCCTAGAATAATTTTTAAATCAACTTCGGGTTGTAAATGAACAATTCTGAGCCCATTTGTGAAAGTTACCGAAGATCCACACTTGATGACTACTTGTTCGTGCACTCAGCAACACGGAAGTTTTTGTTCTTGCAAAGAGAAAACATATCGTGCATAATCCAACAAGGTGATTTGTTATGTCAAAACATATTTATATGCATCTCATTAAAACTGATTACCTATTAAATCCTTTACTCTGTAAATAATCAATAAAATTTAAAAATGAATAATATGTATAAAAAAAAATCTCAAGTTGATATGAAGTCACGGGTCACTACTAGTTTCGACTCCCCTACACTCGTGTGACGCAAAATAGATCAGACTTATTGGACATATTCATGTAATGCTACAAAGTGTCTCCCATTTCAGGTTTTTAGAATGTACATGACGCTCTTCCGTAAGTGAAACAAACCTTGCCACCATTTGTGCAACCCTTCCTTATTCAGTTTCCACAGTTACAACGTATTTGATATATGCCCTCCATGCTGGTGCAATATTCTAGGAGGGGTTGCACGAGTGTTATGTAGACTGATTCCATTTTTGCAGTATACTATCAATAGATCAAAGTCTATGACTTGTTTCAGTTATGTTTGAGCCTAAGTGACCACAAATTGATGTATCCAGGTATTTGTATGAGCTGACGAGTTATTGGTTCCAGTTGTGATTTATTGATTTTGTAAAATGTAAAATCAAAAGGACATTCAGCTGTTTATATTTCGAGTGTAATTTATTTATGTGACCAGTTTTGGGTTTTCTCTGTGCCGTACACGGGCCCCCTGACTGAAGTAACTGGTATCTGTACCCTTCTTTTTCAACAGATTTAGACGGTTTTGATTTTACATTTTATATTGAACAGCCAAAGCCCCTCAGCCATCCTGTACAAAAATGGACCTTTCAGAGAATTGATTTTGTAGCCATAGAATACCACTTTTTATGGGAAGTGCATAATTCCACATTTATGAAAATTTCGACGAAGTTGCCAGTCTGTGCACTTCTTTGAAATTTTACTAAGATCTCCCTGAATATTTCTGCAGATTTTTATGGATAGTTCTCTATTACAGCTAACAAAATTATCTGTTAATACCATCTGCAAGGTCATTAATGCCCAACATAAACAGCCAGAGCCCCAATACACTTCCGTGCAGTTCACGCTAAGTTACTTCTATGTTTGTCACTGACTCTCCATACGAAGCAACACGCTGCATCCACACTCTCAAGAAAGTCACAAATTCCATTTGATATCCATATAATCATATTTTCACTTATCAGCAATGGTGTGGCACTGAAACAAATGCTTCCTAGAATTCAAGGAATACTGTGGCTGCCTGACTACATTGATCTGTAGCTTTGAGGATGTAATGTGAGAAAAGTAAAAGTTGTTTTCAGAAACAGTACTGGTTGGCTTGGAGGAAGTAATTCTGGTCAAGATATATTATTATGTTTGAGTTCCCACTGTTGTTGTTGTGGTCTTCAGTCCTGAGACTGGTTTGATGCAGCTCTCCATGCTACTCTATCCAGTGCAAGCTTTTTCATCTCCCAGTACCTACTGCAGCCTACATCCTTCTGAATCTGCTTAGTGTATTCATCTCTCGGTCTCCCTCTACGATTTTTACCCTCCGCGCTGCCCTCCAATGCTAAATTTGTGATCCCTTGATGCCTCAAAACATGTCCTACCAACCGATCCCTTCTTCTAGTCAAGTTGTGCCACAAACTTCTCTTCTCCCCAATTCTACTCAATACCTCCTCATGAGTTACGTGATCTACCCATCTAATCTTCAGCATTCTTCTGTAGCACCACATTTCGAAAGCTTGTATTCTCTTCTTGTCCAAACTATTTATCGTCCATGTTTCACTTCCATACATGGCTACACTCCACACAAATACTTTCAGAAACAAATTCCTGACACTTAAATCTATACTCGATGTTAACAAATTTCTCTTCTTCAGAAACGCTTTCCTTGCCATTGCCAGTCTACATTTTACATCCTCTCTACTTCGACCATCATCAGTTATTTTGCTCCCCAAATAGCGAAACTCCTTTACTACTTTAAGTGTCTCATTTCCTAATCTAATTCCCTCAGCATCACCCGACTTAATTTGACCACATTCCATTATCCTCGTTTTGCTTTTGTTGATGTTCATCTTATATCCTCCTTTCAAGGCACTATCCATTCCGTTCACTGCTCTTCCAAGTCCTTTGCTGCCTCTGACAGAATTACAATGTCATCGGCGAACCTCAAAGTTTTTATTTCTTCTCCATGGACTTTAATACCCACTCTGAATTTTCTTTTGTTTCCTTTACTGCTTGCTCAATATACAGATTGAATAACATCGGGGAGAGGCTAAAACCCTGTCTCACTCCCTTCCCAACCGCTGCTTCCCTTTCATGCCCCTCGACTCTTATAACTGCCATCTGGTTTCTGTACAAATTGTAAATAGCCTTTCGCTCTCTATATTTTACCCATGCCACCTTCAGAATTTGAAAGAGAGTATTCCAGTCAACATTGTCAAAAGCTTTGTCTAAGTCTACAAATGCTAGAAATGTAGGTTTGCCTTTCCTTAATCTTTCTTGTAAGATAAGTCGTAGGGTCAGTATTGCCTCACGTGTTTCAATATTTCTGTGGAATCCAAACTGATCTTCGCCGAGGTCGGCTTCTACCAGTTTTTCCATTCATCTTTAAAGAATATGCGTTAGTATTTTGCAGCCGTGACTTATTAAACTGATAGTTCGGTAATTTTCACATCTGTCAACACCTGCTTTCTTTGGGATTGGAATCATTATATTCTTCTTGAAGTCTGAGGGTATTTCGCCTGTCTCGTAGATCTTGCTCACCAGATGGTAGAGTTTTGTCAGGACTGGCTCTCCCAAGGCCGTCAGTAGTTCTAATGGAATGTTGTCTACTCCCGGGGCCTTGTTTCGACTCAGGTCTTTCAGTGCTCTGTCAAACTCTTGTCCACATTCGCCCCTGGAAATGTCTTACAATTTAAAACCTGGTTCCTAAATCTCTGTCTTACCATTATATAATCTATCTGATACCTTTTAGTATCTCCAGGCTTCTTCCATGTATACAATCTTCTTTCATGATTCTTGTACGGTAAAATGCTCATTTGTATAAGGCTTACTCTGGCATGCAAGGCTCTGTCTGAGTGGACCTTCAGTTGCTCAGGTGTTTGTGGGGTCGAGATGGAACCCTGAAACTCAAACATATCAACTCCCAGTGTGAAGGGAGGAAGGCTAGTTCTCCTGATAATCAAATTGTGTTTAGCAACGGGGCTCAAGGATTCATAAATCAGAATGTGTCTGTAGTGATCAAGAAGAAGAAAGTATGTTTAAAGAAATGTCCTCTTCCTATATTCAAAAGGCCGAGAAGGCTTGCCGATACCTTAGAACCTGTAAACAGCTTACGAAATGCTTCCTTCTTGTTCGAGACTTGTAGGGCAAAGCAGGTGGAACTTCTTAGGAAGTGACAAAAATTAGATGACTGTGATGTAATTGTGGAGTTGCATAATTCTCTTAACTCAGGCAAGGTTGTGGTCGCATGCCACATTACGGATATCGACATTGCGTAACTTAAACGAGGATCAGCATCACAGTGGAATTTTCTTTGAAAAAAAAAAGTAAAGGAGAAATTGAGAAGGCCGCCATCTTTCGACTTTCATTTCTCCAGTGCTGCCTGAACACATCGTGACAGGGTTCCTCCAACTTAGGGTTAGGCCTCACACACCTAACCCTACATGGTGCTATGAATGGCAGCATTTTAGCTATACGGTACTGAGAGTCAGAGGTGTAGGAACTGTGGCATGGCATCCCATGAAGCTGGGACCGATAGACTTTCTACAGCAATCTGCATCAACTGCTCCACGAGCCACCTAGTCTGGAGCCAACACTGCCCTGTTTTTACTGAGGAATGCAAAATTCAGGAAATAAGAGTCATCAAGAAGATCACCTATCAAGAAGCCAGAAAGAAATACGAGGCAATAAAACTCCCTGTCTTTTCCACTTCTTATGTCTGTGGTGCAGAAACCTGTTTCCGAGGTCAACATATCGATGCAAACTAGGTCCGTTATACCATCGTGCACCACCAGCACCTATATTTGCACCTAGCGAGGTGGAGCAGTGGCTAGCACACTGGACTCGCATTCGGGAGGACGACGGTTCAACCCCCGTGTCCGGCCATCCCGATTTAGGTTTTCCGTGATTTTCCTAAATCGCTCCAGGCACATGCCAGGACGGTTCCATTGAAAGGGCATGGCCGACTTCCTTCTCCGTCCTTCCCTACTCTGACGAGGCCGATGACCTCGCTGTCTGGTCTTCTCTCCCCTCCCAAAAACAACCCCCCCCCCCCCCCCGCAACCTCTATATTTGCACCTGCAGATGCCAAAGCAAACTGAGTAAAGACATAACAATACACACAGCTACGATGGATGAGATCAGCAATATGTTTACAGTGAACATTGAGAAGGCACTGCCTCTCCGTACCCACTTTCCCCGTCGTCCTCGAAGGGAACGGGAGCAGGAAAAAGGGTCTCTGTGTCAGGGTCAAAAGCTGTCCTGGACATCGTTAGACCAAAATGTTGGATATTTGAGGATCTGAAATGCACTACTCACATCAAAATCGTGAAAATGGGCCAAGCTACCCATTTTATCACCACTACTGGTTCTCCTGTTTGCCTCTCTTGCAGACACTGCTCAGTGGGTATTGGATGACAACCTTTACGGTAGCAGCCGCTACTCTGTCTGGACCTGTCTGCTCTACGGAGAAGATCCTGAAAGGAAGCCGTCGAGATGGCCGTTTAGAAAGGCTGATTGGATGCTTTACGGACAATTGGCTGTTTCCGAGCAGTGTGACAGGATGCAGAACTGGGTCGATCACATTACAGCTGTGATTCCCTGTGCCGCTGAAGTGTCCATTCCGAAGTCAACAGAAACACCTAGGAGGCAGGCTGTCCCTCGGTGGAATTATGAGTATCATTTTGTTATCAGGTACAGGAGCACAGCTATGTGCATATTCAATTGGTGCCTTACAGGTTTGAATCTTGCAACTGTTTGAAAGGTGCAGGCAAAGTCAAGGAGATAGTAAACAGAGGTCTCGGCAAGAGTTCCTGAACTCCATTAGAAGGTCCACATCCACAAGCAAATATGGGAAGTGATCAGGAGGATCTCAATGTGCAGCTCGTGACCACTGGTAGCAGCTGTACAAGAGCAGGGGTCTCTTAACATAGCTGCGAGACTTGCTCAGACAGTGGCTGAATCATTTAAGTCCCCTACAGCTTGTAACATTACGAGCCAAGATAGCTGTAACAGAAATTGAATAGTGTAAAGTTATCATTAAAAACGCACGCCATGCGATTTGTGACAGTTTGGTTGGTCATAATAGTAGTAACATGCTTTTGAATGCAATTAAAATATAACGGCGATACCTGTTTAGTGTTATTGGAAATAATATGTAGTAAATTAATGAGTAAGGTAGCTGATCCTATAAAAACAGGTGAAATTGGGCATATTAAGGTGTTTTGCTTTATGTCGACTAAGCCGATGATACGGCGTCTTTTTTTCCGTTTACTCTTAGAAAAAAAACAAACAAGTAACGAAGTGCTAATTGTGCGTTGTGAAAAATATAGGGGCGAATTTTAAATAGCTACAGTGTATAATCAGACTAACAAATGGACATTCAGTTACGCGAAATAGCGGACAGCGAAGTGTGGTCATTAAATTGAGTACACCTACAGGGCGGTCAATTCCGGGATAAGTCTATTCGCATCTCACGAGGGACGCGGTATTGAGACCGTTTTTTTTTTTTTTTTTTATTATATCATGGAGAGCGGGCTTCAATTTATAAAAAGGAGAAAAGCTGTATCATTATCTTTGACTGTTGGTGTTATGCAACCAAAACTGTTCATCAAAGGGTTTCGGTGAATGAGTGGTGAATGCGAAATGAAACTGTGAACGAAGTTATGTTAAATAAAGCAGAAGAGACAAGACAGTTTGGTCGTATCTGTTATTATTCCATAAACCGTAACATTTCTTCTTGTTGTACGAAGCCTTTATAGACGATCGTTATGACAATTTGCTTTGAAGGGATCTTGTTACGAGTTACGTTTTTGGGACCTGGTCAACAGGGGATAGTTCGTAGATCTTAACTACTGCAGCTATTCTGGAATCAGGTGCTACCGTGACCGTTGTGTGTTGTCAATGGCTTAAGGTCATCATATCTCATGCTCTAAGATCGACGCGCCTTTCCTCTTGGTATAACGGTGTCTCACAGTAACAACGACAATGCCGACGGCGAAGGAAGATACGGTAGAAGCTGATTCTATCCAGGATCCGACTTTCCATCAATATTGGTAGACATGGGAGAAGACTGATTTAGGTATTCTGTCCACCATCTTGGAGGAACACAATCAGCCTTTCTGTTTGTGGGAGTTGGATTCTGCATTGTCAGTAGCTTGCGATACTACTGCCAGATAATAAAGTACAGCGTGTTGAAACAGCCAGACCTTCAGTCAGAAAATGCCCTCCTTCAACTCTGTACTGAAATTTGGATGACAGAAGACTTCCCCAACTTGTGGAAAGAATCTATTTTAATCCCAATTTTGAAACCAGAGAAGGGTTGGATGAATCCTAGTACAGTCATGCTCATAAATTAAGGATAATTGCAGAATGTGGGGCCACACAACGTGGCACTACACAAAACTGGTGCTAATAGCATAGGCACATAGGGATCATGTACGACACGGATCTGTAAGTCCACGGTATTGGTGATAAGTTGAGAAAACCGTCCAGAAACATATGTGGTACAAAACGCCACTGTTTCCTGCTGATGTACCCCTACATCAGTACGGGATATGATCACCGTACACACGTACACAGGCTGTACAACAGGTTGTCATACTCTGGATCAGGTGGTCGAACAGCTGCTGGGGTACAGCCTCCCATTCTGGCACCAGTGACTGTCGGAGGTCCTGAAGTGTCGTAGGGGTTTGAAGACGTGCAGCGATACGTCGACCGAGAGCATCCCAGACGTGCTCGATGGGGTTTAGGTCTGAAGAACAGGCAGGCCACTCCATTCGCCTGATACCTTCTGTTTCAAGGTACTCCTCCACGATGGCAGCTGGTGGGCCCTTGCGTTATCATTCGTCAGGAGGAAGGTGGGACCCACTGCACCCCCGAAAAGGCGGACACACTGGTGAAAAATGACATCCCGATACACCTGACCTGTTACAGTTCCTCTGTCAAAGACATGCAGGGGTGTACGTGCACCAATCATAATCCCACCCCACACCATCAAACCACGACCTCCATACAGGTCCCTTTCAAGGACAAGTTGATATCTGGTTCCTTGTTCACGGCAGATGAAAACCCGGCGAGAATCACTGTTCAGACTATACCTGGACTCGTCCGTGAACATAACCTGGGACCACTGTTCCAATGACCACATACTGTGTTCTTGACACCAGGCTTTACGGGCTCTCCTGTGACCAGAAGTCAGTGGAATGCACCTTGCAGGTTTCTGGGAGAATAAACAGTGTCTGTTCAGTCGTCTGTAGACTGTGTGTCTGGAGACAACTGTTCCAGTGACTGCGGTAAGGTCCCGAGCGAGGCTACCTGCAGTACTCCGTGGCCGTCTGCAGGCACTGATGGTGAGATATCGGTCTTCTTGTGGTGTTGTACACTGTGGACGTCCCATACTGTAGTGCCTGGACACATTTCCTGTCTGCTGGAATCGTTGCCATAATCTTGAGATCACGCTTTGTGGCACACGGAGGGCCCGTGCTACGACCTACTGTGTTTGGCCAGCCTCCAGTCGCTCTAGTATTCTACTCATAACGTCATCAGTACGTGTTCTTTGAGCCATTTTGAACACACACATCTGAAAACGTCTGCACACTTACTCGCTGCACCGTACTCTTGACATGCACCAACACACCTCCGCGTACGTGGACTGCTGCCAGCGCCACTGTGTAACGACCGTAGGTGAAATGCACTGCACGGTCATATGCCAAGATGATTTAAACCCACAAACCGCCCACCAGAGCATTGTTTCACCATGTATCAGCATTATCCTTAATTTATGAGTGTAAGTGTAGTTGTTGTAGTATTAGCCTGAAGTGCTGTGTAGGAAAGACAGTGGAGTGTATAGTTAAGTGGCACCTAGTGTGGTTCTCGAAACCAAGTCCCTACTAACTCTCTCCCAGTGTGGGTTCAGGAGATATCACTCCACACTCAGTAACCTGACCCTGCTCAAAGCAGCAATTCATGAGCTTACCTCTGTAAGCAATGCCTTATTGGTGTCTTCTTCGATTTGGAAAAGGCCTGCGGTACTAACTGGAGGCGTAATATTTTGTTGCATCTGCATCCGTGGGGGTTCCGTAGTGATCTCCCCACCTCCGTACAGTCCGTCATCTCAGGCAGGTGTTTTAGATACAAAATTGGGACTGTCCCGTTTGACCATTTTAAGCAAGCGAATGGTGTTTCTCCTACCATGACGCCAGGTGATACGCCAGTATGGCGATGACGAATACACGCTTCCAATGTGCGTTCACCACGATGTCCCCAAACACGGATGCGACCGTCGTGATGCTGTAAACAGAACCTGGATTCATCCGAAAAAAATGACGTTTCGCCATTCGTGCACCTAGCTTCGTCGTCGAGTACACCATCGCAGGCGCTCCTGTCTGTGATGCAGGTCAAGAGTAACCGCAGCCACGGTCTCCGAGCTGATAGTCCGTGCTGCTGCAAACGTCGTCAAACTGTTCGTGCAGATGGTTGTTGTCTCGCAAATGTTCCCATCTGTTGACTCAGGGATCGAGACGTGGCTGCATGATCCGTTACAGCCGTGCGGATAAGATGCCTGTCATCTCTGCTTACAGTCATTAGATCTCGACCGACGCGAGCAGCAATGTCGCGATACGATAAACTGCAGTCGCGATAGGCTACAATCCGACCTTTATTGAAGTCGGAAACGTGATGGTACACATTTCTCCTCCTTACAAGAGGCATCACAACACCGTTTCACCAGGCAACGCCGGTCAACTGCTGTTTGTGTATGAGAAATCGGTTGGAAACTTTCCTCACGCCAGCACGTTGTAGGTGTCGCCACTGGCGCCAACCTTGTCTGAATGTTCTGAAAAGCTAATAATTTGCATATCACAGCATCTTCTTCCTGTCGGTTAAATTTCTCGTCTGTAGCACATCGTCTTTGTGGTGTAGCAATTTTAATGGCCAGTAGTGTAGTTATTCAGCCACAGTCATCTATCCCGTCTTTAGCTGTGTCTGTATTAGTATTTTATCACCAATTTTATCTAGTTATTCTGCTGTGTTTCATCGTACATTTATTGTTTTTTCCTGAGGCTCACCTTACTGGGACTGCCTTTCAATTCTTGTCGGAGAATTCAACTTGGTTTTCCATTTTCCAGGTTTAATTTTTTTTATTTTACTTTTTTGCACTGATGATGTCCTTGCTGTTCAGCATTCCTATACACAAATCTTCATCATCACATCCGGACTCTCCAATACTACATCTACATCTATACTTTGCAAGCCACTGTTTAGTACATGGCAAAGGGTAGTCTTTCTGTTTCATTGGTGTTTGGAACATGGAAATTATGATTGCTTAAATGCCTCTTTGCTCATTGCACTTGGTGTAATCTTGTCTTCACAGTATATGTGTGAATGATAGTAAAGAAGATGTGTGTTTGTAGATTCCTCACTTAAAGCTGATTGTTGAGACTTTGTAAACAGGTGACATATGTCTACAAGTGCCTGCCATTTCAGGTTTTCCAGCATCTCTGTGACACGTTCACTTAAGAGTTCTCCAGTTAGTCCTCTTTAATATGGGCCCCACTCTTGAACAATATTTTTAATTTAATAGTTATTGGATCCATAGACGAAATACATGGTGTGGATCAGGTAAAATTGTATTAGATGCACTGATAAGTATACATTGTCCACTAAGCATTTAGCAAATGATGATTTTTTTACTGTAATATTCTAGGCCTATTTCATGGTAAATTACAATTTTACTTACATGATTTATGCTATATGTATTCACACGTTGCAACTAAAATTTCATTTCAGTGCAGTAACTGCATTGCAATGTGTCTTAAAGTGTAGTACACGTAAAGTCGTTTATACTTATAGCAGGCACAGCTCATAATTAAAGGCTCTGAAACAGCCATACCAAAATATATATTAAAATAAATTTCACAACAATGTGTTACAGAATTTAAATTATCAGGATGCATTTCATGCATTTCCCACACAGATTTAAATAAATGTGGGTCATCATTTTTGGAACTGTTGATATGTGATATCAAGCAATATTTTTGGAAGAGGTAGTAGATAGTCTAGCCACAGCTTCTACAGAGTACAGCTCTCACACGTGACCCGAAGTTTCTGATCTCTCAGCTTTCGGCCTGAGGGTGTCCTACCAACCTCCACACAATTTGCACGTTCCATTGCTTATTTCAAAAGGCAGTGAACAAAGTAGCTGAAACTTACCTATTGATTCCCTGTGTCTGTATATCTCTATTGTGCTTTAATGCCTTATTATTGTTTTGGTAGTATTTTAGAGAGTTTTTTGTTTCTGCCATTGGCTGCTGTATCCATTGTTAGACTAAGTTTCCAGTTATCTCACCAGATTGAAATGGAATATGGTAACATAAGTATCAACACCCAAGGAGAGTCTCACAAATGATTCGAGAAAAAATCACGTGAAATAAGTTCCATTTCTTTAATTTCCTCATGTGTGTGTTTGTGGGTAACATGCTATATTTGCAGGTTTCCTTTAGTGAGTGTATTGTGCCTGAGTTTTGTGTTTTTACTTTCTTGCAAATAACTGCAGCTTACTGCAAATTTGAAGACAACACAATACGAATACAGAGTGCAGTTTGAAACATCAGCTTACGATGAAACTGAAGGAACTTGTGGCATTGAGACCTGATGTAAATGTTAGTTAAGAACAAAAACAATGTAAATTCAGGCAGGGGTATAAACACCATTTTAATAGAGAAATGTACAATACAGCTGGGTGGTTGTGTGGTTATGAAATGAAAAATGTATTTATTTCTTGTTTTTCTCCTGTCTTGTTACTGATAGTAGTGATATCACATGGACTCCAAATGGTACCACAGATGCAAAAAGTTTTCAGACAAAGGAGTAAAAATATAATCCCAGTTATAAACATTTAAATGGTTTTGATGTATTTTCAATATTAGGGAAAATAGACATTACGTGCCAATTAGTGCCTATTTCTGTAATATAAAGACAAAATGAAAATGTGTCAAGAAACCACTGCCAGTAAATATTAGGTAAAGTGATAACTACGTCAAGTATTGTGGCAAATTCGAGCTGGCTTTAAAATATAAGGGGCACGATGAAAGAAAAAATTCCAGGAACCCAGGAATTTTTCGAGGTCTAGTTGACCAGATGACAGAACTGGACAGTGTCTTTAACAGTACAGTAAAAAGTTGGAAAACCATGTTTTTTTAGCTCTGCCGAAAACTCTTCAAAATGAACTCCTGGAAGCAATTTATGAGGTATTTATGAATCACATCAGGAATAAACAGTTGAGGATAAATTTCCTTGCAGTTCAAGTTGGTGAAACCAATGGCTGTGTAAATCTGTCACAACTGGTCAATTTACTTTGTATATTGCAGATGATGCAACTGCAACTCTTCAAAGCAAGCTAGAGAAAATGAACGTAAACTAAACACCTGAAAAGCAGACATCTCAGTGTTGCTACAGTGCTCCCAATACAGTGGCCGCAAAAGTGGAGTTCAAATAAGAATTAAATAGGTTTAGGAAAATGATCACTTCATTCATTGTTATTCATATCAGTTAAATTTAATTGCTGAGTGTTGTGTGACAGGCAATAAGCAAGTGTGGGTCTTCTTCCCCCATTTGGAAGGAATTCTACCTTTTTTTCTGATGCCCTACACACACAGCCATCCTTGACGAGATAGTGAAGAAATGTCTCCCTACCTGTCCTCTGCCCAGTGGAAGCAATTTCAAATCACAGAGCATAACCACAATATACAAATAACAAAAGGAAACTATTGAGTACATGGAAAAAAAGTATTGCTGATGATACTAATGGTTACAGGACAATAAACAGGGCCCCAAGAGTGAAGGATTTCTCGCAAGACGAAGATTTACTCTTGTGATTACATTTTTTTAGTGTCGTGGCTCACTGTGATATTCTGTTCAGTCGACTTAACAAAGGAACATTGATGCAGTGAAAATGGTTAAATATGTATCTCACTCACTGACAATCAGTACGAAAAGGCAGAACAAACTGCGAAACGGGGCATTTCAATGAATCGAGAATGGTGGCTGCATCTTGCCTCAGATTAGTGATCGATTCAGTTTTAATGGTCACTTGTCAGTTGCAAAGCTGTTTGCACCACTATCATTTTCCTGGAATGAGCTGTTACTTTGTTTAAATTACAGTCTTCAGAGTTATGTCATGAACTGAATGTATTGCACAGCTGAAAGGATTTTATGAAAGTGTCAGATGCTTTTTGCCTTTTTTAATTTTCTTTATAAAAACAATTTGACAGAAGCTTTTCTGAAGGTGTAAAGCCTTTGCAGATAATAGTAATATCCCCGACGATAACCAGAGACGCAGTATGCTGCTTTTCTACATTAAAGTTGGTGGAACATTCAAGTGTAATACTGTGAATGAGGAAGACGGTGCACTTACAATGTGTTTTCTTGAAAAAGAGTTGTAGCTGTACAATCAGCCTTTATCTAGAAACAATTGAATTAAGATAAGCAAAAGTGTCCCCCCACCCCAAACACACTGATATGTAGAATAGCACAAGGTCTAGGTTAGTTCCGATCGATAAATGTCACAGACTTCCCCAATGTGGAAACCGTGAGCCACACCTGTACTATAGCAGCAGTTTTTTATCAAATAAGTTTTGAGAGTTTTTTGAAAATATTTTTATTGTTTCTCTCTCTCAAGTTTGAAGGAAGTTTTTCTATAGGTTTTGGCCCTGCATATGACTGTTTTATATTCATAGTATTATATATGGGCTCATGGAAAACATTCTGTTCGCTTGTGTCATGGTTGTGTTGTGTCTTGTTATCTTGAGTGTTTGAAGCGTATTTGAATTCTGCCCAGCACAGGAGTTTGTATGGGTATACACTGGGTAGTGTACATATCTGTAGCTTTACATGCTGGCCTACATGGTTCTCTCCATTTAAGGTTGGCTATCATTCTCATTGCCCTTTTTTGTAATTTGAACATACTATTAATATTGTGTTTAGAGGTGCCTCTCCATAAAACTATGCTGTAAATTATTGTTGAATGAATTAGTGCATTAGTATATCATTTTCATAATAATTGTGTCTTTTAAAGTTCAATTCTTTTATCTTGGTGGCTCGCGCATGCCCGCCCAGACGCGGGAGATTGCTGCGTTGCCAGTTGCACACGACGCACGCGCCAAGAGAAGCAGCGCCATAGTATAGCATAGTTCGCAAGCTTACGTTTAGGGGGGAGCGCGCAGTTCATGAAGTAAAGCCACCACGGCCGCATTAACCCTTTCGCTGCTACAAAGACGTGCTCCCTGCATTCCGCGCGGTGCGCGATTTTGTCACTGCACTGCTCGCCTCTGCAGACACATCGTGTTCCGACTGCTTTGACACACTTATCATTCGATTCCACAAAAACTATTTGGCCCAAAAATTAGATTTTTACATGTCTTCATGACTGATACGTTCCCCCCACAAATGACTTAATTTTGTTTCGATGTTCAACGCAGTTATTGTGCAGGATTAAATATAGTAAACCATTGCATGAAATTTTGAAGAGTTTGCAGAGGTAAAAGTCCATAGAGTATACTTTCCATATGGTCGATTTTAGTTGCCACAATGTTGAGAATGAAATGTGGACAAGATACCTAAATTTCATATAAAATTATTACATGTAATGCTGAATAATAACTGCGTTGAACATCGAAACAAAATAGTCACTTATGGGGGTAAGGTATCAGTCAAGAAGATGCGCAAAAATCAAATTTTTGGGCCAAATAGTTTTTGTGAAATCGAATGATAAATGTGTCAAAGCAGTGGGAACACCATGTGTCTGCACAGGCGAGCAGTGCAGTGATGACAAAATCGCGCACAGCGCAGAATGCGGGGAGCACGTGTCTGCAGCAGCGAAAGGGTTAATGAAGAGACAAAGCACTAGAAATTTCAAAATTAATTGCATTCAAACGAATATAAATCATAAAGTAAGGCACTTCGATATTGTTTTTAATGCCTTGAGGACTATAACACGTCACGCAAAATACTGACGAACACTGTTGGTATCACTGTGAATTACTCACGCTTCGTCGAAGTACAATAGGAAATAAACAATTACCGCTGTTCTTTATTGCGAAAAAGCGGTTTGTGAGATTGATACAAACACCTTTCCTTGCTATTGCCTGAATTAGGAGTCTTATTGCTTGTTTGGTTTAATTAATTAATAGAATATGAAGCAATTGGTATAAAGAATGCTTTTTCCAAACTTTCTATAAAAGAATTTCTGCTATCAAGACATTGCTTTTGTTCTATTACTTTATTTATGACTGAACGTTTCTAAAACTGAAGACACTCGTCCATGCTCTGTTCTGCAGTCGAGATCTGGCAACATCGTTCTCTGTTCATTGGCTGACTGTATTTTGTGACGTCAGATGCGCAGAATGAACCTAAACTCGGCCGCCAACATAAATGACACGCACTTTAGGTAGCTAAGCTTGTGCAGCACATTTAGGTTTTGAACTGAGCTTTCCAATTAAGCATTTTTCTGTGTGCTTATCCCAATTTTCACTTTGACCAATTAATTATTATTGCCAGGAATGTAGTGTATTTGGAGTTTTCTGTTATGTGCTCATCTATACAAATGTTGGTATCTTCACTCTGAAGACCTTTTGGTTTGATATTCAGACAAAGTATTTTATTAATGATGTTATGCAAATTTTATTCAGTAAATCTTTGAATAGCATTGTTTACTTCCACGTTGGCTTTAATGTCTAGATTTTGTGCATCTTTATCCATGAACAACAGAGTCGTGTCGTCTACATTAGTAAATAAATTAGCATAATTAATGAGGTTTGGGGTGTGATTTGCATATGAAATAAAAAGCAGTTGGCAAATAATTGATCCCTGTGGCACAGAGAAGTTTAAAGCTGGCACAGAGAAGTTTCAAGTTCTTGCTTCAGATCTTATTTTCTCTCTTGTCATTTTTGTGATTTCTGTATATTGTCCCCCTGTTTGTTATGTCTCCTACAGATATCCAGATATCTTTGATATAACTGGCAGCAGAGCTATAGGTCTGTGTGTGTGTGTGTGTGTGTGTGTGTGTGTGTGTGTGTGTGTGTGTAGTGCTTTTATTGATGCTGTCTTTACGCAATTTGGAAAATACCTTCCAGGAATAATGTATGGGTTAGTTGCATAAGAACTTTCTTTAGCTCCTGCATAGTTTTCCCTTATTATCTTCTTCTGTCTCTGGAAACAGTGGTATAGTTTTTCATGGGGGACAATAAATGTTTTTCATGTGTTATTGTATTTAGTATTTGTTTTTTCTTTTAGTTTTTGGTCATTGAAGAGATTTATAATACTGTTCTGTTTTGCTACAATTTTATGCTTATCATAAATTGTATTTTGCTTTGTTCATATAGTGACAATGCTCTGAGTTGCAGATAGGTACAACAAAAAGACTGTCACACATACATTCCATCCTGGATTTTCCACTGTTTGATTTTGCAATCTTCGTGTGACTTTAATGGCATGGTATATATATATATATATATTATTATTATTATTGGTGTTTTGCCCTTAAAGAGCGCATTTGGACTAAACTACATGGCCAGTTCCTTTTGCTGCCTTCCTTGCTGCCCAAACTTCCCTCATTCGCTCGCTGTGTTTCTGTTTCCGGTCCTCTGTCCATGCTTCTTGTCGGCTTCGTGTCTTCGGCTTCATCTTGATTGCCTTTTTGGTTGCCCATATTTCTTTCATCTTCTGGCTGTGATCTTGCTTTCGTTCTTCGGTCCATTTTATGCCTGTTCGTTTGTCGCATTGTATCTCATGTAGTTTACTTTTCTTAATGATGTTTCTGAACTTTATTCTGTCGTTTATTGTGTCTGCTGTTATGTTGAGCTGGTTCAGGTCGTTTTCTACCTCTGCCACCCATTTGTTGTTTCTAGTGGTTACCCAGTCAAAGATCTGTTTGGTCAGCCTGTGTGATGGCATTCTGTATAGGTGTCCATAGAATTGTAGTCTGCGTTTTCTAATCTTTTCTGTGATTGTCTCCGTATGTTTGTACAGTTCCTCTGTAGGTTTCTTGATCCATATTCCATTGTTGTTAGTTGCGCCAAATATTTTCCTAAGTATTTTCCGTTCTACTTTTTCTAATTGTCTGATACGTGTATGCCCTCGGATTAGTGTGGTCTCTGCTGCATATAGTGCCTCGGGGAGCACCACCGTGTCGTAATGGCGTAATTTGGCTTTTTGTGAGATAGACTTCTTGTTGTAATGATTCCACACTACTTTGTATGCCTTGTCCAGTTTAGTCTTTCTTTCTTCATTTGAGTCTCTGTTATGTCCACTCATTTGTAGTGTTTCACCGAGGTATTTGAAGTTTGCTGTTTTGTAAATCGTGCCATACTTTGTGTTCAGAGATGAGAGTTTCTTTGTGCTCATAAACTGTGTCTTTTCGTAAGAGATCTGTAGTCCAGTTTTGGAAGCGATTTCGTGCAGTTTTTCAATAGCGTCTTTTGTTTCCTTTATACCTTTCGTGACAATTGCCAAATCGTCTGCAAAAGCCAGGCATTTAATCTGTAGGTTTCCTAAGGTTATCCCCTGCTGTGATGTTTCCCATTCTTTTATGACCTTATCTAACACCAGATTGAAAAGGAGAGGTGAGAGGCCATCGCCTTGTCGGACACCTGTGCGAATTTCGAAGGGCTCTGATAGTTCCCCACAGAACTTTACTTTGGAGGTCGTGTTGGTTAAAGTTTGCTCTATGATAGCCCGTGTTTTGTTGTCTACTTTGTATTCTGCTAGAATTTTGAAGAGAGTTTTCCGGTCGATAGAGTCGTACGCCTTTTTGAAGTTAACAAAGGTAATGATCAGGTTCTGTTTGTGTTGTAAAATCATTTTCAGGTTCCAAATTTGTTCCGCACAAGACCGCCCTTTACGGAAGCCTGCTTGGTATTCCCCAATCAGGTGGTCGGTTTGGTATTCTAGTCTGTTCAGTAAAGCTTTAGAGAGGATCTTGTATGTGACCGGTAGTAGGGATATTCCTCTGTAGTTGTTCGGGTTAGTCTTGTCACCTTTTTTGTGTAGTGGGTGTATCAGGGCAGTTTTCCAGTCGTCAGGAATTTTCATGGTCTTCCAGATGTCTTCCAAGATCCTGTGGATGTCTTTGGTGAGTTCTGGATCTTGTAACTTCCAGATTTCCGCGATGATGCCATCTTCTCCTGGTGCTCTACGATTCTTGAGTGACTTTATTATTTCTTTAACTTCTTCTAGAGTTGGAGGTTCACTATCTGGATTGTATGTGCTCGTTTCTGTCATCATTTCTTCCATGGGGGGGTCCGTGTTGAGCAGTTTTTCAAAGTACTTTGCCAGAATGTCACAATTGTTTTTAGTATTGGTTTCTAGGGTTCCATCCGGTCTTCTGAAGCACAAGTTGGGTGGTTGATATCCAGTCATATTTTCTCTGAACGTTCTGTAGAAGTTTCTTGTATTGTTCTTCATGAAGTCCGATTCGATCTCTGTCAGTCGCCGTTTGTCATACTGTCGTTTTTCACTGCGAATGATTTTGCTTGATTGCTTCTGTGTTTTCAAGAAGTTCATCCAATTCTCTTGGGATTTATGGCAACTAAATTTTTTCCATGCACTGATTCGTTGGTCAATAGCTTGGTCACATGTGTGGTTCCACCAACGGTGTTTCCGTGTTCGTGGTGCTTGTGCTGGTTTCATGGCCTCTCGGATTCTTCGTGAAAGTTGTGTCCAGTCTGTCGTTTTCTCCATTTTAATTTTGTGTAATATTTGTGTCTGGTTTAAAGTAACGTATTCTGGATCTGGTCTAACAATTTTGTTCTTCTGGAGCTTTTTCTTGGGCAAAAGACGAATCCTGATCTGTAGTAGGTGGTGGTCTGAGTCGAAGTAGCCTTTACGGGTGTCTATGTTCAAAATTTCTTTTTGTGAGTCTTTCTGCACTATTACGTGGTCGATTTGTAGTTCTTGCTTTCCGCTGGGGAATTTCCATGTGGTAAGTTTTCGTGTTGGTTTCTTGAATTTTGTTGACATAATGGCGAGGTCGTGGCTTTTGCAAAAGTCTATCAGATGTTTTCCGTTTTTGTTGGTGTCCTTGTGTGGAGTATGTTTTCCTGTGATATGTCTGTATATCTTTTCTTTTCCGAGTTTGGCGTTGAAGTCTCCCAGTATTATTTTAACTCTATGTGCAGGAATTTTTCTGATAGTTTCTTCCATTGTCGTCCAGAAGTCATCAATTTCGTCAGGGTTTTTCCTGTTGTAGTCATTAGTTGGTGCATGTGCGTTGATTATTGTGTAGGATTTATTGGCTGATTTCACTGTGATGGTGCTGATTCTTTCGTTTGGTGACGAAAAGTCGATTATGCTGTCCGTGATGGACCTGTGTACTGCAAATCCTGTGCCAAAAAGCCTTAGGTTTTTCAGTTGTCTCGATGGTTTTCCTTTGTATATTCTGAAATTCTCCGTGTTGAAATGGTCTTCGTCTGTGAATCGTGTTTCTTGCAGTGCACATATTTTGATTTGAAATTTTTCGAGAGTGTCTGTCAGTTGTTTCATCTTTCCTGTCTTCATCAGTGTGTTCACATTGAGTGTGCCGATGTAGTGTTTGCGTTTGGTCTTGAGGGAGTTTGAGAAGCTCCGATTCTTCTCATGATGTCCGTGAGCCCCCGGAATCCGATGCTCACGACAATCCCAGTCTATTGACTGGGGCCCGGGGTAATGAGATTTTTCTCGTTGTACCATCATGATGTTTAGTAGTTGGATGTATGGCATGCTGCCGAGTGTGTGTGTGTGTGTGTGTGTGTGTGTGTGTGTGTGTGTGTGTAAATAGACTGTCAAGCCTAGTGTTTATTTTCAGCACTACTTATATAAGTTTTTGCAGCTAGTTGTTCGTCTGCTTGCAGTACTTTGGCATACAGTCTTTTTTTATATTTTCTGTAATACTCGTTGAAGTTTCCGTCATTGTTGGTTTTCTATATCATATCCAACATTTCTATCTTGTTCTTACAGACCAAAATACCTTTTGTTATCAAGTTTTTGTTTTTAGTGGTGATTTTTTTAAAATTTTTTTTTTAATTGTGCACGTTGAGATATGTGTAATTTTATGATTCAGTGAATTTTTTTTCCCAGCGTTTCCATCCTTCTTTCTTAATTTTAAGCCTATTAGCTATTCAGTTTTGTTCATTTAATCTGCCCCCCTCCCCATGTCCCCTTTTTTTTAAATACAATTGAAGCATATTTTGTCAGTATCTGGGAAAGCTGTTCTTGTGACTTCACTTTTTTAATGAAAGTCACATAGATTTGTGAATATGTGCTCTATTTTTGTACTGGGGTTCGCTGTTTGAAATGTTGTGTCTGATAATTGTGCTAAGAAGTTCCCTACTGCCATCGAAGTCTTGTAATGTCTGTGGGTGTTTGGTATGTACAGTGAGAAACTACTTAAATTTATTTTTTGGCCTATTACTTCTGCAACATTTTCAATAATATACTTCTTACAGAAGTCAAGACTGTTCATACAGTTTGTTTATCTTATTATGTGTTAGTGTTGCAGCTTCCCCACCCTTACTATTCCATCTGATTGAGCTAGCCGTTAAATTTTAATTTGTTACAATAAGATTTGAAAAAATTAATGAGGAGGTATTGAATAGAATTGGGGAGAAGAGGAGTTTGTGGCACAACTTGACTAGAAGAAGGGATCGGTTGGTAGGACATGTTCTGAGGCATCAAGGGATCACCAATTTAGTACTGGAGGGCAGCGTGGAGGGTAAAAATCATAGAGTGAGACCAAGAGATGAATACACTAAGCAGATTTAGAAGGATGTTGGCTGCAGTAGGTACTGGGAGATGAAGCAGCTTTCACAGGATAGAGTAGCATGGAGAGCTGCATCAAACCAGTCTCAGGACTGAAGACAACAACAACAACAACAACAACAACAAAGATTTAAAACTTTATGTTCATTTATTCCATGTTCTGTCAGATCTAGAAAATAGGGAGTTTCTTCATTTAGTATTATTCCTAACCTTATTTTTTATTTATTCTATGTTCTGATGAATTATTTTTGTAGTTGAATGTCTCGGGTTTCTTGTTTATAGTTCTTCTATGTTCTATTTCATTGTTTTTTAAACTGTGGATATTATGTTTCCTGATCTTTCACTCTCCTTATTCCACATTAATTTCCCTTATCTGTAATGATTTTACATAATCTGAAAACATGATACTGAGTGTTACAGACCCAATCTGTTTAAATGTATTCCATCCTTTCCTATGCAGTTTTGGCACAGAAATTTGTTTGCATCTATGAAGACAACCCCGAAACAATCAAATTGCTCTTTGACAGCACATTTTATTTTTGAGATATATTGTCACTTGCTGACCTTTTTACATTCAACTGGGAATAAGCCTGGATCCTTCATAGACACTTCCTGCCACACACATCATGTTCCTCGTTTTGTTTGTAAATTTTTCTTCAATGCAGTTTGTTAATGAGTTTTTTCCAGCATGTACAAAAACACCTTTGTAATTTCATTTGGGTTCAGGATCCAGCTCTGTAGATTCTTGTTTTGAATTTACCATATTTTTAAATTGTTTGCAGAGTTATTGCATTGTAATCTCAGGTCACGCATTGAGTTTGTAGGTGGGACGGCTATATTTTTCAACAGGAAGTCAACAATTATTAGAAACTCATTTTCATTCCCTTGCATAGTTGTGGTCTTGTCTTTTCTTTTGCTGTAAATCACCAACTGCTGTTTATATTTATGTGCAGGTTTTTGTCTTATTTGATTTATCATGGCATCATCTGAGATTCTGGAGATGGTACTGTTTTCTGAGTTTGTTTTTGCAGGCATATTTTTGCAGTCTTGCATTTCCATTTGATGGATTTCGCAGTTATAGGTCTGCTTTCTATGAATTACCTGCATCATTTCCTTTCTTTTTAAGACACTATTTTGGTTAATGTTCCTTTGTAGCAACTTAATAATTTAATTTTTGAGTACACTGTATGTGCAAGACTGTCCATTTTGTTTTTGGAAAACAGTGGACGTATGTCCACGGAAAATTGTAACCGATGAATTTTAGGTTTACTTTTGTACACTTTTGATGTAACAACTTGACACACATTATACCCGTCACCTCTTGCTTTTCACATTCTCTACAGGAATAACTGTTTATTTTTTGCCTTTTTTGACCTGAAAAAAGTGTCACTTTCCTGTTGTCACCATACTCTAGACTAGAGTTTTGTAAGCAATACATAATCATTTCATTTAATATTCCTACTACCAGTTTTCTGAGAAAGCATTTAGTATTGTTCAGCAGAATGCCTTGTCTCACCCCCTCCCCCCAATGTACAGAACTGTAATTGCCCCAATCAGTTGTTGAATAACTGAAGTCTTCTGCAATGATGGCAGTATGATTGGGGAATGTATGTACTAGATGGCTGGGGTCTCCTTTAAATTTTCCAGCTACATGTGGGTTAAGTCTGGTGGTTGTTAGAAGGATCGAGTAATAAGTTTATACCCATCCACGATACTGAGTGTTTGCCAAAGAGTTATGCATGCAGCGGCAATTTCTACCATAATGGATTTGTGTTTCTCATCTACTGTGACAAATACACTGCCTCCACTGTCCTTTCGCTATAAATTAAGATTTTCTCCAGATATCTTACTTATGTCAATTTCAAGTTTTGGCCATCTTTCTGTACTTGATATTATATGAGTTTCACTGCTTTCTAAGGTCACTTCAAACTCTGTGTCTTTGTTGTGAATGTTTTGGCTGTGGATCACTAAAACTTTAATGGTCTTATCTGGAGGTGCATTCTTTGGGTTGTACTCTTAATACTTTGGGATTAAGTATAACTGTTATTATCTGGTCTGAATGGAGAGTCACCTAAAAAAAAAGAGTACCCTTGTGTGCACCCCATATACAGTCAGTTACCTGGATAGTATACCCGTAACACTTAACGGTGGACCCTGCTTCTCTCAACTTTGTGGCACACATCCCTCGACTTTGAAGAAGGGGCCCCACAATCAGTTGTGTGTTTTGTTGAAATTCCATGAGCAGAGCTGGTTGTATCAATTTTTTCTTCCAATATTGCCACCGAGTCCACGTAGCTATCATTCATTACGATGTGCCCTATAATCTGCAGTTGGTTGCAAACTGCTTTTCAGCGAATTTTGGAACAGCCTTTTCACTTTTAATCAGGCCCTCAGTTATAAACATTGAGTGCACAAAGTGATACTTATTGTTTCTTATTGCTGTTTCCTTGATAATGCACAGACAGGAACAAGTAACAAAACTTCTTGGAACCATAGCAAAGTTCATTGCTTAATTAATATTTTTTAAGAGGAAATACATTGTTTGAAAGCTTAACGTCATTTTCATTCTTTTTTGAGTCTATTGAACACTCAATGCCTCAAAGATATAGGCAGAGGTTACCTTTACCCCATTCACTGTTGTGTTCCATCCAGCACTTTCCAGTATTACATCAGTTAGGAAAATAATCAGTCCTACAAAGTCTGTTTTCCACTGCATAAAAAAATTGTTGTTCAGTTATTTCTCGAAATAATTGTAATAGTTGATCTAATCTTATCTGTGTATCACACTATTTTAATGTTAGATAAAAATTGTCTTCTTTCTTGACTTTTGTGACATTGCTCATGTTTACTGTTCCAGAAACTACTGGATGATAATGGCAGACCACAGCACCTTTGTTCAGGGATAGTGACACATTTACATTACCACGAGCCAGGCAATCTTGTTTTTGCGTACCTGTTACGGAGTGGAGTTTTACACAGTATGTGTGTTACTGAAGAAGATGGTAAAATATCAAAAGAAACACAGCTAAATGTTGTACTCCTGATGGCTCACCTCTTCACTCGTAAACGTTTACATCCTGCAATGCTTAATAATAAGTACTGCAATTCTGTAGTGAAACTAAGAGAATTGCCAGCTGATGTTCTTAAGGTAAAATATTTTCACTCTGAATGAAACACTAGCTTTTTATCTAACCGTATAACTTATACGAGGGGGGACCCAAAAATAACTGGAATTTCTTTCTAGAAAGCATATTCTTTATTGTTTTCAAATACAACCTTACTCTCCTTCGAAGTACTCTCCATTAGCATTGATACACTTGTCCAAACATTCGTTCCAGTGTTCGAAGCACCTTTTAAATTCGTCCTCTTTGATACCTGCTAGCACTTTCACGACGTTGCGTTTTACGTCTTCCACACCCGCAAAACGCTTCCCTCACAAGTCTCTTTTCATCCTCGGGAACAGGAAGAAGTCCGAGGGTGCTAAATCCGGCGAATAGGGCGGCGTGGGTCGAGGTAGTCGTCTTCGTCTAGGCCAAAAACTGGCGAACGCTGAGAGCCGTGATGCAGGAACCACACGCCAGAACCCCACAAATCCAGACGTTTTCGGGACAAACTTCTGCGAAGCCATTTTATAACCTCCACATAGAATTGTTGGTTTACTGTCTGGTTTTCAGGGACAAATTCAGAGTGTACGATCCCTTTGATGTCAAAAAAACAGATCAACATAGTTTTCACATTCGATTTCACTTGTCGAGCTTTTTTTGGTCGAGGTGAGCCAGGTGACTTCCATTGTGATAACTGTTGTTTACTTTCTGGGTCGTAACCGTAGCACTGTGACCCATCACCTGTAATGATTTTGTCGAAAAAATGTGGATCATCTTTGAACGCGACCTTCATTTCGAGACAGGCTCCAACGCGACGATCCCTTTGATCTCCGGTAAGAAGCTTCGGCACGAATTTTGCTGCCACTCTTCGCATCCCCAAATCGGTGGTCAAGATGCGCCGAATTGAGTGCCAGGACAACCCGGACAAGTTCTCGAGTTGGTCGATCGTCCCGCGTCGATCTTCACTGATGAGATCACGGATTTTGTCGATGTCGTCTTCGCTTCGAGCAGTTGGAGGTCGACCGGAACGGGGCTGATCTTCGACCACTATTTCTCCCTTTGTAAACTGAGAAAACCATTTGTATACTTGCGTTTTACTAAGAGCACAGTTTTTGTAGGCTGACCGAATGATCGCAACAGATTCTGCTGCGTTCTTGCCGAGTAAGAAACAAAACTTCACTGCCGCACGTTGTTCGTAAGAACTAGCCATTTCCTCGTGTCACGTCTGCACTGTACGCACACTCAAAGATCTGCCAAAGAAACCACACTTCTCACTGTTGCGTGACGCTGCGAGGCAGAATGACTCACCAGAGATCCTACTACAACCCTCTGGTGGCGCAACCTGCTACTACAAGTGCACGATGTGCAGCATTAAGATTCCTGTTATTTTTGGGTCCCCACTTGTAAGTTGCAAATGAGATTGCACCATATTGAAATTTACTCTGTGCTGCTTTTAAAACTGGAGAGAAGGAAAGCCTCAATAAATCATTTAGTTTTCAAAAGTAAACAGAAGTCATTAAACCAGTAGTATGTCAAAATTTTACATCACTGCAGAAAGTGATATTACAGCCTCGTTTATAATTTCTGGAGGATAAAGCTCAATTCTTATTTATTCCTATGTACTGGCACATACCAAATAAAACACTCTATTTTTTTTCCACCCATGAACCTACAGTTTTTGTAGTACAGATTATGTATGAAACAGGTAGCTACTGTAATGAAATCAAGGACACCGTCCATTATTGTCAGTATTTGTATCATATGCAGCCACTATTATGTATACAGGGTGTTAAAAAAAGTGTTGAAATGTTTGGGGTGTGATAGTACTCATCAAAAAAAGAAGAAAAATCCAATAAATGTAGATGCAGAAACATATTCTTTCTATTGAACACTTGTTTATAGCAAGCATTGAAAGACTTTTGATGCTCATTTGAGTGTATTTGTTGCATTGGTGCTCCACCAACAGAATTTTTTGATTTCTTTCTATATCATAGAATTGCAGGTACATATTACTCTGAGCATTTAGTAGTCTACAATCAGTTGTTTTGGGTAGAGTTACGTGGTATTAAAGTTGCAAAAAGCACGAATGCGCCATAGCAAATTCTGGCAATGGTGTGGTGCACACAGACAAAGGCCAGAAAATTGCAGTGGCAGTGCTAGCTGAGCCACTGTAAAAGCTCGGGCACATTTTTTCAGAGTCTATTATTGCAAGCCACTAACCACACGAGTTGAGCCCAGTGCAAGCTCCTCACTAACACGTATGGAACTTTGTTTGGTCTCTACATTTGTTTTCACGTTCTTTACAGTGCATCCACGAAGTATGTGGCATCCTGCAATCACGGTGAAACTTCATTTGTTTGCAGACACGTATTCATCGTTCTCCCACAGTCACGTGATCGGTCGACGCACGTGTCACCGAAGAGAGTATTCCTTCGGGACAGTGTTCGAATGTAACTACTGTACGAACACCGTTACTGCCATCACCAGTTAATAGATATTGCTAGCATTTCATTTGTCAATTGTTCATTTACTCTTTTGTGTAGAATAAATATATTTATAGCAAATGCACACTTTTATCAGCTCTCATCGCCACAGCATTACTGTAGCCTGTGTCCCTGAACATAATGAGTCGGTGTGGCAGTAAAGCCGATTCACTGCACGATTGACACTTAAGCAGCGAAACTGTGCGTTCCCACTTCACTGGTGACGCCAGCATTACGTGTATGCTAATGTGACGAATTTTCATCGGTGTGAGTGATGATGAACTGTGGGCAGTCTAGCACCTAGGTGATCAGTGGCCCATATTCACGGCGACGGACTTTCATCGGTGTGAGCGATATGGAAATGTGAGCAGTCTAGCACTTAGGTCCTCGTGTACAAACTGCGATCTGCGTTCAGACACACTGTCGAGATCCGGTTGCTAAAGTGAGACGACGACCTCGGAGAAACTACAGAACGCGACAGTCGAAAGCCGATAGGTGAGGTGTTAGTATGCAAACAGAGGCCGAAGAGTGATCTGCACGCACTATCCCCAGTTGCAGACTTTGCCCACCCGGAGCCAGGTCAGAAACTTCCACGTACAGACCCGATCGTGTAGTTCGGCCGAGTGAAAGAGGTTTTTGTGAGCAACAACAGCAAACTCGGACACTGCACGAGCCAGACAGATGAAGACTACGTGGCTGAAGTGCGGGACACAATCACTGCCCTACTGATACAACTCTTCTTATAAGCAACTAAAGAAGGAGTAAATCTGACGAATTTCACTGTTGCTGACACGACGGGTGCACCAGTTGCCGCACCGAGAGGAATGTGGCGAGAGGAAGCCACCCGGATTCCTCCACCGTCTGCGAAGCTTCGGCCGGCCCGACGTAGTCCCGGACTTGCCGGTGCACACAGTCTGTGTCCACAGCCACCCGGCACCAGGGTGAGCTCTCATTACGACACGGACAGAAATGCAGCGGATGCCGTCACGGTTTCGGGCAGTCGGGTGCACGACGTGCGGGCAACGGCACCCGATACCGCACTGTACGAAGTCGCAGCACGGACAGCTTTCGCTACGTGACACACGTCTTCTGCAGCTACCGTCTCGGACACCAATTTCCACCGTCCACTCCAGAATCGGTCCCCACAAGTGTCGGCAGTCTGCAAGCAGGTCAACCGGTTGGTGGTCACACAGACAGAGGGGAGAAGGCACCGATTCGGCTACTGGCATTCCAGTCCGTGCAATGCCCAATGCGGCACCGGCTGTTCTGGCAGCCACCCACCTCGTCGGAACGGCCACTGGACGGCTTTTGCTGGCATTGTGCCTCATTGTGCCTGAGCAACTTAAGTACTGGCTCCACTGTCTGCACCCGAATGCCAGCTGCAGCTGGGCGTACACCTGACTACAGTGCAATATTCGGGTTTCTCCTTGCAGCGGAATGGGCTGGCAGTGTGAGGGACTATACTCAGTGTGGCCGATGTCGAGGAGTGGATCCCGGGTGCAGATTTCCTCGGCCTATTACAACTTACTAGCCGATATTGCAAATGCCCACCTGACTGATTCTACAACAAGTCTGAAGACAGTGGAACAGTGGTGGCAGGCCCCTTTCTTCAGTGTAAAACCCTCGCCCTCAGTCTGTAAGCGGACATTTTTCTTTTTGGTCATCAGTCTACTGGCTGGTTTGATGTGGCCCGCCACGAATTCCTTTCCTGTGCTAACCTCTTCATCTCAGAGTAGCACTTGCAACCTACGTCCTCAATTATTTTCTTGACGTATTCCAATCTCTGTCTTCCTCCACAGTTTTCGCCCTCGACAGCTTCCTCTAGTACCATGGAAGTCATTCCCTCATGTCTTAGCAGATGTCCTATCACCCTCTCCCTTCTCCTTATCAGTGTTTTCCACATATTCCTTTCCTCTCCGATTCTGCGTAGAACCTCCTCATTCCTTACCTTATCAGTCCACCTAATTTTCAACATTCGTCTATAGCACCACATCTCAAATGCTTCGATCCTCTTCTGTTCCGGTTTTCCCACAGTCCATGTTTCACTACCATACAATGCTGTACTCCAGACGTACATCCTCAGAAATTTCTTCCTCAAATTAAGGCCGGTATTTGATATTAGTAGACTTCTCTTGGCCAGAAATGCCTTTTTTGCCATAGCGAGTCTGCTTTTGATGTCCTCCTTGCTCCGTGCGTCATTGGTTATTTTACTGCCTAGGTAGCAGAATTCCTTAAATTCATTGACTTTGTGACCATCAATCCCGATGTCAAGTTTCTCGCTGTTCTCATTTCTACTACTTCTCATTACCTTCGTCTTTCTCCGATTTACTCTCAAACCATACTGTGTACTCATTAGACTGTTCATTCCATTCAGCAGATCATTTAATTCTTCTTCACTTTCACTCAGGATAGCAATGTCATCAGCAAATCGTATCATTGATATCCTTTCACCTTGTATTTTTGAACCTTTCTTTTATTTCCATCATTGCTTCCTCGATGTACAGATTGAAGAGTAGGGGCGAAAGGCTACAGCCTTGTCTTACACCCTTCTTAATACGAGCACTTCGTTCTTGATCGTCCACTCTAACTATTCCCTCTTGGTTGTTGTACATATTGTATATGACCCGTCTCTCCCTATAGCTTACCCCTACTTTTTTCAGAATCTCGAACAGCTTGCACCGTTTTATATTGTCGAACGCTTTTTCCAGGTCGACAAATCCTATGAAAGTGTCTTGATTTTTCTTTAGCCTTGCTTCCATTATTAGCCGTAACGTCAGAATTGCCTCTCTCGTCCCTTTACTTTTCCTAAAGCCAAACAGATCATCACCTAGCGCATTCTGAATTTTCTTTTCCATTCTTCTGTATATTATTCTCATAAGCAGCTTCGATGCATGAGCTGTTAAGCTGATTGTGCGATAATTCTCGCACTTGTCAGCTCTTGCCGTCTTCGGAATTGTGTGGATGGTGCTTTTCCGAAAGTCAGATGGTATGTCGCCAGACTCATATATTTTACACACCAACGTGAATAGTCGTTTTGTTGCCACTATTACAACTTACTAGCCAATATTGCAAATGCCCACCTGACTGATTCTACAACAAGTCTAAATACAGTGGAACAGTGGTGGCAGGCAGTTGAACAGCGGACATACTGGATACATTTCTGGAGCTCACTCACCCACCTGGTGTGCCGAGGGACACCAAACGTCTGACAGTTCACTCCACCGTGACTGTACACGGCCCACTCACCTTGTGCCGTCCACGTCAACTCGCACCCGAATGACACCGTAGCGAAGGCCGAATTCAAAGCTGAGATGTGTGAGGCATTGTTTGAACATCGTGCAGTCTGTGGTCCTCCACGAGAGAGAGGATTTGTGGAGACTACAGTGGCTTACATTCACAAATGGTGCCGGACCGATATTCAGTACCGTAACTCCAGGATTTTAGCCACACCTTAGCAGACTCAGTTGTATTTAGCAGAACTGCCTGAGAAAAGGTATTCCTGCAGATTCGTGTGGTGCCTGAAGACCTGCAGAAAATGGAAATCGTCACGCCCTTTGGGGTTTTCGAGAGCATCTTACCAGTCTTACTCCGTCATTTTGCCTTTCTTGACGACGTCCCGGTCAGTTTGAAGTTGCCCGAGCTCGACCTAACGACCAACTTTTGGTGCCCGTGTGAGGTCGACATCGCCGTTAACCCCTCAAAATGTACATTCGGGGTTACTGAAATTGAGTTTCTACGGCATTTAATCACCCCTAGTGGATTCACACCATTACTGACTGAGGTGCAGGCGATCTCAAACGTGCCACACCGACAGATTCGCAAAGACTTAAGCCACCACCTCGGCACGATAAATTTTTATCGGCACCGTCTGCGAATGCTGCTGTAGTGCCAGAAACTGGACCGTGACGCTACGCAGCCCGGCCTCGACGGGGAGCACTTCCGTTATCTGGACGGGTGCAGTGGAGGGGAGGTTTATCGATCGACACTACTCGCTCACCCGGTGCGGGGCGCCGAACTGGCCACGGTCGTGGATGCCAGCGGGCAGCCACACGATTTCCTCTCGCGTATGTTATCAGAGTGACAGTGCGCCTGGAGTGTTTACGACTGTAAAGTGCTTGTCGTGTTTGCGTCGGTGAAATACTTGTGCCCGCCTATAAAAACCCGTCCGTTCACGATTTCCACTGACTGTAAAGCTCTAAGTCTCACGTTTCGGAACAACAGTACCGAGTGTACACCACACCAATATGTCACAGTTCTCGACTGACGTCTGCCACATTCCTGGGTTTTATAATACCGTTGCCGACTGCTTGTCTCCCGCACTCGTGCTGTCATTCCACCTTCTGCGACTTGGAAGACACTGCACGAGAACGACAGAGTGATAGAACACCGGACAGCCTCTGCCACGACACTGCCGGCAGCCTGCAACTTGAGCCGTTGCCCATTTGTGGCTCTGCCTGCTGCATTTGGTGATGTTTTAATGGCATGCACTGCCCATTCTTTACAGAGAAATTCCGGTGCAGTGCTATTGACCACATCCACGGACTGCCACACCCGGCCCTCAAAACCTCTGTGTCGCTCGTGGCTGCACGTCTCGCCTGGCCGAAGCTACGGAGAGACTTACGCCGTTAGGCACGCGCCTGCATCGCGTGCCGACGTTCCGAAGTCGGGAGGACCACCCGTGCACTCGTCGGCACCTTCCCTGACACGGTGTGCCGTTCTGCACCTGTCCGTACGGACCCCGTAGGCCCGCTCCCTCTGTCCCGAGGCAAGTGTCGTCTGCCGGAAATGTCGGACGACTTCACACGTCGGCTGTAGGTGACACCCGTAACGGACGTCCCCGCCGAGACTGTCGCCGTCTCCTTCGTCGACACCCGGACGGCAGGCTTCAGCTTCTCCGGTCACATCACTTCGGATTGCGGCTCCCGGTTTGACTGTGTGCTATTCACACGCGTTGCCCAACTGTGTGGTTTCAGCTCCACGGAGCTACCGGCTACCCCCCGTCATCTGACAGCACGGTCCGGTGGCTCTGTCGAACCGTGAAAACCTCCTCAACTTTCCGTGACACCAACTGAATAGAAGTACTCCCACTGTTACTGCTGGGCCTGCGAGTAACACCGAAAGGTGAGATTGGCACTTCACTCGGTGACCTCGTGTAAGGACGGTCCCTCGGTATGCGTCGGTGTTCTCTGTCCATTTTTGCTTTCGTTCCACCGTGTCTACAAAGTACACGGCACCCTGTGATCACCGAGAAGGTTTGTTTCGATCTGGACGCTTGTCCACTGTTCTCCTGCAGTCGCGCATTCGGTCGACGTGCTCGTCACTGAGGAGTGTACGACCTTCAGGGTAGTGTCCGAGTGGAACTATTGTGCAAACACCGTTACCACCGCCACCAGTCAGTAGACTTGAAAACATTTCATTTGTCAATTGTTAATTTACTCTTCTGTGTAGAATAAACATATTTACATCAAATATGTACTTTATGAATTTCTGTCACGACGTCACCGTAGCCTATACCCCTGAGCTCGGTGCATGTGTGTGGCAGTAAAGCTGGATCTCTACACAACTGACATGTAAGCAGTGAAACCACACACTTCCTGCTTCTGTTTCAGTTGTGCTGGTGAGTGTTACTGTGCAGTAAATTACTCACAACTCTGGTTATGTCTTACGATTTCTTGCTTACTGTTACTGTGCTGTTCGTACAATCAAATGTTGTGTATGTTTTCTTTTCTTTTTTCTAGCTACTGCATGTTAGCAATGGAAATATACTGCTCCGTAAGTGATATTGGCAAATGATTATCTGCCGCAGTGTAGTAAATTGAAGTAGCCTGTTCGCTCGTGCCCCACATTACAGATTACCACCTGATAAGGTGTTAAGCTGAATTTTCCAGTGTCTTAGGGACAAAGTTTCTCTAGAATACCATGAGCTAAAAAGCAGAAAAGTCTTTCTACCTGATTTGGAGGAGTGGGTGTTACATTTAATGGACAAAAAATCCTGAAACCAATGCATTACAGTTGTCTTCCTGTCTGAATGGTACTTCATTATATTTGCTGTATTAGACCAGCCTCACTGTTTCCAGCCCCTAAGGCAATGCAATCACCATTGTGAGTTCTGCAAATGAATGTTCCAAAACTGTGGTGTTGGGGATGATGAAAATTCCCTTGCAGTTGCAGAAAGAGGTTATCAGCACCATTTCTCAATCGACATGTGGGCAGGTGATCATAGTGACAGGTTAATGGGATCACACGTGCTATCTCAGAGTTTAAACTGGAATCATTATCAGGTCTTCTTCATTAATTTATTGCTTACCTTGATGTGGGAAGTACAGTGTCAGCAAAGATTACGAATGTCCGTGCACAGTGGCAAATGGGCAGATCTTTGTAGTGATGTGCATGAACATCTACCACTGACATTTCAGAATTATTGGATCAGTCTGGGGTGCCCCACATCTATGCTTCCTTGCTCTTCAAAGATCAATCCTCAACACATTTAACTATTGATTCACTGGAAGGAAATAATCCACATGTCTCCAGTGACCTACAGACGGTACAGTATCGCATGTTCAGTATGTGCCGTCATATACAGTGGCTAGGCCAGTTTCAGAGAGGGTGCGCTTCCTAATGCACGAGGACAGAGGGATAGATAGGCATTACAGTGAGCCCTCATGTGAACAACTGTTTAGTTTACAGAAAGTACACATTTCCATACTCGTGTTTATTAGACTTGCATTTCTTCTTTTAATGAGCACTGATACCTCCCAAAATATTAGACATTTTTTAAACATTTTGCATTAAAAACAGTTGTCTTGTGTTAATTTTTAAGAATTTGTATCATATAAAGAGTAACAATAATTAGGTACAAGAGAAGTCAAAACAGCAAAGAAATAAAACTTGAGTAGGCTGGTCCTATTTGTGGAACCTAAATGAAGGAAACAATGCCCCAGTACATGAAGAAACTGTGTCACAGGCATGAAAGTACAGCTAAAAGCGTGATGCTTTCTTTTCCCAAGAAACAGTTCATATGCAGATAGTATGTGCTCAAACTAAATATTATGGTGTTGTTTTTGTTGTTGTACTTTTCTTTCATTTGGAATGCATTCATATGCGAGATCAGGGTTGGATGACCTCTATGTGGTGGTCAGGTAAGTCTGTAGTTCAGCACTCTAGGCACCGTTGCAGTGGTATAGACGATGATTACCAAGTCGTCGTCCAACGTTCTGTCACGAAAACAGCAATGTTAAATGCTCTTTTTGTTCGTGTGACAGTACTAGGAGGCAGCCAGTGCCCTCGAAGCACAGGCTCAACTCGGACGGTGAAGCGATGCTTAGCTCGGCAATGGCCACTGTCATTGACAACATATGACATCCCCCTGGGTAGTGGGTAGTGGTTAGTGGCTAGTGAAGTGTTGCGATCAGCGTGGCAATGGTGGAGCTAACTCAGCCTCTGGGTAGGGTGGCATGCAGCAGTCAGTATAGGAAGCTGCGGCACGTGTTGTAACGGACGAGTTGCGGCGCCCTGGAAATATTCTAAGTTCAGAGTTGGCAGCCACTATTCATGAAGAAGTTGGTTAAATATTTACTGTATTTTAGAAAGCATTGGCCTACCTCATGTTCTATTCCTTTGATGTATGTTTATTTAATTTGTTTATGCATTTAATAATAAGTGTTAGAGTGTGTTTATGGTCCAGCTGTAGGAATATTTATTTAATTTCAAGTTATTTAAATGTAAATCCAGTATTTATAATGTGCTTCATTACGTTTGTGTGGGTGCGTCGGCTCGGAGACGTGGCGTGAGTGCTCTAGCCGATCACAGCGCTCGTGAATGGGGGGACCAGATGGAAGTGAGTTCGGGAGAGAGGACGAGGGAGTACGGGGCAGGACACGGGAAGTGCCGGACGCGACGGCGCGAGGGACACACAGTTGCGGCAGAGACTTTGAGAGTGCGGAGCGGTTTGCGCGTGGACGTGGCAGATAGAAATACTTCGGAGTGCCGAGTTATGGACTTGTGAGATTTCTGTGGCTTCTACAGTGAAGACGTAGAGGGTGTTTAGAAGTGAATATCTCAAGAGCTATGTTGTCATACGTGACTAATTACGTGCAGTAGGAATCTATTGTTTCCCTGTTATTCAACTTATATTTTATTTAACTGCTGGACCATAGACACCAATAAGTGGTTTGCAGAAATATACCATGTTCTACTACTGTACTCATCATTTAAAGTCATTAAGATAGTACCTGCAGATTTTATTTACTTACAAAATTTCTATGTTGCTTCATTTATAAATTTCTATATTAATTCACAATTGCCAAGTGATAGGAACCTTCGACCGTTCGATTCGTGTTTGTATTCATATTGTATACTGTAGACTCAGCAGTATTTGGCTCGTAATGCGGCAACTGCGTATCCCGGCCCCTAGACAACGAAACCGGCCAAAACTTTTAATATTTCAGAGGGTTGCATAGTTGAGGGCCACCACACCTCATTTCATTTTCTTTTTTGAAAGCCCACAGGCAGCTAGCTCGTTCCCAGCTCAGCGCAAGATACAGCAGGGTGTACGAATCGAGCTGTGTTACCCACAGTGGCTGACGGCAGCGAAATGTGTCCACACGGCCGCAGCATTTACGGGAGCAGCATTTACCCTAAAGGCATTGAGGGACAAGCAGCTAGTCGGTGAAGGCACAAACCACGGACCCCAGAGTCGGTGGCCAACAGCCGATGGAAGTTATCTAGCTGGTGACCCGTCGGTCGGCCTTCTGCTACGTGGACAGCAGGCCGGCAGCTAGTGGAGACGGAGAGCTGCGGGAGCTCGAAGAAGCATCTTGACTCGTAGACTGGCGTAGATCACCCGTCCTAGCTGGCTACTGGTGGTGACTGCCTGATGCTTGTCTAAAACTGATGACTGTATGGAAGCCTGGTCCACTATTGTCTCTGAAATGGTAGCGATTTTGCCCTGTAAGTGACAACAATAGAAGGCACGAGGTGTGACCGTTGAGCAACCGTGACAGCATTTTCCCGGCTTTGCCATCATGTCGACAGTTTCACAGCACTAGCTGTACTGTAATGGTGCAGTAACTTCTCCGTTCAGATGCCCTCGTGTTAAGGGCGGCGCACCCTAAATACGGCTTCCCTGTAAGAACACCATTTCGGACTAGATTCTGAGATTCCTTCTGTCACCCTCGCTACAAAACTGCTTCGTAAGTCGGTCACAAGCTGTGGTACGACATGATTCCCCTTCTTGGGAGAACTGATCTACCAGATTGTAGAATGTCTGCATCTCTGGAAAATGTATTGACAACATATCGCATAGTTTGACAAACATCGACAGCACCAGGTTCTCCTTACCCTAGTTCAGCTTAAACCACACATTTTGCTGTCTGAGTTCTTAGCCAGTTCTTGCTATCTATGGTCTACAGGCAACTGATGCACTGGGAATTCAGATGAGTGGACAGTTTTCCACTTTACATAGGTCCAAGTTACACAAAGTAGATTCAGAATCCCTACATAATTACTAAAAACTGAGGTACTAATCGTAATGACAATCATTACAGTATTACAGCACACGTGGAGCATCTGCTCCTCAGTAACGTGTCCTTACGGAATGGCTATAAGCTCATACGATGAGTGGATAAGTTCGGGCTCCGAGGTATTGTTACTGCAGGTTAGCTTCCGGGCTATACTTTCAGTGGTTTTTGTGACCGATACTGCAAAGGCTGTGTCACTTTTACGACGGTGGTCCCAGTTATGTTAGCTGAGAGATGGAAAGTCATTCCTGTGATGTCACAAGCTGTGCTGTTAATTAGCAAATCAGTATCTTGCAGCTCTAGTCACATCACGTCCCTAGGTCGACCTCGCTCGTAGCGATTTGCAACAAACACTTAAGATTCGTACACAGAATACATACAGTGTACACCTGCTCTTTGAAAACAAGGTTGCGTTGTGAGGATATCCCGTCGGCACCCCTCTGCTGCTGCTTTGTCGAAAAACAGTCAGACCTCAGTGGTATCATTTCAGCCACTCGGCACCATGTGACGAACTTCTTTGAATTGCCCTTTGGGTTGTAGGGGCTTGTTAACATAACCCACTGACCCGCCTGATGCTCTGGTAATTTATCCCAATTCTGCCCCATTCTCTCCCGACATCAAGGGCCTTGGTGTTCACTTTTTGCAACTGCTTGCACACATTGTTCAATGTTGTAGCAAAGTTCCATTCCATTTCCTCATTACTAAATGTGGACAACCAAAAATCTGAGGGTAAGATCCCAGTCATTAAGGTGGCTATTGACATAATAGCTCAGCATTTTACTGATCATTTGATAGAGGGTGAGGGCACATCTTGTGTACATTCCTCCAGAACCTCAACATCGTCTCCTCCATTCACTGCAACTGGTTCTCCTTATCCTAACAAGCTACCTCCCTCGAAGTTGACCTTCACTTCAATATTGGCTACATCAGCACCTCTCTTCATATCAGACCCGCTAACCACCAGCAATACCTCCATTTCCAGAGCTGCTACTTACTCCATATTAAGAAGTCCATTCCATACAGCTTAGCTGTCTGTGGTCATCACATCTGTAGTGACAATCAGTCCCTAAATATACCGAGAGTCTTACTGAAGCCTATGCAGATGGAAATTAGCACCCAGGGGTCTCACAACACTTTTGTGATTTCGTGCACGGTACATACGGGGCCCCGAGCTAGTGTGGCCTTTTCTCGGCCCCTGGCCCCGACACCTAGGTCCTCCACGACAGTATCAACTCCTCTCTCCGTGGCTGGGCAGTAGTGGGATTCCTGTCCTCAAGTGCAGTGAGGATCCGCCTTCCTTCGATAATCGCCAGCCAGTCAGTCTGACCGACATCCCCTCCGAGTTATTTCAACAGGTGGTGGCTCGTCGGCTCTCTCGGGTCCTAGAATCTCGGGACCTTTCATCTTCTTACCGGTCTGGCTTTCGAGAGGGACTGTCTCAGATCTTCAGTCGGAAACTGCAGTTTGGCACGTCTTTTCTCGGCATCGCCACCTTATCGCAGTTTTCCTCAATCTTCGTAAGACCTATAAAACGACTTGACGCCGCCACACCTTAATTACACTCTGTAAGTGGGTCTCTGGGGCCACCTCTCGATTTTTATTCACCAGTTCCTGTCTCACTGATCATTCTGAGTTAAGGTTGGCACTGTACTCGGGTCTTCACAAACACAGGAGAATGGCGTTCCATAGGGTTCAGTATGAAGTTTGTTTCTTTTTCTCATTGCTCTTAATGAACTCGTGGCCTCTGTTGGCTACCCCTTCTCTGTATGTGGATGATTTCTGTGTCTGGACTAGAGCCCACTGGGTGGCCTCCGCATAATGACAGCTCTAGGGTGCCATCGGGTATGCTTCGTATGGACTCCCACACACAGTTTTCAGTTCTCCCCCATTAAATCAAAGGTGGTGAATTTCTGTCACCATACTCTGACCCATCCTGAACCAGAACTCTTATCTCGACGTCTGACGTCTGACCGTAGTTCCCCCATTTCCGTTTCTTGGGTCGTTCTTTTTGACAATGAGCTTACTCGGTTGCTCCGTATCTGCCTTCTGAATATTGACTGTTTCCCTAAACTCATTGTCGTTTGCTTCCTTGCCCACACAGCCTGGGGTGTGGATCGTTCAGCTCTTCCCTGTCTTTGTCAGGCCTGAATTCTCTCTCATCTGGCCAAGGGTTGTCAAGTTTGTGGCTCAGTTGAAACTTCCACTCTGCTCCTCTCAGACCTGTTCCACCATTGTGCTATCCGTTTGGCCACCGATGCCTTTCGCAGTAGCCCTGTCGACAGTCTCCCGGTTGACGTTGTGATCCCTTCCCTTTCAGTTCGGCAGTCCCAGCTCCTGGTTTTGTATGCCATTGCTGTTTGTTCTTTCTCTGATGACACCTCCTATTATATTCTTTTTGTGGCTTTGTGATGTCATGTGCCCACTGCTGGCCCTCAGATAGGTTTACTGGCTGCTATTTCCATCTTCCCTTTTTGTCCTGTTCCCAAAGTTTTCCCCCAACATGCCCTATTGGTTAGTTCCTCACCTCCAGATTTATATGGATCTCTTCTGAGGCCCAAAGCCTCCATTGCTCTGATGGTGTTCCATTATTTTTCCACAGACTGTTACAGGAGTTGTGGCATGCTATTGTTCTTTAAACCACTGACTCTAAATCTGAAGATCACATGGATATACCTTCACATCTTCTATTAGCATGGAGCACCATCTCTTGCCGGCTTTTGTGGTGTGTATACTGTGGAATAGATGTGTATTTACCAGGCACTCTGCTGTATTAAACAGTCCTCCATCACGGGAGTTTTATCGTTTATGGACTCAATGAGTGAGGGGGGTGCGAGGGGGGGGGGGGGGGGGGGGGGGCGGCGGTGCCCGCACCATTCTCCATGACTTCTTCAGGGAGGGATTTGCAGCTTCACATCAAATTCCTTTTCGCCCAGGTCGTGGGCCTACTCTTTGGGGGCCACCGTCCCTGTCTAATAAGCTTCGTGTGATTAAGGGGTTCCTGCCATGTGGCATTCTTCCTTCTGCCTCTCCTAGCAGGGATTTACCATCCTCTGCTGTCTTCGTTTCAGCCATGTGTTGACCCATGGGTTTTTACTCTGTAATGAGGTCCTCTCCCCCCTCCCCCCCCCCCTTTGTAGTTGTGGGCCCCCACTTCAGGGTGGTCCATATTTTGCTGCACTGACCCCACCTTTTGTCCGTTCGCATTAAATTGACCCTCCCATTCTCCTTGTCATGGGTGTTAATGGACAAACCTTGCATGGTTGTCTGTCCTCAGTTTTTTCACAAAAGTGGTTTGTCCTTCCAGATTTAAGTACCCGAATTTTCTTCCAGAATTGGAATCGCTCAGTTATTGATATTGGTTTGGGAGGCCCTTGGCCTTGCCCACATAGCAGCCAGGGTAACCCCCAGCCCCCCCATTTCCCCTAGTTTTGTCTGGTCTTTTGCGCTATTTTGTGTCCCCTTTGCTTGTCTCTTCTTTCCTTGGTGTTGTTTGTGTTGTGTCGCCATCATAGAACGGCGTGCAGATCGGGATGGGTCGGCAGCAGTGCTGGCACCCCATTGCACATAGGCCCTCTCAGGTGCCTCTGCTCTCACCCCACCCCACCCCACCCCACCTCGTGTTCTTTACTCTTCCTGCCATTTCTTATGCCTGTTTGTTTGTCCAATTTGCTTTCCCATTGACTGAACTGTGCTGTTGTTACCCCCCTTAGTTTCTGCCACCTTGGAGTGTGAAAACTATGACCGCACTGTTTTATTTCCCCCCCCCAGCAAATAAATTAACCGACCAGTCTGAAATTACTCTCCCAACAGGTACAGGTACAGAAACAGAGCTCCCATGTCTTGTCTCTCCAGTCACCTATTACCTCCTACATAGCCACCATCTGGCCTCGAGGTATCACACCTTTTGTGATTCAGTGCCACTCAGGACTGGAGCAACAGAGTCACATTTTCCAGCAGGATTCTAATTACTGTTTGTCGTGCCCGGAAATGAGGAAATCGTACCCACTACCATTCCCACCCTTCCCACAGTAGTACTCTGCCTCGGACCGAACCTGCACAGTATCCGTATCCATTCCTACTCCGCCCTTGCTCCCAGCCCCTCGCTGCCTCGTGGCTCGTATCCCCGCAATAGACCTGGACGGGAGACCTGTCCCGTACATCCTCCCACCACAAAGTACTCCTTTCTGGTCACAGGCACCTCCTGTTCCGTAAAAGGCAGGAGTATCTGTGAAAGTAGCGACGTGACCTACGAACTGAGCTGTAAACACTGTGTCGCTTTCAGTGTGGGTGTGACTAGCGCGCTGTCTGTCCACGTGAGTGGCCACTGACGAGCAGTGGCCGAGAGACAGCTGGACCGTCCAGTTGCCGAACGTGCTGTCCGACACGATGTGCTTCACTTCAGTGACTGCTTCACAGCTTGTACTTTCTGGATTCTTCATACCAAAACCAGCTATTCGGAACTGTTCAGCGGGAAACTCTCCCTGCAATATACCCAGCTGTTTCCTAACTCCGCTGTCCTCGACCCCTGCTAGTCCCTGATCTCCACCTACCTATCCCCTTCGCTGCCCCCATTCCAGCACCAAACAGTCAGTGCACCCACTGGTCTTTTTGCCCTTCTCTACTTCTCTCCTTTTATGCTCCCTCTCCCTCACCCGCCCCCTCCCTCCCCAAAACCTCCGACTGCGCCTAGCAGTCCTATCCAGTCCCCACCCTTCTCCTGTGCGCTGCCATGAGCGGAACTACATTATCCTCCAGCCCTACCGTGCTGTTCCTACCCTTCCCGTCTCGTGCCACTTCTGTAGTCTGATCTCCCACACCAGATTCCTGTTCCCGTCAAATACAGCTGCAGTCCAGGAGTTGTGTACGTGTGTGCTGTGCTTGGGTGCATGCATGTCTTTTCCACTTCAGAAGAAGGCATTTTGGCCCAGTCTCTCTGTTGTGCCTGTTTGGCACTCGATGTTTCCTCAATACGGTGAATAGCAGCCTACTCTGCTACTGTCGTTATTACATCCCGGACTTCCCACTGCTCGATAATACGAGGTATTGAGGTACAACGTGCACTGCCACGTCCTTCGACCTCTCGACAGTGCGTACAACAACTGTTGAAACGTGGTTGTTGCATTTTGTAAATCAAGCAACATTTGCTGACACTGGTGATGACTACAGGGAACTGTTAATGCAGTCTTTGGATGGCCCTTTGGCACTACTTCCAGCTGATAGTAATCACTTTCCAGATCTATAATGGACAAAAAATTTTACGCTCTCCTAACTTGTGCAGTATCACTGTAATATTTGGTATTCGATGTGCATATGTAATTGTTCTACTATTTGAGTAGCAATAAACTCACTGTTATCTAAACTGCCTTGGTCAGTCACATGATTTTTTTTTTGAGTACAACAATGGTTGATTTTCTCCAGGGACTAGTACTTTCTTCTATAATGCCGCTGTTCGGTTGCTGGCTAATACATTATTCCATTATTGATTGTAAATGATGAGGTACCCTATATGTTCGTAGTAATAGACGGCAAATCATCGAGTCAAGCTGAAGTGATATCAGGGGTTCCCCAGGGAAGTGTCCTGGGACCTCTGCTGTTCCTGAGCTATATAAATGACCTGGGTGACAGTCTGAGCAGTTCTCTTAGGTTGTTCGCAGATGATGCTGTTAATTTACCGTCTAGTAAAGTAATCCGAAGACCAGTATCAGTTGCAAAGCGATTTAGAAAAGATTGCTGTATGGTGTGGCAGGTGGCAGTTGACGCTAAGTAACGAAAAGTGTGAGGTGATCCACACGAGTTCCAAAAGAAATCCGTTGGAATTCGATTACTCAATAAGTAGTACAATTCTCGAGGCTGTCAATTCAACTAAGTACCTGGGTGTTAAAATTACGAACAACTTCAGGTGGAAAGACCACATAGATAATATTGTGGGGAAGGCAAGCCAAAGGTTGCATTTCATTGGCAGGACACTTGGAAGATGCAACAAGTCTACTAAAGAGACAGCTTACACTACACTCGTTCGTCCTCTGTTAGAATATTGCTGCGTGGTGTGGGATCCTTACCAAGTGGGATTGACGGAGGAAATCGAAAGGGTGCAAAAAAGGGCAGCTCGTTTTGTATTATCACGTAATAGGGGAGAGCGTGTGGCAGATATGACACGCGAGTTGGGATGGAAGTCATTAAAGCAAAGACATTTTTTTGTCGCGGCGAGATCTATTTACGAAATTTCAGTCACCAACTTTCTCTTCCGAATGCGAAAATATTTTGTTGAGCCCAACATACGTAGGTAGGAATGATCATGAAAATAAAATAAGAGAAATCAGAGCTCGAACAGAAAGGTTTAGGTGTTCGTTTTTCCCGCACGCTGTTCGGGAGTGGAATGGTAGGGAGATAGTATGATTGTGGTTCGATGAACCCTCTGCCAAGCACTTAAATGTGAATTGCAGAGTAATCGTGTAGATGTAGATGATTTCCAGTACGATGGTGATTATCTCCAGTCAGTATCCTATGGTGTACATATTAGGGGATTGACAGTAATGGACCGTGAGGAATAAATAAGGCTTCAAATTGTAACAGTAACTATCTTCTCCCATTAAATGTGCCGCTTTTCCATGTAATGAAGTTGGTTTATAGTTTAGGCCTGCACTTGACCAGTCGAGATTTTCCTCATCCTAACTTCTAAATTGCGTACTAACAACTGTCTCACATAATTGATGCTGAAATTATCCACACTAATGGGAGCCAAACATTCAGCATCCATTTCCAGAATGCCTACAACACTACTGTGTGTAAAACGTCTTGATGCATCTAATTTATCATTCTCCTTTAATGTCTCTACCACACATAATATGCAGACAAGCAGTTCCATTCCCACAGTCACCCAAAGTAATTTATCTGTGCTTGTGGCATTTATCATGTGAATTGAGTTTTAACGATCTTGTTCACAGTGTAATTCATCTGTCCTACGTTACAGACAGTCGTGAGGCAGTGCGTCATTGGCAGCTTCCCCCAGTTGAAACAGTACCCCACAGAGTTCCACTGTACGGTACCAAAAATCAATTTTTGTATGATGTTTATACAGTAAATTCAACCTGAGGATTGCGTAGTACCCTTCTCCTGTACGAGGAAAGACTTCCGTATTCCCTCGGAACACTTTTCCTCCGACACGAAAACCTTATATCGCTGATCCTAGCGGACCTACCTCGACCTCATTTTTCCGTACACCACCTAACCTACAAAAATGAGGCTTGAAATGCCACTTACCCAAAAGGTACAGACTTGCTACAGACACATAAGCCCATATGTCTAACAGTACCCTACGTACCATGCAATCTGATATTCCAGTTAAGCAACATTCTGCCTGTGTATAAGTCCTTGTGGCATTGAAATTTACTGGGAACACCATCCGGTGGATTTGGAGTTCCTGTTGATGTTGAAAAAATAGAATTCTTCGTCTGTGCCCATTTTGCTACTTACTTCTACAAGCTGTTCACAGTGCTGAACCACTTCACATTGTTTATATGTATGAGAGTTGGAACTTAAATAGCTGCAACTATTTATTCACAACCAATACAAAAGAGTTCCAAGTTTGCACCTGTACTGTCCTTCAAAGTAGTCACCAGCGTTGTGTAGAGCCCATTGCTAGCGATGTGGAAGGCGCAGTATACCGTTAGCGCCGGCCGTTGTGGCTGAGTAGTTCTAGGCGACCGCTACGGTCGCAGGTTCGAATCCTGCCTCGGGCATGGATGTGTGTGACGTCCTTAGGTTAGTTAGGTTTAAGTAGTTCTAAGTTCTAGGGGACTGATGACCTCAGCTGTTAAGTCTCATAGTGCTCAGAGCCATTTGAACCATTTTATACCATTAGCAGAGCCTGTTCTGTTGATGGTGCGAATGGAGCGGTTTGCTGGCTGTCGAATCTCTGGCACAGTCTGAAGCAAATGCCACGAAGTGGTTCTTTCATCTTCGGAATCAAATCAAAGTCACAAGGACTCGAGTCCGGGGAGTATGGTGGACGGTACAGTACTTCCCAGTCTCATCGACCGAACAGAGCAGCCACAGCTTGCGCTGCATGCACCCGCGCATTGTCGTGCAAAATGACGTGTGGGTTGCGCAGAAAGTGTCGCCACTTCTTTCGCAATACTGGTCTCAGGTGATGCTCCAAAAATGAACAGTAATACCGTGCACTGACGGTCTGCCGTGGAGGAACGTAATGCGTTAGGATAACACCGTCACAGCTGTACACGAGAACCACCGTAACTTTAGACCTCGCCATTCGCACCATCAACAGATCAGCCTCTGCTAATGGTATACTACGCCATACAAATCAATGCCAATGGGTTCTATACAATGCTGGTGACAACTTTGAGGGACAGTAACAGGTGCAAACATGTAACTCTTTTGTATCAGTTGTGAATAAATAGTTGCCACTATTTAAGTTCCAACCCTCGTACATGTACACGATTGCGCTGCAATCCACAATTAAGTATCTGGCAGAGGTGTCATCGAATCACCTTTAAGCTACTTCTGTACCGTTCCAACCTCAAACAGTATGTAGGAATAACGAACACTGAAACCTTTCTATGCGAACTCTCATTTTATTATGATGATCATTTCCCCCTACATAGGTGGTTGCTAACAAAATATATTCACACTGTGAGGAGAAAGTTGCTGATTGAAATTTGTCTTAATGATTGCCACCCCAATTTGTGTATCATATCCATGGCACTCTGTCCCCTATTTTGCGATAATACAAAACGAACTGCCCTTGTTTGCGCTTTTTTGATGTCCTCTGTCAATCTAACCTTATGAAGATCTGATTCAGATCCCACAACGCACATCAGTATTCCAGAAGAAGGCAGAAAAGCACAGTGTAAACAGTCTCTGTAGTAAACCTGCTACATTTTCTGAGTTACTGCCAATAAATCACAATCTTTAGCTTGCATTCACATCAACATTATCTGTATGATCATTCCAATTTAAGCTTTTGTAATTGGAATCCTTAAGTATTTAACTGATTTTGTAGCCTTTACTTTTGTGTGATTCATCGTGTAACAGAAATCCAGCATATTCATTTTAGTGCTCCTGTGGATGACTTCACACTTTTCATGGTTTTGAGTCAAATGCCAGTTTTTGCACCATACATATGTTATGTCTAAATCTTTTTACATTTTTTTTATCATCTGATGACATTACATGATGGTAAATGACAGCATCATCTGCAAACAAGGGCTTATAACACTTCCTTGGGGAATGCCAGATACTACTACTGTTTTTGTCAATGACTTTCCATCAGTTATTACAAAGTATGACCTTACGAAATCACGAATCCATTCACATAACTGAGATGATACTCCGTAGGCATGCATTTCAATTAGAACTCGCTTGTGTGGAACGGTACCAAAAGCCTTGTGGAAATCTAAAAACACGAAATCAATTTGATGTCTCCTGCCAATAGCACTCGTTACTTCGCAAGAATAAAGAGCTAGTTATACTTAACAAGAATGGTATTTTATGAATCCCTATTGACTATTTGTCAATAAATCATTTTCTTTGAGGTGGTTCATAATGTTCAAACACAGTGTATGTTCTAAAACCCTGTTGCAAATCGACATTAGTGATACGGGTCTGTAATTCAGTTGATTGCTCCTCTTTTTTTTTTTTTTTCGTGTGTATTGGTGTGGCTTGTGCAACTTCCCAGTCTCTGGGTATATACACTCCTGGAAATGGAAAAAAGAACACATTGACACCGGTAGGTCAGACCCACCATACTTGCCCCGGACACTGCGAGAGGGCTGTACAAGCAATGATCACACGCACGACACAGCGGACACACCAGGAACCGCGGTGTTGGCCGTTGAATGGCGCTAGCTGCGCAGCATTTGTGCACCGCCGCCGTCAGTGTCAGCCAGTTTGCCGTGGCATACGGAGCTCCATCGCAGCCTTTAACACTGGTAGCATGCCGCGACAGCGTGGACGTGAACCGTAGGTGCAGTTGACGGACTTTGAGCGAGGGCGTATAGTGGGCATGCGGGAGGCCGGGTGGACGTACCGCCGAATTGCTCAACACGTGGGGCGTGAGGTCTCCACAGTACATCGATGTTGTCGCCAGTGGTCGGCGGAAGGTGCACGTGCCCGTCGACCTGGGACCGGACCGCAGCGACGCACGGATGCACGCCAAGACCGTAGGATCCTACGCAGTGCCGTAGGGGACCGCACCGCCACTTCCCAGCAAATTAGGGAGACTGTTGCTCCTGGGGTATCGGCGAGGACCATTCGCAACCGTCTCCATGAAGCTGGGCTACGGTCCCGCACACCGTTAGGCCGTCTTCCGCTCACGCCCCAACATCGTGCAGCCCGCCTCCAGTGGTGTCGCGACAGGCGTGAATGGAGGGACGAATGGAGACGTGTCGCCTTCAGCGATGAGAGTCGCTTCTGCCTTGGTGCCAATGATAGTCGTAAGCGTGTTTGGCGCCGTGCAGGTGAGCGCCACAATCAGGACTGCATACGACCGAGGCACACAGGGCCAACACCCGGCATCATGGTGTGGGGAGCGATCTCCTACACTGGCCGTACACCACTGGTGATCGTCGAGGGGACACTGAATAGTGCACGGTACATCCAAACCGTCATCGAACCCATCGTTCTACCATTCCTAGACCAGCAAGTGAACTTGCTGTTCCAACAGGACAATGCACGTCCGCATGTATCCCGTGCCACCCAACGTGCTCTAGAAGGTGTAAGTCAACTACCCTGGCCAGCAAGATCTCCGGATCTGTCCCCCATTGAGCATGTTTGGGACTGGATGAAGCGTCGTCTCACGCGGTCTGTACGTCCAGCACGAACGCTGGTCCTACTGAGGCGCCAGGTGGAAATGGCATGGCAAGCCGTTCCACAGGACTACATCCAGTCTCTCTACGATCGTCTCCATGGGAGAATAGCAGCCTGCATTGCTGCGAATGGTGGATATACACTGTACTAATGCCGACATTGTGCATGCTCTGTTGCCTGTGTCTATGTGCCTGTGGTTCTGTCAGTGTGATCATGTGATGTATCTGACCCCAGGAATGTGTCAATAAAGTTTCCCCTTCCTGGGACAATGAATTCACGGTGTTCTTATTTCAATTTCCAGGAGTGTATCTTCCTACGAGCAAGTGGCTGTAGATGATTGCTAAGCAGGAAACTATTGTATTAGCTTACTCGAAAGGAACCTAACTGATGTACAATCTGGATCAGAAGCCTTGCCTTTCTTAACTGTTTTAAGCTGCCACTTAACACCGAGGATATCTACTTCCAAGTTACTAATGTTGCCAGTTGTTCTCGGTTTAAATCCTGGAATATTCACTTTGTCTTCTTTCGTGAAGGAATTTCAGAAAAGTGTGTTTAGTAATTGTGCTTTTGTCATCATTGTTATTGCACAGAGAAGGCAAAGATTACATATTGCCTCTGGTGTACTTTACATACAGCCAGAATCTCTTTGAGATTTCTGCCAGATTTTGAAGCAGAATTTGTTTGTAGAACTATTGAAAGCACTATACAATGAAATTCGCACTAAACTTTGAGCTTCCGTAAAAATTTGCCAATCTTGGGAGTTGTGCATTCTTTTAAATTTGTCACGCTTTTTTCTTCGCTTCTCCAATAGTGTCCTGACATGTTTGGGGTACCATTGGGGATCAGTACCATATCTTATTAATTTATGTGCTATATACCTCTCAGTTGCCATTGATAGTATTTCTTTGAATTTAAACATCATCTGTTCCCCACTTACATAGTCAGATTGGAAGGATTGGAGACTGTCTCTTAGAAAGGTATCAAGTGAATTTTTATCTGCTTTTTTAAATAGATGTATTTTGTGTTTATTTTTGGTGGGTTTGGATGTTATGGTATTCAGTGAAGCTACAAGAACCATGTGGTCACTGATCCCCGTATCTCTCACAATGCTTCTTATTTGGTCAGGATTATCTGCTGGTAAGAGATGGAAGTATGTTTTCACAAGTGGGCTCCTGGACTAGTTGTTCAAAATTATTTTCCGAGAAGGCATCGAGTACGATTTCAGATGACGTTTTATACCTACCACTAACTTTAAACACACATTTTCGCCAACATATCGAGGGTAGATTGCAGTCACCACCAACTAAGATTGCATCAGTGGGTACCTATTTCAAATGACACCCAAGTTTTCTTTGAACTGTTCAGCAACTGCGTCGGGGGTGGGGGTCAGTAAAAGGAACTAATTATTAATTTATTCTGGTTGTCATACTAACTCACAGGAACTACCTGCTTCAGTTTCACTACAGGGTAAACTACTGCTGACAACCAGAAACTCTCCACCACCCACTGTATTTAACCTATCCTTTCTGAACTTCATTAATACGATCTGCATTTATACGGATGGCTCTAAGACCAATGACAGTGTCAGGTGTTCTTTTAATGTCGGGGCACACAGTTTCAAATGCTGGCTCCGTGGCCATTGTTCGGTCTTCACAGCTAAGCTATTTGCTCTCTACAGGCGGGTCCACACTGAGCGCAACGCGCCGCGCTGCTGCACCCCGCGCACAGCTGTAACAGAGGGGGGGTGCGCAGTCCGCGCCCCGCTGCGCCGCTCCGAGGCGCGCAGTGTGTTCCAGTTGGAGCGCGCGCACGATCTGAAGGTGGAGCGAGCCGAAGCCCCGTCTAAACAGAGCGCGCGCAAACGCACCACTTCCTTTGGTGTATCGACAACAGCCGGAAAACTGCACGGCACGATGCGGTGCAGCGCAGTTCGCCGTCCACACTGACCGCGCAGAGCCGCGCAAGGCCGTTTTGCGCAGCGCGGCGTGGCACGGTGCGCTCAGTGTGGACCGCCTTACCGGGCCGTTCTTTACATCCGCCGCCACCGACATTCTGCTTATGTCCTCTGCTCCGATTCCCTGAGCGCCATCCAGAGCCTCAGTGATCCGTATCCGGTTCGCCCTTTCGTGCACCGGACCCGATGCTCTCTTCGGTAGCTGGCGGACGACGGTTTTCCGGTTACCTTTATGTGGGTTCCTGGCCCTGTCGGTATCCCTGGGAACGAAATTGCAGATGCCACGGCCGAGGCTGCGGTCCTCTGGCCTCGGACAGTTTCTCGTTGTGTGCCTTCGTCTGATTTTAGCAGGGTCATTTGTCAGCGAATTTTATCGCTGTGGCGTGCCGATCGGACTACACTTACTGAAAACGAGCTTCGGGCCTCGAAACCTCTCCTCACGGCTCGGACGACCTCTTCATGCCCTTCTCGGCTGGAGGAGGTCGTTTTGGCCCGGTTACGGATCGGACACTGCCGGTTCGGCCACCGCCGTCTGCCGACGGCTGCGCCACTGCCATTCTGCCCGTGTGGGCAATTGCCGACGGTACCCCACATTTTAACGTCCTGTCCGAATTTTAATACACTGCGCAATGATCGCGGCCTGCCGTGTACTCTGGATGAAATTTTAGTGGATGACCCGGGAGCAGCTGCTCGCGTTCTTCGTTTTATCCACTTGACAAACGTGTCTAAGGACATTTGATTATGCTGTTTTTTTTTTTTTTTTTTTTTTTTTTTTTTTAATTCTGTGCCTGTCTGTCTTCTATAGTATTGTCCCTTTTAGTTGCTGTTTTAACCTTGTGCCTCGCGGTGCATTCCTAACTTAGTCTGGACGCTAATGACCACTGTAGTTGTGCGCCCTAAAACAACAAAAAAACAATATCCTTTCTGAACACAGTTAGGTCCTTTGTAAAAATTTTGCTGATGTTATTTCAGGGTTTAGCTGGCTTTCCATACCTATAACTATTCGAGATTCAGTGGTTTCTATTAGCACTTGTAGCTCTGATTCTTTTTTCAACACAGCTCTGACAGTTAAAACAATATTGATAGTTCGTATGGTTACCCACATTCTGTGTTCACCCGGCACCCTTTGAAACTGAAGCCTTTTCTGAATGCTCCGGGGCAATCTATAAAACCATTCAGTCCCCTCCCCCCTCTACCTGTGTATGTGTGTGTAGTGGACTCCACACTGTTTAGTGGAACCCAGAAACCCACCACCTTACGCCACAAGTCAATGAATCTGCAATCTACACGGTCTGGGAACCATCTGAGTCTGTGATGCAGACCCTCCACTCGGCCCTGTACCGAAGGACCACAGTCGGGTCTGTCGATGACAATGCAGACGGTGAGCACCACCTACGTAGCTGCGCGAAACTGGAGAGAATCTCTTCCGATCCAAAGCGACACACACTGTTAGTACCGACACGGGCCACCACCTGTAGTTGGCTGCACCTTGTGGTCTTCGTGGCATCTGGAAGCACCCGTTTCACATCTGGAATTACTACTCCTGGTATAAACACAGAATGCACATTGGATCTTTCCCCTCTTTCACAGCCATATCCCAATGGCGCCCCATTATGCAGCTGAAGTAATCCCACCCTCTGTGAGTGCCCATACTTTACAGACTGGGAGGATCGCTTCGGAACAGGGCTAGCGACTTCATCCGGCTCACGGATTCGTCAGCCACAGAGCACGTCCGAAACCTGTTCGTCAGGTGAACTGGCAGGTCCCTCCTATCGGCTCCTCAGAACATCATCTGCTGCCAGCCACACCTCGGAACAACCTCCCTCTCGACCAGAGGTGAGGGATCGACCTCAGTGCAGGCGGTATCCAGGGTGGCCACAGTAGTGGGGCAACCGGGTGACACACGGGTCACGCCGGACGTCCCTCGGATCCCCCCGTCCTGCCCTCCGCGGTGATGCCAACTGGCAGCAGCCTCGAGCTGCCTGACTGAGCCGATACTGCCTACAGCTGTGAGTGAAGGGTCACCAACTTGGCTCTCATCTGAACACAGCAGTCACAGTTCCTAACCGTACTACAGGTGGCGTGATGAGTACACGGGCATGCACAAAATGTAGCAGTTGACGCTAAAGAGTACTGACAAAATGTAAAGGAAGTCCCTTTTTATGAGAAGCTGTGTCAGCTGACAGTACTCAAATGTGCTGTTAGGAGAGCTGTCACTCGACTGGGGGTCCAGCTACTACATGCGACTCTCGGAACACGGAAACAGACGCCTCGCGTGATGCAAACAGTGATTCTACGCACTACACAGTCAATAAAGCTGCGGAACTGTGACCGATTAATAAACGCACACAAAATGTAAGAGTCGAAGCTTAAGAACACTGGCAAAATTTAAAATAAGTTGCTTCTTACGAGAGGTCGTATCAACTCGCAGTACTCGTAAATATAATCTTCTAATGAAATTCAGAAGGATGTAGGTTGCAGAAGGTACTGGGAGATGAAGAAACTTGCACAGGATAGGGTAGCATGGGGAGCTGCATCAAACCAGTCTCAGGACTGAAGACCACAACAACAACAACAACAACTAATGAAATGAAACGAAATGAGCGTACGGCATCGTTGGCCGGGAGGCACCGTCCGTATTGCAAGTCCTCTTCGGCAACTTGCGGGTCGATGATGAAAATGATGATGAAGGACACACAACACCCAGTCCCCTGCCGGGAATCGAACCGGGCCCCCTGCGTGATAGGCGGAAATGGTACCGCTACGCTACGGAGGGGGACTGTTAATCTTCAGATGGTTTGAAACTTGCTGGTTGATTAAAACTGTGAGCTGGGCCGGGACTCAAACCTAGGATCTTTGCCTTTCGAGGGCAAGTGCTCCACTGACTGAGCTACCCAAGCGTGACTTGTGACTTGTGACACTCCACAACAGCTCTACTTGTGCCAGTACTTCATCTCCTACCTCTCAAACTTCACAGAAATTCTCCCACATAACTTGTGGGACCGGCACTCCAGGAATAAAGGATGCTGCAGAGATGAGGATTAGCGACAGCCTGGGGCATTGTTTCCAGAATGAGTTTTTCATTCTGCAGCAAAGTGTGAGTCGATGTCAAACTTCCTGGCAAATTAAAACTACGTACCAGATTGGTACTCAAAAGGCAGAGTGCCCGTGTTTGAGTCCCAGTTTGACAGACAGTTTTAATCTGTCAGGAAGATTTACATCAGCACACACTCTGCTGTTGAGTGAAATATTCATTCTGAATCAGATGGTTTGTAATCTATTGTCAAATGAAGTGAGCACCAGGATCGCAAAACTTGTGCCAGGTTATTGAAATGCTTTGCTAAAAAGTGCACCAGTTACACCGAATTTCGTAATTGTTATTATGTTCAGGGGCAGAAGCATATTAATGGCTACAATGTCAGAAACTGCAGTTTACTTGTGAAACTGGCTGTTTCGTCAATGATGACAGTAACTATATGTACATAATGTATCAGTTGTGGCATTTGAAAGAGGGAGCTGTTTACATCTCACCAAATCAAGACAAGGAAGGAATTTGATGTACTGAAAAGGCTACAGAAACTTAAAATCACATACATTTGCTCGGTGCTGCCGTCCTGTTCTGAGAGGAACAAGCTTGCAATTGTAAAAATTGTTCTACTGCATTATGTTTCTGGCTTCACAGTTTCTGGTATTTGCTTGTAATAATACTTCATATCTATCATCAGATACATAATTGATCTACTTTGTTTCCTATACTATCTATAGTATGTTAGAAATTATCTTCTATGTGTGACAATGTATTTGCAGGTTATCGAGCAGTATAACTCTGAAGTTAAATTCTTATTTGACCACTACTTTCGGTGTGTCGCTGAAGAATGTTCGAGGACTATGGGAGAGGACCGAGTTCTCCCAATTTCTCAGTTGAGTATTGAACCTGAAACTTCATGCATGGAAGATACAAGAGGTAATATATTATTATTATTATTTACATTTTATGGCCTTAATTGGACCACTCTTGCCAACTTTATACATAGAATTTTCCAGTTTTCTGTCAGCCCAGTACTTCTTCATTCTCTCAGATCTTATCCTTCTTTATTAGTCAGAAATCACCCTTCCTATTGTCTGTTTGTTGATTCTCGTTTGCAGTCTAGTTTGTTTGTGAGTTTCCTGGTTTTGTCAGTTTTATTTCTTAGGTCTTCCAATGTAATCTGTGGCTCATCCATGTCTTCCTTGATTTCTGTAATCCACTTAATGTTGTACTTACTTTTCCACAATTTTTCTATTATACTCCTGATGATCCAGTTCTCTGGTGTTCTGATTAGATGTCCAAAAAATGAAATATCTTCCTGATTTTACTCATTACTGATTCTATTTCCTTGTAGGCTGTTTCATTTGTAGCTACTCTCCAGCGTCCATCTTTCTGGTACGATTTGTTGATGCACGTTCTGATGATTCTTCTCTCTATTTTGAGTATTTTGTCTGTTTGTGCAGTGTTAGTTGTTTTGAAGATGGTTTCACTTGCATATGTTATTTCTGGTTGAGTGACTGTTTTGTAGTGTTTTAATTTTGTTGCTATTAACAGGCTCTTTTTGTTGCAGGTGTTCTTGGTGATATATTGTGCTCTAGTCAGTTTTTTTATTCTGTTATGCCATGCTGGCTTTTCATTGAGGTTATATGTTATGATTTCTCCTAGATATTTAAATTTATCTACAATTTTGATTTCTTGGTTTCCTATGGCAATTTTGTTTATGAGTGGTGGGTCAGTTACCATGATGACTGTTTTTTTCAAAGGATATTCCAAGAGCAGTTTTCTGTGCTATTTCATGCAGTGAGTTAACTTGTTGTTTGGTTTCCTGAACACTGTTGGACAAGAGAGCAACGACATCAGCAAATCCTAGACAATTTAAACTTATTTTGTCTTTGGGTCTGCCAATTTGGATGTTCTTTGGGTTAATCTTGTACCATATATATATAAAAAAACAAAGATGATGTGACTTACCTAATGAAAGCGCTGGCAGGTCGGTACACACACAAACAAACATAAACATACACACAAAATTCAAGCTTTCGCAACACACGGTTGCTTCGTCAGGAAAAAGGGAAGGAGAGGGAACGATGAAAGGATGTGGGTTTTAAGAGAGAGGGTAAGGAGTCATTCCAATCCTGGGAGCGGAAAGACTATTTTTGAAAATGTCTGCTTGTGTCTGTGTAAGTGCGGTTGGATATGGGTGTGTGTGCGAGTGTATACCTGCCCTTTTTTCCCCCTAAGGTAAGTCTTTCTGCTCCTGGGATTGGAATGACTCGTTACCCTCTCTCTTAAAACTCACATCCTTTCATCTTTCCCTCTCCTTCCCTCTTTCCTGACGAAGCAACTGTGGGTTGCGAAAGCTTGAATTTTGTGTGTACGTGCGTCCGCTACCAGCAGACCTCCCTGAATTAAGAAACCGGATTGAAGCAGCTGTTGCTACAATCACTGAAGAGACACTTATCAACGTTTGGGAAGAACTTGGCTATAGACTTGATGTGTGCCATGTGACAAATGATGCTCACATTGAACATTTATAAAGTTCTTGGTAAAACTGTTGGAGTTCCTCTTTCATTTGACACATCATTTATAACTGTAGGCTTAATACAATAAATATTGTAAAGTGTTAAAACCCCAATATTCATTTATAAACACGCTCTGTGTGTGTGTGTGTGTGTGTGTGTGTGTGTGTGTGTGTGTGTGTGTACATACCACACACACACACACACACACACACACACACACACACACACACACACACACACACTTGAGTGGGGAATACCAAGCAGGCTTCCATAAAGGGTGGTCTTGTGCGGAACAAATTTGGAACCTGAAAATGATTTTACAACACAAACAGAACCTGATCATTACCTTTGTCAACTTCAAAAAGATGTATGACTCTATTGACCGGAAAACTCTCTTCAAAAGTCTAAAACATGGGCTATCATAGAGCAAACTTTGACCAACACGACCTCCAAAGTAAAGTTCTGTGGGGAACTATCAGAGCCCTTTGAAATTCACACAGGTGTCCCACAAGGCGATGGCCTCTCACCTCTCCTTTTCAATGTAGTGTTAGATAAGGTAATAAAAAAATGGGAAACATCACAACAAGGGATAACCTTAGGAAACCTACAGATTAAATGCCTGGCTTTTGCAGATGATTTGGTGATTGTCACGAAAGGTATATGCGCTATTGAAAAACTGTACGGCACGATTTACAAAACGGCAAACTTCAAATACCTCGGTGAAACACTACAAATGAGTGGACATAACACAGACTCAAACGAAGAAAGAAAAAGTAAACTGGACAAGGGATACAAAGTAGTGTGGAATCATTACAACAAGAAGCCTATCTCACAAAAAGCCAAATTACGCCACTACAACACGGTGGTGCTCCCGGAGGCAGCAGAGACCACACTAGTCCTAGGGCATACACGTATCAGACAACTAGAAAAAGTAGAACGGAAAATACTTGGGAAAATGTTTGGCGCAGCTAACAACAATGGAATACGGATCAACAAACCTACAGAGGAACTGTACAAACATACGGAGACAATCACAGAAAAGATTAGAAAACGCAGACTACAATTCTATGGACACCTATACAGAATGCCATCACACAGACTGACCAAACTGATCTTTGACTGGGTAACCACTAGAAACAACAAATGGGTGGCAGAGGTAAAAAAACAAGCTGAACCAACTCAGCATAACAGCAGACACAATAAACGACAGAATAAAATTCAGAAACATCATTAAGAAAAGTAAACTACATGAGATACAATGTGACAAACGAACAGGCATAAAATGGACCGAAGAACGCAAGCAAGATCACAGCCAGAAGATGAAAGAAATATGGGCAACCTAAAAGGCAATCAAGATGAAGCCGAAGACACAAAGCCGACAAAAAGCATGGACAGAGGACCGGAAACAGAAACACAGCGAGCGAATGAGGGAAGTTTGGGCAGCAAGGAAGGCAGCAAAAGGAACTGGCCACGTAGTTTAGTCCAACTGCGGTCTTTAAGGGCAAAACACCAATAATAATAATAATAATAATAATATATAATTTACACACACACACACACACACACACACACACACACACACACACACACACATCTACATATCCTTTGAGGAAGCAGAATATTACTGAGCTGTAGTGGTTTCAGGATGGCTTATGGGTACCCCGCTATAGGTTGTGATGAAATTGCTAGGGATTGACAGTGTAGCAGGTATGTGGAGCCAGGCAGCTGACTGACGGTAAATCACAGAAACCACACAGTAGGTCATTTATTCAGCACATGAGGTACAGCAGCTGTAATATTGTCTTGTTGCGGGCAACCCCAAGAGTCACAACTTGACCCTGGGATGTGTAGAGCTCAGCACGTGGTCTCCAAAGACTTGTCGCTCTACCGATCAGGTGGCAGTAATGCGGAATCGCACCACCAGTGCAGTGGCGAGCGAAGGGCAGTGTCGGCCTCCGAGCAGTGACAGTGGGCCCGGTAGGAAGCAGTCATGCCAGGTCGCGCAGCCAAGTGCAGGTGAGCCCCCCGAGCACTGAGGAAAACTGGAGACCCGAGCGCGGGATACGTCGACAGTGGCCCACGGAGGCGAGACCGCAGTAGTAGTGTGTGGCTGCAAAGGGCAAGTAGTGGCTCGGCAGCTGGTCAGATCCGGGTGCGAACTCTGGACCCCACATAGGCTCATTGAAGTTGGCAACCGGCAGACGGCACCTCCGCTGAGAGGCACCATTTCAGCTCATCTACATCTACATACACACTCCGCAATCCACCATGCGGTGTGTGGCGGAGGGTACCTCGTACCACAACTAGCATCATCTCTCCCTGTTCCACTCCCAAACAGAACGAGGGAAAAAGACTGCCTATATGCCTCTGTTCGAGCTCTAATCTCTCTTATCTTATCTTTGTGGTTTTTCTGCAAAATGTAAGTTGGCGGCAGTAAAATTGTACTGCAGTCAGCCTCAAATGCTGGTTCTCTAAATTTCCTCAGTAGCAATTCACGAAAAGAACGCCCCCTTTCCTCCAGGGACTCCCACCCGAGTTCCTGAAGCATTTCCGTAACACTCACGTGATGATCAAACCTACCAGTAACAAATCTAGCGGCCCGCCTCTGAATTGCTTCTATGTCCTCCCTCAATCCGACCTGATAGGGATCCCAAACGCTCGAGCTGTACTCGAGAATAGGTCACACTAGCATTCTATAAGCGGTCTCCTTTACAGATGAACCACATCTTCCCAAAATTCTACCAATGAACCGAAGACGACTATCCGCCTTCCCCACAACTGCCATTACATGCTTGTCCCACTTTATATCGCTCTGCAATCTTACGCCTAAATATTTAATCCACTTGACTGTGTCGAGCACTACACTACTAATGGAGTATTCAAACATTACAGGATTCTTTTTCCTATTCATCTGCATTAATTTACATTTATCTATATTTAGAGTTAGCTGCCATTCTTTACACCAATCACAAATCCTGTCCAAGTCATCTCGTATCCTCCTACAGTCACTCAACGACGACACCACACCATCATCAGCAAACAGTCGCACATTGCTATCCACCCTATCAGTCAGTCATAACAGTGCAAAGACACTTCAGGACGAAGTTCAACAGAGATCCAACAACTGATAACTCCATTCGGCGATGGTATGCGCAGTTTAAAGCTTCTGGATGCCTCTGTAAGGGGAAATCAACAGGTCGGCCTGCAGTGAGCGAAGAAACGGTTGAACGCGTGCGGGCAAGTTTCACGCGTAGCCCACAGAAGTCGACGAATAAAGCAAGCGGGGAGCTAAACGTACCACAGCCGACGGTTTGGAAAATCTTACGGAAAAGGCTAAAGCAGAAGCCTTACCGTTTACAATTGTTTCAGGCCCAGACACACGATGACAAAGTCAAACGCTTTGAATTTTCGGCGCGGTTGCAACAGCTCGTGGAAGAGGATGCGTTCAGTGCGAGACTTGTTTTCAGTGATGAAGCAACATTTTTTCTTAATGGTGAAGTGAACAGACACAATGTGCGAATCTGGGCGGTAGAGAATCCTCACGCATTCGTGCAGCAAATTCGCAATTCGCCAAAAGTTAACGTGTTTTGTGCAATCTCACGGTTTAAAGTTTACGGCCCCTTTTTCTTCTGCGAAAAAAACGTTACAGGACACGTGTATCTGGACATGCTGGAAAATTGGCTCATGCCACAACTGGAGACCGACAGCGCCGACTTCATCTTTCAGCAGGATGGTGCTCCACCGCACTTCCATCGTGATGTTCGGCATTTCTTAAACAGGAGATTGGAAAACCGATGGATCGGTCGTGGTGGAGATCACGATCAGCAATTCATGTCATGGCCCCCACGCTCTCCCGACTTAACCCCGTGCGATTTCTTTCTGTGGGGTTATGTGAAAGATTCAGTGTTTAAACCTCCTCTACCAAGAAACATGCCAGAACTGCGAGCTCGCATCAACGATGCTTTCGAACTCATCGATGGGGACATGCTGTGCCGAGTGTGGGAGGAACTTGATTATCGGCTTGATGTCTGCCGAATCACTAAAGGGGCACATATCGAACATTTGTGAATGCCTAAAAAAACTTTGAGTTTTTGTATGTGTTTGCAAAGCATTGTGAAAATATCTCAAATAATAAAGTTATTGTAGAGCTGTGAAATCGCTTCAATCATTTGTAATAACCCTGTACTATGTCTTAAAATTACTTGACAATACATCTTACATTTTTACATTTATATACATTCCGTTCACTTTGAATTAGTGTCCAGTGGCTGATATACTTAATCACTTACAACTTGATAAGGTTACCCACTCGGTTGTACATGGAGTTCAGATGGGCAGGCAGTTTTCTGCCTTAAGTGGGTACAGGCTTCGTAGCCAAAACGGAGATTATGCTTGAGACTGTGAAGCTTACTGGCATTATCTTGTGGTGTTGTCTGTTATAGTGTTGCCACACACGCTGAAGCATTTGTTTCACATTGATCCATCCTTTTTGTGTCGTTACTGGCCAGTCCAGCGAGTTAACATGGTCGGGTTCAAAGGTATTGTTTAGATGGGTCACTGTTTGTGCAGGTACTGTATCTTCTTCCGGCCTTCATTCTCCATTCCTTGCTTCCCTTGCACTGTAAATTAATTTAAGAATCCAGAAGTGGCTGGTTAGGATTCTATCTTCCTGCCTGGAGAAGAGTACCCATCCCTCCAGGTGTCAATTTTGCAACACAGTTACCCCTTAGTTGCTGTAGAGCTGCAAACTGCCTAAACTATGATGCACCCCGTGCCCACCCTTGCTGATGGTGTTACCTGGGGAAGGAATTTACCGTATCGGGTTGACGGAGGAGATACAGAAGATCCAAAGAAGAGTGGCACGTTTCGTCACGGGGTTATTTGGTAAGCGTGATAGCGTTACGGAGATGTTTAGCAAACTCGAGTGGCAGACTATGCGAGAGAGGCACTCTGCATCGCGGTGTAGCTTGCTGTCCAGGTTTCGAGAGGGTGCGTTTCTGGATGAGGTATCAAATATATTGCTTCACCCTACTTATACCTCCCGAGGAGATCACGAATGTAAAATTAGAGAGATTCGAGCACGCACGGAGGCTTTCCGGCAGTCGTTCTTCCCGCGAACCGTACGTGATTGGAACAGGAAAGGGAGGTAATGACAGTGGCACGTAAAGTGCCCTCCGCCACACACCGTTGGGTGGCTTGTGGAGTATAAATGTAGATGTAGATGTAGAATTTGTAATCACTCTTCCTTCTCTCATTCGAGAACATCGTGTATGGTTGAAACCTATAAATATGCTATAAAATACACTCTACTTCTATCGGACAACATTCATTGTTGCCGTGCCACTTCCATAAATACTTGTTGATATTTGCTTGATGCCTTCCTAAGAGACTTCCAAGCTAATTATGTAAGTGTAGACCAGATATGGCTCAAATCAAAGATACAGTATCGGACAGCAATAGATAAATTCATACAGCATAAGTTAATAAGAGACGGGACTGATCCACCATGGTACACAAAACATGTCAGAACGCTGTTGCAGAAGCAACGAAAAAAGTGTGCCAAATTCGGAAGAACACAAAATCCCCAAGACTGGCTAAGTTTCACGGAAGCTCGAAATTTAGAGCGGACATCAATGCGAGATGCTTTTAATAGTTTGCACGATGAAACATTGTCTCAAAATATGGTAGAAAACCCAAAGAGGTTCTATGGTCGCATGTAAAGTACACCAGTGGCAGAGAAACAGTCAATACCGTCACTGCGCGATGGAAATGTTACCGATGATGGTGCCACTAAAGCGGAGTTACTAAATACAGTTTTCCGTAATTCCTCCACGAAAGAAGAAGAAGTAAATATTCCAGAATTCGAAACCAGAACAGCTGTTAGCATGAGTGACATAAAGGCAGATATCTTAGGTGCTGCGAAACAACTCAAATCACTTAAGAAAGGCAAGTCTTCCAGTCTATATGGTATACCAATCAGGTTCCTTTCAGAGTATGCAGACACAATAGTGCCTTTCTTAGCAATCATATACAACCGCTCACTTGATGAAAGGTCTGTTCCTAAAGACTGGAAAGTACCACAGGTCATACCAATATTCAAGAAAGGAAATAGGAGTCACCCATTGATTTACAGACGCATGTCACCGACTTCAATTTGTAGTAGGATTTTGGAGCATATACTGTACTCGAACATTATGAATCGCCTTGAAGAAAATGACTTGTTGATACATAACCAACACAGATTCACAGAATATTGTTCTTGTGCTGTCAACATGGGATCTCAGATCAATTCCACATTCCTAGATTTTCAGAAGGCTTTTGATACCATTCCTCACAAGCAACTATTAATCAAATTGCGTGCATATGGAGTATCGTCTCAGTTGTGTGACTGGATTTGTGATTTCCTCTCAGAGAGGTCACAGTTTGCAGTGATAGATGGTAAAACATTGAGTTGAACAGAAGTGATATCTGGCATTCTGCAAGGTAGTGTAATAGGCCCTCTTCTGTTCCTGATTTACATAAATGATCTAGGTGATAATCTGAGCAACCCCCTTAGATTGTTTGCAGGTGACGCTGTAACTTACCGTCCAGTAAAATCATCATACGATCAATTCCAATTACAAAATGATCTAGAGAGAATTTCTGTATAGTGTGAAAAGTGGCAAATGGCACTAAACAAATAATAGTGCAAGTCATCCACATGGGTACTAAAAAAAAAAAAAAAAAAAAAAAAAAAAAAAAAAAAAAAAAAAAAAAATCCAATAAATTTTGGGTGTACGATAAATCGCACAAATCTAAGGGCTGTCAATTCGACTAAATACCTAGATATTACAATTATGAGCAACTTAAATTGGAAAGACCACATAGATAATATTGTGGGGAAGGCGAAACAAAGAGTGCACTTTGTTGGCAGAACACTTAGAAGATGCGACAAACCCATTAGAGAGACAGGCTACATTACACTTGTCCGTCCTCTGCTGGAATATTGGTGCGTGGTGTGGGATCCTTACCAGGTGAGATTGACGGAGGACATCGAAAAATCGCAAAGAAGGGCAGCTCATTTCGTGCTATTGCGCAATAGGGGCGAGAGTGTCACTGATATGATATGCGAGTTTGGGTGGCAGTCACTGAAACAAAGGCGGTTTTCTTTGCGGCGAGATCTACATACGAAATTTCAATCACCAACTTTCTTTTCCGAATGCAAAAATATTCCATAAGTAGTGACGGATGAGTTGTTAGCCACAGAAAGATGTAACAAAGTCAGCGGTCAATATTTGCATAACAGGGTCCACAGCAAAATACATAGATGAAAACCAGTGTGCACTAAAATGAAGAGTCACAGAGAGAGCGACTGACAGTCTTTGATCTTTCGGTGATACCGTCAAGTGTCTGGCCGGGTGGTGTCGTGTGCTGCCGAGAAGTTTGTGGAGTAACAGCTTCTCGATCATTTACGGAAATGTCCACTAGCGTGCTGGTCAGAGAGCAGTTTACTGATACGTTTACTCAGTGCATCGACCTCTGTCGTGAGGTTGTCGTAATCCGCACACGTCGCTCTTGACGTGCTGTGGTCTGCCGTCGCAGTTGCAGTGCAGGAGGTCAGCACAGTTGTGTCCCGAATCCTGTCCGGCAGGTCCACTATGTCGTCTAGCGACATCTCCATTTGGGAAGCTGTAATGGGTTTTACCTATGCAGGCAGGTAACTGCTCCATAATGTACGTAATGATGTATCTGGCGCAGTGCAAGCGTCAACTTTGCTTTGTAAATGGCTGGTATGGTTTTGTGTCTCCAGTGTCCTCCTGCATCAGTACCTGTCTCATTTGTTCTTCTCACAAAGCTGACACAGTACGAATTAACTTGACCTCAGGTCTGCACAGAAAGTGAGGTAATTATGTCTCGCACCTCTGCTGCATAGTGAAGATCTAATTCGCTGACCTCCAGTGCAGATTTGGTGGAATCAGTCGCTCCAGCACTGAGAAAACTCGAGTCGACCTGCACGAACCGTAACATCGGGTTGTGTGACCGTAACAGGAGTAGCCACATTGCCAGTCTAATGACTTCCATCTCACAATTTCCTGTTTCGTGAAAATTTGGCACGTTGCTTGTTCATTGCTGACTTTATGTCCTCTCACTGTATCACATTGGGGTCACCAGTTTCACACTCTGTCGCTCGACTTACGGACTTAATATGTATGCTGAATTCTTATACAGTGAGGGCAGATGTGAAATGCAATGCAGTCTCTTGAGACAGTGTGTTTTATTCAGAACTGTCATCCAAGTTCATATGTAGAACAGTTCACAAAGAAGCTGTTGCATAGCTAATTAATATACAAGCGCATACCGTCAAGTTCGTTCAGTAACCGAGTGAGAATTAAAACACAGACATTTCATTAGTCACAGAACTTGGCACTGTGGCAAGGAGGAACTGACCACAGCACTCCTGGTGGCCAGTGCGTGAACCCCGTCAACAGTTCATCGAGTGAATCAGCTGTCCACCTGACGTCGGTGTGTGCATTATACCTCTGTATACGGTTTGCTGTGACGTGCAATGCCCGATGGGTCTCGCTAGCGTGAATCTGACTTCAGCCGGGTAATGGCAGTGGACAACTTTGCTTTCAGGGTTACTCATCTGATCTATAACGTGATCATGTATGCGCAACGTGTTGACAAAATGGCAGAGTAGCGTGAGAGGCCGTCAGTGCTTCATTTAGAATGCCAAATAATGTTTCACTTACCTGCTCAGTGAAGTTAAAAAGCACCTATTACTTCCCGTCTTGTGCCTCGTCTGCTGGTTTACCGATATCTGTAGCCGTGTGACTGTGTATGTCATGTCACTTTAAGTCTAGCAGGTGACACACTATTAAACCTACATTCAGTTTTTTCAGTGTGTCCCTACGTCTCTGGACTGCTAATTTTCCATACCTTTCAACGTTCAAAATAGCATCCAAATTTACACGTGTTAAATTTTCCAAGTGGTACTGTAAGTGTCAATTTCCCGAAGATTATCGTGTTACAGTCCTGAAGACTTATACACTTTAGTTATCTTACAAACAATTGTCAGTGGTCTGGGTTGGAGCTTGCATGTATCCCTATGATTACTAGTAGTGGTAAGATTCTTCCTGCATGTACCATATCTGAAGTTAAAAATACTGTTTTAATCTGTGTGCACGTACCTTTGTTTTTAATCTTTATTATTACATTCAGTGTTTGTATGCTTCTTACTTTATATGGCCCTCACCACTGTTAATCTAGCTAGCTTTCTAGATCTGCCATGACTTACTGACTCATTGAAGAACAATGCTTTGTCACCCACTTGAAATTCCTTCATGTACATAGCTGGTCTCTGTTGACTCTAATTGCAGTATTCCCAGTATATTTGCTTTTCTCCCATATGGTAATTCAAATGATGTGTACCCTTTGCTGCTGTGTGGTGTGGTGTTCACACAGAAATTGCACAAAGTACCCGTTTGTCCCAAGAACTTCGATCCATGTTACAAAATGTCTGATATTCGCCAGTGGCTTCCTTCCAGTGTGCCATTAGATTCTGGGTGGTAAGCTTTAGTCTGTATTTTCATCATCCTTCACAATTTACACACTCTTCTGAAAACACCACTCAAGAAATTTGAACCTTCATCCATTAAAAGAACAGGTGAAGCGTCATATGCGTTAACACTGTGTTGTTCTTGTTGTTGCGGTCTTCAGTCCTGAGACTGGTTTGATGCAGCTCTCCATGCTACTCTATCCTGTGCAAGCTTTTTCATCTCCCAGTACCTACTGCAACCTACATCCTTCTGAATCTGCTTAGTGTATTCATCTTTTGGTCTCCATCCAATTGTAAATTGGTGATCCGTTGATGCCTCAGAACATGTCTTACCAATTGATCCCTTCCTCTAGTCAAGTTGTGCCACAAATTTATCTTCTCCCCAATTCTATTCAATACCTCCTCATTAGTTATGTGATCTACCCATCTAATCTTCAGCATTCACATTAACACTATACGTTCCACAAATGCTTCAGCTACTGTGTCTGCATCTTATCTTTCTATCAGCAGACCTACTGTAAATTTACCCAAAACACCCTGAAAAGTCAGCATATATCTCTTATCTGTATTTGATATTTCCGAAGGAACTCTGTATCAGCTATGTTTGTAAGTTCCAAAGGCATTGACTTGAGTGTACTTATTTATTTGACATGATAGTCAATTTTTTTACACAGTTCTCAATCCCACACTCCATTCTGCAGCACTGGTTATACAACTTTATTTTCTCAACAGTCTGTAACACGCCCGGGAGTACCTATGGGGGTGGGGTCCCTAAAAGTGGATTTTTCGCTTCTGACTCATTTCTTGGCCGTGTGCGCTGTCCACACCACGTACCTGGTAATCCCGTAGCGGTCGTACTGTTCTGCTCTACACTGCTGCTGGCTTGCCTGAAATTATCTATCAAAATATGCAAACGAGTTAGGGGAGCCACTCAATGTTTTAAGCACAACACTGTTCTACGTCTGGTATGAACATCTATATTCTGAGGCAATATGGAAATCACAGGTTGCACTGTTTACACTCTAAGTTGTAAATGTTTATCCCAATTGACAGTCTCGATGATTATCTGTCCACAATATCACTCGGACGAGTGTACGCATACCGAACACGGCGCGGATGATTGTCAATGATGCGAAAGCCGAGTAATCGGAATGAAAGTTCTTACGCTCGACACGCATACACAGATTTCTTTCGATACCAGTCCTCCTCAATACTAATAATGGTATAACACTGTTCGTAAAGTTAATTTTTCAGTTCTCAGTTCTCACTTGTACGAGCGTGCGCGTAACCGTCGCGGCACGGCCAATTGTCAATGATGCGGGAATGCGATGACCGAACACACGTCCTCACACTCACTACAAGACACTGGCACGTTATTGCACTCTTTTATGGTAACTTATTTTTACTGATTCACATCAGTTCATTCTGGGAGACTGAACACGGCACGGACGAGGGAGACTGAACACAGGCATGGACAATCGATGCTGTGCGACACATGACGAGAGGATACACAAATACGTTATCGGCAGCACTGCTCATTTTTAAATTTCTTCTTGGCACACTTCCCTCTGACTCATTTCTATATTTCATCACTTTCCAGTGATAGCACTTGTAGCCACACTTCAACTTCCATACTAACAATGCCTCTCACATGCAGAGCTACCCACAACTCAACAAAACAGTTTCGTGTCCCTCACTCGACTCGACAGACGCGGCTGCCCGCAAAGATACTCTGTAACCGAGCTAGCGATATGACAGTACGCTTACAAGTCCTGTGCATTCCTTGGTGTCCCCGCAACTGATTATCACGCACCTCTCTTAAAATAGTCTCCTTGCTTTGGAGACTAATTTCCTTTTCACTGCCTGCTTCCAGCTCTGCTTCTGCGGTTACTTGCAGTCGCTCCACACTCACGGGAGTCCTCTATCCCTGTTTGCTTTCACTAAGAGTTCTCCCATTCCTGCATCACTGTTTCGCAGACTGTTCCTCATTTATTTGTTCCTGTTTTCTGGGCCTCATTCTACTCTGAGCATCTGCATTATTATTTAACCTGCCAAGTTTGTAGATTACCTCGTAAGCGTGCTCTTTGAACCTCCGCCTCCACTTCGGGAGTCTCGAACTCAAATCCGTCACACTAAAGATCTATGTTAATGGCTTACAGTATGTTACGACTCCAAACCTTCACCTATACAAGCGTAGTTGGAACCGCTTCATTGCGTGTACACTGAGCTGACAAAAGTCGTAGGATACCTCCCAATATCGTGTCGGACTTCCTTTTGCCCAGCATAGGTAGTGCAGCAACTTGAAAAGTGATTACAAGTCTCCTCCAGAAATACTGAGCCATGCTGTCTATAGCCGTCCATAATTGCAGAAGTGTTGCCAGTGCAGGATTTTATGCACGAACTGACCTCTCGATTATGTCCCATAAATGTTCGATGGGATTCGTGTTGGGGTGATCTGGGCAGCCGAATCTTTCATTCAATTTGTTCAAAATGTTCTTCAAACCAATTGCGGACAGTCGTGGCTCGGTGACGTGGCCTGTTGTCATCCGTAAAAATTCCATTACTGAATGGCTGTGAGTGGTGTCCGAGCAGCCGAACGTAACCATTTCCAGTCAGTGATCAGTTCACTTGAACCAGACCCAGTCCATTCTGTGTAAACACAGTATTATGGAATCACCACCAGCTTGCACAGTGCCTCGTTGACAATTTGGGTCCACAGCTTCATACAGTCTGCACCGCACTCAAATGCTACCGTCAGCTCTTATCGACTGAAATTGGGACTCGTTTGACCGGGCCACGGTTTTCCAGTCACGTAGGGTCCAACCGACACGGTTACGAGCCCAGGAGAGGCACTGCAGATGTGTTGTGCTGTTAGCAAAGGCAATTGCATCGGTTGTCCATTAACATCATACGAGGGGGTGTTTGAGAAGTCCGTGCAAAGTCCAAGAGATGGCACCACTGGCATGTATTTAGGTCATGTTTAGTTAGTAGCATCTTTGGAAAGAATGCACACCAAGTTTCAGCCATATTGGTCTATTTCTTTGTGTTTGGCATTTCTGTGAATGAAGGAAGTCGAGTGATTGCCAAAAAATCGACGAAAAAGAATTTAGTGTGATGATTAAACATTACTTTATGAAAGGCAAAATGCCTCAGGAGACTAAAGAGAAGCTTGATAAACATTACGGTGACTCTGCACCTTCCATTAGAACAGTTTATAAGTGGTTTCAAAATTTTCGGAGTGGCCATATGGGCGCAAGCTATGCTGAACGTTCTGGACTCCCTGTGGAGGTTACGACTCCAGAAATCATTGATAAAATCCATAATATGGTGATGGATGACAGAAGAGTTAAGGTGCGCGAGATTGCTAGTGCTGTGGGCATCTCGAATGAATGGGTACGTAATATTTTGCGTAAACATTTGGACACGAGAAAGCTATCCGCAAAATGGGTTCGCGATTGCTCGTGCTTGACCAAAAATGGAATCGTGTGAAGTGTTGCAAGGATGGTTTGCAGCTGTTCAGGAAGAATCTGCAGGACTTTAAGCATTGTTTTGTCAATGTGGCTGGAACATGGATACATTGCTATACTCCTGAGACCAAACATCAATCTAAACAATGGGTTACCAAGGGACAATCTGCACCAAAAAAGGCGAAGATCGTTCCATCGGCCGGAAATGTTATGGCGACTGCCTTTTGGGATTCACAAGGGATAATCGTCATCAACTATCTGGAAAAGGGTAAAAGTATTACAGGTGCATATTGTTCATCATTATTAAACCGTTTGAAAACCGAGCTGCAAGAAAAACGCCGATGATTGAACCCAAAAAAAGGCCTTTCCCATCACGACAATACACCAGCGCACACCTCAGCAGTTGTGGTCGCAAAATTAATGGAATTAGGATTCCAACTCATTTTACAAAAACCTGCCCTATTCTCCAGACTTGGCTCCCTCAGGCTATTATTTGTTCCCCAATTTGAAGAAATGGCTGGCAGGACAAAGATTTTATTCAAACGAGGTGATTCCAGCAACTAATAGCTATTTTGCAAACTTAGACAATTCCTATTATTCAGAAGTGATCAACAAATTAGAACAACGTTGGATGAAGTGTATAAGTGTAAAAGGAGACTATTTCGAAAAATAAAAAAGGTTTACCCCAAACACATAAGTAGTTTTTATTTTTGCACCGACTTTTCAAACGCCCTTCTTATTTTGCCACACTGTCCTAATGGATACATTCGTCGTATGTCACACGTTGATTTCTGCAGCTATTTCATGCAGCGTTGTTCATGTGTTAGTACTGATGACTTTGCAAACACAACCGCTGCTGGTCATTAAGTGAAAACCATCAGCCGCTGGATTGTCCGTGGTGAGAGGCAATGCCGGAAATTTGCTATTCTTAGCACACTTTTGACACTGTGGATCTCGGAATACTGAATTACCTAACGATTTCCAAAATGTAATGTGCCACGCGTCCGGCTCCAACTGCTATTCCGTGTTCAAAATCTGTCAGTTCCCATCGTGCGAAATCACCCGAGTATGTATGGCAGATCCACCAACATACTGCCCTTTAATACCTTATATATGCAATACTAGTCTTTTTCATGGTACTGTAGTTTAAGTCTGCCTTGTTCAGCAACCTGGATGCATATCCATGTGCATGTCTTCGCCATCCTCTTGCCTTGGGACAAAAATGCTCCCAAAGCTTCATTGTCCATGTCTATCATCTCATTGTAGTCCGGATAGTGAAGTAGTAGTGGATTAATTTCTCCTTCAGTTCCATGAAAGCATTTAGTACCTGACTAAGCCTATGAATCCCTTCAGTTGTGTTATTCTGGCTGAGGGAAGAACTTCACCATCCCCACTTTCACAGTGCCTGACAAAATTCCCTTTTCCGTAATGCAGTGGTCTAAGAAGATCACTTCTTTCCTCAGGAACTGACACTTTATAGCTTTAAATTATGCTCTCACAACCAATCAAGCATTGCCCCAAACTTCTAATGATGCTCTTGTAACTTTCTTCCCTTGCACACATTATCTTCTAGATAAGCAAAATGTTTTATCCCTGGCAATCTGGCCAAAATTGTGTTCATTAGCCACTGAAAGTATCCTGGAGCTGCTTTCAGCCCCATTAGCCTTTGCTTTTACACATATTTCTGGTAGTTCGAACTGAATGCAATTTTTTTCTCCGTTCTTTTTCACCCGTCAACATTCGACGGTATTGCTCGCAAGATCGAGTGCCGAGAAGTACTTTGTGTACTGTAGCTGGTCCGAGATATTTGATATATCTGTTAGAGGAAATGCATTGCGTACAGTAGTATCATTTAATTGCCTGTAGTGCACTGCGACTCCACTTCTGTTTGGCACTTGCGCCTAACTTTTTTAGAGCCAACAATATCGGGGCATGTCAGGCGCTCTTGCTTTCTACAGTTATGATCTTTCAGCATTTGTTCAATTTGCTCTTTTAATACCTCTCTGTGCACTTCCGGAATCTGGTACGACCTACTCACCACCTTCCGCGAGTGATCTGGTGCTATCAGTATCCTATCCTTCACTGCAGATGTATGTGGCTGTCCGTCACCTGAAACTTGGGAGGATACATCTCCATATTCATCCACTGTTGCTCTTTTTGCTTCTGCATTTAATTTTGATTTTTCCATAAAGCACTAATATAGCTTTTTGTCTTCAAGGATTCTTTATTGCCTTTTACTTTGTGCACTTGCACTAGTGCCTTTAATGCTTCTGTCACTCACCTGACATTCTTCAGCCGATCTTTGTCCTCTGAAAAATTCACTGCAATGACTCTACATTTTGCAATTTCACTAACAACTCTTATACACACACCCTGCATAAAGTCCCCTTTTTTCTTTTTGGGATAACCATTTCCCTTTCACTACGCCACGATACATTACTGTCCACTTTTGACATTTTCCTCTCGTGATCCTATTTCCCTGTCGGACTCTCGATCAGCTTCTAAACCGTAACCTTTTGGTTTCTCCTCTACTGCTAATGGTTTGTCTTGCCTTTGAATTCTTAACACTTTTCCCACATAATCTAATTCAATCGTATGACGTGTTATAAAATCTGTATTAATCTGTCACGCGGGACGTCCGGCCTTGACCCAACATCGACAAGTCGCTGTCTGTGGCCGTAGTCTGTTACCCAAACTGTAGGCATATTTAAAATGACTGTGCCCACCTGTCTCAGTTTTTCTGACTTTTCCCCGATGTACTTGCACTTGCACTGTCTTTGTGCACGACTTGCACCTTCGTGGTAGTCCCTGGCACAGTGCCCTGTTCACTTACATTTAAAGAACATTACGTCTTTTGCACTCGTACACGGTTCGCCGTTACCCGGCAGATAGAATTTCCGTGCACATAATCTGTCACTCTCCCTGCAGCTATCTAGAAATGTGCTAAGCTCTACATCCATCACTTACGTTAACCACACTCCGCATTCCACATCCCTGTGACCACGCTCGTCACAGTGATAACAGAATTTTGGAAATTCTTCAGTTGTCATTATTCGGACACTGCCCTCGGGGTTATTCTATTTACAATTACCGGCAGTATGCCCTCGCATCCCACATGAAAAACACTTGAAATCTTTTACATCTCTGAATGGTCGTACCACCTCATCTGCACACCCAAATCTTGTTCGTGGGACTATTCCCCTGTCTCTCGCTGAGAGTAACGCATTCTTTTTCTGTAGAGCAAGTTCTGCTGCCACTGCTAGCCCAATTTCATCGCCTCGGCTTCACCGTGTGTATAACATACTGTTACCTATGAAGACAACTAATTCAGTTGCTCCCCTTAGATTGTCCCTCCTGGCCACCATACTGACAGCTTCTTTAAAGTCACTTTGCATTTCATCAATCTTGTTTCATTTGTTCTGATTGTCCTTTCCTGACTTGGAATATCTTACATTACATGCACAATAGTTCATAATAGTTAATAGTTATATTGCCGGAGTAGTTCTCTTCGAAGATGTGTTCCACTTCGTTGCAAGTACCTGTTCTTCTCCGTACGTGTAGCCTTGACCTCGCTTCTCCATAATTTTTGCTTTTACTAATCGTAAACAAAAATGTCACGTTCCTTCAGCTTCACTAGTTCAAATGCAAATGCAAATCAACATTTTCAGTAAATTCCCTCAGGACCCTCCTGTTATCAACAAAAGATTTTTCTATAATACAACTAAGCTTCTTTAGCACTTACTGTACTACTTTCTGACAAGCTTACTTCACAGCAAAAAGACTGCTCAACAAGTAAGGTTTTGGCCACAAAGATTTCTTACAGAGTAAATACACACACACACACACACACAGCAATCTGGGTGGTAGGGACAAGGAGAGGAGGCGGCAGAGGCACGGATGGGGAGAGATGGCAGGTTGGGGATGGGGAACAGTAAAGTGGTGTACGTGGGTGCATACAGGGACAAGGTGGGGAGAGGTTAGTATGGCTAGGTACAAGTCAGGAGGTTAGACTGTGGGCAGGGAGAGGAGGGGAAAAGGAGAGAAGTAAAAATACTGTGGTTGCATTGGTGGCTGTGTAGTGCTGGAGTGAGATCAGGGAAGTGGATGAGAGACAATGACCCAAAGGTTGAGGTCAGGAAGTTATGGGAATGTAGGATGTATTACAGGGAGAGTTTCCACCTGCAAAATTTAGAAAATGCTAGTTTTGGTAGGAACGATCCTGACGGCACAGGCTGTGAAGAAGTCACTGAAGTGAAGAACATTGTTTCGGGCAATGTGCTCTGCAACTGGTCGGTCAAGCTATTTCTCGGCCACAGTTTGTCGGTGGCAATTCACCTTGAGAGACAGTTCATTAGTCGTCATGCAGCTCAGTGGTTGCTGCTGAGCTTCTAGATCACGTGACTGCTTTCACAGGGTGACCTTTATTTGATGGGTTAGATGACGCTTCTGACTGGACTGGAGTAGGTGGTGGTGGGTGGATTATGGGACTGGTCTCGCATCTAGGCCTGTCACAGGGACATAAGCCACGAGGCAAAGCGTTGGGAGTTGGGACGGATGAGGATATTGTTTAGGTTTGGTAGGTGGCAGAATACCACTGTGGGAGAGTTGGGAAGTACCGAGTAGGATATTCCTCATCTCGGGGCATGACGAGAGGTAGTCAAAACCCTAGCGGAGTCTGTGACTCGGCTGCTCCGGTCCTGGGTGCTCTTCTGTGGCCGGACAGTGGGATTTTGGCAGGTGGTAGATGACTGGAGAGATAAGACGCAGGAGATCTGTTTCCGTACAAAGTGGGGTGGATAATTTCGGTACGTGGAGACGTAAGTGAGACGGTCCGTATATTTCGAGAGGGACCACTCGTCACCGTAGATGCGACAGCTGCAGGCGGCTAGACGGTACGGAAGGGACTTCTCGGTACAGAACGGGATGCGGGAGGTATTAGCGGTGGTCGGTACGTTTGACGTGGAGTGAGGTACTGGTGTAACCGTCTTTGAGGTGGAGGTCAAGATTGGAAAAGGTGGCTTGTCGGGTTGGGGAGGACCGAGTGAAGCAAATTGGGAAGAAGGTGTCGTGGCTCTGGAAGAATGTGGAGAGGTGTCCGCACCCTCATTCTAGATCGTGAAGATTTCATCGACGAATCTAAATCAGGTGAGGGATGTCTCTCTCAGTGTTGACCTGTTCCTCAAAGATGGCTACATCATTGTTTCCATCTGTATACAAACTACCAACCACCAGGAGCTTCCATTTTGACAACTGCCACCCATTCCATAACAAGAAGTCCTATCATAAAGCCTAGAGACCTGCGATTGTCACATCTGGAGTGACGAGCAGTGCCTCTCGAAGTATACCGAGAGTCTGAATGAGGCCTTCACAGATCGAACTTACCATCCTGACCTTGTGCAGAAAGATATCTACCCTGCCTTATCTCTCGTCACCTACCACCTCTCAGTGTCACACCGTCTGGCTGTAGACTAGCACTCCCCTTGTGACTCAGTACCACCCAGGACTGGAGCAAATGAACCACATTCTCCACCACAGTTTCAACTACTTCTCATCGTGCCCTAAAATGAGGAATGTCCTACCCACTATCCTTCCAACCCCTCCCACGGTGGTATCCTCCCACCAACTGAATCTAAAAAATATCCTCGCGGTGCTACAGACAAATTTTGAAAATCAGGTGGACTGATTTGGAGAGAGGGTGCTGTTGAGGGTAAGAACTGTGTAGGAAGACAGAGACTGGAATACATTTGGTAAGTAATTGAGGATGTAGGTTGCAAGTGCTACTCTGAGATGAAGAAGTTAGCACAGGAGAGGAATCCGTGGTTTGTTGTTGTTGTTGTAGTCTTCAACCCTGAGACTGGTTTGATGCAGCTCTCCATGCTACTCTATCCTGTGCAATCTTCTTCATCTCCCAGTACCTACCGCAACCTACATCCTTCTGAATCTGCTTTGTGTATTCATCTCTTGGTCTCCCTCTACGATTTTTACCCTCCATGCTGCCCTCCAATACTAAATTGGTGATCCCTTGATGTCTCAGAACGTGTCCTACCGACCGATCCCTTCTTCTAGTCAAGTTGTGCCACAAACTTCTCTTCTCCCCAATCCTATTCAATACTTCCTCATTAGTTATGTGATCTACCCATCTAATCTTCAGCATTCTTCTGTAGCACCACATTTCGAAAGCTTCTATTCTCTTCCTGTCCAAACTATTTATCGTCCACATTTCACTTCCATACATGGCTACCCTCCATACAAATACTTTCAGAAATGACTTCCTGACACTTAAATCTATACTCGATGTTAACAAATTTCTCTTCTTCAGAAACGCTTTCCTTGCCATTGCCAGTGTACATTTTATATCCTCTCTACTTCGATCATCATCAGTTATTTTGCTCCCCAAATAGCAAAACTCCTTTACTACTTTAAGTGTCTCATTTCCTAATCTAATTCCCTCAGCATCACCCGACTTATGTCGACTACATTCCATTATCCTCGTTTTGCTTTTGTTGATGTTCATCTTACACCCTCTTTCAAGACACTGTCCATTCCGTTCAACTGCTCTTCCAAGTCCTTTTGCTATCTCTGACAGAATTACAATGTCATCGGTGAACCTCAAAGTTTTTATTTCTTCTCCATGGATTTTAATAATGGGTCACATCAAGTCAGTCAGAAGACTGATGACTAAAAAAAAAAAAAAAAAAAAAAAAAAAATCCCCACTCCGTCCTTACTCCCAACCCCACGCCTTATATCGCTGTAATAGACCTAGACACAACACGTGTCCCGTACATCTTGCCATCTCCGCATATTCCAGTCCGGTCACAGGTTTCACGTATTCCGTGAAGGCAGGGCAGCCTGTGAAAGCAGTCGTGTGATCTACAGTGGCCACCCAGTTGCAAAGCACGTTGCCCAACACAAGTGTTCTTCACTTCAATCACTGCTTCACAGTCTATGCCATCTGGATCCTTCCTACTAAAACTAGCATTTCTGAATTGCACAGGTGTGATCTCTCCCTGCAATATATTCAACATTCCTGTAAATCCTGGCTTCAACCTTTGTTAGTCACTGTCATTCATCCCTTTCTCTGGGACCCACTCGAGCCTACACAGCCTTGTATTCCACCAATGCATCCACAGTCTTTCTACTTCTCTCCTTTTCCTCTCCCACCCCTCCCCATTATCTAACCTCCTGATTGTACCCTCTCCCCACCTTGCCCCTGTATGCTCCCATAAGCACCACATTACTCTCCCCCATCCTCCTCCTTACCCCCACCAACAGATTGCTCGGCCCATCGTGCTCAGTTGCTCACACAATCTGGCCTTGGCAACCTCACGTAAGTGTGAGTTATATTTGTGCAAATGTATTGTGTGTAGTGTCTGCTGCAGGAGGAGGCATTTTGTCCAAAAGCTTACTTGTTTAGCAGTTTTTTGTTGTGCATGTCCGTGACTCGACATCTCCACTATATGGTGAGTAGCAATCTATCCTTTTCACAATGATGTGTGTTTTTGTTTCTTCTGTGTGTATAAAATGTAGTATTTTATTTAATCACAGCATATTGTTTCAGCAGAAAATGAGTTGCCTCACCTTCTGCAGGAAATGATGGTGGACTACGAACCACGGGTTATTTGTTCAGCTTTCATTGCACTCTCGGGCTATAGTGACAGTGGACTTTATTCGGAAAAAGATGTTGTCTCCAATTTGAGACATCAGGTAAATTGGGTACTAATGTTAAACCGTAATTTTCATTTAAATTTTTGGATCCTAACATGTGTTATTTAATTGCAGGTATTTACTGATAAAAAAATAGTTCCAATATTTGAGGTAGATCAGAGTCTGAATAGCTACGCGTGGGACTTCTATAATCACGGTATACGGAAGGCCATTTTAAAGGAAAATTTAATAAGACATGGTGATGACTTCAGTTATTTGAAGGATTTTTTGTTAGTTTTGTTAGCAGTGTACACAAGTCTGCAAGATTTTGATGATGCTGATGAAAACAGAGCAGTTATACAAACATTTGGAATAATATCAGAAAATTTCAGAAAGAAATTTAATAAAGCATACAAAATTGTAGAGGATTGAATTTATAGTACAAAAATGTGGAGTATGTGCCTTAACAATCTTTTGCTCTTTGATAAAAGTAATGTACATTTTAAATCAGGTAATTACTGCAGTGAATAGTACAAAAATGTGGAGTATGTGCCTTAACAATCTTTTGCTCTTTGATAAAAGTAATGTACATTTTAAATCAGGTAATTACTGCAGTGAATGTGCACACAGGGAGTTATTTACCCTGATATGTGCTTTGAATATTTTCTCAAAGTAATGTCTTTATCGATGTATTTTATTTTTTATCCAAGGTTTTTATGGTGATTTATGTGGTTAGGATTCCAGAAAAAAGTTAAATTTATCCAGCTGGTTTTGATAAATGAAATATTAATGCTGTTTTTTTATAAACTAAAATGATATTTATATTAAGTTTCTTTTAATTTTGTACAGAATGGTTTTAGGGAAAGATTAAATTGATACAATTCATTTTAATATGAAATATTAAGGATATATTTTAGGAATAAAATGGATTTTTGTATTAACATTTGTTCACTTTTTTCTTATGTACAGTATCTATACCATCTTTCATCATCAGACCTGTTTGACAATGTCAAGGTGAATGCAGAGCTTAAATGTAATTAATCACTGATATAAGTCAGTTACTTGCTTAGCACAGGAATCATATGAATACAGGCTGAAAATATGCAAGAACAGAGAGAAATAGTAACTGAATAAGGCAGCTGACAGACATAAGATGAAATTTTGGGAAATATTCTTCTAAGACCTGACAAGCTAATGTGTGTAATACGTTCTTTGAACCGATATAAAACTTCCCAGGAACCATGCTGTAATCTCATCCCTACTAGAATGCTGAGGATGCCTGAGCAATTGTAAAATCTGTCAGTATTGTTACTGAAAAGCATTTTCAAGCAACAGACGTAAAAGTGTATAGGATACTGTATTATGAATGATATGGCACTTTCTGCTTCTTTTCTTTAAACAAAAAACTCATTAGCAAACTCACAGGGAAACAAATTATAGATTATTGTATACTTTGGGCAACATTACAAAAACTCCTTAAGCAATTTTGTGATTGTATCAAAGTGCTGGCAACAGCTATATAAAACTAAATGGGGTAACAAGCTAATACTGGAAATAACACTAATAGTGCAATGCATTTGATGGAGGACCATGGTTGGCCTTGTGACCAATACATATATCAATGGAATTCAAGTAAATAAATTAGATCACTTTGGAAGGTACCAGTGAGATGCAATGACATGAAATAATATCAGTCAAATATGCCTGTAAATGCTGCATCTGCTATTGGATGAATGTCATGAACAACAAAAAATTATGCCAGACTGATTTGTCTTCTTCTGAGGACCGGGTCAGCAAAGATGAGACAACTGCAGGAGAACCGGGAATCTCCAGGTATGGAAGCAGTTGTTCTGCCTCCTCGGGTTCCCAGACTCGGCCAAATAATTTTCCTGGGCACGGTGTCATTCTTGCTATCTCCACATGGATGCAGATTGTAGACTGGAGTGCTTTTACTGTGTTATTGGTGGGGATGGTGATGGCCGGAGGTTAACTCCTGTAACGGTGGTGTGTGCCCCTTAGTCCATCACGGTAGTAGCTGTGTTTGTTGGCTTGTGAGATAACCAACTGTGACCTCAGCAGTGAGTAGCTTTCGACCTCGAATGCCTCGCAGTGATACTAGCAGTCAACTAAAGGATTGTCTGTAGGTGTCATATTAAACTGTTGAGTCTACTTTGAAGACGGACTTGGTTGTTAGTAAAGGTATGCTGTTATGGGCTAGAGAAGATTTGTCTGTGTAGCACCTACAGCCACACTTTCACTCAGCTGGGTGGCTTCTATCCATTGAGCATGAGCTATATACATTAATAAATGGGATGGGAATGTGTTTGGTACCATTTCTTTTACAAACATTTTCCTATGCTGTGGCATACAATGGAGGTTTTGTATCCAAGTTCATAGTTCTGGGTTCTCAAGTGTGACCTGACACTTTTAGGATGTGTAACGATGAAAGATGTTTGTGATGTTTATTAGTAAGTGTTGGAACAGCCTACTGTGGGAGATATTATTATGAACCCATCACTTCTACAAGACAAGATGGCGAGTGAGAATCTCCTCTTGCTATATGGGATCACTTTTTCCTTGCTCTGGAGGTGTTTAAGAGAAGGAGAAAAAGATAAAAGGCCATGACTACAATTAATGCCATAAAAAACGGCTGTTGAACTGACTTGTGTTAAGATATACTTCTTGTCTTGCTTTTGCATAATCTACGTATGTTTAAGGCGATCAGTCAACCCACTTGTTATATAAGACTGTTGTTGTTAGAGAAAATGTAAAGGCTGAAGGTATAAAGTTCAGTTGCTACATCTATCAAGTAGCACGGAAAATAACGCTCTCTTTCAGCATTCAGCGAAACACAATGAGACGAAGTCCTGCAAAAAATGTTGGAGCTCAGTTGGGTGGAACTGACTAGCATGTCTATCTTAGCAAACGTAAAGAAAGGTGATGGAAAGATACTTTATTAAATAAATATACTGATATCAAACGTAAGAGGGTTATAGATTACACACAGGAAGTGTAACACCGAGACCATAGCAAAAACCACCGACAATCCATTTCAGTATGGTGACCTAGGTGAAAACACAGATTAGTGATGCTATTTCATTGAAATAATTCGGCAATATCCGTTATTGCCAAGGATGACAAATACCAAAACAAATAATAAAGAAAAATAAGAATGCACAGTGTAGGATAATAAATTGAACTATAAGAAGAAAAGTAACATCAAATAATATTATAAAGAAGAATTTAAGAAAACTGAATAAAAAAGGGAACTTTGAGATTATATGTGCATTTCATGTTTTCGTGGTGCAACGATTGTTCCATAAAATTTCGGGTATGCAGCTGCATAAATTTCAGTTCTTCTACTGATATTTCGGGCAGTATACCATACAGCCACCTTCAGAGTCAGCCGAGACGACTGACAGTTAGTCACCTCGGCTCACTCTGAGGATCGCTGGATGGTATATAGCCAAAATATCAGAAGAAGAAGTGAAACTTAAGATTGTACTTTGCTGTCAGTAGCAATTAGTACAACAACAGTACGTACAACCACGTGTAATTCAAACTAGACACGGAAATACTAGATTTTTTGGTTGACTAACAAGATTTCCTGTCTTGGGTCGGAGAACTACAATTGACTAAGCAGTCCGTGACGCCGCTACCACAGCCAGTGAGTGGCACAATGACGGCTCGTCTCCACATACACCGTCTGTGGCGCAGTTCAATGGCACAATTGGCTACACATTTGCTACCCGCCACCATCACACTGTAGCAAGCTGATTTCATCACCCAGTGAGCTGTATTGAGCCCAGAACTAATTTCGTGCACTGTGGCGCACGTTTAAACTTGCAAAGAGATGAATTGGTGTAGAAGGGTAGATACGGAGTGATGTTACAGAAGTACTTTTAAATCTAAATATTTGCTCTTGGTTTAAGTTTTATGCCAGCTTAGACTAGAGAGATGGAGATGGAAGAATTGTTGGCTTGTATTAAGCTCAAGGAGGGGGGGGGGGGGGGGGGGGGGGGGGGGGGGGAAGATAAGTTATGACAATTTGAAAAGGCAAGGGGAGGAATTAGGTACAAAAATAGACCCTTCAAATGCTAAAATTTCAGATATGGGAGCAACCTTATTAAAGCTACAGAAGGAGTTAAAGACTGAGAGAGAAAAGCAGTCTAACTTAGGAATGAGGTTCAAGAACAGGTAAAAGATGTAAATGAGAAAATTCAACAGGTAGAGGAAGTATCAAATCATGACTCAAAGTATACAGTGTCAAATCTCAGATACACGAGGTTAGATAAAGGTGTTAGAACAAAGGATAGAAATTGATGGAGTCATTGGTGCCCCAAATGCTTTGACTAGTTTGTAGGAACAATCTACAGGAATTAGTAGAGCTTGAAGTACAAGAAAAAGTAGATTTTACCAACACTACACCTAATTCTGCGGGTGATATAGAAGAAAATGCGAAAGAGTTTCAAAAGTTAGAACTTAGTATGTGTTCAGCTACGGGTAATACTGAGATGTCTGTTGATCGATCAGAAGAACTTAACAACTCGGAACAGGAACAAATTTACAGTTTCCAGAATTCAAACTTGATGGGGACATTCATACAACCTATTTTAAGGGAATTACCTAATAAATAGGAGGACTGACAGAAAATAGATTTTACACTCAGTTATTAGGTGGCTGACACCACAGAATGCAGATCTTCACATTCAGAAGAAAACAAATCGTGCAAAGATTTTCATCTAAAATTTAAAAGAAATTACTGGTCAGCATGCAAACAGGAAGAAATGACATTAGAATTATTAGATCTGAAGTATTATAAAAGTTATGGGGTAGCTCCCCACCCAGCTGGCCGTGCGGTTTAACGCACGTCTTTCCGGGTGGGAAGGATCACCTGGTCTCTGGCACGAATCCACCCGGTGGACTTTTGTCGAGGTCCGGTGAGCCGGCCAGTCTGCGGATAGTTTTTCGGCGGTTTTCCACCTGCCTCGGCGAATGTGGGCCGGTTCCCCTTATTCCGCCTCAGTTACACTGTGTCGGCGATTGCTGCGCAAACAAGTTCTCCACGTACGTGTACACCAGCATTACTCTACCACACAAATATAGGGGTTACACTCGTCTGGTGTGAGACGTTCCCTGGGGGGAGTCCTCTGCGGGGCCGAACCGCACAATAACCCTGGGTTCTGTGTGGGGCGGCGGAGGGGTGAAGTGGACTGCGGTAGTCGTCGTGGGGTTGTGGACCACTGCGGCTGCGGCGGGGATGGAGCCTCTCTGTGGTTTCTAGGTCCCCAGTCAACATACAACACAATATGGGGTAGCTATAAGCAGTGTATGGAGTGGCATCTCATAAATTCAAAATATTTAGACAGGCCAATAGAAGAAATACCTCTTGTAACAATAGTGATCTGTAGACTGTCATATTTTGTCAGGAAAGAGCTCTGGTGTTGGGGGTGTCAACTTTTGTTGAAGGCTTGAGCACTTTAAATAAGGAAAGAGGTTATTATACACTAAGGGAAAATCAAGCCAGAACACTAATGTGAGGAATCACTATCCAAACAAACTCACAAAGAATAAGGAAAGTAACTTATATAGTTTTAACAGTAAAAATATGAGTGGATGGAATCAAGAGACGATGGGCAAAAGAATATGCAGTACCAACTATAAGTTCATGTAAAATTTATTGGTGATACTTAACATAAATTTGCAAATACTAAAAATGGTTCAAATGGCTCTGAGCACTATGGGACTTAACATCTGAGGTCATCAGTCCCCTAGAACTTAGAACTACTTAAACCTAACTAACCTAAGGACATCACACACATCCATGCCCGAGGCAGGATTCGAACCTGCGACCGTAGCGGTCACGCGGTTCCAGACTGTAGCGCCTAGAACCGCTCAGCCACTCCGGCCGGCTGCAAATACTACTGGGTATTGATTAAGTACTAACATATAAAGGCAAACTAGACTTTGATGCTGAAGTATAGTAATGAGAAAATGTAGATTATAATTATGTAGTACCACTTAAAATAAATTACCTAGTCAGATGAGCAAAATGTATTATTAGATAACATGCATTTAGTTGCTATTGCTCTGGCAGTAAGCAAAGAGGAATCAGTAATGGACTTTGAAGAACTGAATGAACAGATATAAATTGAAGCTTACAATCAAATTTAAAATAAAAGACAATGAACCATACTCTTGTAAATCGTATTCGGTTGCCGTAACTTCAAGATGTACAATACAAGAAGAGGTAAATAAAATAATAGAAAATAGAGCAATAGAAGAAGTTTAAGTGTAAGAAAAGCTACAGGAGGGGTGTGCCTGGTATTAGGTGCAAGAACATGTAAGAAGCACATAGAAACGTATTGGGACAGACCCTTATGTACTGACACGTTTTTAACTAAATTTGAACAGGAAAGACATTTTATGTCAGTGGATTTGATTGCTGGTTACTGGCTGATAAACCTGCATGAGAATTCGTGGAAGTATACTGTGTTTTTGTTTAACAGGAACTCTTACCAATTTAGAGCGTTGACTTTTGGATTAAATATCTCAACCACCTCCAAGTGCCAGCATGAGGTAGGTGGCAGTTCAGTTGCAGCAGCCTCTATTGACAGCTGGCAACTAGACTGACAGCAGTGCTGTCAACCCTCACCAGCTTGCGAAAGTTATTATGAAAGCAGGTGAGAAAGGCAGTATCGGTGCAAGGTAGAAGCTGAAGAGCGCAAAGCTTCCACTGTCTAGGTTCCTGCTCAAATCGCCTACCATCATTAAAGGTTTATGTTCATACTAGTATTTATTTGTACTAGAGTTACAAACTGCTAATACTAAAAGTAAACTGATTTATTTTGTTCCTACTGGAGTCCTTAGTTTAGTGTTCTTTTAGTTATTCTAAATACTTCACCACGTGTACTACAAGAGTGTCCTTCCATGGCAGTTCTATACAACCACACGCAGTGAGAAGTTTAAACTGGTATGCACACCCAACACAACATACCGCCAATTAAGTTCACAGCACAGCCCAATATTGTTGGCTACCATTTTTCACACCCGACTCGTCGTGATAATGCTACACGGCGTAGTGGCACGTGTGTTTTTTACAAGTGTATGTGACATCGGTGATCTGCAACCTCGCAGGATTTTGTGTTTTCATCGAGGTCATCGTTGGTGTCCACCCTGCTTCAGCTGCACAGAGGTAAGTACCTTTTCCCTTTGTTTTTTTACGTCGATGAAGCAGCTTCGTGCACTGTGTTACACAACATCCATTTCATTCACTGAAAGCGTTACTTTGAAGTACACTGTTCGTGTGTCTGCACATTCTTTTTTTTAAAAAGTAAGTAAGTTCCAGTCCCTCGATTGTGATAATCACTATTTACAAAGTATTATCACATTACATATGCTTTTCTTTTACAAAACGTATTGATACGATATACATTGGTTTTTAAGTGTGGCTATTGTTACTCAGTGACTGTGTTTCAAATTGTGAAATATTGAAATATACCGCTCAGACATATCTTGACCCAGTATTGTGAACAACAGAAATAATTACATGTAAAGGTATAGGACATCTGGCTTTCTAAACCTCTGAGTGACATGATTTTAGGTATGTAACCTTTCGTACTGAGCTGTAATACAGCAAATGACTAAGAATGTGAATGAAGAAAACTGTCATTTTAATAACATAACAACATATGACAAAGAAAATAACTGAAACAATATTAAAAGAACAAAAGTCATTACTAAAATCTAAAGAGGCTTAGTAAATACACAATGCAATAATCTACAGTACATGTAATCATTTCCTCTGGCTTCCTACTTTAACTAATGAATGTCACTGTGCTTTAATTTTTTTGCATTGTCACTTCAGTGTACACATAGTATTCTGACATTGGCAAAAGATTTTCCATTCTAGGTAGCACTTAGCACTAGATCTTTATACAGCCAATAGATTATGATATATAACAGCATATGACTGTTAAATTTTCTCCAGTGTTCAGGCTTTTGGTCAAATATTTTCACTGTTAAGTAATAAGAAAAATATCAATTCTAAATTAGTATTTACAACACAGAGAAATTTATAAAAACACCACTAGATGGCCTACTAGCTTCACGCGTTTTTCATTATGTCGGCCAGTGCAGTTCTAGGCACGTCAGTCTGGAACCGCGCAACCACTACGGTCGCAGGTTCGAATCCTGCCTCGGGCATGGACGTGTGTGATGTCCTTAGGTCAGTTAGGTTTAAGTAGTTCTAAGTTCTAGGGGACTGATGACCTCAAATGTTAAGACCCATAGTGCTCAGCACCCCCCCTTTTTTTTCACACAGCTAAATTAGGTCAAGGCTTCGATTCTACTTACATAGTTTTGTTCACTCAACCTTTCAGAGCAATCAGCAATTCTTTGTGTTAACACAAAGTATTTTAAAACATTAGAGTAAATAATGGTTTCATATTACAGTTAGTTCACACGACCTATTGTAGTGATTCAAGAATTTTTGTGTAAATTCTAGAACCACTCAGCCTTCTACCATCTGGAACACACGATATTCTGGATGTGAGTGTGGGATGGTAGAATCCTACCTACTGTGCATCACATGTTTGTGTGTGCAGGTTTAAAATCAGTTGCGGGAAGCAAGTAGACACAGCGGTCGAATGACACCGACAAGTGACTGTCGGGCAATCCGCAGATGTTTTAGCGAGTGTGTAAGGAAGAACTGAGGAGTTTATATGCAGCTCTGTGCTTATTGTGTCATTGACTATTGTTATTAAAACAAGAACAGTTGAAAAAGTACACTTGACGCATCCTCGTTAGAGGCAAGACTCATTTTATGATTCGTGTTAACTTTCTTTTAATTGTAATTCAATTTGTTTCTAACATCCGTCTGTACGAGATACTTGCAGGAAGTTACATACTCTTGTGGAAACTGAAATTTTTATTGTCAAATACATCGTTAGTTGACGAAAAGTAAAGTCTGTATGTCTACTTATTCCATAAGTAGGAAGAGTCTAAAGATTCCTGTACCTAGTGTTATTCGACGGGGAAGAAGTTGAGAGGGTTTCCAGCAGCCAGCTAGCCAGTAAAGAAGAGTGGCTGCAAATTCCATGTAAGTCACCTCCTAAAGAAGTGGAAGGTGGTTTGGGGGAATAAGCCAATGTAACCCAGAGCCACACTCACACTGTAAGTCGTCTGAACGTTAGACATTTCCCTGAAATTCATGGGCTTCTGTCATCCTTAGGGTAGTCCTTCTTGCTTTAAGACTTTCTTACTGAATGTATCTTCTCAAATCTCTATGGTGATGAAGGCCTTTAACCTTATCAGAATTAAGACAGGATAAAAGATGGGATCTTTCATGAAGAATCTTCACAATTCTGAAAGGCTGCTGTAGAAGAAGTTGCCACTTTTAGTGTTTCAAGATAGGTTTTGCACGAGTCTTTACTAATATCAAATTTCCATTGACTGTTTATATGTGGTCTAGACAATTGTCACATGAATTCTTTCTCACTTGGGCGTTCAATGAAATAATTGCTTGATGAATTTTTTCTTCCGATGTTATGTTGTTACTAGGTACTTGAGGAAGTGGGTTCACCCCCTCTTTTCTCTCTTCCTTTCCTGGGGAGTCTACTCTGAAGAGAAGTGCAGCAATGTGTTCATCACCTGTTCAAAGAACGTAACAAAATCTACCCACTGGTTTTGTTCGTTTTGTGTATACATCCGGATAAACTGTTTAAATACCCAGAAAATCCTCACAGTTGCGTTTGTTTCAGAGTGAAGTATTACCAGTAAAGTTTGAGGAATTATCAGATACTGTAGTATTGCTTTGGGTGTCCTGAGTCAAGGGAAATAGTCTTTCTTTAATCTTCTGACAATAGGCTCTGCTATGATAGACTCGGTTGAATATAATAGTACATGTTTGGAAAATAAATCATGAACAGTCAGTAGGTACTTAATGCATATCCCCTAGCCTGAGGGTATGGGCCTGCGGTGTCCATAGACACTATCTCCCCTGGTTTTGACATTACTGTCAGGTGCAGTGGTATCTGTATCGGTAGATAGATTTATCTATTTTACCCTCTGCCAGGCAAGGCATGTTCTTAACAAATGGTGCACACATCTCTGCATGTTTGGGAAATAACAGTAGGATGCAATTTTCTGCTTGCACTTTTCCAACACTATTGTACCAAATCATGTTGGGCATGTGATATACATACACACTATGATTCTGATTTAAGTTTGTTGCAGTGAAACGACACAGCATTATATGTAGAATTATGTAAAGGTTATTGCTGTATAATTTGTTTGACTCTCTGCCACCTAGGATTAACATCTTGCAATGCACTCATGTTCTTACTTTCTCAAGATAGGGACAATAATTTGCCAAATCTTTCATTAGATAAATCTTGTAATTGGTCACCTGCTCAAAAAGCTCAGTGAATTTGGGCGGTGCTTGGGGTTAGCTTGCAGGTAATAAGACAGATCAATTTTATTTATTAATTTATTTACACGCCAAGTTCCACAGGACCAAATTGAGGAGCAAATCTCCAAGGTCATGGAACATGTCAGTACATGAAATTACAACATAAAAGTAATAACGGATAAAAATAAAATGTTTATGAATCCGAAAAAAGTCAGTTCATAAGGTTAAGTAAACACAATCAACAATATGGCAAGAATCAGCTTAATTTTTCAAGGAACTTCTTGATAGGTTAGAAGGAGTGACCTATGAAGAAACTCTTCAGTTTTGATTTGAAAGCACTTGGATTATTCCTAAGATTTTTTAATTCCTGTGGTAGCTTATTGAAAATGGATGCAGCAGTATATTGCACACCTTTCTGCAAAAGAATTAAGGAAGTCCGATCCAAATGCAGGTTTCATTTCTGCCGAGTATTAACTGAGTGAAAGCTGCTTATTCTTGGGAATATAATATTGTTAACAAGAAATGACAGTAAGGAATATATATATTGAGAGGCCAATGTCAAAATACCCAGACACATGAACAGGGGCTGACAAGAGATTCGTGAGCTTACACCACTTACTGCCCGAACTGCCTGTTTCTGACCCAAAATATCGTTTTAGAATGGGAAGAGTGATCACAAAATATAATACCGTATGACATAAGTGAATGAAAATAACAAAGTAGACTAATTTTCATGTCGAACGATCACTCACTCCAAATACTGTTCAAATAGTAAAGATGGTAGCATTAAGTCTTTGAACAAGATCCTGAATGTGGGCTTTCCACGACAGTTTACTATATATCTGATCACCTAGAAATTTGAACTGTTCAGTTTCATTCTGTGAAATTAAAACATCAGGGTTTGTTGAATTGTGTGTTAGAAATCTGAGACTTACTGTGATTTAGTGTTATTTTATTTTCTATAAGCCATGAACTTAGGTCATGAACTGCACTATTTGAAACCAAGCCAATGTTGCACACAACTTCCTTTACTGCCAAGGTAGTGTCATCAGCAAACATAAATATTTTAGAGTTACCCGTAATAATAGAGGGCATATCATTTATATAAATAAGGAACAGGAGTGGCTCCAACACTGATCCCTGGGGCACCCCCCACTTCACCATACCCCACTCAGACCCCACATCACAGCCATTCTCAATGCTGTGAATAATGGTCCTTTTGCTGCCTGTTGCTAAAGTGAGAGGTGAACCAATTGTGAGCTACTCTCCGAATTCCGTAACGGTCCAACATCTGGAGCAATATTTTGTGATCAACACAATCAAACACCTTAGTTAAATCAAAAAATATGCCTAGCATTCGAATCCTTTTGTTTAACCCATCCAGTACCTCACAGAGAGGAGAATATAGTATTTTCAGTTGTTAAACGGCTTCTAAAGCTCAACTATACATTTGATAGCAAATCATGTGACATAAAATGATCAATTATCCTTAAATAAACAGCCTTTCCAATAACTTTAGAAAACACTGATGGCATAGAAATGGGTTAAAATTGTCTACATTATCTCTTTCTTCCTTTTTATAAAGCAGCTTTACTACTGAGTACTTAATCGTTCAAGAAACTGACCATTCCTAAGGGAAAAATTACAAATATGGCTAAATACAGGGCTAACAAGTGCAGCACAGTACTTTAATATTCTGCTAGGCACTCCATCATATCCATGAAAGTCCTTAGTCTTCAGTGATTTAATTATTGACTCAATCTCCCCCTTGTCTGTATCACAGAGGAGTATTTCAGACATCAACTGCAGAAGAAATTGCCAAGAAAGTTATATGATTCCCAGTAGAAACTAAATTTTTATTTAATTCACCAGCAATGTTCAGAAAACGATTGTTAAATACTGTACCTATATATGATTTATCAATAACAGAAATTTTTACAACGAACTGACTTTATATCGTTGACCTTGTGCTGATGACCAGACACTTCCTTCACAACTGACCATATGGCTTTAATTTAATCATGTGAATTAGCTGTTCTATTTGCATTCGTAATAACATTTTTAAGCACCTTACAGTAGTGTTTGTAATGGGCTACTGTAGTTTGATAGTGACTACTTTTAACATTTTGATATAATTCCCACTTTGTTCTACATGATATCCTTATCCCATTAGTCGGCCATCTGGGCTGCCCATTACTGCTAGTACCGTGTTTAGAACGTTCGAATGGAAAGCAACTCTCAAAGAGCATGAGAAATATGTTAAGGAAAGCATTATATTTATCATCTGTGTTATCGGCACTGTAAACATCCTGCCACTCTTGTTCCTTGACAAGGTTTAAAAAACTCTCTGTTGCTGTTGGATTAACTTTCCTACATAGTTTGTAATTACATGTGACATTTGTTTGAGTACAAAAGCCTTGTATTGTTAAAATTTGTGCATCATGGTCAGAAATGCCATTCACCCTTTTACCAATGGAATGCCCATCTAGTAATGAAGAATGAATAAAAATATTGTCTACGGCTGTGCTACTGTTCGCCTGCACCAACGTTGGAAAGGAAAACAGTCTGCCTCAGATCATATGAATTTAGGAGATCTTCCAACATCCTTTTCTTACACCATCATATACAAAATTTATGTTTAAGTCACCACATATAACTAACTGCTGGTACTTCCTATAAAGTGACTCAAGAACCCTTTCTAGCTTGAACAGAAATGCTCTGAAGCCAGAGTTAGTGGACCTATAAATAACAACAATTAGAAGTTTAGTTTCACTTAATTCAACTGCCCCTGCACAACATTCAAATATATGTTAAGTGCAGTGTCGTGATGTGTGTATGGACTCCAATGGAATACTGTTTCCCCCCCCCCCCCCCCCCCCCCACACACAGTCACTCCTCCACCCCACAAGGAACTCCTTGAAAAACAGCCACATCTGTGTATGCTGGTAAAGGAAGCCTTTGAATTGTCAAATTATTTAAGTGGTGCTCCGACATACCAATTATTTCAGAGTCAACATCTATAAGCAGTTCATTAACTTTATCTCTAATACCTCTTATATTTTGATGAAATATTCTAATTCCTTCTCTAGGTGGAAACATGGCGTCCTCTGAAGGTGAGCCCTTAGTTAGAGGGACTTCCATTAAGCAGGGATACGTATCAGCTGACTTCAGTCTAAAAAAGGTGCAGCTCCAACACCAACTACTACAGGAATTTTTCCATGAGTGATACCACCACCACCACCACCACCACCACCACCACCACCACCACCACCACCCACTACACTGTCACCTATAAGGTTTGCCAGCCTCCCCTCCCCATACCTACTGAGGTGCAGGCCATGCCTAGTGAAACCCCATCTACTGATAGACCCAACTGGCACCACTGAAATGTGACCCACACCCTCTGCCATCAGCACCCGCTCTAGCCCCACGTTAACACGCCTAACAGCCACATTAAGACGAGGTCGATCATGACGCTGAAACAGCTGCACGAAATGCACATTAGTGCCACCAGTTTGAGTAGCTATCTTTACCGTGTCACCACCTACATCATATTCCCCGTCCCTATCGAGACTGTTCCCTGCTCCACCCACTGTCGCTACCTGATCCTCCTTCGTAAAATTCCTACATAACTCCCCTATGCGGTCAGTCACTTGAGCCAACCCTGCACTAGGCTTCACAATGCTGGTGCCCTGGTACTCACTCCCCAGCACTTCCTGCAACTGCTGGCCCACACCTCTACCGTGAGAACTACGAGGTTGAGTCAAATGAAAACCTTAAATATTTTTTTAAGTATTATTTATTGTGCAGAAGTGATACAAAGCTGTATTACTTTTCAACATAATCTCCCCCACGCTCAATGCAAGTCCTCCAACGCTTACAAAGTGCATAAATTCCTTTAGAAAAAAATTCTTTTGGTAGTCCGCACAACCACTCGTGCAGCGCGTGGCGTACCTCTTCATCAGAACGGAACTTCTTTCCTCCCGTTGCGTCTTTGAGTGGTCCAAACATATGGAAATCGCTTGGGGCAAGGTCTGGTGAGCATGGTGGATGAGGAAGACACTCAAAATGCAGTTCTGGGATTGTTGCAACTGTTGTATGGGCAGTGTGGGGCCCTGCATTGTCATGTTGCAAGAGGACACCTGCTGACAGCAATCCAGGCCGCAGATGATTTTTTAGGAGATCTGTGTATGATGCACTGGTGACAGTGGTCCCTCTAGGCACGTAATGCTCCAAAATGACACCTTTTTTGTCCCAAATGAGAGTCAGCATAATCTTCCGTGTCGATGGTTCTGTTCGAAACTTCTTTGGTTTTGGTGATGAGGGATGGGGCCATTCCTTGCTCGCTCTCTTCGTTTGCGGTTGGTGGAAGTGAACCCAGGTTTCGTACCCTGTAATTATTCTTGCAAGGAAGCCATCACCTTCTCGTTCAAAGCGCCTAAGAAGTTCTTCACGAGCATCGACACGTCGTTCTGTCATTTCAGGAGTCAGCTGCCGTGGCAGCCATCTTGCAGAAACTTTGTGAAATTGGAGCACATCGTGCACAATGTGGTGTGCTGACCCGTGACTTATCAGTAAACGTGCTACAATGTCACTCAGTGGATTTCCTCCACTGTGGCTTCAACTGCTGCAATGTTCTGTGGAGTCACAACTCGTTGTGCCTGACCTGGACGAGGAGCATCTTCTACTGAAGTCATACCATTTGCAAACTTCCTACTCCATTCGTAGACTTGCTGCTCTAACAAACACGCACCACTGTACCGAACCTCCATTCGTCGATGAATTTCGATAGCTTTCACACCTTCACTGCGCAAAAACCGAATAACAGAATGCTGTTCTTCCCCGGCGCAATTCGCAAGTGGGGCGGCCCTCTTTATACCGATACTGCAACGGTATGAGTGCATCTGCACTATGCTGCCACCTACAGGCCATTCTGCACGCTGTTTGTAGCACGCTTACCAACTTACAGGATAACGGTGCAAAATTTCGATTTCTTATTACAAATTTAAGGTTTTCATTTGACTCACCCTCATATCTAGCAGCAGAACCTCCTTCTTTCTGTTAGACTTTGCGAGTGATATAGGCCTCTGTTGCATGTTCCTTACATCTAAAGCTAGAAGAGGCTCCTCTCCACTCAGTTCTGACATTTGGTCTAATCTATTGCATACACGCAAAGTATATCTGTCTGAACACCTCCTCTTCCTAGCTGCCTTCTTGCAACTGCCAGTTCCCATTCCCCACCACCCTTCGCCCTCCTCAACCTATCTACTTCCTCCTTTGCACATTGTAACTGCACCTGAAGGGCACAGATCTTACACTCCTGCTCCTCTATCAACTTATTTCTACTACAGATTCTGCGTTCCCACGAGAGGATCTCACTAGAATGCTCACTGCATTCCCCCCAACTGAAAATATTTTGAACAAATCCCACTACTCACAAACCTCTGACACAGTCCACACTTCTCACTCATGGTAAAATTGTACAGTTACTGAAAAAAACTACATGTATACGTTACCTAAGTTCAGTAACTGTAGAACTATTTATAGAACTAACAATAGCAGTCTCAAAATTCTCTGTCTACTAAGAAAGTAACTACTTGTATTGAACACCCGTGTGAAAGAGTTAGCTCAGGCCCACACTTCAGCTAGCTCCACCCAAGAAAAGTTGACTGAAGAAGTGGTAAATATTACCAAACAACTCACAATGGTAGTTCTTGAACAAACCCACCTCAAAGAAAAGATAGAGAAATTAGAAGACCGAGTGGACCTCGCGTCACTAAACAACGACACCAACGTGGCCGAAAGAATTGTACATGAATGTAAATTGTGTGATGACTATCTGGACAAAAAACTTGAAACAAATACACAGGACATACTTTCAAAAACAAAGACACATGTTAAAGACGAGACAAAACACGTAGAAGACGAAGTGATAAAATTACGAGACAATGTTGTGCCGTGTTTGGCGACTGGTGCAAACGCATTGTCAGGGAACGACAAAACAGCTAAAACCGTGGCTAATGACACAGACAGAACACCTATTGTGGAATCACCTATTTCAAATCAAAATTACAATGTGCCGCTTTCTTTTCCACCAAACGAGCAATATTACGGTACAACACCTAGAGTAGCAAGTGACACAAACTACGTCAATACAGTTATGCCAACCGGCATGGCCGATGACACGTTTGTAAGGCATGGGTATTTCCAGACATTTTCCAGTGAGAACAAGCACAAAGTCCACCCTATTGTGTTTATTAGATCATTTGACGGTGTTTTTCCACGTTGGTCAGAAGTCGATAAAATCAGATACGTCACCAATCTCGTGAGAGGACGAGCAGCTAAGTGGGGTGCCGCTACGAAACGGCGGTGCCTTGCGTTTGAACAGTTCGAACAAGCCTTCTTGGACGAATTCTGGTCCGAGAATGAGCAACAGAGTCTAAGGAGAGAAGTGTGCAACCCCGAGACCTATGACCCTAAAAAAGAGACATTAAGACAATACTTTGAGAGGTACCTAGACAAGGCACTGTACTGGTCCAAACCAGCCGACTTGCCAGCGATAATTGACACTTTAAAGAGCCACTTACCCTTTCCATACCGAGACAGATTAATAGGAGTACCGGAGAATGACGTTAAGACTTTCTTAAACTTCTTAGATCAAATGGACGTAGTTTACAGAGGCGATTCACGCCATTCAAATTTTACTCATATTAGTAACCAAAATCAGCACCCACCCCAAAGGAACCGTAGTGACGGTGGTTGGTGGAACCATCCGTCCGCGCCGCGACACAGTACGATGCCTGCGCGCGAAACATATTCAAATGGAAACGTGTATGACGGTAGGAACAACCGAAGAAATTCGTGGAATAATAATAACAACAATAATTATCACCCATATCAAAATGGTAACTACATGCAAAATGAAAATCAGACAGTACAACAACAACCGCAATGGGAGACGAGAGAATAACCGGTACAACCCGGGCTACTTTGACAAGAACATGCCATATAACAGTCATAATTACCACCAAAACAATAACAATCCCAACAATCACCGACCGAATATGTGGAACACACAACATTCACGCATGACAAATCATAACCCTCCACGGAATCCGCCGCCGTTCCCCATTACAGTCATGCACTCCCCGCCACGAAGTAGCAATAACAACTGCGGCGCGCCATCAGTTGATGTGTGGGCGCCAACCGGCCAGAATGTAAACATAGTGGAGCTGGTCAATGAACCCGGCCAAACACAGCAGACGACGGAAAACAGTCGACGACCGAGCTAAGCGCTCGTGCTTCGGTCGTGAGGTGTTATAGGAGCGCAACGGCTGAGACGGTTTGTTTCCTCAGGTACGATGACAAAATGACAGCAGAACAGGAATTAACCGTCGAGATAAACATTAAATCAGACAGTTGTGTTAAAGAATTCATACAAGCTACGGCATGGGTTAAGTTTAACGATTATGATGTACAAATTTTATTCGATACTGGTGCTGCTGCAAGTGTGATGTCAACCGCATTCTATAAGGAATTGAAACAAATTATCAACATACCTACTTTACCCGTACAGAATTGCCACGTGGTTAGTGCCACAGGTACTAAATCTAAGAACATACGCATGCAAGCCCTTGTTAACTTCACATTTTCCAATACACAGTTCAAGTGTAATTTTCTGATTGTAGACAAGCTTATCGTACACTGCATCCTAGGGATGGATTTCTTGAATGAACACAAAGCAGTCATAGATTTAAGTAATGGCATATGTCAATTATCTGTAGGAGAACAACTAATTAATGTTGAACTTAACAAGACGATTGACCCACGACAAAAACATTACGAAGGAAGTCCATTTCAATTGCATTTCAATTGGTATATCCTACCATAGTTAGTGTGTCCAATTTAACACTTGAAGATTCAGACTATCAGGAGACTGAGCAGGATTTAATGTATCAGAAATGTGTCGAATCTGACTATTTAACGAAACAACAGCAAGAAGAATTGTACAAATTATTATGTGATTATGCACAAGTTTTCAGTGAGATGCCTGGTGTAATCAGAGGTTATAGCTACAAAATGGATGTTAAGCCACATAAGACTTATTGTAGGACACATTATAATATTCCATGGGCGAAGAAACCTGCAATTTTACGTGAAATCGAGCGTATGTTGACCTGAGGTGTCAGAGAGAAATCACATTCCCCTTATTGCAGTCCTATCCTGGCGGTAGGCAAGCAAGATGGCAATGTCAGATTGGTGCTAGATGCACGTGAAATCAACAAAATAATTATACCTGTTAACACAAGACCCGTCAACTTGGACGAACAGTCGCTAAAATTTTATAATGTACAATACCTAACTAATATTGACCTCCGCTCATCGTACTGGCAGGTGTCCCTTCACAATGACAGTCGTAAATACACTGCTTTCCTTTGTGAAGGACGCAGTTATCAGTTTTGTGTGTTGCCTTTTGGTTTGCGCGTAAGCGCGGGCGTGTTCATCGAGGCGCTTGACGCCGCTCTCGGCCCGTGTTTGTTGTCACGCGTCACGGTGTACGTCGATGACATTGTCGTGGCAACAAATACGTGGGAGGAACATATTGATCTGTTACACCAAATTTTTTTTAAATTTTCAAAAGCTGGAGTCACAGTAAACCTTTCGAAGTCCAAAGTAGGAAGGCGTGAAATCAAGTTTTTAGGCCATATTGTCTCGCCGGAAGGCCTTCGTCCCGATTCTAAGAAGATTGATGCTATTCGTAATTTCCCTCCTCCACAAAACCGCAAACAGTTGAAAGCATTCTTAGGATTATCTTCTTTCTTTCGGAAGTTTGTTTCAAAACAGCTTCTGTACAGCTCTCACCTGCTAACTCTAGTGAAAAAGAACGCAATTTGGAGATGGACAGAGTTTTGCCAAGCTGATTTTCAGGCTATTTAAGATGCATTGGTGAACGCACCCCTCCTCTGTCACCCTGACATGACGTCAGATTTTTGCCTAGCCACGGATACGTCATCATACGGCCTCGGAGCTTTTCTATTTCAAATTCAATCCGAATCAAGACAATCTGTCATCAAACCGATCAGTTTTGCGAGCCGCGCGCTCACTGAGTGCGAGAGGTCGTACTCGGTGACGGAGTGGGAGGCTCTTGCCATTATTTCGGCATTCCGTAAGTTTCGCTACTTTCTTTGGGGTAAACATACTCGCATATACACAGACCACCAAGCCCTTTCTTTCTTGCTATCATGCAAATTGCTTCATTCACGGCTCACCCGGTGGTGCCTTTCACTGCAAGAATACAGCTTCGAAATTATTTACATTAAAGGTAAATCAAACGTAGTAGCCGATGCCCTGTCCCGTTTGCCCCAAGGCATACAGGATTTTTCGGGACTTTCCGAGCAAACATCAGACTTTAACATCTTACTTATGTACGATGGTACATACGCCCCATACTACCGCAATATGTGTAACAACTTTGCTTCACTTCAGGACAGCGATCCCAGGTGGTCAAATATCAAAAAGAAATTACGTACAGATCGTTCTTCACACTGTAATGGTACTTTGACTTCCGCAAAGTTATAATTTACGATCGCGCACGCAGAAGAGCGCTGCGCCAGCGACCGATTTTATAAATAATTTTTTTTTTTTTTTTACTTTTGCGTAGTTTTTTTGTTTTTAAGAACTAATGGAGGTCTCTCTCTCGTCTTGATACGAAAGACGTGTATTTTTCCGTGATATGTTGAATGTGCTTTTGGTGAAAATTAAAATTACGTAACAAAGCGATGTTGTTTCAATAGCTAATGAGGAGAAGATAATAAAAGGTAACACTACAATTGGCGTCCTGGTGACAGGACTTGCAATCTTCGGATTTGATACAAGTGCAGTTTGGATTTGATACAAGTGCAGTTATTATAAATTTTGGACATTTTATCTAATTTTAACCACTTAATAGCATCAGAAAATGAATTTGGACTAAGTCTCATTCATTTCAATTGTAATGTTACGTGCATGAAATTTACAACAATATTGTTTTCCCTGTTATTAATTTGTGTTAATTTTCATTTTCATGCTGAGGAAATTAATTTGGTAAAAAAAAAAGGAAAAAGGATAACGTTCCATAAAATAATTTGCACGGACGCGAAAGAAAAATTTTGGATTGAAAACTGTATAGTTGACGCTACATTTGCAACATAAGACTGAAAAAAATTGGTGAGTACAGAAATTTACATTTTTTTCCAGTTTCAGACAGCCATCTGTATTTCCTTTATTCCGATCCATTTATTTCGAAATTATTTTTTTCAAATTGTAGTTAAAATTGATTTACTACTATTATTGGAAATGGTAAGTGAAGAGCATATTCACAGTCATTTATTTGTGAGAGGGAAATTTCAGTATCAGTTTAATAATTCAATTTCTAATTAGAAATCATATAGAAATATCCATTTCCATAAGAGAAATTTCAGATTTCAACATTTCATATTAAAAAAAAAAATTTTTTTACCATTGGAAAATTTTATTTGCAATTAATTATGAAAATCGCAAGATGGACGCTAGACGCGTAGAGATTGTTTCCGCGGACGAGCTTAGTGAAAGTGACACATTGCGAAACATGTCCGACAGTCAAATGAATATTGAACTTAATAGGGAGGATGTTCAAGACATAATTTTACCGGATCGATTAAGACAACAACCCCTATATTTAAACAGATATACAGGCGAATGGAGAGTGAGTACTACGCGACAAAACGTGACATTGACAACGTCAACTTCAGAACCAGACATCAATCAGACACGAAAAAATGACGAAACTAAGACACAGGACTCTGACATGCTCAACCAGATTCTGAAGTTACTTGGTGACCAAAACAGAAAATTTGACAAAAGATTTGACGCTTTAGACGAGAAAAATGAAAATTTAAAACGTGACATTGGGAAATTTGACACTAAATTCGATGAACTGACACGGGACATAAAACAAAATTTTGAAAAACAATCGAGACAAATTGCCGACTTGACAGAAACCACCAGTAGTCTTGGAAGGAAATTTACTGACTTATCAGACAAGGTTACGAGACAAGAAAAGGTATTTGTGGAATTCAGTGACGAGACAAAAACTGACTTACAACGATGTAATGAGAAATTGTTAACAGTAGTTTTTGAACAACAGAAAACCAGTACCCAAGTTGACGAATTACTACAGTCACACAATTCCGTAAAAACAAACCAAGAACACTTAGACCTGACGATTACAGTCCTTTCAGACAGATTAAATGATGTAACATTGGAGCAGAAATCCTTACAGGAAAAGTTAGAAAAGCTTGAAGACAGAGCAGATGTAGCATCTTTAAAGAATGACACAACTCTAGCAGAAAAACTTGTACATGAATGCAAATTATGTGATGATTATTTAGATGAGAAGTTTGACACAATGACACAGATCATTTTAGATAAGACAAAGGAACAAGTAAAGGGAGAAACAGATAATATTCAGAAAGAGGTACGTAAACTTAAAGAGACTGTAATACCAAGTTCGTCAGTGATACCAAAACCCATAACAGACAACCAAAACATAAATGAGAATCATAATAATGCTAGACCCAGCACACAGCTGAAAATAGAATTACCAATGAGTGACACAAATCCCAATGAACCATTTTCAATGCTACCACAAGATCAAAATTACTATCAGACATCGCCACATACTATGCACAGTTTGACACAAAATACAGGACCCATAATACCATCGGGAGTAGCTGATGAAACATTAGTACGACATGGGTACTTTCAGACATTTTCATGTGATGAGAAAGACAAAGTGCATCCGATTGTTTTCATCCGCTCTTTTGATGGTATTTTCCCGAGACATTGGTTAGAAGCCGATAAAATTCGATATGTTACAAATTTGTTACGTGGAAGAGCAGCTAAGTGGGGAGCAGCAATTAAAAGACGATGTTTAACATTTGAACAGTTTGAACAAGCATTTCTTGAGGAATTCTGGTCGATCACAGAACAGCAAAGTTTAAAATGAGAAGTATACAATCCAGAAATTTACAACTCGAAGAAAGAGACTTTACGACAATACTTTGAACACTACCTAGACAAAACATTATACTGGACAAAACCAGCAGATTTACCAGATGTAATTAGAATTCTTAAAAGCCACTTACCATTTCCTTACCGTGATAAATTAATAGGAGTGTCCGAGGACAACATAAAGAATTTTTTCAGTTATGTTGATGAGATAGATGTTGTTTACTGAGATGAGATCAGGAATTTCAATCAATTGTATCCAATCCATCCAAGCAATTCGCGTATGCACAACAGAAATGACAGAGGCTATTGGAATCCGCCTCCGACACCACAAAAAAACACTCAAAGAAACAATTCACACTACAGTGGGGCAAATCTATTCAATATTAGGAGAAACAACTCGCAGCATTGGCAAGGAAACAGTATTTATTACTATAATGGTTATCCAAACAGTAATTACAATCAGAACAATAACAGTTATATTCAAAATAACAACAACAGAAGAAGGAACTGAAATTATAGAGATCAAAGAGGAGAGGATAACAGGTACCATCCAGGATATTTTCAGAGAAACAACATCCAACAACATCCAAACATGTATTGCAGGAATAACAGTAATGACAATACCAGTTACAGTATGGGCGAAATAATGTATGGGGAAATCACAATGGACAACCGCCACGACACACGCAATACAGCAACCCTCAATTTGTACCCAACGGAACTCCCGATGCGACGCGGGGTAATGTCAACAACCAAACAGCTGATACTTGGGTGACGCGCGACAGAAATGTAAATATTATTGAGTTGGGCAATGAACCCAACCCGCAGCAACAACCGAATTTGCCGGAAAACGAACGACGACCGAGCTAAGCGCTCGAGTTACGGTCAATAGGGAGCAGAGCGCAACGGAACCGACGATTTGTTTTCTCCAATATGATGACAGTAAGAAAATAGAAAAGGAATTATATCAGGATGTAGATTTTAATAGTACCAGTAAAACAAAGAAGATTATTCAGGCTATAACACGAGTTATGATTGGTAGTTATGAAGTGGAAGTAATGTTAGATACAGGAGCAGCAGCAAGTGTCATTTCAATGTCCTTATATAATGAACTCAAACAAATAATGAACATACAAACATTGCCAGTACAGAATTGTCACATTATAAGTGCCACCGGTAACAAATCAAAGAATGTGAAATTTCAAGTGCTAATTAACTTCACATTTTCAAATATACCACTCAATTACAGTTTTCTGGTAGTAGACAAATTAGTTATGCATTGCATATTAGGAATTGACTTTTTGAATGAATATCAAGCAATCATAGATTTAGGAAAAGGGAAGTGTCATTTAACCGTAAACCAACAACAACTGACAATAGAGTTAACACAGGGTAAAAACTTAAACAGTAAACAAGGTAAATTTGAACAGTTACATTTTGTGTATCCACCATCAATAAACATATGTGATTTAACTTTTAATGAAGCTGTATCTCAGGGAATTAAACCTAATGATTTATATGAGAAATGCACAGAATCTGAATATCTGACGAAGGAACAACAACTTGAATTACTTGAAGTTTTGCAGCAATTTGCTGAGGTATTTGTGGAAAAACCTGGAATTATTAGAGGCTATACTTATGAGATGGATGTTAAACCACACAAAACATACTGTAGAACATATTATAATATTCCTTGGTCAAAGAAACCCGCAGTTTTGAAAGAGATTGAAAAAATGCAAGCTTGGGGTATCATTGAAAGGTCACATTCACCAAATTGCAGTCCGATACTAGCAGTTAATAAAGAGGATGGTAGTGTAAGGTTAGTGCTGGACGCACGAGAAATTAACAAAGTTATAATTCCAATCAACACACGACCTATTAATTTGGAAGAACAACTTTTAAAATTTCATAATGTACAGTATTTAACCAATATCGACCTCCGCTCATCATTTTGGCAGGTGAACCTCCATAAAAACAGTCGTAAATACACTGCATTTCTATGTGAGGGACGTAGTTATCAATTTTGTGTTCTACCCTTTGGTCTACGAGTGAGTGCTGGAGTATTTATTGAAGCCTTAGATGCTGTTCTTGGAGCACAATTGTTATCACAAATCACAGTTTATGTTGACGACATTGTCATTGCAACCACTACTTGGGAAGAACATGTAAATCTTTTGAAGCAACTTCTGACTAAATTTTGTGACGCAGGTGTCACTATCAATTTATCAAAGACGAAATTAGGGAGGAGAGAAATCAAATTCCTTGGTCACATCATATCAACTGAAGGCATTTATCCAGACTCAAGAAAAATTGATGCAATAAAGAATTTTCCATCCCCACAGAATCGTAAACAACTCAAAGCCTTTCTTGGTCTATCTTCATTCTTCAGGAAATTTGTACCCTACCACCTTCTTAACAGTCCACATCTTCTATCTTTACTCAAAAGAAATAATATTTGGAAATGGACAGAGTTCTGTCAGACAGATTTTGAAGAGATTAAGAATGCTTTAGTTAATGCACCGTTGTTATGTCATCCTGACATGACGTTAGACTTTTGCCTAGTAACAGATGCAAGTTCCTATGGGCTCGGAACATTTTTATTCCAAATTCATGTAGAAGATGAACAAACAGTCATCAAACCTATAAGTTTTGCTAGCCGCACGCTCACTGAATGCGAAAAGTCATATTCAGTGACCGAGCGCGAAACACTTGCCATAGTATGGGCGTTTCGCAAGTTTCGCTACTTTCTATGGGAAAAACGTACTAAGCTTTATACTGATCATCAAGCTCTTTCTTTCCTGCTGTCATGCAAGTTATTACATCCACGTCTTGCACGCTGGTGTGCATCACTACAAGAATATGATTTTGATATTATATATATAAAAGGAGAATCCAACATTATAGCCGATGCTCTATCTCGTTTGCCACAAGGCCTACAAGAATTTTCAGATGTGACAGAACAAACATCAGATTTTAAAATTTTACTCATGTATGACGGTACATTTGCACCTTACTACAAAAACATATGCAGGAAGTTAGCCATATTGCAGGACAATGATCCCAGGTGGATCCAGATAAAGAATAAATTACGTGCAGGAACAGACCCACATCTTGAAAAATATTACACGTTACACAAAGAAGTATTATTTCACCGACGAAACCCTGAATCACAGCATTGGTGTGTTTGCTTACCTGAAGCTCATGTTGATGATTTTATTTTATTTACACACAGAACTTGGGGACACTATGGTGTAACCAAATGTACAGATAAGGTTACACAATATTCGCTATTTTCCAAATTTAAGGCGAAGAGTATTGAGTAATATTAGGAAATGCATCATATGTCAGAAAGCCAAATATTCTAATCGCACAAACATGAATGAATTGCACCCAATCATACCTAAGAGGCCATTACAGCTAATTTCTTTAGATATTGCAGGACCCTATCCACAAGCACGTGGAGGAACGAAATACATCCTTGCTGTGTTAGATGTTTTCACAAAGTATTTAAAATTATATGCTTTACGTTCAGTTTCTACCACTGCTATTACCAGACGTCTATTAACAGATTATTTTGTAAGAATAGGAAAACCTGAAGTTATGATCACGGATAATGCAGCATATTTTACCAGTTTAAAATGGAAGACATTTATTGAAGAACAGAATGTTAAACATATTTTAATTTCAAGATTTCACGCAGCAGGAAACCCAGTAGAAAGGACATTTCGAGAATTCGGACAGTTTATGAGAACACACACACACACACACACACCAGAGAAGCACACAAAATGGGTAGAATACCTAGCACCATTTGAACAAATACTGAACAATTTAACTCACATTTCTACTGGATACACACCAACTGAATTAATTATGGATAAAACAGAAAGAAATGAATGGACAGACCCTCTAGCTAAATTTACAGCAACAACAAATCATGTTAGTTTAGAAGAAAAGGTAAGACAAGCTTACACAACATTATGTGACAAAGCTAAGGAAAGAAAGCAGAAATATGACAGAGGTGTCAGGAAAGCACAAACATTTCAAGTTGATGAGTTAGTTTTACTAAGAACACATCCTAAACCCACAAAACTGAAACATTTAAACAGGAAATGGCAGATCTTATACTCTGGACCATACCGAATTGCAAATATTCCACACCCTGGCTGTTATTCATTAGAATATCCATTAACACATAAACCCAGAGGTCTACATCCACACAGACATTCGAAAAAATACATACAGTAAAATGTTAGCTACTGAGAAGATAATTAATATGATATACAGTTATGATGAGCCTACATTTAAGTTATACAGATACTTACAATCTAATGAATGCAGGTAAGTCTAGAAAGCAATGTGAACCATCCAATAGCTAATAAGATATTTGGTTATAAGAGGAGTTGCTATTGAGGCACATACATATTAGAGGCGGCATATACACATTAGAGGAGGCAGAGAACTAAACAGAATTATTTTCTTTAGGAGGCATGTGATAATAGTAATGTTGATATGAGTGACTGAATGAGATGAGTGAATGTAATTTTAGTTTAATAAGAGGACAAATAGTAATACAGAGAGAGGTAAATGGTATATAAGATGAGAAAATGGTATTATTATTATTATTATTATTGTTGTTGTTGTTGTTGAAGTAAAAAGTAAGTGGTGATGAATAAGAGGAAAATATATATATATATAATGCTGAGGAATAAGTATATGTTATTTTGTGAAGAATGAATAATGGATAGGTGAGAATGTTATGAGTAACTGAGAATATGTTGAGAGGAGAGAAACTAGATTTGAACGCTATATCACATGTTCCTGAAGAGGGGCAGCAGCCTTTTCAGTAGTTGCAAGGGCAACAGTCTGGATGATTGACTGATCTGGCCTTGTAACAATAACCAAAACGGCCTTGCTGTGCTGGTACTGCGAACGGCTGAAAGCAAGGGGAAACTACAGCCGTAATTTTTCCCGAGGGCATGCAGCTTTACTGTATGATTACATGATGATGGCGTCCTCTTGGGTAAAATATTCCGGAGGTAAAATAGTCCCCCATTCGGATCTCCGGGCGGGGACTACTCAAGAGGATGTCGTTATCAAGAGAAAGAAAACTGGCGTTCTACGGATCGGAGCGTGGAATGTCAGATCCCTTAATCGGGCAGGTAGGTTAGAAAATTTAAAAAGGGAAATGGATAGGTTGAAGTTAGATATAGTGGGAATTAGTGAAATTCGGTGGCAGGAGGAACAAGACTTCTGGTCAGGTGACTACAGGGTTATAAACACAAAATCAAATAGGGGTAATGCAGGAGTAGGTTTAATAATGAATAGGAAAATAGGAATGCGGGTAAGCTACTACAAACAGCATAGTGAACGCATTATTGTGGCCAAGATAGATACGAAGCCTACACCTACTACAGTAGTACAAGTTTATATGCCAACTAGCTCTGCAGATGACGAAGAAATTGAAGAAATGTATGATGAAATAAAAGAAATTATTCAGATTGTGAAGGGAGACGAAAATTTAATAGTCATGGGTGACTGGAATTCGAGTGTAGGAAAAGGGAGAGAAGGAAACATAGTAGGTGAATATGGATTGGGGGACAGAAATGAAAGAGGAAGCCGCCTGGTAGAATTTTGCACAGAGCACAACATAATCATAACTAACACTTGGTTTAAGAATCATGAAAGAAGGTTGTATACATGGAAGAACCCTGGAGATACTAAAAGGTATCAGATAGATTATATAATGGTAAGACAGAGATTTAGGAACCAGGTTTTAAATTGTAAGACATTTCCAGGGGCAGATGTGGACTCTGACCACAATCTATTGGTTATGACCTTAGATTAAAACTGAAGAAACTGCAAAAAGGTGGGAATTTAAGGAGATGGGACTTGGATAAACTAAAAGAACCAGAGGTTGTACAGAGATTCAGGGAGAGCATAAGGGAGCAATTGACAGGAATGGGGGAAATAAATACAGTAGAAGAAGAATGGGTAGCTTTGAGGGATGAAGTAGTGAAGGCAGCAGAGGATCAAGTAGGTAATAAGATGAGGGCTAGTAGAAATCCTTGGGTAACAGAAGAAATATTGAATTTAATTGATGAAAGGAGAAAATATAAAAATGCAGTAAGTGAAACAGGCAAAAAGGAATACAAACGTCTCAAAAATGAGATCGACAGGAAGTGCAAAATGGCTAAGCAGGGATGGCTAGAGGACAAATGTAAGGATTTAGAGGCCTATCTCACTAGGGGTAAGATAGATACCGCCTACAGGAAAATTAAAGAGACCTTTGGAGATAAGAGAACGACTTGTATGAATATCAAGAGCTCAGATGGAAACCCAGTTCTAAGCAAAGAAGGGAAAGCAGAAAGGTGGAAGGAGTATATAGAGGGTCTATACAAGGGCGATGTACTTGAGGACAATATTATGGAAATGGAGGAGGATGTAGATGAAGATGAAATGGGAGATACGATACTGCGTGAAGAGTTTGACAGAGCACTGAAAGACCTGAGTCGAAACAAGGCCCCCGGAGTAGACAATATTCCATTGGAACTACTGACAGCCGTGGGAGAGCCAGTCCTGACAAAACTCTACCATCTGGTGAGCAAGATGTATGAAACAGGCGAAATACCCTCAGACTTCAAGAAGAATATAATAATTCCAATCCCAAAGAAAGCAGGTGTTGACAGATGTGAAAATTACCGAACTATCAGCTTAATAAGTCACAGCTGCAAAATACTAACACGAATTCTTTACAGACGAATGGAAAAACTAGTAGAAGCCAACCTCGGGGAAGATCAGTTTGGATTCCGTAGAAACACTGGAACACGTGAGGCAATACTGACCTTACGACTTATCTTAGAAGAAAGATTAAGAAAAGGCAAACCTACGTTTCTAGCATTTGTAGACTTAGAGAAAGCTTTTGACAATGTTGACTGGAATACTCTCTTTCAAATTCTAAAGGTGGCAGGGGTAAAATACAGGGAGCGAAAGGCTATTTACAATTTGTACAGAAACCAGGTGGCAGTTATATGAGTCGAGGGACATGAAAGGGGAGCAGTGGTTGGGAAGGGAGTAAGACAGGGTTGTAGCCTCTCCCCGATGTTGTTCAATCTGTATATTGAGCAAGCAATAAAGGAAACAAAAGAAAAATTCGGAGTAGGTATTAAAATTCATGGAGAAGAAATAAAAACTTTGAGGTTCGCCGATGACATTGTAATTCTGTCAGAGACAGCAAAGGACTTGGAAGAGCAGTTGAATGGAATGGACAGTGTCTTGAAAGGAGGATATAAGATGAACATCAACAAAAGCAAAACGAGGATAATGGAATGTAGTCGAATTAAGTCGGGTGATGCTGAGGGAATTAGACTAGGAAATGAGGCACTTAAAGTAGTAAAGGAGTTTTGCTATTTGGGGAGCAAAATAACTGATGATGGTCGAAGTAGAGAGGATATAAAATGTAGGCTGGCAATGGCAAGGAAAGCGTTTCTGAAGAAGAGAAATTTGTTAACATCCAGTATTGATATAAGTGTCAGGAAGTCATTTCTGAAAGTATTCGTATGGAGTGTAGCCATGTATGGAAGTGAAACATGGACGATAAATAGTTTGGACAAGAAGAGAATAGAAGCTTTCGAAATGTGGTGCTACAGAAGACTGCTGAAGATTAGATGGGTAGATCACATAACTAATGAGGAAGTATTGAATATGATTGGGGAGAAGAGAAGTTTGTGGCACAACTTGACCAGAAGAAGGGATCGGTTGGTAGGACATGTTCTGAGGCATCAAGGGATCACCAATTTAGTATTGGAGGGCAGCGTGGAGGGTAAAAATCGTAGAGGGAGACCAAGAGATGAATACACTAAACAGATTCAGAAGGATGTAGGTTGCAGTAGGTACTGGGAGATGAAAAAGCTTGCACAGGATAGAGTAGCATGGAGAGCTGCATCAAACCAGTCTCAGGACTGAAGACCACAACAACAACAACATCACATGTACTCATGGAATACAGAATGAAAGTAGTGGAAAGAATATTATTTATTGAAAGATTGGTATGCCTGAGATAATAACTTATGTGGTGTCTTATATATTCTTATAACTAAAGGTGAAAGTATAGATTTATGTGGAAAGGATTATTTACAGCAGCCACTGTTGGAAATATACCAGAAGATTTAAATCTATAACACTTTAACACTAATCTAATGGGAACTTGTAATGAAATTTTTGGAGTTATGTAGGCTTGACACTTCAGATTGGAAGAATTATTTAAGAGAACATATTTAGCAGTCATCTACTGACATAATTAAAGCTCATCTACTGTACTGAACTAATGCGCCATTAAATAGAAAGGAGAATAAGGAGAAAACAAAACGTCAGTCCTCTGTTGCGGTTCATACTCTCATCCCTTCCTTAGAAAAATTTATACATGTTGATGAAATATTTGACATTACATAATTCGTGATTATCTGACAGTATGGAGAGACATACACACATATTTATTTATGAATAGAATTTTACAGGTACCACAAGGTAAATACAGAATGGATAAACAGCATGGAACGCAGCAGCAATTATCTAAGAAGATTTATTTATTTATTAATTAAGTAAAACATTTATTTATATTGCTTGATACTCATGAAAGTAAGGAGATGAACTATACAAACTTTATAGGAACATGATTGACTTGAACTATATATATATATACACACACACACACACACACACACACACACACACACACACACACACACACTCTCTCTCTCTCTCTCTCTCTCTCTCTCTCTCTCACACTTACCACACTGACTGATGTACATACTTGTAGGATCCTACGATATTTAGAGGTGCACCACTCTTAGAAACGGTAATAGATGGGTACCACTCTTAGAAACAGCAATAGTGGAGACACCACACTTACAAACGGTATTAGGTATAGGAACTTTTACGTTATATTAAGTTAACATGTATTTTATTTATCATATTTTATTTTGTGTAGTCCACTGTAGGGGATGACTTTACTAGTATTTATGAAGTAGATAGCAACCATCCCATGAACCTATCCTCCTACAGAGGGCTGTCTTGAAGCTTGAAATATGTGTAAATTTTATTCCAGGGTGCAAGATGAATTTTAAGTTGAATATTCTAGCGAGTTGCCACAATTATCTTCAAATGTTGCAAGTGTAACGGGGAAAGAGAGAGAGAGAGAGAGAGAGAGAGAGAGAGAGAGAGAGAGAGAGAGCTAACAAATAAAATAAATAAAATGTATATTTCAATCTGAATGTAATGTAATTCACATGTCAGCACAATGACATTGAATGTAACGTAAAAAAATTTACTATATTTTTCATTTAATTCTGTAACTATCTCATGTAATATCAAGAAATGTATTTTAAGGAGATGTTAACGAGCTGCAAAGGACTTGTGCATGTAGCACATGATTCATATAAATGGAACTGAAAATGCAAAGAAGAAACCAACGTGATGGAACATTTGTCAAGCAATATTTACGTAGTGTCAATATGCTTTGAAGTGTATGGTGTTGTGGAAGCCGGCAGGTCTTCAGGTTGGTGTAAAAGACAAGCTCATCGCCTGTCGTAGGCAGTGAGGTGTTTCCTGTGCCCTCATTGACCATTTATACCCCGGTAGACGCCACCAAAATTCGACTGCTGGAGATCACAATTTCGTGTTGACACATTGAACAAACTTCGGATTTTCTTCAAGTCACACGCACGAGATCCAGGCAGTACACACACACTCAGAATCCGATACTACGTTTAAAGACTTTGGAGCAATATAATAGAAACATTTATTGTTCGAATTAATTCCATTGTAAACACGAATCATGTGAACTGAATTCAAACGCTGTGCTAAGCAACGATAATACGCCTGCAATTCAAAGACATTAATGTTACGACTCCTAAAGAAGATACACACCAAAAAGGCTGTATACAAAGACTGATATGCAAAGAGCATTATGCTCAGAAATATTTTTTTGTAATATGTAAATTTCTTATTTTCTCATACATGTATGTATCTGTGTAAATTTTCTATACTGCCACGCTCGCTTGCGGAGCGTGTCAGTAGAGGAGGCATAGTAATGGTACTTTGACTTCCGCAAAGTTATAATTTACGATCGCGCACGCAGAAGAGCGTTGCGCCAGCGACCGATTTTATAAATAATTTTGTTCTTTTTTTTACTTTTGCGTAGTTTTTTGTTTTTAAGAACTAATGGAGGTCTCTCTCTCTTGTCTTGATACGAAAGACGTGTATTTTTCCGTGATGTGTTGAATGTGCTTTTGGTGAAAATTAAAATTACGTAACAAAGCGATGTTGTTTCAATAGCTAATGAGGAGAAGATAATAAAAGGTAACACTACAACACTTACAAAAATATTACATAATACACAAAAATGTATTTTTTCATAGGCGTATCCCAGACTCGCACCATTGGTGTGTTTGTCTAACAGACGCACATGCTGACGATTTTATTCTGTTCATACACAAAATTTGGGGACACTACGGAGTCACCAAATGCACTGATAAAATAGTACAGTCCTGTTATTTTCCGAATCTGCGTCGGAGAGTGGTGCAAATTGTTCGTAAATGTATCATCTGCCAAAAAGCAAAATTTTCCAACCGGTCATTTTTGAATGAATTACATCCTATTGTACCAACCCGACCTTATCCCAGAGCTCGTGGATGTGTGAAATACATCGTTGCTGTACTTGATGTCTTCTCAAAATACTTAAAATTGTATGCTATCCGCACTGTCAACGCATCTGCTATTGCTAGACGTTTGACTAACAGCTACTTTGCAAGGTTTGGCAAACCCCACAGTATTATCACGGATAACGCACCCTATTTTACGGGGAAAAAAATGGAAATCTTTTGTTGCCACACGTAACATCAAACATATTCTTACATCAGCATTTCACCTGGAAGGGAACCCAGTAGCAAGGATTTTTAGAGAGTTTGGTCAATTCGTGAGAATACATTCACCTTGCAAATACACAAGGTGGATCAAATTTTTAGCACCCTTTGAGCAGATAGTAAACAATTTGCCTCATGCCTCAACAGGATACCCACAACAGGAATTATTATTAAACAAATCTGAACAGAACAAGTGGGCTACACCCATTCCAAAGCTAACCGCATCCACAACACATACACATTTGGAAAAGAAAGTAAGACAGGCATACACTACATTGTGCAATAAAGCCAAGATCAGGAAAGAGAAGAATGACAAACATGTTACAAATACACAAACCTATCAGGTTGATGACCTTGTTCTTTTGCGTTCACATCCCAAGTCTACAAAATTAAAACAACTGAACAGAAAATGGCAGATATTATATTCAGGTCCTTTCAGAATAGCAAGCATACCTCACCCAGGTTGTTACTCCCTAGAATACCCGTTATCTCACAAGCTGAGGGGGCTGCATCCCAAAGACATTTGAAACCCTTTCTGCACTAAAACAACATAATATAATGACAACTAATTTGAACATGAGCAAGTCGCTGTGAAAATGAGATCGTAAATATTTGTATTGAATACACGAACATTAAGTTATACAGCCTAAGAACACAAAGGTTAATTTACGGAAATTATATACTGCAGTTACACTTGTACACATAATTATGAAGAGAATGTAAACTCAGGTGAGTACACTTACAGAATGAGAAAATATATTCATATAGGAATGAGATCTACGCAGGTTACATTTGTTGTTAATTGTAAATCATAAGGTGAATCAACAATTAGTTAGTTACTTCAAGGCACCCTAATGACAGGAGATAATGTATTTAGGAGAATGAATGAGGATGTAAGAATGAATGATCAGTATGAATGAGTTAATATTTAAGTTAATATAAGAAGGTAAGTTACTGTGAAGTAGTTGATGGAGACAAGACATTATTTGGGGAAGATGATATTGGAGTTTTATGAGAATGGAAGTGCCAGATGGCCCCACGTATATGATATATTAAGGTTTGATGAAGAATATGTTTAATGTATAAGGATATATATATTATGATGAATATGTGAGTAACGAATGAGTGAGAATGTTTGGTAATATTGTGCTACATAGAGAAGTGAGTAAACAGTCTACATCTTTAAGATTACAAAAGAATTTCAGTTTGAGAGAAAACATTTGTGATGAGTTAAAACAAGTGAGTACAAGGCGTTAAAGGTGAATCTATTGACAGTGCCCTTGAAAATGAACGAATGCAAGAAAAGCAGAGTGAACATAATGATGATTTCAGCTGTTGAAAGAAGTGTAATAAGAATGTGACTTGGAAACACATTAGCTTTAATTTATTTCAGAAGTGTAACTTAGTAACCTTTCGTTAAGTTTTGTTAAGCCATTGTGCGGAAGAAAACATTTATAGTTCGTGTTCAGACAGGACAATGATATTTTAAGGAACTTAAGTTGAAAGAAAATAGTTTTTACACAGCCCTCATGTGAATACATTTGTATAAATTTTTTTTTTACGAAAGTGAAATTTAGTGCCATGTTAGCCTTTAGCCTTTATTATACTTACACACAACAGAAAACCCTGAGGAAGCAAAAGATAGGAGAGTTATTAAGGCTGTTTTTGCGACTCGTACAACACCTCCACTTAAGCGAACAGATGACAAAATTACATCTACTTTGAAGACAACATTTGACTTTTCAGGTAATGTAAGGTAATTGCAAGGGCGCAGTGACCACTCATGCAACCAACGTCGAGCAACGGACATTGAGAAAGAGACATTTTACTGTCCATTATAATACTATGTTCTTTATTTGTGTTTTATAGAAAGAAATGATATATATACACAACATACATGATGTTTAACCTTCATTAAAGTAGAAGAAAGTTCATGGTTGAACTCTTGAGACGGAATCTGATATGTTATCATATGATACACATTATGAGAGAGAGAGAATCTCTGTGAGATATATTTTCCATTTGTATAGACGGTATCCACAAGAAGTGGAGATATTGAGGAAGTACTGAGCAGATATGCGATTTACTCATGCAAGGATTTGTTAAGGTATAATACACTAAGTCATGTGAACAATCACAACACAAACAGAGAATCTGTCATGATGTTACACTACACAGACTTGACGTAAGGACACTTACATTTACCCATGATTTGCTAAATGGTAAGCACCTCCATTCACACACCCCTTGAAGATGATGCAAACTTTGTATTATGTTCTCTTTTTATGTATTAGCTGTAGGATTTGGTAGTTTATAGGTAGTGAACAGTTTCTTCCAGTCTATCTTTCTTTTTTTCTCCATTATCCTACCACCTCCTGCAGCTGGGTAGTGTTTGTTTGTGGAATGTAAGAATATATTGTGCGACAGTAAACTTTCAAGTATGAATTAAAAGACATGAAGAAAATTAAGTATGGCATTACAAGTCTGGTCAACCACTAGCCAGATATGGAATCAAAAGAAAGAAAGAAATAATAAATGAAGGAAAGCCCGTGCTTTAAATATTAAGTTTGATATCCCTTGGCACGCCCAAACCTTAATAACAAAAATAAAAATGACCATAAACCCCAATAAGAGAAAGCCAATGGGACTTAGTATAATTTTTAGTGTAAATATTTCACATGTATAACTTGTATATTTATATGTATTTGTATATGTGTTAAAACTTTGCATATTGTCAACATATTTTGAAATGTGACCACGAAATGTAAGCTTTCATAATTAACGATGTAAACATGCTGGGACACAGTGAACTTTGTTAAAATGTAAATATGGCAAAAAAGTGTTGCAAACTGTGTTAAACTGTGTCCGTTATAAACGACGAAATTTGTGAAACTTATGGTGCATAAACCAAATTACTGTTTGTAAACCGATATAAACTGCAATTTACTTCGACGATAATGAGGATTTTCACACTGGAAATGAGCGTTTGTTGGCAAGTGTAAACAACATGATGGAACACCTACCTTTGCGAACATCGACGCCGTTGTTCCTGGCCGGCCTTCAGATGCTTTGGAGACAAAAGCACCTGTCGTAGGCGATGTGGAGGCTAAACACAACATCGACCATATATGCCCCAGGAACAATAGTCATGAAAACGCACAAGGACCTGGAGTGTTGTGTCGTAACAGAAGATATGGACGTTGCTTCAGATCACGCACACGCTCAATCTTATGGCGTCACCGGACTTAACACGCCATTTATGCTGGAATAACAACTTATAATGAACACTATGTGAAAGTGAATACTGTGCAAGATTGCCATAACACGGCGATTTTGAAACTGCCACACGCGAAATTCAGTGATGCTATTGCCCATGCGCAAAGACTACGTGCTGCCAGAGATGCATTGGGAAACCAACGCTGGGAGCACACAACATTAACTGCGCTGACGAGCAGCTTGTTCAAACAAACTCTATGTAAATATATATTAATTGTGTAAATAGGATCAAAACTGTAACAATTGTATGTAGTATACAGATTTAGAAAGTAAGTATTGACAAAGATAATCCCCTAAGAATGCACTATAAAAATATGTATAATTGACATTTAGGTATGTATATCTATTCTATTGTTTGCTAGCCTGCCACGCTAAATGTTTTACCGTGACAGTCGAGGGGGCGATGTAGGCGGACTTTGAATTTCGCCGCGCTACACTCGTTCCCTCAGATAAAAAATATCCCGTCGCAGCGGTATGAGCGCTCGACGGCAGAGAAAATACTAAAATTGTAACTCTTTTTTTTTTGTTTTCTATCCGTTTCTTTATTGTCTCTTGATAGCCGAAGCTTAAGGCAGACGTGATCTGATGAAGACGTTAAAAAAACTTATTAGCTAGTCTTGATCTGATTGTAATGTGTAGACATATTGTGGAAGTTTTTAAGAAATTCGGAGGATGGAAGTAGCAAAGTAAATTAAATTGCATACAGTATCACGATGATTTTAATTGGTATAAATTAGTGATTCCTGGACGATTGCAAGATTTCGGAGCACAGTTTTCATGCAGAAATGAAGGAAATTTGTGAAGACCTGGACGCCGCACGAAAGAAGACAAGTTAACCTGGTAAAGGATGATCTCTCATCTACGCCACTTCCCTCTGTCAGCATTGGAATGAATTGTAAAGATGTTTCCTGCTTTGAAATCATATTTCATTTCCCTTGAAAAGTGTCCTGTTATCCTTAAATAATTTGTTGATAACCTTGTGTCTATTGATCTTCTACATTTTCTTGTTAGCCAACTAAAACCAATCTCCGCAACAATTAAATGTATTGAGAAACAAGAAATCACAATAGTGGAAGTTTATCAAGAAATAAACACATTATTGGGCAAATTACAATGTAGAAAATCTGAAAGATTTCTCACGTCCTTTGAACATGAGACTGTAGGAAAGCTGCAAGAAGAGGGTGAATACTGCAGAATAATTTCATATTTATGCTGACATCTTCTATGACTCTTGCAAAAAAATGGTTCAAATGGCTCTGAGCACTATGGGACTAAACATCTGTGGTCATCAGTCCCCTAGAACTTAGCGCTACTTAAACCTAACTAACCTAAGGACATCACACACATGCATGCCCGAGGCAGGACTCGAACCTGCGACCAGAGCGGTCACGCGGTTCCAGACTGAAGTGCCTAGACCGCACGGTCACACCGGCTGGCTATGACTCTTGCACTGAGTATATTAAAGAATGATGTTTACCTTTTCTCATACCTTTTAAAGCATTTGACTGGGTTAATAATGAAAAGGAACAGCTGCAATGTAAGGATATTCAGGACTGTTGTGTTTTTGTTAAAAGTATTGTACCAAATTTTCCTGTTGATGAAGACGAACTGTTCGATGAATTTTCATGTGCACAGAAATTCATAAAAAGTGAAGTAGACAAAGAAAGTGTTAGTGCAACGTGGTGTAAAATATTTGCTTAGTTCAAAAGTAAAATCATTAACATGAAAAACACGATTCATTTGGTGGAGTTTTGTCTGGCAATTCCTGGGTCAAATGCTGCCGTGGAACGCGTGTTTTCGTTAGTGAACTCTTTGTGGTCAGATGAAAAAAAAAACAGAATGAAAGTTGAAACAGTGAGGGCCTTGGTCCTTGTCAAAACACACTTTAATGGTGTATCGTGTACTGACTTGTATGATACAATTTCAACGAAATTGCACTTCTTGATAAAGTACATAAAAGTGAGAAGTACAGTGATAGTGTGGCAGAATAATTGTAAAAAGTGATTTGGGATCATATGAGTGCACGTTGTAAAGGTAAACTTGTATGTGTATTAAATTTAGTCAATACAATATTTATGTCCCGTTTTTTTTCTTCATTGTTCCTGGTTTTTCTCATATTTATTTTAAATGTCCCCTTTTTCAATGAAAATAAAATGAACATACTAATGTAGACAAGCAACTATTTTGTACAGCGTGTGCAAAGTAGGATAGCCAGATCTGGGACAAACAGACAACGATTGCATAACAGAATCTAGAGCATTAAGGACGTTTATGCTCGTTTGCTTGTGCTCAAGAATCTCTCTCTCTTTTTAATCACAAAACAGTAGAATATACACAACTTTTCTCGAACAAATAGAGACAGAATAACGACGTATCGAGATCACTAGAACGGCCGCGAATTTTCTCGTAGATATCTACATCTAATGGATACTCTGCAAATGACACCTAAATGCCTGGCCGAGGATTCATCGAACCACCTTCACAATTCTCTATTATTCTAATCTCGTATAGCACCCGGAAAGGACCGTACGAGCTCTGATTTCCCTTATTTTATCGTGGTGATGGTTTCTCCCTATGTAGGTCGGTGTATACAAAATATTTTCGCATTCGGAGGAGAAAGTTCGTGATTGGAAATCCGTGAGAAGATTCCGTAGCAACGAAAAACGCCTTTCTTTTAATGATGTCCAGACCAAATCCTGTATCATTTCAGTGACACTCTCTCCCATATTTCGTGATAATACAAAACGTGCTGCCCTTCTTTGAACTTTTTCGATTTACTCCATTAATCCTATCTGGTAACGATCCCACACAGTGCAGCAGTTTTCGAAAAGAGGATGGACAAGCATTGTGAGCGGGACTTCACATTGTTCGAAAAACACTGTCATGAAAGTAGATCAGTCTTTGTCAGCAATAGGTTTCAACAAATTAAATTTATCGAATCAACACGCCCTTTCAGGAATAATACCACTCTTCCGGAATAATACAGTTCCCCATAGTCGTTTAATGAACAAAGAGCATATGGACTATCAGACAAATTGTGTGATTGGATTGAAGAGTTCGTAGATAACAGAACGCAGCATGTCATTCTCAATGGAGAGAAGTCTTCCGAAGTAAGAGTGATTTCAGGTGTCCCGCAGGGGAGTGTCATGGGACTGTTGCTATTCACAATATACATAAATGACCTGGTGGATGACATCGGAAGTTCACTGAGGCTTTTTGCGGATGATGCTGTGGTGTATTTAGAGGTTGTAACAATGGAAAATTGTACTGAAATGCAGGAGGATCTGCAGCGAATTGACACATGGTGCGGGGATAGGCAATTCAATCTCAATGTAGACAAGTGTAATGTGCTGCGAATACATAGAAAGATAGTTCCCTTATCATTTAGCTACAAAATAACAGGTCAGCAACTGGAAGCAGTTAATTCCATAAATTATCTGGGAGTACGCATTAGGAGTGATTTAAAGTGGAATGATCATATAAAGTTGATCGTCGGTAAAGCAGATGCCAGACTGAGATTCATTAGAAGAATCCTAAGGAAATGCAATCCGAAAACAAAGGAAGTCGGTTACAGTACGCTTGTTCGCCCACTGCTTGAATACTGCTCAGCAGTGTGGGATCCGTACCAGATAGGGTCCATAGAAGAGATAGAGAAGATCCAACGGAGAGCAGCGCGCTTCGTTACAGGATCATTTAGTAATCGCGAAAGCGTTACGGAGATGATAGGTAAACTCCAGTGGAAGACTCTGCAGGAGAGACGCTCACTAGCTCGGTACGGGCTTTTGTTAAAGTTTCGAGAACATACCTTCACCGAGGAGTCAAGCAGTATATTGCTCCCTCCTACGTATACCTCGCGAAGAGACCGTGAGGATAAAATCAGAGAGATTAGAGGCCACACAAAGGCATACAGACAATCCTTCTTTCCATGAACAATACGAGACCGGAATAGAAGGGAGAACCGATAGAGGTACTCAAGGTACCCTCCGCCACACACCGTCAGGTGGCTTGCGGAGTATGGATGTAGATGTAGATTTCTTCATTTGTGTACGCTGTTCTGTAATTAGTTTATTGACGCCATGAACTGTTGCTTTGATTCTGGTGTGACGTGGGCCATCCACGTTTCATAGCCCGTAACAATTTGGCTTAAGAAATCATCACCGTCGTTGTGGTACCGCTCAAGGAAAGTCAATGCACTGTCTAAACGTTGGTTTTGCGCACATCCGTCAACATTTTAGGTACCTAACGTGCGCACAATTTTCGGTAATTCAAGTGCTCGGTCACAATGCCATACAAAACACTACGAGAAACATTAGGAAAGTCATCCCGCAAGGATGAAATCGTAAAGCGTCTGTTTTCTCTCACCTTATTGTCCACTTCCTGCACCAAACTTACACTAACGACTGAAGGACGCCCACTCCGTCGTTCATCGTGCACATTTGTGCGGCCATCTTTAAATGCTCTCACCCACTTTCTTACCAATCCGTCACTCGTAATGTTTTCTCCGTAAACTGCACAGATCTCACGATGAATATCGATTGTTTTTAGGCCTTTAGCTCTAAGAAATCTTATAACAGGCCGTACTTCACAGTTGGCGGGACTCACGATTATCGGAGGCATCTTAAACACTCAGTACACAGCGTAAACAAGGAAGAATCAGACTGTATTGGCGTCAGTGCGTAGATTAAGGTACAGGCTTTGATGTAAAAATATAATTAGTGAGATATCTTAGCACGTCTTTTTATTTTAATTTCAAAACGGCACTTCCCCAAAAAACACGCCTCGTATAATGTCTCTTATTACATTTATATCCAAGTAATGATACTGAAACTTATGTACTTCATATCATGGACGCTTTTTACCAGGAGCACGGAGGGGTCGAACCTGTGGAAAGTGCGCCTCTTCGACGTTTTCCAACAGACCGGAAGATAACAGGCAGGAAGTACATGACCTTGTTATACTTTTTGTTGTGGACTGACAAGACAGCCAGTCCACAGTGACGGGTAACCGAAAGGCACGCGCTTAAACTCACGCAGGCTGGCGTGAGGTCTGAAACAGGATACGTAATGAATGCTATAAAGAAAAGTACGTAGCTTCTGGAATACTTAACTTTAAACCACAATTGGTGAACATTGGTCTTGTTACTGTACATGCTTCATTAAATACATAGCAAAAGATAAATGGCGCCTTGCTAGGTCGTAGCAATTGACTTAGCTGAAGGCTATGCTAACTATCGTCTCGGCAAATGAGAGCGTAATTCTCAGTGAACCATGGCTAGCAACGTCGGCTGTACAACTGGGGCGAGTGCTAGTAAGTCTCTCTAGACCTGCCGTGTGGCGGCGCTCGGTCTGCAATCAATGATAGTGGCGCCACGCGGGTCCATCGTATACTAATGGACCGCGGCTGATTTAAAGGCTACCAACTAGCAAGTGTAGTGTCTGGCGGTGACACCACACTTTTCCTGTCTTGCTTCTAGATCACATGATTTTATAATATTCCATACTTCCTTAGTCACTATCCTCACGGTGAATCGTCTGTCCTTCTTACGATCTGAAAACACTGTGCAGGCAGAAGATATAATCCGAGTGGCTAATGGCTAACAGGTTATTGAACTGGGCATTGTTCTTGACAAAAGAATAAACAAAACAAAAAACTGTAGACATATATTAAGTGAAAACTACACTACTGGCCATTAAAATTGCTACACCAAGAAGAAATGGAGATGATAAACGGGTATTCGTTGGACAAATATATTATACTAGAACTGACATGTGATTACATTTTCACGCAATTTGGGTGCATAGATCCTGAGAAATCACTACCCAGAACAACCACCTCTGGCCGTAATAACGGCCTTGACACGCCTGGGCATTGAGTCAAACAGAGCTTGCATGGCATGTACAGGTACAGCTGCCCATGCAGCTTCCAACACGATACCACAGTTCATCAAGAGTAGTGACTGGCGTATTGTGACAAGCCAGTTGCTCGGCCACCATTGACCAGACGTTTTCAAATGGTGAGAGATCTGGAGAATGTGCTGGCCAGGGCAGCAGTCGAACATTTTCTGTATCCAGAAAGGCCCGTACAGGACCTGCAACATGCGGTCGTGCATTATCCTGCTGAAATGTAGGGTTTTGGAGGGATCGAATAAATGGTACAGCCACAGGTCGTACCATATCTGAAATGTAACGTCCACTGTTCAAAGTGCCGTCAATGCGAACAAGAGGTGACCGAGACGTGTAACCAATGGCACCCATACCATCATGCCGGACGATACGCCAGTATGGCGATGACGAATACACGCTTCCAATGTCCGTTCACCGCGATGTCGCCAAACACGAATGCGACCATCGTGATGCTGTAAACAGAACCTGGATTCATCCGAAAAAATGACGTTTTGCCATTCGTGCTCCCATTTCGTCGTTGAGTACACCTTCGCAGTCACTCCTATCTATGATGCAGTGTCAAGGGTAACCGCAGCCACGGTTTCCGAGCTGATAGTCCGTGCTGCTGCAGACGTCGTCGAACATAGTGATACGAGGCTGTTGGGATCCAGCACGGCGTTCCATATTACCCTCCTGAACCCACCGATTCCATATTCTGCTAGCAGTCATTGGATCTCGACCAACGCGAGCAGCAATGTCGCGATCCGATAAACCGCAATCGCGATACGCTACAATCCGACCTTTATCAAAGTCGGAAACGTGATGGTACGCATTTTTCGTCCTTACACGAGGCATCACAACAACGTTTCACCAGGCAACGCCGGTCAACTGCTGTTTGTGTATGAGAAATCAGATGGAAACTTTCCTCATGTCAGCACGTTGTAGGTGTCGCCACCTGCGCCAACCTTGCGTGAATGCTCTGAAAAACTAATCATTTGCATATGACAGCATCTTCTTCCTGTCGGTTAAATTTCCCGTCTGTAGCACGTGATCTTCGTGGTGTAGCAATTTTAATGGCCAGTAGTGTACATGAAACGTATTCGCTGTTGCGATTACCAACGGCCATCAACTGCGTACGGGAACGACTCTTGTTGCAACCCTTATTCACTAAAGTACGAGCAGCCCTTAGCGGCTCACCATCTTATTTACAACTTTTAATGACATCGCCTTTCCGGCTTAGATATTTTTTAAATGTGACTTGTAAGTACTGCATCTCTTTCCAGTCAGTACAAACTTTACTTTTATTAATGTATTATATACCTAATATGTTTTAGAACAGTTAGTTTAATTCTGATGACGCCGCTCATAGTACCTTCGAAACCTGGTCAATTTTGACTTCATATTTGTGACTACGGGCTTATTTGTTCTAATATGGTCAAGGTAGTTTTCAGATAAAGCACTTAAAAAAATTTCACTGGATTCTTTGTCCCTGCCACCCGTTATAAACGTCTTCCAGTCTATATCCAGCAAATTTAAAATCTTCACCCAGGTCTTCCCATCGTTGTTTGGGAATATGAACGGCTGCAGAAGGTCTGCATGTAGCTGGACATACCCACTTCCACTCAATGATCGGTTCAGTTGGAACGAAAGAAGCAGTCTGTTCGATGGAAACACAACCCACACCGTTATGGAGCTTGGTTCAAAATGGCTCAAATGACTCTAAGTACTATGGGACTTAACTTCTGAGGTCATCAGTCCCCTAGAACTTAGAACTACTTAAACCTAACTAACCTAACTACATCAGACACACCCATGCCCGAGGCAGGATTCGAACCTGCGACCGTAGCGGTCGCGCGGTTCCAGACTGTAGCGCCTATAACTGCTCGGCCACCCCGGCCGGCGTTATGGAGCCTCCACCAGCTTGCTCACTGCGTTGTTGACCACTTGGGTACACGGCTTCGTGGATTCTGCGCCACGCTCGAACTGTCCCATCTTTTTTTGGTCACCAGTCTTCTGACTGGTTTGATGCGGCCCGCCACGAATTCCTTTCCCGTGCTAACCTCTTCATCTCAGAGTAGCACTTGCAACCTACATCCTCAATTATTTGCTTGACGTATTCCAATCTCTGTCTTCCTCTACAGTTTTTGCCCTCTACAGCTCCCTCTAGTACCATGGAAGTCATTCCCTCATGTCTTAGCAGATGTCCTATCATCCTGTCCCTTCTCCTTATCAGTGTTTTCTACATATTCCTTTCCTCTCCGATTCTGCGTAGAACCTCCTCATTCCTTACCTTATCAGTCCGCCTAATTTTCAACATTCGTCTATAGCACCACATCTCAAATGCTTCGATTCTCTTCTCTTCCGGTTTTCCCACAGTCCATGTTTCACTACCATACAATGCTGTACTCCAGGCGCACATCCTCAGAAATTTCTTCCTCAAATTAAGGCCGGTATTTGATATTGGTAGACTTCTCCTGGCCAGAAATGACTTTTTGGCCATAGCGAGTCTGCTTTTGATGTCCTCCTTGCTCCGTCCGTCATTGGTTATTTTACTGCCTAGGTAGCAGAATTCCTTAACTTCATTGACTTCGTGACAGCAATCCTGATGTTAAGTTTCTCGCTGTTCCCATTTCTACTACTTCTCACTACCTTCGTCTTTCTCCGATTTACTCTCAAACCATACTGTGTACTCATTAGACTGTTCATTCCGTTCAGCAGATCATTTAATTCTTCTTCACTTTCACTCAGGATAGCAATGTCATCAGCGAATCGTATCATTGATATCCTTTCACCTTGTATTTTAATTCCACTCCTGAACCTTTCTTTTATTTCCATCACTGCTTCCTCGGTGTACAGATTGAAGAGTAGGGGCGAAAGGCTACAGCCTTGTCTTACACCCTTCTTAATACGAGCACTTCGTTCTTGATCGTCCACTCTTGTTATTCCCTCTTGGTTGTTGTACATATTGTATATGACCCGTCTCTCCCTATAGCTTACCCCTACTTTTTTCAGAATCTCGAACAGCTTGCACCATTTTACATTGTCGAACGCTTTTTCCAGGTCGACAAATCTTATGAAAGTGTCTTGATTTTTCTTTAGCCTTGCTTCCATTATTAGCCGTAACGTCAGAATTGCCTCTCTCGTCCCTTTGCTTTTCCTAAACCCTGCCATCAGCACTTGCCAACTGAAATCGGGACTCATCTGACGAGACCACAGTTTTACAGTGGTCTAGCGTTCAACCGGTATGGTCTCGAGCCCAGGAGATGCGCTGCAGGCGATGTCGTGACGTTAGCAAAGGGACTCGCGTCGGTCGTCTGCTGCCATAGCACCACTAACGTGCTATTTCGCACCACTGTCCTAACGGATACGTTCATTTGATTTCTTTGCTTATTTCAGGCAGTATTGCTTGTCTGTCAGCACCGACAGCTCTACGCAAACGGCGCTGGTCTCGGTCGTTAAGTGAACGCCGTCGATCACTGAGTCGCCAGTGGTGACAGGAGGTAACGCCTGAAATTTCGTATTCTCGGCAAACTCTTGACGCAGTGAATCTCGGAATATTCAATTCCCTAAAGATTTTCGAAATCTTATAATTAAATGTTTGCCTGAGACACTTAAGTCTCTTTTTATTATCTGCGAGAATGATGGAAGCAGACGAAATGAATAATCTCGATAAGCTTCCAAACTGGTTCCGAGAGTGGAAGTTCAAATTTGTGCGAGCAGAAAAGTAAAATTTGTACTTAAAGAAATCAAAAAAATGTATTTTTCTACGATAACAGTGCACCTGACTGTGAAGGTCCCTGTAAATGATCAAACTTGATTAGATTAGATTAGATTAACACTCGTTCCATAGATCATCAATACGACAGTTTGTAATGATGTGGAACGTGTCAGGTTAATAAAAGATGTCTGTACAAGATATTACATTACACAAAATGTTGCATGTCACTAATGTTTAAGTTTTTTTTTTTCCTTAATTTATATCTAAAAATTCAGCCAATGAGTAGAAGGAGTTGTCATCTAGAAATTCTTTTAATTTATTTTTAAATGTTAGTTGGCTATCTGTCAGGCTTTTGATGCTGTTTGGTAGGTGACCAAAGACTTTTGTGGCAGCATAATTTACCCCTTTCTGTGCCAAAGTCAGATTTAACCCTGCATAGTGAAGATCATCCTTTCTCCTGGTGTTATAGCTGTGCACACCGCTATTATTTTTGTTACTGTGAGGATCCCTAGATCCTTAAATAGATGTCTGCAGGATGACCGTGGGTGGGCTCCAGCAATTATTCTGATTACACGTTTTTGAGCAATGAATACTTTTCTACTCAACGATGAATTACCCCAGAATATGATGCCATACGAAAGCAGTGAATGAAAGTAGGCATAGGAAGCTAATTTACTGAGATTCTTATCACCAAAAATTGCAATAACCCTACTAGCATACGTAGCCGAGCTCAGACGTTTCAGCAGACCATCAATGTGTTGCTTCAAATTCGGCATTAGCTATCGAAGGTTTTGTCAAAAGTGCGCGCATATGCACCGGCCGTGTTTGTCAAACTTAACCCCACTTCTCAAGCAGCTGCAATATTGTGCGTATCGTGTCGAGAAGTTACTTGGTACCAGTGAAACTCTAAACGATCAGTATCTGCTCCAGTTGCCACATATCTCAGAGTTATAGACAATATTTCGTAAATTGAGGAAACTGCACAACAGTTGCTTAATCGACAATATCTTATTGCGTACAAGGCCGGTTTCGGAACACTTACAAGTTCCTTATCATCTGGTCTTCCCATCGCGCGACATTGAGGAACAGTTTTTATCGAATTTGTGAGACTTTTATCTTTTTGACCTGTGCTTCCACGATACCATTGAGGGGACGATGACCTCTGGAGTGTTAAGCGATGTTTTTTTGTTACACCAGATGACGGAACTACAACTGTTTCGAAAACGATCGAGCACACAATAAAAGTTTGTGGATTAAACAACTGTTGCACAGTTTCTTCATCTTAAAAAATGGAGGCCGACCGCGGTGGCCGAGCTGTTCCAGGCGCTTCAGTCCGGAACCGCGCAACTGCTACGGTCGCAGGTTCGAATCCTGCCTCGAGCATGTATGTGATGTCCTTAGGTTAGTTAGCTTTAAGTAGTTCTAAGTTCTAGGGGACTCATGGCCTCAGATGTTAAGTCCCATAGTGCTCAGAGCCATTTGAACCATTTAAAAAATGGACTTCTACAGTTGCAGCTGATGCATAAATAGAACTCTTTATTGGTAATAGTCTGGCAAGCAACTGGCTATTCGACAAACGCATGTGTAAATGGACGAACTTGTTGGTCAAACAGCCTTTCAGTCCAAATTTTTCTCAAACACGTTAACAGAGATCTGAAACGAGGTAGCACACTGCCAAATAATTTGACTGGCAGGGGGAAATTTGACATACTGATCACCTACCGAATGATTAACAAATTGATGGGATATAAAATGGAATCAATACATGCGTTCTGTCGCAGGTGAAGCAGATATTAGACCAGAGAAATGCGGTTAATGTACAGGGCGCGGCCTGTAAAAAAAATAGAAAAAGGTTCAAACGGCTCCAAGAACTATGGGACTTAACATCTGAGGTCATCAGTCTCCTAGACTTAGAACTACTTAAACCTAGCTAACCTAAGGACATCACACACACCCACGCCCGTGGCAGAATTCTAACCTGCGACCATAGCAGCAGTGCGGTTCCGGACTGAAGCGCCGAGAACTACTCGGCCACAGCGGCCGGCGCGGCACGTGAAACCGGCCCATAAAGTAAACACATGAACATAGACTGAAGCGTCAGAGAAACTGGAATATGCATGTGTATTCAAATACAGGCTGGATACGGCTCTGCGGTCGGCAGCGCCTGTACAAGACAGCAAGTGTCTGGCGCAGTTGTTAGATTGGTTACTGCTGCTACAATGGCAGGTTGCCAAGATTTTAGTGAGTCTGAACGTAGTGTACGAGCGATTGGACACAGCATCTCCGAGGTAGGGATGAAGCGGAGATTTTCCCGTACGACCATTTTACGAGTGTTCCATGAACTACAGGAATCCGGTAAAACGTCAAATCTCCGACATCGCTGCGGCCGGAAAAAGATCCTGCAAGAACTGGACCAATGACGACTGAAGAGAATCGTTCAACGAGAGAGGAGTGAAACCCTTCCGCAAATTGCTGCAGATTACAGTGCTGTGCCATCAAGTGTCAGCGTGCGAACCACTCGATGAAACATCATCGATATGGACTTTCGGAGCCGAAGAACCACTCGTATACCTTCGATGACTGCACGACACAAAGTCTTACGCATAGCCTGGGCCCGTCAACACCGACGTCGGACTCTTGGTGACAGGAAACATGTTGGCTGGTTGGACAAGTCTCGTTTCAAATTGTATCGAGCAGATGGACGTGTACAGGTATGGAGACAACCTCAGTAATCCATGGACCCTGCATGCCAACAGAGGACTGTTCAAGCTGGTGGAGGCTCTGTAATGGTGTGGGGCGTGTGCAGTTGGAGTGATATGGAACCCCTGATACGTCTAGATACGACTGTGACAGGTGACACGTACGTAAGCATCCTGTCTGATCACTTGCATCCATTCGTGTCCATTCCGCATTCCGTCGGACTTGGGCAATTCCAACAGGACAATGCGACACCCCAAACGCCCAGCATTGCTGCAGAGTGGCTCCAGGAACAGTCTTCTGAATTTAAACACTTCCGCTGGCCGCCAAACTCCCCAGACGTGAACATTATTGGGCACATCTGGGATGCCTTTCAATGCGGTGTCGAGAAGATATCTCCACCCCTTTGTACTCTTACGGCCCCTTTGTATGCCTACGACTATTTTACGAGTGTACCAGGAATTACAGAAATCCAGTAAAACATCAAATCTCCGACATCGTTGCTGCCGGAAAAAGATCCTGCGAGAATAGGACAAACGATGTCTGAAGAGGAGCGCGCAAAGTGACAGAATTGCAACCCTTTCGCAAATTGCTGCAGATTTTGATGCTGGGCCATCAACAAGTGTCAGCATGCGAACCATTCAACGAAACATCATTGATATGGGCTTTCAGAACCAAAGGCACACTCGCGTATGGTTGATGACTGCACGACACAAAGCTCTATGCCTCGCCTGGGCCGGTCAACACCGACATTGGACTGTTGATGACTGGAAACAAGTTGCCTGGTCGGACGAGTCTCTTTTCAAATTGTATCGAGCAGATAGACGTGTACAGGTATGGAGACAACCTCACGAATCCATGGACCCTGCATGTCTGCGTGGAACTGTTCAAGCTGGTAGAAGCTCTGTAATGGCGTTGGGTGTGTGAAGTTGGGACCCCTGATACGTCTAGATTCGACTCTAGCAGGTGGCACATACCTAAGCATCCTGTCTGATAACCTTCATCCATTCGTGTCTATTGTGCATTCCAACGGACATAGCCAATTCCAACAGGACAATGCGACAACCCACACGTCCAGATTTGCTGCAGAGTGGCTCCAGGAACACTCTTCTGAGTTTAAACAGGTCCGCTGGCCACCAAACTCCCCAGACATGAACATTATTGAGCACATCTGGGATGCCTTTCAATGTGGTGTCGAGAAGAGATCTCCACCCCCTTGTACTCTTACGGATTTATGGACAGCCCTGCAGCATTCATGGCGTCAAGTCTCTCCAGCACTAGTTTAGGCATCACTCGAGTCTATGGCAGGTCTTACTGCGGGACTACTGCGTGCTCTGTTATGCAATGTTATGCACGTGTACTGTACCAGTTTCTTTGTCTCTTCCGTGTAGTATGGAATCAACACTCGCGTTGTGTCGCAAGTAAAGCAGATACCAGATTTTCGTTCATCGGAGGTCAGCAGAGAAATTCGATTAATGTACAGGGCGTGACACCTGAAGCTGGCATGTAAGGTCAATGCATGAACATAAAATGAGACGTAATGTACTGAATATGATTACTCACCTGACAGTAGGTGCTGAAAGTGTCCTCCACCCATATCAGTACATCTGTGGGCATTCTTGAGGAGATTCATACCCCTGTCAGTTCTTGTTTTGTGATGCTACTGATAACATCCTGGATCCTGGTCTCGAGTTCTTCAGTCGTGTGTGGGTTTGTTCCGTATAGACACCTACTCTCCCCTTTAACAGTGCCCAGAAGTAAAGTCTGGTGACAGAGGAGACGACAAGACTTGGCTGGTTGTCCTCTGTGGCAGCCCCGGATCTGCGATGTTTCCCAGCCGTGGCAAAAACTTTATAGTGGCGCCATCTCCCCCCTCCCCCTCCAGCGTTGGGGACAGCACGTCGAATATTAAAAAAGTCAGTTTTTCACAAATATGTTCATTTTGTAGCGCATATCTTTCTGAAGAGTTTCATATATAAAACACAAATATTCGAGGAAATGTAAGACATGTCATTTGCTGTTAAGTGTGTGTCAAAGTGCAGTGCGATGCCTCTTCAAACACCATTCTTCTATCACACTTTACTGTATTTCGCTCTGTGGAATTGAAACGTACACTACTGGCCATTAAAATTGCTACACCAAGAAGAAGTGCAGATGATAAACGGATATTCATTGAGCAAATATATTATACTGGAACTGATATGTGATTACATTTTGACGCAATTTAGGGTGGAAAGATCATATTTCCAATATAAGCAATAAACTTAGCAGTGCCGCTTTTGCTCCAAGACAAATTAAGCCACTAATAACCGAAGATGATGTGTACATGGTGTATTTTTCGAACTTCAATGCCGTAAAGAGCTATGGTATAGAAATCTGGGGCCACTCGACTGAGGCAAGTAAAGTATTCAAATTACAAAAGAGAGCGATTAGAATAATAGGAAACAAAAGAACAAGAGATAGTTGCAAGCCTCTTTTCAAAAAATATAACATTCTGACCTTCTACAGCTTGTACATATATAAAATTCTGCTCCTTGCTCGGGATCATAAAGATAAATCCATTAAAAATGAAGATGTATGAATGAATGAATGAAATTTTATTGTCGTTTAGCTATTACAGCAATTGACAAAGTCAAGTTACATATATACAAGTTATGCAGCATATATACATGAAGATCAATATGTCACTATTGATTTTCCAACTAATACAATAACATTGCAACATAAATTACTCAGTTAAAGAAATTATGCTGTACTCTCCAAACTGGTATCAGTATGATATTTTACAATCATAAAATTCCTGAAGTGAGTAGCAAGGATTTCCAGCTAACCAACCGAATAATTTGTCTTTAAATAAATCAAATGGAGCTTCTACCCATTCTAGTGGCAGTTTGTTAAACATCTTCATACCCACCACCTCGTAGCTGTTCAGTGACGGATAATCTGTAGTAAGGTATGTCAGGATGGCTACTATTTCTGGTTCCATGAGAGTGTACATCTCTTCTACGCTGGTATTCTGATAAGTTGCTCTTTGTATGCAGTAGGGCAGTGTAAATATACAGGTTTATAGGTACTCAGTTTTTTTTAAATTCCTTAACAAATACACTAATCTAGACAGCCTTATAATGTATTTAATATGTGGCTACCAAGTCAATTTATTATCTATAACAATACCTAAGAACTTAACACTATCCATGACATCTGCTACTGGCAGATCTCTTAAACTAAATACAATCTTTTTAGTTTTAGTCTCATTAAGCAGGAACCCATTAGCTCAAAACCAGACTGATGCCTGCGATATTGCGTCATTTGCCACAGTTTGGAGCATATCCATGTCTGAGCTGATATTGAAAAAAAGTGGTATCATCTGCATAGAGAATGCAGTGAGTATTTATGTAAAATGGTAGATTATTTGTCCTTAGGATAAATAGCAGAGATCCTAACACTGAGCCTTGTGGCACACTGCACTTAACTTCAGCTAGCTGTGATCTCTGTTTACCAATACAAACAATTTGTTTATGGTTGCTGAGAAAGGATTGGAAGATGTTGCCAACTTCACTGTTTGTGATTCCATAATAAACTAGTTTGCTGAGGAGTGAAATACGCTCCACACAATCGAAGGCTTTGCTAAGATCACAAAAGTTAACCTGAGCAAAATTTTTTTCCTTCATAAGGATTAAGCACCTTTTAAGTTAGGGAATAAATGGCATGGACTGTGGATTTGCCCTTCCTAAAGCCAAATTGTACCGCAGTAATAATGTTATTACATGTCAGATAATCACACAACTGGGAGTTGATGATGGATTCCAAACTTTGGATAAAATAGGTGTCAGAGATATTGGGCGATAGCTAGATGGGCAGTTTTTCTCTACTTTCTTGGAAATGGGCATTACCCTGGATAATTTCAATACATCTGGGAATACTCCTTCAATTAAACATCTGTTTATACATTTAGTAAGAGGGTATAATATGTGTCAAATTATCTTTTTTTAACATATTACAAGAAATACCATATATATCTTCACTACCAGAGGGCCTAAAATTATTTACAATAGTTCAAACAACATCTGGTGAGACATCTGTTAAAAGGAATCTGTCTTTCAGGGTGTAGTCTACATTATGATATTTAATGAGATCAGCTACAGTTTCTTGCGGCCTCCCAACGCTTTCCCTCATTTGGTAAACAGATTTTATACAGTAGTTATTAAATTCATCTGCTGAAATTTCTACCACAGCTTTCTGCTTGCTTTTGGCCACTGAGTTTATTATAGTCCATGCTTTTTATGCATTTATTTTTTGATGACTCAATGCTGACTAGATTATGTTGTTTTTTGGCCTCATTTAAAGCATACTTATATTCCTTTTGTGCTCTTGAGTACCTTTGTTTAGTCATATCAGTTTTCTGAAGTCTGTAAGAATCTCCATACAACAACAACCTCCTTTTCATATTGGCTAGTAGAGTGGTATACCATGGATTCTTATCCCTATGTCTATTACTGTTATTTTTAGTGTTAACTTTACATTTATATTGAGGGCAGTTGGTCTCGAATATATTTAAGAAAGAATGAAAAAAATCTATCGAACAATGTATTGGCGGAGCCCTGGGCATTATTGTTAAACATATGTGACCAGTCACAATTACTGAGTCAGACCATGAAATTAGACAATTTTTCTTGTTTTATCGGTCTTGTGATGACTATTTCAGGCTCTTTAAACTCCTTATAGTCCATATTGCACCTATCTGTACCTATTTTTACCCACACTGAGTCATGGTCCGAGAAATCGAAGACAGCTACATCTGAAGAGAGTAACTCTCTATTGACATTTGTAAGTATGTTGTCGAGACAAGCAGACTGTCTTGTGGGTTTGCAGTTTGTAAAAATGAAGTTGAATTGTCCTAACAGGTTTTTAAATTCATTTACAGTGTGCACATCTTTGTTTATATCAAATGCAGCATTGATGTCACCATCAATCACTATACTATATTTCTTCCAGTGAGGGCTACGAAAGAAATGTAGTAAAATCTCAAGTTTTTCTAAAAATATTAGTAGACTTCCGTCTGGTGATCTATAAAGAGATACAACAGCAATTTTTAAATGATCCAGATAAACACCTGTGGCTTCAAAATGTATCTCACTGCACAGAAATCATAGATCTAGTTCATTAGTACGATTTATTAATTCTTTCTTAATGTAAATTGATACACCCCCATGAATATGCTGCTCTGTGCTAAAGCTATTTGCTAAGAGGAAATCATCTAGTACATGAAAAGATATTTCATTTCCTTTACACCAGTGCTCACTTTGGCATAACGCATCAAATGAGTTCTCATTTGCAAATTAGTTTAAAATTACTTGTTTGTCTCTTATACTTTCAATATTGAGATAATCTATCTTGAGAGACAAAGCTGGTGAGTAATTTTTTTTAAGGGGGCAATCGTCATTACTACTATTCTTCTTTCTAGTGTTACTGACATTTATTATATTACTCATATCTTTAATCTGGTCGTCCAGTGTGAATCTGGGCAAACCTGTTACTCTCGGCCCTTCTTTGCTACCTCTAAAAAAGAGTTTTTCCTAAATCTAAGTGGTATTGACTTAAAACTATTCAATCACAGAACTTATTTCAAACGAAAATAACTGGAGCAAACAGGCATCGTACACTAAAAAAAAAAAAAAAAAAAAAAAAAAAAATGTACACAAGTGTAGAGAAAAAGAGAAAGTAAAATGTCTTAACTTCTTAACAGCATTTATTTATCTAAAGATTTCGTTTTTCTACAGTATTATTGCTGTAAAAATTTTTTTTATAACTGTAAACAAAAGAGAATCTAGAATATGTATGTGCTGTGTGGCTGGATTATGCCGTATATACAAAATAATGGACCAATAGTACAGAATTATTGCAATTAAATGTTCTGTAATTTAGGTACATAAATTACGTATGCCTCATAAAATCCGTTCAGTTTACAGTATCTAAAATTTTGTAACTATGATGTTAATTTCCAGGAATGTTGTGACTAAAATTTATTAGTTATCTTAGCAAAACTATAGTTAGAACCAGTAAGAGTAATGTAGTTTATTGGAAAGCTGACAAAGCAAATATGTCTTGGACTTACTCCATAGATGTACATCATAAGCTGCTAAATAAATGTAAAAAATTCTAGACTGCTGCGGGATGTACTATCAAGTACTGTGTGTGTGTTGTTTATAATGCAAAAGGTGAACGTTGAATCCTTACAGACTCTGTCCCGCCTACACTTCTCTTTCTGTCTGCCCATTCGTGAAACTTTGCCGATCTAACATGCTGCATAAATGAGGGTTTAAAACACATAAGCCGTTTTGCTGGAAAGTCAAAAGTTGGCAGCATGGTGAGTTGAGATGCATTCTGCTTTGCACTCTGGAGTTTTTTTGCGTGAGTACGAAGCCAACGTGTTGGCCTGCCATCTGTCGGCAACGCCAACCAACAAGTGCGATCGAGAGCCTCTCGCATATTACTTCACCCATTTCGCATTTGGAAGTTTCACAAGAACATCTCAGAAATAACAAACATTTCCTGCGCGATATCAACTATTTGAACATATTTTATTAATGGGATTGCTAGAAGCGCCAATACCTCCTCATTATTTCGGGCGAAAATATTTCATACTCACCAATGTTTGTGGTAACACATTCTACATATTTCATATTCACCAACTTGTGCATACAATTATCATATTGTTCATGTGTTAAATGATTGACAATTTTTGCAAGACACGGAAATGTAGGTCTGTGTCTATGAATCTGATTGAAGTACAGAGATTTAGTAAACTTAATTTTCGAAGAGGATGAAAGCATTTATGAATTACGGAATATTAACAGTATACCAATCTTTGAGGGACACGGTGACGTATATTCATGTCTATGGATTGAATGAATTACAGATGGGCGTAGTGGTTATGGGGTAAGAAGACCACCACTGAACTAAGTTCTCAGACTCATTCGTGCATATGCCTGTCTCACCACAGCAACTCATAGTGTGCACGTGGACACAGATTCTGAACAGTTCTTGCACTGCTGCAAGTCTGAACAGACAATCGTAGTGCTTCCCTTTCGGACAAAGCGGAGGTTTGGTACGATTATATACAGTACGGCAAAGCAACTCAAGATATGGACCTCCAGTTAAAACTAATGGACAAGAAGATAGTGAGTGTACAATCCACAGAGTTTTTGGGCATGCACATTGATCAAAACTTAAGCTGGAAAGACCATCTCAAGTATTTATCCCAAAGGCTCAATTCGGCATGTTTTGCATTGAGGATATTATTTAGAGTATGCAGCACAGACTGTACTAGACTAGTGTATTTTGCTTACTTTCAGTCCATCGTGTCTTACGGCATAGTGTTGTGGGATAAAAGTAAATCAAGCTTAGCAGATATCTTCAAATTTCAGAAAAGAGCTCTACGAATCATAACACATAACTCTCCAAGAACTCATTGTAGGCCCCTTTTCAAAGAACTGCAAATACTCACAATACCATCACTGTACATTTTTAAAAGCATTCTGTGTACAAGAGCACATATGAAAAATCTACGTACAAATGAGGACTGCCATAATTATAATACTAGAACTCGTAAGAATTTGTATGTAGAAAGGGTAAGGACAGCACAAACCCAAAAGCATGTAAGTTATTTTGGAATAAAACTCTACAATGCTCTGCCAATGTACATGAAGGCAATAATAGATGAAGTAAAATTTAAGACTGAGCTTAAAAATTACCTTTTAAGCAAACCTTTCTATGACGTAGATGAGTACTTTGATTGTGTGTAAATTTATTGGTTGGTTGGTTTTTGGGGAAGAAGACCAGACAGCGTGGTCATCGGTCTCATCGGATTAGGGAAGGATGGGGAAGGAAGTCGGCCGTGCCCTTTCAGAGGAACCATCCCGGCATTTGCCTGGAGTGATTTAGGGAAATCACGGAAAACCTAAATCAGGATGGCCGGACGCGGGATTGAACCGTCGTCCTCCCGAATGCGAGTCCAGTGTCTTACCACTGCGCCACCCCGCTCGGTGTGTAAATTTATTGCCAAAAATTTTAATTTATATGTCTAATTTGTACTTTTAAAAATTGCCTTGAAAGTGATATTCCATTATTATGTCTGTAGTACTTGTACTAGTATGACAACTTTGCTGTGACAATTCCTACATCATGTAAATGATATACAGGACGATAATAAAATAAAATGAAATGAAAGATCGTATAGTGTTGGAAACACTACCGTTTAGCCCACGTTTCTTACTCTCCTAATTATGTCCTTGCATGCCCATCCAGTCGACAATCACCATCTTCAATTTCCGTTAATGTAAAAACTCATCCTTAGCTTTTATCTGTTTGTTGCTTTTGCGTTACTGTTGTGTTGCTGCTACGGTGGACCAATGGAGAAAACTGCGCGACGTTTAATGACGGAGAATCCGCACCTGGCCGGCTGCACGTAGTGTAGAGGAGCGGCGCGAGAGGGCAGCAGCTGCGGGAGGCAGCACGAAGTGTCACTGCCTGCGAAAATAACAGGCGTCTAAAGTGGGGGATGCTCAACTACCGGACCTACCGATAGATGGCTCTACCAGCTGATTACTGTCGTCTGTATTGCCCGCCATATTCGAATTTGCCAAGAAGTTTCTCTCGGTCTGTACGGTGTATAAGGAATTAAGGATTATCGAAATGGCGATTTCTTGTTCCGCTTTCAATTGTACGAAGCGATGGAGTAAGGAAAGTGACTTACCATTTCACAGGTAATAGGACTACCGATACAATACGATAATAATAGAGACTTACTGCGTTTGCTAATTCGATGTTTTTGAACAGGTTTCCTCTGAAGCACCCAGAGCCGCTAAAGAAGTGGATTACTTCCGTGAAGTGGAAAGATTTTAATCCTATGTCTTGCGTTTTCTTTGTGGAAACCGTTTCCGGCAAGATGATTACGTAGTGAGTCCTGGAACATGGAAGAAACGTTTCAGACCCGAAGCAGTGCCATCAGTTTTTGACTTTCCGGCACATTTGATGCCACCAAATAAACAGCCACGACGACATGTTGTTAGGATTTTGAGTGACAACGATGCTTCTCCATTTGAGGTAGCTAATGAATTTCCTTGCTATGTGTGTGCTTTTTGACTTTTGTGAATTTATTTCGTACGGACACAAATGGGCTACATAGGTCTAAGCAGTGTTGTAATACAGGTCCATATTTTTGTTTTTAGCGTTCTGTCCTGGAATCCGTGCTCGATTTGCCCACTGCAGAAGCTACTGATTGCATGGAGAATGTTGTCAATGAAAATTCTTCTGTGGAAAGCATGTCCCATTTATCCAATGCAGAAGCTGCGAATTGTGTCGAAAACGTTAGTATAAGGATGTTTTCACATCCCCAAAGTTTTCTTATAATATTTTTTCATCAAGCCTTGAGTTATTTCAATCATATATAACGAAATTATTTGTTTATTTCAGAGTGCAGTTGGTTCTTAAGTAATTGATTGTGGTATACAGTCGAAAGTAGAAATGGAAGACAAGGTGACCGAAACTTGCAATTTTTTCTCAGACATTGTGCACGAACTAAAACATAAACTGAAGTGCGCCCGTGAAAAACTTCGAAGAAGAGAGAAGAAAGTGTTTTCCAAGAATGACATCATAAGTTCATTGAAGGAGAAGGGGCATCTTCCTGAGAAGTTACATAACTTCCTCAATCATCAGAAAGGAACACAAGTGGAATTAGTGTGCAATTTAGTGAACAACTCTCTCTCGTCAAAGGGTAATAGATACACAACAAATGTGAAAATGTTTGCGATGACTGTGTACTTTTATTCACCAGAACCATATGAATACCTGCAAAAATTAATGCCTCTGCCCCATAAATCATTAATTTCCAAATGGGTAGCAAGTGTAGACTGTGAAACTGGCTTCTTAAAAGATGTTTTTAAGTACATTGATTTGAACCCAATTGTAAGGGAGCAGTTCAGCGATTCATGTCTAATTGTAGACAGTATGGCAATTAGGAAGCAAGTACTTTGGGACCAAGGAACTAAGCAATACACAGGTTTTTTAGACTTTGGTCGGGAAGTGCCTCAGTCAAAAGAAGTAATAGAGGCATCTTAGGCTCTGGTTTTCATGCTTGTCTCTATTAAAGGCAAATTTAAATGCCCGATTGCATATTTCTTTATCAACGGTGTACAGGCAAATAATCAGGCCACATTGATAAAATCTGCTGTAGAGAGGCTGCATAGTTCTGGCATTAGGGTTTGGTGTGTTACATGTGATGGCTGCAAGGTAAATATAAGCACTTCACGTTCACTTGGCTGTACTTTAAATTTTTCCAAGGATGATTTTAAAAGCTACTTTCCTCATCCTGTGGAAAAATACAATGTTTATTGTATCTTGGACATGTGTCATATGATTAAGTTTGCCAGAAATGCTCTAGCAGAAGTATCTGCTATTGACTCTCCAACTGGCATTATTAGATGGCATTTCATTCAGCAATTGAACAAGGTACAACAAGAAGAAGGTATGACATTTGCCAACAAACTATCAGGACAACATATAAGTTATGTAAATAGAAAAATGACTGTTTCATTAGCTCCACAGACTTTGAGTTCTAGTGTGGCAGATAGTATAAAGTTTTTGAGGAGGGTTGGTGATCCAAATTTTAAAGGAAGTGAAGCAACAGTAGAATTCTTCTATAATATTGATAGGATTTTTGATATTCTGAACTCCAGAAATCCATTAGGTAAAGGGTATAAGAGCCTCCTGAGGGATGACAACAAATCTTATTGGCTTGCTATTTTCACACACACTGAAAATTATATCAAAATCATTGGTGTTCCGTTGCTGCCCCATGCAAGAAATACTTTTGCTTTTGGGATAATTTTCAATATGCAATCAGTCAGGCACATAGCTCTGGCAAGTATGCTTTGTGTTGAATCTCCTCTGAAGTATTTTCTAACATATAAACTGTCACAAGACCACATAGAGCTTTTTTTTCCTGCATTCGGTCCAGAGGTGTTTGGAACAATACAAATGCATACCAGTTCAAATGTGCCATGAGAAAGTTGCTCCTGGGTAACAGTGTCACTGCAATGAATGGGAATTGCTCAAATTTTAATGTGTGTTGTTTGCCACCTGTTTATGATTTTCATGCAAGAAAGCATGTAGTAGAAAGTGATGAAAGTGCTGCAGAAAATGAAGTAGAGAAGTGGTGTGCACTTCTTGATGATAAGTTGATGATTAAGTTCTCATTTTACAAGCAAAACATACTGTATTATATTGCAGGGTATGTGTCATTGCGCCTTTCAAGGCAGATCACATGCAAAGACTGTCTTCACATACTGAAGCCACCAGTAGTTAAATCTGCATTAGAATGTGATTCTCTCTATGCTTTTCCCAATATGGCCAATAAAAATGCATTTGTAAATTTTGTTAACCGGGGAAAACTGGTTAAAACAAGTGACTGTGTGTACTCCGTTGTAGAATACTCAGAAACTGTTTCAGATGTTTCTGATTGCTGGGGATATGCGACAGAAATATGTACAGGCCAAGATTTTGCATTGTATTAAAAATAAATTTGTAGATTACCCATTTCCTGCTCTTCGTAATGATTACCATTATGAAATTAGGATTGAGGAACTTACATCAGGCTCAACTTGTTTGCAAGATTGCATCCCTATACTCCCGCATACGCTTAAAAACATATGAAGAAAAAAGCAGCTGAGAAAATTTTAAACAACAAATCAGGTATAAGGTAGAATTTAAATAAACTCATATTGTTTAATCATGTATAGTGCTAAAATTGGAAAATATTATGCAATGGGACATTCCATGCAGATGGGTGTGACATTTAGACAGATTTTTTAGAACTATTTTGTCCATAGATTTGTTGTTGTGTAATGATGAACTTCAAAAGATGAATCACATTGAAGTAAAATTAACTCTTTACGTCCTGTGTAGATATTGTAACAAAATTATAATTGTTTATTATACAAGCTTATATTAAGATGTTTGGTGTTACAAAATATGCACTTGCATTAAAAACAGGTGATTTGTGTGAAATTAATGAAAAAAAAAAATGTTCTGAGACTTATTTGACAGATGGCTTTAAGTGTGACAAAATGTTTCCCTCAATAGCTATTTCAACTTGAATTTTTCACTTTAAGAACAGTTTAATCACAGGCTGGGTGTAATCTAGTGGAGTATGCAGTGGCCCTATGTTTCAAACAGTAATGTTTGTGGATACTCTGCATCATAAGAGCAATAAAATTGTTACTCTGTTAATTCTTGTTTTAATACTTCCTAGAACGAACACAATGTTCCAATTGATCGTAAGCATTCTTATTACTTTAGAACCTAATTTTCTGAATTTTGTCTTTATTCTGCTAGGATGTCTTTCTATTATATTTTGCTGTGTTGAGGAAAGGGGTGGGGAGAATGCAAATATCTTTCTAGCACTACAAAGTACAGAATACAGTGATTACAGGTACACTTGGAAATCTAGGAAATTTCAGTATTCATGTTACATGTCTAATTTTCATCAACATTTACCTTAATTATACAGTTACACTTTTTGCTGATTTGAACTGTGTACTACATGTTAAAAAGATTTTGTTTGGTCATAGTAATAAAAGCATTTCATTTTGTTAGTCATATGTCCCATACGGAACTGAAATTATCAAGTTATGATGACAACGGAAGGAAATAACATTAAGGAATCTTACTTCACAGAAATTGTGCAAAAATGGTTACACTTTTTGCTAGTTAACTTTAACATAAACCATTTAGTTTTCCATTAAGAGTGAAAGCAGTTGCACGAGTCACGTGAAGAACAAAGCTTCCCATAGGGAACTAAAGTATTTTACGTTTGTGTTATTGCAGACCCAAAGTATTGTGATCTTCATATTTCTATTTAAAAAAGTTTGTAACTCAAATTCACAGACATTTTGGAATCTGTACATACATGTGTGTAGCATGGTACTTTTCATGTGCCATGTGGAACCTTTACTTTTCTGGTTTAAAGATAATTTATTTCATGAATTACCTTTAATACCAACACTATGTGAATGCATTATTTACCATTTAGAAGAAGAAATATTAGTGTACAGAAAAACAAACCTCATGAAAAATGTGAGAGATTGTTCTGTACAGAACTTGGAATGGCTCTTTATCAATTGCAGGTAAAAAGAAGACTTCTATTAAATGTTCAAAGAAACCAGTCAGTACCTCTTAATCCGCCATAGAGGTGATAAAGTAATAAAACAATTTACTTTTTTCAGAATTTCTGCTAAGTATTAAAAGTGTGAAGACCTATTCAATTAGTATTTGCTTTACCAATAACCTGTAGTACTAGCACACCTATAAGCAGGTAATTATGGGAGTTAAGAGTTACGTTAAAATTAAAGATACTGACTGGTATTACTTGCTCACAAAGCATTGTAGTTGCTGTACAGTTTATGCTGTATGTGGTGTACCCAATGTGATTCCTGGAGGACATAAAATGCTGTTATCCTACGGGAGTGCACTGGTACCACACCTATTGAAAGTATATTTTGCTGTGGAATAGTTGTATCAGATGTCTGTACCAGAAAACAAATCTCCACTGTGACGCCCTCACGTTCTTGGTATGCTATTAGCTATTATTACAAGAATACTCTTCACATGGAGGAGGAAGCATAGTGAGATTTTCTTTTTCATCATTTCCAACATTGTACACAACTTTCTTGCACTTTTATGTTATCACATTTTTCCCTTGATAATGGATAGTGGGAGAAAAAAAAATTAAGTGAGCTTTCACAAAAAATGAAAACTCTACTTGTGTCATTTGTTATTTTCGAAATGTTACTCTCTTTCCAAATGCTGTTCTATTTCTTCAAACCAGTTTTGAATTTCTCAGGTTATTACATATTATTTACTGTACATTGTTCACCAATAATTCTGTTGTTACCGGATAGTTTGTAATGTGGCACTACCTTTGTGCCACTGGTATTGGCTAGTGTACTTTTGCAGATAAGAAAATCGACTGGACTAGAATGTCCTGTCAGTATAGGACAAATTCAGACAATACGGAACTTTTTACACTAAATTTGCAGTATAATGTCACCCTTGTCTCACACAGCTTGTAGCAGCCATTGGGATGTCTGTCTGGCCAGCTTCTGCAGCTTTCATTTCCAGGTTTGTTTTTTGCTTGGGCCGTATACTGACAACCAGTCATTCTAGTGATTGACACCATGTCAAAGACTGGAACCAACATTCACAGGAATAAAATTCCATGGTTGTAATTCAAAGTGTAATTAATTTTGCTCACTGACATGTTTTGAATTCAATTTTAAAATAAAACCATGGTACCAGTCATTGTTTGGGTGTCAGACTGGAAAATTACAGTTTTAAGACACCCCAGCCTTAAAATTAACAGCTGTGATCGAGGTTATTTTCAACAAGTTCCTTCACTTCCTACATCATCGTGGATCAGTCCAATATAATATTATTACTAGACTTAACTTCCAAATGGTACAAGTCATGCATTTAAGAGGAGCCTTAAAGTTCGCCTTTGTGTTTGTCTCATTTAAATGTATTTCTTGTCTCGTATCAAAGACTGAAGCACTGTTAAAAACTGGTGCTTCTACCTTATCACTCAGTTAAAATACACCGTGTCATGTACAGGCATTAATAAAATCATGGCATATAAAATTTCTGATCAAAGAGAGAGCCAAATTCGTAAGTGCGTGTTGCAATTACAGGTGTCAGCACATATGCAGATCGGTAATGTATCACTTCAGATGAAAAAAAAAATTATGACTTTTTTCCGTTTTTACGTAAGTAATACTTTAATAGTTCAGTTGTAATTTCTGTTGTCAGTAAAGATACCCCTAAGCAAACGATGTCAACTTTTTTTCAAGAGACGTCTTCACTGTTTTCCACATTTGACTTTCCGAATTATACCTGTAGTTAAAAGCTTTGGCAAGTAAGGTAATTTGTTGACCTCCATTGAATCTTAAATAGTGTTTTAAAATGGGCAAATAAATATAGCACTCGTAAAATTAACAGTAAACAATTTATGGGTCAACTTGTCAAACTTTCAAAACACACTCGAATTTAGGAATTTCATAGCAGAACTGTCACTGTTTTTTCTCACTAGATTAGAAACACTTCATTATGTTGATGTGTAGATATCTAGAACATCCAACATAAAATACTTATGAGGGCGCAGAACGAAAAACATTTTCAAATGGCTCTGAGCACTATGGGACTTAACATCTATGGTCATCAGTCCCCTAGAACGTAGAACTACTTAAACCTAACTAACCTAAGGACATCAGACACATCCATGCCCGAGGCAGGATTCGAACCTGCGACCGTAGCAGTCTCGCGGTTCCGGACTGCGCGCCTAGAACCGCTGGACCACCGCGGCCGGCGAAAAACATTTTCATCCGTGTTTTGACACTTCGCTTTTTGTCAAATTCAGATATGGCGGACACTCAATGATATGATCTCTTGACCGGCACGCGCTAGAACCATCTATCGGTAGGTCCGGTAGTTGAGCATCCCTCATTTCGCTAGCTTTAGACGCCTGTATGCGCGAGCTGCAAAGCATAAGGCTTTGTATAGTGAAAGTATGGCCCTGGCGATACAATTACTTCTGCAGCACATTTAGCCGTGTATATTAAACAAGTGCACTCAGCCGTCTAATGCACTGCTAAAACTGATTAGTAGCTTCAGATGAAGCATGTCAGATATTTAGCGACAAATTCAAGGTAAATGAGTCAATATGTGTTTGTTGTGGCAGTCATGAAATTCGCACGTCCCACCCGGTCTCCATCTCTCCACCCTCCTTACCCTCTCCCAAGGTGGCTTCCGCCAGCTCCCTCTCCCTGATGATGCCCTCCTCCCCTCCATCTACCCCTCCTACCAACTTTGATCCTCCCGCCCTCCTCCTGTACTTACTCCTCTGGGCACCCTCCCTCCCTTCTCTCCCTTTTCCATCGCTCCTCCTTTTCTCCCCCCTCCTCCCCCGGCCCTCTCCTCCCCTGTCCCTCTCCTCCTGCCCCCGTCTCCTAAGCCATTGGCATCCTTTTTTCCTCCCCTCTCCCCCACCTCACCCCTGTTCCCCTCTTGGCAGGTCCCCGGACTCGCACACGCTCAGTGGACATTCGCCGGAGATCACCGCCATCAGTGTATCGTGTGTGCCGTCATGTTTAGTGTTCAGTTTCGCCGTCACATTCCATTGTTCACCAGTGCCATCGTCTTCTTCAGTGTTTGTGCGTCGTGTCAACAGTTCGTAGTGTGGATTGTCACCGAGTGTGAACGGCTTCTTGTGTTTTTTTGTTCATGTGTCTACTGTTTTTTCCCGCCGTTTTTCTAAGTGATGTCTTTTCTCTGTTTATCTCCTTGTACTCTCTTCGGCTGAAGAGCGGCGTATTGTGCTGCTGCCAGCCTACCTGCTTGTTCAGGTGTCAAAATGACAAAAAAAAAAAAAAAGAGCATGAAACAGTTTTCCCCCTGCTATCCTTTATTAATATCGAAAGCAGAGTTCTAAGTTCTTGTTGTGGTATCGAGTTTCAACACCTCTTTTCGTAATTAACATTAAATTAGGCCACCGAAAACTGTGGCGACGACGACGACAAATCGCCGAATCTATATAGTGACAAGCACCTGAGCAGAAACTTCCGCAATAAACGTGAAGACAAACTCAAAGTGAAAATATTCTGATAGCTATCGACCTGAAATTGCAAAAATACGTTACAGTCATTGTAAACAAACAACTAGTATTGTTAAACCAGGTGCACCCATCCAAGAACTCAATAGAAAGTGAAAATGATCGTAATATTGTTGTCATAGCTGGAGCCAATAATGTATATAAAAACGATCTCCACAGTGCAACACGAAACCTTAAGGCAATACTAAATTCAACAGAAGAGAAATCAGTTTTTGTAGTCGGAATTCCACATAGGCATGACCTTTCGGAATGGTCATGTGTGATCGTGGAAATCATAAACGCAAACAGGCAATACTCAAAGATTTGCGGTGCCTACCAAAATGCGTATTTTATAAATACGGACTCCTTGCAACGAGACTGTTACACGAGACATGGCATGCACCTTAATAATAGAGGCAAGAAGATTCTGTGCCAAAACACCATAATGATACTGAAAGCTTCTGACAACCAAGACGTAATTGCTGCTCTTCCAGTTCCTTGCTTGACGCAAGCAGAGCCTGAAGATATGGTTACTCCTATAGCAGCAGTAGAGGCGGAAGCAGCAATTGTACCTACACACATAACAAATGCTGCTGCAGCAGTACCTACCACACTTCATCAGCAAAGATTCAACAGCAGCAGCAGAAGAAGAAGCAACAAACTTATCTCCTCAGTCACCAGATGCCACAACAGTTCCTCCACACACCATAATAGCAGTTCCATCCATTCCTATAGTAGCAGCCTCATCTACAATATCACCACAAGGAGGGAAGAGTAGCCATACAACAGTAGATGTGCTACCACTCCAAGTGAACAAAATTTTTTAGCAAAAGGCAACAAGAGGCAGAAATCCAAAAGATAAGCCTTATAAAAGGTTTGAAAACCAATCACCATAGTGTTCAGTGTGTAAGCAATAGGAGTGTGGATCTTAAAATAGGTTATCTTAACATTCAAGGACTGAAAGATAAAGAACTTATCATAAATGAGGTTGGTCTTGATAACCAGTTTGATATTTTTTGTCTGAGTGAACACTGGACTAATGAGAATGAACTTGCAGTTACCAAATTTGACAATTTTAGTATAGTAAATAGCTACTGTAGGATAGAGCACATTAGAGGTGGTGTGGCAATTTATTCCAACCAGTCACTCAATTGTACAATAACCAAACTAGACCTAAATTCCTTGTGTGATGAACAGCACTTTGAAGTTATGGGTATAATCATTAATAGTCACAAGCTAATAGTAGTATCCATGCACAGATCACCAAAGGGAAGCATTAACATATTTTTTAGAAAAAATGGACATGCTACTGAGTGAATTAAGTAATATTAAATGGCTACACTACGATATTGCAATAGGAGGTGATTTGAATGCTGATTTTGATGTTACTAAATGGAAGGGTAGTGTTGCAGATCTGGAAAACTTACGAAGACAATACAATTTACATCACATCAATAACAGGCCCACAAGAAACAAAGCATGTTTAAACACCTTTGTAAACTTCAAGATCACTGAAAACACATGCGAAGTTGTAGTGTTCCTATTCTCTGATCATGACTCCGTATCTCTAAATTATGCAAGTAAAATTCCCCTCAATAGGAGCAATGCAAACAGACCTGTCCCAACAGCTGTGATTACCAGACCCGTAACTGACGATAAAATTAACACATTTCGTAATTCCCTTGCTGACAGAGACTGGTTTGGCCATTGTAGTGTCAATGGACATTACACACCAAGTAATGACCTGCCAGCCAAAATAATATTTGATAGATTTTTTAATGCATTCTTGACCCTATTTAACCACAGTATTCCCATAAAGAAAATCAAAATAATGGACAGCAGCCACAAATCCAGATCTCAAAACAGACAGAATATATGTGGTACACTAAACAGCTGACAGATCTAAAGAAACAAGTTTTGTTACTGTGCAACATATACAATAGTATGAAGTCTGGCTATGCCAAATCAGCCTATGTGGAATGTAGGAATGAATACAAAAAAGCCAATCTGCAAGTCAAAAAAACCTAAAATGCCAACAGCATACATAATTCCACCAATAAATGCAAAACCACTTGGAAAGTAATTAACAGTGCTGCCACATATACTAAAAAAGACAAAATTAATATCCCACCTCAAACACTCAATGAGTTTTTCATTAATTCAGTGAAAGAAATAGGAGACACAATTATCAAACCAGACATTAGTCCATCAGAGTTACTCTCCCAAAATTGGGGTGGACAGTCACTAAATACAAGCACACTAACCTACTCCGAAGTATCGCCGGGATTTGTACAAGGGGTTATAAAACGACTGAAATCATCTGATAGCTTAGATATATATGGCATATCATGCAACCTGGGCATCTCGGACATATTCTGAGTCGTGGTCACCTTTGTGCTCATACGGCAAAGACTACCAAATCCACCGGTTAGTCCCTCAGCCGTTAGGGTTAAAACCCAATGGGACTCGGGGCAAGTAAGGCTAGCAATCTGCTTCCCTGGTACTTTAAATATGATGCTAGCAACAATCAGAGCAAAATGCCTCGGACCTTTGGAGGTGACGGAGTCCCACCTCTAACTGACAAACCAGGGACTCCTAAGATACAACTTGGCAAACAAATGGTAATGAGATGGGGAGCTATTAATATCAATGGGGGGGTACTCTGGGAAGAAGGTAGAGCTGGAAGAGGCTGCAAGTAAGATGGGGCTGGACGTTTTAGCTGTTAGTGACATTCGGGTAAGGGGTGAGAAAGAAGAGGAAGTGGGAGAATACAAGGTCTGCCTGTCAGGAGTCAAAGCAAGAATAGCACAATGGGGAGTAGGGCTTTACATCAGGAAAGAAATGGAACCCAGCGTAGTTGCAATAAGGTATGTAAACGAACGACTGATGTGGTTAGATTTGACAGTGTCTAGCAAGAAAATTAGGATTGTGTCAGTATATTCGCATTGTGAAGGGACAGATCACGATAAGATGGATAGTTTTTATGAGGCACTCAGTGATGTAGTTGTTAGAGTAAAAGACAAGGACAGTGTTCTGCTCATGGGTGATTTTAACGCCAGGATTGGAAATCGAACAGAAGGGTATGAAAAGGTTATGGGTAAATTTGGAGAGGACATGGAGGCCAACAGGAACGGGAAACAACTCTTGGATTTCTGTGCCAGTATGGGCTTAGTAATCACAAACTCCTTTTTTAAACGTAAGAACATTCACCGGTATACTTGGGAAAGCAGGGGAACCAGATCTGTCATTGACTACATAATAACAGATCAGGAATTCAAGAAGGCTGTGAGGGACACACGTGTATTCAGGAGATTCTTTGATGACACTGATCATTATTTAATCTGCAGTGAAATTGGGATTGTGAGGCCGAAAGTGCAGGAGGTCAGGTCCATATGTAGGAGGATAAGAGTGGAGAAACTTCAGGATAAGGAAATCAGGCACAAGTACATAACAGCGATCTCAGAAAGGTACCAGTTAGTTGAATGTAGTCAATTACAGTCATTGGAAAAGGAATGGACAAGGTACAGGGACACAGTACTAGAAGTGGCTAAAGAATGTCTTGGAACAGTAGTATGTAAACGTAGGATGAAGCAAACAGCTTGGTGGAATGATACAGTCAAGGCAGCCTGTAAAAGGAAAAAGAAGGCATATCAAAAATGGCTACATACCAGAACCCAGGTAGACAGAGAAATTTAAGTTGAAGAAAGAAACAAAGGCAAACATAATTGCAGCATCCAAGAAGATATCGTGGGAAGACTTTGGAAACAGGTTGTAGACTATGGGTCAAGCTGCTGGAAAACCATTCTGGAGTGTAATTAGCAGTCTTCGAAAGGGAGGTAAGAAGGAAATGACAAGTATTTTGGACAGGTCAGGAAAACTGCTGGTGAATCCTGTGGATGCCTTGGGCAGATGGAGGGAATATTTTGAAGAGTTGCTCAATGTAGGTGAAAATGCGATCAGTAATGTTTCAGATTTCGAGGTAGAATGGGATAGGAATGATGATGGAAATAGGATCACATTTGAGGAAGTGGAAAAAATGGTCAATAGATTGCAGTGCAATAAAGCGGCTGGGGTGGATGAAATTAAGTTGGAACTCATCAAATACAGTGGAATGTCAGGTGTTAAATGGCTACAGAGGATAATTGAAATGGCCTGGGAGTCGGGACAGGTTCCATCAGACTGGACAAAAGCAGTAATCACACCAATCTTTAAACATGGAAACAGAAAAGATTGTAACAACTACAGAGGTATCTCTTTAATCAGCATTGTGGGTAAAATCTTCGCAGGTATTGTTGAAAGGAAAGTGCGAGTATTAGTTGAGGAGCAATTGGATGAAAATCAGTGTGGGTTTAGGCCTCTTAGAGGTTGTCAGGACCAGATCTTTAGCTTACGGCAAATAATGGAGAAGTGTTATGAGTGGAACAGGGAATTGTATCTATGCTTTATAGATCTAGAAAAGGCATATGACCGGGTTCCTAGGAGGAAGTTATTGTCTGTTCTACAAGATTATGGAATAGGAGGCAAACTTTTGCAAGCAATTAAAGGTCTTTACATGGATAGTCAGGCAGCAGTTAGAGTTGACGGTAAATTGAGTTCATGGTTCAGAGTAGTTTCAGGGGTAAGACAAGGATGCAACCTGTCTCCACTGTTGTTGATATTATTTATGGATCATATGTTGAAAACAATAGACTGGCTGGGTGAGATTAAGATATGTGAACACAAAATAAGCAGTCTTGCATATGCGGATGACTTAGTTGTGATGGCAGATTCGATTGAAAGTTTGCAAAGTAATATTTCAGAGCTAGATCAGAAATGTAAGGACTATGGTATGAAGATTAGCATCTCCAAAACGAAAGTAATGTCAGTGGGAAAGAAATATAAACGGATTGAGTGCCAAATAGGAGGAACAAAGTTAGAACAGGTGGACGGTTTCAAGTACTTAGGATGCATATTCTCACAGGATGGCAACATAGTGAAAGAACTGGAAGCGAGGTGTAGCAAGGCTAATGCAGTGAGCGCTCAGCTACGATCTACTCTCTTCTGCAAGAAGGAAGTCAGTACCAAGACTAAGTTATCTGTGCACCGTTCAATCTTTCGACCAACTTTGTTGTATGGGAGCGAAAGCTGGGTGGATTCAGGTTACCTTATCAATAAGGTTGAGGTTACGGATATGAAAGTAGCTAGGATGATTGCAGGTACTAGTAGATGGGAACAATGGCAGGAGGGTGTCCACAATGAGGAAATCAAAGAAAAACTGGGAATGAACTCTATAGATGTAGCAGTCAGGGCGAACAGGCTTAGATGGTGGGGTCATGTTACACGCATGGGAGAAGCAAGGTTACCCAAGAGACTCATGGGTTCAGCAGTAGAGGGTAGGAGGAGTCGGGGCAGACCGAGGAGAAGGTACCTGGATTCGGTTAAGAATGATTTTGAAGTAATAGGTTTAACATCAGAAGAGGCACCAATGTTAGCACTGAATAGGGGATCATGGAGGAACGGTATAAGGGGGGCTATGCTCCAGACTGAACGCTGAAAGGCATAATCAGTCTTAAATGATGATGATATCATGATGATGATGATGATGATGATGATGATTATGATGCAATCTGCTAAAAAAAGTGTGTGATTGCATTCTGTACCGTTTAACAGATGTGAAAATTACTGATCTATCAGTTTAATAAGTCACAGCTCCAAAATACTAACGCAAATTCTTTACAGACGAATTGAAAAACTGATAGAAGCCGACCTGGGGAAAATCAGTTTGGATTCTGCAGAAATGTTGGAACACGTGAGACAACACTGACCCTACGACTTATCTTAGAAGAAAGATTAAGGAAAGGCAAACCTACATTTCTAGCATTTGTAGACTTAGAGAAAGCTTTTGACAATATAGATTGGAATACTCTCTTTCAAATTCTGAAAGTGGCAGGGGTAAAATACAGAGAGCGAAAGGCTATTTACAATTTGTACAGAAAGCAGATGGCAGTTATAAGAGTTGAGCGGCATGAAAGGGAAGCAGCGGTTGGGAAGGAAGTGAGACAGGGTTGTAGCCTGTCCCCGATGTTATTCAATCTGTATATTGAGCAAGCAATAAAGGAAACAAAAGAAAAGTTCGGATTAGGTATTAAAATCCATGGAGAAGAAATAATAACTTTGAGGTTCGCGGATGACATTGTAATTCTGTCAGAGTCAGCAAAGGACTTGGAAGAGCAGTTGAATGGAATGGACAGTGTCTTGAAAGGAGGGTATAAGATGAACATCAACAAAAGCAAAACAAGGATAATGGAATGTAGTCGAATTAAGTCGGGTGATGCTGAGGGAATTAGATTAGGAAATGAGACACTTAAAGTAGTAAAGGAGTTTTGCTATTTGGGGAGCAAAATAACTGATGATGGTCGAAGTAGAGAAGATATAAAATGTAGACTGGCAATGGCAAGGAAAGCGTTTCTGAAGAAGAAAAATTTGTTAACATCGAGTATAGATTTAAATGTCAGGAAGTCGTTTCTGAAAGTATTTGTATGGAGTGTGTCCATGTCTGGAAGTGAAACACGGACAATAAATAGCTTAGACAAGAAGAGAATAGAAGCTTTCGAAATGTGGTGCTACAGAAGAATGCTGAAGATTAGATGGGTTGATCACGTAACTAATGAGGAGGTATTGAATAGAATTAGGGAGAAGAGGAGCTTGTTGCACAAATTGACTAGAAGAAGGGATCAGTTGGTAGGACATGTTCTGAGGCATCAAGGGATCACCAATTGGAGGGCAGTGTGGAGAGTAAAAATCGTAGAGGGAGACCAAGAGATGAATACACTAAGCAGATTCAGAAGGATGTAGGCTGCATTAGGTACTGGGAGATGAAGAAGCTTGCACAGGATAGAGTAGCATGGAGAGCTGCATAAAACCAGTCTCAGGACTGAATACCACAACAACAACAACAACCCTTTAACCCATTGCATAAACAAGTGCTTACTTGAGGGATATTTCCTGATGAGTTAAAACTGTCTAGGATCATCCCAGTATACAAAAAGGGAGATAAAGACTCTCCATCTAGTTACAGGCCTATTTCAAGAGTACCCGCATTCTCCAAGGTAACAGAATGCATCACGTACCAACAATTATCATCTCACTTTGAGAATCTGGGAATAATTAATGCTACACAATACGGGTTTAGGAAGAATCTGTCGACCATCGACGCAATCGACACGGTAGTCAGTTACATTCTCAAAGTTTTTGAGAACAAAGGCTTTGCTCAGGTCTCATTCTGTGACCTAAGCGAGGCCTTCGACTGTGTCGAGCACACGCCCCTGCTACAGAAACTAGAATTCTACGGCATCAAAGGAAACTGTCTCAGACTATTAAAAGCTTATCTCAACAACTGTAAGCAGGTGGTTTGTGTTGGTAAGGAAATGTCAAACATAGAAAATGTTAAAAGTACGTGTGCCCCAGGGATCTGTACTGGGCCCCTTCCTGTTTCTGATAATGATCAATGACCTCCCCTCATTTATTAGATCCACCACTGTATTGTATGCAAATGATATGACTTTTCTTCATATCAGTAAGAATCTTAAAACCTGCGTTGAAATTACACTCACTCACGCAGCATATTGGTTCACAGCAAATGGTTTCCTGCTAAATGAAAATAAAACGCAGCAGATAATCTTCACTCTAAGAGATGAGCCACTATCTGATGACCCTAGTTCTGTTAAATTCCTGGGAGTTTATTTAGATGAAAAGTTATCCTGGGGCCAACATGTAAACTATATTAGTAGTAAGCTATCTAAGGTAATTTATTTATTAAGACAATTCAGAAATTGTGTACCTGAAACATACATCAGATTATCTTCATTTGCATTTTCCCAAAGTATAATATCCTATGGCATTATCTTGTGAGGTAACTGTAGTCATATACATGACAGCCTATTATTGCAGAAGAAAGCCATTACGGTAATTACAAATTCTTCACATAGGGCTCACTGCAAACCCTTATTTACTAAACAAAAAATTATGACAGTAATAAACCTCTATATATACAACGTCTTAATCTTTACGAAGAACAACCTACAAGATGTGAAACGTAGAGAAAATGTATATTGTTACAACACAATAAGCATCACACACATATACACGCCTCACCACAGATTATCAAAATCAATATATAGCTATGAAGTCACAGGGCACAAACTATTTAATAAGCTGCCACATGTTATACAGGATCTTCCTGAACATACATTCAAAGGAAGATTGCATGAATGGTTTATTGCCCACCCATTCTATGATATCAATGAATTCTTCAACTGTAAAATGCAGTAATCCAACAGATGACCCACTGTACATTTATTGTAATATAAGCTAAAATATTTCAGTAGTCAATACCTTATCACACTGTATTATAAATTGTATCTTCATTTGACGTCAATTGCTGTAATGGCCTAAAAACAATAAAATCTTTATTATTATTATTATTATCATCAAATACTCACAGCGGTCAGAGGAACCAATATTTTGTAAGTGCAAGGAAAAATCTATCGCTAATTTAAAGATCTGTATCGACTTCTTATTCCTCCTACTTGGTACTACGAAAATACGACCAATGTCTTTTTTTAATACAAAATAAAGCATTGGATTCAAATATATATGCACGCTACCTTAGTAAATAGAATCGATAAATGTGCCTATATGATTACGCATGCCTTTTATTTTTGTCAGATGTATGCTATAAAATTTTGTCTGCAATTGTTCTATGACATTATTAGAATCATTAAAAAAGCACAAGAGAGTACAATATTTTTGAAATGTGTTCAAACAAAACTACGTCTACGATCAAAATGAGTATGTAGGAAACAGTAACAAATGTAGTTGTCTTAATACAACTCATTCTAGCAACCAGGTTGCAATTGTAATAATAGTCTCCAGGTAACAATGGTTACCAAATAAAAGATCATAGATTCGATACTTGCATAGCATGAAATTTACTTTTTGTACAATATATTGTGTTGTACAAAGTACAATGTATTATCATGAGGCCCCTAAATATGAGTTTAAACCCTACTTTACAGTCAATAAGGTCAATTTTTTTACCGGTCATGATAACTTTCTATTGTACCACTCACTATTTCTCATGTTATGCCCTTACAGTGTCAGTTTTATCTCTAAAATTTCTGTTTTGTAATTAAATTACCATCAAACCATCCTATTAGCTCTTCTGACGTTTTTTTGCTCTTCGAATGGATTGGAAACTAACAGAAATGTAGAAAGACAAAAGGCCATAAATGAATAAATTTAACTGAATCATTAAGTAAAGTTCCTGCAACCTTTCCCATTGTGACCAAGATAAACCCAAAAACAAGAAAATGTAGAAGGACTTTTGCTGCAGTGGTCGGACACTGAAATTAAAATAATGCTCCTGATAGTAGACTGAAATTAGCTGAATTAGGTGTAAACAGCAGTTGCGTGCTCATGATCATGGGAACTTGTGAACATCATTTCTACACTACCAATAATGAGCATGGTTCTAGGTTTGCTGGGGGATTTGGTCACCAAATTTAAATTAGTTTTTGAATATGGCTTTCAAATAAATGGTTGTCATTACACTACATGAAGATAAACCATATGCTGGAAAAGTCACTGCAGCAGATATATAAGACAAGTTTTTTAAATAAGTTGCATTTCCAGGTCCAAGAAAGGAAAAAAGAAATAGGTTTTGGACCTGAAGGCTAAGATGGAGTTTTGTACTGTAAAGACAGTTTATCAATAGAAAAGATAAATCTCACCCAATACCTGTTAACAGAAAGGGGAATGGTCCATAACAGAAGTGAACATCTACACTTTATAGTATCTGAAAATATTTGAGGGAATGTATTTACTATATACACTCCTGGAAATGGAAAAAAGAACACATTGACACCGGTGTGTCAGACCCACCATACTTGCTCCGGACACTGCGAGAGGGCTGTACAAGCAATGATCACACGCACGGCACAGCGGACACACCAGGAACCGCGGTGTTGGCCGTCGAATGGCGCTAGCTGCGCAGCATTTGTGCACCGCCGCCGTCAGTGTCAGCCAGTTTGCCGTGGCATACGGAGCTCCATCGCAGTCTTTAACACTGGTAGCATGCCGCGACAGCGTGGACGTGAACCGTATGTGCAGTTGACGGACTTTGAGCGAGGGCGTATAGTGGGCATGCGGGAGGCCGGGTGGACGTACCGCCCAATTGCTCAACACGTGGGGCGTGAGGTCTCCACAGTACATCGATGTTGTCGCCAGTGGTCGGCGGAAGGTGCACGTGCCCGTCGACCTGGGACCGGACCGCAGCGACGCACGGATGCACGCCAAGACCGTAGGATCCTACGCAGTGCCGTAGGGGACCGCACCGCCACTTCCCAGCAAATTAGGGACACTGTTGCTCCTGGGGTATCGGCGAGGACCATTCGCAACCGTCTTCATGAAGCTGGGCTACGGTCCCGCACACCGTTAGGCCGTCTTCCGCTCACGCCCCAACATAGTGCAGCCCGCCTCCAGTGGTGTCGCGACAGGTGTGAATGGAGGGACGAATGGAGACGTGTCGTCTTCAGCGATGAGAGTCGCTTCTGCCTTGGTGCCAATGATGGTCGTATGCGTGTTTGGCGCCGTGCAGGTGAGCGCCACAATCAGGACTGCATACGACAGAGGCACACAGGGCCAACACCCGGCATCATGGTGTGGGGAGCGATCTCCTACACTGGCCGTACACCACTGGTGATCGTCGAGGGGACACTGAATAGTGCACGGTACATCCAAACCGTCATCGAACCCATCGTTCTACCATTCCTAGACCGGCAAGGGAACTTGCTGTTCCAACAGGACAATGCACGTCCGCATGTATCCCGTGCCACCCAACGTGCTCTAGAAGGTGTAAGTCAACTACCCTGGCCAGCAAGATCTCCGGATCTGTCCCCCATTGAGCATGTTTGGGACTGGATGAAGCGTCGTCTCATGCGGTCTGCACGTCCAGCACGAACGCTGGTCCAACTGAGGCGCCAGGTGGAAATGGCATGGCAAGCCGTTCCACAGGACTACATCCAGCATCTCTACGATCGTCTCCATGGGAGAATAGCAGCCTGCATTGCTGCGAAAGGTGGATATACACTGTACTAGTGCCGACATTGTGCATGCTCTGTTGCCTGTGTCTATGTGCCTGTGGTTCTGTCAGTGTGATCATGTGATGTATCTGACCCCAGGAATGTGTCATTAAAGTTTCCCCTTCCTGGGACAATGAATTCACGGTGTTCTTATTTCAATTTCCAGGAGTGTAGTATTGCTGAAAGTGTTGTTCTTCTACTTTGAAGACAATCTGTGCACTATTATTTGTAATACATGTTGTTAAAAATATCCTGAAGAAATCTTATTTTTGCATTTATATCCACTTATATTAAAACTGTTTTTAACAGGTCTATACAAATATCTTTAAATCTCAAAGTAAACCCGCATTACTGAGCTAGAACAATTTGTTTAAACTACTTATTAACCACTGATTTACTTTTTCGATGGCTAAAAAGTTACCCACGGAATTCCACGTTGGTAAAATAAGTGTTGTCTAAGACTAACCTAAACTTAGCCAGAATGGCAGTGTAACTTTATCAGTATAAATATTAAAATATTACAGTAATAGGTTAACTTGTCTATATTTTCACTATCAGGAGCATTCAGTAACTTTAACTACAGCATGTACCACAGTTGACTGCATTTCCGCTCACACATTCGTGATTTCAACATAAATTGTCAGATTATGAAGAGAAATAAAAATAGCAATTACAATACAAAATGTGCATGACATTTACATGAAATAACCTTCAAATTTCACCATGTGTTGAAACAAGTATTCTTCAAAAGGGTGGCCTACCTGTAAACCATCACCAGATTTTGCACGTGCTATTTCATTCTGGGGTAGGAAAGAGTATGGAGTACAAGCTAATTTCTTCCTGGAAGTATTTATACTTTTTCCCTCTCTACATTATTACATAAAATGTAAATACACCGTATGTATAAAAGATGACTAACTGAAACCCTCAGCTGCCGACAGGTGGTGTTGATATACCTCGATGTGTACAGCTGAAAATGTGTGGCCCGACCGGGACTTGAACCTGGGATCTCCCGCTTACGTGGCAGACACACTATCCATCTGAGCCACCGAGGACACAGATGAATAGCGCGACTGCAGCGACTTACCCATTGCACGCTTCCCGTGGGACTCACATTCCCAACTGTCCACAATTCTACATATGTAATGTACCTTATAGACATTTGCCCATTCACTCATTACTGGCGCACGCTTTGGCGATTCCCGTATGAGTTTGGGCAACCTGTGCGCATTCACACAGACGAAGGTCAATGGGTGGGTAGCCTTTAACTATATATATGAAGACAGTAACTGTGCTGGTTGGGGCACACATTTTCAGCTGTCACATCGAGGTATATCAACAACACCTGTCGGCAGCTGAGGGTTTCAGTTAGTCATCATTTAATCCAGGGAAAAGCTGCACGGTCGTGAACAGTATTCTGTTCTTTCGAGAACAGTTACTGTCTTCATATGTATGTATAAAAACCTATTAAAACCAAGAGAAACAAATTAAAGAAAGCAAATGAAGCACAAGGAAGAAACAAAGGGATGGTAAAGCACAAATATCAAATATGTACACAGGTTGAAGGATGAAGTTTTTATTTATCTATGTATCATTCTTAACCCTTGACAGGGACAGAGTCTGCTTGCAAAATGTAACACATATTACATGAGATAACAATAACATCCCACATTCAGAAAGAAACATGGAACAAAAATTTTACAAAAATCTCTGTAAGTCAAACAAAAATGAGATTATTTGAAGAGAAAATGTTACCACAGATTTTGTGCCTCAAGATATTAAAGATAACCTAAAGAAGTTTGAATGTCAATTTTCCAAATTATTTACTAAAACATAATTTTGGAAGTCACAGATTCTGCAATAATTTTCTCATGGCCATGCTTCTACTGCCCTGTGTCACTACACCCTAGTATCTTTTATTTGCCTCATTCAGAAGCATATGTACTCTTGTTGCCAACAAAGTGAATTATTTTCTTCTGTATAAAGTGGTTGGCTGGGAAAACTACTTTCTCCTCCACTGATGCAAACACAGAAGTGGCTATATCAGAGAGCAAAAATTCACCTGTGAGTAATTTCTTCTTGTTGCTTCTAAAATAAACCTCTGACATTTGCAATACACTGAAAACCTCACTTGGTGGCTGAATAAGTGAGGTATCTTTAAAGGAGTTCAGATGTAAAACCATGTTCAGACGTACAGGAATTTTATTTGGATGCGATTAGGCTCTCCTCGCAAAATTTCCAAAGTGCAACGCGCTTCATAGCTTGCCTAACATTGTGACAACATAAATAGTAGAGAGACTGGTGCTCATCATCACACACCATGTTACAAGTGGCTCGTCAACTTCCTCAGCACACTTATCCTCATCTTCACTTACAAATTACCCCACTAATTCTGCCAGGAATCTACTGTCTTAATTTTCATTATCAGTGGTAGAAATAAAGAATTAAGAAAGAATAATAATCATCAGTGCTGTTTTCAGTTCTGATGGTGCTGATACTGGATTTTTGAAGAAGACCATTGAAAACAGATTTCCTAAAGCATCTTGTGCAAATCTACTTGTTAGCAGAAATTTAAAATTCTTCTCATTCACGAATGTGTCCTGCATTTCCAAAATACCTACAGTTGACAAAACTACAAAGACTGAACTGGTTTCCAGGCACCCTTCAGGCCAATTTTCAAGTTTTCAAATAAGCACAGTGTGTCCTCCAGATGACAGAGAGCCTCACTGTATGTTTGTTCATCAGAACGACTCGGAGCCATAACTGGAGCTCTACATGTCATGAGGCGAAACCACTTATGAACGTGCTTTAGAAACTGTGCTGTGGTTAAAGCATTTTTCTGCGGTTTCTCTGTCCTGACACCATACTCAATGACTGCTGCAGTCTGGCTGATAATTAGGGCAGTAGGCGAGCCAACTTTCATTTTATCATACAGGTTTGGCATCAAACACCTCTCACGCAGTTTTGGAGCCAGTTTAAGACTTCAACCATTGTCTATCTCAAGCGACTGCTTTACATGATTTATATGTACCTCATTACAAGGTAGATATCGTTCCTCGACAACATTTTGTGAAAGGAAGTCTGATTGCCCGGTGACTAAGTGGTTCCTCATATTTTCAAAATGTGTGGTGTATCTCTGAGGAAAATTAGCTTCCTGTTATCACAAGGATACTGGCAAAAATTGACTAATTTTGAGCACCTGCCAACAACAATTCCAAATTCTCACCATACAGCTCGATTTTGCCCTCCCGTATCTGACGCGATGCAGTGAACATTGATACCGAGTGCCTTATATTCACTAAATGCTTATAGTGATGCATTTGACATGAGAACTGGAAAAAGATGGCCTGTGTAATGCTAACTTATTGTTTGTTTCCATTTTCAGGTAATACCACCCAGCATAACAACTAATGCTCCAATCATATTCCAATGATGGAATGATACGACCCTCATCCATGAGGAGAGGAGCACATTTTTCATCTGGCACCATGAGGTCAAACTTAACTTTCAGGAAAACTCATTACCTCCCTCAGCACACCAGGTCTAAATTTCACATTCTGTAGCAAACATCTCGGGGTTCTGTCTGAAGGAAACGGAAATTTATTTTCTACCACATACTACCACAAGCTAGTCTAATTCTCAGCCCTTTCCACTGACCATTTGCTACCTTTACATGTCCCCTTTGTTAATACTGCAAACCAATCAGCACCAAATAAACCATGGAGGCTGGCAAGAAAGTTGTCTTATTCTAAACACACTCTTCGTCCAGGTTCTCTGGAGGACTGATGTCACTGGTCACATTTGAAGGCTCTCCAACCTCTGGAACACAAATTTGCAATATTACAATCTTCAAAAATGAAAAAGTATTTAATACTACAATATGCTTTCAAGCAGCCAGGAATTGTTTCTCAGTAGGACGTGGTATGTGATTTAAAGATTCATAAGATGCCAAAATCTTAGTTTCAAGGGACAGAGGCAAATCTGTGACAATATGAGTGGTAAAATTCCAGGTGGGCTCTTTTTGTTGTTGTTGTTGTTGTTGTGGTCTTCAGTCCTGAGACTGGTTTGATGCAGCTCTCCATGCTACTCTACCCTGTGCAAGCTTCTTCATCTCCCAGTACCTACTGCAACCTACATCCTTCTGAATCTGTTTAGTGTATTCGTTCTTGGTCTCCCTCTACGATTTTTACTCTCCACGCTGCCCTCCAATACTAAATTGGTGATCCCTTAGATTAGATTAGATTAGATTAATACTAGTTCCATGGATCACGAATACAATATTTCGTAATGATGTGGAACGAGTCAAATTTTCCAATACATGACATAGTTAAGTTAATTTAACAACTTAATTAAGTTAATATAACAACTTTTTTGTTTGGTTTTTTTTCTTTCTTTTTTCTTAATTTATATCTAAAAATTCCTCTATGGGGTAGAAGGCGTTGTCAGTTTGAGGAATGTGCTGATCTTTGCATATTATGAGAATTGCTTATTTCAACTTTCTGCACTCTTCTGGTTAGGTACGAATTAAACCATTTGTGCACTGTCCCACTCATGCCACAATACTTGAGCTTGTCTAGCAGAATTTCATGATTTACACAATCAAAAGCGTTTGTGAGATCACAAAAAATCCCAATGGGTGGTGTTCGATTATTCAGATAATGCAAAATTTGATTGATGAAAGCATATATGGCATTTTCTGTTGAAAAACCTTTCTGAAAACCAAACTGACATTTTGTTAGTACTTCATTTTTACAGATATGTGAAGCTACTCTTGAATACCTTACTTTCTCAAAAATTTTGGATAAAGCTGTTAGAAGGGAGACTGGACGGTAATTGTTGACATCAGATCTATCCCCTTTTTTATGCAAAGCTATAACAATAGCACATTTCAGTCTATCAGGGAAAATGCCCTGTTCCAGACAGCTATTACACAGGTGGCTGAGAATCTTACTTATCTGATGAGAACAAGCTTTTAGTATTTTGCTGGAAATGCCATCAATTCCATGTGAGTTTTTGCTTTTAAGCAAGTTTATTATTTTCCTAATTTCAGAGGGAGAAGTGGGTGAGATTTCAATTGTATCAAATTGCATAGGTATGGCCTCTTCCATTAACAGCCTAGCATCTTCTAATAAAGATGCCTCAGAACATGTCCTACCAACTGATCCCTTCTTCCAGTCAAGTTGTGCCACAAACTTCTCTTCTCCCCAATCCTATTCAATACCTCCTCATTAGTTATGTGATCTACCCATCTAATCTTCAGCATTCTTCTGTAGCACCACATTTCGAAAGCTTCTATTCTCTTCTCTTCTAAACTATTTATCGTCCATGTTTCACTTCCATACATGGCTACACTCCATACAAATACTTTCAGAAACGACTTCCTGACACTTAAATCTATACTCGATGTTAACAAATTTCTCTTCTTCAGAAACACTTTCCTTGTCATTGCCACTCTACATTTTATATCCTCTCTACTTCGAACAACATGAGTTGTTTTGCTCCCCAAACAGCAAAACTCGTTTACTACTTTAAGTGTCTCATTTGCTAATCTAATACCCTCAGCATCACCCGACTTTATTCAACTACATTCCATTATCCTCATTTTGCTTTTGTTGATGTTCATCTTATATCCTCCTTTCAAGACACTATCCATTTCATTCAACTGCTCTTCCAAGTCCTTTGCTGTCTCTGACAGAATTACAATGTCATCGGCGAACCCCAAAGTTTTTATTTCTTCTCCATGTCATTACTTTTCCATTTCATAGTATTAAGAGCCCAAAATATTCTGGAGGTGGGTTCTTAATACTCTGAAATGGAAAAGTAATGCCATATACTAAAGTCAAATTGTAGGCGACCAATTATATTTAATTCCCAATAAACACTACCACAGTGTTTACAAAAATCATTAGCTCTTTGCTAAGGCACCAAAGAAATCTGACAGCACTGTAATTTAACAGACCTTCACTATACCACAGTTCAATAAGAACAGAGCATGTGAGGCCCGAATACTTAAAATTACAAGAGTTGTGAGGCCAGTCATACTTCCTGATGTGGGTTGTAGTGCGGAATACAGTTAAGTGCAAGTAAATATTATTTACAATAAAAGATTAAATAGTGACCAAACTCAACCACAACATTAGACATCTTAGCACCTGTTGTGCCACGTATTGCCAACAAATGTAAAGCTCTGTATGCAGAGTTAAAAAATGGTACAGAAAAGCCACAGGCTAAAATGTAGGAGAAAAGACTTATTTCATCAGATACCAATAGAATTGGACTGTGTGTGTAAGAGATGTGGTCGCGCTCGCTAAATTAACTTGTGACAAAGTAGTTTGTTCCCACCACCAACAGACCCTGGACGTGCCAGATTGAAAAATATAAAGCTGTTGTAAATTAAATGTTTGAGTCTGTTTCTGTACACAACTGAGAGTTTAAATGAGAGTATTAAATATAACTTCAAAAGAAGAAACTCTATTATATTATTTTGAGCTTTTCCTCATTACAGAGGCTTATCTCCAACATGATAATTTACTCGGAAATTACAATACAAACAATCAATGTTCTTAAACTATATTCTCAAAATATTCCTCCAGGTGTTTCGATCTTGTGTGTCTTCTTCCTCTGCACCCATTCTCCTCATTGTGTGCTGTACATTTTGAAGCCAGGTGGTCATAGGTCGTCGTCTTCTCCTCCCCTCCGGTTCCCACTCCAGTATCAATTTTGGTATTTTGGTTTTCTCCATACGTCGTACATGCCCATACCACTGTAATTTCTTCCTATCCATTACGTCATATATTCTTTCTTTTATTTCCATTCTCCTTATTACTTCGGTGTTCCTTATCTTTTCTTTCCTGGAGATTCTCGCCGATCTTCTCCAAAAGTCCATCTCTAGAGCTTGTAATTTTTTAATGTGCTTCATATTAATTGTCCAGGTCTCCGTTCCATACAGAACCACACTCTCCAATATGGATTTGTATATTAATTTTTTAGTTCTACTCATTACATTCCTGCTCCATAAGACTGAGTTAAACATCCCAATGACCCTCCATCCGCTACTAATTCTTTTATTGATTTCTGACTCTGATTTTCCCTCCATTTCTAAAATGGATCCCAAATAACTGAAAGTGTTTATCTTTTTGATTTTCTTTCCTTCAATGTATAGCTCATCTGAATCATTAGTCAAGTATTCTGTTTTTTGGTAATTAATCTTCAAACCCCAAGTTTTGTATGCTACTGTTAGTTGATTGCACATATAGTTAACATCCTCCCCATCTTGTGCTACGACTACTTGATCATCAGCAAATAATAAATGACGTAGATAAACTCCATCTCCTATTTCTAAAGAAGAAACTCTAAGCTATGTATTTACAACACCTATTAAAAAGTAAATGCATATTGTACTCAATTGACAAAGTATTTACTACGACAACTTCTACGATACAAGCAAGCCCACTGTTTGCAAGCATAATGCTGTGAAGGGAAATTCTGTGTGTCCTACTGATCAAAACAACAAATGTGAACCGTTAGCAGTTACACAAGATATTCACAGTACTGCAATTCAGCAGCGTGTGACAGCATGACATATATAAAAAGCTACTGAAGTAGTGAATGTTATTTTCCAGTTACCAGTATCCTCAGTTGGTTGGGCCAACAGGTTTCTCTCAGAAGGAGCTTTACATCCCACTGGTGGCTTATGATGACAAGAAATGGTTGCCACAGCATTTGGTTTAAGTTTTACCACTCCACAAGCTCTGTTGGTTTCAAACTGGTCTGGAGTGAAGTGATTCTGGTAAACAGAAACAGTACTATCAGGCAGTTTAATTACCAACTTCATTATTTAAGCGATATAAAAATTTCAAAACTGTACATTATAACTATATTTTATAATATAAAATATATGAATCTGCAATATCAATAGAACTGAGCACACATTACTAAAACTACATGCAGTGCAAGGTGGTCAGAGGCCTATGAATTAGGTTCAGCAGCTATACACAAACACTGTCGTTCTGATCAATCTCTCAGCTCCTACCTGCAAAATAATTGAAAAAAGATTTTATTTTACATGAGATAACTAACATCTTTTAGGTAATGTATCTTTGTTCAAGTTTAATTTTCATGAGATTTAGGTTTCCTGTGTAACAACATATATTGTATCTAAAAACAAAGATGATGTGACTTACCAAACGAAAGCGCTGGCACGTCGATAGACACACAACACACAAAACACACACACACACACACACACACACACACACACACACACACAGTGTACATTTGTGTTTGTGTGTCTATCGACGCGCCAGCGCTTTCGTTTGGTAAGTCACATCATCTTTGTTTTTAGATGTATTTTTCCCACGTGGAATGTTTCCCTCTCTATATTCATAACATATATTGTATGATGCACATAGTCTAACTCTACCTATAGTCTATTCAAAATTACTTTAGTATATACAGCTGCGACAGAAGAGGGGGGGGGGAGGGGGGAGGGAGGGATGATGATGATGATGATTGGTTTGTGGGGCACTTAACTGCGCGGTTATCAGCACCCGTACAAATTCCCAACTTTTGCTCACTCCAAACTCTCCACTTTCATGAATGATGATGAAATGTTCAGGACAACAGAAACACCCAGCCATCTCGAGACAGGTGAAAATCCCTGACCCCGCCGGGAATCGAACCCGGGACCTCACACTCGGGAAGCGAGAACGTGACCGCAAGACCACGAGCTGTGGATAGGGGGAGGGAACAAGGTCGGGTTACAGTTGGAAGGAAGGGTAGATGTCAGGGCCAAGTTCAACATCCGAAAGGGGGCGGTGCTGGAAATAGCCTTGATGAAGGAGATGGAGGGTGTGGAGGTGCAGAGAGAGAGGGTTTTTTTTGTGGTTTTAGGGCGCACAACTACAGTGGCACATTAACAGGCAACAGGCAAGGGATGAAAAGAAAACAGCATGATCAAATGTCCTCAGACAAGTTTGTCAAGTGGATAAAACGAAGAACGTGAGAACCTGCTCCTGGGTCATCCGCTAAAATTTCACCCAGAGTACATGGCAGGCCGAGATCAATGCACAGTGTACTAAAATTCGGACAGGACGTTAAAATGTGGCGCACCGTCAGCAATTGCCCACATGGCAGAACAGCACTGACACAGCCGTCAGCAGATGGCAGTGGCTGAACCGGCAGTGTCCAATGCGTAACCGGGCCAAAACGACCTCCTCCCACCGAGAACAGCGTGAAGAGGTCGTCCGAGCCGTGGGGAGAGGTTTCGAGCCCCGAAGCTCGTTTCCAGTAAGTGGAGACTAATCGGCATGCCACAGTGATAAAATGTGCTGACAAATGACCCTGCTACAATCAGATGAAGGCACACGACGAGAAGCTGTTCAAGGCTGGAGGACCGCAGCCTCGGCCGCAGCATCTGCAGCTTCATTCCCAGGGATACCGGCACGGCCAGGAACCCACATAAAGTGAACCGGAGAACCGTCGTCTGCCAGCTGCCGAAGAGAGCGTCGGATCCGGTGCACGAAAGGGTGAACCGGATACGGATCACTGAGGCTCTGGATGGCGCTCAGGGAATCGGAGCAGATGATATAAGCAGAATGTCGGTGGCGGCGGATGTAAAGAACAGCCAGGTAGAGGGCAAAGAGCTCAGCTGTGAAGGCCGAACAATGGCCACGGAGCTGGTATTTGAAACTGTGCGTCCCAACAATAAAAGAACACTCGACACCGTCATTGGTCTTAGAGCCATCTGTATAAATGAAGATCATATTAATGAACCTCGGACGAAGTTCGACAAACTGCGAGCGGTATTCCGAAGCTGGGGTAACCTCCTTTGGGAGCGAGCTGAGGTCAAGGTGGACGCGAACCTGAGCCTGGAGCCAAGGTGGCGTTTGGCTCTCGCCCACTCTAAGGGTTGCAGGGAGTGGAAAATCAAGTTGCTGAAGGAGGCAACGAAAGCGAACTCCAGGGGGTAGCAGGGTAGATACATACAACCCGTATTGACAGTCGAGAGAGTCGTCAAAAAAAGGAACGATATGACGGGTGGTCGGGCATTGACAGTAGCCGACAGGCCTACCGACAAAGCAGTATAACGCGCCGGTAGCATGAAGACTCTCGACGGGACTAGTATAGAACGCTCCGATCGCAAGACGTAACCCCCGATGTTGTATAGAGTTGAGGCGGCGTAAGATGGACGGACGTGCAGAGGACTACACAAAGCTCCCATAATCCAGCTTTGAGTGGACGATCGACCCATATAGGTGAAGTAGGACGGTTCGATCCGCTCCCCACGACGTACCACTGAGAACACGGAGGACATTTAGGGAACGGGTACACCGGGCAGTCAAATATGACACATGTGGAGACCAGCTAAGTTTCCTGTCAAATGTAAGACCTAAAAATTTTGTTGTCTCCACGAATGGAGCACAACAGGACCAACATGTAAGGACGGTGGGAGAAACTATTTGTAGTGCCAGAAGTTAATACAGACCGTCTTCTCGGCAGAAAAAAGGAAGCCGCTGGCGACACTCCAGCAGTAAAGACGGTCAAGACAATGCTGAAGACAGTGCTCCAGGAAACACGTACGCTGCGGACTGCAATAGATGGTAAAATTGTCCACGAAAAGGGAGCCTGATACATCAGCTGGGAGGCAATCCATTATTGGATCGATCGCTATGGCGAAGAGAGCGACGCTCAAAACGGAGCCCTGTGGCACCCCATTCTCCTGGCGAAAGGTGTCTCACAGGACAGAACCCACACGTACCCTGAACTGTCGATCCATTAAAAAGGCACGAATAAAAAGAGGGAGGCGACCGCGAAATGGCACAGGTTGCAGGTGTTGGTTTGTTGTTGCTGGAGTAGGTGGGGATGCCGGGAAGCTGCTTCTGGACCCAGATGTAGTGATGGTGATGTGGAAATGGAGCAAGAGTGAGGGTGAAGGCACAGCAGACTGGTGCAAATGTCACAGCTGGCATGGTTGGCAGTGTTGGCAGCACTGGCAATGGAGCTGTAGTCCATGCTGGACAGATGTCATATGCAAATGAGCAGACATGTGGGAAGGCAGAGAGACAGAGAGATAGAGTGAACATGCGCATGCGCATTTGCATTTGTGGGAAGACGGATGGAGTCATCTGAGTAGTACGATAGGAGAGAAGATCAGTTCACGGCCGAAACATGTTTTGGAATAAATAACAATAACAAATTTCACTTTTATCTCAATTGAGTTCCATGGCAGTATTGCAATGGCCTCCCGTCTTGTTCACAGCACTACCGTATGTTACAAAGGTACTTCTCACTGACTTTCCTTCTTTTGAGTTCAACTCGAAGTCTGTACCATCGTATGTTATGGGACCACTGCTTTTCACAATATATATAAATGACCTAGTAGATAATGTCGGAAGTTCCGTGCGGCTTTTCGCGGATGATGCTGTAGTATACAGAGAAGCTGCAGCATTAGAAAATTGCAGCGAAATGCAGGAAGATCTGCAGCGGATAAGCACTTGGTGCAGGGAGTGGCAAATGACCCTTAACATAGACAAACGTAATGTATTGCGAACACATAGAAAGAAGGATCCTTTATTGTATGATTATATGGTAGCGGGATAAACACTGGTAGCAGTTACTTCTGTAAAATATCTGGGAGTATACGTGCAGAATGATTTGAAGTGGAATGATCATATAAAATTAATTGTTTGTAAGGCGGGTGCTAGGTTGAGATTCATTGGGAGAGTCCTTAAAAAATGTAGTCCATCAACAAAGGAGGTGGCTTACAAAACACTCGCTCGACCTATACTCGAGTATTGCTCATCAGTGTGGGATCCGTACCAGGTCGGTTTGACAGAGGAGATAGAGAAGATCCAAAGAAGAGCGGCGCATTTCATCACAGGGTTATTTGGTAAGCGTGATAGCATTATGGAGATGTTTAGCAAACTCAAGTGGCAGACTCTGCAAGGGAGGCCCCCCTGCATCGTGGTGTAGCTTGCTCGCCAGGTTTCGAGAGGGTGCGTTTCTGGATGATGTATCTAATATAATGCTTCCCCCTACTTATACCTCCAGAGGAGATCACAAATGTAAAATTAGAGAGATTCGAGTGCGCACGGATTCTTTCTGGCAGTCGTTCTTCCCGCAAACCGTACACGATTGGAACAGGAAAGGGAGGTAATGACAGTGGCACGTAAAGTGCCCTCCGCCACATACACTTGCGTGGCTTGCGGAGTATAAATAATGTAGATGTAGATTACTCATAAGTCTGGTTTCTGTCACTGGAAATCATTCATAGTGAAATCAAACTAGCCTATACTATTTGACACGAAAAAAGAAAACAGTTTATAGATATTGTAGCATCGTTTGTATGAAGCATTACACATTCACCCACCATGTTCCCCCCCCCCCCCCATGAACCATGGACCTTGCCATTGGTGGGGAGGCTTGCGTGCCTCAGCGATACAGATGGTCGTACAGTAGGTGCAACCACAACGGAGGGGTATCTGTTGAGAGGCCAGACAAACGTGTGGTTCCTGAAGAGGGGCAACAGCCTTTTCAGTAGTTGCAGGGGCAACAGTCTGGATGATTGACTGATCTGGCCTTGTAACAATAACCAAAACGGCCTTGCTGTGCTGGTACTGCGAACGGCTGAAAGCAAGGGGAAACTACGGCCGTAATTTTTCCCGAGGGCATGCAGCTTTACTGTATGGCGTGGAGAGCTGCATCAAACCAGTCTCAGGACTGAAGACCACAACGACAACAACACCATGTTCTAGTAAGAGTGAGAGGAAAACTATGATCTGTGATGTAAAACGCAAAACTTTCAAATGAGAGTTTAGAAGTGCAAACTTTTTCTTGCACTGGTGTCAAATGTTCCATGCCCCGTGCTCATGAAGATGATACACCAACTTTGTATCTTATTTATTAATTGAGTAGAACCTGCCAGTCAAGAGGACAATAGCAACATAGATTTTGTTATTTTTAATTTTTTCTTTTTTATATAAAGCTAAGACAACTCTAGGTTTTGAACTGTAACCTCCAAATTTGCTGCAAACAGTTGGCATTCTTAATGATATGTTTGTGATTCAGATATATTAGCATGTGATATCTGTAGTTATAGGTACAATGATAAATTTATGGTTAATATAAATAGCAATTTCGAAAGATTTCATGTATCATCATCTATTTCATTGTATACGTGATTGATTGAGTTGTCACGTGTGATGTGAAGTGTGGAGACACAGAAAGACCAAGTTTACAATTTGAGCTACAAATATTTATAACAACATAAACATTTCAGTGAATCATTTATAAGTTACAGTCATATTAAACAAAATTTCTTCCCACACAGTTAAAGAAACAAATTTTTGCCTCTCCTGATATATTTGTACAGATAAGTAAGGTCTTTCTTTATACTAGCTGTAAGCATCCTATGGTTCAGCAGATGCAGTTTTGAGCAGCATGAGAAGATTCTAACTTAAATAATAATGAAACGAGCATTGTGTGTGTGTTGCTAATTAACATGTCATTCAGTTCTGTAGGCACTTCATATAAACGTCATTTCTTCTGAATTCTTTCAAGTTAAGTGAGCATAAAAGATATGTCCTATCTCTGATATGGAGAGCTTTTGTGTGTATTTTTTCTGGACTACTGGACTTAAAGACTACAGCCTAATTATATAGAAGAGTAAAAATGGGTTAGGGAGCAGATTGGCGGGGTGGACGTAATTATGGCTGTAATGCGAATGTATTGCAAGTGGACAGGACAGGTAGCCAAGTGAATTAATGGTTGGTTGAACAAGGAAGGTTTCCTCGCATTCAAAGACACACGGTGAAAATATGGACATGAGGACTTCCTGTGGGATTTCAATTGAGAAACAAATACCTCTTCACAGGTCGTCCAATCTACACATCTAATTCAGCACCCTTCTGTAGCACCACATTTACACAACTACTGTTTTCATCCTATGTATGCTATTTGTTGTCCATGGTTCACTTCCACATCCGGTTACACTCCAGACAAATACTTTCAAACAAAGACTTTCCAGTAGTCAAAATTATAATTACGTGATGTAAATATACCTCATTCTTTTTCAGAGAAACGTTTTTATATACTGGCGCACTCCATTTTAATCCTCTCTAGTTTGGCCGGTGTCAGGTATGTTGCTGCCAAAACAGCAAAATTTGTCCAATACTAGTAGTGTGTCATTTTCCCCTCTTAATTCCTTGTGCATTACCTGCTGTAATTCGACTACATCCCTTTACCTTGTTTTACATTTTCCAGTGGTTTCTGTTTACTTGCATCCAGACTCATGCAGAGCATGCTGAGTGATTTGGCTAAGCCCTTAACCTCAGTACTTCTGAAGCCACTATACGGAAGTATATTAATTCACATGAAACAATGTGTTTACAGTAACCAGTCACTGTTTAATTTATTTCCTCAATGTGCTTCAAAGATTTAAACCTCAATATCAGGTGGATTATTTGTATTAATATGATGTGTGTATTGTGTTATGATTTTTTGCTAACCTGAGGCACTGCCTGTAGGGAAACAAATCACTATTTGGAACATGACACTGTGGGGATCTTTGACTAAAACCTAAACGTAAATCTAAATGTACACACAAAACTGTTGTTTTAGAATACCCCCGTTTACCACAGGCTAGTTTCTGTGTCACTATACATCACAATAAACTGACAAGATGATGTTTAGAGAGTGATAGACACAAAGACTGTACAGCAGAAACACTATTTCAAAATACTAAGAGCATACAGTAAAAACGCCCAGAATTTCTGAGTATGCGTTAAAGTATTTATTGTGCATATCTGTGGTTGAGTACATGAATAGATATTTTAGATTTAGTATTTCAAATGGTACATGAATCTTTTCTTTTAAATTTACATAACTTAAACTTTGTACTCATTTGTGTGTTCAGGTGACCTGTTACAAAAACGAAATGTGATAATTATATTGCTAAAAATGGTATAATTATACATAAATAACAATTTGGTTTGGGATTCGGAGACAGAGGACAAAAGGAGTGGCAGAAGAAGAGAGAAATACTGGTTATCCTAGAGCTATGGGTTTGCTAGGATTCCATCTGTTGCATGCTATAACCAACTAGGATGACAAGGGATCCAAACTGTTTTGTCATTTTAAGTAGATCTAGTGAGTACTGGAAGTATGCTAGTCAAATGTTCATACAGAAAATATTAATGAAACATGAAAATTACGAAATTCACGGTAAATATGAAGTGGAAGATAAAGGCAGTGTATATGTGTAAGAGAGAGAGATAGAGAGAGAGAGAGAGAGAGAGAGAGCAAGCTTGTGCAAGTGCATCGCAAATCTAATGGTGTAGGGTGCTGTTAAAACCAGAGATGACAGACACTGTTGTATATTTTGGCAATTAGGATGGACTCAGTCTGTTTTCTTTGATACACTACTGGCCATTAAAATTGCTACACCAAGAAGAAATTCAGATAATAAACAGGTATTCATTGGACAAATATATTATACTAGAACTGACATGTTATTACATTTTCACGCAATTTGGGAGCATAGATCCAGAGAAATCAGTACCCAGAACAACCACCTCTGGCCGTAATAACGGTCTCGATACGCCTGGGCATTGAGTCAAACAGAGCTTGGATGGCGTGTACAGATACAGCTGCCCATGCAGCTTCAACACGATACTACAGTTCATCAAGAGTAGTGACTGGCGTATTGTGACGAGCCAGTTGCTCGGCCACCATTGACCAGACGTTTTCAATTGGTGAGAGATCTGGAGAATGTGCTAGCCAGGGCAGCAGCCGAACATTTTCTGTATCCAGAAAGACCCGTACAGGACCTGCAACATGCGGTCATGCGTTATCCTGCTGAAGTGTAGGGTTTCGCAGGGATCGAATCAAGGGTAGAGCCACGGGTCGTAACACATCTGAAATGTAACGTCCACTGTTCAAAGTGCCCTCAATGCGAACGAGAGGTGACCGAGACGTGTAACCAATGGCACTCCATACCATCACGCGGGGTGATACACCAGTATGGTGATGACGAATACACGCTTCCAATGTGCATTCACCGCGATGTCGCCAAACACAGATGCGACCATCGTGATGCTGTAAACGGAACCTGGATTCATCAAAAAAAAAATGACGTTTTGCCATTTGTGCACCCAGGTTCAACATCCAGTACACCATTGCAGGCGCTCCTGTCTGTGATGCAGCGTCAAGGGTAACCACAGCCATGGTCCCCAAGCTGATAGTCCATGCTGCTGCAAACATCGTCGAAGTGTTCGTGCAGATGGTTGTTGTCTTGCAAACATCCTCATATGTTGACTCGGGGATCGAGACATGGCTGCACGATCTGTTACAGCCGTATGGATAAGATGCCTGTCGTCTCGACTGCTAGTGATACGAGGCCATTGGGTTCCAGCACGGCATTCCGTATTACCCTCCTGAACCCACCGATTCCATATTCTGCTAACAGTCATTGGATCTCGACCAACGCTAGCGATACGATAAACCGCAATCGCGATAGGCTACAATTCGACCTTTATCAAAGTCGGGAACGTGATGGTACGCATTTCTCCTCCTTACACGGGGCATCACAACAATGTTTCACCAGGCAACGCCGGTCAACTGCTGTTTTGTATGAGAAATCGGTTGGAAACGTTCCTCATGTCAGCACGTTGTAGGTGTCGCCACCGGCGCCAATCTTGGGTGAATGCTCAGAATAGCTAATCATTTGCATATCACAGCATCTTCTTCCTGTCGGTAAAATTTTGCATCTGTAGCATGTCATCTTCGTGGTGTAGCAATTTTAATGGCCAGTAGTGTATTTGTATATCTGCAGTGTTTCAAGGACGCCTAATTATCTGCCCAATCATGTTGCACATGACGAAAGATATGTTTAAGCCTTTACATATCGAGATATAAATAATCAAATATGAAATACTAACCACAAATGGTACTGTGTGGAAGATCTCATTTTATGTTTGTTTTATGTGCTGTGATTCTTCTGCAATTATTTGAGTTTTGCAGGGAGTATACTATGGAGGTGGTGTTTTATCATTTCAATTTATTGTTTATATTTATCTTCAGAGTGTTGTAGTTGGGTTGCTGTTCCTGTTGACAACCCACCAGAATGCTACCATTTTGTGGCCGTGGGATGACAGGAGGAATTGTGGGTGGCAGAGCAATTTTGAAGATTTCCAATAAATTTCAATTTGATGTCTATTATTCATTATTCTAATGGTCCCATCTAATAAGTTTACAGTGTCACTTACTTGGTTCTCAGCTGTGATCTTCATACCCTCTTTGGAGGTGCTGGAGGGTTAGTTAACTCATTGCTAGTTTATTGTGATGCGTATGACCCAGAAAGGAGCCTGTGGCCACTGGAGGTATTACATTTTAGTTATTTCATTTACATATTTAGATTTATGTTCAGGTTTTAGTCAGTGACCTCCACACAGCCATGTTCTAAAATAGGGATCTGTTTCTTTACACACAGTGCCTCAGGTTGCCCTAAAATCCTAACACAATACACACCTCGCATTAACACAAATAAATCCACCTGTTGACTCAAATATTTGTCTGGACTGTAGCCTTATATGGAAGTGAAACTTGGACAATAAACAGTATAGACAAGAGGAGATTAGAAGCCGTTTCAATGTAGTGCTGCAGAAGAATGCTAAAGATGTGGTGGGTAGTCTGAATCACCAATGAAGCGGTATTTGTTTTTGAACAACTCCATCGCTTTATTTTACCAATTTCATGTTTGAGACTAGTTTTGACCACTGCAACCAGCAATGATGCCTCATTCCAGATCGACATGAGGCAGATCCCAAAATGAATCGCAAAGACTGGAATATAAACACACAAAATAAAAACAATATAGTATGGCCACGGCACTTCTATACTATCACAAACAGTTTATCACTTGCCGACCCACAAATAAAATTCTCCAATGAAAATAATGGAGAAGATCATGATCGATAAAGAGATATATTATCTGAGAGGACACAAATTTATGGCACCACCTGCTTAAATGTACAGTCACTTTAACAGGAAACATCAAGAAGTAAAAGGACCAGTTAATTGGGTACTTGAGGAATGTGTTGGCAGTAGAGATTTTATACAGGGTCAAACCCTTGAATACTGTAGGTAGGTTCAAATGGATGTAGGTTGCAGTAGTTATTCAAAGATGAAGAGGATTGCACGACAGACTAGATTGGAGATATGTACGAAATCAGTCTTGGGAGTGATGACCACAACAATATCCAAGCAGCAGTAATTTAGGTATGAAAAGCCATCAGACTGACCAAAGGCAAGAATACCCGCATGCTGGCTGACCCTCTTTGAATTCCAAGCAGGTGCTTGTTCTTCTCCTGTTTATCTCTTACTTTCCGTTTCTCATCGTAAGTGAAGAATCCAACTACAACCTTTGGGTCCACCAAATTTGTATGTGTCTATTCTGCCTGAAAATTTCAGCAACTGTTACATTCCTTCAAATAACGAAACTTATACAGAAGTCACAAATGCACAAAGCCACAGAGAAAGGAACACAAAGTCTAAAGGAGTTTTGGACTTGTTTCACTTAAATAGTTCTGTCAACTTAGAGCAGAGTATGGAAGCCAGTCTGGAGAAAATACAAGAAGTAACAGCACACATGTTTAAATATTGCAGCACCACAACCAGCCGTGAGTAGAGAGAATAAGGTGGGAGGAGGAGTTTCCATATATGTCAAAAGTTATCACTGTGTAGAAAGCTTGGATACTAAAAAGTTTTGTCTAGAGCAATGTATAGAAGCATGTGCCTGTCAACTTAAACTGAAGGAGGGCTCTTGTAACAGTATATAGGTCCCCTTCAGGAAACTTTCATTTATTCCTGGAAAACTTGGATGCCTTGTTGTGTTATCTGTCAGATAGGGCAAAGCAAATTATTATTTGTGGGGACTTCACTGTTGATTCACTACTCGGGTAGTAAAGGACAGCAGCACATTGATACATAACACTTTTATAGACCAAGATAGGTTTAATAACATAAATTCTTGTCCTGTTGAGAATGGCCTTTCTGGTCATGGTGCTCAGCTACTTACAGTATATGACATAGCTCCATACAGTAATTCAAAACTACCCTCCAAAGTTGTACGTTCAATTAATGACTCAACAATTAGAAATTTCAGAGAAAATCTTCAACAGTTAGACTGGGATGAGGTGTACAAGGAACCCGATGCTAATTTAAAATATAACTTATTTCATGATACACTTGTAAGAGAATTTGAAAACTGCTTCCCCAAGAAAGTAGTTAAATCTAATTATAAGAAACCATGCAAAAAACCTTGGCTTATTAAAGGAATACAAATATCTTGTAACCACAAAAGGGAACTGTATCTAACAACAAGAAAGAGTAATGACCCAGAAACAGCCAAATATTATAAAAACTACTGTGCTGCATTAAGAAAGGTTATTAAAAAGTCCAGAAGCATGTGCATCATGTCTGAGATTAATACCTCTGATAACAAAATCAAAACAATTTGGAATATTATTACAACGGAGACAGGACAACCAAGAGTACAGGATGATGGCATCACCATCGAAGTGAATGGAAACTTCATAAACAACAAGCTGGAAGTCAAAAACATTTTGAATAATCATTTTTTAAATGTTGTAGAGAAAATAGGATCTAAATGTTCATTAGAAGAAGCAAGGCAGTTAATGGAAGAGGCCATACCAACACCATTTGACACAACTGAAATTCCACCCACCTCTCCTTCTGAAATTAGGAAGATAATAAACTCTCTCAAGAATAAAAGCTCACATGGAATTGATGGCATTTCCAGCAGGATAATAAAAGCTTGTTCCCAAGAAATAAGTGGGATTCTTGGCCACATATGTAATAGCTCTCTGAAGCAGGGTATTTTCCCAGATAGACTGAAGTATGCCACTGTTAAACCACTGCATAAAAAAGGGGATACGTCTGATGTCAACAACTACCACCCAATCTCTCTTCTGACTGCCTTATCCAAAATTGTTGAAAAAGTAATGTATTGTAGAGCAGCTTCACACCTTTGTAAAAATAAAGTTTTAACAAAATGTCAGTTTGGTTTCCAGAAGGGATTTCCACGGAAAATGCTATATATACTTTCACTAATGAAATATTAAATGCTCTGAGTAACCGGAAGTCACCCGTTGGGATTTTTTGTGATGTATCAAAGGCTTTTGACTATGTAAATCATGGAATACTTCTAGATAAGCTCAAGTACTGTGGTGTGAATGGGACAGTGCTCAAATGGTTTAATCATACCTAACTGGAAGAGTGCAGAAAGTTGAAATAAACAGTTCACATAATATCCAAAAAACTGGTGATTTGTCAAACTGGGGAAAATCAAGAATGGGGTATCGCATGGTTCGGTCTTGGGTCCTCTGCTGTTCTTAATATATATTAATGACTCGCCATTCTACATTTACAAAGATGTAAAGCTGGTACTTTCTGCATATAATACAAGTATAGCTATCACACCCGACAGACAAGAATTAACTGGTGAAATTGTAAACGATGTTTGTCAGAAAATCATTAAGTGGTTCTCTGCAAATGGGCTCTCATTAATTTTGACAAAACACAGTATATACAGTTTCACACAGTAAATGGAATGACACCATTAATAAATATAGACTTTGATAAGAAATCGGTAGCTAAGGTAGAATATTCAAAATTTCTAGGTGTATGCATTAATGAGGGGCTGAACTGGTAAAAACACACTGAGGATCTGCTGAAACGTTTGGGTTCAGCTACTTATGCTATTAGGGTCATTGCAAATTTTGGCAATATACATCTGAGTAAATTAGCTTACTATGCCTATTTTCATTCTCTGCTTTTGTACGGCATCATATTCTGGGGTAGCTCGTCACTGAGTAAAAGAGTGTTTGTTGCACAAAAGCATGTAATCAGAATAATTGCTGGAGCTCATCAAAGATCACCCTGCAGACATTTATTTAAAGAGCTAGAAATCTTCAATGAAGCCTCACAATATATACACTCCTGGAAATTGAAATAAGAACACCGTGAATTCATTGTCCCAGGAAGGGGAAACTTTATTGACACATTCCTGGGGTCAGATACATCACATGATCACACTGACAGAACCACAGGCACATAGACACAGGCAACAGAGCATGCACAATGTCGGCACTAGTACAGTGTATATCCACCTTTCGCAGCAATGCAGGCTGCTATTCTCCCATGGAGACGATCGTAGAGATGCTGGATGCAGTCCTGTGGAACGGCTTGCCATGCCATTTCCACCTGGCGCCTCAGCTGGACCAGCGTTCGTGCTGGACCTGCAGACCGCGTCAGACGACGCTTCATCCAGTCCCAAACATGCTCAATGGGGGACAGATCCGGAGATCTTGCTGGCCAGGGTAGTTGACTTACACCTTGTACAGCACGTTGGGTGGCACGGGATACATGCGGACGTGCATTGTCCTGTTGGAACAGCAAGTTCCCTTGCCGGTCTAGGAATGGTAGAACGATGGGTTCGATGACGGTTTGGATGTACCGTGCACTATTCAGTGTCCCCTCGACGATCACCAGTGGTGTACGGCCAGTGTAGGAGATCGCTCCCCACACCATGATGCCGGGTGTTGGCCCTGTGTGCCTCGGTCGTATGCAGTCCTGATTGTGGCGCTCACCTGCACGGCGCCAAACACGCATACGACCATCATTGGCACCAAGGCAGAAGCGACTCTCATCGCTGAAGACGACACGTCTCCATTCGTCCCTCCATTCACGCCTGTCGCGACACCACTGGAGGCGGGCTGCACGATGTTGGGGCGTGAGCGGAAGACGGCCTAACGGTGTGCGGGACCGTAGCCCAGCTTCATGGAGACGGTTGCGAATGGTCCTCGCCGATACCCCAGGAGCAACAGTGTCCCTAATTTGCTGGGAAGTGGCGGTGCGGTCCCCTACGGCACTGCGTAGGATCCTACGGTCTTGGCGTGCATCCGTGCGTCGCTGCAGTCCGGTCCCAGGTCGACGGGCACGTGCACCTTCCGCCGACCACTGGCGACAACATCGATGTACTGTGGAGACCTCACGCCCCACGTGTTGAGCAATTCGGCGGTACGTCCACCCGGCCTCCCGCATGCCCACTATACGCCCTCGCTCAAAGTCCGTCAACTGCACATACGGTTCACGTCCACGCTGTCGCGGCATGCTACCAGTGTTAAAGACTGCGATGGAGCTCCGTATGCCACGGCAAACTGGCTGACACTGACGGCGGCGGTGCACAAATGCTGCGCAGCTAGCGCCATTCGACACACAAAATTCAAGCTTTCGCAACAAACTGTTGCCTCATCAGGAAAGAGGGAAGGAGAGGGGAAGACGAAAGGAGGTGGGTTTTAAGGGAGAGGGTAAGGAGTCATTCCAATCCCGGGAGCGGAAAGACTTACCTTAGGGGGAAAAAAGGACAGGTATACACTCGCACACACGCACATGTCCATCCACACATACAGACACAAGCAGACATATTTAAAGACAAAGACTTCCTCAAATCCTGCCCTGAAATGAGATCCATCCTTCATGAAATCCTCCCCACTCCACCAAGAGTGTCTTTCCGCCGTCCACCTAACCTTCGTAACCTGTTAGTTCATCCCTATGAAATCCCCAAACCACCTTCCCTACCCTCTGGCTCCTATCCTTGTAACCGCCCCCGATGCAAAACCTGTCCCATGCACCCTCCCACCACCACCTACTCCAGTCCTGTAACCCGGAAGGTGTACACGATCAGAGGCAGAGCCACGTGTGAAAGCACCCACGTGATTTACCGACTGACCTGCCTACACTGTGATGCATTCTATGTGGGAATGACCAGCAACAAACTGTCCATTCGCATGAATGGACACAGGCAGACAGTGTTTGTTGGTAATGAGGATCACCCTGTGGCTAAACATGCCTTGGTGCACGGCCAGCACATCTTGGCACACTGTTACACCGTCCGGGTTATCTGGATACTTTCCACCAACACCAACCTATCCGAACTCCGGAGATGGGAACTTGCCCTTCAGTATATCCTCTCTTCTCGTCATCCGCCAGGCCTCAATCTCCGCTAATTTCAAGTTGCCGCCACTCATACCTCACCTGTCTTTCAACAACTTCTTTGCCTCTACACTTCTGCCTCAACTGACATCTCTGCCCAAACTCTTTGTCTTTAAATATATCTGCTTGTGTCTGTATGTGTGGATGGATATGTGCGTGTGTGCGAGTGTATACCTGTCCTTTTTTCCCCCTAAGGTAAGTCTTTCCGCTCCCGGGATTGGAATGACTCCTTACCCTCTCCCTTAAAACCCACCTCCTTTCGTCTTCCCCTCTCCTTCCCTCTTTCCTGATGAGGCAACAGTTTGTTGCGAAAGCTTGAATTTTGTGTGTATGTTTGTGTTTGTTTGTGTGTCTATCGACCTGCCAGCGCTTTTGTTCGGTAAGTCACCTCATCTTTGTTTTTATATATAATTTTTCCCACGTGGAATGTTTCCTTCCATTATATTGATATCATTAATTTGAATCCAACAATTACGTTTGTTATTGTCACTGTTGCATTTCAAAATCTTTTCTGTCGTCTTATTTTCCTCTTTCTGTTTTTGCCAGTAGTTTCACTTTGTATTCACTTTCTCCTTCTTACCGTAATCTGCTATACTATTTTATCCCGCCTATATATATACTCAATAATACGCAACCCACTTCCAAACCATAACCAAAAAGATATTTTTTTTTTGCCGCTTTCAGCACTACCGCCGCTATAATATCCACCGTTTCTAGTTCACAAACAGCTCCTTTCACCTTTTAAACAACCATTTCGGCCAGTTCTAATAACTTTCGCTTTATTTCCATTTCCGTTTTTCCCACATCACTGATCATTTTTAGCCGCTTCCCACAGGTTTTAACGCCATTATTTCTTCGTCAGACAATTGTTAGCCTCATTTTCATAATCTGCCACCACAATACCACTCCTTTTAATATACTACACGCAGTTTTTTCGAAATTTTCCCGAATTTCTCCGTCCTTTAACGTGTTTTGGCGGCAACACAACCACCTAACCTTTATGCACATCGTTGTCTACCAACCCAAGTCCAACATAGGCCAGCTGTAACCAACACCTTTTCGCCTTTTTTCATTCCAGATCTCCAGTTTCTTTCCGGTTCACCTTTATCTCTCCCCATATATTTTTATTTTCAATTTCATTTCACCTCATGTTACACTTTCCACCTTCTAATACCATGTCACCCTCACAACACCCCCACAATGACCCCATTAAGTTTTATTTACATTCCCTCCGCAAATATGCCTTCGCCCTAGCCAGATTACGTTCGCATATTTTATTTTCTCAGGCTTGTCTGACATTTGGCACTACCCCCAAAGGCCTCACTCTCAAAGTTCCCATCTCTGGCTGCAACCCTTCCTTCCATCAGTCCCTATACCAGTTCCAAACTGAACAATCCATTGCCCTCACCCACCTAATCCTTCACCTACACATCAACTCAGCCAATGAACACACCCGTCAACTCCTATCCTTAATAAAAGTCCTTAATCTTTCCTCTCCCACATCCACACCGGCTGTTCAGAGCATCCTCCTACAGGCCAACCGTAAATTAGAACAGCATGCCACCCTCCACCTCAAAAAACTATCCAATCTCCTGGTTTCCCACCTCCGGAAAGGCAACTCACTCACCCTTCACAACCTTTCCAGCAAACCTCAACCTCCTCTCATTGCACACAAACCCAGTCTCTCCCATCTACTCAATCTCCCACTTCCAGCTCCACTCCCTCCAAAACCTCAAAATTCCGATCAACACAATCTGGAACCACAACACCCTAATTCAGTAGTTAACATTTCCTCCAAACCTCTCTCCCAATCCGAAACCTCTGTCCTATCCAAAGGCCTCACCTTCAGCCCCACTCCCAGATTCAACCAAACAGCCCTCGTCAAAGATTTACTGTCCTACACTCGTACTCTCTGCTGGAAGTATCACTTTGCCACGAAGAAAAATGATCCTAATCCTACTCCTAATGATCCGACTCCTCAAGACACCATCCAAATTGAACCCTGCCTGGAACAGTTCCGTCCTCCGTCACAGCGGGACCCACCTCCTCTTCCTCAAAATCACCCTCTCCAAACCTTCCAGGAATTTCTGACTTCCAGCCTTGCATCTCAATCCTTCTTAAAAAACCTTAATCCTACACCCAACATCACCACTGCTGAAGCCCAGGCTATCCGTGATCTGAAGGCTGACCGATCCATAGTCATTCTTCCGGCGGACAAGGGTTCCACGACCGTGGTACTTGATCGTCGGGAGTATGTGGCTGAGGGACTGCGTCAGCTTTCAGACAACACCACATACAAAGTTTGCCAAGGTAACCCCATTCCCGATGTCCAGGCGGAGCTTCAAGGAATCCTCAGAACCTTAGGCCCCCTGCAAAACCTTTCACCTGACTCCATCAACCTCCTGACCCCACCGACACCCCGCACCCCTACCTTCTACCTTCTTCCTAAAATCCACAAACCCAATCATCCCGGCCGCCCCATTGTAGCTGGTTACCAAGCCCCCACAGAACGTATCTCTGCCTACGTAGATCAACACCTTCAACCCATTACATGCAGTCTCCCATCCTTCATCAAGGACACCAACCACTTCCTTGAACGCCTGGAATCCTTACCCAATCTGTTACCCCCGGAAACCATCCTTGTAACCATTGATGCCACGTCCTTATACACAAATATTCCGCACGTCCAGGGCCTCGCTGCGATGGAGCATTTCCTTTCACGCCGATCACCTGCCACCCTACCTAAAACCTCTTTCCTCATCACCTTAGCCAGCTTCATCCTGACCCACAACTTCTTCACTTTTGAGGGCCAGACATACCAACAATTAAAGGGAACAGCCATGGGCACCAGGATGGCCCCCTCGTACGCCAACCTATTCATGGGTCGCTTAGAGGAAGCCTTCTTGGTTACCCAAGTCTGCCAACCCAAAGTTTGGTACAGATTTATTGATGACATCTTCATGATCTGGACTCACAGTGAAGAAGAACTCCAGAATTTCCTCTCCAACCTCAACTCCTTTGGTTCCATCAGTTTCACCTGGTCCTACTCCAAATCCCATGCCACTTTCCTTGACGTTGACCTCCACCTGTCCAATGGCCAACTTCACACGTCCGTCCACATCAAACCCACCAACAAGCAACAGTACCTCCATTATGACAGCTGCCACCCATTCCACATCAAACGGTCCCTTCCCTACAGCCTAGGTCTTCTTGGCAAACGAATCTGCTCCAGTCCGGAATCCCTGAATCATTACACCAACAACCTGAAAACAGCTTTCGCATTCCGCAACTACCCTCCCGACCTGGTACAGAAGCAAATAACCAGAGCCACTTCCTCATCCTCTCAAACCCAGAACCTCCCACAGAAGAACCACAAAAGTGCCCCACTTGTGACAGGATACTTTCCGGGACTGGATCAGACTCTGAATGTGGTTCTCCAGCAGGGATACGACTTCCTCAAATCCTGCCCTGAAATGAGATCCATCCTTCATGAAATCCTCCCCACTGCACCAAGAGTGTCTTTCCGCCGTCCACCTAACCTTCGTAACCTGTTAGTTCATCCCTATGAAATCCCCAAACCACCTTCCCTACCCTCTGGCTCCTATCCTTGTAACCGCCCCCGATGCAAAACCTGTCCCATGCACCCTCCCACCACCACCTACTCCAGTCCTGTAACCCGGAAGGTGTACACGATCAGAGGCAGAGCCACGTGTGAAAGCACCCACGTGATTTACCGACTGACCTGCCTACACTGTGAAGCTTTCTATGTGGGAATGACCAGCAACAAACTGTCCATTCGCATGAATGGACACAGGCAGACAGTGTTTGTTGGTAATGAGGATCACCCTGTGGCTAAACATGCCTTGGTGCACGGCCAGCACATCTTGGCACACTGTTACACCGTCCGGGTTATCTGGATACTTTCCACCAACACCAACCTATCCAAACTCCGGAGATGGGAACTTGCCCTTCAGTATATCCTCTCTTCTCGTCATCCACCAGGCCTCAATCTCCGCTAATTTCAAGTTGCCGCCACTCATACCTCACCTGTCTTTCAACAACTTCTTTGCCTCTACACTTCTGCCTCAACTGACATCTCTGCCCAAACTCTTTGTCTTTAAATATGTCGGCTTGTGTCTGTATGTGTGGATGGATATGTGCGTGTGTGCGAGTGTATACCTGTCCTTTTTTCCCCCTAAGGTAAGTCTTTCCGCTCCCGGGATTGGAATGACTCCTTACCCTCTCCCTTAAAACCCACCTCCTTTCGTCTTCCCCTCTCCTTCCCTCTTTCCTGATGAGGCAACAGTTTGTTGCGAAAGCTTGAATTTTGTGTGTATGTTTGTGTTTGTTTGTGTGTCTATCGACCTGCCAGCGCTTTTGTTCGGTAAGTCACCTCATCTTTGTTTTTATATATAATTTTTCCCACGTGGAATGTTTCCTTCCATTATATATATATATATATATATATATATATATATATATATATATATATATATATATATATATATATATATATATATATATATATATAAAACAAAGATGATGTGACTTGCCAAACGAAAGCGCTGGCACGTCGATAGACACACAAACATACACACAAAATTCTAGCTTTCGCAACCAACGGTTGCTTCGTCAGGAAAGAGGGAAGGAGAGGGAAAGACGAAAGGATGTGGGTTTTACGGGAGAGGGTAAGGAGTAATTCCAATCCCGGGAGCGGAAAGACCCACCTTAGGGGGAAAAGAGAATGGGTACACACTCGCGCGCACTCACACACACACACACACACACACACACATCCATCCACACATACACAGACACAAGCAGACATTTGTAAATGCCATACAAATGTCTGCTTGTGTCTGTGTATGTGTGGATGGATATGTGTGTGTGTACGAGTGTATACCTGTCCTTTTTTCCCCCTAAGGTAAGTCTTTCTGCTCCCGGGATTGGAATGACTCCTTACCCTCTCCCTTAAAACCCACTTCCTTTCGTCTTTCCCTCTCCTTCCCTCTTTCCTTATGAGGCAACAGTTTGTTGCAAAAGCTTGAATTTTGTGTGTATGTTTGTGTTTGTTTGTGTGTCTATCGACGTGCTAGCGCTTTCGTTTGGTAAGTCACATCATCTTTGTTTTATATATATATAGTGTCATGTAATATTTTGTCTAATGTAATATCTTGTATAGACACCTTTTATTAACCTGACAGATGCCACATCATTACAAAGTGTCGTATTCATGACCTATGGAACAAGTACTAATCTAATCTAAACACAGCTATCAGCCATGTAATCTGGGTGCTGAGTGAACTGATTTCAATTGAATCAATCTCTCGTGTGTGTGCTGTTACTGTCGCTCCAATTGGCAGATGTGGATACACTAATTATGGCCTGCATCCGAATAGGGTGGGTAGTGAGAGAAACTGGGTCACCAGAAGGGTCCAATACCACCTGTCGGCTTCGACCCGTGACTTAAGTCTGTTGTGGTGTGTGACGTCACGATGGTGTGAAGTTTAGTTTGTGAGTGTTTGTAGATGTCTTCTCGTTCTGTCAGTGGTGCTCTCTGGTGGCGTGTTTGTGGGTTGTGGGTATGGTTTTGTTGTTGGGTTAGTGTCTGCTTGTGATGTGTTTGTAAGTGCCATACGGTTGCGGTTGGTGGTGCTCTCTGCTGGTGTTTGTGGGTTGTGTGTTGAACTGGGTTCATTTGAGTTGTTGACGTTGTCGGGTGTTGTTCTGGTTATTAGTGAATTTCTAGTGGAATATTCTGCAGTGAGCTGACGGTTTGGTTTTTGGTTATTTCTAAGTTAATGTAGTGTCATGTGTGGTTTGTCGTGTCTGAATTCTTTGGATTACTATTGTTCTTAAGGGCATTTAGTAAGATCTACAGGCCGAAGGTTAATTAGGTTTTTTTTTTTTTTTTTTTTTTTGTGGGGTGTCAGCTCTGGCTCTTGGGCAGGGGGGAGTTTGGTGAGGTAGTTGGGTGGGGGTGGTTGTAGATTTTGGTATTTGTTTTGTTGTGTTTTTTTTTACTTCTAGGGTGTGTATGGTTTTTTTTTTTTTTTTGTTTTTGATTAGTATTTGTTTCTTTGGTTTTGATTTTCGGGGGTGGGGGGGGGGGGAATTTTATTTGGTTGTGGTTTATTATGTTTATGAGGTTGTGTGTATAGTTTTGCGTGTGTGTGTGTGTGTGTGTGTGTGTGTGTGTGTGTGTGTGTGTGTGTGTGTGTGTGTGTGGTGAGTTGTCTGTTCATGTTTTTATCTGGTTAGATAATTTCTGGATCATGTGTGTGGGTGGTGGTGCTGCTGATATTGGTGAGTAGGTTTTGTGTGTTTTTGATGACCTGTAAGGTCAAGGGAAGTGTTTAGTTCCAAATTTGGTGTTTTCTTGTGGTTTTTGAGGCAGTGATGATTGTTGAGGCGGTTGTAGGTTTGGGTTGTATGAATTGGTATTGGTAGTATCTGTTGAGCTATATAGGTCAAGGGAAATGTTTGATTCGAGTGGATATTGTTTCTAGTTGATTTTGGAAAGGTTGTGGTCATTTTATTTTATCGTTTGTTTTAGTGGCTTGTGTTTATTTCTAGTTTGTCCCTACCCAAAAAACACAGATTTCCCCCCCCCCCCCCCCCCCCCCACCCCGCCCCTTGTCCTGTTAGTTTCATTATATTATCGGAGAAATATGTATTTGATGGTTTTTCGGTCTATTTTCGTGTTTGTTGTCATGTTTACGTAATGACATTTTAGTAGCGTTATGGGAGTTGCTGTGAATGGTCGTTTCCGCCATATTGGTGATGGCATTGGTCAAAGCACACAGGTGGAATCGGACGTTTCCGTTAACCCGAAAAACTAGTTGAGCATCTTGCAGGAAGCGTAAGGCAACACATCTTTTGGTTAGAGTCAGATTACAGACAGACAGCTTTGAGAGAAATTAGAACTGCATAGCATCGTAAACTATGGAATAGTTTCCAGGAAAGTTAAATGTTTGGTCCGTCAAAACATTAGGATGCTGAATAAAGAGTTACATGAGCTTCTTTTATGTTAGAAAGGTGTGTGAAATTTGGATGAGTGTTTTGTGCCACTCTCAACACCATGTACTCACGGTGATGGAGAAATAAGATATAAGGGATTATAGGCTAGCATCATATATGTGTACAGTTTACCTGGAAAAAGGAGGAGTTTTAACACAAAAGCAAAAATATGGAAACAAGGAGTTTCTTTGTAAATCGCAATGTAAAAGCGTGTGCTTGTCAGTTGTTACTAGATAATAATACACTTCTAATTATAACACTCCTCAGAGGTCTATGAGACTTTCAGTGATTTAAGAGAAATCTACATGAATTACTGAGCTATCTGTGAAACAAGCTGAACCAGTCATTAGTTTGTGACGATTTTAATACACTTCTTGAAGGATTCCGAGAGGTAAAAAGTACTATAATCATTATTTGGGTGTTTGAATCTGATTTTCGTAGTTAATTTTGCAACTTGTGAGCAGGAAGATAGTAGGAACCCAAATCAAAGCACATTTATTGACACAGCTCAGGCTGAAACAACTGATGTGCAACAAATTGTTAATTGAAGAGGGAAATTTATTTAAAGTCCATAATAGTTTAAGGTCATATTCAACAAAACTACTACATTTTAATGGCAGTCTAAAATATTCCCAGGAACACGTATGTTCTGACTAATAATGCAGACATCTTTAGCGCATTTCTGCACAGTAATGTATTATGGAATAATTGCATGCTTAAGTTAATAGGAAAGAGGTGAACTATTCATGCATCAATTATCTACTGAATGTACACCACATTTCTCATTTTAAGTCTTCAAAGCATTTATGTTCCTACAACTGTTTCACACTCACTCATTTTCATTGCTATCTGTATGGGGATAGATGAAATTATTTTTACTTTTTGTCCCATTTAAAAAATACAGTAGCTACAATAAAAATTAATTTTTATTTTAATAGTTACTGAACCTAGTATTCCTTTCACGGCATACACCAGGTAATTCCATTCATTTCTTTTATTGGAATACTTAAGTATCTTGTAGTGGTAAATTTATGATCACCAAGCTGGTGGGTCAGAATGTTTAACATTCTACTAATTAAACCCTAAAATTATAAGTATTCCTATAGTATTTCAGGCTGTTGTGATTTAGCAGCAATCGATAGTATGAATAAGATGTGCAAGTTACTGAAGCTATAAAATTAATTTTTCACTTCTCCTGTCTCCTAGGGGCATATTTCAAAAACATCTTCCTCTCAGCAACGGCCTTGCGTACAAGTATTGGTTTACAATAACAAAAGCTGGTTTAACTATCACAAACTCATTAGTTCCTTTGGTTTAAAATGGCTCTAGAATAAAACTATTCAATTAATCAGTGAAACTATAATTGGCTGACGCTATTACGTCTGCTGTGTGTTAAAGGTGAATAAATTTCGTAACTGTCCATTACAATTACATTTGGAAATGAAAAAGATGTTCATTTGCAAAACAACACAACTTTAGAAATCATCATCATCATCATCATCATTTAAGACTGATTATGCCTTTCAGCGTTCAGTCTGGAGCATAGCCCCCCTTATAAAATTCCTCCATGATCCCCTATTCAGTGCTAACATTGGTGCCTCTTCTGATGTTAAACCTATTACTTCAAAATCATTCTTAACCGAATCCAGGTACCTTCTCCTTGGTCTGCCCCGACTCCTCCTACCCTCTACTGTTGAACCCACGAGTCTCTTGGGTAACCTTGCTTCTCCCATGCGCGTAACACGACCCCACCATCTAAGCCTGTTCGCCCTGACTGCTACATCTATAGAGTTCATTCCCAGTTTTTCTTTGATTTCCTCATTGTGGACACCCTCCTGCCATTGTTCCCATCTACTAGTACCTGCAATCATCCTAGCTACTTTCATATCCGTAGCCTCAACCTTGTTGATAAGGTAACCTGAATCCACCCAGCTTTCGCTCCCATACAACAAAGTTGGTCGAAAGATTGAACGGTGCACAGATAACTTAGTCTTGGTACTGACTTCCTTCTTGCAGAAGAGAGTAGATCGTAGCTGAGCGCTCACTGCATTAGCTTTGCTACACCTCGCTTCCAGTTCTTTCACTATGTTGCCATCCTGTGAGAATATGCATCCTAAGTACTTGAAACCGTCCACCTGTTCTAACTTTGTTCCTCCTATTTGGCACTCAATCCGTTTATATTTCTTTCCCACTGACATTACTTTCGTTTTGGAGATGCTAATCTTCATACCATAGTCCTTACATTTCTGATCTAGCTCTGAAATATTACTCTGCAAACTTTCAATCGAATCTGCCATCACAACTAAGTCATCCGCATATGCAAGACTGCTTATTTTGTGTTCACATATCTTAATCTCACCCAGCCAGTCTATTGTTTTCAACATATGATTCATAAATAATATGAACAACAGTGGAGACAGGTTGCAGCCTTGTCTTACCCCAGAAACTACTCTGAACCACGAACTCAGTTTACCGTCAATTGTAACTGCTGCCTGACTATCCATGTAAAGACCTTTAATTGCTTGCAAAAGTTTGCCTCCTATTCCATAATCTCGTAGAACAGACAATAACTTCCTCCTAGGAACCCGGTCATATGCCTTTTCTAGATCTATAAAGCATAGATACAATTCCCTGTTCCACTCATAACACTTCTCCATTATTTGTCGTAAGCTAAAGATCTGGTCCTGACAACCTCTAAGAGGCCTAAACCCACACTGATTTTCATCCAATTGCTCCTCAACTAATACTCGCACTTTCCTTTCAACAATACCTGCGAAGATTTTACCCACAACGCTGATTAAAGAGATACCTCTGTAGTTGTTACAATCTTTTCTGTTTCCATGTTTAAAGATTGGTGTGATTACTGCTTTTGTCCAGTCTGATGGAACCTGTCCCGACTCCCAGGCCATTTCAATTATCCTGTGTAGCCATTTAACACCTGACATTCCACTGTACTTGATGAGTTCCGACTTAATTTCATCCACCCCAGCTGCTTTATTGCACTGCAATCTATTGACCATTTTCTCCACTTCCTCAAACGTGATCCTATTTCCATCATCATTCCCATCCCATTCTACCTCGAAATCTGAAACATTACTGACCGTATTTTCACCTACATTGAGCAACTCTTTAAAATATTCCCTCCATCTGCCCAAGGCATCCACAGGATTCACCAGCAGTTTTCCTGACCTGTCCAAAATACTTGTCATTTCCTTCTTACCTCCCTTTCGAAGACTGCTAATTACACTCCAGAATGGTTTTCCAGCAGCTTGACCCATAGTCTCCAACCTGTTTCCAAAGTCTTCCCAAGATTTCTTCTTGGATGCTGCAACTATCTGTTTGGCTTTGTTTCTTTCTTCAACATAACTTTCTCTGTCTACCTGAGTTCTAGTATGTAGCCATTTTTTATATGCCTTCTTTTTCCTTTTACAGGCTGCCTTGACTGTGTCATTCCACCAAGCTGTTTGCTTCCTCCTACTTTTACACACTACTGTTCCAAGACATTCTTTAGCCACTTCTAGTACTGTGTCCCTGTACCTTGTCCATTCCTTTTCCAATGACTGTAATTGACTACATTCAACTAACTGGTACCTTTCTGAGATCGCTGTTATGTACTTGTGCCTGATTTCCTTATCCTGACGTTTCTCCACTCTTATCCTCCTACATATGGACCTGACCTCCTACACTTTCGGCCTCACAATCCCAATTTCACTGCAGATTAAATAATGATCAGTGTCATCAAAGAATCCCCTGAATACACGTGTGTCCCTCACAGCCTTCCTGAATTCCTGATCTGTTATTATATAGTCAATGACAGATCTGGTTCCCCTGCTTTCCCAAGTATACCGGTGAATGTTCTTATGTTTAAAAAAGGAGTTTGTGATTACTAAGCCCATACTGGCACAGAAATCCAAGAGTTGCTGCCCGTTCCTGTTGGCCTCCATATCCTCTCCAAATTTACCCATAACCTTTTCATACCTTTCTGTTCGATTTCCAATCCTGGCGTTAAAATCACCCATGAGCAGAACACTGTCCTTGTCCTTTACTCTAACAACTACATCACTGAGTGCCTCATAAAAACTATCCATCTTACCTTGATCAGTCCCTTCACAATGCGAATATACTGACACAATCCTAATTTTCTTGCTAGACACTGTCAAATCTATCCACATCAGTCGTTCGTTTACATACCTTATTGCAACTACGCTGGGTTCCATTTCTTCCCTGATGTAAAGCCCTACTCCCCATTGTGCTATTCTTGCTTTGACTCCTGACAGGCAGACCTTGTATTCTCCCACTTCCTCTTCTTTCTCACCCCTTACCCGAATGTCACTAACAGCTAAAACGTCCAGCCCCATCTTACTTGCAGCCTCTGCCAGCTCTACCTTCTTCCCAGAGTACTCCTCATTGATATTAATAGCTCCCCATCTCATTACCATTTGTTTGCCAAGTTGTATCTTAGGAGTCCCTGGTTTGTCAGTTAGAGGTGGGACTCCGTCACCTCCAAAGGTCCGAGGCATTTTGCTCTGATTGTTGCTAGCATCATATTTAAAGTACCAGGGAAGCAGATTGCTAGCCTTACTTGCCCCGAGTCCCATTGGGTTTTAACCCTAACGGCTGAGGGACTAACCAGTGGATTTGGTAGTCTTTGCCGTATGAGCACAAAGGTGACCACGACTCAGAATATGTCCGAGATGCCCAGCCTTCTTCCAAAGTAACTGGTATCCCGACTGTCGGGACCACTTACTTGGCCACTCATACGTTGCTCGTGGTTCATGAACTAGGACATGGCTACAGGAACCCACACCATGAACCACTTTAGAAATATTACTGTTAATCACAACACACAAAATGCATATGCTGGAGTGGAGTAATATACACACGACACCTTCTCATCTGTGGCATTCCACTTCTTGAATTGCTCGAAAGCAATTTTATTTTTAATTTAAAAACTTAACATCTCCTCTAATATGACGTTCATTACTTGGCATGTGTTCCGGTACCGCAATATATTACACATGTTGAAGGTCTATTTGCACTTGAGATAGTTTACTGCAACAGCCTCTTACACAACAACTGTAAAATAACGAGAAATCAACTATACTGTTCTCATTATATTTGATTTCCTTTCACGTTTGTCTCGTTTCGTTTTAATTCGTTACTTCCCGTGATGTTACACTGAACAGAAATAAACAAATAAGAAAAGCATTCTTCAGGAACTGCACGCTACAAGTTGAAACGAGATTTTGTTTTGCTGGCTCAGTTACTGGTGACATAATTTTGTGTTTTACCAACACGTGTTCACCTGTAAAAGCACCAATACTGTACCTTACGAATTTAACCTCAACATTCTGCAGCTAGTTACGTCACGAGCTGTACAAGTAAAATACTTCACGTCTTTGCTACGTGACATACTAGGCGGGGAATCTTACATATTCCAATATACGTCAATGCGTGAAAATTGCTCTTACTCCACATAATGCAGTTGCTTTTGTGTTCTGCCAGTTTGCTCTGCAGAAGTTCATCAGCCATATTCTTCTTCTTGCTGCTTCCCTCTCTTGTTGGCTTCGAAAGTTCAGCTAAAAGCTCAGCATTGTTGACTTATTCAAGACAAAAATACACAGTACTTGCTATTTTAAACGAACAACGTACACGACCAATGTGGCTACAAATGCCACGAAGTGCAGTCAGCTGTACGCCGTGCGTATGTAATGACAGCCATACTTTCGCAGGCAGTGACACTTCGTGCTGCCGCCCGCAGCTGCTGCCCTCTCGCGCCGCTCCTCTACACTACGTGCAGCCGGCCAGGTGTGGAATCTCCGTCATTAAACGCCGTGCACTTTTCTCCATTGGTCCACCGTAGCAGTAACGCAAAAGCAACAAACAGATAAAAGCTAAGGTGAGTTTTTACATTAACGGAAATTGAAGATAGTGATTGTCGACTGGATGGGCAGGCAAGGACATAATTAGGAGAGTAAGAACGACGTGGCGTAATCGGTAGTGTTTCCAACACTATATGATCGCACCAAACCTCCGCTTTGTCCGAAAGGGAAGCACTACGATTGTGTGTTCAGACTTGCAGCAGTGCAAGAACTGATCAGAAGCTGTGTCCGGGTGCACATTATGAGTTGCTGTGGTGAGACAGGCATATGCACGAATGAGTCTGAGAACTTAGTTAAGTGGTGGTCTTCTTACCCCATTACCACTAGGCCCATCGCTTGTATCTGTAGTTCATTCAATCCATAGACATTTAGACACGAATATACGTTACGGTGTCCCTCAAAAATTGGTATACTGTTAATATACCGTACTTTATAAACGTTTCCCTATCCTTCCACGATTTATTGCTTCCTAAAATTCTGTGCCTCAATCAGATTCATAGACACAGACTTAAGCTTCTGCGTCTTGCAAAAATTAATTAGTTAACCAAGAAACTCATATAATTTTAGCCGATATATTTGGCTTTTTTTTTTTTTTTTTTTTTTTTTTTTTAAATTGTGATTTCATGCTTCCCCATATGGGCAGGGGAGGGCTGTCAGCAGCACAATCCGCCGCTCTTCAGCCGAGTGACATGACAACTAAAAGAAGAATAAAATAACACATACATAAGGAGGTAAAAAAGGGGAGGTAAAAATACACTGACATGTAGACGTTCATTGGGGACAGTTAAAAAAGTCACCAGAAAGTTAAAAAAACACAGTTGGCGATTCTTAAAACACAGAGAAGACACTGGATGCGCATGCACAGGTTAAAAGTTGGCCACAGTATTAAAAACACTCCGAAACAACACACTTAAAACCCACTGGGAGCACACACGACGAAGAATAAAACTACCAGGCGGGACCTGCCGAGGGAAAGGTCAGAGAGGATGGAAAAGGAGGGGAGAGCATGGGGCAGCTGGGGAAGCGGCGGGATGAAGAAAGGAGGGGCAACCGTGTGTTCACGAAGAGGCAGGAGACACATGGGGCGGGAGAGGAAAAGGGAAGACAGGGCAGGAGGGAGCGCAGAGACACTGAAAGAAGGCACAAGAGATGGACGGGGAGTAGGAGGGGAAATCCGCTCAGAAGGAGGGAGGGGAGGAGAGGGAGCCCTGAGGAGGAGGCAGGAAGAGGGGGTTAGAGTTGGTAGGAAGGGTAGATGTCAGGGCGAAGCTCATCATCCAGGAGTGGTAGACAGTGGAAGTTGTGTTGGGAAAGGAGATGGAGGGTGTGGAGATGGAGAGAGGGAGGGACACAACGGTAAAGGCGCGGCAACTGGTTGGGAGTGGAGAGGAAGGGAGACACCAGGGGGTGAGGGGGATCAAGGCGGCGGACAATATATAGTGTGCGGATGTGTTCAAGGAAAAGGAGAAGGTGGGGGATGGGGATGAGGTCATAGAGGATGCGCATGGGGGACGGAAGGCGGATGCGGAAGGCGAGGCGGAGTGCATGGCGTTCGAGGATTTGGAGGGCTTTATAGAACCGGGGAGGGGCGGAAATCCAAGCGATGCTGGCATAACAAAGGATGGGGCGGATCATGGATTTGTAGGTGTGGAGGATGGTGGAAGGATGCAGACCCCACGTCCGGCCGGACAGGAGTTTCAGGAGGCGGAGGCGATTGTGAGCTTTGTTTTGGATGGTAAGGAGATGGGGAGTCCAGGTGAGGTGGCGGTCGAGTGTGAGGCCAAGGTATTTGAGGGTAGGAGTGAGGTGGATAGGACGGCTGTAAATGGTGAGGTAGAAATCATGGAGGCGGAAGGAGCGGGTGGTGCGGCCTATGATGATCGCCTGGGTCTTGGAGGGATTAACATGGAGGAACCACTGGTTGCACCAAGCGGTGAATTGGTCAAGGTGGGTTTGGAGGGTACGTTGGGACCGTTGAAGGGTAGGATAAAGGGCTAGGAAGGCGGTGTCATCAGCGAACTGGAGAAGATGAACAGGAGGGGGAGGTTTGGGCATATCAGCAGTGTACAGGAGATAGAGGAGAGGGGAAAGGACAGAACCTTGGGGCACGCCGGCAGAGGGGTAGAAAGTACGGGAGTTGGAATTGTGGATAGTCACATAGGAGGGATGATGGGAGAGGAAGGAAGCAACGAGACGGACGAAGTTGATGGGGAGAGCATAGGTCTGGAGTTTGAAAAGGAGCCCGGGATGCCAGACACGGTCATAGGTGTTCTGGAGATCAAGGGAAACAAAGATAGCAGAGCGACGGGAGTTAAGTTGGAGGGGAAGAAGATGGGTAAGGTTAAGGAGCTGGTCGTCAGCAGAGAAGGAAGGCCGGAAGCCACTTTGGGTAAGAGGAAGGAGGCGGTGCTGGTTAAGGTAGCGGTGGATACGGCGAGAGAGGATGGCCTCAAAGACCTTACTGAACACGGAGGTGAGGCAGATGGGACGATAGGAAGAGGTAGCAGAGGGGGGTTTGTTAGGCTTAGGGAACAGCAGGACACGGGAAGTCTTCCACAGGTCAGGGTAAAATCCAGTGGAGAGGAGGACATTGTACAGGGTAGTAAGGACAGACAGGAAGGATGGAGGGGATTCCTTGAGGTGACGGTAGGTGACGCCATCATGACCAGGGGCGGTGTTGCGTTTGGAGCGGAGGACGAGTGTGATGTCTTGCGTGGTGATGGGAGTGTTGATGTCGGAGGGGGGTAGCCGATCCAAGTACTGGAAGCTAGGGGCGAGCGGGGGGACAGAGGTGTCGGTGCGGTCAAGGACAGTGGGGAAGAGGGAGTAATCAAAATGGGGATCGTCAGGAATGGAGAAGACCTCGGACAGGTGGGAAGCAAAATCGTTAGCCTTACTGAGGGTGTCGGGAAAGGGTCGATCGTCATGGAGGATGGGGTAATGCGGGGTGGGATGGCTACCAGTAAGGCGGTGGAAGGCTGACCAGTACTTGGAGGAGTTGACCGGGAGGGTGGAGTTGAGGCGTGTGCATGTCTGACACCAGTCCCGGCGTTTCTTTGCTGTAAGGAGGTTCCGGATATGTCGCTGTAATTGCCGGTGGCAGGTGAGAGTATCCCGGTCACGTGTGCGGAGGAAGGAGCGGTAGAGCCTGCGGGATTCACGCAGAAGAAGGACGGCCTGTGGAGGAAGCGTAGGGCGGTGAGGGTGGATGAGTTTGATAGGGACATGAGCCTCCACAGCGTCAGTGATGGTCTTCTGAAGGAAGGAAGAGGCATGGGTGATGTCCTCAGGGTGGTGGAAAGTGAGGGGGTGGCTTTCGACCTGTAAGGCAATGGATTCCCGGTAGGCATCCCAATTGGCACGGTGGTAGTTACGGACAGACTTTGGAGGGGCAGGTGGGCGGGTGGCTGCAGTGGCAGGATGGGTAGAGGAGATGGTGAGAAGGACAGGGAGATGGTCACTACCGACGGGATCGAGGACATCAACGGCAATGCGACCAAGGAGGTTGGGGGAAGCGAGGATAACATCGGGGGTGGAATTACTTTCAGGACGGGTGTGCTGTGGGAGAGGAACAAGGTCACCATGGAGGGTGGCAAGGAACTGATGCCACCGCCGAAGGGTGGCAGGGTCACGGCTGTGGATGTTGAGGTCAGCAGCGACCACATAGGTGGAGAAGGTACGGTCAACATGGGAAGTGAAGTCAAAGGGGAGAGGAGCTGCGGGGCGAATATAGATAGTGGCACAGGTGACGGTGAGGGAGGGAAAAAAGAGGCTGAGGAGAAGGTGTTCGGTTGGGTCATTGAGGAGGGGTTGTGGCCGGACAGGGAGATGCCTGAGGTGGCCGATAGCGACCCCGCCTCGAGCTAGTAGGGGAAGGGGATTGTCAGTGCGGTGAAGAAGATAAGGGGAAATGCGGACCACATGGTGGGGTTGGAGGAAGGTTTCATTAAGGATGAAGGAGTCAACCTGGTGCTGGGAGAGGGTATGCATGAAGAGGCATTTGTTTGCAGGGAGGGAGCGAATGTTGAGGTAGAGGAGACGATACTGTTGACGAGCCATGGGGTTGGGTGTGGGAAGGGGAGAGAGGGGCTTAAACGAGGGTGTCTAGGCGGGTGAAGGTAAAGTGGGCCTGGTTGTGGGAGTATGTGGCGTAGGTGCTTAAGTGGAAAACAGAGCGGGCAGCGAGGGAAATCTGCTGGAGTGTGTGGGGGCGCTGGAAGGGGTGGATGTTCTGCAGGACGACGGTGAGGAACCGGATGATGTCTTCTGCTGTAGGGGGAGGGCGGAGGGAATTGTTAGGGTGGATAGGTGGGTCAATGGGGCGAACGGGGACAGTGAGTTCAGGGTTGGTGGGAGGGTGCTTGGCTTTGCATTTGGAGGAATAGGTGGGGTGAGGTTCATTGCAGGTGTTGCAGGATGGGAAGGAGGCGAGGTTGGGACACTGTTTGAGGAAGTGGGAGGCTTTACAATGGGGGCAAGTGGGTGGGTTCTTGCAGTGTTGGGTGAGGTGGTCATTGTACAGAAGACAACGCTGGCAGTGGTAGGATTGAGGAGGGGAATGGGACGGGTCAACAGGGTGGCGGCGGTTGAAAATCAGGGCTCCCTGCTTGAGGAGGTGGTCGATGGAGGAGGCGGACTCTGTAAAGATACACATGAGGAAAGTAGGGCCAGAGGAGTTGCAAATATGGCGGGCAGAGCGGACTACCAGGGAGGGGTGGGCATTCAGTTCTGCCAACACCTCAGCCTCCAAGACCACAGGGCTGAGATTTGTGATTACGGCAGTGAGGGTCGGCGGACGACGAGGCGGTTGGGTTTGACGAGGAGAGGAGGAAGTAAGGAATGGGGTGAGGGATGCATGGGGCCCAAAGGTGATGCGGGGAAGGCGCCGGAGGAGACCAGTATGGAAGGACGGAGAGGGAGACTTGATGAGAACAGAGTCTCTGCGAGGGATAAGTTGGGTGATGGGTGCACTGGGGATGTACTTCCTGATTTCAAGGGTGAGGGTGCGGGCATCCAGGAATTTCGGATCAGGGTTGGCTAGGACAAAGGTATACAGGGAGGGGGCTGGAGAGGAGGGAGGTGGGGTGGTATCCATAGCGGGGTCAGTGGGAGGTGGGGCGGGCAGTGGCTTTTTGGAGGAAGGAGTAGAGGAGAGGTCGCCACTGGGCCGTTTGGAAGATTTTTTGGCAGGTGTTGCCTGGGAGGAGGGATGAGGGACTGGATGGATGGGGAGGTGGTGGGAGGCAGGGCCCTCCTGTGAGGCAGTAGCACCGGATGAGAGGGTAGGGCGCTCTGTGGTGGCGACTGTGGCGCGGCGGGCGGAGACTCTGGCAGGGGAGGCAGTGGTAGTCGCAGGGGGGAGAGGGGGAAAGTCGTCTTGGCGGGCGACAGGAGCAGGAGGGGGGTTGGGAGCAGGGACAGAGGCAGGAGCGGGAGAAGCAGCAGAGGCAGTAGCAGGGGTAGGAGCAGGAGTGACGTACAGGTGGGGATACATCGATGGAGAGGAGATAGATGGGGAGGAGACTGTGAGTAGGGGAGGTGCATGAGACGGGTGAATCCCAGAAGAAGCACTCCATGACGTTACAGTGGGGGTAGGTGAAGGAGAGGTGTAGATGATGGTGGTAGTTGGAGCGTCCATGATCGCAGGCGGCAGCGAACACCTAGAGACGGCGGCAGAGGCGGCGGCGGCAGAAGTGGCGAGCACCGAGAGACGGCGGCAGAAGAAGCGGCGAGCACCAAGAGACGGTGACAACGGCGGCGGCGGCGGCTGAAGAAGAGGCGACCAGGTGGCGGCGGCAGAAGAGGAAGCGGCGAGCACCGAAAGACGGCGACAAAGCGGCGGCGGCGGCGAACAGACGACGGAATCGGCGGCGGGGAGCAGTGACGGCGTGCAGACGGGCAACAACGCGACAAGCACGGTTGGGGCTCTTCCAAGTCGAAGATACACCCTGAGAGTAGCCCAGGCAGTGCGAGTCCTCGATGAGGAAGTGAGGGAATCCAACCCTCGAAATCACCTTGTGATGCTGCGGTTGGTAAATATGTAGAATAGGTTACCACAAACATTTGTGAATATGAAATATTTTCAACCGAAATAATGTAAAGGTATTGGCTCTTATAGCAATTCCATTAATAAAATGTGTTCAAACAGTTCATGTCGCGCAGGAGATGTTAGTTATTTCTGATTTTTTCTTGTGAAACTTCCAAATGCGAAATGGGTGAAGTAATATGCGATAGGCTCTCGATCGCACTTCTTGCTTGGCGTTGCCGACAGATGGCAGACTGACACATCGCCTTCATACTCACGCAAAAGCTCCAGAGCGCAAAGCAGAATGCATCTCAACTCACCATGCTGCCCACTTCTGACTTTCCAGGAAAACGGCTTCCGCGCGGAAGAACGAACTTACGTGTTTTAAACCCACATTTATGCAACAGGTTAGATCGGCAAAGTTTCACAAATGGGCACATAGTAAGAGAAGTGTAGGCGGGACAGAGTCTGTAAGGATTCAACGTTCACCTTTTGCATTATAAACAACACACATACAGTACTTGATCTCCCCCCCCCCCCCCCCCCCCCCCCCCGCGTCCTTTTGTACTCCCCTCCTCTGCCTTCACCACTCCCTGGCACGTCTGCTCAGCACTCCCCCCCCGTCCCCCCCTCTTATGTATCCTCATCTTCTATTGGCTCCTTTCCCCCCTCCCCCTCCCCCTTCACTTTTCTTCTCCTTCCCCCACCCCTTTTTCCCGTCATCTGACCAGTTTCCCCCCCACCTGCTCTCGGGTGTGGTATGTCATATTTGTGCCAATTTTTTAGTGCAGTGTTTAAGGGAGTGTTCAGTGTTGTGCGTCTTTCCACAGTGTTGCGAACAGAAATCATGCTGTCGCTGGGTGTGCTTTTTATATCTCTTGTGAACAGAAACCAGACTGTTGCCGTGTTTTTTAATTGTCTGTCTATTATTTTTCTGCTTCCTGTGTATTTTATTAGCATCATCCACCCTGTGTTTTATGTTTTAAGCTCCAGTTTTTTCTGCCATTTTACCTTTAAGCCACCGATTTTATCGCCAACTGCTATTATTTTTTAATTATCTTCATCTTTGTAAAACAAATTCTGTAGGCTGAAGAGCGGCGTAATAAGCTGCTGCCAGCCCGCCCCCTTCAGGGGGAATCGAAACTCAATAAAGTACATCCCGCAGCAGTCTAGAATTTCTTAAATTTATTTAGCAGCTTATGATGTACATCTATGGAGTAAGTCCAAGTACATATTTGCTTTGTCAGTTTTCCAATAAACTACATTTTACTTACTGATTCTAACTATAATTTTGTTAAGATAACTAATAAATTTTAGTCACAACATTTCTGGAAATTAACATCATAGTTACAAAATTTTAGATACTGTAAACTGAACGGATTTTATGAGGCATACGTAATATATGTACCTAAATTACAGAACATTTAATTGCAATAATTCTGTTCTATTGGTCCATTATTTTGTATATACGGTATTTCTCTGAAGAAGAGAAATTTGTTAACATCAAGTATAGATTTAAGTGTCAGGAAGTCGTTTCTGAAACTATTTGTATGGAGTGTAGCCATGTATGGAAGTGAAACGTGGACGATAAATAGTTTGGACAAGAAGAGAATAGAAGCTTTCGAGATATGGTGCTACAGAAGAATGCTGAAGATTAGATGGGTAGATCACGTAACTAATGATGAAGTATGGAATAGAATTGGGGAGAAGAGGAGTATGTGGCACAACATGACAAAAAGAAGGGACCGGTTAGTAGCACATTTTCTGAGGCATCAAGGGATCACAAATTTAGCATTGGGGGGCAGCATGGAGGGTAAAAATCGTAGTGGGAGACCAAGAGATGAATACACTAAGCAGATTCAGAAGGATGTGGGTTACAGTAAGTACTGGGAGATGAAGAAGCTTGCACAGGATAGGGTAGCATGGAGAGCTGCATCAAACCAGTCTCAGGACTGAAGACCACAACAACAATGGTATAATACAGCCACATGGCACATACATATTCTAGATCCTGTTTTGTTTACAATTATAAAAAAATTAACAGCAATAATACTGTAGAAAAACGAAATCTTTAGATAAATAAATGCTGTTAAGAAGTTAAGACATTTTACTTTCTCTTTTTCTCTATACTTGTGTACATTTTTTTTAGTGTACTATGCCTGTTTGTTCCAGTTATTTTCGTTTGAAATAAGTTCTGTGATTGAATATAAAGGGGTTTGTGATAGCAGTTGTTTCATTGACTGTTTAAACTTATCCTTCGATTTGGCATTAGTGATGTGTGCCATGTAACCACTGCGTCTCTCATATTGAGTTGTGTTATGCTGCGGAATTCTTAATTTCTTGCAGTTTCTGTTTTATAAACATAACTAACTTAGGTACAAGATTCCGCACTGCTCACGGTCTTCATCTGAATCAACTCGGAAAGAAGCATGTGAGTAATGAAATCATATAAGTAGCCAATGAGTTAGGCATAGCAAAAATCGATAGTTTTAAGTCAATACCACTTAGATTTAGGAAAAACTCTTTTTTTAGAGGTAGCAAAGAAGGGCCGAGAGTAACAGGTTTGCCCAGATTCACACTGGACGACCAGATTAAAGATACGAGTAATATAATAAATGTCAGTAACACTAGAAAGAAGAATAGTAGTAATGACGATTGCCCTCATAAAAAAAAAAAAAAAAATTACTCACCAGCTTTGTCTCAAAAGATAGGTTAGCTCAATATTGAAAGTATAAGAGGAAAACAAGTAATTTTAAACGAATTTGCAAATGAGAAATTATTTGATGCGTTATGCCAAAGTGAGCACTGGTGTAAAGGAAATGAAATATCTTTTCATGTACTAGATGTTTTCCTCTTAGCAAATAGCTTTAGCACAGAGCAGCATATTCATGGGGGTGTATCAATTTACATTAAGAACGAATTAATAAATGGTACTAATGAACTAGATCTATGATTTCTGTGCAGTGAGATACGTTTTGAAGCCACAGGTCATTTAAAAATTGCTGTTGTATCTCTTTATAGATCACCAGACGGAAGTCTACTAATATTTTTTAGAAAAACTTGAGATTTTACTAGATTTCTTTCGTAGTCCTCACTGGAAGAAATATAGTATAGTTATTGATGGTGACATCAATGCTGCATTTGATGTAAACAAAGACGTGCACACCATAAATGAATTTAAAAACCTGTTAGGACAATTCAACTTCATTTTTACGAACTGCAAACCCACAAGACAGTCTGCTTGTCTCGACAACATACTTACAAATGTCAATAGAGAGTTACTATCTTCAGGTGTAGCTGTCTTCAATTTCTCGGACCATGACTCAGTTTGGGTAAAAATAGGTACAGATAGGCATAATATGGACTATAAGGAGTTTAAAGAGCCTAAAGTAGTCATCACAAGACAGTTAACGCAAGAAAAATTGTCTAATTTCATGGTCTCACTCAGTAATTGTGATTGGTCACATATGTTTAACAATAATGCCCAGGGCTCTGCCAATACATTGTTCGACAGAGTTTTTCATTCTTTCTTAAATATATTCAAGACCAACTGCCCTCAATATAAATGTAAAGTTAACACTAAAAGTAACAGTAATAGACATAGGGATAAGAATCCATGGTATACCGCTCAACTAGCCAATGTGAAAAGGAGGTTGTTGTTGTGTAGATATTCTTACAGACTTCAGAAAACTGATATGGCTAAACAAAGGTAATCAAGCGCACAAAAGGAATATAAGTATGCTTTAAATGAGGCCAAAAAACAACATAATCTAGTCAGCATTGAGTCATAAAAAAATAAATGCAAAAAAAAGCATGGACTATAATAAATTCAGTGGCCAAAAGCAAGCAGAAAGCTGTGGTAGAAATTTCAGCAGATGAGTTTAATAACTACTGTATAAAATCTGTTTACCAAATTAGGGAAAGCATTGGGAGGCCGCAAGAAACTGTAGCTGATCTCATTAAATATCATAATGTAGACTACACCCTGAAAGACAGATTCCTTTTAACAGAGGTCTCACCAGATGTTGTTTGAACGATTGTAAATAATTTCAGGCCCTCTGACAGTGAAGATATATATGGTATTGCTTGTAATATGTTAAAAAAAGATAATTGGACACATAGTATACCCTCTTACTAAATGTATAAACAGATGTCTAATTGAAGGAGTATTCCCAGATGTACTGAAATTATCCAGGATAGTACCCATTTACAAGAAAGGAGAGAAAAACTGCCCAGCTAGCTATCGCCCAATATCTCTGACACCTATTTTACCTAAAGTTTGGAATCCATCATCAACTCCCAGTTGTGTGATTATCTGACATATAATAACATTATTACTGTGGTACAATTTGGCTTTAGGAAGGGCAAATCCACAGTCCATGCCATTTACTCCCTAACTTAAAAGGTGCTTAATGCTTATGAACGAAATTTTGCTCAGGTTAATTTTTGTGATCTTAGCAAAGCCTTCGATTGTGTGGAGCGTATTTCACTCCTCAGCAAACTAGTTTGTTATGGAATCACAAACAGTGAAGTTGGAAATATCTTCCAATCCTTTCTCAGCAACCGTAAACAAATTGTTTGTATTGGTAAACAGAGATCACAGCTAGCTCAAGTTAAGTGCAGTGTGCCACAAGGCTCAGTGTTAGGACCTCTGCTATTTATCCTAAGGACAAATAATCTACCATTTTACATAAATACTCACTGCATTCTCTATGCAGATGATACCACTTTTTTTCAATATCAGCTCAGACATGGATATGCTCCAAACTGTGGCAAATGACACAATATCACAAGCATCAGTCTGGTTTTGAGCTAATGGGTTCCTGCTTAATGAGAGTAAAACTAAAAAGATTGTATTTAGTTTAATAGATCTGCCAGTAGCAGATGTCACGTATAGTGTTAAGTTCTTAGGTATATTTATAGATAGTAAATTGACTTGGGAGCCACATATTAAATACATTACAAGGCTGTCTAGAGTGGTGTATTTGTTAAGGAATTTAAAAAAAACCGTGTACCTATAAACTTGTATATTTACACTGCCCTACTGCATACAAAGAGCAACTTATCAGAATACCAGCGTAGAAGAGATGTACACTCTCATGGAACCAGAAATAGTAGCCATCTTGACATACCTTACTACAGATTATCCGTCACTGAACAGCTACGAGGTGGTGGGTATGAAGATGTTTAACAAACTGCCACTAGGATGGGTAGAAGCTCCATTTGATTTATTTAAAGACAAATTATTCGGTTGGTTAGCTGCAAATCATTGCTACTCACTTCAGGAATTTTATGACTGTAAAAATCATACTGGTACCAGTTTGAAGAGTACAGCATAATTTCTTTAACTGAGTAATTTATGTTGCAATGTTTTCATATTATTTGATTTCATATATTGTATTATATGGAAAACCAATAGTGACATATTGATCTTCATGTATATATGCTGCATAACTTGTATATATGAAACTTGACTTTATCAATTGCTGTAATAGCTAAACGACAATAAAATTTCATTCATTCATACATCTTCATTTTTGTTGAATTTATCTTTATGATCCTGAGCAAGGAGCAGAATTTTATATACGTACAAGCTCAGGAAGGTTAGAATGTTATATTTTTTGAAAAGAGGCTTGCAACTATCTCTTGTTCTTTTGTTTCCTATTATTCTAATCGCTCTCTTTTATAATTTGAATATTTTACTTGCCTCAGTCGAGTGGCCCCAGATTTCTATACCATAGCTCATTACGGCATTGATGTTCGAAAAATACACCATGCACACATCATCTTCAGTTATTAGTGGCTTAATTTGTCTTGGAGCAAAAGCGGCACTGCTAAGTTTATTGCTTATATTGGAAATATGATCTTTCCACCCTAAACAACTGTCCACGGTGATCCCTAAAAATTTAGCACTTTCAACTGTTCTTCCATGTAGCTCTTGCAAATTTGTCAAAATTGTTTTTCTTTTGTTGTTCCTAAATAGGATTGCACTAGTTTTCTCATAATTCAGAACTAACCTATCCACTTCAAGCCAGTTGGTGATCATTTCAACTCTTTGATTACTTTTACTTATGGTCTCTTGTAAGCTCGGTCTCACAGTTATGCTTCTTGTGTCATCTGCAAAGAGTGTCAATTCACTGTCTATGTTACAAGGTAAATCATTCATGTATATAAGGAAAAGAGGGGTCCTAGAATACTACCCTGTGGCACCCCATGCTTTATATCTTGTAGTTCCGATATCTGTTTCCCTTGATTGTGTGACTCTTCCACTGCTTGTTTTCTGTTCTGCAGAAATGACTTTATGATATCAAGAGCAGTTCCTCTAATTCCACAGTGGTGTAGCTTCATTATTAACATGCAGTGATTGACAAGATCAAAAGCTTTAGATAAGTCACAAAAAAACACCAACCAAGATTTGGCATTGATTTAGGCAGGCAGAGATTATATTAGTAAGTACAAATGCAGCTGACACTGTAGATTTTTCCTTCTGGAACCCAAACTGCGTACCATTTATGATACCGGTACGGTTTTTATCAAAAAATGCCCTTAACCTAACAGATATTGTTCTTTCTAGGATCTTTGACAAAATGGGGAGGAGGCTAACTGGTCTGTAATTATCTGAGCACATATGATCTCCTTTTTTGAATAGTGGTATTACTCTGGCAATCTTCATTCTAATTGGGAAGATTCTTTTTTAGAGACATGAGTTGACTAAGTGACAGAGGGGTTTAGCAATTTCCCTAGTAGTTAGCTTCAAAATTTTATCTGACATGCCGTTTATGTCTGTGGATGCTTAATTTTGTAGTTTCTCTATTATTTTTCTTATCTCCTGTTCAGTTGCCGGATACAGGTAACATGAGTTACTGGGTGACTTTTGTTTATTCTCAACTAGTTTTTGGGCTTGCAGAGAATTACTATTGTTACCCTGTGAAAGTTGTTGGCAGATGCTGGAAAAATATTGGTTGGAAGTGTTGTTAATGATTATTGGATCTTTTGTTACAACATTATTGATTGTTAGGCTAAAACTTTTATTGTTATTTCCCGATGACTTTCCTGTTTCTCTGTTTATTATCTTCCAGGTGCTTCTGACTTTGTTGGGAGCTAGTGTTATAACATTTCCATTATGCAGTTTTTTTGCAGTTATCAAAGTTTTATTGTAAATCTTTTTATAGCCTCTATAATATTCAACAAAATGAATAGGCCTACATGGAGCTTTCCAAATTGCAGGAAGAAGTTTCAGCTTTTTACAGGATACTAATAGACCTTTTGTTAGCCATGGTAGATTTCCATGGTTTGGTTTTGGTTGGCACTCTTTAATGATTTTCAAATAGGTATCTAGGGGACTGTTATATTTATCATTAACACTATTAGATAAGTACATCTCTGGCCACTTTTCATTTTGTAGTTTTATCTTTAGGCCTGTTGTGTTAGAACTTCTCATATCTCTGTAAGGGATAAAGCTGAGTGAATCTAATTTCACTACTTCTTTTACTCTCGTACTTGGCTGCAATTAGGTGCTAACCATTTTCAGCTGTATGTGCCAGCTGTACACTAACAACAGAACTTGAATTTCTAAAAGAAAATTACTTATCTGTAAATAGCAAGGCAACTTCATTAACATCTATTGAACATAATTCCAGTTACTTACTTAGGGACATAATTCCAGTTACTTACTTAGGGCGGTTTTTGCTCTTGCATTTGGTATAAGTTAATTGCATGCATGTATCCTTCGGTTATTTTTGTTACATTTAGGTTGCTCATTGTTTGCAGCTTTTGGAACTAAGTGTCTTCATGTAGTATATGTCGATTTGCATTCTTCCGCCCCGCCATTAGTGAGTGGATGTACAGCAGGCTCGTATGTAACATATAAAGGAGATATTTTGTGATCTTAATTCAACAGGGGAGTGTCATTACATAAAAATAGTGAGGATGGGAACAGTACCTCATCCAGAAATCTCATCCAACCTTTCTAAGTGAATCAGCACTTACTGTGTCAAAGTGAAAATGCCTCTTCATTTCTGTTGCCACAGCATTTGTATTTCTCAGGTAAGTTTTCATATTTGCATAGGTCTCTTTGTGCTCTATTAAGTGAAACAACCTTTGGTTGATGGCAATATGTTTGAGTAGTGATTTTAATAATTACCAGCTGCAGGAATGTACAGATTACTCGACTCAACTAAACTTCTCCATATCTTAGTATATTGCTGTTTGGATATTTCAGGCTAAATATAATTTGTAGAAATGCAATTTTTGCATCTGCTAGTACTACTGCTAAATCTACTGTTGCAGCTGCAAGTTACAGAACCATAGATATCAGGACTTTGTGTGTGCATTTATTGTGACATGCAGATACTAAGTAATTAATTTTTGTCAACACTACCCAGAACATAACCTGCTCGGCTAGCCACGAGGTCTAATGCGCTGCTTCCCGAGCGGGAAGCCGTACAGTTCCCCGCCACGAATCTGCCTGGTGGATTAGTGTATGGGTCCGGTGTGCCTGCCAGCCTGTGAATGGTTTTTAAGGCGGTTTTCCATCTGCCTCGGCAAATGAGGGCTGGTTCCATTTATTCTGCCACAGTTACACTATGTCAGCGATTGCTGCGCAAACACTGTCTCCATATAAGCATACACCATAATTGCTCTACCACGTGAACATCGGGTTTACACTCGTCTGGTATGAGACGTTCCCAGGGGGGGCGGGGGGGAGTGGTCCACTGGCTGGGGCTGAACTGCACAGTAACCCTGGGTTTGGTGTGGGGTGGTGGTGAGTTGGATGGACTGCTGTGGCCTGTTGTAGGATTGTGAACCACTGGGGGCTATGGCGGGACGAAGCCTCTCTATTGTTTCTAGGTCCCCAGTTCAATATACAATACACACACACACGTACCCAGAACACCAAACAAGCTGCTATTTCTAATCATACTGAACGAGGTGGAGCAGTGGATATCACAGTGGAATCATATTCAGAAAGACAGTGATACAAACCTATGTCCAGACATACTGATTTAGATGTTCCGTCATTTCCCTAAATCACTTCTGTGAAACGCTGGGATGGTTCCTTTCATTGTGAATGGCCTTATTTCCTTCACCATCCTCTGCTAATCTGAGCTTGTGGTCCATCTCTAACGACGTCGTTTTTGATGAGACATTAAACAGCCATCTCCTCCTCCCATGTCTAAATACTTATTTTTGTACATTTCAGAGAGATGGAAGCTCATGGCATGAATGTGACCCTGTAGCAGCTTCCACTAACAGTACTGCAGAGCCTACAGAAGGAATTGACGTCGAGTTCCTGCGTGCATCAGACAATACTGGACAGCTGCAGCCCCCCCCCCCCCCCCCCTACAAACAATGTGGAACCAGGAAGATGTGTTGTACCCAGATCTTCCACACCAACAAAATCTAAGGAGGCTGAAGATGGCTACTTTCGTGCAGCACAACTACTTGCAGATACCCTGAAATAAAATGTTTATGGGAATGTGTGCAGTTTCATAAAATATCTGGCAACAGTTTGTGAAAGCAATTGAAAAGCATAGAGCAAGACCACTGTAGTACATCAATAAATTGTGTGTATGTTGCATGTGTGCACTCTATATAAATGAAATTTGTTTTCCATCTTGAAAATGAAAAAAATCCTTATTACTTCCCGAGAGAGCTGAATGTGTGTGCTTTCACACATGACTCTTGGCTGTGTTCAAAATGACTACTGTCAGGAATTGTAATTATGTACCTCTGTACTCCTCTAAAGGGTTGTAGCCTCTCCTCGATGCTATTCAATCTGTATATTATTGTAACCTTAAATATGTATGACTTGAAATGACTTTCAGCCTGTATATGTATAACTTGACTTGTGCAATGTCTTATGCATAAGCTGCTATGTAGACAATAGGACCAATAAATACAATACAATACACTTCTGGTTTACTTTATTTTCCTCTTTTACTATGTACTGTAGACTTTGAGAGGAAATGTTGAATCCAGTCACACAGCTGAAGCTATACTCCATATGCATGCAAAAGTTTGTCACGAACAGTGTCAAAAACCTGGACATCTAGAAATATGTAAACAATTTGAAATCCATTGCAGATAGCGCTCATTACTTCGTGAGAATAAAGAGTTAGTTGCATTTCAGGAGAACAGTATTTCCTGAATCCGTGCTGTGTGTCAACAGACCAGTACTTTCAAAGTAATTCATAATGATCAAACACAATATATCTTCCAAATCCTCCTGAAAATTGACGTTAGGGATATGGGTCTGTAATTCAGCGGATTACTCCTATTTCCTGCTGATATGAGAAGAGAGAACATCAGTAGCTACAAAACTAGAAGAAACGAAGAGCATACAAAAATTGCGTCACATTATGTTGCATCCGCATTAACTGGGCAAAACTTTTTGCACGAGTTTTATTTCACATTTAGCCACTTACCTATTTTTGCATTTACATAAATACATTGTTCTAACTGGCTCCCACTTCAACTTTTACTTCTGGATCTTCCGTTACACAATTACTTGCCTTTGAGATTCCAAATAGATTTTTGAGAATCTGAAAAAGAAGTAAAAAAGTTGTCTAAATCTAGTTACATAGTTTTTTAACACTTCTGTGTAAAAAAATTATGTTTACAGCCATTGTTTCTCTCTCTCATTTCTTGTGCTTATGCTCTGAAAATTATGTAAAGTATATGTTATCCATCTTGTCTAATAGCAAACTTATTTAATTTTCTCATGCCAGGAGCTCCTTCAAATAAAATACATGTACAGCACTGAAAGACTGTAAGTTTGAGTTCAGCAAATACCATATTCTTGCACGAATTTCATTTTGTGGGCCCTCTGAATCAAATACAAAATATCAAACACAAGCTGCACCCAATTCCATTTCCTATTCCACAACATGTGTAATACTACCATCTGCAACTTCCCAGTGATGATATTTGCATTTGTTTGCTCCGATTGATATTAATTTACAAAGCCACATATATCCCAAAAAAAAAAAAAATGGTTCAAATGGCTCTGAGCACTATAGGACTTAACATCTGAGATCATCAGTCCCCTACAACTTAAAACTACTCAAATCTAACAACATCACACACGTCCATGCACGAGGCAGGAATCGAAACTGCGACCATAGCAGTCGTGCGGTTCCAGACTGAAGTGCCTAGAACCGCTCGGCCACACCGGCCGGCCCACATATCCCAAATATACAAAGCTTACAGCAAAGTGTTTTTTGTTTTATAATGTCATGGCAGAAATCCATGAAACTGACAAGCTTTGAAGTTTTCCTTGCACAGTTGTTGAAGGAATTGAAAATCACCATTTTCTATAACAAACTGGCAAAAAAAAAAGTTTTTGGTCAGAAACAGAGCCAATTCATATGTCAAACTCATGCAGCCACACTCTGAGTCTGAGGCAGATGGTGATAAAGAGTAGGTCAAACAACACAATGAATTCTGACTCATGGAATTATCCCAATGAAGAAAATAGCCACTAGATTTCCTCACCAATTGTCACACAGGTCTGGAATGACAGCTATAGGGACAAAGAATCACTTTACTGAAAATCAGTTGAAGCAGTAGAGTAAAGACCATTTGATTTGATGGCAAACCAGCTCAGTTCAAAATAGGTTAGTCCAAGGAATACATCACTCTGCTACCAGCAACTTATCACAGTTGGCTGGAGGGGACAGTTCATTGCAATTGTCTCTATTGAGATCGAAGTCGAGTGTGACTGAAGTTACCTGCTTGTGTATAACAGGTCCAGGTGAAACCAAGTTAGTTACTGGATATTTTTAACAGCCACCTGATTCTGCTGTGACAATCCCAGAGTTATTCAAAGAAGGTCTATGGCCAGTAGTGTGCAAATGCCCAGATCATGCAATGCTAGTTGGAGGAAATTGTAAACTACTGAGTACAGAGTGGGACATCAACGGATTCATTGCAGGGGGGTACAGACCGAAAGCTGTATGAAGTACTTTTGAACACGTTTTCTGAAAACATGTCTTGAGCAGCTAGTTTGGCAGCCCATGTGCCATGGAAATATCTTAGACCTTGTAGCTACAAATACGCCAGATCTTATTGAGAATGTCGGTATATAAACGGGGATTAGCAAACATGGTGCCACTATAGCAACTATGGTTATGGCTATGAGAATGTTTCTGCTAGAAAGAGCAGATAAGCAGTTGTTAACATCCCACTTAGACAGTGAACTGACATTACATAGTTCCACTAAGAGAGATGAATAGGAATTATGGGTAAAGTTTAAGCAGACTGTAAATCATGGTCTGGACAACTATGTGGCTAGTAAGTGGATTAAGGACATAAAAGGCCATGGTTTAACAACAAAATTCGGAACATTATGAGGGAGCAGAGGTTGTTGCACTCTCAGTATAAAAGAGCACACACTAATGACGACAGGCAAAAGTTGGACAGATTTGTGTATGTGTGAAAAGATTTAAGTGCAAAGCAAGTAACAACTACTATCATCTTACCTTAGAAAAAGATCTGGCAAAGAACCCAAAAAAATTCTGGTCTTATGTAAAACAGCTAAGCAGGTCTTTGTCTTCCATCCACTCACTTATTGACCAGCCTGGTACGGCACTTGAAGATAGCAAAACGAAAGTCGAAGTTTTAAATTTCATGTTTAAGAAACTGTTCATGCAGGAGAATCATGTAAACATACTATCATTTGACCAAACACTTTCCTATATTGTTGACATAACAATAAGCACCCCTGGTATAGAGAAACAACTGAAATAGTTGAAAACAAATAAGTCACCCGGTCCAGATGCAATTCAGTTTTATGAAGAGTACTTTGTGGCATTGGCTCCATACCTAGCTAGCATTTATCACAAATCTCTCTCTCCCTGTGCAAAGTTCCAAGCAATTGGAGAAAGTGCAGGTGACGTATGTATGTATATAAGAAGGGAAAAAGAAAGGACCCAAAAAATTACAGACTAATATCTCTAACATCTGTTTGCTCTACAGAATCCTTGAACATATTCTCAGTTTGAATATAATCCATGAATCAACAAGGTTTCAGACAGCATCGCCCATGTGAAACTGAACTTGCCTCTTTCTCACATAGTACACAGAATTATGGATGAAGGGCAACAGGCAGAATCCATATTTGCAGATTTCTGGAAAGCATTTGAGACTGTGCTCCATTGCATGCTGTTAAAGAAGGTACGAATATGTGAAACAGATTCAACAAATATGTGAGTGGCTCAAAGATTTCTTGACCCCAGTATGTTGTCCTCAATGGCGATTGCTCATCAGAGACAAGGATTATCGTCAGGAGTGCCCCAGGGAAGTGTGATAGGACCGCTGTTTTTCTCTGTATGCATAAACAATTTGGTGGACAGCATGGGCAGCAATCTGTGGTTGTTTGCTGATTATGCCTTGGTGTAGAGGAAGGTGTTGACTGACTGACTGACTGACTAGGATACAAGATGACTTAGACAAAATTTCCAGTTGTTCTGATGAATGGCAGCTAGCCCTAAATGTGGAAAATTGTAAGTTAATGTCGATGAGTAGGAAGATCAAACCTGTAACGTTTGAATACAGTATTTGTAGTATTCAATTTCACACAGTCAAGTCGTTTAAATATCTGGGTGTAATTTGTAAGAATTTTAAGAAAGAGGGGTTCACCTGTAAAGGAGACCGCATGTAGGACACTGGTGTGTCCTATTCTTGAGTACTGCTCAAGTGTTTGAGATCTGCACCAGGTCAGATTAAAGAAAGACATTGAATCAATTCATGGGCGGACTGCTAAATTTGTTACCAGTAGGTTTGAACAATATGCAGGTGTTACAGAGATGCTTCAAGAACTCAAACAGGAATCCCTGGTGGGAAGGTGAAGATTTTTTTGAGGAACACTACTGAGAAAATTTAGAGAAACAGCATTTGAAACTGACTGCAGTACGATTCTATTGCTGCTAACACACATTTTGCGTAAGGAACACGAAAATAAGATACGAGACATCAGGGGTCGTACAGAGGTATAGAGAAAGTTGTCTTTCCCGAGCTCCATTTGCAAGAGGAACAGGAAAGGAAAGGACTAGCAGTGGTACAGGGTACCCTCTGCAATGCGTCGTATAGTGGCTTGTGGAGTATCGATGTAGATGTAGAATAAAGCAATCCAAGCAGTCTCGAATAAGTGCAAGTGACTAACATTTTGAAAGAATGCTTGTTTCAGTTGCGCATATACCTATGGTCTTACACTGCCAACGTCCACCGGTTTCCAAAGTACAAAACACATTTCATGCACATGAGATGACCTTCCTGAAGGGAAAAAAATCCTGCCAAAATTGACAGAGGTTCTGCAAGCAAGTACTGTGTCAATCTCAGTTCTTGTTGCTCATCCCTGACAACCAGGAATCAGTGCACAGAAGCAGCTGGGTTGGTACAACATTCCTCAACTACCAGAAGCAATTTGGTACATCTCCACGCTGTTGTATAGTGAACAGTATGCAAGATGTAAAGGTACATCCACACAATGCTTTTTGTCTGTTCAACTTTGTGCATGCATGTGTATTTGTGCATGCATAATTTGTTCAGAATGGAATCCATGATTCACTTTGCATTACTTCCCGGGCTAGGTGGGAATCTTGTGCACTGTCTAGCAGATGGCAGACAGATGGTACCCGTGTGTGTTTGATCATGTTGTGTGTTGAAGTTATGCTTTAAGGCGTTTTGTATGGAATCATGCCTGTTGACTACAAAGAAATTTATAAATAATTCCTATGGAACGCCACTTTATTTGAATAAAAATTTGAGAAATGATGCCCTGAATGCCAATCATTAAGTTGAGCTGGTGGATTTTATTACATAATAATTATCTAGCTATGATAGCACTCCTTCTAGATTGCATATGAGTACAAAGGTACTGGATGAGGCGTAGCGCCATATACCGATCCTGCCTTGGAGGCAGTTAAGTGGGAGATGGTGATGCAAGACTGGATGCAAATGTAGTTTATGCATCAGCTGATAGAGGACAATATTGGATAGGGGACTGATTTAGTTTCGACTGTGCCCACCAGAGTGCACTAAAGTAATAGAATGTGTTTTGTAAACTGTTCTAGTATTTTCATAAAGTGTTATTATGTCTTTTTGTGTAGGTAAAATGTTATGAATGTGTTTTAGCAGTATGAATGATGCGTGAGTGTGGTTTAAGGTTAAAATGAAGATAATTGTTTAACGAGTTATGTAGTGGCATTTAGTGTGGGAACATTTCGAAGAAGTATGGATACGGACAAAGGGGATTTTTGTAGAATAGATTTGTAAAGTACGTTTATGGTAAAGGGAAAGTTAATTCAGGTATAAATAACAATAGTAAATTACTTTATGCATAAACAAAACTTAAGCATATTAGATAATTACGTCGGTAAAAAGTGCAGTCATTAGGTTTACTATTTTGCGATTGGTTATTGATGAAAAGTGCGGACTGACACAGGAGAGTGTTGTTTTGCTATTGGCTGTTGAGTAAACTGACCAATAGTAAAGCAATATTCTTCGCGCGCCTTTCTCTGCAGGTAGAGAGGACTTGGAGTATTCCAGAGAGGAGTCACAGCCTAGCCATGAAACAGTTCGGACATGTGTAGTAGTAGTTCTGATGGAAATGATAAGTTGCCGGATCTAGCAGTGTTTCATATGAAACTTCCTGGCAGATTAAAACTGTGTGCCCGACCGAGACTCGAACTGGGGACCTTTGCCTTTCACAGGCAAGTGCTCTATCAACTAAGCTACCGAAGCACGACTCACGCCCGGTACTCACAGTTTTACTTCTGCTAGTATCTCGTCTCCTACCTTCCAAACTTTACAGAAGCTCTCCTGCGAACCTTGCAGAACTAGCACTCCTGAAAGAAAGGATATAGCGGAGACATGGCTTAGCCACAGCCTGGGGGATGTTTCCAGAATGAGATTTTCACTCTGCAGCGGAGTGTGCACTGATATGAAACTTCCTGGCAGATTAAAACTGTGTGCCCGACCGAGACTCAAACTCGGGACCTTTGCCTTTTGCAGGCAAGTGCTCTACCAAAGTGTTTCATACATCAAAAGTGTGGGAAAGTGACGGCATAATTATTCCGATGGGTGTGTAGAAATTTCGGAATTTTTAAGTGAATTTTGTGATGAGAAAAGACATATATTCCGTGTGGTGTATTGAGCAGGTCGGTGGCTAAAAACTGTGACTGCATTTGGTACCGACATACTTAATATTTGGCGAACACTCTCAATCAAAAACAATCTGTAGTTTTGTAGCTATTACGTTTTCGGGAAATGCAACACCATAAACTTGCTAACATGAGTGAAAGGGATTGTGAGTGACTGTGTTAAGACTAACACGGGCTTGGCAGTGATACTTGTTCACCTAAGTTTCAGAATATATTAATTAAGGACAAAATTTCCAACCTTTCATTTCGTGTGAAAATTTTCTCCAGAAACATAGATTAGTGACTTTAATTGCAGCCTGGTTCATTTCCAACCTTTCATTTCGTGTGAAAATTTTCTCCAGAAACATAGATTAGTGACTTTAATTGCAGCCTGGTTCACGTTGAAGTACAGTAGGTTTTGCACAGCTTCCCTACTGATGATATGCTGAGACAATGTTCACAGGTAGGTGCAGGTTCGTAGTAAAGGGATGGAAGGAATCGCGCCGCCACATGGAGACAAATGTAATGTCTCTCTCATATTACTGCATGATGTAGCAGAAAGTTTATTAGTTTTATCATCAAAGTGTATAAATTGTAATGTGTTTTTATGTGAAACTTGTGAGAGAAGTCATTTGAAAGCAGAAAGACTTCTGACATACCACTGCCAATACGATCAGTACAGCACCCCTCTTGTCTGTTCCAACTAATTCAACTGGTTACATGGTTAAAAAAAAAAAATATTAACAAAAACAGGTTAGAATACTGCTGTAGAAACAACAAAAAAAGCATGCCAAATTTTAATGGACACAAAACCCCCAAGACTGGTGATGTTTTACAGAAGCTTGAAATTTAGCATGGTCTTCAATGCAAGATGTTTATAATAATTTCCACAATAAAACTTTGTCTTGAAACGTGGCAGAAAATTCAAACAGATTCTGTTCGTATGTAAAGTATGCTAGTGGCAAGACACAATCAATGCCTTCTCTGTGTGAGAGCAATGGCAATACTATCAATGACAGTGCTGCTAAAGAAGAGTTACTAAACACAGCCTTCTGAAATTCCTTCACCAAAGAAGACGAAGTAAAGATTCCAGAATTTGAAGCAACTATGAGTAACTTAGAAGTAGATATCCTCAGAGTAGTAAAGCAACTTAAATCACTTAATAAAAGCAACCAACTGGAAAACAATTTAGACAAGCTATCTGTATGGTGCAAAAATTGGCATTTGACCCAAAAAATTAAAACTGTGAGGTCATCCACACAAGGGCTAAAAGGAATCCATTAAACTTCAGTTACACAATAACTCAATCAAATCTACAGCCCATAAATTCAATGAAATACCCAGGAATTACAATTACAAACAGCTTAAATTGGAAAGAAAACATAGAAAATGTTTATGTGACTGTAAGTTTTCCCAGCATAAACTGTTGATAGAAAATGTTGTAGGGAAGGTGAACCAGTGACTGCATTTTATTGGCAGAAGACTTTGAACATACAACAGATCTAGTAAAGGGACTGCCTACGCTATGCTTGGTCATCCTCTTTTGGAGTACTGCTGCGTGGTGTGGGTTCCTTACCAGATAGGCTTAACAGAGTACACCGAGAAGGCTCAAAGAAAATACAGCACATTTTGTATTATCAAGATATAAGGGAGAGATTGTCATGGACATGATACAGAATTGGGTAATCTGGTAATTGGTAATTAAAGCAAAGGTGTTCCTCGAAATGCGAAAATATTTTGTTGATGCTGACCTTCGTAGGGAGAAATAATCATCATAATAAAAAAAAGGAAATCAGAGCTCCCACGGAAAGGTTCCAGTGTTCGTTTATTTCCGTGTTTTGTTCGAGAGTGGAATAACAGAGAATTGTTGTGAACGTGGTTCGTTGAACACTCTGCCAGGCCCTTAAGTGTGATTTGCAGAGTAGTCATGTGAATGTAAATGTAGATGTAGAACTTAGGTATTTTAAACAATGATGTTTTGTACTGTTAAACTATGTTCAGTTATAAAGTGTGCAGCAATTACTACCATGTATAATTGTAAATACCAGCACTGGTTTTAGGTACAACAACTGTATTTGGAAATTATGAACATGCTTTAACTTGAGATTGGGTCAGCCTGTTATAATGCTGGCACAAAAGCAGACGAAAACCATATCAAGCAAGCAGAGCAGTGAATGACGGAAGCTGCCGAAGAGGCCTACAGGAGCACCACAGCCATGAAGAAGATGGACGAGGACCTCATTTTGGATTTGGAAGGAATGCTCTATGGCCCAGGGATCACTGACTACACATACGTATAACTTAACTACAAAGAAATGCAACCCTAAACAATAACGCATTGCTCTCAAACCTGTATTTTTCAGATTGGTGGGAAACATAACTTGAGAACTGTACATATGATTTTGATTGGACTTTGATGCCAGCATCCTAAATTAAATTCTCTCTATCAGCGTATGTAATCATTTCATGATATCTTCAAAAGTCTACTTACAGTGCTTGGTTTTTGCCTGATTTTGTGTGTGAAGAAAATGACATTTGTTTTAATATGTCAGCATTTAGTTAGAACTTCATATTTTTCAAGTGGCCTATGTATGCTCAAAAAATAAACTGAAAATGACTTAAAATTATTTTGTTGAGGGCTTCACAACTTCCCACTCGTGATCAATGTTCCAGCTGCAAGGGGTCCTTCCACCTGGTGCAGTGGTTACAGGAGCATCTGATGTGGCTGCAAAATTGATTTTTTTACAAACAAAAGTGTATGAAATAAAACTATATCTTCGAATTTACCATTTTTTTTATGTGGGAAAAAATCACAAAAAGCAGTAATTTTTGATACATACAAACATATGTTCACCTTGAGAGAATGTAATAATTCCAATTCCAAAGAAGACAGGTGCTGAAGGTGTGAACATTACCGAACTAGGAGCCTTTGTTACAGAATTCAGACACAGACAATTTACAGAAGAATGGAAAAAACTGGAAAAGGCCTACCTCGGCAAATATATATTTGGATTCCAGAAGAATGTAGGAACACATGTGGTAATACTGATCAAAAGAATTACCTTACAAGATAGGTTAAAGTAAGGAAAAGCAATATATACAGTAACTTCTGCTTCTGAGGAAGCTTTCAATAATATTGACTGGAATACACTGTTTGAAATTCTGAAGGTAGCATGGGTAAGATACAGGGAGAGAAAGCTAATTTGCAACTCGTACGAAAAGCAGTGTGATTACAAGAGCTGAAGGCATGAAAGGGAAAAAAATAGTTGAGAAGGGGGTGAAATATGGCTGTAATCTGTCTACCACATTATTCATTCTGTTCATTGGTAGGGGGACTGGAATTCAGTAGCGGGAAGAGGAAGAAAAGAAAACATAGAAAGTCAGTATGTGCTTGGGGAAAGGAACAAAAGAATAGAATTTTCCACAGAGCATAATTTAACCAATGCTAACACTTTGTTTAAGAATCATGAAATAAGGATGTATATGTGGAAGTCACCTGGAGATATCGGAAGCTTTCAAATTGTTTATATAATGGTAATAGACAGATTTCAGACATTGAATCTAAGACATTTCCAAGTACGATGTGGACTCTAACCCAATTTATTGGTTATGAGCTATAGATTAAAACTGAATAAGTTGCCAAAATGTAGGGACTTGAAGGCATGAAACCCAGTTAAGTTGAAAGAACCAGAGACTGTTGAGAGTTTCAGAGGGAGGATTAGGTAATGGTTAACTAGAACAGGGGAAAGGAATACAGTAGAAGATGAATGAATAGCTTTGAGAAATGAAATAGTGAAGGCAGCAGAGGATCAAATAGGTAAAAAGACATGACATAGTAGAAATTCTTGGATAGCACAGGGGATACTGAACTTAATTGCTGAAAGGAAAAAGTATAAAAATGTAGCAAATAAAACAGGCAAGAGAGAATAGAAGTGTCTAACAACTAAGCGACAGGAAATGCAAAATGACTAGAGAACAAATGAAAGGATACAGAAGCATATGTAACAAGGTGAAAGATTGATACAGCCTAAAGGAAAATTAAAGAGATATTTGCCAAACAGAAAAGCAGCTGTATGAATATCAAGAGCTCATGTGGAAAATGAGCACTAAGCAGAGAAGGGAAAGCTGATAGTTGGAATGAGTGTATAGATAAGCTGTACAAGGGAAATTAACTAGAAAGCAATATTATAAAAAGAAAAGAGGACACAGATGAAGATGAGATAGGAGATATGATATTGTGAGAAGATTTTGAGGGATCACTGAAAGACCTAAGTCGAAACAAGACACAAGAAGCAGACAACATTCCTTCAGAACTACTGATATCCGTCTTGAGAGCCAGCCATAGCAAAACTATTCCACCTGGTGTGCAAGATATACAAGACAGCTAAAATACTCTCACACTTCAAAAAGAATGTAACAATTCCAGTTCCAAAGAAACCAGGAACTGACAGGAGTGAATGTTACCAAAATATCAATTTAATAAGCCATAGTTGCAGAATAGTAATAAATTATTTACAGAAGAATTGACAAAAAAAACCTCATAGATGCTAACGTTAGGAAATGTCAATTTGGATTGGAGAAATATAGGAGCACGTGGAGCAGTACTGACTCTGTGACTTATCTTCGATGACATGCTAAGGAAAGGCAAAGCTATGTTTATAACTTCTGTAGATTTGCAGAAAGCATTTTCATTGTCAACTGGAATACACTCTTTGAAATTTGGAAGGTGGCAGGGGTAAAATACAGGGAGCAAAAGGTTATTTACAACCTGTACAGATACCAGACAGCACTTATAAGAATAGAAGGGCATGGAAGGGAGGCTCTGGTTGAGAAAGGAGTGAGAAAGGGTTGTAGCCTCTCCTTGACGCTATTCAATCTGTATATTGAGGAAGCAGTAAAGGAAATAAAAGAAAAATTCGGAGTAGGTATTAAAATCCACGAGAAGAAATAAAAACTGTAAGGTTCGCCGATGACACTGTAATTCTGTCAGAGACAGCAAAGGACTTGGAAGAGCAGTTGAACAGAATGGACAGTGTCTTGAAAGGAGGGTATAAGATGAACATCAACAAAAGCAAAATGAGGATAATGGAATGTAGTCGAATTAAGTCAGGTGATGCTGAGGGAAATAGATTAGAAAATGAGACACTTTAAGTAGTAAAGGAGTTTTGCTATTTGGGGAGCAAAATAACTGATGATGGTCGAAGTAGAGAGGATATAAAATGTAGACTGGCAATGGCAAGGAAAGCGTTTCTGAAGAAGAGAAATTTGTTAACATCGAGTATAGATTTAAGTGTCAGGAAGTCGTTTCTGAAAGTATTTGTATGGAGTGTAACCATGTATGAAAGTGAAACATGGTTGAAAAAAAGTTTAGACAAGAAGAGAATAGAAGCTTCTGAAATGTGGTGCTACAGAAGAATGCTGAAGATTAGATTGGTAGATCATGTACCTAATGAGGAGGTGCTGAACAGAACCGGGGAAGGATAGATTTTTGTGACATAAATCGACTCAAAGAAGAGATCGTGGATGACAGGATACATTCTGTGACATCAAGGGATCACCCCTTTGGTACTGGTGGGACATGGGGGGATAAAAGCTATAGAGTGATACCAAGAGACGAATACAGTAAGCAGATTCAGAAGGATATAGGTTGCAGTAGGTACTGGGAGATGAAGATGCTCACTCAGGATAGAGTAGCATGGAGAGCTGCAGCAAACCAATCTTCGGACTGAAGACTGCCACTACATGTTATTTTTTGGAATGTAGGGTGTGGTGGCATATTGATCTGTAGCACAGACTGACACTTAAGTTAGAGCGAAAGGTGACAATTTAGTCTTGAGTTGACAAAACAGTATTGAAGGTTTCAGTTAATACCTATACTCATTGCAGTTGGAAATGGCAGAAATAAGTGAATGCAAAGAGAAATGAAGATATGGTGGAATGGCTACAGGAAATATGCTACAAAATAGGAAAGAAAAATGTTTTCAGAAGGACTGGTTCAGCTAATAGAAAAGTCGATAAAAAAAAGCAAAGGTCTCAGTTATTAAGAGTAAGAAAGAAATTCCACTGTTAGAAGGAGAGGAAAAAGTTTCTTTGTTGTGGCTTTAGGGTCCAAAATAGCTGAGCTCATAAGCACCCATGTCATACCTTAAATAGGTCAATTACCAAATGAATTTGAAACATAATATTCGCAGCGTGAGATTCAAAAAGCAAACAGGGGTTACAGAAAGATCTGCAAGACCAATTCAAATGCTTTTTTTCTCCTTGTTGATTATTTAGAAAGACAGCATTTCACAACACTCGGAATGCATCTAAATAAACAAAACAGTATTGAAGGTTTCAGTTAATACCTATACTCATTGCAGTTGGAAATGGCAGCGCAAACCTACAGGAACAAAACAGCCAGTTTCAGAATTTCCAGTATCTGGTCTAAAAATAATTACATAATTAGCTGTAAATCAAAATAAAACTGAAAATTTAATCTTAACTTAATTCTAACACTGATTATATGTCTGTTACACTGCTGGGTGTACACTCAGATTCCAAACTGACACAGAACCATCACAGATACTTTAAATGTATTAAATTATAAAGATTTAAATACTATGAAAAAGTTAGATTGCTACTCACCATATTGCAGAAATGTCGAGGTGCGGATAGGAACAACAAAAAGTCTGTTTTCCATTGTGCTTGTCTGCAACTCAACACCTCTGCTATATGGTGAGTTGCAATCTATCCTTTTCATAATAGTGCCAGAATTCTATTCTGGATTTTACAATGTTTAAGGATTTATATACTTGTTACACAAACTTAAAAGTATGTATGAGTGAAAACATGCTGCTTCAGTCCTATTACGAGTGCTTTACTGGCACATTATATACTACATACTGCTTTGCGGGAGCTCCTCTGGTCCCAAACGGGTTCTCATATGGCATAGAAAGTCACTCACCTGTAAATCAGGTGTTTTCAAACATAATGCATCTTGTAGGTCACTTTTCAAAAAATCGAGTATCACAAGAATCCCATCATTTATACTCAGCTGCCTGCTCAAAACAAAAGAAAACCGAGAAATAAGTGAATGCAAAGAGAAATGAAGATATGGTGGAATGGCTACAGGAAATATGCTACAAAATAGGAAAGAAAAATGTTTTCAGAAGGACTGGTTCAGCTAATAGAAAAGTCGATAAAAAAAAGCAAAGGTGTCAGTTATTAAGAGTAAGAAAGAAATTCCAATGTTAGAAGGAGAGGAAAAAGTTTCTTTGTTGTGGCTTTAGGGTCCAAAATAGCTGAGCTCATAAGCACCCATGTCATACCTTAAATAGGTCAATTACCAAATGAATTTGAAACATAATATTCGCAGCGTGAGATTCAAAAAGCAAACAGGGGTTACAGAAAGATCTGCAAGACCAATTCAAATGCTTTTTTTCTCCTTGTTGATTATTTAGAAAGACAGCATTTCACAACACTCGGAATGCATCTAAATAAATGGGGCAAATCACAAATTTGACAAAAAATCAAGGCCTTAGTGAAAAGTGTTTTTTATGACAGTCAGAAATGTGACAAAATTTCACTGCCAACTGTAAAGGAGATGTGCAAAATATCTTTCCTACAAATAAATCCTGCTACAGCAGTACTAGAACAAAAACAATTGATTGTAGTGCAAAGTGTTGAGAAAGAAGTTATAACAGTGGTAGCAGGTAAAACAACACAGTCAGGACCAGAGAACAAATAAACAGCAAGAGTGACAACATATTCAGCTACAGAAACAACTACATCATCAGATACAACAGTAAAAATATCCACAAGGACACAACCTGCAAGAGCAAGACAACCACTATCAAGAAGTGAGGATTTTTACTGTCCACAGATGAAGACAGCACCTCCATAGCTCATCACAGAAGTGTTTGTCAGATTAAAATGAAGGGAAGGCAGTGACAAATAGAGGTAAGTGATGAATCAGATATGCCAGGCAGAAACCCCAAGTTTATAATAGTCCATCAAAATGTGCAGTCATTGCGAAACAAAATTAATGAGCTATAAGTATTACTGTCAGATCAATTAAAAGAAGGATCTGTAATGTGTTTTAGTGAACATTGGCTAACTGATGAGATGTTAGCAATCGCATGTATAAATGGTTATGTTATGACATCTCATTTCTGTAGAAAAAAATCTACACATGGAGGAACACGTATATTTGTGAAAGACAGTATCAGCTATTGCTGCCTAAAATCTCTCGAAAAGCTAGGAAAAGAAGGAGATTTTGAAATTTCTGCTGTAGAACTAACCTCAATAAAAATAATCATCATTTGCCTGTACAGAAGTCCAAACTCAAACATAAAAATATTCTTTCACCAACTTGAAGGTAGTCTTGACAGTATCAGGGACCTAAACAAAACAGTTATAATATGTGGAGACTTTGACATTGACTTTAACAAAGTTTCAAAAGATACACATGATCTTATGGCTATTTGTGCAACATACAACCTGCTCCCAATTATAAATTCCCCTACTAGAATTACAAGTGTATCCAGCACCACTAATGATACGATATTGATTGAGGAGGATTACCAGGTTGGTTGCACCAGTAATCACACCCATTTAGCAATAGTTCATTTATTAACCTTAACACATACAATGATCACAAAGAACTGAACTGAACACGGCGGAACAGCCAATCGATGTCGGTGTCGATTTCATCGGTGCCACATAGCGCGGCGACAGGTCGGCCGGCGGTTCACGGGTGGAACGGAACGACGACGACGACGATGTCTCTGGTGGGCGTGGCGAACACACGAAGCACGTCCAGGGTGACAGGTGGGAGGGGAACACATTTCCCAAGGTATCAGGGAATAGCGGAAGTTGTGTCACGAGCACTGGATGAAGAGAAACACACGATGAACAGTGTATAATCATGCAGTATTATTGAGATGTCACGGATTATGTCCAGGGGGACAGGAACAAACACCTCAAGCGAGGGCACGTTCAAGACGGGGTGGCACGAGAAACCTCGACAGGGCGAGGCAGGCGACGGTGGAGAGGTCGAAGGGACAGGCGAGGGCCTGGCGGCGAGAGTGTGATCGTAGGTAAGCTGGAAGTGGGGAACATGTGGTCACTCGATGGAGTGCGTGAGGCCGGAGTAGAGGGCGAGGTTGGAGGAGAGCTCGACAATTGGAACTGGAAGTCACTCGATCCAGTGTGTCAGTCCGACGTGGAGGGAGTGTCGTGAGCAACGACAGTGAGGTGCGTGGTCGTGGCCTGAAGGGGGGTAGAAGAAGGCTCGACATGAGCAGGCTTAAGTCTGTTGAGAGACACTGTAACAGCTGAATCTTTCATCTGGATGTCATAGGTGTTGGCCGAGTGCCGGAGAACTCGGTACTGGCCGGTATATAGGGGCTGGAGGGGAGCACGGACAGTGTCATCTCGGAGCATGACGTACTCGCAATTGTTCAGAGATTTTGGAACGTGAACTTTAGGGCGGGAATGGCTGGCAGGTGAAGGGATACGGAGGTTGATGAAGTGGCATCTGACACGGTGCATGAAGGAAGGTAAGTCAGACTGAGGGAGAGAAGTGGAAGGGCTCACAAGTTCGCCAGGGAGAACAATGTTTTAGCTGTATACAAACTCAGCTATTGTGCCTTTGAGGTCTTCATTATAAATAGCACGAATGCCGAGTAGCACAAGAGGAAGGGCCTCAGTCTACAGAGAGTCGTGCCATCGAAGAGCTGCCTTGAAAGTGCGGTGCCAGCACTCGACTAGCCCGTTACTTTGTGGGTGATGTGCTGTGGTACGGATGCACCGGATGCCGCAATTGTTACAAATCCTGTTGAACAGGGCTGACTCAAATTGTCTGCCCCGGTCAGTCGTGACGATAGCTGGACATCCAAAATGCGATACCCACGACTCGACGGTCGATAGATGAGAGAACGTAATGAAAGCCGTTAGAGGGGGAGAGAGGGCCGACAATGTCAGTATGAATATGCTGGAGACGCCCAGGAGGGATCAAAAAGACTCCGAGGGGGGGGGGGGGGGTGAAGTGTGTTTGTGTACTTTGCAGCGTGGGCATGCGATGCAGGAGCGTGCCCACTGCTGGCAGTCCTTATTGACATTTCTCCACACAAAGTGCTCCGCTACGAGGCAGGTGGATGCACGAACACCGGGGTGGACTAAATTACGCAATGTGTTGAAGATAGCTCGATGGAGTGTGGTTGGGATGAGGGGGCACACTGTGCCTGTACTGTCATCGCACCAGCTCTCACCAGAAATGCCAGTGAAGATGGTGCAGACGAAGTGTAGTGAAGAAGTAGAGTCTGAAATCAGGTTTTGTGTTTCCTTGTTGGCGGGTAGGAGGTTAGGCAGTTCAGAGAGTTTTAACAGCGAATGGACGGCGTCGACTCATAAAAGGAAATCAGCAACTATATCGTCAGCACCCTTTATGTGTCTGACATCGGTGGTGAACTGAGATATGAAGTCCACGTATCTGAAGCGGCGAGCAGGCAGGTCAGCTGGCGGGTTTGTAATGGCCGCAGTCAGGGGTTTGTCGTCCATTGAAACATAGAAAGGGCATCCCTCAATGTCAGTCTTAAAATGCTCGATCACTTCATAGACAGTGAGCAACTCCCTGTCAAACGCGGAATATTTCCGTTGTGCGCTGGTGAGCTTGCGTGAGAAGAACTGCAGAGGCGAAGACTGGCCATCGATTGTCTGGCTAAGGACAGTGCCGATGGCAGTATCGCTTGCGTCTGTGGTGATGAAAAGCTGCACATTGGGATGAGGATGCGCGATGGTGCAGGCCTCGGCAAGAAGACTTTTGAGGGTGGTGAAAGAGTCAGCCAAAGCAGGGGTCTATGGAACGGGCTGAGATCCAGAAGTGTGGGTGCCTGCCAAGGTGTCCGTCAGTGAAGCCTGAATCTCCGCAGCCCGAGGTAGATGTCTGCGATAATAATTAACCGTCCCCAGAAAGCTCCGGAGCTCTTTGAATGACGCAGGTCTGGGTAGGTTTAGTATTGTTTGTATTTTCTCAGGGGGTGGTGAAATGGCGGCGGCAGAGACCCGAAAACCAAGGAAAGTGACAGCAGGTTGACGTAGCTGCAATTTGTCCTGGTTGGTTTCGATGCCTGCTGCCACAAAAGTGTTCATAACAGTTTGCACACGTCGAATGTTGTCCTCGATGGAGGAGCCGAACACAAAAATGTCATCAAGATATGCAAAGCAGAATTTTACGTCGAATAGCACTTCGTTGATTAAGCGTTGCCAGGTCTGGGTTGCGTTTTTCAGACTGAAGGGCATGAATCGAAACTGAAATAATCAGATCGGGATGATGACTGCTGTCTTCAGGTGCCATGGGGATCTGGTGGTAGGCCCATTTGCAATCAGTGACAGAGGATGTGGTCGCACCTGCGAGGGAACTGGTAAAGTCGGCAATGTTGGGTATGGGGTAGGTGTCCATAATTGTTTGTCTGTTTAGTCGACAGTAGTCTCCGCACATGCGCCAGGACCCGTCTCTTTGGTGTCATATGAATGGGCATAGACCAGCTACTGGCAGAGGGTTTAATGACGCCAGAGCTTAGAAGTTCAGAAATCTGCTTTTTAAGGTCAGTGAGGTGCTCGGGACAAAGTCGACGTGGTTTACTGGAGATTGAGGGACCTGGCGTGAAGCGAAGTTTGTGAACCGTGCCATTGGTGACAATGGAAATGTTGCCGGTGGCGCGGGAGGTGGTTTGTTTACAATGTGTGGTGGGCGGGATGGGTGAGGCGTAGTCACGGTGTTCGGAGCCGCTTGGCAGATTCGACAGGAGCCGAGGCGGCAAAGTCAAGATGGCCGCTGGCCCGAAGCACTGGCACCAAGGTGAGGTGAGCTCAGTAGAGCTCGTGAGCCATTAGTGAGTCCATTGCCCAAGAGCGCGGCGTGTGGCAGCATGGTCGTGTGTGAAACGCTAGGCGCGAGTGCACTGTTTGTGTTGTCCGTGGCGGTCACACAGTGGCCCGCAAGAGCAGAAGTTGCATAGTTTGAGGTGCTGTCCGCAAGGGGAGGGCTAGGAGCTGTCAGTTCAGAAACACGTGACGCTTGTCACACATGCGCACTCGTGTCCGGCCGAGTGTCAAATGCTGCCGTGTTAGGGGGGTGTGGCTCTGTGGAACTGTCAATACACATTATGGCAGACTTGATAGCACAGTTGGGAGGGGTAGCGGGAGGTAAGTACACGGAGGCTCGATTGCTGGAACTACAAGCAGATTCGGCGCACTTACTGACCTTGCTGTAGTGTCTGTAATTCCTTTGCTGCGTACGAGAGCTGGAGCTGAGTTTGAGTTGAGCACGAACAGATGCATCCAGGGAGCGAGGGCTCGAAGGAGCACAGGGAAACTGAGTGTTTGTTGGGTGATGAAACACGATATTGTGCACTATGTCTGGGAAAAATTTGTGGTGGCGCAAGAAATCAATGCCTATGATAGGTTCATCAATATCACAGATTAGGAAAGTCCACTTGAGCTTGCAGTTCGGGGAGAGCATAACAGAGTGGGATGGCGAACCAAGGCACTGCAGTTTAGTGGAGTTGACAGCTTGCAGTGATGTGTGGTGGGAACGAATGTTCTCGGATTCTAAGGACGTGGGCAGTAGGGACACAGCAGCACCTGTGTCAACGAGGAACAGTTGTCCCGAAGACATGTCTCTGACATATACGCGTCCACAAATGTTAGGTCGTTCACAAATTCAGTGAAGCACTGGGAGGTGCCTGTCTTGTGTGCAGGAGGTGGCACCCGAACCTACCTGCGACCGGTGTTTGGGAAACAACAAGGTGGTCTGCAGTTCCTTGCTGCATCACCAAAACGTGTGTGGAAGTAGCAATAGGGGTAATGTGGATCTGCATCCTGCAGAGAGCCCGTAGCCGAGGGGGAAGGACGAGGGTCCGAGCCTGCCGAGGAGTCGACTCCAGGAGGGGGCGAGGCCGTCGGCAGTGCTGGCGCGTGGTTACCAGTGTCCAAATTAATGCGGCATCCGTGGCGTGCAGGGGGAGGTCGAAGCTATTGGCGGGAGGCGGGTTCAATTTGCCGGGTGTGAAGCTTCCATTGTAGTGCAGAATGAGCCCGGTCAGTGGCACGGATAAGTACAACAATTGTTCGATCTTCAAGGCAAGAGATGGCAGTTTGGACAGAAAGAGGAAGTTACTTGATCCAGATTGGCAAGAGCGTGTTATCGGGCTTGGCCTGATTGTTAACGAGGAGTCAGAGACGGCGCCACAGCTGTGATGGAGTCGAGTCGCCGAGTTGTTCCTCGTAGATGAGCTGCTGGACCTTCTCAGTCGACGTCCGTGTAACACGTCCCAGTATCGCCCTCTTGACAGAAGTGTATACATCTACCTGAGGTGGTGTGGTGACTAAATCACGAATCAAGTCAGCACGGTCGTGGAGACTGTTCACGAGACAAATATACCACGAGTGGCCATCAAGCGAATAATATTGAAAGATCTGCTCGACTAAGGCGAATCAGAATTTGGGGTTCTCGATGGAGAACACAGGCAGTTTCGGTAGTTTTGTGAGTGGTGGCGGCCTGGAAGGAGCCTGGAGGTGAAGTGTGGAAGCAGATGTGAAGTCCAAAGTGTGGGCGGCAGGAGCATTCTCGAGCCTTCGTGGCGCGGCCACGGAGCTCGATGGAGCTGCAAACTGGCCCTGCGGTAGAGTGAAGGTGGCACATTGCGGTGGAGGACGATGTGTCACGTCGCGGATGGCCGACGCAGGAGAGGTACCCGGCTGTGCTGGAAACGGTTGTGGAAGCTCGACTGGAGCCGATGCGGATGCAACAGGTGAGAAATAATTCATGAACTGTTGGCGCATGTTCACACACTGATAGCTCGACAAGAGAGCTGAGCCGTAATCACCTGTGTGGCAGGGAGGCGGAGGAGGTCTGGGCTGAACCGAAGCACTGTGTGTATAGTGATGCCGAACATGGAGTGAGTGGTTCGTAGTCACTCCACTCGAAATCACATTCGGATAAGGTGAGTGCCGTGGCACAGAGCATTGGGGCGTAGTAGTAAACGTAGGTTGTCATTAGGCGCACTAGACCACTTGTTGTTTGTGTTGCAGGATGATGTGCCAAAGTCGTAAGACACACATTGATGTGGGACAGAAGTAGCAGCAAACGTGGTTGGAAGCTGAGGTGAAAGGCCCGTGAGCCTGGCAGAGCCGACCATGTGGCTGTAGCTAACGTGGGGTTGTATGGAGGAGGGCATCGAGAATCGTTGCTCCGGCAGTGGAAAGTTGTCCAATGAAACATTAATGGAGTTTGATGTTGGTACCGCACTCCATCAAGAGCCGTAAGTCGTGGTGGCACGAATGGTGGAGGTAGGCACATGAGGTGGCAGGAACGTAGGCATTCGGTAACCAGAGTCGTGTGTGTTCCTAACCTCACTTGTTGTTACAGGCTCGAAAATATCGAGCGACACCAGGGGAGTTGTCGAAGGAGAAACACCGTGTTGCAATTCTGGCGGGTGTACATCGCCAGCAACATGGTGCACATTTGTCACAAAATCGGGCTTTTGGCGTGGAGCCGAAGTCATTGTTTGAATGCTGTGTCAACGTAATACAAGCAAAAATAACCGGCGCAGAGGCTGCGGACACAGTAAAATGGTGAAAACTGAAGATGTTACAACTCGGGGTCACCAGTGAGTTGGATGTTTGGGTCAGTTACACCAAACAACACCTTTTTAACAGCAGTTCATTTATTTACCTCTTTACACAAGCAAGGCTTATAAAGAACTGGCCATGGCGGAAGAGAGCAAAGATAATCTTAGCTTAGCGTCCAAGGATGATGCTTGGAGTCTAGAGACAAACGTATATCGATGCTGGTGTCAACAACCTCATCGGCACCACAGGTTAACATGAAGTAGGAAACATGATACTGCAAGAACATCAGAGAACATTGAAAGACCTCAGTCGAACCAAGTCCCCTGGAGTAGATGACATTCCCTCAGAATTATTGGCAGCTTATGGAAAAGCAATGTGAGAAATCAAGCTGAGGCTCTTCCATCTTTCAGGACTTTAGCTCCCGAGAATGTCTACATTTTCTTTCTTCCTTTGTTTATTTCTGAAAGTTTGTGTATTTTCTAAATAATGTGTTAAAGGAAAGGAGAAATACCACCAGTGCTCACTTCCCTGTTCTAAAGATTATGACTCTAAATGTGCAGTGCCTCAAGAACAAATACTGTGAACTTGAAATAGCAGTAAGTAACACCCAACCTGATGTCTTGTGTATTACTGAACATTGGTGTAAGGACCAAGAAATTAATAGTATTCATATTAATCCATTTAAACTAGCGAATAATTATAGTAGGAAAATTGCAAAAGGTGGAGTCGGTATTTACCTTAGACAAGAGTTAGAATTTAAAAAGAGATGTGAAGCAGAGAACTTAAGTATTGAAAAGTTTTTTGAAGCAGGTGCTGTCCAGCTATATGGCCTGATGAAAAAAGTCATAGTCATAACAGTGTATAGGTCACCATGTGGAAACATAGAAGTCTTTTTTGATAAATTAGAATTGTTGCTAAATACTATTTACAAAAACGAAACTGTGATTATTCTTTGTGGTGATTTCAATATTAATCTTCTAGTTGAAAGTCAACAAAAAAGGCAATTTTTGGACGTATTAAAGAGTTTCAACATGTCACCACACATAAACAATTCAACTAGAATAACAAACACCTCCAATAGCCTCATAGATAACATTTTCTCAAATATGTCAGAAACTGACATAGAGGTAACAAACATAGATTTAGGATTGTCTGACCACAATGCTCTCACCATTGAAATCCCTTTAAGGTCAAAGGAAGATAAAGGTGTAAATAATACTTACAAAAGAAACTTCTCTGTGGACAGCTGTCATCAGTTCATAATTATCTTAGAAATTGAAAATTGGTTAGATGTTATGAAACAGTCAAGTACAGATGAGGCATATAGTGTATTTGCATCGATTTATATGATGAACTTTGAGATGTGTTTTCCAAAGAAACTGACCAGAGTCAAGTCTACTGGATACATAAAGTCAAGTTCTTGGATGACTCTTGGAATTAAGAAATCATGTGAAAACATGAAAAAACTGAATTCAGAGTTGAGGAAGTGTACAAATATTGATTTTATAGAATATGTAAAGAGGTATAGGAAAATATACCGCAGAGTAATTGCAAATGCAAAGTTAATAAGTAATAATATGGAAATAAAACAGTCCAGAAATAAAACTAAAATAGCATGGGAAATTGTGAGAAAAGAAACCGGGGTACCTACCAAAGACAAGGAAATTATTCTAAAAGATGAGGAGAATAAAATGGTAGATAAATATGCCATGCCTAATTATATAAATAATTACTTTTTAAATTTACCCCAGACATTAAGCAGGAATCTTGGGGAGCAGATTAAGATGGAAGCACCAAGGCAGCCAGCAGTGTGACGGCAGTTCCAACAAACGAAAAGGAAGTTTTGAAAGTGATTAAAAGTCTGAAGTCCAAGATGTCAGCTGGAGTAGATGAGGTGCCAATAATATTAGTAAAGAAAACAGCTAATCAGATAGCAAAACCAGTGGTGCACATAGCAAACTTGTCAATGGCTGAGGGCATGTTTCCACAAAAACTGAAAATTTCCAAAGTCATTCCCCTGTTGAAAAAGGGTGATAAACTTAAAATAGAAAACTACAGACCTGTCTCACTCCTCCCAACTTTCTCTAAATATAGAGTCACACATTATCTTAATATGCACAATCTGATAAACAGTAATCAGCATGGATTTCAAGCTGGGAGAAGTACCGAAACAGCTGTACTAGAATACACAAAAGAAATAATCACTAAATTGGAAGAGGGAAATAGTGTAGTTGGGATAAATCTAGATTTGTCAAAAGCCTTTGACACCGTTGACCACAGCATAATTTTGAAAAAGCTTGAAGCTATAGGTATCAGAGGACCGGTAAAAAAGTGGTTTGAGTCTTATCTGGAAAAGAGGATGCAGGTGGTTGAAATTACAGCACCAAATATTAATCCAAAAATTAAACTAAGATCAGATCCAAGGGAGGTCACAGTAGGAGTACCCCAAGGAAGTGTATTAGGCCCCTTGCTGTTCCTCATTTACATGAATGATATTCAGGTGTCAGAGAGAAAAGCTAGAATCATGTTATTTGCTGATGATACTAGTTTAATAGTTAGTGATATGAAGCAGTCATTGCACAGTACTGTGGACCATGTCCTACAAGATATACAAAAATGGTTTAGTGCTAACAAGCTAACACTGAATGCAAAAAAAACTAATTATGTGCAATATGGAAAAATAAGTGAACAGGACGACCTAAATCCCACCATGGAGGGCAAACAACTTGAAAGAGTACAGTGTGCAAAATTCCTGGGTATGCACATTGACGAGAAGATTAATTGGAAGAACCATGTGGTGAACTTAGCACTAAAACTAAATTCAGCATGTTTTGTGCTTAGAATAATTTCAAGAGTTTGTAGTAATGACTGTACCAGATTAGTATATTTTGGCTATTTTCAGTCCATTGCATCCTATGGGATAGTATTCTGGGGAAAAACAAATTGTCGTCTAAATGAGATTTTCAAATTGCAAAAACGTGCTATTCGGATAATGACCCACAGCCCACCTCAAACACATTGTAGACCCCTTTTCAAAGCATTGAAAATTTTAACAATTCCATCATTATACATTCTGAAATGTCTGTTGGTGATCAAAAGAAATCAGGGCAAAATGAAAACCAATACAGACTTCCATAATTACGACACACGGCAATGTAAAGATCTCCACATACAAGCTGTAACAAAGACCCGAAGCCAGAAACATGTATGTAATCAAGGCATCAAACTTTTTAATGCACTACCAAAACATATCAAAGAGCTGGAAAATGAGGATAAATTTAAAACTGTTCTAAAGAACCACATGCTTGACAAATGCTATTACAGCATAAGTGAATATCTCTGCGTAACTGTATAAAATATATGTTTAAGTTAATGTGACAAATGAAATCACATCAGTGCATAATAAATTATGTTATAAAAACACTTATTAGTTGTATATTGTATTAAACATAAGATAGATTAATATGAATTCAGCACAGATACAAATTTTGTAAAGATATTACATAGTTGTTAAAATGTACCCTGACAAATCCTATATCACAAATGTGATAATTAGGATGATAATAAATAAATAAATACAAGAAGAACGCGTCCAAATACTCTGAAATTTGAAACCGTTTTCCCACTTAGATTCACTGTTCAAGATAATATTTTTGATGTGCTTATTCTAATTCTGATGTCAATTTAGTTAAGACATATTAGCTATTAAGACTAACAGTTCAACTTCTAAATAACATTTTCCAAATTATGTTAGACTCATTAATTTACATGATAATAATCAATCTCAGAAATAGCTCCATGTTCTCTTGCAGATATTTCCTCTGGTCTTAAATTCTAGCCTTTGTCATTATACTTCTTTAGACCTGAATTTTGTGCATTAGATGACACTTCATTAATTGATTGAGCATTAAGATATTTCCACAACTGACACTAATATTCAATGTGGCACTTGTAATATTAGATAATACATTCTCAAGGACGCGCATAACATGTTTCAATTAACTTTCCTTTTTTGTTTCGACTGTGTAATAAATCTTGTTTTCTTTGATTTTTCGCACATCAATTGAAATCATCGTCCAATGTAAATTACGGCCCGACATTTTCCTGATAATGTATATTTATTTTTCGTATCGATCCTTTTCACAACATCTACCCTGAACCACGAAAATTAGTGACCACAAATGTAAACTTAAATGAATCAAAAACCACTTTACAGTGAAGATATTATTATTGCAATTTTGTTATATATAGACATAATTGGAGATCTTGGTTATTATATAAAATCTATTGTTGACGATGTACAACAAACTGCCACAAATTGGTATCAGGTTACTTTATTCAAAAAGTACTGTGATCAGTCTAGAATTTTTTAGTTCACCAGACCTTTTTTTTATGTTTTTTCAAGCTTCCATTCCACATCTGTATTGATGAAAGCATGAATAAGTGGCTCATGATGAACTGTTCAAAATTTTAAGAGGGTTAAAGTAACCTTAACCCAGTTTGTGGCAGGTTGCTGTACACCATCAACAATTTATATAAATTTATTATGCTTCAGTTTTTCACATATACAAAAATTCTGTTTTTGTTTACAATTGTTCTAATTTTATTTTTGAGAATAAAGTCGATATTTTACAAAGACTGAAAATTTCTAATTTTCGGGTTGTCAAAGAATGCAATGTTTGTTATTAACTATTAGCTGCATCAATTTTCATATATATAATTATTTCGAGAAAACACTATGCGAGCTAAATCTGAAAAACATTTTCAACTGGTACACTTTTCTTGTACATTCCATCAAATACTCAAATACTATGGAGTACTGTGTGTGTGTGTGTGTGTGTGTGTGTGTGTGTGTGTGTGTGTGTGTGTGTGTGTGAAGCTAGAATTTTGTGTGTATGTTTGTATGTCTATCGACCTGCCAGCACTTTCATTTGGTAAGTCACATCATCTTTGTTTTTGGGTATATTTTTCCTACGTGGAATGTTTCCCTCTATTATATTCCCGTCAAATACTTGGTAAGATTTCAGCTTTGTGACAACAGACTGACGTGCTATCGAGTGGGCGACAGTGACTACAGGTTCGGATGAGCAGCTGCCAGAGTGTTACTTTCAAACTTCAGAAAATGGGCGTTACAACACACGCACAAATGCAATGACATACGCAGCTCATGCTTGTATGTTGGCTCTGCTCAAATACTTCTTGTCTCAATCCTGCTGGGGATTTCCTGTGTCCTGGAGCCTAATGTGACCATGTGACCACGTGTAGCACTGCATCACGTTGTTCAGAGGGGACATATGGAGTTAATGAGCTTGAGGAAATTGTTTTATCAAATCCTATCCAGATGAGGAATACAAAATAAGGGAGCAGTTCTTTGAATAAAGTACTAGAGAGAGTTAAACAATGCCCTTCCAGGAAATTCACATGTTACACTGTATGGATTCATTTTGGAGGCACTAATGCTCAATTTCTTAAATTTAAACCAGTGTTCACCTAATTAGCCACTTAAGCAGTATTGTTACAAACACCACAAGAATGTGAAGCAAGACAGTGACAACGGAAGAATTTTGCTTAAATGTTAGACCAACAAAGTTAGATCTACTTCCATCACACACGATGTGCCCATTTCATGTTAACCTTTACCTACTGTGATATTTCTTCGTTTTGAATGTTTGCTTACTGACTATTCCCTAATAATGTGAATTTGCATCTTCCAAGCCATTCATTTATTTCTTCCAGCAATGCCACATAATTCTGTTATAGCACTAAACTGATAAAAGCCAAATTACAGTCCATCAGAATTAGAACTACATGTACAAATAGTGGCACCCTGTAACTTTACTAGCCTCTAGAATAAATTGAAAATACAACTATCTGTACTAAAATGGAGCATGCAACCCTTAAACATTGTTGCATAGTGCTATCCTGACTCAACACACACTGAAGGCTCACACTGTAATAATGCAACAAGATTTTTTCCCCATGTTCTCATTACTTTTCTGATATGAAGTTCAATTTAAACACATACAAATGCACCTGAACTGATAACTGGACATCAGTGAAAAAATTGGAATGTCAACAATGCATCTTCAAATTGTCATACTTTAGATATGCCAGAAAAATGCACAAGCACACATGGCAGTGGAATTGGGCAGTGAACAAACTGTAACATAGATGTAGTTCTAGTGTACTCCGTAACACCTGTTTCTTAGATATTTCTTCACTACGAGATGCACAACAGTCACTGCTACTCTTCTGTGATGTTTTAATCTAAACAGATGCAACAAGAACTGCTGTGAAGTTTATGACAAACAGTACCCAGCATGGTACCATATGATATGGTTTCTTCCTGGTCCCTCCACAAATAGACTAAGGGAAGACTGGCTGTTTACATGACTGTGCGCCGCAGTTATTTTCCTCACTGTCCCCATTGTAAAGATATGGAGGGGCCTGAAGAATCTCTCTATGTTCTCACTTTGGGACTGCTGAATGAAATACTGTTTCATATTTTTCTACAACTGAGGTCTCTAGATGTTAATACCTCTGGAAATTAATGTCAAAAATTACTTATATTATCTTTTCAAGTCTACGTGTGTTTTACAGAACAAACTCATTGCAAGCTACTGTAAAGCAGAAATACTCTGCAGACTCAAGCCTGTAATAGTGCTGGGTACTATGTCACAAAGAAACTGTTTCAATGGGCTGCTTTCTACTGGATCAGCAGTGAAAACCAAAAAATCCAAATTTAGCATTAGGGCACAAAACAATCCCTCTTCCATAAACACACACAAAAATTCAATTTTGTGCTTTCTTCCAAAAGCCGAAAAAGTTCAGACCTTTAAATATTCACAGAAAACTATTGAGAACCTGCAGATGTCGCTTGCGTAGCAAAACACTGGTTCACAGATGAAGTTGACTGCTTTTCTGTTTCAGACTGCCACTCTTAATTATATTTGCAGAACTAACAAAAAGGGACACAGGATGGCTAATCGTAACAATGAAGGGGTACAGCTCAAAGTAAACTAATATTTTGCTATGTGATGACTTTAACATACAATTATTATTATTATTTCTTTAATTTCTCAGACGTTAAGTCTGGTTAAAAATGGAAAGTGACGCGGACCTTGATCAAGCGTCACTTCCTTTTAACTGTATCGTATGTGTTATATTGCATTTAGGAACTTTCGGGTAATTGAACATGTATCAATAATTACAGATTTCTGCAGTTGTATATATAAGTTTGGTATATTGCATTGATGTACTGGTGGATATTGTGTGGTATGACTCCTGTAGTTGATAGTATAATTGGTACAATGTCAACTTTATCCTGATGCCACATGTCCTTGACTTCCTCAGCCAGTTGGATGTATTTTTCAATTTTTTCTCCTGTTTTCTTTAGTATATTTGTTGTATTGGGTATGGATATTTCGATTAGTTGTGTTAATTTCTTCTTTTTATTGGTGAGTATGATGTCAGGTTTGTTATGTGGTGTTGTTTTATCTGTTATAATGGTTCTGTTCCAGTATAATTTGTATTCATCATTCTCCAGTACATTTTGTGGTGCATACTCGTACGTGGGAACGTGTTGTTTCATAAGTTTATGTTGTAAGGCAAGCTGTTGATGTATTATTTTTGCTACATTGTCATGTCTTCTGGGGTATTCTGTATTTGCTAGTATTGTACATCTGCTTGTGATGTGATCTACTGTTTCTATTTGTTGTTTGCAAAGTCTGCATTTATCTGTTGTGGTATTGGGATCTTTAATAATATGCTTGCTGTAATATCTGGTGTTTATTGTTTGATCCTGTATTGCAATCATGAATCCTTCCGTCTCACTGTATATATTGTCTTTTCTTAGCCATGACCACATGTTGCTCCAGAAGTGTTCCATGTCTGTTATGTTTGGTGGATTGTCTATTTTAATGTGTGTGTTATCTATTGTCTGGTAAAATTTCTTTTGGTTTGTGTTGAATGTTTGGTTTTGTTTCCTTCTATTTTCACTTATTTTGTATCTTCTAAGTCATTTGGCCAATGCTTGTAATTTCTGTTTCTTTTCATCTAATTACTCTATCGCTTCTTGTTGTGAGATTTTACCTAACCTTTTTCGTTTTCTTCTGATATTTCATTTCTTATAAATTGTGTTAGCTGTCCGATGTCCTTTCTCAGTTTTTCTATTCTGATCTGTAGCCTGTGTTGCCATGCTGGTTTTGTGGGTTTCTTCTGTGTGTTGGTTTGTTCTGATCTCTGCCTAGTGTGTATATTTAGTGTAGTGAGTGCTCCTATATAAACCAGCAGTTGTAACTCTTCCATAGTTGTGTTTTCATTTATTTTGTTCCGTATGATTGTGTTGATAGTTTTTATTGTTGTTTCGACTTGTGGGTTATTTGGCGGTCTTTGCAAGAATGGTCTAATGTCTGTATTTGTGTCTTTGTATTCTATATATGTCAGCTGAAATTTTTCTTCTATATCTAACATGTGTGTCACTTTGTGTTCTATTTGTGCTTGTTCTGGTGGCTGTCTTAAGATTTCGTTTTCCTCTGATTGTTTAATTGATGCGTGTTGTTCTTTGTTTGTTTGCTCTGGGATGTTTGAGTCCATTACTGTATTTTCTTCTTCTTCTTCTGATTGCACATTATTTTGTTCCAGTATTTGTTGTACTTGTTGTTTGATGTTTTCTAATTCTGACTGGGGTATCCTGTTATTTTTTATTATTACACGTATCTGATCAGCTAGTCGTTGTTCTGTTAAAAATTTTAATTCTGGGTATCTGGTAATAAATGTTGTGTATACTTGTGATCTGTATCCAGTTGTGTTGGTTCCTAGGTTTGTTGCTTGGTAATAACAGAACATGAGGTGTTGATTAACTTCATCTGACCATCTCATCCTCTGTCTTTGTTTTCCTTCTAGGGTGGTTGCAGGAAGCATATCCTGCAAAACACCTCTATTTGGATTTAAATCATTTTCCAGTTGGTTAGCATTGTCATTACCATTGTGGGCGGGCATAGGGTTCAAGCGTCGTCCCCGACCATGTCGGCGCTTGTCCGAGGCTTCTTTAGTTCTGTCCTGAACCAACTAATCACACTAAAAGAGGGGTTAGCCCTATCAGTGGTTTGTTCTTTTCGTCGCCTTTTACGACTGGCAGAACATACTGGAGACCTATTCTTTTCCCGGGCCTTCACGGGGTTTATTATTATTATTATTATTATTATTATTATTATTATTTACAATATTGGCAGGAACAAGGACCACAGACTACTAGTTCCTCTGCCACTGGCAGCTTCGTTGTTAATACCATTGTACCATTATGCACATTAACTAGTATTTTTAATGGTATACCCAATCATTACTGTTTGGTATTTAATATAGTTGTGCCAAACAAAGACAAGCAGACACACATACTTGTATAAAAAATTGGCATCTGGGGGCAACCAGAACAAATTTACAACTTTCAAACATTTACCCCATACATTTCGCCAGAGCTGTGTTTACAGTGCCTGGGTTGTTGACAGTAAAGCCAGATCCACACACTCAACAAGTGTCATCACAATGGCACACTGCAGTTGCCAGTATTAACTCCTAGTTTTCTGTAGCACAACTTTTCTCATGCCACAAAAAGTTCGAATCAGTTGTACACTGTTATGCCGCTTTCCTTCCACCACTATCCACTGGTGTTTGCATTTCTAAAATTGAACTTTCTGTCACATTTTTGAGTAGTTACTGCTGTGCTCTATTCAATTTCAGTATGTTTTCATTTTATTACTGAAAAAGACAATACAGTGGTTGGCAAGTACACTTTCAGAGCTTGTGGAATTACTACAGCAGCAACCTATAGTTAATGCCTACCCCACAATACTGAAAGATGTTTTGATGAATAAAGTTATTACATAGCCAAAAAAGGGAGTTGCATACACTTCGTCATTTGTGAGACCAATCACTGTGTAACTAGTTGATTATTTACAGGAAACAGCTCCTGACTGATGTGGCAGCTGTTAAAATCATTTATTAAAAATACCTACATCGGCAAACAATAGATTCTAAAATCTTGGAATAGTGGCACAATTGCAGATAATGTTTGCATAGCACCTGTGTTAGTTTGCCATAGCAGAAAGCATTTTCATTTTTGAGTATTTTTTTTATAAAATGTGTGTGTATAGCCCCTGATTTATCCCAGCACTAAATTCATTATCACAGCTAACACTTGGGTCTTGTCTTCCTTGTATTTAACTCTTTTCTAATGCCATAACCTGCACTGTGACATTAGTACAGACCCATACAATTTCAGTTGATGCCACGTCAAAAGCTATGCAATTATACAGAATTTGTGGAATCTCGTGTGAATCATAACTCATGGTGCAACTACAGAAATTCGCAAGATGCCGCATCCTTAATTGCACGTGAGAACACAGCTTAAGGTAGATGATTTGATGGGTAAACTACAACACAGCTACATTGTAACACTTCAAACCAAGTTTACATCTGCACAGCACCAAGACAAATGGTCCATCAAGAAAAATTAAAAATATCTTGCAACAGTAATAATAAAAACAGCTATTTGTATATGCCAGACCAACAGGCAAGTTATTTCATGAAAATTAGAAAATTTATAAAAAAATTACCAAAGTAATCAGTCATTTCCAATGACTTTTGGGGAAGGCTGTGTCATCATAGCAACTGGCAGTTTATTACCATAGTAGAATACAAAGCCATGTGAGAAGTTACAGAGAAACTGTTGCCAATCTGTAACTTACCAACAAATAATGTTCTCTAAATCTAAGATGTTAAGTAACTTGAATCATGAAATATTGAAGCCTAGAGAAGGTAGCAGTTTGGTGTGGAAACACATCTTCTTGTAGGAAGAGATTGTGTTTCACAGAAAGTAGTTTTGCAAAAGAACCATTTTATGTTTGTATGTTTAGTATTAAGAGGTCTTACAATGCATCACAAAAACAAGACATCAAAATTTTGTAAACCACACTGACAAGCATTATTCAGCTTCTGGAGAACATTTGTATGTCCAGTTTCGAAAACAGATAATTTTAACTGGCCACATTTCCTCAGCAAACTGTCAAAATGAACAATGTTCTGCCCAACAATTAATGCTCAATTGTCAATAACATGGAAATAAAAAACTGAAACTAGTAACATTAGGTCAGTCATCCACAATTGCTAAATTTAGTTTAAATTCATCACTCCCAGTCACATGAAAATGTTTTCATTTGAAGTGAGCTGTGCATGAAATAATAACCACAAACAGCAAAATGACAGAAAGTAAAAAGCTGGTTATGTGGAGGATACCCCCGCTACAATCCAGATAGCAATGGGCACATTCCCTCCCCCCCCCCCCCCCCCCCTTCATACAAGATGTAAGAGACCAGACGAATACCCTCTGGCTTCAAGAAGAATGTAGTAATTCCTATTCAAATTACCTAAACGACAACTGCAAAATACTGACAAACTACTTTGAGAAGAATGAAAAACCTGGAAGACACCAACTTCAAGGGAAATGAGTTTTGGTTTTGTAGCAATGTGGGAACACCTAAGCTGAAGAAAGGCAAACTACTCTTTGTACAACATTCAGATTTAGAAAAAGCTTTTCTTTCAGAATGTTTGAAATACTGAACATTGTAGGGATAAAATATGGGGACTGAACGGGAACACTCTTGACCACAAGATTTTTTTTGGAGGTTACCTGTTTTTGTATGTTTTACGTCATCTTCAAACCTGATATTGAAATATTTGAACATACAATAGCATTAGACGGATGTAGTAATATATGAAACACATCTTACAGAACACACAATGGAAGAAGAACTTCCACGCTTGACGGTATGCAGTGCTGGTGAACAGAGCCGTCATTACGACTCCAACACTAACTGCTAAAGACAGCAAGGCAGCTGTTGCTCAAATACGCAATGCTCTGCCCATTGCACCCTGAATTACATCTGCATTTGCAGATCAGGCATACAGGACGTAAAACGGTTGTTGCTATAAAGTATATGCACAATGGTTATGAGAAAGCTAATAAATGAAGAAACAGGACCCTTATATTACATAAAGTAACCGCTACTAACAGCACTTCGTCAGTTTTTGATAATAATATGTATAAGAAAGAACCAATCACAATCGGTTATGAGAATACAGATAGCCGTCTGTGAGGATTTATCGCGAACTCTTAGACTGTATGGCAGCAAAGATGGTGGTTATATGACACTAATGGTTCCCGAGGAGATGGTGTCGACATTTTGATATGCACCATCTAGCAGAGGAGGGTTTCAGAGCTGTGTCACCGGCTAGATGTCAAATATCTACTGGCATGCAGGTCAACATGTAGAAATGCATTCAAGTTAACATGTATTTCTCTTAGATTGTAGTGCCAAGGAAAATACTGCTCGACTGTTGCCATTATTTCCTGTCAAAGCGGTGTGGAGATGTACGTGCACGTTTCACCACAGTCAATTTCAAAGTAGCGACAGCGACTAGCTCTTACAAGATACTGGCATGCAAGTAAGACAAATGTCTTAATATGTGTCAGATCCACCCCATGGCATTAACCAAGGAAGATCAGGTAATTATAGTTAGGGGAGCAGGAAACAGCCTTGCTATGAATCCAAGATACAGTATTAGGAGTGATCTGTATAAAATTGGAGCAGTACCTGAGCACACAAATGTGAGGTTTGCCAAGATCAGCCCTGGGTAAACACTGCATTAATAATTATTGTCCAATTTCTCTGATACCTATTTTTCAAAAATAATAGAATATTGTATACAAAAGAAAATTAACATGCTTTGTCATAAAACAATGTACTGACTAAGTCTCAATATGGTTTTAGGGCCCAGTTACCAACAATTAATGCTGTTGAAAATGTTGTTTCTATTGTGCAATCTTCTTTTGAATCCAAATTATCTGCTGAAGCCACACTAGTGGACTTAAGCAAAGCATTTGATTCTGTAAACCACACAATACTGCTGGAAAAACTATGGTGTTATGGCATTATGGATCTGGAACTCTCCCTCATTAAATCATATCTCAGTAATAGAAAGCAAACTGTAAGCTACAACGGTCAAAGGTCACAGCTACTGAATGTCACTAGAGGTGTACCCCAAGGAGCAGTGCTTGGGCCATTACTGTTTATAATATTTATAAATGACCTGCCCAGCAATATGCCACACAAATCTGTGCTTTACGCAGATGATACAACTTTCATCAATTCAGGGAAGGACATAAATAAACTGAAGGAGCAAAGTAAAGATTTTCTCAGATTATCCAATATGTGGTTCGAAGCAAATGAGTTAGCTATTAACTATGAAAAGACTGTAAATATATCCTTCAGCTTATCCAATGCTGATGTTGAGTACACTTCTACCAAACTTCTTGAAATGTGTCTGCTTGTGTCTGTATATATTCTTGGCATATACTTAGATACGAAATTAACCTGGCAGAGTCACATAGACAACATATCTCGAAAGCTTTCGTGAGTTATCTATCTACTGAAAAAATTACGCACCTGTGTTTCTGAAAGCCTACTGATTAATTCCTATTATGCATTCTTTCACTGTCATATTAGCTATGGTATTCTTCTATGGGGTAATTCTCCATGGTCAAGGAAAATTTTTATTTGGCAGAAGAAAGCCATCAGGAGCATCTCTGGGATTACCAAAAATAATGTATCATGTAGGTCATACTTCAAAGAATTACAGATAATGACAGTCCCTTTTCTTTTTATATACAGCTGCCTTTTTTACATAAAAGAAAACTTTAACAGTTACAACCTTAGGCAGTCCGTTCATAATCATAACACTCGTCAAACATTTAAGATAGACATACCAACAACTCAACTCAAGAAAACACAAGACAGTAATGAATACATGGGAATAAGGCTTTTCAATACATTACCTGTGCAGGCACATTGTGCCTCTCTTAATATATTTAAAAGTAAGACTAAAAAATGGCTGAAAGACAAAGCTTTTTTCAGTGTTAAAGAATTTGAACACTGTTCAAAAATAGACCTGACTTACGAAACAACTTGCAACTCTGTTTGAACCTCTTTCTAAGCTTTTTTTGTCTCTGGAGTTCCACATTTAATTGTTAAACATGTGGAGAAATCCTTATGTATGAAATGTATTTTTTTATTATGCACATTCTTTAAAATGCACACTTTAGTTATGTGGGATACCTTTATGTATCAAATGTATTCCTTTACTATGTATGTTCTTTTAAAATGTATACTTTAGCTTTGTGTGATACCTCACAATAGTTATATTTCTTAATATGTAAATTGTACATTACTCATGACAACATCGATTGCATGTAGATGCTTAAAGATGGATAAATAAATAAATAAATAAAAATAAATAAAAAATAAATAAATGAGCTGAACTGGATGCTCCAGACACCGGCAAAATCTCACATAAGTGTTGTTCCAGTAAATGCAATTGGTAGGTGGGGATACACTACACATGGCCTGCACCTGAATAGGATGGGGAAAAGTAAGTTAGCTTCTCTATTAGCAGAAACTGCAAGGGGGTCCACAGTCACACAAGGGGTGATCCCTGTGGTTAATGGGTCCAGGCAGACAGGTTTTTTAGGTTGAAGCCAAAATCCAGATAGATGACAATCAAGATAAACAGAATAAAAGAAACTGCATGTACAGTTAATTGGGATAAAGCTAAGGGCAGTATCAGCATACTTAATTAAAATATCGGGGGGGGGGGGGGGGGGGGGAATAAAGTAGACGAACTATCAGTGTGTTTAGATGATCTCAAAAATGAGAATGTGATTTATATGATCTGTCTGACTGAACACCATGTAACTGTGGGCATGGATAGTGTCAGTGTAAGTGGGTATAATTTAGCATCTTACACTTGTACATCTAGGATGGATAAAGGAGGAGTTGTCATTTTCATAAAACAAGGGTATGCATCAAACCAGTCTCAGGACTGAAGACCACAACAACAACAAGGGTATAAATGCAAAACTGTAGATATAAGCAAATTTTGTGTTGATCAGCACTTTGAGGTTTGTGCATGTGAACTTTAGCTAGATAATGTAGTATTGATATTAGCAATAGTGTACAGGTTCCCATTAGGAGACTGGGAGCAGTTCATAAAAAAGTATGACTCCCTATTATGCTGTATGTCAGACAAAAAGAAAAAAATTATTAAACTGTGGTGATTTCAATGTAAGCTTTCTAAATAATTCTGATAGGGAAAGTGAACTAGAAGTGTTATTAACAACATATAACTTAGAATCAGTGATCAATTTCCCTACACATATAGCTCAGGACAGTAGCACAATAATAGATAATGTATCTGTAAAGAAAGATGAAGCAAAACAAACACATGCTTTCCCTGTGGTAAATGGATTGTCAGACCATGATGCACAACTGATTAACTTACAAAACCTAACACGGTGTATAGTTCAGAAACCATTAAGTAAAAGTTTGAGGTCGCTCAACCCGGTATCTATACAGCACTTCAGAGAAAGCTTAAGAAATGCTAATTGGGGAGATGTATATAATGAGCCAAATGCTAAGTGCAACATATTTCTTGATAAATTTATATCCCTCTTTAAACATTGTTTCCCAAAGAAAATTACTACGTGTAACACCACACACTTTTCAAGGAAACCTATGTTAGAGAAGAAATTAACAACTCCAGCAATAAAATCAGATCAGTATGGAATGTTGTTGATTTGATTTGATTTATTTCGTGTTCCATAGGTCCAACTGTGTCGGATACACAAGGACATGGAATGAGTCAGTTTTTTACAAATACAATCTGATAGCATATACAGAAATTTGAGTACATAATTATATAAAAATTTATACAGTAAATTCTTTGGGCAGCAATACAGAAAAAGAAAATACATATTTTCTTAGAATCATTAAAACACTAAAGAAAACAGATACACAGAGCTCAGGTTAAATAACATTCTTAGTGGCATTATGTCAACTTGTATTATATAATATTAAAATATTACAATTTATTTAGTTAAAAATTCATCTAGACTGTAAAAAGCTTTTTCTAGCGCTTTCTTAAACTTACTCTTGTTATGAATCTCTGTCTTTATTTCGGGAGGAAGAGCATTGAAGAGTTTTGCTCCAGTGTAGTGGACACCCTTTTGCGCCAAGCTCAAATTTCTGAGCTTGCTGTGTATGTCATTCATCCTCCGTGTGTTATGCTCATGATAATTACTGTTTGGTTGAAATATCTCTATATTTTTACAAACAAAATACATGAGAGAAAAAATATATTGGCATGTAGTTGTGTATATTTTAAGTTTACGAAAACTATTTCTACACGAGTCTCTTGGGTGCAATCCATATATAATTCTTAAAGCTCACTTCTGTGCAATGAACACTTTCCTTGCTAATGGCTGGTTGCCCCAAAAAATAATTCCATACTCAATGAGAGAATGAAAATAGCCAAGATATGCCACTTTTGCAGTGTTAGGTTCAACACATGTAGTGACAACCTGTAAAGCATAGGTAGCAGAGCTAAACCTCTTACAGAGATCAATAATATGTGGAGACCAGTTTATTTTCTTGTCAATATGCACTCGCAGAAATTTTGTGGTTTCTATTCTTACTATTGGTTGATTACATGTCACACTTAACTCTCTCTCTTTTTCTGTTTTTGTACAGAATTGAATAAAACTGGTCTTACTGGAATTTAATGAGAGACCATTCACCTTGAACCAATTAACCACATCTGAGAGTATGTGATTAATGAGTTCCTCAAGATTGTTGTCTGTTCTACTACTCATAAAAATTATCATCAACAAATAATGTAAATTTACGCGGCACGCTTGTACATGATGGTAGATCATTTATAAAAATCCGGATTAATAGTGGCCCAAGAATTGAGCCCTGAGGCACTCCACATGTAATGGAACTCCATTCAGAATCTGAGGAAGCATCACATACTCCATCTGAGCTATTCAAGACAACTTTTTGTTTTCTGTCTTGGAGGTACGACTGTAGCCAGTTGCCTGCAACACCACTTATTCCTACCAATTTAGCTTTTTGCAAGAGAATCTGGTGATGAACACAGTCAAACGCTTTGGATAAATCACAGAAGACACCAAGTGCTAGCATTTTTTCATTAGGGGTTTCTAGGACTTCATTTGCAAATGCGTAGACTGCGTCTTCTGTTGAGCGGCCCTTTTGAAAGCCAAATTGGCTTTTGCTGAGAACTCCATGCTTCATGAGATGATCAGTAATTCTTACATGTATTAGCTTTTCTAGAATTTTGGAGAAATCTGTCAGCAAAGAGATAGGTCGATAGTTAGTTAGTTCAGTTTTATCGCACTTTTTGTACAGGGGCTTCACAATGGCATACTTAAGTCTAATGGGAACAACACCTTTCTGAAGGGAAGCATTGAAAATATGACAGAGAATGTCCCTTATCCACACACAAGAATATTTCAATAAATTTACTAGATATATTATCAACCCCTGCAGAGTTCGTACTTTTTTGAGACGTGATGATTTTTTGAATTTCTTCTACAGTGACAGGATTAAGGTGCATTTCTGAAATTGTGTTTGAATATACTGCTTGACAAAGAGTTACAACTTCATCAACATTGGGCTTGCAACCAATCTGTTGAGCTACTGATAGAAAGTGTTTATTAAAAATCTCAGGCACCGTTTTGGGGTTATCTACTAGGGTACCTTCATATCTGATTTTATTTACATATTCTTTGCTTGTTGTATCTCTTCCTGTTTCTTCTTTAACAATGCTCCAAACTGTTTTTATTTTATTATTAGAATTATCTATTTTCGTCTCATAATAAAGGGCTTTTGATTTCCATATTAGTTGCTTCAAAATTTTTCAGTACAATCTATAGTGTTCTCATTTTTCTACATCTTTACAGAATCTTATTGCAGCATAAGTTTCCCTTTTGGTTTTACATGACTGTTTTATACCTTTTGTAATCCAAGGCTTACTTACAGAATTGGAAGTCCTGTTTCTGACCAATTTCATGGGAAATATTTCTTCAAAAAGAGCACAGAATTCATTTATAAAACAGTTAAATTTAGTATCAACATCATCATGGCTATATACTAAAGACCAATCCATTTGCTGCAACCTGTGGTTGAAAGTTCCTTTTGCCTCTTCATTCATTACTCTTATGAATTTCTGTTCTTTTTTGAACACATTAACATCATAAAGAGTGAGAATTTGTCCATCATGATCTGAAAGCCCACTTATAACCTGCCTGACAATATAATTCTGATGTCTACCTACATCTAAAAAAATGCTGTCTATCATAGTTTGGCACTCTGATGTAATTCTTCTTGGGAAGTTTATTACTGATGTCAGATTATGTAAGGTCATCACAATCTCAAAGTCTATTTTATTCTTATTTTCAGTCAAAGTTTATATTAAAATCACCTAAAACTACAATATCCTTCACTTTTGAAAGTAACCTGACAGAAGGAGTTCCACTGAATGCAGAAAAGTTTTTATATCACCTGAAGGAGACCTGTAGACAGCCAACACTATTATTGGGTGGAATTTAGTTATTATTTCTGTGGCACATGCCTCAAATTGTTGTTCCACACAATATTTCTTAATATCTGTAGCTGCCCTTAACATAAAATGCTACTCCACCTTTATCTTTACTTTCCCTACAGTAGTATGTTACTAAACTATAACTTACTATAGATGGCAAGGCACATTTATCAGTAACATGGTGCTCAGTTAAGCACAAAATCTGAGCATTATTTATACTGTCCTTTTCACAAATGTTAATAAGGAGTTGATCCGTTTTGTTTAAGAGGCCCCTTATATTTTGATGAAAGAAAGAGATGCCTTCCTCTTGCTTTTTCATTCTATTAGTGCTGTTACCTGACTGAGAATCCATTGGAGTCTGTCTTGAGACAGGAGAGAGGAGACACTTGACACTACCTACTGTTGTCCCTTTTTTTCTTCAGGCTCACACATAAAAAATCGCTGAGATGAGAAGGAGACTCAGCATTTCTTCTGTCCAACAGCCTTCTATTTGTTGTTGTCGATGGTGATGCTGTTTCTGACGCTTCAAATGTTGGTTCTGCCACTAATGCTGTGTTTCCTTGTGAACTTGGAGCCTTCTCGTTTTTCTTATTTTCATCTAAAATAATATTTGGATGATGAGGAACAGTAGTTCTTTTGTCGTTGAAATCGATGTCCACTGTTAGAAGGGAGACAGGAAAAGTAACTACTGGGGTAGGCAGTATTACTGTTAAAGAGAGCGACACCAGCCTAACCAACAGTACACAAGTAGAAAATGTATTTAGCAATCATTTCTTAAGTGTAGGAGAAAAAATTGATGAGAACAGTTCAAAAGAAAAAGCTAGGCAGTACACGGAAGAGACTGTGTTGAAAAAATTTAGTCAGATTAAGTTTCACCTACCCTCCCAGGAGACACCTCCTTATAGTCGGCACCTTCAGTGCCGGGCAGGAGGGTTTGCGTGCTTTGGTGAAGTCGAGAGCTATGCTGGCGGTAGCATAGCTACTGGCAGGGTCACCCAAGCCGAATTGGTCTCGACAGAGGAGCCAGACAAAGTGTCTCCCACAACATAGGGCAGGGAGGGCTCTAGAGGCGTAGTGAAGCCAGCTTCCTTAGAGGAGTAAACCTCGTACAAATCCTGGTCCTCCAGGTTGGGGGTTGGGCATGGGGCTAATAATCCCATACTGCAAAAAAAAAAAAAAAAAAAAAAAAGAATATTACGGAAATTCAACAGAAGCCTCGGAAACTGGATGGAAAGCATGTATCTCGACACCGGCAAAGGAAACGGATAAAGGATCTAACAGTAGCATCATGGAATGTGAGGACAATGCTTCAGCCTGGAAAAATTAAATAAATAGCCAATGAAATTTTAAAATTCAAATATGATATTGTAGGGCTACAGGAAACAAGATGGCAGAGGAATGGGGAGATAGATAAACCTGAGTACTCATTGGTATATAGTGGACCAGAAGAAAGAAGAGGCTAACTTGGAACAGGGTTTATAATAACTAGGGAAGTTAGGAAAAGCCTTCTAGAATTTGAACCCATAAATGAAAGGATGTGCAGACTCAGACTAAAAGGTAAATTTAGGAATATATCAATAGTTAATGCACATGCACCAACAGAGGAAAAAGAGAATATAATTAAAGAACAGTTCTACGAAGACTTGGAAAAAGTATACTGTGCAGTACCTAAATATGACCTGATGCTAGTAATAGAAGATTTTAATGCAAAAATAGGGAGGAATGAACATCTGTATGGAGTGTCTGGATAATATTCACTACATGAAAAAACAATGAGAATGGAGACTTACTATGCCAATTCGCAGCAAGGAATAATATGATTATTAAAAGTACCTGCTTTCCACATAAAAGGATCCATCTGGGTACTTGGAAGTCTGCAGCCAATGGAGTAGTCAATCAGATTGACCATATTTTAGTGATTGCATGCCACTCCACGTCAGTTACGGATGTGCAGAGCTGCAGAGGACCAAACTACTATTCAGACCACTTTTTGATAAAATCAGTCTTGAGAGAGAAACTGTCACTAACAAATGGCAACAGAATGGGAAAGATGACGAAACGGAATACAGACAAACTGAACATCACTGATGAAGTAAAAAAAAATACCAAGTAACACTAAGCAGAAAGCTGAGCAATGAAGAGACCACAGTAGGAGTAGATGAAAGGTGGAACAGGTTTGAAAAAGCCATTAAGGATGCTGCAGAGGAAATAATAGACATAAGAAGGAACAGAAGAACCCAGGAGTGGTTTGATGAAGATTGCAGGTCAGCAATAGAGGAAAAGAACAGGGCAAGAACAAAAGTGCTACAGAGAGAAACCAGAAATAATGTAGAACAATATAGAGAATTAAGGAGAAGAGCTAACAGACTGTGCAAGAGAAAGAAAAGAGAGTGGAATAAGAAGAAATTTCAAGAACTAGAAGAACTAAAGGAACAGAGTGAAATAAGAAAGTTCTATCATGCCATAGGCAAAATGAAGAATAGATTCCAACCAAAAACAACGGCCTGTTCCAGTAAAGATGGGAAAATGATAAGGGAGGAAGAACAGATAGTGGGAAGATGGGCAGAGTATTTCAAAGCTACACTAAGCACCAGCCTAGAAGATGAAGAGGCAGCTGCACAGGAGGGAAGAGTGGATTTGGAAGTAGACAATGAAACCAATTAGGCAAGAAAGCCAACACTACAAGAGGTTTCCCAGGCTGTGCACAAGTCAAAAAACAATCGAGCCCCTGGGGAAGACAGCATAATTGCTGAATTAATAAAAACTGGTGGTGAGGCTGTAATAAAGGAACTGCACACATTAATATCAGATATATGGGAAACAGAAACTATACCAGATAATTGGAAAATTGGATTAATAGTCCCCATTTGTAAGAAAGGGGACAGAACAGCATGTGAAAACTATAGAGGTATAACACTCCTAAGTACAGCTTATAAGATCTTCACAAGTATACTAAACGAAAGGATACGGAAGTGTGCAGAAGGCATACTAGGGGAATATCGGTGTGGCTTTCGACCAGACAGAGGAACAACTGATCAAATATTTGTGATAAGGCAAATGATGGAAAAGTTCTATGAATATGATATAGATCTGCATTTCTTATTCATCGATTTCAAACAAGCCTTTGACAGCATAAATCGGCAAGAACTATACAGAGTACTGAAAGAAGTTGGTATATGTGCTAAATTAATAAGACTAATCAGAATGACAATGACAGAGACAAGAGCAAAAGTAAAGGTCCTTAGCAGAACAAGTGAAAGCTTTGACTTTAATAAAGGTGTGAAGCAAAGGGATAGTCTCTCTACTGTCCTATTCAACATAGCCCTGCATAGTGCAGTAAATAAAATCAACAAAAGGGGCACCATATTCATGAAAACTAGCCAGATATGTGCATACGCTGATGACATTGCTATAGTAGGAAGAAATACCAATACACTCCTAGAAACATACCGGGCAATGGAAACAGAAGCCTTAAAAATTGGCCTCATAGTAAACGAAAACAAAACAAAATATATGGTAATGTCACAATCTGAGGCCAGAAGAACCCCTAAAAACCTAAACATCAATGGGAAATGCTTCAATGGAGTGTCCTCTTTTAACTACTTGGGAGCCCTAATAACAAATGATAACAGTATTGGAAAGGCTATAAGGGAAAGAATACAAGCAGGAAACAGAGCTTACTTTGCAAATATGCAGCTTTTCAAAAATAGCCTTGTTACAAGAAAAACTAAACTGCTCATATATAATTCCCTAGTCCGCCCAATTATCACATACGGCTCAGAGGTATGGACGTTGACAGAACATGATAAAAATGCTCTAAGAAACATTGAGCAGAAAATACTATGCAAAATCTATGGGCCAATAAGGGAGGAAGGAGGCTGGAGAATACGCTACAATGCTGAATTACGAGAGTTAATACAAGGCAGGGACATGGTAAAATTTGTGAAATCACAGCAAATACGATGGCTAGGACACTTTGAGAGAATGGCAGAGGATAGAATTCCAAAGAAAATGATGAAAGGTATGATCCATTCAGTCAGGCGAAAAGGGAGACCTAGAAGAAGATGGATCGATGAGGTAATAATGGATATCAGCAATATGGGAGTCTGGGGGTGGAAAAGAGCAGCAAATAACCGAGAAGTGTGGAGGAAGATTGTTGAAGAAGCCAAGGCTCACCAAGGGCTGTAGAGCTACTGAAGAAGAAGAAGAAGAAGAAGAAGAAGAAGAAGAAGAAAAAAAAAGAAGAAGAAGATTCACCTAACAATGTCTTGTGAAATAATTAAGATGATTAAATCTCTGAAAAATAAATGCTCTGTTGGAGTAGATGACATCTCTAATAAGATATTAAAACAATGTGGAGCAATCACAGCTGATGTTCTGAGTCACATATGTAATGCATCACTGACTCAGGGTATTTTCCCAGACAGGTTAAAATATGCCATTGTCAGGCCTCTCTACAGGAAGCGGGACTCCACAGATGTCAATAATTATTGGCCAGCATCCTTGCTTACAGCATTCTCAAAAATCTTCGAGAAAGTAATGTACTCAAGAGTGGTTAGCCATCTCAACAGTAATGGGATACTTAGTAAATCACAGTTCGGATTTCAAAAATGCTGTTCCAATGAGACAGCAATATACAATTTCACTGTCCACATAACAGAGTCTTTAAATACTAAAATGTCACCAATAGGAATTTTCTGTGACTTGTCCAAAGCATTTGATTGTGTGAACCAAGACATTATGTTACAGAAATAACAATTTTATGGTATAAATGGAATAGCGTATGAGTGGTTTAAGTCTACTCACAGAACACAAAGCAAAAAGTTTCCTTATATGGGTCAAGTGATTTAAATAAGTTTGCCACTTCATCTGACTGAGGTGAAATTACATTAGGTGTTCCACAGGGTTGGGTCATGGGTCATATATGTGAACGACCTCCCTCCCTATCTGAAACAGGCAGCTGAACTGACACTGTTTGCTGATGATACAAGCATAATTATTAATCCAGTAAAAGAAACTCCAATTGAAAATGATACAAATAAGACCTTTGGAAAAGTCATTAATCCGTTTTTGGCAAATGGACTTGCTCTAAACTTTGAAAAAACACAGTACATCCAATTTTCTACTGCAAAAAGTACAGTTCCTTCAATAAATATAACACATCAACAGAAGAAAGTAGACAATAGACAGGGTTGGGTGTAAATATGGATGAGAATCTTAATTGGAAAATTCATATTTTAGATCTCCTAAAGCGACCAGGTTCAGCAACTTTTGCGATCAGAATAATTGCCAATTCTGAGGATATAGACATTAGTAAGCTAACATACTTTGCATACTTTCACTCTACTGTCTTACAGAACAATATTTTGGGGTAACTCAACATTTAGACAAAAAGTATTCACCGCTCAAAAGAAAGTGGTTAGGATAATGTGTAGGGTTGATAGTCTCACATCTTGTAGGCATCTTTTTAAAAGATTGGGAATTCTCACAACAGCCTCAAAATACATCTACTCACTAATGAAATTTGTTCTCAACAACATGAACCAGTTTAAAAACAACAGTGACATTCATGATTATAATACCAGAAAAAAGAAAGACCTACACTATTCTTTGCTCAACTTATCTTTGGCACAGAAAGGGGTAAAATATTCACATCGTAACGGCTAATGTACCATGCGATTGATCAATGGAACACGCAACTAACTAACTAACCATGTAACTAACAGTGACACTGATGCAGGGTAAAAATATCTAAAGCATGAAAGAGACATTATATGAAGTTACATCAAACTCTCAGTGAGCCATCGAGGCAGTCAAATACATAAAACAAGCATAAGAAAACTGAAGTGTAAAAAAAATGAACTTAGTTGATTACCGTCATTCCACAAAACAAGCATACAAAATGTCAGGTGTACAAAAATATCGGTTACAACGCTACAATATAATATATGATAGTGTTAAATATATAATATATTGTACTGTTATACATATAATTTCAGTAGTGACAAACATAAAACAAATGCATAAGCAGCCAAGTTAAGAGGTACTGTGATTCTAGATTAGTCACAAAATGCCAATCAAACAATAATAAGCACAAAGTTACAGTCATCATTTGGAGAAATAACAGAGGAATACATACGAACTGAAGCAAACAGCAGCCCTGACATTCACTACTACTGTATGAAACATATTGATGTGACCATGCCATCTCCATGGGAACCATTACTGTCATTTACCCACCATCTCTGCTGCCCTACAATCAACTAGTTTGCAATAAATCTCCACATAGGGCTATCAGTATTCTCACAACCAATGACTGATTATCTCTTTTGTACAGATTTTTATCTCAGATTGACAAAATTGTGTTTTCTTTATATTATACAAGCACTAATTTCTTCATTTGTTATTAGCTTTTGTGTAACCATTCTGTACACACTACTGTAACAAATGTTTGACATTTGCTATCGCTGATGTAAATCAGAATGCTGTGGGCAATGCATTGGGTATTTAAGCAACACCTGCATTCCTCTCCTTAGCAGTTAACGTTCATAGAGTCTTAACGCCTGGTCTGTCCACTGCTACCACCTGCCATCATCATAGGTATAATTTGTATATCAATTGTAATATATTTTATATATTAGTATATCCCTATAATTCTGTTTTCATAATTCAATATGAGGTCTGAAGATGGTCCAACAGACCAAAACCGGTAACCTCAAAACAAAAATAAAGGTTTGTTGCAGTCTGGAGTTACTGTTGACTTTAAAGTAACGAAAAACTGTTGTTCTCCAAAATAAATGTTCTAAAAATTGCTAAAATACAGAGAGCTAAAGGTACTGAACCCAGATCGCAGATGTAAGAATCAAAGGACATGAACAGGGGGCAACAATTCAGAAGTTCAGGCAGAAAAAATAAAAATGTATGGGTTAACAAATGCTTTCTGGAGATTTTTTGACAGTAGCATAGCCTTTCACAGATGTAAGGCGAAGACAATTATTAGTTCAGACAAGAAACACTAGAAGATTTTGAATTTGTGGTGTTATTGAAGTATGCTGAAGTTTAGACAAGTAGAAGAATAGGTAATGAGGCACTGAATTGAACTCAGGAGAAAAAAAGAATCCATCCTATGGCATCAAGTTGGTTTTTGAGTGTGTGTGTGTGTGTGTGTGTGTGTGTCTGTGTGTGTGACAACAATCTAAGATCATCAGGTTCCTATGGCAACCCAAGTTTGCAGTACCATTCTAGTTTAGTGGAATTTGCAATCCCATCTCTTTTTACCAGGTATGTTCACTGCAATTGTGGATATAAAATACAATAGGCATGTCTAAAGATTAATACAATAAATAAAAATGTTTATGAAAGTGTCATACTCCCACAAGAAACTCCATAATAGAAAAACTTTTTTGCCGTGTAAATTATCCTGTGGAGTTCACTTAATACAAGGTACAAGGCACTTATTAAAATTTTTTCCTAAATTTAATTTACTTTAATTTTCTATGAAACAGATAGAATGCTATTGTTGTGTTTCAAAAACATGCTTAACTTTTTCAAATATACGTAGTTGTATTTTGTAGAAAGTGGTATATCTAAAAATTATTAAATTTATTTTCATAACTGTATAAATAACTTGTTTATATTATATCTCTGATTAGTTTGTAATCACAAAAAGAATTCCAATTCAATTTGTATCCTTAAAAGCAGAAATTGCTTGAGAAGCTTCCACATGCTCCTGGAACGAAGAAGGTTTTTTACAGTGCTAAATGGAGTTAGAATATGCGTGTTTAAACATAAATGGTGCCATTCACGCTGTTATGCCCAAGGAGATTTACAAATACAGTGTAAATGTGACATACAGTGTAACGGCCGCGAGATCGCGAGTGAAAAGTGCTACGCGGGAATAGAAGACAGCGTGCATTACGAACTTCAAAAAGAACTTGACATTATAAAAAAATATATAAAAACAATGGAAAATTTGGTACTAACCACACGGGAACTGTCTGAATCGTCAAGGCAACAAGATCTCGTTAATGCTAGCCATAAAATTCGTAGGTATGCACAACCAAATGTACAAAGTGTAAACAGTACGACTGTAACTAGAAATATGAACGAACTGATCACTCTAAAAGACACAACTGAATTAAACGCAAGAAAAGAAAGTGTTAATAGTGCATCTATGGATAAAAATATGAACAAACTATCCACACAAAAACATACAAGTGGATTAAACGGAGAAAAACACAAGGTAAATATTCGTAAGGGAAAAAAAGTAAACAACCACGTTATGCATAAGCAAGGATACAAGCAACAGACATATATTTTTGCAGATAGTCATGGGAGAGGAGTTACGGAAATTATGAGAAGAAATCACCCAACCTTAATGTAACAGGAATCATCAAACCAGGCGCGCCATTACGCGAAATTCTGAAAAACAGTGACAACATATTAACGGCGGGTAAAAGCTGCATCATAATAGGAGGCGCAAATGATGTTTACTGTAATGAAACTTGGCGTGCAACGAGAATCCTAAAGGAAACGATCAAAAGGATGCCTCGAGTGCATTTCTACATTGTTAGTATCCCCAGGAGGCACGATCTGATGGAAAACTCGTGCGTAAACATCGAGATTGTTACAGCAAACAGGCTATTTGAGAAAATATGTAGAGGTTTCCAGAATACGACTTTCGTAGAGATAAACAGTGTTCAAAGACAGCACTTCACAAGACATGGTCTCCACATGAACGTAAAAGGGAAAAAGATTATTAGTGCCGAAATACTTAAATTTATTAATGAGTCATCTGTAATGGAAGTGTCTCCAATTCCGCCAAAACAAGAGTTGTCTGTAACAGTGGAACCATCATTATCCGCAGTAGAGCTACAACAAACACCAGTAGCAGCAGCAAAGGCTCAGATATTCTCAGCAGCAGTGTCAGATAAACCAATAGCAGCAGAATCACCACAATCATCAGCAGAGCTGCTGTCATCAGCAACAGCATCCAGAACAGCAGACCCCATAATACTACCTCAAGGCAATGAAAATGCATGTGAGGAAAACATACAAAGGTCATTAGCTGCAGCAGCTAACAAAGAAGGGCAGTCACCAAGTCGGGGAGCACAGGAGCCACCAGCAACAGCAACCACACAGAAGAGGTGCCTGAGGCCTGGAAGATCAACAGTAGAAGCAGCTTCCAATCAAGACAGATGCCTGAGAACTAGGAGACCTGCTACTCTAAGTGAGGATTTTTTAATGTACCGAGTAAGCAGAAAGAGAACGTGGAAAAAGATGTAAGTAAAACTGTCCATCTTAAATACCAGTGTGACAATAGTGAGAGGAATATAAACAACGGACAAAGATACGATCCAGGTTTAATGACACAAACCGAAAAAAATCACTGCATAGTGCCAGAAGCAAAGGGAGCAAGTGAAGTGCTTAGTATATTACAGGAAGGGGAACTATTACATTTAAAGCCAACTGTTAGAATACTTCACCAAAATGTTCAATACATAAACAATAAAACAGAGGAACTAGAGGTAATATTACAGGAGTATAGGCCAAACATTCTAGTAGTTACAGAACGTGGGCTAAAAGAAAATCACATAGGAATTTACAACTTGAAGAATTATGTGAAAGTAGCCAGTTTTTGCAGAACTTCCTATAAAGGTGGTGGGGTTGCCATTTTTTCTAACTATAAATCAACTAAAGCCATAAATATAACAAAATATGCTATAGAATTGAGCTTTGAAGCTACAGCACTGGAAACTAAAATTGCTGGGAATTTATGTTGTGTATTAGGTTTGTATCGATCACCAAATGGTATAATTAAAACCTTCTTTGAACAGCTGGAAGATATAATCCAACACCTCTCAAAAACATATGCTTATTTGATCATTATAGGAGATCTGAACATAGACACGAGTAAAAATACAGACAATACTAAGACCCTATTGGACTTATTGTGCATATACAATCTAAAAATAAAAATAGATAAACCAACCAGAGTAACAAAGCATAGTGAAACTATTATTGATCATGTAATAACAAATATTCCTACATGCTATTGTGACACACAGGTAATAAACTCCACATTAGCAGACCATTTTGCAATCATGATAGACATAAATATAAAGACTAGTGATTCAGTGCAGAAGATATGGGAGATGAGAAGACAGAACTACCCACATAACATAAATCTGCTAAAAAAGATGTTAGAGGCAGAAAACTGGGAAACAATATATGCAGCTAAAGATGCAAACACCAAATGGAACCAGTTTTATTCTTTATTAAATTATTATTATGATGTTACATGTCCTGTTAGTAAATGGCTTGTCAAACAGCACCAAAAAAAGACTGGAGAAGTAATCCATGCCAGAAATAATCTGAGAGTGTATTATGACCTCTCCAAACAAAAAAATAATGAGGCCTACAACACACTGTATAAAATAAAAAAGAAAGAGTACTGTAGTTTTATCAGAGAAACTAAAGCATCATTCATCAGGATGTCTATAGATAAGGGAAAGAACTACTCAAAAGGTTTATGGTCGTTCATTAATGGAGAGAGAGGAAAAGTAACAAATCGGGCAGAGGACATCTGCCCACTGATGAGTGGGAAAAGCAACGCAAACCCTCTAGAAGTAGCCAATACTTTTAACAGATATTATATTACTGTAGCAGACGAATTAATAAGTCAAAATAAAACAAATGCAGTAAGTAAATTGTTAAACCCCCCACATACAAATCATACTATGGTTTTCATATCTACAACAGATGCAGAAGTGTCAAACCTAATAAAACAACTTAAAATTGAACGCTCTTCTGGCTTGGATAGTGTTACATCACATCTCATAAAGGAATGCAGAGAATGTATATTAAAACCATTGACACACATGCTGAATGCTGCGATAGAAGAAGGTATATTTCCAGATTCACTGAAAGTAAGTAAAGTGAAGCCAATATTTAAGAAAGGGAACAGGGTTGAATTAGGAAATTACAGGCCAATATCATTGATCTCAACATTTGCTAAAATCTATAAAATGATAATAAAGAATAGAATTGTAAGTTTTATAACAAAGTACAGTATACTGCATTCATCACAACATGGTTTCAGAGAAGGGAAGTCAACAAAAACAGCATCAACAGACATAATTGAGCACATTCTTAATTTACTTGACAGGCAACAAAAGACTTGTGGGATTTTTATGGACCTATCTAAGGCATTTGATTGTGTGAACCACTCAAAATTAATGATGAAATTATATCAGTATGGAATTAGAAGAAAATGCTATGACATACTTAAATCATACATTACAAATAGGAAACAATGCACAGAAATCAGACATACTAGTGGGGGAATTATAACAAACTACATATCAGAATTACAAACAGTTAAACACGGTGTGCCGCAAGGACCTGTGCTTGGGCCAATACTATTTATACTCTACGTAAATGACTTCCCTAGCTATATAAATCAGAAACTTGTAATGTATGCTGATGACACAACAATCATTTGCACAGCTGACACAAAGGAGGAGCTCGAGAAGGAAGCACTCCTGACTATTGAAAATGCAAATAAATATTTAACACAAAACAACCTGTTTATGAATCAGTCTAAAACAATGAATGTAGTATTTCAGACCAAGCATAGTGAAAATTATAATATAAATGTTAATATAAATGGAAAGACTATTAAAGAAGTAACCAGCACAAATTTTCTAGGAACTATAATTGACAAACATTTGGCATGGGGGGAGCACATAGATGCACTGTGTAAAAAGATAAACAAACAGATCTTCATCATGCATAAAACAGCTAAGACTGTGGATGATAAAGTACTCAGATCAATGTATTATGGACTTGTCTTCCCACATTTGTCTTATTCAGTTCATATATGGGGAAATGCACAAGCTGGCTACCTAAAAAGAATATTCACAATTCAGTAAAGGGCAGTGAGATGCATTGCAAAAATACCACCAAGACAGACCTGTAGGCAAGCTTTTGTAGACTATAATATGATGACAGTATATTCACTGTATATATACCAAAGCATAATGGTGGTAAGGTCAAGTGATAAACACCTCCTAAATAAAGATGTACACAAACACAGTACAAGAGGAAATGAAAATTACTACATGATAAAAAGAAATCTAAAACTGTCTATGACTGCCCCAGAAGAAGCAGGCAAAAGGTTTTTTAATAAACTCCCCAAAATCATTAAAAAAGAAACAGATCTAAAATGTTTTAAAAATCATTTGAAACTATATCTCACAGAGAAATGTATATACAGTTTGAGTGAATACTAAGATGGTGTTTAAATATATCATTACTGAAATGTACCTGTAAAAATTATCATTTCTGTATGTTTTTTTGATTTGTGTGTACGTATAATGTGAAATATGTAAAACCTTTGTATGATTATGGACTATTTCTGTTTAATCATTTGTTTCATTTATATATATATTGAAATCAAGTTTGATGTTAAAAGGCTATTGTATGACACACCCAATACTCTCAGCTGGATTTTCAGCTGGAGTCCATGGGCAAAGAATAAATAAATAAATAAATAAATGTGTAATATACCTTGTGCAGTGACTGTGTGAAGAGGCAGTGTCACTTGGTTTTTAAAAACGGGACCACTGATGTGCCCCTAGAGACAGTAAAACTATTATGAAACATAAGGAGCCTAAAAGACAAGTACCTGCAATATTTACTTATATCATTATTCATTTAACTTCATGTTGGTACTGTTATACAGCAAAAATATTTACTGAAATAGTAGTGAAAAACACTAAGTGTAAATTATTAATATAACAAACCCCAAGGACTTTTTTTTACATAATATTGGAAATACTGAAACTACAAGTATGACTGAACAGTCTATGGGTTACTGACTGTCCCAGAAGCACTAAAGTCACTGTGAACCAGCAGTATACATGGGGGGCTATTCAATCAACAAACACACCAAGAGAAAATGAATCACATGATACTACAAGTAGGTCTAGTTATTTAGATTCTAAATGATGGGGTGGAACCATTTAAAGATGTAACACACACACTCTCTCTCTCTCTCTCTCTTTATAGTTATATATGATGAATAGAGAGATTAGCATGGAGAGCTGTATGCAACCAGCCTTCAGATCATAACACAGACTTCTTGCTCTAGCACTAATGCAGCACAATTCACACGGTCAGTGCATGCCACAGCTATGGTGACAATACTTGCTGAAGTGACACGCATTATCTATTTGATCAATATTCCTGAATCAATAACCTGGCAACATTTTTGGGGCATTTACGTACAATCACCATTATTCCAATCACCCCCCCCCCCCCCCTCCCTGCCATCTCTATCAGAACAATGTACTACAACCATCGAATACTTTAATTAACTAACAAACAGAGATACCAGTTGACGACAAATGCAAAACCTTATACTGCATACTGCACCCCCCCCCCCCCCACACACACACACAAGATAACAGCAAACTAGCGTTTAACAGCCCCTTATACCAGCAACATAGTGCTGGCAGTTTCAGTAAAGGTTTCAAGTGCAAACTGTCGACGCCTCTACCTCACACGAGCCATTTAACAACCACTTTCAATCAGTATTTCTACCAACATCATAATGCCGAGGTCTACAATAGGAAATTAACAGCTCTGTTTAGTATCCGGACAATGGCAGTCTATGCATACATAGCAAACAGTGAAAAAAAAATGTTAAAGTTTATTAATCTTGTTTCGAGCCGAATTTCCGGCAACTAAATATAGGCGTATAGGCTGTATTAGGGAATATATTTTTCATAAACTCCCTGAATTCTTGGCGTATTTTTATGCCTTCGGATGTTCGAGTACTCACATTGGGATTTCCAATGTTACCTTGTATATTTTGTATCCTTGGCAGTAACACTAGTTCTCACACCTCCCATTAATTTCGGGGGGGGGGGGGGGGGGGTGAGATTATACGACATTGAAAAGGATCTTTGTAGACTATAGCCTACCTGCACAAAATTTACCATTTTTTGTACTACCTGAATAACCACAAATTTCAACAAAGATCTCACTATAAGCGATAGTGAAACACAACCCCTTACGATAGCTATATTAGCACACACGGATGATTCGTTAAATTACTTCTGAATTACAAAAGAATACAGAACCATAGCTGCTAATAGTGTGCATGATACACTGTATCACTAGTGGGCTCCAATACAGTCTGCAAGTAACGAGGCAGCACTTTCAGCATGTGAGCTACAGTGATGTTACTCCCGCCCCTCTCACCAAAACGAAATATATACAATAGTGGTAGTAGGAGTAGTAGACTATTCTGAGCTGTAGCCTAATGTTGTGCTTCGCACCGCATTTAAAACATTTTTGTCAAAAAACATATGTGGTAAAATCGGAAAATTGACATTAAATACAGGACGTGACCTCAACGACTATTTCTACCCATATAATGTACGTAAATTGCACTAACTACGAAACACGCAAGGGGGTCCATTACATATTACATATGAAAGAAATGCCTTAATGCAAACGCATTACAGCTAACATCATTTTCTTACACTTAGGGCATTTACACTTTCGTAAACACACAATAGTTCCGCGGTGAACGAATCTACAATGTATTGCTAGCAGAACACTTTTTCGCGTCATAGACAAAAAGGTTAATAGTGCGACTCAAATAATTAGGACTTGCCACTTCCAATAATGACGAAATACAAACAACCGCCAAAACGACTCGTTTTCGGCCAATCACGAACTGAGGACGGCGATAAGTGACGGGGATTAAATGATCGCCATAAGTTCTGAGGCAGCGTCTCGAGCTGCCATCTGTTGGCAACACCGAGGAACACCGCAATACTCCAATGTTTTTTTTTATTTCAGTTCGCATTGGCAATTTTAGCACCATAATATTGCATGTAACAAACATCTCCGCAGCTACATCAATAATTTATATCTAGTATGCTAATAAAATAGCAATAAGTACCCATCTCTTTTGATTATCTGTGAAGAATTGAAGTCGTACTCGTAAGCTTTTCTGGCAAGGTTTTATTTAGATTTGTACCTGCCAATTGTAAAGTGCCCGTTTAAATGCAACCCTACCAATCAACTCGTCCAAGTTCTGGTCGGCCTTCCGTCGCCTTACCGGAACTAAACCCTCCCCCTATTATCCTCTTCTCCATGATGATCAACCTTTCCCTGACTCCCTTAGTAAGGCCAATCACTTTGCCTCCTACCTCTCCGATGTATTTTCCGTCCCCGATGATCCCCAGTTCGATTACTCCCTCTTCCCAGATGTCCGCGATCGAACCGACACCTCTTCCCCTCCCCTCGCTCCTGGCTTCCAGTACTTGGACAACATTACACACACGGAACTCAATGCCCCTATCACTACACAGGATCTCATTGATACACTCCGCACAAAACGCAACACCGCTCCTGGTCACGATCGTGCCACCTACCGTCACCTTCGTGAAGCTCCTGTCTCTTTCCTCTCCACCCTGGCCAGGCTCTACAATGTAGTCCTGTCCACCGGTTACTACCCCGACCTGTGGAAAACCTCCCGTATCCTCATGTTCCTAAAACCTGGCAAACCGCCGTCCGCAGTCTCCTCCTACCGTCCCATCAGCCTTACCTCGGTCTTCAGCAAGGTCCTAGAATCTATCCTCACCCGCCGCATCCACCAGCATCTCCGCCAGCACCGCCTCCTTCCCGTCACCCAGTGTGGCTTTCGGCCATCCTTCTCTTCCGACGATCTTCTCCTTCACCTCACTCATCTCCTTTCCGAACAGCTTAATTCCCGTCGCTCTGCCATCTTCCTCTCACTTGACCTCGAACGCGCTTATGACCGCGTCTGGCATTCCGGTCTCCTCTTCAAGCTCCAAACCTTTGCCCTTCCCATTAACTACGTCCGTCTGATCGGTTCCTTTCTCTCCCGCCGTCCTTCCTATGTCACCATCCATAACACCGATTCCTACACCTTTTTCCCCTCCGCCGGTGTGCCCCAAGGCTCCGTCCTCTCCCCCCTTCTGTACCTTTTGTACACGGCGGACATGCCGCCGCCGTCGCCCCCCGTCCACCTCCTCCAGTTTGCCGATGACACCGCCTTCCTCGCCCTTGCCCCCACCCTGCAACGCTCCCAACGCCTTCTCCAATCCCATCTTGACCGGTTCACCGCTTGGTGCAACCAGTGGTTGCTCAAGGTCAATCCCTCCAAAACCCAGGCGATCATTGTAGGCAAAACCACCCCTTCCTTCCGCCTCCTTGATTTCTATCTCACCGTCTATGGCCGTCCTATCGCCCTCACTCCCACCCTTAAGTACCTTGGCGTCACCCTCGACCGTCGCCTCTCCTGGACTCCCCATCTCCAGACCATCCAAGCCAAGGCACGTTCCCGACTCCGTCTCCTCAAGCTCCTTTCCGGCCGCACGTGGGGTCTGGACCCCTCCACAATCCTCCACACCTATAAATCCCTCATCCGCCCTATCCTTTGTTACGCCCATCCAGCCTGGATCTCCGCCCCCCCTACCTTCTATAAATCCCTCCAAATCCTTGAACGCCATGCTCTCCGCCTTGCCTATCGCATTCGTCTCCCCTCCCCCACGCGGATCCTGTATGATCTCATCCCCTTCCCCCACCTCCTCCTTTTCCTTGAAAGGATTCGTATCCTGTACACCTCACGTAAACTTGATCCTCCTCACCCGCTCGTTTCCCCACTCCTCTCCCACCCCCGCCCGCTGCCGCGCCTGTATTCGCACATCCCACCCGGTCTCCATCTCTCCACCCTCCATGCCCTCTCCCAAGGTGGCTTCCGCCGGCTCCCTCTCCCTGATGATGTCCTCGTCCCCTCCATCTACCCCTCCTATCAACTTTGACCCTGCCCCACCCCCCACTTCCCGTGTCCTTTCCTTTCGGCACCCTCCCTCCCTTCTCTTCTCTTCCCTTCTTTTCCCATCTCCCTGTCCCCTCCCTTCCCCCTCTTCCCCCGGGCTTCCTCTCCCCCTTCCTCCCTCCCCCTATCTCCCCTGCCCGTGGCATCTCTGCTCTCCCCTCTCGCTCTCCCACTCCCCTCCCTCCTCCTCCTCTCTTGGCAGGTCCCCGGACTCGCACACGTATAGTGAACATTCGCGCGCCGGAGATCGTCGCCTTTTGTGCTTCGTGTGTGTGACGTCGTATAGTGTTTTTGGTGTCCGCCGTCCCACTCCTACGTTCACTTGTGCCGTCGGACTCACCAGTGTTTTGTGCGCCGTGCCAACGTGTTTTCAGTGTTGTTATCGTCACCTGTGAACGACTCCGTGTTTTTATGTCTCTGTGACCTCTCTCTTTTGCCCGTCACTTTGTTCATTGTCATTCACCATGTTTCATACTCTTGTAAAACGCTATGGCTGAAGAGCGGCGTAGTGTGCCGCTGCCAGCCTACCTGAATTGTACAGGTTTTTAAAATAACAATAAAGTAAAAAAAAAAAAAAAAATTGTAAAGTGACATAAGTGTACATGCACTGTAGTTCAGAACATATCAATTTTTGGAGGGTACGGATTAAATATTCCGTGCCTGAAAGCTGGTTACAATGAGGCGCTGTGACGGTATAGCATATGGTTACCTTCAGCTTACAATCCATGTCCATCACAGCTGGAATTTACGTGTGCCAGCACGCTGTGGGGCTGCCGCAACTCAGTATACCCCCATCCTCTCCAGTAACCACCAACAAGCATCTCCTCTACAAGAATTGCATTTTTAAGATCACCGGCATATGTCGTTGCTTAAAGTCAAATCTGGTTGTATTTCTAGTCTTTGCCTTTCGAACAAGTCACAAACAATTTTGGAAAGCCTGTATCGAGTTTACTGTAGTGCAACCCAGGTTACTTTTACTTTCCTGTTTATTTTTCTTCTCTGTCCAACTTGCAACTTAATCCACTTGCTCTTTGCATGTTAGTTTGGCTTTTTGTATCGAGTTACAAGCATCTTTCAATCTTTGTTTTAGATTGCAGCTTTATGTGGATCAAGTGTAAGTAGCACAATGCTGCCATCCAAAGCGGGGTGCTTCACGTCAAAATACTTCCCGCGTTTCGTCTCACCCAGTGGATCTCGTGAATTATGACGAAAAGTGCTAGTTAAATGACACGAATATATGCTTTCGTACCAACTGGTTCGGGATTAGTCTTCCCTCACTCCCAGTAGCGCTATGACAATCTTCTTTGTGTACGGCGTCAGCCTGTCCATTGCTCTCAGTTTTGGAAATCCAGGCTACCAGAAGACGGCAGGTGGTGTAATGGAGGCGATTCTAACTCCTCCACCTGCTCGTATTGTAGAGAGAGAGAGCGGCACGGCAGCCCACAATAGCTCCCGAGCCGGCGCAGTGCGACTGCATATCAGGTAGCTATGGGACGGCCATTGACTTGTGTCAACAACTTAAATGGAAGACGAGGACCCACAGCCCAATATACTTTTAATTCTGTTTTACTCTATGGACTTCCCAACTATTTGTGATGGTATTTTGTCTTTTTAGTCCGTTAAATTTCATGACATAGATTTTACAACCTGATGATGAGAGCATTGTCTCTTGAAACGCGTTGTTAAAACATATGTATAAGAATCGCGGTTGAATGCTAACAGTGATGCACCAGCCTGTGTGTCAGAGTAGCCGGCCTCACATAGTACGGACTGCCGCCGACAGATGGCATGCGCGAGCGTGCAAAGCATAAGGCTTTGCATAGTGAAAGTATGGCCCTGGTGATACAGTGACTTCTGCAGCACATTTAGCCGTGTATATTAAACAAGTGCACTCAGCCGTCTGTTGTACTGCTAAAACTGGTTAGTAGCTTCAAATGAAGCATGTCAGATATTTAGCGACAAATTCAAGGTAAATGAGTCGATAAGTGTTTGTTGTGGCGAGCATGAAACAGTTTTCCCCCTGCTATCCTTTATTAATATCGAAAACAGAGTTCGCAGTTCTTGTTGTGGTATCGAGTTTCAACACCTCTTTTCGTAATTAACATTAAATTAGGCCACCGAAAACTGTGGCGACGACGACGACAACTCGCCGAATCTATATAGTGACAAGCACCTGAGCAGAAACTTCCGCAATAAACGTGAAGACAAACTCAAAGTGAAAATATTCTCTGATAGCTATGGACCTGAAATTGCAAAAATACGTTACAGTCATTGTATAAAAGCAACTAGTCATGTCAAACCAGGTGCACCCGTCCAAGAACTCAATAGAAACTGAAAATGATCGTCATATTGTCCTCATAGCTGGAGCCAGTAATGTATATAAAAACGATCTCCACAGTGCAACACGAAACCTTAAGGCAATACTAAATTCAACAGGAGAGAAATCAGTTTTTGTAGTCAGAATTCCACATAGGCATGACCTTTCGGAATGGTCATGTGTGATCGTGGAAATCATAAACGCAAACAGGCAATACTCAAAGATTTGCGGTGCCTACCAAAATGCGTATTTTATAAATACGGACTCCTTGCAAAGAGACTGTTACACGAGACATGGCATGCACCTTAATAATAGAGGCAAGAAGATTCTGTGCCAAAACACCATAATGATACTGAAAGCTTCTGACAACCAAAACATAATTGCTGCTCTTCCAGTTCCTTGCTTGACGCAAGCAGAGCCTGAAGATATGGTTACTCCTATAGCAGCAGTAGAGGCGGAAGCAGCAATTGTACCTACACACATAACAAACGCTGCTGCAGCAGTACCTACCACACTTCATCAGCAAAGATTCAACAGCAGCAGCAGAAGAAGAAGCAACAACCTTATCTCCTCAGTCACCAGATGCCACAACAGTTCCTCCACACACCATAACAGCAGTTCCATCCATTCCTATTGTAGCAGCCTCATCTACAATATCACCACAAGGAGGGAAGAGTAGCCATACAACAGTAGATGTGCTACCACTCCCAAGTGAACAAAATTTTTTAGTAAAAGGCAACAAGAGGCAGAAATCCAAAAGATAAGCCTTGTAAAAGGTTTGAAAACCAATCATCATAGTGTTCAGTGTGTAAGCAATAGGAGTGTGGATCTTAAAATAGGTTACCTTAACATTCAAGGATAAAGAACTTATCATAAATGAGTTTGGTCTTGATAACCAGTTTGATATTTTTTGTCTGAGTGAACACTGGACTAATGAGAATGAACTTGCAGTTACCAAATTTGACAATTTTAGTAGAGTAAATAGCTACTGTAGGATAGAGCACATTAGAGGTGGTGTGGCAATTTATTCCAACCAGTCACTCAATTGTACAATAACCAAACCAGACCTAAATTCCTTGTGTGATGAACAGCACTTTGAAGTTATGGGTATAATCATTAATAGTCACAAGCTAATAGTAGTATCCATGCACAGATCACCAAAGGGAAGCATTAACATATTTTTTAGAAAAAATGGACATGCTACTGAGTGAATTAAGTAATATTAAATGGCTACACTACGATATTGCAATAGGAGGTGATTTGAATGCTGATTTTGATGTTACTAAATGGAAGGGTAGTGTTGCAGATCTGGAAAACTTACGAAGACAATACAATTTACATCACATCAATAACAGGCCCACAAGAAACAAAGCATGTTTAAACACCTTTGTAAACTTCAAGATCACTGAAAACACATGCGAAGTTGTAGTGTTCCTATTCTCTGACCATGACTCCGTACCTCTAAATTATGCAAGTAAAATTCCCCTCAATAGGAGCAATGCAAACAGACCTGTCCCAACAGCTGTGATTACCAGACCCGTAACTGACGATAAAATTAACACATTTCGTAATTCCCTTGCTGACAGAGACTGGTTTGGCCATTGTAGTGTCAATGGACATTACACACCAAGTAATGACCTGCCAGCCAAAATAATATTTGATAGATTTTTTAATGCATTCTTGACCCTATTTAACCACAGTATTCCCATAAAGAAAATCAAAATAATGGACAGCAGCCACAAATCCAGATCTCAAAACAGACAGAATATATGTGGTACACTAAACAGCTGACAGATCTAAAGAAACAAGTTTTGTTACTGTGCAACATATACAATAGTATGAAGTCTGGCTATGCCAAATCAGCCTATGTGGAACGTAGGAATGAATACAAAAAAGCCAATCTGCAAGTCAAAAAAACCTAAAATGCCAACAGCATACATAATTCCACCAATAAATGCAAAACCACTTGGAAAGTAATTAACAGTGCTGCCACATATACTAAAAAAGACAAAATTAATATCCCACCTCAAACACTCAATGAGTTTTTCATTAATTCAGTGAAAGAAATAGGAGACACAATTATCAAACCAGACATTAGTCCATCAGAGTTACTCTCCCAAAATTGGGGTGGACAGTCACTAAATACAAGCACACTAACCTACTCCGAAGTATCGCCGGGATTTGTACAAGGGGTTATAAAACGACTGAAATCATCTGATAAATTATATATATATGGCATATCATGCAACCTGGCCATCTCGGACATATTCTGAGTCGTGGTCACCTTTGTGCTCATACGGCAAAGACTACCAAATCCACCGGTTAGTCCCTCAGCCGTTAGGGTTAAAACCCAATGGGACTCGGGGCAAGTAAGGCTAGCAATCTGCTTCCCTGGTACTTTAAATATGATGCTAGCAACAATCAGAGCAAAATGCCTCGGACCTTTGGAGGTGACGGAGTCCCACCTCTAACTGACAAACCAGGGACTCCTAAGATACAACTTGGCAAACAAATGGTAATGAGATGGGGAGCTATTAATATCAATGGGGGGGTACTCTGGGAAGAAGGTAGAGCTGGAAGAGGCTGCAAGTAAGATGGGGCTGGACGTTTTAGCTGTTAGTGACATTCGGGTAAGGGGTGAGAAAGAAGAGGAAGTGGGAGAATACAAGGTCTGCCTGTCAGGAGTCAAAGCAAGAATAGCACAGTGGGGAGTAGGGCTTTACATCAGGAAAGAAATGGAACCCAGCGTAGTTGCAATAAGGTATGTAAACGAACGACTGATGTGGTTAGATTTGACAGTGTCTAGCAAGAAAATTAGGATTGTGTCAGTATATTCGCATTGTGAAGGGACAGATCACGATAAGATGGATAGTTTTTATGAGGCACTCAGTGATGTAGTTGTTAGAGTAAAAGACAAGGACAGTGTTCTGCTCATGGGTGATTTTAACGCCAGGATTGGAAATCGAACAGAAGGGTATGAAAAGGTTATGGGTAAATTTGGAGAGGACATGGAGGCCAACAGGAACGGGAAACAACTCTTGGATTTCTGTGCCAGTATGGGCTTAGTAATCACAAACTCCTTTTTTAAACGTAAGAACATTCACCGGTATACTTGGGAAAGCAGGGGAACCAGATCTGTCATTGACTACATAATAACAGATCAGGAATTCAAGAAGGCTGTGAGGGACACACGTGTATTCAGGAGATTCTTTGATGACACTGATCATTATTTAATCTGCAGTGAAATTGGGATTGTGAGGCCGAAAGTGCAGGAGGTCAGGTCCATATGTAGGAGGATAAGAGTGGAGAAACTTCAGGATAAGGAAATCAGGCACAAGTACATAACAGCGATCTCAGAAAGGTACCAGTTAGTTGAATGTAGTCAATTACAGTCATTGGAAAAGGAATGGACAAGGTACAGGGACACAGTACTAGAAGTGGCTAAAGAATGTCTTGGAACAGTAGTGTGTAAAAGTAGGAGGAAGCAAACAGCTTGGTGGAATGACACAGTCAAGGCAGCCTGTAAAAGGAAAAAGAAGGCATATCAAAAATGGCTACATACCAGAACCCAGGTAGACAGAGAAATTTAAGTTGAAGAAAGAAACAAAGCCAAACATAATTGCAGCATCCAAGAAGATATCGTGGGAAGACTTTGGAAACAAGTTGTAGACTATGGGTCAAGCTGCTGGAAAACCATTCTGGAGTGTAATTAGCAGTCTTCGAAAGGGAGGTAAGAAGGAAATGACAAGTATTTTGGACAGGTCAGGAAAACTGCTGGTGAATCCTGCGGATGCCTTGGGCAGATGGCGGGAATATTTTGAAGAGTTGCTCAATGTAGGTGAAAATGCGATCAGTAATGTTTCAGATTTCGAGGTAGAATGGGATAGGAATGATGATGGAAATAGGATCACATTTGAGGAAGTGGAAAAAATGGTCAATAGATTGCAGTGCAATAAAGCGGCTGGGGTGGATGAAATTAAGTTGGAACTCATCAAATACAGTGGAATGTCAGGTGTTAAATGGCTACAGAGGATAATTGAAATGGCCTGGGAGCCGGGACAGGTTCCATCAGACTGGACAAAAGCAGTAATCACACCAATCTTTAAACATGGAAACAGAAAAGATTGTAACAACTACAGAGGTATCTCTTTAATCAGCATTGTGGGTAAAATCTTCGCAGGTATTGTTGAAAGGAAAGTGCGAGTATTAGTTGAGGAGCAATTGGATGAAAATCAGTGTGGGTTTAGGCCTCTTAGAGGTTGTCAGGACCAGATCTTTAGCTTACGGCAAATAATGGAGAAGTGTTATGAGTGGAACAGGGAATTGTATCTATGCTTTATAGATCTAGAAAAGGCATATGACCGGGTTCCTAGGAGGAAGTTATTGTCTGTTCTACAAGATTATGGAATAGGAGGCAAACTTTTGCAAGCAATTAAAGGTCTTTACATGGATAGTCAGGCAGCAGTTAGAGTTGACGGTAAATTGAGTTCATGGTTCAGAGTAGTTTCAGGGGTAAGACAAGGCTGCAACCTGTCTCCACTGTTGTTGATATTATTTATGGATCATATGTTGAAAACAATAGACTGGCTGGGTGAGATTAAGATATGTGAACACAAAATAAGCAGTCTTGCATATGCGGATGACTTAGTTGTGATGGCAGATTCGATTGAAAGTTTGCAAAGTAATATTTCAGAGCTAGATCAGAAATGTAAGGACTATGGTATGAAGATTAGCATCTCCAAAACGAAAGTAATGTCAGTGGGAAAGAAATATAAACGGATTGAGTGCCAAATAGGAGGAACAAAGTTAGAACAGGTGGACGGTTTCAAGTACTTAGGATGCATATTCTCACAGGATGGCAACATAGTGAAAGAACTGGAAGCGAGGTGTAGCAAAGCTAATGCAGTGAGCGCTCAGCTACGATCTACTCTCTTCTGCAAGAAGGAAGTCAGTACCAAGACTAAGTTATCTGTGCACCGTTCAATCTTTCGACCAACTTTGTTGTATGGGAGCGAAAGCTGGGTGGATTCAGGTTACCTTATCAATAAGGTTGAGGTTACGGATATGAAAGTAGCTAGGATGATTGCAGGTACTAGTAGATGGGAACAATGGCAGGAGGGTGTCCACAATGAGGAAATCAAAGAAAAACTGGGAATGAACTCTATAGATGTAGCAGTCAGGGCGAACAGGCTTAGATGGTGGGGTCATGTTACACGCATGGGAGAAGCAAGGTTACCCAAGAGACTTGTGGGTTCAGCAGTAGAGGGTAGGAGGAGTCAGGGCAGACCGAGGAAAAGGTACCTGGATTCGGTTAAGAATGATTTTGAAGTAATAGGTTTAACATCAGAAGAGGCACCAATGTTAGCACTGAATAGGGGATCATGGAGGAACGGTATAAGGGGGGCTATGCTCCAGACTGAACGCTGAAAGGCATAATCAGTCTTAAATGATGATGATATCATGATGATGATGATGATGATGATGATGATGCAATCTGCTAAAAAAAGTGTGTGATTGCATTCTGTACCGTTTAACAGATGTGAAAATTACTGAACTATCAGTTTAATAAGTCACAGCTCCAAAATACTAACGCAAATTCTTTACAGACGAATGGAAAAACTGATAGAAGCCGACCTGGGGAAAATCAGTTTGGATTCTGCAGAAATGTTGGAACACGTGAGACAATACTGACCCTACGACTTATCTTAGAAGAAAGATTAAGGAAAGGCAAACCTACATTTCTAGCATTTGTAGACTTAGAGAAAGCTTTTGACAATATAGATTGGAATACTCTCTTTCAAATTCTGAAAGTGGCAGGGGTAAAATACAGAGAGCGAAAGGCTATTTACAATTTGTACAGAAAGCAGATGGCAGTTATAAGAGTTGAGCGGCATGAAAGGGAAGCAGCGGTTGGGAAGGAAGTGAGACAGGGTTGTAGCCTGTCCCCGATGTTATTCAATCTGTATATTGAGCAAGCAATAAAGGAAACAAAAGAAAAGTTCGGATTAGGTATTAAAATCCATGGAGAAGAAATAAAAACTTTGAGGTTCGCGGATGACATTGTAATTCTGTCAGAGTCAGCAAAGGACTTGGAAGAGCAGTTGAATGGAATGGACAGTGTCTTGAAAGGAGGGTATAAGATGAACATCAACAAAAGCAAAACAAGGATAATGGAATGTAGTCGAATTAAGTCGGGTGATGCTGAGGGAATTAGATTAGGAAATGAGACACTTAAAGTAGTAAAGGAGTTTTGCTATTTGGGGAGCAAAATAACTGATGATGGTCGAAGTAGAGAAGATATAAAATGTAGACTGGCAATGGCAAGGAAAGCGTTTCTGAAGAAGAAAAATTTGTTAACATCGAGTATAGATTTAAATGTCAGGAAGTCGTTTCTGAAAGTATTTGTATGGAGTGTGTCCATGTCTGGAAGTGAAACACGGACAATAAATAGCTTAGACAAGAAGAGAATAGAAGCTTTCGAAATGTGGTGCTACAGAAGAATGCTGAAGATTAGACGGGTTGATCACGTAACTAATGAGGAGGTATTGAATAGAATTAGGGAGAAGAGGAGCTTGTTGCACAAATTGACTAGAAGAAGGGATCAGTTGGTAGGACATGTTCTGAGGCATCAAGGGATCACCAATTGGAGGGCAGTGTGGAGAGTAAAAATCGTAGAGGGAGACCAAGAGATGAATACACTAAGCAGATTCAGAAGGATGTAGGCTGCAGTAGGTACTGGGAGATGAAGAAGCTTGCACAGGATAGAGTAGCATGGAGAGCTGCATAAAACCAGTCTCAGGACTGAATACCACAACAACAACAACAACCCTTTAACCCATTGCATAAACAAGTGCTTACTTGAGGGATATTTCCTGATGAGTTAAAACTGTCTAGGATCATCCCAGTATACAAAAAGGGAGATAAAGACTCTCCATCTAGTTACAGGCCTATTTCAAGAGTACCCGCATTCTCCAAGGTAACAGAATGCATCACGTACCAACAATTATCATCTCACTTTGAGAATCTGGGAATAATTAATGCTACACAATACGGGTTTAGGAAGAATCTGTCGACCATCAACGCAATCGACACGGTAGTCAGTTACATTCTCAAAGTTTTTGAGAACAAAGGCTTTGCTCAGGTCTCATTCTGTGACCTAAGCGAGGCCTTCGACTGTGTCGAGCACACGCCCCTACTACAGAAACTAGAATTCTACGGCATCAAAGGAAAACTGTCTCAGACTATTAAAAGCTTATCTCAACAACTGTAAGCAGGTGGTTTGTGTTGGTAAGGAAATGTCAAACATAGAAAATGTTAAAAGTAGGTGTGCCCCAGGGATCTGTACTGGGCCCCTTCCTGTTTCTGATAATGATCAATGACCTCCCCTCGTTTATTAGGTCCACCACTGTATTGTATGCAAATGATATGACTTTTCTTCATATCAGTAACAATCTTAAAACCTGTGTTGAAAATACACTCGCTCACGCAGCATATTGGTTCAGAGCAAATGGTTTCCTGCTAAATGAAAGTAAAACGCAGCAGATAATCTTCACTCTAAGAGACGAGCCACTATCTGATGACCCTAGTTCTGTTAAATTCCTGGGAGTTTATTTAGATGAAAAGTTATCTTGGGGCCAACATGTAAATTATATTAGTAGTAAACTATCTAGAGTAATTTATTTATTAAGACAACTCAGAAATTGTGTACCTGAAACATACATCCGATTATCTTATTTTGCATTTTCCCAAATTATAATATCCTATGGCATTATCTTGTGGGGTAACTGTAGTCATATACATGACATCTTATTATTGCAGAAGAAAGCCATTAGGATAATTACAAATTCTTCACATAGGGCTCACTGCAAACCCTTATTTACTAAACAAAAAATTATGACAGTAATAAACCTCTATATATACAACATCTTAATCTTTACGAAGAACAACCTACAAGATGTGAAACGTAGAGAAAATGTATATTGTTACAACACAATAAGCATCACACACATATACACGCCTCGCCACAGATTATCAAAATCAATATATAGCTATGAAGTCACAGGGCACAAACTATTTAATAAGCTGCCACATGTTATACAGGATCTTCCTGAACATACATTCAAAGGAAGATTGCATGAATGGTTTATTGCCCACCCATTCTATGATATCAATGAATTCTTCAACTGTAAAATGCAGTAATCCAACAGATGACCCACTGTACATTTATTGTAATATAAGCTAAAATATTTCAGTAGTCAATACCTTATCACACTGTATTATAAATTGTATCTTCATTTGACGTCAATTGCTGTAATGGCCTAAAGACAATAAAATCTTTATTATTATTATTATTATTATCATCAAATACTCACAGCGGTCAGAGGAACCAATATTTTGTAAGTGCAAGGAAAAATCTATCGCTAATTTAAAGATCTGTATCGACTTCTTATTCCTCCTACTTGGTACTACGAAAATACGACCAATGTCTTTTTTTAATACAAAATAAAGCATTGGATTCAAATATATATGCACGCTACCTTAGTAAATAGAATCGATAAATGTGCCTATATGATTACGCATGCCTTTTATTTTTGTCAGATGTATGCTATAAAATTTTGTCTGCAATTGTTCTATGACATTATTAGAATCATTAAAAAAGCACAAGAGAGTACAATATTTTTGAAATGTGTTCAAACAAAACTACGTCTACGATCAAAATGAGTATGTAGGAAACAGCAACAAATGTAGTTGTCTTAATACAACTCATTCTAGCAACCAGGTTGCAATTGTAATAATAGTCTCCAGGTAACAATGGTTACCAAATAAAAGATCATAGATTCGATACTTGCATAGCATGAAATTTACTTTTTGTACAATATATTGTGTTGTACAAAGTACAATGTATTATCATGAGGCCCCTAAATATGAGTTTAAACCCTACTTTACAGTCAATAAGGTCAATTTTTTTACCGGTCATGATAACTTTCTATTGTACCACTCACTATTTCTCATGTTATGCCCTTACAGTGTCAGTTTTATCTCTAAAATTTCTGTTTTGTAATTAAATTACCATCAAACCATCCTATTAGCTCTTCTGACGTTTTTTTGCTCTTCGAATGGATTGGAAACTAACAGAAATGTAGAAAGACAAAAGGCCATAAATGAATAAATTTAACTGAATCATTAAGTAAAGTTCCTGCAACCTTTCCCATTGTGACCAAGATAAACCCAAAAACAAGAAAATGTAGAAGGACTTTTGCTGCAGTGGTCGGACACTGAAATTAAAATAATGCTCCTGATAGTAGACTGAAATTAGCTGAATTAGGTGTAAACAGCAGTTGCGTGCTCATGATCATGGGAACTTGTGAACATCATTTCTACACTACCAATAATGAGCATGGTTCTAGGTTTGCTGGGGGATTTGGTCACCAAATTTAAATTAGTTTTTGAATATGGCTTTCAAATAAATGGTTGTCATTACACTACATGAAGATAAACCATATGCTGGAAAAGTCACTGCAGCAGATATATAAGACAAGTTTTTTAAATAAGTTGCATTTCCAGGTCCAAGAAAGGAAAAAAGAAATAGGTTTTGGACCTGAAGGCTAAGATGGAGTTTTGTACTGTAAAGACAGTTTATCAATAGAAAAGATAAATCTCACCCAATACCTGTTAACAGAAAGGGGAATGGTCCATAACAGAAGTGAACATCTACACTTTATAGTATCTGAAAATATTTGAGGGAATGTATTTACTATATACACTCCTGGAAATGGAAAAAAGAACACATTGACACCGGTGTGTCAGACCCACCATACTTGCTCCGGACACTGCGAGAGGGCTGTACAAGCAATGATCACACGCACGGCACAGTGGACACACCAGGAACCACGGTGTTGGCCGTCGAATGGCGCTAGCTGCGCAGCATTTGTGCACCGCCGCCGTCAGTGTCAGCCAGTTTGCCGTGGCATACGGAGCTCCATCGCAGTCTTTAACACTGGTAGCATGCCGCGACAGCGTGGACGTGAACCGTATGTGCAGTTGACGGACTTTGAGCGAGGGCGTATAGTGGGCATGCGGGAGGCCGGGTGGACGTACCGCCCAATTGCTCAACACGTGGGGCGTGAGGTCTCCACAGGACCTGGGACCGGACCGCAGCGACGCACGGATGCACGCCAAGACCGTAGGATCCTACGCAGTGCCGTAGGGGACCGCACCGCCACTTCCCAGCAAATTAGGGACACTGTTGCTCCTGGGGTATCGGCGAGGACCATTCGCAACCGTCTCCATGAAGCTGGGCTACGGTCCCGCACACCGTTAGGCCGTCTTCCGCTCACGCCCCAACATCGTGCAGCCCGCCTCCAGTGGTGTAGCGACAGGCGTGAATGGAGGGACGAATGGAGACGTGTCGTCTTCAGCGATGAGAGTCGCTTCTGCCTTGGTGCCAATGATGGTCGTATGCGTGTTTGGCGCCGTGCAGGTGAGCGCCACAATCAGGACTGCATACGACCGAGGCACACAGGGCCAACACCCGGCATCATGGTGTGGGGAGCGATCTCCTACACTGGCCGTACACCACTGGTGATCGTCGAGGGGACACTGAATAGTGCACGGTACATCCAAACCATCATCGAACCCATCGTTCTACCATTCCTAGACTGGCAAGGGAACTTGCTGTTCCAACAGGACAATGCACGTCCGCATGTATCCCGTGCCACCCAACGTGCTCTAGAAGGTGTAAGTCAACTACCCTGGCCAGCAAGATCTCCGGATCTGTCCCCCATTGAGCATGTTTGGGACTGGATGAAGTGTCGTCTCACGCGGTCTGCACGTCCAGCACGAACGCTGGTCCAACTGAGGCGCCAGGTGGAAATGGCATGGCAAGCCGTTCCACAGGACTACATCCAGCATCTCTACGATCGTCTCCATGGGAGAATAGCAGCCTGCATTGCTGCGAAAGGTGGATATACACTGTACTAGTGCCGACATTGTGCATGCTCTGTTGCCTGTGTCTATGTGCCTGTGGTTCTGTCAGTGTGATCATGTGATGTATCTGACCCCAGGAATGTGTCAATAAAGTTTCCCCTTCCTGGGACAATGAATTCACGGTGTTCTTATTTCAATTTCCAGGAGTGTAGTATTGCTGAAAGTGTTGTTCTTCTACTTTGAAGACAATCTGTGCACTATTATTTGTAATACATGTTGTTAAAAATATCCTGAAGAAATCTTATTTTTGCATTTATATCCACTTAAATTAAAACTGTTTTTAACAGGTCTATACAAATATCTTTAAATCTCAAAGTAAACCCGCATTACTGAACTAGAACAATTTGTTTAAACTACTTATTAACCACTGATTTACTTTTTCGATGGCTAAAAAGTTACCCACGGAATTCCACGTTGGTAAAATAAGTGTTGTCTAAGACTAACCTAAACTTAGCCAGAATGGCAGTGTAACTTTATCAGTATAAATATTAAAATATTACAGTAATAGGTTAACTTGTCTATATTTTCACTATCAGGAGCATTCAGTAACTTTAACTACAGCATGTACCACAGTTGACTGCATTTCCGCTCACACATTCGTGATTTCAACATAAATTGTCAGATTATGAAGAGAAATAAAAATAGCAATTACAATACAAAATGTGCATGACATTTACATGAAATAACCTTCAAATTTCACCATGTGTTGAAACAAGTATTCTTCAAAAGGGTGGCCTACCTGTAAACCATCACCAGATTTTGCACGTGCTATTTCATTCTGGGGTAGGAAAGAGTATGGAGTACAAGCTAATTTCTTCCTGGAAGTATTTATACTTTTTCCCTCTCTACATTATTACATAAAATGTAAATACACCGTATGTATAAAAGATGACTAACTGAAACCCTCAGCTGCCGACAGGTGGTGTTGATATACCTCGATGTGTACAGCTGAAAATGTGTGGCCCGACCGGGACTTGAACCTGGGATCTCCTGCTTACGTGGCAGACACACTATCCATCTGAGCCACCGAGGACACAGATGAATAGCGCGACTGCAGCGACTTACCCATTGCACGCTTCCCGTGAGACTCACATTCCCAACTGTCCACAATTCTACATATGTAATGTACCTTATAGACATTTGCCCATTCACTCATTACTGGCGCACGCTTTGGCGATTCCCGTATGAGTTTGGGCAACCTGTGCGCATTCACACAGACGAAGGTCAATGGGTGGGTAGCCTTTAACTATATATATGAAGACAGTAACTGTGCTGGTTGGGGCACACATTTTCAGCTATCACATCGAGGTATATCAACAACACCTGTCGGCAGCTGAGGGTTTCAGTTAGTCATCATTTAATCCAGGGAAAAGCTGCACGGTCGTGAACAGTGTTCTGTTCTTTCGAGAACAGTTACTGTCTTCATATGTATGAATAAAAACCTATTAAAACCAAGAGAAACAAATTAAAGAAAGCAAATGAAGCACAAGGAAGAAACAAAGGGATGGTAAAGCACAAATATTAAATATGTACACAGGTTGAAGGATGAAGTTTTTATTTATCTATGTATCATTCTTAACCCTTGACAGGGACAGAGTCTGCTTGCAAAATGTAACACATATTACATGAGATAACAATAACATCCCACATTCAGAAAGAAACATGGAACAAAAATTTTACAAAAATCTCTGTAAGTCAAACAAAAATGAGATTATTTGAAGAGAAAATGTTACCACAGATTTTGTGCCTCAAGATATTAAAGATAACCTAAAGAAGTTTGAATGTCAATTTTCCAAATTATTTACTAAAACATAATTTTGGAAGTCACAGATTCTGCAATAATTTTCTCATGGCCATGCTTCTACTGCCCTGTGTCACTACACCCTAGTATCTTTTATTTGCCTCATTCAGAAGCATATGTACTCTTGTTGCCAACAAAGTGAATTAATTTCTTCTGTATAAAGTGGTTGGCTGGGAAAACTACTTTCTCCTCCACTGATGCAAACACAGAAGTGGCTATATCAGAGAGCAAAAATTCACCTGTGAGTAATTTCTTCTTGTTGCTTCTAAAATAAACCTCTGACATTTGCAATACACTGAAAACCTCACTTGGTGGCTGAATAAGTGAGGTATCTTTAAAGGACTTCAGATGTAAAACCATGTTCAGACGTACAGGAATTTTATTTGGATGCGATTAGGCTCTCCTCGCAAAATTTCCAAAGTGCAACGCGCTTCATAGCTTGCCTAACATTGTGACAACATAAATAGTAGAGAGACTGGTGCTCATCATCACACACCATGTTACAAGTGGCTCGTCAACTTCCTCAGCACACTTATCCTCATCTTCACTTACAAATTACCCCACTAATTCTGCCAGGAATCTACTGTCTTAATTTTCATTATCAGTGGTAGAAATAAAGAATTAAGAAAGAGTAATAATCATCAGTGCTGTTTTCAGTTCTGATGGTGCTGATACTGGATTTTTGAAGAAGACCATTGAAAACAGATTTCCTAAAGCATCTTGTGCAAATCTACTTGTTAGCAGAAATTTAAAATTCTTCTCATTCACGAATGTGTCCTGCATTTCCAAAATACCTACAGTTGACAAAACTACAAAGACTGAACTGGTTTCCAGGCACCCTTCAGGCCAATTTTCAAGTTTTCAAATAAGCACAGTGTGTCCTCCAGATGACAGAGAGCCTCACTGTATGTTTGTTCATCAGAACGACTCGGAGCCATAACTGGAGCTCTACATGTCATGAGGCGAAACCACTTATGAACGTGCTTTAGAAACCGTGCTGTGGTTAAAGCATTTTTCTGCGGTTTCTCTGTCCTGACACCATACTCAATGGCTGCTGCAGTCTGGCTGATAATTAGGGCAGTAGGCGAGCCAACTTTCATTTTATCATACAGGTTTGGCATCAAACACCTCTCACGCAGTTTTGGAGCCAGTTTAAGACTTCAACCATTGTCTATCTCAAGCGACTGCTTTACATGATTTATATGTACCTCATTACAAGGTAGATATCGTTCCTCGACAACATTTTGTGAAAGGAAGTCTGATTGCCCGGTGACTAAGTGGTTCCTCATATTTTCAAAATGTGTGGTGTATCTCTGAGGAAAATTAGCTTCCTGTTATCACAAGGATACTGGCAAAAATTGACTAATTTTGAGAACCTGCCAACAACAATTCCAAATTCTCACCATACAGCTCGATTTTGCCCTCCCGTATCTGACGCGATGCAGTGAACATTGATACCGAGTGCCTTATATTCACTAAATGCTTATAGTGATGCATTTGACATGAGAACTGGAAAAAGATGGCCTGTGTAATGCTAACTTATTGTTTGTTTCCATTTTCAGGTAATACCACCCAGCATAACAACTAATGCTCCAATCATATTCCAATGATGGAATGATACGACCCTCATCCATGAGGAGAGGAGCACATTTTTCATCTGGCACCATGAGGTCAAACTTAACTTTCAGGAAAACTCATTACCTCCCTCAGCACACCAGGTCTAAATTTCACATTCTGTAGCAAACATCTCGGGGTTCTGTCTGAAGGAAACGGAAATTTATTTTCTACCACATACTACCACAAGCTAGTCTAATTCTCAGCCCTTTCCACTGACCATTTGCTACCTTTACATGTCCCCTTTGTTAATACTGCAAACCAATCAGCACCAAATAAACCATGGAGGCTGGCAAGAAAGTTGTCTTATTCTAAACACACTCTTCGTCCAGGTTCTCTGGAGGACTGATGTCACTGGTCACATTTGAAGGCTCTCCAACCTCTGGAACACAAATTTGCAATATTACAATCTTCAAAAATGAAAAAGTATTTAATACTACAATATGCTTTCAAGCAGCCAGGAATTGTTTCTCAGTAGGACGTGGTATGTGATTTAAAGATTCATAAGATGCCAAAATCTTAGTTTCAAGGGACAGAGGCAAATCTGTGACAATATGAGTGGTAAAATTCCAGGTGGGCTCTTTTTGTTGTTGTTGTTGTTGTTGTTGTGGTCTTCAGCCCAGAGACTGGTTTGATACAGCTCTCCATGCTACTCTATCCTGTGCAAGCTTCTTCATCTCCCAGTACCTACTGCAACCTACATCCTTCTGAATCTGTTTAGTGTATTCGTTCTTGGTCTCCCTCTACGATTTTTACTCTCCACGCTGCCCTCCAATACTAAATTGGTGATCCCTTAGATTAGATTAGATTAGATTAATACTAGTTCCATGGATCACGAATACAATATTTCGTAATGATGTGGAACGAGTCAAATTTTCCAATACATGACATAGTTAAGTTAATTTAACAACTTAATTAAGTTAATATAACAACTTTTTTGTTTGGTTTTTTTTCTTTCTTTTTTCTTAATTTATATCTAAAAATTCCTCTATGGGGTAGAAGGCGTTGTCAGTTTGAGGAATGTGCTGATCTTTGCATATTATGAGAATTGCTTATTTCAACTTTCTGCACTCTTCTGGTTAGGTACGAATTAAACCATTTGTGCACTGTCCCACTCATGCCACAATACTTGAGCTTGTCTAGCAGAATTTCATGATTTACACAATCAAAAGCGTTTGTGAGATCACAAAAAATCCCAATGGGTGGTGTTCGATTATTCAGATAATGCAAAATTTGATTGATGAAAGCATATATGGCATTTTCTGTTGAAAAACCTTTCTGAAAACCAAACTGACATTTTGTTAGTACTTCATTTTTACAGATATGTGAAGCTACTCTTGAATACCTTACTTTCTCAAAAATTTTGGATAAAGCTGTTAGAAGGGAGACTGGACGGTAATTGTTGACATCAGATCTATCCCCTTTTTTATGCAAAGATATAACAATAGCACATTTCAGTCTATCAGGGAAAATGCCCTGTTCCAGACAGCTATTACACAGGTGGCTGAGAATCTTACTTATCTGATGAGAACAAGCTTTTAGTATTTTGCTGGAAATGCCATCGATTCCATGTGAGTTTTTGCTTTTAAGCAAGTTTATTATTTTCCTAATTTCAGAGGGAGAAGTGGGTGAGATTTCAATTGTATCAAATTGCATAGGTATGGCCTCTTCCATTAACAGCCTAGCATCTTCTAATAAAGATGCCTCAGAACATGTCCTACCAACTGATCCCTTCTTCCAGTCAAGTTGTGCCACAAACTTCTCTTCCCCCCAATCCTATTCAATACCTCCTCATTAGTTATGTGATCTACCCATCTAATCTTCAGCATTCTTCTGTAGCACCACATTTCGAAAGCTTCTATTCTCTTCTCTTCTAAACTATTTATCGTCCATGTTTCACTTCCATACATGGCTACACTCCATACAAATACTTTCAGAAACGACTTCCTGACACTTAAATCTATACTCGATGTTAACAAATTTCTCTTCTTCAGAAACACTTTCCTTGCCATTCCCAGTCTAAATTTTATATCCTCTCTACTTCGAACAACATGAGTTGTTTTGCTCCCCAAACAGCAAAACTCGTTTACTACTTTAAGTGTCTCATTTGCTAATCTAATACCCTCAGCATCACCCGACTTTATTCAACTACATTCCATTATCCTCATTTTGCTTTTGTTGATGTTCATCTTATATCCTCCTTTCAAGACACTATCCATTTCATTCAACTGCTCTTCCAAGTCCTTTGCTGTCTCTGACAGAATTACAATGTCATCGGCGAACCCCAAAGTTTTTATTTCTTCTCCATGTCATTACTTTTCCATTTCATAGTATTAAGAGCCCAAAATATTCTGGAGGTGGGTTCTTAATACTCTGAAATGGAAAAGTAATGCCATATACTAAAGTCAAATTGTAGGCGACCAATTATATTTAATTCCCAATAAACACTACCACAGTGTTTACAAAAATCATTAGCTCTTTGCTAAGGCACCAAAGAAATCTGACAGCACTGTAATTTAACAGACCTTCACTATACCACAGTTCAATAAGAACAGAGCATGTGAGGCCCGAATACTTAAAATTACAAGAGTTGTGAGGCCAGTCATACTTCCTGATGTGGGTTGTAGTGCGGAATACAGTTAAGTGCAAGTAAATATTATTTACAATAAAAGATTAAATAGTGACCAAACTCAACCACAACATTAGACATCTTAGCACCTGTTGTGCCACGTATTGCCAACAAATGTAAAGCTCTGTATGCAGAGTTAAAAAATGGTACAGAAAAGCCACAGGCTAAAATGTAGGAGAAAAGACTTATTTCATCAGATACCAATAGAATTGGACTGTGTGTGTAAGAGATGTGGTCGCGCTCGCTAAATTAACTTGTGACAAAGTAGTTTGTTCCCACCACCAACAGACCCTGGACGTGCCAGATTGAAAAATATAAAGCTGTTGTAAATTAAATGTTTGAGTCTGTTTCTGTACACAACTGAGAGTTTAAATGAGAGTATTAAATATAACTTCAAAAGAAGAAACTCTATTATATTATTTTGAGCTTTTCCTCATTACAGAGGCTTATCTCCAACATGATAATTTACTCGGAAATTACAATACAAACAATCAATGTTCTTAAACTATATTCTCAAAATATTCCTCCAGGTGTTTCGATCTTGTGTGTCTTCTTCCTCTGCACCCATTCTCCTCATTGTGTGCTGTACATTTTGAAGCCAGGTGGTCATAGGTCGTCGTCTTCTCCTCCCCTCCGGTTCCCACTCCAGTATCAATTTTGGTATTTTGGTTTTCTCCATACGTCGTACATGCCCATACCACTGTGATTTCTTCCTATCCATTACGTCATATATTCTTTCTTTTATTTCCATTCTCCTTATTACTTCGGTGTTCCTTATCTTTTCTTTCCTGGAGATTCTCGCCGATCTTCTCCAAAAGTCCATCTCTAGAGCTTGTAATTTTTTAATGTGCTTCATATTAATTGTCCAGGTCTCCGTTCCATACAGAACCACACTCTCCAATATGGATTTGTATATTAATTTTTTAGTTCTACTCATTACATTCCTGCTCCATAAGACTGAGTTAAGCATCCCAATGACCCTCCATCCGCTACTAATTCTTTTATTGATTTCTGACTCTGATTTTCCCTCCATTTCTAAAATGGATCCCAAATAACTGAAAGTGTTTATCTTTTTGATTTTCTTTCCTTCAATGTATAGCTCATCTGAATCATTAGTCAAGTATTCTGTTTTTTGGTAATTAATCTTCAAACCCCAAGTTTTGTATGCTACTGTTAGTTGATTGCACATATAGTTAACATCCTCCCCATCTTGTGCTACGACTACTTGATCATCAGCAAATAATAAATGACGTAGATAAACTCCATCTCCTATTTCTAAAGAAGAAACTCTAAGCTATGTATTTACAACACCTATTAAAAAGTAAATGCTTATTGTACTCAATTGACAAAGTATTTACTACGACAACTTCTACGATACAAGTAAGCCCACTGTTTGCAAGCATAATGCTGTGAAGGGAAATTCTGTGTGTCCTACTGATCAAAACAACAAATGTGAACCGTTAGCAGTTACACAAGATATTCACAGTACTGCAATTCAGCAGCGTGTGACAGCATGACATATATAAAAAGCTACTGAAGTAGTGAATGTTATTTTCCAGTTACCAGTATCCTCAGTTGGTTGGGCCAACAGGTTTCTCTCAGAAGGAGCTTTACATCCCACTGCTGGTTTATGATGACAAGAAATGGTTGCCACAGCATTTGGTTTAAGTTTTACCACTCCACAAGCTCTGTTGGTTTCAAACTGGTCTGGAGTGAAGTGATTCTGGTAAACAGAAACAGTACTATCAGGCAGTTTAATTACCAACTTCATTATTTAAGCGATATAAAAATTTCAAAACTGTACATTATAACTATATTTTATAATATAAAATATATGAATCTGCAATATCAATAGAACTGAACACACATTACTAAAACTACATGCAGTGCAAGGTGGTCAGAGGCCTATGAATTAGGTACAGCAGCTATACACAAACACTGTCGTTCTGATCAATCTCTCAGCTCCTACCTGCAAAATAATTGAAAAAAGATTTTATTTTACATGAGATAACTAACATCTTTTAGGTAATGTATTTTTGTTCAAGTTTAATTTTCATGAGATTTAGGTTTCCTGTGTAACAACATATATTGTATCTAAAAACAAAGATGATGTGACTTACCAAACGAAAGCGCTGGCACGTCGATAGACACACACACACACACACACACACACACACACACACACAGCGTACGTTTGTGTTTGTGTGTCTATCGACGCGCCAGCGCTTTCGTTTGGTAAGTCACATCATCTTTGTTTTTAGATATATTTTTCCCACGTGGAATGTTTCCCTCTCTATATTCATAACATATATTGTATGATGCACATAGTCTAAGTCTACCTATAGTCTATTCAAAATTACTTTAGTATATACAGCTGCGACAGAAGAGGGGGGGGGGGAGGGGGGGAGGGAGGGATGATGATGATGATGATGATGATTGGTTTGTGGGGCACTTAACTGCGCGGTTATCAGCACCCGTGCAAATTCCCAACTTTTGCTCACTCCAAACTCTCCGCTTTCATGAATGATGATGAAATGTTCAGGACAACAGAAACACCCAGCCATCTCGAGACAGGTGAAAATCCCTGACCCCGCCGGGAATCGAACCCGGGACCTCACACTCGGGAAGCGAGAACGTGACCGCAAGACCACGAGCTGTGGATAGGGGGAGGGAACAAGGTCGGGTTACAGTTGGAAGGAAGGGTAGATGTCAGGGCCAAGTTCAACATCCGAAAGGGGGCGGTGCTGGAAATAGCCTTGATGAAGGAGATGGAGGGTGTGGAGGTGCAGAGAGAGAGGGTTTTTTTTGTGGTTTTAGGGCGCACAACTACAGTGGTCATTAGCGCCCAGACTAAATTATGAATGCACTGCGAGGCACAAGGTTAAAACAGCAACTAAAAAGGACAACACTATAAAAGGCACATTAACAGGCAAGGGATGAAAAGAAAACAGCATGATCAAATGTCCTCAGACAAGTTTGTCAAGTGGATAAAACGAAGAACGTGAGAACCTGCTCCTGGGTCATCCGCTAAAATTTCACCCAGAGTACATGGCAGGCCGAGATCAATGCACAGTGTATTAAAATTCGGACAGGACGTTAAAATGTGGCGCACCGTCAGCAATTGCCCACATGGCAGAACAGCACTGACACAGCCGTCAGCAGATGGCAGTGGCTGAACCGGCAGTGTCCAATGCGTAACCGGGCCAAAACGACCTCCTCCCACCGAGAACAGCGTGAAGAGGTCGTCCGAGCCGTGGGGAGAGGTTTCGAGCCCCGAAGCTCGTTTCCAGTAAGTGGAGACTAATCGGCATGCCACAGTGATAAAATGTGCTGACAAATGACCCTGCTACAATCAGATGAAGGCACACGACGAGAAGCTGTTCAAGGCTGGAGGACCGCAGCCTCGGCCGCAGCATCTGCAGCTTCATTCCCAGGGATACCGGCACGGCCAGGAACCCACATAAAGCGAACCGGAGAACCGTCGTCTGCCAGCTGCCGAAGAGAGCGTCGGATCCGGTGCACGAAAGAGTGAACCGGATACGGATCACTGAGGCTCTGGATGGCGCTCAGGGAATCGGAGCAGATGACATAAGCAGAATGTCAGTGGCGGCGGATGTAAAGAACGGCCTGGTAGAGGGCAAATAGCTCAGCTGTGAAGGCCGAACAATGGCCACGGAGCTGGTATTTGAAACTGTGCGTCCCAACAATAAAAGAACACTCGACACCGTCATTGGTCTTAGAGCCATCTGTATAAATGAAGATCATATTAATGAACCTCGGACGAAGTTCGACAAACTGCGAGCGGTATTCCGAAGCTGGGGTAACCTCCTTTGGGAGCGAGCCGAGGTCAAGGTGAATGCGAACCTGAGCCTGGAGCCAAGGTGGCGTTTGGCTCTCGCCCACTCTAAGGGTTGCAGGGAGTGGAAAATCAAGTTGCTGAAGGAGGCAACGAAAGCGAACTCCAGGGGGTAGCAGGGTAGATACATACAACCCGTATTGACAGTCGAGAGAGTCGTCAAAAAAGGAACGATAAGACGGGTGGTCGGGCATTGACAGTAGCCGACAGGCCTACCGACAAAGCAGTATAACGCGCCGGTAGCATGAAGACTCTCGACGGGACTAGTATAGAACGCTCCGATCGCAAGACGTAACCCCCGATGTTGTATAGAGTTGAGGCGGTGTAAGATGGACGGACGTGCAGAGGACTACACAAAGCTCCCATAATCCAGCTTTGAGTGGACGATCGACCAATATAGGTGAAGTAGGACGGTTCGATCCGCTCCCCACGACGTACCACTGAGAACACGGAGGACATTTAGGGAACGGGTACACCGGGCAGTCAAATATGACACATGTGGAGACCAGCTAAGTTTCCTGTCAAATGTAAGACCTAAAAATTTTGTTGTCTCCACGAATGGAGCACAACAGGACCAACATGTAAGGACGGTGGGAGAAACTATTTGTAGTGCCAGAAGTTAATACAGACCGTCTTCTCGGCAGAAAAAAGGAAGCCACTGGCGACACTCCAGCAGTAAAGACGGTCAAGACAATGCTGAAGACAGTGCTCCAGGAAACACGTACGCTGCGCACTGCAATAGATGGTAAAATTGTCCACGAAAAGGGAGCCTGATACATCAGCTGGGAGGCAATCCATTATTGGATCGATCGCTATGGCGAAGAGAGCGACGCTCAAAACGGAGCCCTGTGGCACCCCATTCTCCTGGCGAAAGGTGTCTGACAGGACAGAACCCACACGTACCCTGAACTGTCGATCCATTAAAAAGGCACGAATAAAAAGAGGGAGGCGACCGCGAAATGGCACAGGTTGCAGGTGTTGGTTTGTTGTTGCTGGAGTAGGTGGGGATGCCGGGAAGCTGCTTCTGGACCCAGATGTAGTGATGGTGACGTGGAAATGGAGCAAGAGTGAGGGTGAAGGCACGGCAGACTGGTGCAAATGTCACAGCTGGCATGGTTGGCAGTGTTGGCAGCACTGGCAATGGAGCTGTAGTCCATGCTGGACAGATGTCATATGCAAATGAGCAGACATGTGGGAAGGCAGAGAGACAGAGAGATAGAGTGAACATGCGCATGCGCATTTGCATTTGTGGGAAGACGGATGGAGTCATCTGAGTAGTACGATAGGAGAGAAGATCAGTTCACGGCCGAAACATGTTTTGGAACAAATAACAATAACAAATTTCACTTTTATCTCAATTGAGTTCCATGGCAGTATTGCAATGGCCTCCCGTCTCGTTCACAGCACTGCCGTATGTTACAAAGGTACTTCTCACTGACTTTCCTTCTTTTGAGTTCAACTCGAAGTCTGTACCATCGTATGTTATGGGACCACTGCTTTTCACAATATATATAAATGACCTAGTAGATAATGTCGGAAGTTCCGTGCGGCTTTTCGCGGATGATGCTGTAGTATACAGAGAAGCTGCAGCATTAGAAAATTGCAGCGAAATGCAGGAAGATCTGCAGCGGATAAGCACTTGGTGCAGGGAGTGGCAAATGACCCTTAACATAGACAAACGTAATGTATTGCGAACGCATAGAAAGAAGGATCCTTTACTGTATGATTATATGGTAGCGGGATAAACACTGGTAGCAGTTACTTCTGTAAAATATCTGGGAGTATACGTGCAGAATGATTTGAAGTGGAATGATCATATAAAATTAATTGTTTGTAAGGCGGGTGCCAGGTTGAGATTCATTGGGAGAGTCCTTAAAAAATGTAGTCCATCAACAAAGGAGGTGGCTTACAAAACACTCGTTCGACCTATACTCGAGTATTGCTCATCAGTGTGGGATCCGTACCAGGTCGGGTTGACAGAGGAGATAGAGAAGATCCAAAGAAGAGTGGCGCATTTCATCACAGGGTTATTTGGTAAGCGTGATAGCATTACGGAGATGTTTAGCAAACTCAAGTGGCAGACTCTGCAAGGGAGGCCCCCCTGCATCGTGGTGTAGCTTGCTCGCCAGGTTTCGAGAGGGTGCATTTCTGGATGATGTATCTAATATATTGCTTCCCCCTACTTATACCTCCAGAGGAGATCACAAATGTAAAATTAGAGAGATTCGAGTGCGCACAGATTCTTTCTGGCAGTCGTTCTTCCCGCAAACCGTACACGACTGGAACAGGAAAGGGAGGTAATGACAGTGGCACGTAAAGTGCCCTCCGCCACACACAGTTGCGTGGCTTGCGGAGTATAAATGTAGATGTAGATTACTCATAAGTCTGGTTTCTGTCACTGGAAATCATTCATAGTGAAATCAAACTAGCCTATACTATTTGACACGAAAAAAGAAAACAGTTTATAGATATTGTAGCATCGTTTGTATGAAGCATTACACATTCACCCACCATGTTCCCCCCCCCCCCCCTCCCCCATGAACCATGGACCTTGCCATTGGTGGGGAGGCTTGCGTGCCTCAGCGATACAGATGGCCGTACAGTAGGTGCAACCACAACGGAGGGGTATCTGTTGAGAGGCCAGACAAACGTGTGGTTCCTGAAGAGGGGCAGCAGCCTTTTCAGTAGTTGCAGGGGCAACAGTCTGGATGATTGACTGATCTGGCCTTGTAACATTAACCAAAACGGCCTTGCCGTGCTGGTACTGCGAACGGCTGAAAGCAAGGGGAAACTACGGCCGTAATTTTTCCCGAGGGCATGCAGCTTTACTGTATGGCGTGGAGAGCTGCATCAAACCAGTCTCAGGACTGAAGACCACAACAACAACACCATGTTCTAGAAAGGGTGAGAGGAAAACTATGATCTGTGATGTAAAACGCAAAACTTTCAAATGAGAGTTTAGAAGTGCAAACTTTTTCTTGCACTGGTGTCAAATGTTCCATGCCCCGTGCCCATGAAGATGATACACCAACTTTGTATCTTATTTATTAATTGAGTAGAACCTGCCAGTCAAGAGGACAATAGCAACATAGATTTTGTTATTTTTAATTTTTTCTTTTTTATATAAAGCTAAGACAACTCTAGGTTTTGAACTGTAACCTCCAAATTTGCTGCAAACAGTTGGCATTCTTAATGATATGTTTGTGATTCAGATATATTAGCATGCGATATCTGTAGTTATAGGTACAATGATAAATTTATGGTTAATATAAATAGCAATTTCGAAAGATTTCATGTATCATCATCTATTTCATTGTATACGTGATTGATTGAGTTGTCACGTGTGATGTGAAGTGTGGAGACACAGAAAGACCAAGTTTACAATTTGAGCTACAAATATTTATAACAACATAAACATTTCAGTGAATCATTTATAAGTTACAGTCATATTAAACAAAATTTCTTGCCACACAGTTAAAGAAACAAATTTTTGCCTCTCCTGATATATTTGTACAGATAAGTAAGGTCTTTCTTTATACTAGCTGTAAGCATCCTATGGTTCAGCAGATGCAGTTTTGAGCAGCATGAGAAGATTCTAACTTAAATAATAATGAAACGAGCATTGTGTGTGTGTTGCTAATTAACATGTCATTCAGTTCTGTAGGCACTTCATATAAACGTCATTTCTTCTGAATTCTTTCAAGTTAAGTGAGCATAAAAGATATGTCCTATCTCTGATATGGAGAGCTTTTGTGTGTATTTTTTCTGGACTACTGGACTTAAAGACTACAGCCTAATTATATAGAAGAGTAAAAGTGGGTTAGGGAGCAGACTGGCGGGGTGGACGTAATTATGGCTGTAATGCGAATGTATTGCAAGTGGACAGGACAGGTAGCCAAGTGAATTAATGGTTGGTTGAACAAGGAAGGTTTCTTCGCATTCAAAGACACACGGTGAAAATATGGACATGAGGACTTCCTGTGGGATTTCAATTGAGAAACAAATACCTCTTCACAGGTTGTCCAATCTACACATCTAATTCAGCACCTTTCTGTAGCACCACATTTACACAACTACTGTTTTCATCCTATGTATGCTATTTGTTGTCCATGGTTCACTTCCACATTCGGTTACACTCCAGACAAATACTTTCAAACAAAGACTTTCCAGTAGTCAAAATTATAATTACGTGATGTAAATATACCTCATTCTTTTTCAGAGAAACGTTTTTATATACTGCCGCACTCCATTTTAATCCTCTCTAGTTTGGCCGGTGTCAGGTATGTTGCTGCCAAAACAGCAAAATTTGTCCAATACTAGTAGTGTGTCATTTCCCCCTCTTAATTCCTTGTGCATTACCTGCTGTAAGACTACATCCCTTTACCTTGTTTTACATTTTCCAGTGGTTTCTGTTTACTTGCATCCAGACTCATGCAGGGCATGCTGAGTGATTTGGCTAAGCCCTTAACCTCAGTACTTCTGAAGCCACTATATGGAAGTATATTAATTCACATGAAACAATGTGTTTACAGTAACCAGTCACTGTTTAATTTATTTCCTCAATGTGCTTCAAAGATTTAAACCTCAATATCAGGTGGATTATTTGTATTAATATGATGTGTGTATTGTGTTATGATTTTTTGCTAACCTGAGGCACTGCCTTTAGGGAAACAAATCACTATTTGGAACATGACACTGTGGGGATCTTTGACTAAAACCTAAACGTAAATCTAAATGTACACACAAAACTGTTGTTTTAGAATACCCCCGTTTACCACAGGCTAGTTTCTGTGTCACTATACATCACAATAAACTGACACACTTCTTTCACAAAGATGATGTTTAGAGAGTGATAGACACAAAGACTGTACAGCAGAAACACTATTTCAAAATACTAAGAGCATACAGTAAAAACGCCCAGAATTTCTGAGTATGCGTTAAAGTATTTATTGTGCATATCTGTGGTTGAGTACATGAATAAATATTTTAGATTTAGTATTTCAAATGGTACATGAATCTTTTCTTTTAAATTTACATAACTTAAACTTTGTACTCATTTGTGTGTTCAGGTGACCTGTTACAAAAACGAAATGTGATAATTATATTGCTAAAAATGGTATAATTATACATAAATAACAATTTGGTTTGGGATTCGGAGACAGAGGACAAAAGGAGTGGCAGAAGAAGAGAGAAATACTGGTTATCCTAGAGCTATGGGTTTGCTAGGATTCCATCTGTTGCATGCTATAACCAACTAGGATGACAAGGGATCCAAACTGTTTTGTCATTTTAAGTAGATCTAGTGAGTACTGGAAGTATGCTAGTCAAATGTTCATACAGAAAATATTAATGAAACATGAAAATTACGAAATTCATGGTAAATATGAAGTGGAAGATAAAGGCAGTGTATATGTGTAAGAGAGAGAGAGAGAGAGAGAGAGAGAGAGAGAGAGAGAGAGAGAGAGAGAGAGAGAGAGAGAGAGAGAGAGAGAGCAAGCTTGTGCAAGTGCATCGCAAATCTAATGGTGTAGGGTGCTGTTAAAACCAGAGATGACAGACACTGTTGTATATTTTGGCAATTAGGATGGACTCAGTCTGTTTTCTTTGATACACTACTGGCCATTAAAATTGCTACACCAAGAAGAAATTCAGATGATAAACAGGTATTCATTGGACAAATATATTATACTAGAACTGACATGTTATTACATTTTCACGCAATTTGGGAGCATAGATCCTGAGAAATCAGTACCCAGAACAACCACCTCTGGCCGTAATAACGGTCTCGATACGCCTGGGCATTGAGTCAAACAGAGCTTGGATGGCGTGTACAGATACAGCTGCCCATGCAGCTTCAACACGATACTACAGTTCATCAAGAGTAGTGACTGGCGTATTGTGACGAGCCAGTTGCTCGGCCACCATTGACCAGACGTTTTCAATTGGTGAGAGATCTGGAGAATGTGCTAGCCAGGGCAGCAGCCGAACATTTTCTGTATCCAGAAAGACCCGTACAGGACCTGCAACATGCGGTCATGCGTTATCCTGCTGAAGTGTAGGGTTTCGCAGGGATCGAATCAAGGGTAGAGCGTCGGGTCGTAACACATCTGAAATGTAACGTCCACTGTTCAAAGTGCCCTCAATGCAAACGAGAGGTGACCGAGACGTGTAACCAATGGCACTCCATACCATCACGCCGGGTGATACGCCAGTATGGTGATGACGAATACACGCTTCCAATGTGCATTCACCGCGATGTCGCCAAACACAGATGCGACCATCGTGATGCTGTAAACAGAACCTGGATTCATCCAAAAAAAATGACGTTTTGCCATTTGTGCACCCAGGTTCATCATCAAGTACACCATTGCAGGCACTCCTGTCTGTGATGCAGCGTCAAGGGTAACCACAGCCATGGTCCCCAAGCTGATAGTCCATGCTGCTGCAAACGTCGTCGAAGTGTTCGTGCAGATGGTTGTTGTCTTGCAAACGTCCTCATATGTTGACTCGGGGATCGAGACATGGCTGCACGATCTGTTACAGCCGTATGGATAAGATGCCTGTCATCTCGACTGCTAGTGATACGAGGCCATTGGGTTCCAGCACGGCATTCCGTATTACCCTCCTGAACCCACCGATTCCATATTCTGCTAACAGTCATCGGATCTCGACCAACGCTAGCAGCAACGTCGCGATATGATAAACCGCAATCACGATAGGCTACAATTCGACCTTTATCAAAGTCGGGAACGTGACAGTACACATTTCTCCTCCTTACACGGGGCATCACAACAATGTTTCACCAGGCAACGCCGGTCAACTGCTGTTTTGTATGAGAAATCGGTTGGAAACGTTCCTCATGTCAGCACGTTGTAGGTGTCGCCACCGGCGCCAATCTTGGGTGAATGCTCAGAATAGCTAATCATTTGCATATCACAGCATCTTCTTCCTGTCGGTAAAATTTTGCATCTGTAGCATGTCATCTTCGTGGTGTAGCAATTTTAATGGCCAGTAGTGTATTTGTATATCTGCAGTGTTTCAAGGATACCTAATTATCTGCCCAATCATGTTGCACATGACGAAAGATATGTTTATGCCTTTACATATCGAGATATAAATAATCAAATATGAAATACTAACCACAAATGGTACTGTGTGGAAGATCTCATTTTATGTTTGTTTTATGTGCTGTGATTCTTCTGCAATTATTTGAGTTTTTCAGGGAGTATACTATGGAGGAGGTGTTTTATCATTTCAATTTATTGTTTATATTTATCTTCAGAGTGTTGTAGTTGGGTTGCTGTTCCTGTTGACAACCCACCAGAATGCTACCATTTTGTGGCCGTGGGATGACAGGAGGAATTGTGGGTGGCAGAGCAATTTTGAAGATTTCCAATAAATTTCAATTTGATGTCTATTATCCATTATTCTAATGGTCCCGTCTAATAAGTTTACAGTGTCACTTACTTGGTTCTCAGCTGTGATCTTCATACCCTCATCGGAGGTGCTGGATGATTAGTTAACTCATTGCTAGTTTATTGTGATGCGTATGACCCAGAAAGGAGCCTGTGGCCACTGGAGGTATTACATTTTAGTTATTTCATTTACATATTTAGATTTATGTTCACGTTTTAGTCTGTGACCTTCACACAGCCATGTTCTAAAATAGGGATCTGTTTCTTTACACACAGTACCTCAGGTTACCCTAAAATCCTTACACAATACACACCTCGCATTAACACAAATAAATCCACCTGTTGACTGAAATATTTGTCTGGACTGTAGCCTTATATGGAAGTGAAACTTGGACAATAAACAGCATAGACAAGAGGAGATTAGAAGCCGTTTCAGTGTAGTGCTGCAGAAGAATGCTAAAGATGTGGTGGGTAGTCTGAATCACCAATGAAGAGGTATTTGTTTTTGAACAACTCCATCGCTTTATTTTACCAATTTCATGTTTGAGACTAGTTTTGACCACTGCAACCAGCAATGATGCCTCATTCCAGATTGACATGAGGCAGATCCCAAAATGAATCACAAAGACTGGAATATAAACACACAAAATAAAAACAATATAGTATGGCCACGGCACTTCTATACTATCACAAACAGTTTATCACTTGCCGACCCACAAATAAAATTCTCCAATGAAAATAATGGAGAAGATCATGATCGATAAAGAGATATATTATCTGAGAGGACACAAATTTATGGCACCACCTGCCTAAATGTACAGTCACTTTAACAGGAAACATCAAGAAGTAAAAGGACCAGTTAATTGGGTACTTGAGGAATGTGTTGGCAGTAGAGATTTTATACAGGGTCAAACCCTTGAATACTGTAAGTAGGTTCAAATGGATGTAGGTTGCAGTAGTTATTCAGAGATGAAGAGGATTGCACATGACAGACTAGATTGGAGATATGTACGAAATCCGTCTTAGGAGTGATGACCACAGCAATATCCAAGCAGCAGTAATTTAGGTACGAAAAGCCATCAGACTGACCAAAGGCAAGAATACCCGCATGCTGGCTGACCCTCTTTGAATTCCAAGCAGGTGCTTGTTCTTCTCCTGTTTATCTCTTACTTTCCGTTTCTCATTGTAAGTGAAAAATCCAACTACAACCTTTGGGTCCACCAAATTTGTATGTGTCTATTCTGCCTGAAAATTTCAACAACTGTTACATTCCTTCAAATAACGAAACTTATACAGAAGTCACAAATGCACAAAGCCACAGAGAAAGGAACACAAAGTCTAAAGGAGTTTTGGACTTGTTTCACTTAAATAGTTCTGTCAACTTAGAGCAGAGTATGGAAGCCAGTCTGGAGAAAATACAAGAAGTAACAGCACACATGTTTAAGTATTGCAGCACCACAACCAGCCGTGATTTAAGTGAGTAGAGAGAATAAGGTGGGAGGAGGAGTTTCCATATATGTCAAAAGTTATCACTGTGTAGAAAGCTTGGATACTAAAAAGTTTTGTCTAGAGCAATGTATAGAAGCATGTGCCTGTCAACTTAAACTGAAGGAGGGCTCTTGTAACAGTATATAGGTCCCCTTCAGGAAACTTTCATTTATTCCTGGAAAACTTGGATGCCTTGTTGTGTTATCTGTCAGATAGGGGAAAGCAAATTATTATTTGTGGGGACTTCACTGTTGATTCACTACTCGGGTAGTAAAGGACAGCAGCACATTGATACATAACACTTTTATAGACCAAGATAGGTTTAATAACATAAATTCTTGTCCTGTTGAGAATGGCCTTTCTGGTCATGGTGCTCAGCTAGTTACAGTATATGACATAGCTCCATACAGTAATTCAAAACTGCCCTCCAAAGTTGTGCGTTCAATTAATGACTCAACAATTAGAAATTTCAGAGAAAATCTTCAACAGTTAGACTGGGATGAGTTGTACAAGGAACCCGATGCTAATTTAAAATATAACTTATTTCATGATACACTTGTAAGAGAATTTGAAAACTGTTTCCCCAAGAAAGTAGTTAAATCTAATTATAAGAAACCGTGCAAAAAACCTTGGCTTATTAAAGGAATACAAATATCTTGTAACCACAAAAGGGAACTGTATCTAACAACAAGAAAGAGTAATGACCCAGAAACAGCCAAATATTATAAAAACTACTGTGCTGCATTAAGAAAGGTTATTAAAAAGTCCAGAAGCATGTGCATCATGTCTGAGATTAATACCTCTGATAACAAAATCAAAACAATTTGGAATATTATTACAACGGAGACAGGACAACCAAGAGTACAGGATGATGGCATCACCATCGAAGTGAATGGAAACTTGATAAACAACAAGCTGGAAGTCAAAAACATTTTGAATAATCATTTTTTAAATGTTGTAGAGAAAATAGGATCTAAATGTTCATTAGAAGAAGCAAGGCAGTTAATGGAAGAGGCCATACCAACACCATTTGACACAACTGAAATTCCACCCACCTCTCCTTCTGAAATTAGGAAGATAATAAACTCTCTCAAGAATAAAAGCTCACATGGAATTGGTGGCATTTCCAGCAGGATAATAAAAGCTTGTTCCCAAGAAATAAGTGGGATTCTTGGCCACATATGTAATAGCTCTCTGAAGCAGGGTATTTTCCCAGATAGACTGAAGTATGCCACTATTAAACCACTGCATAAAAAAGGGGATACGTCTGATGTCAACAACTACCACCCAATCTCCCTTCTGACTGCCTTATCCAAAATTCTTGAAAAAGTAATGTATTGTAGAGCAGCTTCACACCTTTGTAAAAATAAAGTTTTAACAAAATGTCAGTTTGGTTTCCAGAAGGGATTTCTACGGAAAATGCTATATATACTTTCACTAATGAAATATTAAATGCTCTGAGTAACTGGAAGTCACCCGTTGGGATTTTTTGTGATGTATCAAAGGCTTTTGACTGTGTAAATCATGGAATACTTCTAGATAAGCTCAAGTACTGTGGTGTGAATGGGACAGTGCTCAAATGGTTTAATCATACCTAACTGGAAGAGTGCAGAAAGTTGAAATAAACAGTTCACATAATGTGCAAAAAACTGGTGATTTGTCAAACTGGGGAAAATCAAGAATGGGGTATCGCATGGTTCGGTCTTGGGTCCTCTGCTGTTCTTAATATATATTAATGACTCGCCATTCTACATTTACAAAGATGTAAAGCTGGTACTTTCTGCCTATAATACAAGTATAGCTATCACACCCGACAGACAAGAATTAACTGGTGAAATTGTAAACGATGTTTGTCAGAAAATCATTAAGTGGTTCTCTGCAAATGGGCTCTCATTAATTTTGACAAAACACAGTATATACAGTTTCACACAGTAAATGGAATGACACCATTAATAAATATAGACTTTGATAAGAAATCGGTAGCTAAGGTAGAATATTCAAAATTTCTAGGTGTATGCATTAATGAGGGGCTGAACTGGTAAAAACACACTGAGGATCTGCTGAAACGTTTGGGTTCAGCTACTTATGCTATTAGGGTCATTGCAAATTTTGGCAATATCCATCTGAGTAAATTAGCTTACTATGCCTATTTTCATTCTCTGCTTTTGTACGGCATCATATTCTGGGGTAGCTCGTCATTGAGTAAAAGAGTGTTTGTTGCACAAAAGCATGTAATCAGAATAATTGCTGGAGCTCATCAAAGATCAGCCTGCAGACATTTATTTAAAGAGCTAGAAATCTTCAATGAAGCCTCACAATATATATGTTCACTTATGAAATTTGTTATTAACAATCCGAACGAATTCAAAACTAATAGCAGTGTACATGGCTACAACACTAGGAGAAAGGATGATCTTCACTACTCAAGGTTAAATCTAACTTTGGCTGAGAAGGGGGTAAATTATGCTGCCACAAAAGTCTTTGGTCACTTACCTAACAGCATCAAAAGTCTGACAGATAGCCGTATAGCATATAAAAGGAAATTAAAAGAATTTCTTAATGGCAACTCCTTCTGCTCAATAGATGAATTTTTGGATACAGTAAGTGGGTAATTCCCCCCCCCCCCCCCCCCCCCACACACAAACACAGATTTTATATATATATATATATATATATATATATATATATATATATATATATATATATTTTTTTTTGCAACAAACTGTTGCCTCATAAGGAAAGAGGGAAGGAGAGGGAAAGACGAAAGGAAGTGGGTTTTAAGGGAGAGGGTAAGGAGTCATTCCAATCCCGGGAGCGGAAAGACTTATCTTAGGGGGAAAAAAGGACAGGTATACACTCGCACACACACACACATATCCATCCACACATACACAGACACAAGCAGACATTTGTATGGCATTTATATATATATATATTTATATATATATATATATCACATCATCTTTGTTTTTATATATATATATATATATATATATATATATATATATATATATATATATATATATATATATATATATCTAAAAAGAAAGATGATGAAACTTACCAAACAAAAGCGCTGGCAGGTCGATAGACACACAAACAAACACAAACATACACACAAAATTCTAGCTTTCGCAACCAATGGTTGCCTCGTCAGGAAAGAGGGAAGGAGAAGGAAAGACAAAAGGATATGGGTTTTAAGGGAGAGGGTAAGGAGTCATTCCAATCCCGGGAGCGGAAAGACTTACCTTAGGGGGAAAAAAGGACAGGTATACACTCGCACACACACACACATATCCATCCACACATACACAGACACAAGCAGACATTTGTAAAGGCAAAGAGTTTGGGCATTTTTTGGGCAGAGATGTCAGTCGGGGCGGATGTACAGAGGCAAAGATGAAGTTGAAAGACAGGTGAGGTATGAGCGGCGGCAAATTGAAATTAGAAATTAGCGGAGATTGAGGCCTGGCGGATAGCAAGAAGAAAGGATATGCTGAAGGGCAAGTTCCCATCTCCGGAGTTCTGACAGGTTGGTGTTAGTGGGAAGTATCCAGATAACCCGGACGGTGTAACACTGTGCCAAGATGTGCTGGCCGTGCACCAAGGCATGTTTAGCCACAGGGTGATCCTCATTACCAACAAACACTGTCTGCCTGTGTCCATTCATGCGAATGGACAGTTTGTTGCTGGTCATTCCCACATAGAACGCTTCACAGTGTAGGCAGGTCAGTTGGTAAATCACGTGGGTGCTTTCACACGTGGCTCTGCCTTTGATCGTGTACACCTTCCGGGTTACAGGACTGGAATAGGTGGTGGTGGGAGGGTGCATGGGACAGGTTTTACACCGGGGGCGGGTACAGGGGTAGGAGCCAGAGGGTAGGGAAGGTGGTTTGGGGATTTCATAGGGATGAACTAAGAGGTTGCGAAGGTTAGGTGGACGGCGGAAAGACACTCTTGGTGGAGTGGGGAGGATTTCATGAAGGATGGATCTCATTTCAGGGCAGGATTTGAGGAAGTCGTATCCCTGCTGGAGAGCCACATTCAGAATCTGATCCAGTCCCGGAAAGTATCCTGTCACAAGTGGGGCACTTTTGGGGTTCTTCTGTGGAAGGTTCCGGGTTTGAGGAGATGAGGATGTGGCTCTGGTTATTTGCTTCTGTACCAGGTCGGGAGGGTAGTTACAGGATGCAAAAGCTGTTTTCAGGTTGTTGGTGTAATGGTTCAAGGATTCCGGACTGGAGCAGATTCGTTTGCCACGAAGACCTAGGCTGTAGGGAAGGGACCGTTTGATGTGGAATGGGTGGCAGCTGTCATAATGGAGGTACTGTTGCTTGTTGGTGGGTTTAATGTGGACGGACGTGTGAAGCTGGCCATTGGACAGGTGGAGGTCAACGTCAAGGAAAGTGGCATGGGATTTGGAGTAGGACTAGGTGAATCTGATGGAACCAAAGGAGTTGAGGTTGGAGAGGAAATTCTGGAGTTCTTCTTCACTGTGAGTCCAGATCACGAAAATGTCATCAATAAATCTGTACCAAACTTCGGGTTGGCAGGCCTGGGTAACCAGGAAGGCTTCCTCTAAGCGACCCATGAATAGGTTGGCATACGAGGGGGCCATCCTGGTACCCATGGCTGTTCCCTTTAATTGTTGGTATGTCTGGCCTTCAAAAGTGAAGAAGTTGTGGGTCAGGATGAAGCTGGCTAAGGTAATGAGGAAAGAGGTTTTAGGTAGGGCGGCAGGTGATCGGCGTGAAAGGAAGTGCTCCATCGCAGCGAGGCCCTGGACATGCGGAATATTTGTGTATAAGGAAGTGGCATCAATGGTTACAAGGATGGTTTCCGGGGGTAACAGACTGGGTAGGGATTCCAGGCGTTTGAGAAAGTGGTTGGTGTCTTTGATGAAGGATGGGAGACTGCATGTAATGGGTTGAAGGTGTTGATCTACGTAGGCAGAGATGCGTTCGGTGGGGGCTTGGTAACCAGCTACAATGGGACGGCCGGGATGATTGGGTTTGTGAATTTTGGGAAGAAGGTAGAAGGTAGGGGTGCGGGGTGTTGGTGGGGTCAGGAGGTTGATGGAGTCGGGTGAAAGGTTTTGTAGGGGGCCTAAGGTTCTGAGGATTCCTTGAAGCTCTGCCTGGACATCAGGAATGGGATTGCCTTGGCAAACTTTGTAAGTAGTGTTGTCTGAAAGCTGACGCAGTCCCTCAGCCACATACTCCCGACGATCAAGTACCACAGTTGTGGAACCCTTGTCCGCCGGAAGAATGACGATGGATCGGTCAGCCTTCAGATCACGGATAGCCTGGGCTTCAGCAGTGGTGATGTTGGGAGTAGGATTAAGGTTTTTTAAAAAGGATTGAGAGGCAAGGCTGGAAGTCAGAAATTCCTGGAAGGTTAGGAGAGGGTGATTTTGAGGAAGAGGAGGTGGGTCCCGCTGTGACGGAGGACGGAACTGTTCCAGGCATGGTTCAATTTGGATAGTGTCTTGGGGAGTTGGATCCTTAGGAGTAGGATTAGGATCATTTTTCTTCGTGGCAAAGTGATATTTCCAGCAGAGAGTACGGGTGTAGGACAGTAAATCTTTGACGAGGGCTGTTTGGTTAAATCTGGGAGTGGGGCTGAAGGTGAGGCCTTTGGATAGGACAGAGGTTTCGGATTGGGAGAGAGGTTTGGAGGAAAGGTTAACTACTGAATTGGGGTGTTGTGGTTCCAGATTGCGTTGATTGGAATTTTGAGGTTTTGGAGGGAGTGGAGCTGGAAGTGGGAGATTGAGTAGATGGGAGAGACTGGGTTTGTGTGCAATGAGAGGAGGTTGAGGTTTGCTGGAAAGGTTGTGAAGGGTGAGTGAGTTGCCTTTCCGGAGGTGGGAAACCAGGAGATTGGATAGTTTTTTAAGGTGGAGGGTGGCATGCTGCTCTAATTTGCGGTTGGCCTGTAGGAGGATGCTCTGAACAACAGGTGTGGATGTGGGAGAGGAAAGATTGAGGATTTTTATAAAGGATAGGAGTTGATGGGCGTGTTGATTGGCTGAGTGGATGTGTAGGTGAAGGATTAGGTGGGTGAGGGCAATGGATTGTTTGGTTTGGAACTGGTATAGGGACTGATGGAAAGAAGGGTTGCAGCCAGAGATGGGAACTTTAAGTGTGAGGCCTTTGGGGGTGATGCCAAATGTCAGACAAGCCTGAGAAAATAAAATATGGGAGTGTAATCTGGCTAGGGCGAAGGCATGTTTGCGGAGGGAATGTAAATAAAACTTAATGGGGTCATTGTGAAGGTGTTGTGAGGGTGACATGGTACTAGAAGGTGGAAAGTGGAACACGAGGCTGAAATGAAAATGAGAATAAATATGAAAAAATATATGGGGAGAGATAAAGGTAAAATTAGAAAGCAAATGGAGATCTGGTGTGAAAAAAGGCGAAAAAGGGTTGGTTAGGGCTGGGCTATGTTGATCCTGTGGTGAACTTGTGTAGGTAGATAATGATGTGCATAAAGGTTAGGTGGTTGTGTTGCCGCCAAAACACGTTAAAGGGTGGAGAAATTCGGGAAAATTTCGAAAAAACTACGTGAGGATGTATTAAAAGGAGTGGTTTGGTGGTGGCAGATTATGGAAATGAAGCTAACAATTGTTTGATGAAGAAATAATGACGTTAAAACCTGTGGGAAGCGGCTAAAAATGATCGGTGATGTGAGAAAAACGGAAATGGAAATAAAGCAAAAGTTATTAAAACTGCCGAAAGGGTTGTTTAATAGCTGAAAGGAACTTTTTGTGGACTGGAAACGGTGGATTTTATAGCAGCAAAGCGGAAAAAAAAATTTTTTTGGTTATGGTTTGGAAGTGATTTACGTATTATTACGTATTATTGAGTGTATATCGACGGGATAAAATTGTATACTGGATTACGGTAAAAAAGGAGAAGGTGAATAGAAAGTGATGGCAAAAACAGAAGGAGGAAATAAGACGACAGAAAAGACTTCGAAATGTAACAGTGACAATAACAATAACGATAACAATAACAAACGTGATTGTTGGCTTCAAATTAATGATATGAATATAATAGAGGGAAACATTCCACGTGGGAAAAAATATATCTAAAAAGAAAGATGATGAAACTTACCAAACAAAAGCGCTGGCAGGTCGATAGACACACAAACAAACACAAACATACACACAAAATTCTAGCTTTCGCAACCAATGGTTGCCTCGTCAGGAAAGAGGGAAGGAGAAGGAAAGACAAAAGGATATGGGTTTTAAGGGAGAGGGTAAGGAGTCATTCCAATCCCGGGAGCGGAAAGACTTACCTTAGGGGGAAAAAAGGACAGGTATACACTCGCACACACACACACATATCCATCCACACATACACAGACACAAGCAGACATTTGTAAAGGCAAAGAGTTTGGGCATTTTTTGGGCAGAGATGTCAGTCGGGGCGGATGTACAGAGGCAAAGATGAAGTTGAAAGACAGGTGAGGTATGAGCGGCGGCAAATTGAAATTAGAAATTAGCGGAGATTGAGGCCTGGCGGATAGCGAGAAGAAAGGATATGCTGAAGGGCAAGTTCCCATCTCCGGAGTTCTGACAGGTTGGTGTTAGTGGGAAGTATCCAGATAACCCGGACGGTGTAACACTGTGCCAAGATGTGCTGGCCGTGCACCAAGGCATGTTTAGCCACAGGGTGATCCTCATTACCAACAAACACTGTCTGCCTGTGTCCATTCATGCGAATGGACAGTTTGTTGCTGGTCATTCCCACATAGAACGCTTCACAGTGTAGGCAGGTCAGTTGGTAAATCACGTGGGTGCTTTCACACGTGGCTCTGCCTTTGATCGTGTACACCTTCCGGGTTACAGGACTGGAATAGGTGGTGGTGGGAGGGTGCATGGGACAGGTTTTACACCGGGGGCGGTTACAGGGGTAGGAGCCAGAGGGTAGGGAAGGTGGTTTGGGGATTTCATAGGGATGAACTAAGAGGTTGCGAAGGTTAGGTGGACGGCGGAAAGACACTCTTGGTGGAGTGGGGAGGATTTCATGAAGGATGGATCTCATTTCAGGGCAGGATTTGAGGAAGTCGTATCCCTGCTGGAGAGCCACATTCAGAATCTGATCCAGTCCCGGAAAGTATCCTGTCACAAGTGGGGCACTTTTGGGGTTCTTCTGTGGAAGGTTCCGGGTTTGAGGAGATGAGGATGTGGCTCTGGTTATTTGCTTCTGTACCAGGTCGGGAGGGTAGTTACGGGATGCAAAAGCTGTTTTCAGGTTGTTGGTGTAATGGTTCAAGGATTCCGGACTGGAGCAGATTCGTTTGCCACGAAGACCTAGGCTGTAGGGAAGGGACCGTTTGATGTGGAATGGGTGGCAGCTGTCATAATGGAGGTACTGTTGCTTGTTGGTGGGTTTAATGTGGACGGACGTGTGAAGCTGGCCATTGGACAGGTGGAGGTCAACGTCAAGGACAGTGGCATGGGATTTGGAGTAGGACCAGGTGAATCTGATGGAACCAAAGGAGTTGAGGTTGGAGAGGAAATTCTGGAGTTCTTCTTCACTGTGAGTCCAGATCACGAAAATGTCATCAATAAATCTGTACCAAACTTCGGGTTGGCAGGCCTGGGTAACCAGGAAGGCTTCCTCTAAGCGACCCATGAATAGGTTGGCATACGAGGGGGCCATCCTGGTACCCATGGCTGTTCCCTTTAATTGTTGGTATGTCTGGCCTTCAAAAGTGAAGAAGTTGTGGGTCAGGATGAAGCTGGCTAGGTAATGAGGAAAGAGGTTTTAGGTAGGGCGGCAGGTGATCGGCGTGAAAGGAAGTGCTCCATCGCAGCGAGGCCCTGGACATGCTGAATATTTGTGTATAAGGAAGTGGCATCAATGGTTACAAGGATGGTTTCCGGGGGTAACAGACTGGGTAGGGATTCCAGGCGTTTGAGAAAGTGGTTGGTGTCTTTGATGAAGGATGGGAGACTGCATGTAATGGGTTGAAGGTGTTGATCTACGTAGGCAGAGATGCGTTCGGTGGGGGCTTGGTAACCAGCTACAATGGGACGGCCGGGATGATTGGGTTTGTGAATTTTGGGAAGAAGGTAGAAGGTAGGGGTGCGGGGTGTTGGTGGGGTCAGGAGGTTGATGGAGTCGGGTGAAAGGTTTTGTAGGGGGCCTAAGGTTCTGAGGATTCCTTGAAGCTCTGCCTGGACATCAGGAATGGGATTGCCTTGGCAAACTTTGTAAGTAGTGTTGTCTGAAAGCTGACGCAGTCCCTCAGCCACATACTCCCGACGATCAAGTACCACAGTTGTGGAACCCTTGTCCGCCGGAAGAATGACGATGGATCGGTCAGCCTTCAGATCACGGATAGCCTGGGCTTCAGCAGTGGTGATGTTGGGAGTAGGATTAAGGTTTTTTAAAAAGGATTGAGAGGCAAGGCTGGAAGTCAGAAATTCCTGGAAGGTTAGGAGAGGGTGATTTTGAGGAAGAGGAGGTGGGTCCCGCTGTGACGGAGGACGGAACTGTTCCAGGCATGGTTCAATTTGGATAGTGTCTTGGGGAGTTGGATCCTTAGGAGTAGGATTAGGATCATTTTTCTTCGTGGCAAAGTGATATTTCCAGCAGAGAGTACGGGTGTAGGACAGTAAATCTTTGACGAGGGCTGTTTGGTTAAATCTGGGAGTGGGGCTGAAGGTGAGGCCTTTGGATAGGACAGAGGTTTCGGATTGGGAGAGAGGTTTGGAGGAAAGGTTAACTACTGAATTGGGGTGTTGTGGTTCCAGATTGCGTTGATTGGAATTTTGAGGTTTTGGAGGGAGTGGAGCTGGAAGTGGGAGATTGAGTAGATGGGAGAGACTGGGTTTGTGTGCAATGAGAGGAGGTTGAGGTTTGCTGGAAAGGTTGTGAAGGGTGAGTGAGTTGCCTTTCCGGAGGTGGGAAACCAGGAGATTGGATAGTTTTTTAAGGTGGAGGGTGGCATGCTGCTCTAATTTGCGGTTGGCCTGTAGGAGGATGCTCTGAACAACAGGTGTGGATGTGGGAGAGGAAAGATTGAGGATTTTTATAAAGGATAGGAGTTGATGGGCGTGTTGATTGGCTGAGTGGATGTGTAGGTGAAGGATTAGGTGGGTGAGGGCAATGGATTGTTTGGTTTGGAACTGGTATAGGGACTGATGGAAAGAAGGGTTGCAGCCAGAGATGGGAACTTTAAGTGTGAGGCCTTTGGGGGTGATGCCAAATGTCAGACAAGCCTGAGAAAATAAAATATGGGAGTGTAATCTGGCTAGGGCGAAGGCATGTTTGCGGAGGGAATGTAAATAAAACTTAATGGGGTCATTGTGAAGGTGTTGTGAGGGTGACATGGTACTAGAAGGTGGAAAGTGGAACACGAGGCTGAAATGAAAATGAGAATAAATATGAAAAAATATATGGGGAGAGATAAAGGTAAAATTAGAAAGCAAATGGAGATCTGGTGTGAAAAAAGGCGAAAAAGGGTTGGTTAGGGCTGGGCTATGTTGATCCTGTGGTGAACTTGTGTAGGTAGATAATGATGTGCATAAAGGTTAGGTGGTTGTGTTGCCGCCAAAACACGTTAAAGGGTGGAGAAATTCGGGAAAATTTCGAAAAAACTACGTGAGGATGTATTAAAAGGAGTGGTTTGGTGGTGGCAGATTATGGAAATGAAGCTAACAATTGTTTGATGAAGAAATAATGACGTTAAAACCTGTGGGAAGCGGCTAAAAATGATCGGTGATGTGAGAAAAACGGAAATGGAAATAAAGCAAAAGTTATTAAAACTGCCGAAAGGGTTGTTTAATAGCTGAAAGGAACTTTTTGTGGACTGGAAACGGTGGATTTTATAGCAGCAAAGCGGAAAAAAAAATTTTTTTGGTTATGGTTTGGAAGTGATTTACGTATTATTACGTATTATTGAGTGTATATCGACGGGATAAAATTGTATACTGGATTACGGTAAAAAAGGAGAAGGTGAATAGAAAGTGATGGCAAAAACAGAAGGAGGAAATAAGACGACAGAAAAGACTTCGAAATGTAACAGTGACAATAACAATAACGATAACAATAACAAACGTGATTGTTGGCTTCAAATTAATGATATGAATATAATAGAGGGAAACATTCCACGTGGGAAAAAATATATCTAAAAAGAAAGATGATGAAACTTACCAAACAAAAGCGCTGGCAGGTCGATAGACACACAAACAAACACAAACATACACACAAAATTCTAGCTTTCGCAACCAATGGTTGCCTCGTCAGGAAAGAGGGAAGGAGAAGGAAAGACAAAAGGATATGGGTTTTAAGGGAGAGGGTAAGGAGTCATTCCAATCCCGGGAGCGGAAAGACTTACCTTAGGGGGAAAAAAGGACAGGTATACACTCGCACACACACACACATATCCATCCACACATACACAGACACAAGCAGACATTTGTAAAGGCAAAGAGTTTGGGCATTTTTTGGGCAGAGATGTCAGTCAGGGCGGATGTACAGAGGCAAAGATGAAGTTGAAAGACAGGTGAGGTATGAGCGGCGGCAAATTGAAATTAGAAATTAGCGGAGATTGAGGCCTGGCGGATAGCGAGAAGAAAGGATATGCTGAAGGGCAAGTTCCCATCTCCGGAGTTCTGACAGGTTGGTGTTAGTGGGAAGTATCCAGATAACCCGGACGGTGTAACACTGTGCCAAGATGTGCTGGCCGTGCACCAAGGCATGTTTAGCCACAGGGTGATCCTCATTACCAACAAACACTGTCTGCCTGTGTCCATTCATGCGAATGGACAGTTTGTTGCTGGTCATTCCCACATAGAACGCTTCACAGTGTAGGCAGGTCAGTTGGTAAATCACGTGGGTGCTTTCACACGTGGCTCTGCCTTTGATCGTGTACACCTTCCGGGTTACAGGACTGGAATAGGTGGTGGTGGGAGGGTGCATGGGACAGGTTTTACACCGGGGGCGGTTACAGGGGTAGGAGCCAGAGGGTAGGGAAGGTGGTTTGGGGATTTCATAGGGATGAACTAAGAGGTTGCGAAGGTTAGGTGGACGGCGGAAAGACACTCTTGGTGGAGTGGGGAGGATTTCATGAAGGATGGATCTCATTTCAGGGCAGGATTTGAGGAAGTCGTATCCCTGCTGGAGAGCCACATTCAGAATCTGATCCAGTCCCGGAAAGTATCCTGTCACAAGTGGGGCACTTTTGGGGTTCTTCTGTGGAAGGTTCCGGGTTTGAGGAGATGAGGATGTGGCTCTGGTTATTTGCTTCTGTACCAGGTCGGGAGGGTAGTTACGGGATGCAAAAGCTGTTTTCAGGTTGTTGGTGTAATGGTTCAAGGATTCCGGACTGGAGCAGATTCGTTTGCCACGAAGACCTAGGCTGTAGGGAAGGGACCGTTTGATGTGGAATGGGTGGCAGCTGTCATAATGGAGGTACTGTTGCTTGTTGGTGGGTTTAATGTGGACGGACGTGTGAAGCTGGCCATTGGACAGGTGGAGGTCAACGTCAAGGACAGTGGCATGGGATTTGGAGTAGGACCAGGTGAATCTGATGGAACCAAAGGAGTTGAGGTTGGAGAGGAAATTCTGGAGTTCTTCTTCACTGTGAGTCCAGATCACGAAAATGTCATCAATAAATCTGTACCAAACTTCGGGTTGGCAGGCCTGGGTAACCAGGAAGGCTTCCTCTAAGCGACCCATGAATAGGTTGGCATACGAGGGGGCCATCCTGGTACCCATGGCTGTTCCCTTTAATTGTTGGTATGTCTGGCCTTCAAAAGTGAAGAAGTTGTGGGTCAGGATGAAGCTGGCTAGGTAATGAGGAAAGAGGTTTTAGGTAGGGCGGCAGGTGATCGGCGTGAAAGGAAGTGCTCCATCGCAGCGAGGCCCTGGACATGCTGAATATTTGTGTATAAGGAAGTGGCATCAATGGTTACAAGGATGGTTTCCGGGGGTAACAGACTGGGTAGGGATTCCAGGCGTTTGAGAAAGTGGTTGGTGTCTTTGATGAAGGATGGGAGACTGCATGTAATGGGTTGAAGGTGTTGATCTACGTAGGCAGAGATGCGTTCGGTGGGGGCTTGGTAACCAGCTACAATGGGACGGCCGGGATGATTGGGTTTGTGAATTTTGGGAAGAAGGTAGAAGGTAGGGGTGCGGGGTGTTGGTGGGGTCAGGAGGTTGATGGAGTCGGGTGAAAGGTTTTGTAGGGGGCCTAAGGTTCTGAGGATTCCTTGAAGCTCTGCCTGGACATCAGGAATGGGATTGCCTTGGCAAACTTTGTAAGTAGTGTTGTCTGAAAGCTGACGCAGTCCCTCAGCCACATACTCCCGACGATCAAGTACCACAGTTGTGGAACCCTTGTCCGCCGGAAGAATGACGATGGATCGGTCAGCCTTCAGATCACGGATAGCCTGGGCTTCAGCAGTGGTGATGTTGGGAGTAGGATTAAGGTTTTTTAAAAAGGATTGAGAGGCAAGGCTGGAAGTCAGAAATTCCTGGAAGGTTAGGAGAGGGTGATTTTGAGGAAGAGGAGGTGGGTCCCGCTGTGACGGAGGACGGAACTGTTCCAGGCATGGTTCAATTTGGATAGTGTCTTGGGGAGTTGGATCCTTAGGAGTAGGATTAGGATCATTTTTCTTCGTGGCAAAGTGATATTTCCAGCAGAGAGTACGGGTGTAGGACAGTAAATCTTTGACGAGGGCTGTTTGGTTAAATCTGGGAGTGGGGCTGAAGGTGAGGCCTTTGGATAGGACAGAGGTTTCGGATTGGGAGAGAGGTTTGGAGGAAAGGTTAACTACTGAATTGGGGTGTTGTGGTTCCAGATTGCGTTGATTGGAATTTTGAGGTTTTGGAGGGAGTGGAGCTGGAAGTGGGAGATTGAGTAGATGGGAGAGACTGGGTTTGTGTGCAATGAGAGGAGGTTGAGGTTTGCTGGAAAGGTTGTGAAGGGTGAGTGAGTTGCCTTTCCGGAGGTGGGAAACCAGGAGATTGGATAGTTTTTTAAGGTGGAGGGTGGCATGCTGCTCTAATTTGCGGTTGGCCTGTAGGAGGATGCTCTGAACAACAGGTGTGGATGTGGGAGAGGAAAGATTGAGGATTTTTATAAAGGATAGGAGTTGATGGGCGTGTTGATTGGCTGAGTGGATGTGTAGGTGAAGGATTAGGTGGGTGAGGGCAATGGATTGTTTGGTTTGGAACTGGTATAGGGACTGATGGAAAGAAGGGTTGCAGCCAGAGATGGGAACTTTAAGTGTGAGGCCTTTGGGGGTGATGCCAAATGTCAGACAAGCCTGAGAAAATAAAATATGGGAGTGTAATCTGGCTAGGGCGAAGGCATGTTTGCGGAGGGAATGTAAATAAAACTTAATGGGGTCATTGTGAAGGTGTTGTGAGGGTGACATGGTACTAGAAGGTGGAAAGTGGAACACGAGGCTGAAATGAAAATGAGAATAAATATGAAAAAATATATGGGGAGAGATAAAGGTAAAATTAGAAAGCAAATGGAGATCTGGTGTGAAAAAAGGCGAAAAAGGGTTGGTTAGGGCTGGGCTATGTTGATCCTGTGGTGAACTTGTGTAGGTAGATAATGATGTGCATAAAGGTTAGGTGGTTGTGTTGCCGCCAAAACACGTTAAAGGGTGGAGAAATTCGGGAAAATTTCGAAAAAACTACGTGAGGATGTATTAAAAGGAGTGGTTTGGTGGTGGCAGATTATGGAAATGAAGCTAACAATTGTTTGATGAAGAAATAATGACGTTAAAACCTGTGGGAAGCGGCTAAAAATGATCGGTGATGTGAGAAAAACGGAAATGGAAATAAAGCAAAAGTTATTAAAACTGCCGAAAGGGTTGTTTAATAGCTGAAAGGAACTTTTTGTGGACTGGAAACGGTGGATTTTATAGCAGCAAAGCGGAAAAAAAAATTTTTTTGGTTATGGTTTGGAAGTGATTTACGTATTATTACGTATTATTGAGTGTATATCGACGGGATAAAATTGTATACTGGATTACGGTAAAAAAGGAGAAGGTGAATAGAAAGTGATGGCAAAAACAGAAGGAGGAAATAAGACGACAGAAAAGACTTCGAAATGTAACAGTGACAATAACAATAACGATAACAATAACAAACGTGATTGTTGGCTTCAAATTAATGATATGAATATAATAGAGGGAAACATTCCACGTGGGAAAAAATATATCTAAAAAGAAAGATGATGAAACTTACCAAACAAAAGCGCTGGCAGGTCGATAGACACACAAACAAACACAAACATACACACAAAATTCTAGCTTTCGCAACCAATGGTTGCCTCGTCAGGAAAGAGGGAAGGAGAAGGAAAGACAAAAGGATATGGGTTTTAAGGGAGAGGGTAAGGAGTCATTCCAATCCCGGGAGCGGAAAGACTTACCTTAGGGGGAAAAAAGGACAGGTATACACTCGCACACACACACACATATCCATCCACACATACACAGACACAAGCAGACATTTGTAAAGGCAAAGAGTTTGGGCATTTTTTGGGCAGAGATGTCAGTCAGGGCGGATGTACAGAGGCAAAGATGAAGTTGAAAGACAGGTGAGGTATGAGCGGCGGCAAATTGAAATTAGAAATTAGCGGAGATTGAGGCCTGGCGGATAGCGAGAAGAAAGGATATGCTGAAGGGCAAGTTCCCATCTCCGGAGTTCTGACAGGTTGGTGTTAGTGGGAAGTATCCAGATAACCCGGACGGTGTAACACTGTGCCAAGATGTGCTGGCCGTGCACCAAGGCATGTTTAGCCACAGGGTGATCCTCATTACCAACAAACACTGTCTGCCTGTGTCCATTCATGCGAATGGACAGTTTGTTGCTGGTCATTCCCACATAGAACGCTTCACAGTGTAGGCAGGTCAGTTGGTAAATCACGTGGGTGCTTTCACACGTGGCTCTGCCTTTGATCGTGTACACCTTCCGGGTTACAGGACTGGAATAGGTGGTGGTGGGAGGGTGCATGGGACAGGTTTTACACCGGGGGCGGTTACAGGGGTAGGAGCCAGAGGGTAGGGAAGGTGGTTTGGGGATTTCATAGGGATGAACTAAGAGGTTGCGAAGGTTAGGTGGACGGCGGAAAGACACTCTTGGTGGAGTGGGGAGGATTTCATGAAGGATGGATCTCATTTCAGGGCAGGATTTGAGGAAGTCGTATCCCTGCTGGAGAGCCACATTCAGAATCTGATCCAGTCCCGGAAAGTATCCTGTCACAAGTGGGGCACTTTTGGGGTTCTTCTGTGGAAGGTTCCGGGTTTGAGGAGATGAGGATGTGGCTCTGGTTATTTGCTTCTGTACCAGGTCGGGAGGGTAGTTACGGGATGCAAAAGCTGTTTTCAGGTTGTTGGTGTAATGGTTCAAGGATTCCGGACTGGAGCAGATTCGTTTGCCACGAAGACCTAGGCTGTAGGGAAGGGACCGTTTGATGTGGAATGGGTGGCAGCTGTCATAATGGAGGTACTGTTGCTTGTTGGTGGGTTTAATGTGGACGGACGTGTGAAGCTGGCCATTGGACAGGTGGAGGTCAACGTCAAGGACAGTGGCATGGGATTTGGAGTAGGACCAGGTGAATCTGATGGAACCAAAGGAGTTGAGGTTGGAGAGGAAATTCTGGAGTTCTTCTTCACTGTGAGTCCAGATCACGAAAATGTCATCAATAAATCTGTACCAAACTTCGGGTTGGCAGGCCTGGGTAACCAGGAAGGCTTCCTCTAAGCGACCCATGAATAGGTTGGCATACGAGGGGGCCATCCTGGTACCCATGGCTGTTCCCTTTAATTGTTGGTATGTCTGGCCTTCAAAAGTGAAGAAGTTGTGGGTCAGGATGAAGCTGGCTAGGTAATGAGGAAAGAGGTTTTAGGTAGGGCGGCAGGTGATCGGCGTGAAAGGAAGTGCTCCATCGCAGCGAGGCCCTGGACATGCTGAATATTTGTGTATAAGGAAGTGGCATCAATGGTTACAAGGATGGTTTCCGGGGGTAACAGACTGGGTAGGGATTCCAGGCGTTTGAGAAAGTGGTTGGTGTCTTTGATGAAGGATGGGAGACTGCATGTAATGGGTTGAAGGTGTTGATCTACGTAGGCAGAGATGCGTTCGGTGGGGGCTTGGTAACCAGCTACAATGGGACGGCCGGGATGATTGGGTTTGTGAATTTTGGGAAGAAGGTAGAAGGTAGGGGTGCGGGGTGTTGGTGGGGTCAGGAGGTTGATGGAGTCGGGTGAAAGGTTTTGTAGGGGGCCTAAGGTTCTGAGGATTCCTTGAAGCTCTGCCTGGACATCAGGAATGGGATTGCCTTGGCAAACTTTGTAAGTAGTGTTGTCTGAAAGCTGACGCAGTCCCTCAGCCACATACTCCCGACGATCAAGTACCACAGTTGTGGAACCCTTGTCCGCCGGAAGAATGACGATGGATCGGTCAGCCTTCAGATCACGGATAGCCTGGGCTTCAGCAGTGGTGATGTTGGGAGTAGGATTAAGGTTTTTTAAAAAGGATTGAGAGGCAAGGCTGGAAGTCAGAAATTCCTGGAAGGTTAGGAGAGGGTGATTTTGAGGAAGAGGAGGTGGGTCCCGCTGTGACGGAGGACGGAACTGTTCCAGGCATGGTTCAATTTGGATAGTGTCTTGGGGAGTTGGATCCTTAGGAGTAGGATTAGGATCATTTTTCTTCGTGGCAAAGTGATATTTCCAGCAGAGAGTACGGGTGTAGGACAGTAAATCTTTGACGAGGGCTGTTTGGTTAAATCTGGGAGTGGGGCTGAAGGTGAGGCCTTTGGATAGGACAGAGGTTTCGGATTGGGAGAGAGGTTTGGAGGAAAGGTTAACTACTGAATTGGGGTGTTGTGGTTCCAGATTGCGTTGATTGGAATTTTGAGGTTTTGGAGGGAGTGGAGCTGGAAGTGGGAGATTGAGTAGATGGGAGAGACTGGGTTTGTGTGCAATGAGAGGAGGTTGAGGTTTGCTGGAAAGGTTGTGAAGGGTGAGTGAGTTGCCTTTCCGGAGGTGGGAAACCAGGAGATTGGATAGTTTTTTAAGGTGGAGGGTGGCATGCTGCTCTAATTTGCGGTTGGCCTGTAGGAGGATGCTCTGAACAACAGGTGTGGATGTGGGAGAGGAAAGATTGAGGATTTTTATAAAGGATAGGAGTTGATGGGCGTGTTGATTGGCTGAGTGGATGTGTAGGTGAAGGATTAGGTGGGTGAGGGCAATGGATTGTTTGGTTTGGAACTGGTATAGGGACTGATGGAAAGAAGGGTTGCAGCCAGAGATGGGAACTTTAAGTGTGAGGCCTTTGGGGGTGATGCCAAATGTCAGACAAGCCTGAGAAAATAAAATATGGGAGTGTAATCTGGCTAGGGCGAAGGCATGTTTGCGGAGGGAATGTAAATAAAACTTAATGGGGTCATTGTGAAGGTGTTGTGAGGGTGACATGGTACTAGAAGGTGGAAAGTGGAACACGAGGCTGAAATGAAAATGAGAATAAATATGAAAAAATATATGGGGAGAGATAAAGGTAAAATTAGAAAGCAAATGGAGATCTGGTGTGAAAAAAGGCGAAAAAGGGTTGGTTAGGGCTGGGCTATGTTGATCCTGTGGTGAACTTGTGTAGGTAGATAATGATGTGCATAAAGGTTAGGTGGTTGTGTTGCCGCCAAAACACGTTAAAGGGTGGAGAAATTCGGGAAAATTTCGAAAAAACTACGTGAGGATGTATTAAAAGGAGTGGTTTGGTGGTGGCAGATTATGGAAATGAAGCTAACAATTGTTTGATGAAGAAATAATGACGTTAAAACCTGTGGGAAGCGGCTAAAAATGATCGGTGATGTGAGAAAAACGGAAATGGAAATAAAGCAAAAGTTATTAAAACTGCCGAAAGGGTTGTTTAATAGCTGAAAGGAACTTTTTGTGGACTGGAAACGGTGGATTTTATAGCAGCAAAGCGGAAAAAAAAAATTTTTTTGGTTATGGTTTGGAAGTGATTTACGTATTATTACGTATTATTGAGTGTATATCGACGGGATAAAATTGTATACTGGATTACGGTAAAAAAGGAGAAGGTGAATAGAAAGTGATGGCAAAAACAGAAGGAGGAAATAAGACGACAGAAAAGACTTCGAAATGTAACAGTGACAATAACAATAACGATAACAATAACAAACGTGATTGTTGGCTTCAAATTAATGATATGAATATAATAGAGGGAAACATTCCACGTGGGAAAAAATATATCTAAAAAGAAAGATGATGAAACTTACCAAACAAAAGCGCTGGCAGGTCGATAGACACACAAACAAACACAAACATACACACAAAATTCTAGCTTTCGCAACCAATGGTTGCCTCGTCAGGAAAGAGGGAAGGAGAAGGAAAGACAAAAGGATTTTAAGGGAGAGGCCTTTTGTCTTTCCTTCTCCTTCCCTCTTTCCTGACGAGGCAACCATTGGTTGCGAAAGCTAGAATTTTGTGTGTATGTTTGTGTTTGTTTGTGTGTCTATCGACCTGCCAGCGCTTTTGTTTGGTAAGTTTCATCATCTTTCTTTTTAGATATATTTTTTCCCACGTGGAATGTTTCCCTCTATTATATTCATATCATTAATTTGAAGCCAACAATCACGTTTGTTATTGTTATCGTTATTGTTATTGTCACTGTTACATTTCGAAGTCTTTTCTGTCGTCTTATTTCCTCCTTCTGTTTTTGCCATCACTTTCTATTCACCTTCTCCTTTTTTACCGTAATCCAGTATACAATTTTATCCCGTCGATATACACTCAATAATACGTAATAATACGTAAATCACTTCCAAACCATAACCAAAAAAATTTTTTTTCCGCTTTGCTGCTATAAAATCAACCGTTTCCAGTCCACAAAAAGTTCCTTTCAGCTATTAAACAACCCTTTCGGCAGTTTTAATAACTTTTGCTTTATTTCCATTTCCGTTTTTCTCACATCACCGATCATTTTTAGCCGCTTCCCACAGGTTTTAACGTCATTATTTCTTCATCAAACAATTGTTAGCTTCATTTCCATAATCTGCCACCACCAAACCACTCCTTTTAATACATCCTCACGTAGTTTTTTCGAAATTTTCCCGAATTTCTCCACCCTTTAACGTGTTTTGGCGGCAACACAACCACCTAACCTTTATGCACATCATTATCTACCTACACAAGTTCACCACAGGATCAACATAGCCCAGCCCTAACCAACCCTTTTTCGCCTTTTTTCACACCAGATCTCCATTTGCTTTCTAATTTTACCTTTATCTCTCCCCATATATTTTTTCATATTTATTCTCATTTTCATTTCAGCCTCGTGTTCCACTTTCCACCTTCTAGTACCATGTCACCCTCACAACACCTTCACAATGACCCCATTAAGTTTTATTTACATTCCCTCCGCAAACATGCCTTCGCCCTAGCCAGATTACACTCCCATATTTTATTTTCTCAGGCTTGTCTGACATTTGGCATCACCCCCAAAGGCCTCACACTTAAAGTTCCCATCTCTGGCTGCAACCCTTCTTTCCATCAGTCCCTATACCAGTTCCAAACCAAACAATCCATTGCCCTCACCCACCTAATCCTTCACCTACACATCCACTCAGCCAATCAACACGCCCATCAACTCCTATCCTTTATAAAAATCCTCAATCTTTCCTCTCCCACATCCACACCTGTTGTTCAGAGCATCCTCCTACAGGCCAACCGCAAATTAGAGCAGCATGCCACCCTCCACCTTAAAAAACTATCCAATCTCCTGGTTTCCCACCTCCGGAAAGGCAACTCACTCACCCTTCACAACCTTTCCAGCAAACCTCAACCTCCTCTCATTGCACACAAACCCAGTCTCTCCCATCTACTCAATCTCCCACTTCCAGCTCCACTCCCTCCAAAACCTCAAAATTCCAATCAACGCAATCTGGAACCACAACACCCCAATTCAGTAGTTAACCTTTCCTCCAAACCTCTCTCCCAATCCGAAACCTCTGTCCTATCCAAAGGCCTCACCTTCAGCCCCACTCCCAGATTTAACCAAACAGCCCTCGTCAAAGATTTACTGTCCTACACCCGTACTCTCTGCTGGAAATATCACTTTGCCACGAAGAAAAATGATCCTAATCCTACTCCTAAGGATCCAACTCCCCAAGACACTATCCAAATTGAACCATGCCTGGAACAGTTCCGTCCTCCGTCACAGCGGGACCCACCTCCTCTTCCTCAAAATCACCCTCTCCTAACCTTCCAGGAATTTCTGACTTCCAGCCTTGCCTCTCAATCCTTTTTAAAAAACCTTAATCCTACTCCCAACATCACCACTGCTGAAGCCCAGGCTATCCGTGATCTGAAGGCTGACCGATCCATCGTCATTCTTCCGGCGGACAAGGGTTCCACAACTGTGGTACTTGATCGTCGGGAGTATGTGGCTGAGGGACTGCGTCAGCTTTCAGACAACACTACTTACAAAGTTTGCCAAGGCAATCCCATTCCTGATGTCCAGGCAGAGCTTCAAGGAATCCTCAGAACCTTAGGCCCCCTACAAAACCTTTCACCCGACTCCATCAACCTCCTGACCCCACCAACACCCCGCACCCCTACCTTCTACCTTCTTCCCAAAATTCACAAACCCAATCATCCCGGCCGTCCCATTGTAGCTGGTTACCAAGCCCCCACCGAACGCATCTCTGCCTACGTAGATCAACACCTTCAACCCATTACATGCAGTCTCCCATCCTTCATCAAAGACACCAACCACTTTCTCAAACGCCTGGAATCCCTACCCAGTCTGTTACCCCCGGAAACCATCCTTGTAACCATTGATGCCACTTCCTTATACACAAATATTCCGCATGTCCAGGGCCTCGCTGCGATGGAGCACTTCCTTTCACGCCGATCACCTGCCGCCCTACCTAAAACCTCTTTCCTCATTACCAAGCCAGCTTCATCCTGACCCACAACTTCTTCACTTTTGAAGGCCAGACATACCAACAATTAAAGGGAACAGCCATGGGTACCAGGATGGCCCCCTCGTATGCCAACCTATTCATGGGTCGCTTAGAGGAAGCCTTCCTGGTTACCCAGGCCTGCCAACCCGAAGTTTGGTACAGATTTATTGATGACATTTTCGTGATCTGGACTCACAGTGAAGAAGAACTCCAGAATTTCCTCTCCAACCTCAACTCCTTTGGTTCCATCAGATTCACCTGGTCCTACTCCAAATCCCATGCCACTTTCCTTGACGTTGACCTCCACCTGTCCAATGGCCAGCTTCACACGTCCGTCCACATTAAACCCACCAACAAGCAACAGTACCTCCATTATGACAGCTGCCACCCATTCCACATCAAACGGTCCCTTCCCTACAGCCTAGGTCTTCGTGGCAAACGAATCTGCTCCAGTCCGGAATCCTTGAACCATTACACCAACAACCTGAAAACAGCTTTTGCATCCCGTAACTACCCTCCCGACCTGGTACAGAAGCAAATAACCAGAGCCACATCCTCATCTCCTCAAACCCGGAACCTTCCACAGAAGAACCCCAAAAGTGCCCCACTTGTGACAGGATACTTTCCGGGACTGGATCAGATTCTGAATGTGGCTCTCCAGCAGGGATACGACTTCCTCAAATCCTGCCCTGAAATGAGATCCATCCTTCATGAAATCCTCCCCACTCCACCAAGAGTGTCTTTCCGCCGTCCACCTAACCTTCGCAACCTCTTAGTTCATCCCTATGAAATCCCCAAACCACCTTCCCTACCCTCTGGCTCCTACCCCTGTAACCGCCCCCGGTGTAAAACCTGTCCCATGCACCCTCCCACCACCACCTATTCCAGTCCTGTAACCCGGAAGGTGTACACGATCAAAGGCAGAGCCACGTGTGAAAGCACCCACGTGATTTACCAACTGACCTGCCTACACTGTGAAGCGTTCTATGTGGGAATGACCAGCAACAAACTGTCCATTCGCATGAATGGACACAGGCAGACAGTGTTTGTTGGTAATGAGGATCACCCTGTGGCTAAACATGCCTTGGTGCACGGCCAGCACATCTTGGCACAGTGTTACACCGTCCGGGTTATCTGGATACTTCCCACTAACACCAACCTGTCAGAACTCCGGAGATGGGAACTTGCCCTTCAGCATATCCTTTCTTCTCGCTATCCGCCAGGCCTCAATCTCCGCTAATTTCTAATTTCAATTTGCCGCCGCTCATACCTCACCTGTCTTTCAACTTCATCTTTGCCTCTGTACATCCGCCCCGACTGACATCTCTGCCCAAAAAATGCCCAAACTCTTTGCCTTTACAAATGTCTGCTTGTGTCTGTGTATGTGTGGATGGATATGTGTGTGTGTGTGCGAGTGTATACCTGTCCTTTTTTCCCCCTAAGGTAAGTCTTTCCGCTCCCGGGGTTGGAATGACTCCTTACCCTCTCCCTTAAAACCCTATCCTTTTGTCTTTCCTTCTCCTTCCCTCTTTCCTGACGAGGCAACCATTGGTTGCGAAAGCTAGAATTTTGTGTGTATGTTTGTGTTTGTTTGTGTGTCTATCGACCTGCCAGCGCTTTTGTTTGGTAAGTTTCATCATCTTTCTTTTTAGATATATTTTTTCCCACGTGGAATGTTTCCCTCTATTATATTCATATCATTAATTTGAAGCCAACAATCACGTTTGTTATTGTTATCGTTATTGTTATTGTCACTGTTACATTTCGAAGTCTTTTCTGTCGTCTTATTTCCTCCTTCTGTTTTTGCCATCACTTTCTATTCACCTTCTCCTTTTTTACCGTAATCCAGTATACAATTTTATCCCGTCGATATACACTCAATAATACGTAATAATACGTAAATCACTTCCAAACCATAACCAAAAAAATTTTTTTTTCCGCTTTGCTGCTATAAAATCCACCGTTTCCAGTCCACAAAAAGTTCCTTTCAGCTATTAAACAACCCTTTCGGCAGTTTTAATAACTTTTGCTTTATTTCCATTTCCGTTTTTCTCACATCACCGATCATTTTTAGCCGCTTCCCACAGGTTTTAACGTCATTATTTCTTCATCAAACAATTGTTAGCTTCATTTCCATAATCTGCCACCACCAAACCACTCCTTTTAATACATCCTCACGTAGTTTTTTCGAAATTTTCCCGAATTTCTCCACCCTTTAACGTGTTTTGGCGGCAACACAACCACCTAACCTTTATGCACATCATTATCTACCTACACAAGTTCACCACAGGATCAACATAGCCCAGCCCTAACCAACCCTTTTTCGCCTTTTTTCACACCAGATCTCCATTTGCTTTCTAATTTTACCTTTATCTCTCCCCATATATTTTTTCATATTTATTCTCATTTTCATTTCAGCCTCGTGTTCCACTTTCCACCTTCTAGTACCATGTCACCCTCACAACACCTTCACAATGACCCCATTAAGTTTTATTTACATTCCCTCCGCAAACATGCCTTCGCCCTAGCCAGATTACACTCCCATATTTTATTTTCTCAGGCTTGTCTGACATTTGGCATCACCCCCAAAGGCCTCACACTTAAAGTTCCCATCTCTGGCTGCAACCCTTCTTTCCATCAGTCCCTATACCAGTTCCAAACCAAACAATCCATTGCCCTCACCCACCTAATCCTTCACCTACACATCCACTCAGCCAATCAACACGCCCATCAACTCCTATCCTTTATAAAAATCCTCAATCTTTCCTCTCCCACATCCACACCTGTTGTTCAGAGCATCCTCCTACAGGCCAACCGCAAATTAGAGCAGCATGCCACCCTCCACCTTAAAAAACTATCCAATCTCCTGGTTTCCCACCTCCGGAAAGGCAACTCACTCACCCTTCACAACCTTTCCAGCAAACCTCAACCTCCTCTCATTGCACACAAACCCAGTCTCTCCCATCTACTCAATCTCCCACTTCCAGCTCCACTCCCTCCAAAACCTCAAAATTCCAATCAACGCAATCTGGAACCACAACACCCCAATTCAGTAGTTAACCTTTCCTCCAAACCTCTCTCCCAATCCGAAACCTCTGTCCTATCCAAAGGCCTCACCTTCAGCCCCACTCCCAGATTTAACCAAACAGCCCTCGTCAAAGATTTACTGTCCTACACCCGTACTCTCTGCTGGAAATATCACTTTGCCACGAAGAAAAATGATCCTAATCCTACTCCTAAGGATCCAACTCCCCAAGACACTATCCAAATTGAACCATGCCTGGAACAGTTCCGTCCTCCGTCACAGCGGGACCCACCTCCTCTTCCTCAAAATCACCCTCTCCTAACCTTCCAGGAATTTCTGACTTCCAGCCTTGCCTCTCAATCCTTTTTAAAAAACCTTAATCCTACTCCCAACATCACCACTGCTGAAGCCCAGGCTATCCGTGATCTGAAGGCTGACCGATCCATCGTCATTCTTCCGGCGGACAAGGGTTCCACAACTGTGGTACTTGATCGTCGGGAGTATGTGGCTGAGGGACTGCGTCAGCTTTCAGACAACACTACTTACAAAGTTTGCCAAGGCAATCCCATTCCTGATGTCCAGGCAGAGCTTCAAGGAATCCTCAGAACCTTAGGCCCCCTACAAAACCTTTCACCCGACTCCATCAACCTCCTGACCCCACCAACACCCCGCACCCCTACCTTCTACCTTCTTCCCAAAATTCACAAACCCAATCATCCCGGCCGTCCCATTGTAGCTGGTTACCAAGCCCCCACCGAACGCATCTCTGCCTACGTAGATCAACACCTTCAACCCATTACATGCAGTCTCCCATCAAAGACACCAACCACTTTCTCAAACGCCTGGAATCCCTACCCAGTCTGTTACCCCCGGAAACCATCCTTGTAACCATTGATGCCACTTCCTTATACACAAATATTCCGCATGTCCAGGGCCTCGCTGCGATGGAGCACTTCCTTTCACGCCGATCACCTGCCGCCCTACCTAAAACCTCTTTCCTCATTACCAAGCCAGCTTCATCCTGACCCACAACTTCTTCACTTTTGAAGGCCAGACATACCAACAATTAAAGGGAACAGCCATGGGTACCAGGATGGCCCCCTCGTATGCCAACCTATTCATGGGTCGCTTAGAGGAAGCCTTCCTGGTTACCCAGGCCTGCCAACCCGAAGTTTGGTACAGATTTATTGATGACATTTTCGTGATCTGGACTCACAGTGAAGAAGAACTCCAGAATTTCCTCTCCAACCTCAACTCCTTTGGTTCCATCAGATTCACCTGGTCCTACTCCAAATCCCATGCCACTTTCCTTGACGTTGACCTCCACCTGTCCAATGGCCAGCTTCACACGTCCGTCCACATTAAACCCACCAACAAGCAACAGTACCTCCATTATGACAGCTGCCACCCATTCCACATCAAACGGTCCCTTCCCTACAGCCTAGGTCTTCGTGGCAAACGAATCTGCTCCAGTCCGGAATCCTTGAACCATTACACCAACAACCTGAAAACAGCTTTTGCATCCCGTAACTACCCTCCCGACCTGGTACAGAAGCAAATAACCAGAGCCACATCCTCATCTCCTCAAACCCGGAACCTTCCACAGAAGAACCCCAAAAGTGCCCCACTTGTGACAGGATACTTTCCGGGACTGGATCAGATTCTGAATGTGGCTCTCCAGCAGGGATACGACTTCCTCAAATCCTGCCCTGAAATGAGATCCATCCTTCATGAAATCCTCCCCACTCCACCAAGAGTGTCTTTCCGCCGTCCACCTAACCTTCGCAACCTCTTAGTTCATCCCTATGAAATCCCCAAACCACCTTCCCTACCCTCTGGCTCCTACCCCTGTAACCGCCCCCGGTGTAAAACCTGTCCCATGCACCCTCCCACCACCACCTATTCCAGTCCTGTAACCCGGAAGGTGTACACGATCAAAGGCAGAGCCACGTGTGAAAGCACCCACGTGATTTACCAACTGACCTGCCTACACTGTGAAGCGTTCTATGTGGGAATGACCAGCAACAAACTGTCCATTCGCATGAATGGACACAGGCAGACAGTGTTTGTTGGTAATGAGGATCACCCTGTGGCTAAACATGCCTTGGTGCACGGCCAGCACATCTTGGCACAGTGTTACACCGTCCGGGTTATCTGGATACTTCCCACTAACACCAACCTGTCAGAACTCCGGAGATGGGAACTTGCCCTTCAGCATATCCTTTCTTCTCGCTATCCGCCAGGCCTCAATCTCCGCTAATTTCTAATTTCAATTTGCCGCCGCTCATACCTCACCTGTCTTTCAACTTCATCTTTGCCTCTGTACATCCGCCCCGACTGACATCTCTGCCCAAAAAATGCCCAAACTCTTTGCCTTTACAAATGTCTGCTTGTGTCTGTGTATGTGTGGATGGATATGTGTGTGTGTGTGCGAGTGTATACCTGTCCTTTTTTCCCCCTAAGGTAAGTCTTTCTGCTCCCGGGATTGGAATGACTCCTTACCCTCTCCCTTAAAACCCATATCCTTTTGTCTTTCCTTCTCCTTCCCTCTTTCCTGACGAGGCAACCATTGGTTGCGAAAGCTAGAATTTTGTGTGTATGTTTGTGTTTGTTTGTGTGTCTATCGACCTGCCAGCGCTTTTGTTTGGTAAGTTTCATCATCTTTCTTTTTAGATATATTTTTTCCCACGTGGAATGTTTCCCTCTATTATATTCATATCATTAATTTGAAGCCAACAATCACGTTTGTTATTGTTATCGTTATTGTTATTGTCACTGTTACATTTCGAAGTCTTTTCTGTCGTCTTATTTCCTCCTTCTGTTTTTGCCATCACTTTCTATTCACCTTCTCCTTTTTTACCGTAATCCAGTATACAATTTTATCCCGTCGATATACACTCAATAATACGTAATAATACGTAAATCACTTCCAAACCATAACCAAAAAAATTTTTTTTCCGCTTTGCTGCTATAAAATCCACCGTTTCCAGTCCACAAAAAGTTCCTTTCAGCTATTAAACAACCCTTTCGGCAGTTTTAATAACTTTTGCTTTATTTCCATTTCCGTTTTTCTCACATCACCGATCATTTTTAGCCGCTTCCCACAGGTTTTAACGTCATTATTTCTTCATCAAACAATTGTTAGCTTCATTTCCATAATCTGCCACCACCAAACCACTCCTTTTAATACATCCTCACGTAGTTTTTTCGAAATTTTCCCGAATTTCTCCACCCTTTAACGTGTTTTGGCGGCAACACAACCACCTAACCTTTATGCACATCATTATCTACCTACACAAGTTCACCACAGGATCAACATAGCCCAGCCCTAACCAACCCTTTTTCGCCTTTTTTCACACCAGATCTCCATTTGCTTTCTAATTTTACCTTTATCTCTCCCCATATATTTTTTCATATTTATTCTCATTTTCATTTCAGCCTCGTGTTCCACTTTCCACCTTCTAGTACCATGTCACCCTCACAACACCTTCACAATGACCCCATTAAGTTTTATTTACATTCCCTCCGCAAACATGCCTTCGCCCTAGCCAGATTACACTCCCATATTTTATTTTCTCAGGCTTGTCTGACATTTGGCATCACCCCCAAAGGCCTCACACTTAAAGTTCCCATCTCTGGCTGCAACCCTTCTTTCCATCAGTCCCTATACCAGTTCCAAACCAAACAATCCATTGCCCTCACCCACCTAATCCTTCACCTACACATCCACTCAGCCAATCAACACGCCCATCAACTCCTATCCTTTATAAAAATCCTCAATCTTTCCTCTCCCACATCCACACCTGTTGTTCAGAGCATCCTCCTACAGGCCAACCGCAAATTAGAGCAGCATGCCACCCTCCACCTTAAAAAACTATCCAATCTCCTGGTTTCCCACCTCCGGAAAGGCAACTCACTCACCCTTCACAACCTTTCCAGCAAACCTCAACCTCCTCTCATTGCACACAAACCCAGTCTCTCCCATCTACTCAATCTCCCACTTCCAGCTCCACTCCCTCCAAAACCTCAAAATTCCAATCAACGCAATCTGGAACCACAACACCCCAATTCAGTAGTTAACCTTTCCTCCAAACCTCTCTCCCAATCCGAAACCTCTGTCCTATCCAAAGGCCTCACCTTCAGCCCCACTCCCAGATTTAACCAAACAGCCCTCGTCAAAGATTTACTGTCCTACACCCGTACTCTCTGCTGGAAATATCACTTTGCCACGAAGAAAAATGATCCTAATCCTACTCCTAAGGATCCAACTCCCCAAGACACTATCCAAATTGAACCATGCCTGGAACAGTTCCGTCCTCCGTCACAGCGGGACCCACCTCCTCTTCCTCAAAATCACCCTCTCCTAACCTTCCAGGAATTTCTGACTTCCAGCCTTGCCTCTCAATCCTTTTTAAAAAACCTTAATCCTACTCCCAACATCACCACTGCTGAAGCCCAGGCTATCCGTGATCTGAAGGCTGACCGATCCATCGTCATTCTTCCGGCGGACAAGGGTTCCACAACTGTGGTACTTGATCGTCGGGAGTATGTGGCTGAGGGACTGCGTCAGCTTTCAGACAACACTACTTACAAAGTTTGCCAAGGCAATCCCATTCCTGATGTCCAGGCAGAGCTTCAAGGAATCCTCAGAACCTTAGGCCCCCTACAAAACCTTTCACCCGACTCCATCAACCTCCTGACCCCACCAACACCCCGCACCCCTACCTTCTACCTTCTTCCCAAAATTCACAAACCCAATCATCCCGGCCGTCCCATTGTAGCTGGTTACCAAGCCCCCACCGAACGCATCTCTGCCTACGTAGATCAACACCTTCAACCCATTACATGCAGTCTCCCATCCTTCATCAAAGACACCAACCACTTTCTCAAACGCCTGGAATCCCTACCCAGTCTGTCACCCCCGGAAACCATCCTTGTAACCATTGATGCCACTTCCTTATACACAAATATACCGCATGTCCAGGGCCTCGCTGCGATGGAGCACTTCCTTTCACGCCGATCACCTGCCGCCCTACCTAAAACCTCTTTCCTCATTACCTTAGCCAGCTTCATCCTGACCCACAACTTCTTCACTTTTGAAGGCCAGACATACCAACAATTAAAGGGAACAGCCATGGGTACCAGGATGGCCCCCTCGTATGCCAACCTATTCATGGGTCGCTTAGAGGAAGCCTTCCTGGTTACCCAGGCCTGCCAACCCGAAGTTTGGTACAGATTTATTGATGACATTTTCGTGATCTGGACTCACAGTGAAGAAGAACTCCAGAATTTCCTCTCCAACCTCAACTCCTTTGGTTCCATCAGATTCACCTGGTCCTACTCCAAATCCCATGCCACTTTCCTTGACGTTGACCTCCACCTGTCCAATGGCCAGCTTCACACGTCCGTCCACATTAAACCCACCAACAAGCAACAGTACCTCCATTATGACAGCTGCCACCCATTCCACATCAAACGGTCCCTTCCCTACAGCCTAGGTCTTCGTGGCAAACGAATCTGCTCCAGTCCGGAATCCTTGAACCATTACACCAACAACCTGAAAACAGCTTTTGCATCCCGTAACTACCCTCCCGACCTGGTACAGAAGCAAATAACCAGAGCCACATCCTCATCTCCTCAAACCCGGAACCTTCCACAGAAGAACCCCAAAAGTGCCCCACTTGTGACAGGATACTTTCCGGGACTGGATCAGATTCTGAATGTGGCTCTCCAGCAGGGATACGACTTCCTCAAATCCTGCCCTGAAATGAGATCCATCCTTCATGAAATCCTCCCCACTCCACCAAGAGTGTCTTTCCGCCGTCCACCTAACCTTCGCAACCTCTTAGTTCATCCCTATGAAATCCCCAAACCACCTTCCCTACCCTCTGGCTCCTACCCCTGTAACCGCCCCCGGTGTAAAACCTGTCCCATGCACCCTCCCACCACCACCTATTCCAGTCCTGTAACCCGGAAGGTGTACACGATCAAAGGCAGAGCCACGTGTGAAAGCACCCACGTGATTTACCAACTGACCTGCCTACACTGTGAAGCGTTCTATGTGGGAATGACCAGCAACAAACTGTCCATTCGCATGAATGGACACAGGCAGACAGTGTTTGTTGGTAATGAGGATCACCCTGTGGCTAAACATGCCTTGGTGCACGGCCAGCACATCTTGGCACAGTGTTACACCGTCCGGGTTATCTGGATACTTCCCACTAACACCAACCTGTCAGAACTCCGGAGATGGGAACTTGCCCTTCAGCATATCCTTTCTTCTCGCTATCCGCCAGGCCTCAATCTCCGCTAATTTCTAATTTCAATTTGCCGCCGCTCATACCTCACCTGTCTTTCAACTTCATCTTTGCCTCTGTACATCCGCCCCGACTGACATCTCTGCCCAAAAAATGCCCAAACTCTTTGCCTTTACAAATGTCTGCTTGTGTCTGTGTATGTGTGGATGGATATGTGTGTGTGTGTGCGAGTGTATACCTGTCCTTTTTTCCCCCTAAGGTAAGTCTTTCCGCTCCCGGGATTGGAATGACTCCTTACCCTCTCCCTTAAAACCCATATCCTTTTGTCTTTCCTTCTCCTTCCCTCTTTCCTGACGAGGCAACCATTGGTTGCGAAAGCTAGAATTTTGTGTGTATGTTTGTGTTTGTTTGTGTGTCTATCGACCTGCCAGCGCTTTTGTTTGGTAAGTTTCATCATCTTTCTTTTTAGATATATTTTTTCCCACGTGGAATGTTTCCCTCTATTATATATATATATATATATATATATATATATATATATATATATATATATATATATATATATATAGTGTCATGTAATATTTTGTCTAATGTAATATCTTGTATAGATACCTTTTATTAACCTGACACATGCCGCATCATTGCAAAGTGTCGTATTCATGACCTATGGAACAAGTACTAATCTAATCTAAACACAGCTGTCAGCCATGTAATCTGGGTGTTGAGTGAACTGATTTCGATTGAATCAATCTCTCGTGTGTGTGCTGTTAGTGTCGCTCCAGTTGGCAGATGTGGATACACTAATTATGGCCTGCATCCGAATAGGGTGGGTAGTGAGAGAAACTGGGTCACCAGAAGGGTCCGATACCACCCATCGGCTTCGACCCGTGACCTAAGTCTGTTGTGGTGTGTGACGTCACGATGGTGTGAAGTTTAGTTTGTTAGTGTTTGTAGATGTCTTCTCGTTCTGTCAGTGGTGCTCTCTGGTGGCGTGTTTGTGGGTTGTGGGTATGGTTTTGTTGTTGGGTTAGTGTCTGCTTGTGATGTGTTTGTAAGTGCCATACGGTTGCGGTTGGTGGTGCTCTCTGCTGGTGTTTGTGGGTTGTGTGTTGAACTGGGTTCATTTGAGTTGTTGACATTGTCGGGTGTTGTTCTGGTTATTAGTGAATTTCTAGTGGAATATTCTGCAGTGAGCTGACGGTTTGGTTTTTGGTTATTTCTAAGTTAATGTAGTGTCATGTGTGGTTTGTCGTGTCTGAATTCTTTGGATTACTATTGTTCTTAAGGGCTGTTAGTAAGATCTACAGGCCGAAGGTTAGTTAGGTTTTTTTTTTTTTCTTTTTTTTTTTTTGGTGGGGTGTCAGCTCTGGCTCTTGGGCGGGGTTGAGTTTGGTGAGGTAGTTGGGTGGGGGTGGTTGTAGATTTTGGTATTTGTTTTGTTGTGTTTTTTTTTTACTTCTAGGGTGTGTATGGCTTTTTTTTGTTTTTGATTAGTATTTGTTTCTTTGGTTTTGATTTTCGGGGGTGGTGGGGGGGGGGGGGAATTTTATTTGGTTGTGGTTTATTATGTTTATGAGGTTGTGTGTATAGTTTTGCGTGTGTGTGTGTGTGTGTGTGTGTGTGTGTGTGTGTGTGTGTGTGTGTGTGTGTGTGGTGAGTTGTCTGTTCATGTTTTTATCTGGTTAGATAATTTCTGGATCATGTGTGTGGGTGGTGGTGCTGCTGATATTGGTGAGTAGGTTTTGTGTGTTTTTGATGACCTGTAAGGTCAAGGGAAGTGTTTAGTTCCAAATTTGGTGTTTTCTTGTGGTTTTTGAGGCAGTGATGATTGTTGAGGCGGTTGTAGGTTTGGGTTGTATGAATTGGTATTGGTAGTATCTGTTGAGCTATATAGGTCAAGGGAAATGTTCGATTCGAGTGGATATTGTTTCTAGTTGATTTTGGAAAGGTTGTAGTCATTTTATTTTATCGTTTGTTTTAGTGGCTTGTGTTTATTTCTAGTTTGTCCCTACCCAAAAAACACAGATTCCCCCCCACCCCTTGTCCTGCTAGTTTCATTATATTATCGGAGAAATATGTATTTGATGGTTTTTCGATCTATTTTCGTGTTTGTTGTCATGTTTACGTAATGACATTTTAGTAGCGATATGGGAGTTGCTGTGAATGGTCGTTTCCGCCATATTGGTGATGGCATTGGTCAAAGCACACAGGTGGAATCGGACGTTTCCGTTAGCCCGAGAAACTAGTTGAGCATCTTGCAGGAAGTGTAAGGCAACACATCTTTTGGTTAGAGTCAGATTACAGACAGACAGCTTTGAGAGAAATTAGAACTGCATAGCATCGTAAACTATGGAATAGTTTCCAGGAAAGTTAAATGTTTGGTCCGTCAAAACATTAGGATGCTGAATAAAGAGTTACATGAGCTTCTTTTATGTTAGAAAGGTGTGTGAAATTTGGATGAGTGTTTTGTGCCACTCTCAACACCATGTACTCACGGTGATGGAGAAATAAGATATAAGGGATTATAGGCTAGCATCATATATGTGTACAGTTTACCTGGAAAAAGGAGGAGTTTTAACACAAAAGCAAAAATATGGAAACAAGGACTTTCTTTGTAAATCGCAATGTAAAAGCGTGTGCTTGTCAGTTGTTACTAGATAATAATACACTTCTAATTATAACACTCCTCAGAGGTCTATGAGACTTTCAGTGATTTAAGAGAAATCTACATGAATTACTGAGCTATCTGTGAAACAAGCTGAACCAGTCATTAGTTTGTGATGATTTTAATACACTTCTTGAAGGATTCCGAGAGGTAAAAAGTACTATAACCATTATTTGGGTGTTTGAATCTGATTTTCGTAGTTAATTTTGCAACTTGTGAGCAGGAAGATAGTAGGAACCCGAATCAAAGCACATTTATTGACACAGCTCAGGCTGAAACAACTGATGTGCAACAAATTGTTAATTGAAGAGGGAAATTTATTTAAAGTCCATAATAGTTTAAGGTCATATTCAACAAAACTACTACATTTTAATGGCAGTCTAAAATATTCCCAGGAACACGTATGTTCTGACTAATAATGTTGACATCTTTAGCGCATTTCTGCACAGTAATGTATTATGGAATAATTGCATGCTTAAGTTAGTAGGAAAGAGGTGAACTATTCATGCATCGATTATCTACTGAATGTACACCACATTTCTCATTTTAAGTCTTCAAAGCATTTATGTACCTACAACAGTTTCGCACTCACTCATTTTCATTGCTATCTGTATGGGGATAGATGAAATTATTTTTACTTTTTGTCCCATTTAAAAATTACAGTAGCTACAATAAAAATTAATTTTTATTTTAATAGTTACTGTACCTAGTATTCCTTTCACAGCATACACCAGGTAATTCCATTCATTTCTTTTATTGGAATACTTAAGTATCTTGTAGTGGTAAATTTATGATCACCAAGCTGGTGGGTCAGAATGTTTAACATTCTATTAATTAAACCATAAAATTATAAGTATTCCTATAGTATTTCAGGCTGTTGTGATTCAGCAGCAAACGATAGTATGAATAAGATGTGCAAGTTACTGAAGCTATAAACTTAATTTTTCACTTCTCCTGTCTCCTAGGGGCATATTTCAAAAACATCTTCCTCTCAGCAATGGCCTTGCGTACAAGTATTGGTTTACAATAACAAAAGCTGGTTTAACTATCACAAACTCATTAGTTCCTTTGGTTTAAAATGGCTCTAGAATAAAACTATTCGATTAATCAGTGAAACTATAATTGGCTGACGCTATTACGTCTGCTGTGTGTTAAAGGTGAATAAATTTCGTAACTGTCCATTACAATTACATTTGGAAATGAAAAAGATGTTCATTTGCAAAACAACACAACTTTAGAAATCATCATCATCATCATCATCATTTAAGACTGATTATGTCTTTCAGCATTCAGTCTGGAGCATAGCCCCCCTTATAAAATTCCTCCATGATCCCCTATTCAGTGCTAACATTGGTGCCTCTTCTGATGTTAAACCTATTACTTCAAAATCATTCTTAACCGAATCCAGGTACCTTCTCCTCGGTCTGCCCCGACTCCTCCTACCCTCTACTGTTAAACCCATTAGTCTCTTGGGTAACCTTGCTTCTCCCATGCGTGTAACATGACCCCACCATCTAAGCCTGTTCGCCCTGACTGCTACATCTATAGAGTTCATTCCCAGTTTTTCTTCGATTTCCTCATTGTGGACACCCTCCTGCCATTGTTCCCATCTACTAGTACCTGCAATCATCCTAGCTACTTTCATATCCGTAACCTCAACCTTATTGATAAGGTAACCTGAATCCACCCAGCTTTCGCTCCCATACAACAAAGTTGGTCAAAAGATTGAACGGTGCTCAGATAACTTAGTCTTGCTACTGACTTCCTTCTTGCAGAAGAGAGTAGATCGTAGCTGAGCGCTCACTGCATTAGCTTTGCTACACCTCGCTTCCAGTTCTTTCACTATGTTGCCATCCTGTGAGAATATGCACCCTAAGTACTTGAAACTGTCCACCTGTTCTAACTTTGTTCCTCCTATTTGGCACTCAATCCGTTTATATTTCTTTCCCACTGACATTACTTTCGTTTTGGAGATGCTAATCTTCATACCATAGTCCTTACATTTCTGATCTAGCTCTGAAATATTACTCTGCAAACTTTCAATCGAATCTGCCATCACAACTAAGTCATCCGCATATGCAAGACTGCTTATTTTGTGTTCACATATCTTAATCTCACCCAGCCAGTCTATTGTTTTCAACATATGATTCATAAATAATATGAACAACAGTGGAGACAGGTTGCAGCCTTGTCTTACCCCTGAAACTACTCTGAACCATGAACTCAGTTTACCGTCAACTCTAACTGCTGCCTGACTATCCATGTAAAGACCTTTAATTGCTTGCAAAAGTTTGCCTCCTATTCCATAATCTCGTAGAACAGACAATAACTTCCTCCTAGGAACCCGGTCATATGCCTTTTATAGATCTATAAAGCATAGATACAATTCCCTGTTCCACTCATAACACTTCTCCATTATTTGTCGTAAGCTAAAGATCTGGTCCTGACAACCTCTAAGAGGCCTAAACCCACACTGATTTTCATCCAATTGCTCCTCAACTAATACTCGCACTTTCCTTTCAACAATACCTGAGAAGATTTTACCCACAACGCTGATTAAAGAGATACCTCTGTAGTTGTTACAATTTTTTCTGTTTCCATGTTTAAAGACTGGTGTGATTACTGCTTTTGTCCAGTCTGATGGAACCTGTCCCGACTCCCAGGCCATTTCAATTATCCTGTGTAGCCATTTAACACCTGACATTCCACTGTATTTGATGAGTTCCGACTTAATTTCATCCACCCCAGCTGCTTTATTGCACTGCAATCTATTGACCATTTTCTCCACTTCCTCAAATGTGATCCTATTTCCATCATCATTCCTATCCCATTCTACCTCGAAATCTGAAACATTACTGACCGTATTTTCACCTACATTGAGCAACTCTTCAAAATATTCCCGCCATCTGCCCAAGGCATCCACATGATTCACCAGCAGTTTTCCTGACCTGTCCAAAATACTTGTCATTTCCTTCTTACCTCCCTTTCGAAGACTGCTAATTACACTCCAGAATGGTTTTCCAGCAGCTTGACCCAATGTCTCCAACCTGTTTCCAAAGTCTTCCCAAGATTTCTTCTTGGATGCTGCAATTATCTGTTTGGCTTTGTTTCTTTCTTCAACATAACTTTCTCTGTCTACCTGAGTTCCAGTATGTAGCCATTTTTTATACGCCTTCTTTTTCCTTTTACAGGCTGCCTTGACTGTGTCATTCCACCAAGCTGTTTGCTTCCTCCTACTTTTACACACTACTGTTCCAAGACATTCTTTACCCACTTCTAGTACTGTGTCCCTGTACCTTGTCCATTCCTTTTCCAATGACTGTAATTGACTACATTCAACTAACTGGTACCTTTCTGAGATCGCTGTTATGTACTTGTGCCTGATTTCCTTATCCTGAAGTTTCTCCACTCTTATCCTCCTACATATGGACCTGACCTCCTGCACTTTCGACCTCGCAATCCCAATTTCACTGCAGATTAAATAATGATCAGTGTCATCAAAGAATCCCCTGAATACACGTGTGTCCCTCACAGCCTTCCTGAATTCCTGATCTGTTATTATATAGTCAATGACAGATCTGGTTCCCCTGCTTTCCCAAGTATACCGGTGAATGTTCTTATGTTTAAAAAAGGAGTTTGTGATTACTAAGCCCATACTGGCACAGAAATCCAAGAGTTGCTGCCCGTTCCTGTTGGCCTCCATATCCTCTCCAAATTTACCCATAACCTTTTCATACCCTTCTGTTCGATTTCCAATCCTGGCGTTAAAATCACCCATGAGCAGAACACTGTCCTTGTCCTTTACTCTAACAACTACATCACTGAGTGCCTCATAAAAACTATCCATCTTATCTTGATCAGTCCCTTCACAATGCGAATATACTGACACAATCCTAATTTTCTTGCTAGACACTGTCAAATCTATCCACATCAGTCGTTCGTTTACATACCTTATTGCAACTACGCTGGGTTCCATTTCTTTCCTGATGTAAAGCCCTACACCCCATTGTGCTATTCCTGCTTTGACTCCTGTTGTATTCTCCCACTTCTTCTTCTTTCTCACCCCTTACCCGAATGTCACTAACAGCTAAAACGTCCAGCCCCATCTTACTTGCAGCCTCTGCCAGCTCTACCTTCTTCCAAGAGTAGCCCCCATTGACATTAATAGCTCCCCATCTCATTACCATTTGTTTGCCAAGTCGTATCTTAGGAGTCCCTGGTTTGTCAGTTAGAGGTGGGACTCCGTCACCTCCAAAGGTCCGAGGCATTTTGCTCTGATTGTTGCCAGCATCATATTTAAAGTACCAGGGAAGCAGGTTGCTAGCCTTACTTGCCCCGAGTCCCATTGGGTTTTACCCCTAACGGCTGAGGGACTAACCGGTGGATTTGGTAGTCTTTGCCGTATGAGCACAAAGGTGACCGCGACTCAGAATATGTCCGAGATGCCCAGCCTTATTCCAAAGTAACTGGTATCCCGACTGTCGGGACCACTTACTTGGCCACCCATACGTTGCCCGTGGTTCACGAACTAGGACATGGCTACAGGAACCCACACCATGAACCACTTTAGAAATATTACTGTTAATCACAACACACAAAATGCACATGCTGGAGTGGAGTAATATACACACGACACCTTCTCATCTGTGGCATTCCACTTCTTGAATTGCTCGAAAGCAATTTTATTTTTAATTTAAAAACTTAACATCTCCTCTAATGTGACGTTCATTACTTGGCATGTGTTCCGGTACCGCAATATATTACACATGTTGAAGGTCTATTTGCACTTGAGATAGTTTACTGCAACAGCCTCTTACACAACAACTGTAAAATAACGAGAAATCAACTATACTGTTCTCATTATATTTGTCTTCCTTTCACGTTTGTCTCGTTTCGTTTTAATTCGTTACTTCCCGTGATGTTACACTGAACAGAAATAAACAAATAAGAAAAGCATGCTTCAGGAACTGCACGCTACAAGTTGAAACGAGATTTTGTTTTGCTGGCTCAGTTACTGGTGACATAATTTTGTGTTTTACCAACACGTGTTCACCTGTAAAAGCACCAATACTGTACCTTACGAATTTAACCTCAACATTCTGCAGCTAGTTACGTCACGAGCTGTACAAGTACAATACTTCACATCTTTGCTACGTGACATACTAGGCGGGGAATCTTACATATTCCAATCTACGTCAATGCGTGAAAATTGCTCTTACTCCACATAATGCAGTTGCTTTTGTGTTCTGCCAGTTTGCTCTGCAGCCATATTCTTCTTCTTGCTGCTTCCCTCTCTTGTTGGCTTCGAAAGTTCAGCTAAAAGCTCAGCATTGTTGACTTATTCAAGACAAAAATACACAGTACTTGCTATTTTAAACGAACAACGTACACGACCAACGTGGCTACAAATGCCATGAAGTGCAGGCAGCTGTACGCTGTGCCTATGTAATGACAGCCATACTTTCGCAGGCAGTGACACTTCGTGCTGCCGCCCGCAGCTGCTGCCCTCTCGCGCCGCTCCTCTATACTACGTGCAGCCGGCCAGGTGTGGAATCTCCGTCATTAAACGCCGTGCACTTTTCTCCATTGGTCCACCGTAGCAGTAACGCAAAAGCAACAAACAGATAAAAGCTAAGGTGAGTTTTTACATTAACGGAAATTGAAGATAGTGATTGTCGACTGGATGGGCAGGCAAGGACATAATTAGGAGAGTAAGAACGACGTGGCGTAATCGGTAATGTTTCCAACACTATACGATCGTACCAAACCTCCGCTTTGTCCGAAAGGGAAGCACTACGATTGTGTGTTCAGACTTGCAGCAGTGCAAGAACTGTTCAGAATCTGTGTCCACGTGCACACTATGAGTTGCTGTGGTGAGACAGGCATATGCACGAATGAGTCTGAGAACTTAGTTAAGTGGTGGTCTTCTTACCCCATTACCACTAGGTCCATCGCTTGCATCTGTAGTTCATTCAATCCATAGACATTTAGACACGAATATACGTTACGGTGTCCCTCAAAAATTGGTATACTGTTAATATACCGTACTTTATAAACGTTTCCCTATTCTTCCACAATTTATTGCTTCCTAAAATTCTGTGCCTCAATCAGATTCATAGACACAGACTTAAGCTTCTGCGTCTTGCAAAAATTAATTAGTTAACCAAGAAACTCATATAATTTTAGCCGATATATTTGGTTTTTTTTTTTTTTTTTTTTTAAATTGTGATTTCATGCCTCCCCATATGGGCAGGGGAGGGCTGTCAGCAGCACAATCCGCCGCTCTTCAGCCGAGTGACATGACAACTAAAACAAGAATTAAATAACACATACATAAGGAGGTAAAAAAGGGGAACATAAAACAGAGTAAGGGGAGAAAATGGAGGTAAAAATACACTGACATGTAGACGTTCATTGGGGACAGTCAAAAAAGTCACCAGAAAGTTAAAAAAACACAGTTGGCGATTCTTAAAACACAGAGAAGACACTGGATGCGCATGCACAGGTTAAAAGTTGGCCACAGTATTAAAAACACTCCGAAACAACACACTTAAAACCCACTGGGAGCACACACGACGAAGAATAAAACTACCAGGCGGGACCTGCCGAGGGAAAGGTCAGAGAGGATGGAAAAGGAGGGGAGAGCATGGGGCAGCTGGGGAAGCGGCGGGATGAAGAAAGGAGGGGCAACCGTGGGTTCACGAAGAGGCAGGAGACACATGGGGCGGGGAGAGGAAAAGGGAAGACAGGGCAGGAGGGAGCGCAGAGACACTGAAAGAAGGTACAAGAGATGGACGGGGAGTAGGAGGGGAAATCCGCTCAGAAGGAGGGAGGGGAGGAGAGGGAGCCCTGAGGAGGAGGCAGGAAGAGGGGGTTAGAGTAGGAAGGGTAGATGTCAGGGCGAAGCTCATCATCCGGGAGTGGTAGACGGTGGAAGTTGTGTTGGGAAAGGAGATGGAGGGTGTGGAGATGGAGAGAGGGAGGGACACAACGGTAAAGGCGCGGCAACTGGTTGGGAGTGGAGAGGAAGGGAGACACCAGGGGGTGAGGGGGATCAAGGCGGCGGACAATATATAGTGTGCGGATGTGTTCAAGGAAAAGGAGAAGGTGGGGGAAGGGGATGAGGTCATAGAGGATGCGCGTGGGGGACGGAAGGCGGACGCGGAAGGCGAGGCGGAGTGCATGGCGTTCGAGGATTTGGAGGGCTTTATAGAACCGGGGAGGGGCGGAAATCCAAGCGATGCTGGCATAACAAAGGATGGGGCGGATCATGGATTTGTAGGTGTGAAGGATGGTGGAAGGATGCAGACCCCACGTCCGGCCAGATAGGAGTTTCAGGAGGCGGAGGCGGTTGTGGGCTTTGTGTTGGATGGTAAGGAGATGGGGAGTCCAGGTGAGGTGGCGGTCGAGAGTGAGGCCAAGGTATTTGAGGGTAGGAGTGAGGTGGATAGGACGGCCGTAAATGGTGAGGTAGAAATCATGGAGGCGGAAGGAGCGGGTGGTGCGGCCTATGATGATCACCTGGGTCTTGGAGGGATTAACACGGAGGAACCACTGGTTGCACCAAGCGGTGAATTGGTCAAGGTGGGTTTGGAGGGTACGTTGGGACCGTTGAAGGGTAGGATAAAGGGCTAGGAAGGCGGTGTCATCAGCGAACTGGAGAAGATGAACAGGAGGGGGAGGTTTGGGCATATCAGCAGTGTACAGGAGATAGAGGAGAGAGGAAAGGACGGAACCTTGGGGCACGCCGGCAGAGGGGTAGAAAGTACGGGAGTTGGAATTGTGGATAGTCACATAGGAGGGACGATGGGAGAGGAAGGAAGCAACGAGACGGACGAAGTTGATGGGGAGAGCATAGGTCTGGAGTTTGAAAAGGAGCCCGGGATGCCAGACACGGTCATAGGCGTTCTGGAGATCAAGGGAAGCAAAGATAGCAGAGCGACAGGAGTTAAGTTGGAGGGAAAGAAGATGGGTAAGGTTAAGGAGCTGGTCGTCAGCAGAGAAGGAAGGCCGGAAGCCACTTTGGGTAAGAGGAAGGAGGCGGTGCTGGTTAAGGTGGCGGTGGATACGGCGAGAGAGGATGGCCTCAAAGACCTTACTGAACACGGAGGTGAGGCAGATGGGACGATAGGAAGAGGTAGCAGAGGGGGGTTTGTTAGGCTTAGGGAACAGCAGGACACGGGAAGTCTTCCACAGGTCAGGGTAAAATCCAGTGGAGAGGAGGACATTGTACAGGGTAGTAAGGACAGACAGGAAGGATGGAGGGGATTCCTTGAGGTGACGGTAGGTGACGCCATCATGACCAGGGGCGGTGTTGCGTTTGGAGCGGAGGACGAGTGTGATGTCTTGCGTGGTGATGGGAGTGTTGATGTCGGAGGGGGGTAGCCGATCCAAGTACTGGAAGCTAGGGGCGAGCGGGGGGACAGAGGTGTCGGTGCGGTCAAGGACAGTGGGGAAGAGGGAGTAATCAAAATGGGGATCGTCAGGAATGGAGAAGACCTCGGACAGGTGGGAAGCAAAATCGTTAGCCTTACTGAGGGTGTCGGGAAAGGGTCGATCGTCATGGAGGATGGGGTAATGTGGGGTGGGACGGCTACCAGTAAGGCGGTAGAAGGCTGACAAGTACTTGGGGGAGTTGACAGGGAGGGTGGAGTTGAGGCGTGTGCATGTCTGACGCCAGTCCCGGCGTTTCTTTGCTGTAAGGAGGTTCCGGATATGTCGCTGTAATTGCCGGTAGCGGGTGAGAGTATCCCGGTCACGAGTGCGGAGGAAGGAGCGGTAGAGCCTGCGGGATTCACGCAGAAGAAGGACGGCCTGTGGAGGAAGCGTAGGGCGGTGAGGGTGGATGAGTTTGGTAGGGACATGAGCCTCCACAGCGTCAGTGATGGTCTTCTACATCTACATCTACATCTACATTGATACTCCGCAAGCCACCCAACGGTGTGTGGCGGAGGGCACTTTACGTGCCATTGTCATTACCTCCCTTTCCTGTTCCAGTCGCGTATGGTTCGCGGGAAGAACGACTGTCTGAAAGCCTCCGTGCGCGCTCTAATCTCTCTAATTTTACATTCGTGATCTCCTCGGGAGGTATAAGTAGGGGGAAGCAATATATTTGATACCTCATCCAGAAACGCACCCTCTCGAAACCTGGCGAGCAAGCTACACCGCGATGCAGAGCGCCTCTCTTGCAGGGTCTGCCACTTGAGTTTATTAAACATCTCCGTAACGCTATCACGGTTACCAAATAACCCGGTGACGAAACGCGCCGCTCTTCTTTGGATCTTCTCTATCTCCTCCGTCAACCCGACCTGGTACGGATCCCACACTGATGAGCAATACTCAAGTATAGGTCGAACGAGTGTTTTGTAAGCCACCTCCTTTGTTGATGGACTACATTTTCTAAGCACTCTCCCAATGAATCTCAACCTGGTACCCGCCTTACCAACAATTAATTTTACAGATATTTTACAGAAGTAACTGCTACCAGTGTTTGTCCCGCTATCATATAATCATACAATAAAGGATCCTTCTTTCTATGTATTCGCAATACATTACATTTGTCTATGTTAAGGGTCAGTTGCCACTCCCTGCACCAAGTGCCTATCCGCTGCAGATCTTCCTGTATTTCGCTACAATTTTCTAATGCAGCAACTTCTCTGTATACTACAGCATCATCCGCGAAAAGCCGCATGGAACTTCCGACACTATCTACGAGGTCATTTATATATATTGTGAAAAGCAATGGTCCCATAACACTCCCCTGTGGCACGCCAGAGGTTACTTTAACGTCTGTAGACGTCTCTCCATTGATAACAACATGCTGTGTTCTGTTTGCTAAAAACTCTTCAATCCAGCCACACAGCTGGTCTGATATTCCGTAGGCTCTTACTTTGTTTATCAGGCGACAGTGCGGAACTGTATCGAACGCCTTCCGGAAGTCAAGAAAAATAGCATCTACCTGGGAGCCTGTATCTAATATTTTCTGGGTCTCATGAACAAATAAGGCGAGTTGGGTCTCACACGATCGCTGTTTCCGGAATCCATGTTGATTCCTACATAGTAGATTCTGGGTTTCCAGAAATGACATGATACGCGAGCAAAAAACATGTTCTAAAATTCTACAAGAGATCGACATAAGAGATATAGGTCTATAGTTTTGCGCATCTGCTCGACGACCCTTCTTGAAGACTGGGACTATCTGTGCTCTTTTCCAATCATTTGGAACCCTCCGTTCCTCTAGAGACTTGCGGTACACGGCTGTTAGAAGGGGGGCAAGTTCTTTCGCGTACTCTGTGTAGAATCGAATTGGTATCCCGTCAGGTCCAGTGGACTTTCCTCTATTGAGTGATTCCAGTTGCTTTTCTATTCCTTGGACACTTATTTCGATGTCAGCCATTTTTTCGTTTGTGCGAGGATTTAGAGAAGGAACTGCAGTGCGGTCTTCCTCTGTGAAACAGCTTTGGAAAAAGGTGTTTAGTATTTCAGCTTTACGCGAGTCATCCTCTGTTTCAATGCCATCATCATCCCGTAGTGTCTGGATATGCTGTTTCGAGCCACTTACTGATTTAACGTAAGACCAGAACTTCCTAGGATTTTCTGTCAAGTCGGTACATAGAATTTTACTTTCGAATTCAATGAACGCTTCACGCATAGCCCTCCTTACGCTAACTTTGACATCGTTTAGCTTCTGTTTGTCTGAGAGGTTTTGGCTGCGTTTAAACTTGGAGTGGAGCTCTCTTTGCTTTCGCAGTAGTTTCCTAACTTTGTTGTTGTACCACGGTGGGTTTTTCCCGTCCCTCACAGTTTTACTCGGCACGTACCTGTCTAAAACGCATTTTACGATTGCCTTGAACTTTTTCCATAAACACTCAACATTGTCAGTGTCGGAACAGAAATTTTCGTTTTGATCTGTTAGGTAGTCTGAAATCTGCCTTCTATTACTCTTGCTAAACAGATAAACCTTCCTCCCTTTTTTTATATTCCTATTAACTTCCATATTCAGGGACGCTGCAACGGCCTTATGATCACTGATTCCCTGTTCTGTACATACAGAGTCGAAAAGTTCGGGTCTGTTTGTTATCAGTAGGTCCAAGATGTTATATCCACGAGTCGGTTCTCTGTTTAATTGCTCGAGGTAATTTTCGGATAGCGCACTCAGTATAATGTCACTCGATGCTCTGTCCCTACCACCCGTCCTAAACATCTGAGTGTCCCAGTCTATATCTGGTAAATTGAAATCTCCACCTAAGACTATAACATGCTGAGAAAATTTATGTGAAATGTATTCCAAATTTTCTCTCAGTTGTTCTGCCACTAATGCTGCTGAGTCGGGAGGTCGGTAAAAGGAGCCAATTATTAACCTAGTTCGGTTGTTTAGTGTAACCTCCACCCATAATAATTCACAGGAACTATCCACTTCTACTTCACTACAGGATAAACTACTACTAACAGCGACGAACACTCCACCACCGGTTGCATGCAATCTATCCTTTCTAAACACCGTCTGTACCTTTGTAAAAATTTCGGCAGAATTTATCTCTGGCTTAAGCCAGCTTTCTGTACCTATAACGATTTCAGCTTCAGTGCTTTCTATCAGCGCTTGAAGTTCCGGTACTTTGCCAACGCAGCTTCGACAGTTGACAATTACAATACCGATTGCTGCTTGGTCCCCGCATGTCCTGACTTTGCCCCGCACCCGTTGAGGCTGTTGCCCTTTCTGTACTTGCCCAAGGCCATCTAACCTAAAAAACCGCCCAGCCCACGCCACACAACCCCTGCTACCCGTGTAGCCGCTTGTTGCGTGTAGTGGACTCCTGACCTATCCAGCGGAACCCGAAACCCCACCACCCTATGGCGCATGTCGAGGAATCTGCAGCCCACACGGTCGCAGAACCATCTCAGTCTCTGATTCAGACCCTCCACTCGGCTCTGTACCAAAGGTCCGCAGTCAGTCCTGTCGACGATGCTGCAGATGGTGAGCTCTGCTTTCATCCCGCTAGCGAGACTGGCAGTCTTCACCAAATCAGATAGCCGCCGGAAGCCAGAGAGGATTTCCTCCGATCCATAGCGACACACATCATTGGTGCCGACATGAGCGACCACCTGCAGATGGGTGCACCCTGTACCCTTCATGGCATCCGGAAGGACCCTTTCCACATCTGGAATGACTCCCCCCGGTATGCACACGGAGTGCACATTGGTTTTCTTCCCCTCTCTTGCTGCCATTTCCCTAAGGGGCCCCATTACGCGCCTGACGTTGGAGCTCCCAACTACCAGTAAGCCCACCCTCTGCGACTGCCCGGATCTTGCAGACTGAGGGGCAACCTCTTGAACAGGACAAGCAGCCATGTCAGGCCGAAGATCAGTATCAGCCTGAGACAGAGCCTGAAACCGGTTCGTCAGACAAACTGGAGAGGCTTTCCGTTCAGCCCTCCGGAATGTCTTTCGCCCCCTGCCACACCTTGAAACGACCTCCCACTCTACCACAGGTGAGGGATCAGCCTCAATGCGGGCAGTATCCCGGGCAACCACAGTCGTAGTCCGATCAGGGGTTGCGTGGGACGAGCTGGCCGTCCCCGACAAACACCCATCCGGGCCCCCACAGTGATGCCCATTGGCAACAGCCTCAAGCTGTGTGACCGAAGCCAACACTGCCTGAAGCTGGGAGCGAAGGGATACCAACTCAGCCTGCATCCGAACACAGCAGTTGCAGTCCTTCTGAAGGAAGGAAGAGGCATGGGTGATGTCATCAGGGTGGTGGAAAGTGAGGGGGTGGCTTTCGACCTGTAAGGCAATGGATTCCCGGTAGGCATCCCAATTGGCACGGTGGTAGTCATGGACAGATTTTGGAGGGGCAGGTGGGCGGGTGGCTGCAGTGGCAGGACGGGTAGAGGAGATGGTGAGAAGGACAGGGAGATGGTCACTACCGATGGGATCGAGGACATCAACGGCAATGCGACCAAGGAGGTTGGGGGAAGCGAGGATAACATCGAGGGTGGAATTACTTTCAGGACGGGTGTGCTGTGGGAGAGGAACAAGGTCACCATGGAGGGTGGCAAGGAACTGATGCCACCGCCGAAGGGTGGCAGGGTCACGGCTGTGGATGTTGAGGTCAGCGGCGACCACATAGGTGGAGAAGGTACGGTCAACATGGGAAATGAAGTCAAAGGGGAGAGGAGCTGCGGGGCGAATATAGATAGTGGCACAGGTGACAGTGAGGGAGGGAAAAAAGAGGCTGAGGAGAAGGTGTTCGGTTGGGTCATTGAGGAGGGGTTGTGGCCGGACAGGGAGATGCCTGAGGTGGCCGATAGCGACCCCGCCTCGAGCTAGGGGAAGGGGATTGTCAGTGCGGTGAAGGAGATAAGGGGAGATGCGGACCACATGGTGGGGTTGGAGGAAGGTTTCATTAAGGATGAAGGAGTCAACCTGGTGCTGGGAGAGGGTGTGCATGAAGAGGCATTTGTTTGCAGGGAGGGAGCGAATGTTGAGGTAGAGGAGACGATACTGTTGACGAGCCATGGCGTTGGGTGTGGGAAGGGGAGAGAGGGGCTTAAACGAGGGTGTCTAGGCGGGTGAAGGTAAAGTGGGCCTGGTTGTGGGAGTATGTGGCGTAGGTGCTTAAGTGGAAAACAGAGCGGGCAGCGAGGGAAATCTGCTGGAGTGTGTGGGGGCGCTGGAAGGGGTGGATGTTCTGCAGGACGACGGTGAAGAACCGGATGATGTCTTCTGCTGTAGGGGGAGGGCGGAGGGAATTGTTAGGGTGGATAGGTGGGTCAATGGGGCGAACGGGGACAGTGAGTTCAGGGTTGGTGGGAGGGGGCTTGGCTTTGCATTTGGAGGAATAGGTGGGGTGAGGTTCATTGCAGGTGTTGCAGGATGGGGGGGGAGGCGAGGTTGGGACACTGTTTGAGGAAGTGGGAGGCTTTACAATGGGGGCAAGTGGGTGGGTTCTTGCAGTGTTGGGTGAGGTGGTCATTGTACAGAAGACAACGCTGGCAGTGGTAGGATTGAGGAGGGGAATGGGACGGGTCAACAGGGTGGCGGCGGTTGAAAATCAGGGCTCCCTGCGTGAGGAGGTGGTCGATGGAGGAGGCGGACTCTGTAAAGATACGCATGAGGAAAGTAGGGCCAGAGGAGTTGTAAATACGGCGGGCAGAGCGGACTACCAGGGAGGGGTGGGCATTCAGTTCTGCCAACACCTCAGCCTCCGTGACCACAGGGCTGAGATTTGTGATTACGGCAGTGAGGGTCGGCGGACGATGAGGCGGTTGGGTTTGACGAGGAGAGGAGGAAGTAAGGAATGGGGTGAGAGATGCATGGGGCCCAAAGGTGATGCGGGGAAGGCGCCGGAGGAGATCAATATGGAAGGACGGAGAGGGAGACTTGATGAGAACAGAGTCTCTGCGAGGGATAAGTTGGGTGATGGGTGCACTGGGGATGTACTTCCCGATTTCAAGGGTGAGGGTGCAGGCATCCAGGAATTTCGGATCAGGGTTGGCTAGGACAAAGGTATACAGGGAGGGGGCTGGAGAGGAGGGAGGTGGGGTGGTATCCATAGCGGGGTCAGTGTGAGGTGGGGCGGGCAGTGGCTTTTTGGAGGAAGGAGTAGAGGAGAGGTCGCCACTGGGCCGTTTGGAAGATTTTTTGGCAGGTGTTGCCTGGGAGGAGGGATGAGGGACTGGATGGATGGGGAGGTGGTGGGAGGCAGGGCCCACCTGTGAGGCAGTAGCACCGGATGAGAGGGTAGGGCGCTCTGTGGCGGCGACTGTGGGGCGGCGGGCGGAGACTCTGGCAGGGGAGGCAGTGGTAGTCGCAGGGGGGAGAGGGGGAAAGTCGCCTCGGCGGGCGACAGGAGCAGGAGGGGGGTTGGGAGCAGGGACAGAGGCAGGAGCGGGAGAAGCAGCAGGGGCAGTAGCAGGGGTAGGAGCAGGAGTGACGTACAGGTGGGGATACATCGATGGAGAGAAGATAGATGGGGAGGAGACTGTGAGTAGGGGAGGTGCATGAGACGGGTGAATCCCAGAGGAAGCACTCCATGACGTTACAGTGGGGGCAGGTGAAGGAGAGGTGTAGATGATGGTGGTAGTTGGGGCGTCCATGATCGCAGGCGGCTGCGAACACCTAGAGACGGCGGCAGCGGCGGCGGCGGCAGAAGTGGCGAGCACCGAGAGAAGGCGGCAGAAGAAGCGGCGAGCACCAGGAGACGGTGACAACGGCGGCAGCAGCGGCTGAAGAAGCGGCGACCAGGTGGCGGCGGCAGAAGAGGAAGCGGCGAGCACCGAAAGACGGCGACAAAGCGGTGGCGGCGGCGGCGGCAAACAGACGACGGCGGCGGCGGCGGGGAGCAGTGACGGCGTGCAGACGGGCAACAACGTGACAAGCACGGTTGGGGCTCTTCCACGTCGAAGATACACCCTGAGAGTAGCCCAGGCAGTGCGAGTCCTCGATGAGGAAGTGAGGGAATCCAACCCTCGAAATCACCTTGTGATGCTGCGGTTGGTAAATATGTAGAATAGGTTACCACAAACATTTGTGAATATGAAATATTTTCAACCGAAATAATGTAAAGGTATTGGCTCTTATAGCAATTCCATTAATAAAATGTGTTCAAACAGTTCATGTAGCGCAGGAGATGTTAGTTATTTCTGATTTTTTCTTGTGAAACTTCCAAATGCGAAATGGGTGAAGTAATATGCGATAGGCTCTCGATCGCACTTCTTGCTTGGCGTTGCCGACAGATGGCAGACCGACACATCGCCTTCATACTCACGCAAAAGCTCCAGAGTGCAAAGCAGAATGCATCTCAACTTACCATGCTGCCCACTTCTGACTTTCCAGGAAAACGGCTTCCGCGCGGAAGAACGAACTTATGTGTTTTAAACCCACATTTATGCAACAGGTTAGATCGGCAAAGTTTCACAAATGGGCACATAGTAAGAGAAGTGTAGGCGGGACAGAGTCTGTAAGGATTCAACGTTCACCTTTTGCATTATAAACAACACACATACAGTACTTGATCCCCCCCCCCCCCCCCCGCGTCCTTTTGTACTCCCCTCCTCTGCCTTCACCACTCCCTGGCACGTCTGCTCAGCACTCCCCCCCTCCCCCCCCCCCCCTCTTATGTATCCTCATCTTCTATTGGCTCCTTTCCCCCCTCCCCCTCCCCCTTCACTTTTCTTCTCCTTTCCCCACCCCTTTTTCCTGTCATCTGACCAGTTTCCCCCCCACCTGCTCTGTGGTATGTCATATTTGTGCCAATTTTTTAGTGCAGTGTTTAAGGGAGTGTTCAGTGTTGTGCGTCTTTCCACAGTGTTGCGAACTGAAATCATGCTGTCGCTGGGTGTGCTTTTTATATCTCTTGTAAACAGAAACCAGACTGTTGCCATGTTTTTTAATTGTCTGTCTATTATTTTTCTGCTTCCTCTGTATTTTATTAGCATCATCCACCCTGTGTTTTATGTTTTAAGCTCCAGTTTTTTCTGCCATTTTACCTTTAAGCCACCGATTTTATCGCCAACTGCTATTATTTTTTAATTATCTTCATCTTTGTAAAACAAATTCTGTAGGCTGAAGAGCGGCGTAATAAGCTGCTGCCCCTTTAGGGGGAATCGAAACTCAATAAAGTACATCCCGCGGCAGTCTAGAATTTCTTAAATTTATTTAGCAGCTTATGATGTACATCTATGGAGTAAGTCCAAGTACATATTTGCTTTGTCAGTTTTCCAATAAACTACATTTTACTTACTGATTCTAACTATAATTTTGTTAAGATAACTAATAAATTTTAGTCACAACATTTCTGGAAATTAACATCATAGTTACAAAATTTTAGATACTGTAAACTGAACGGATTTTATGAGGCATACGTAATATATGTACCTAAATTACAGAACATTTAATTGCAATAATTCTGTTCTATTGGTCCATTATTTTGTATATACGGTATTTCTCTGAAGAAGAGAAATTTGTTAACATCAAGTATAGATTTAAGTGTCAGGAAGTCGTTTCTGAAACTATTTGTATGGTGTGTAGCCATGTATGGAAGTGAAACGTGGACGATAAATAGTTTGGACAAGAAGAGAATAGAAGCTTTCGAGATATGGTGCTACAGAAGAATGCTGAAGATTAGATGGGTAGATCACGTAACTAATGATGAAGTATTGAATAGAATTGGGGAGAAGAGGAGTATGTGGCACAACATGGCAAAAAGAAGGGACCAGTTAGTAGGACATTTTCTGAGGCATCAAGGGATCACCAATTTAGTATTGGAGGGCAGCGTGGAGGGTAAAAATCGTAGAGAGAGACCAAGAGATGAATACACTAAGCAGATTCAGAAGGATGTGGGTTGCAGTAAGTACTGGGAGATGAAGAAGCTTGCACAGGATAGGGTAGCATGGAGAGCTGCATCAAACCAGTCTCAGGACTGAAGACCACAACAACAACGGTATAATACAGCCACACGGCACATACATATTCTAGATCCTGCTTTGTTTACAATTATAAAAAAATTAACAGCAATAATACTGTAGAAAAACGAAATCTTTAGATAAATAAATGCTGTTAAGAAGTTAAGACATTTTACTTTCTCTTTTTCTCTATACTTGTGTACATTTTTTTTAGTGTACTATGCCTGTTTGTTCCAGTTATTTTCGTTTGAAATAAGTTCTGTGATTGAATATAAAGGGGTTTGTGATAGCAGTTGTTTCATTGACTGTTTAAACTTATCCTTCGATTTGGCATTAGTGATGTGTGCCATGTAACCACTGCTTCTCTCATATTCAGTTGTGTTATGCTGCGGAATTCTTAATTTCTTGCAGTTTCTGTTTTATAAACATAACTAACTTAGGTACAAGATTCCGCACTGCTCACGGTCTTCATCTGAATCAACTCGGAAAGAAGCATGTGAGTAATGAAATCATATAAGTAGCCAATGAGTTAGGCATAGCAAAAGTCGATAGTTTTAAGTCAATACCACTTAGATTTAGGAAAAACTCTTTTTTAGAGGTAGCAAAGAAGGGCCGAGAGTAACAGGTTTGCCCAGATTCACACTGGACGACCAGATTAAAGATACGAGTAATACAATAAATGTCAGTAACACTACAAAGAAATGTAGCAGTACTGACGATTGCCCCCATAAAAAAAAAATTACTCACCAGCTTTGTCTCAAAAGATAGGTTAGCTCAATATTGAAAGTATAAGAGGAAAACAAGTAATTTTAAACGAATTTGCAAATGAGAAATTATTTGATGCGTTATGCCAAAGTGAGCACTGGTGTAAAGGAAATGAAATATCTTTTCATGTACTAGATGTTTTCCTCTTAGCAAATAGCTTTAGCACAGAGCAGCATATTCATGGGGGTGTATCAATTTACATTAAGAAAGAATTAATAAATGGTACTAATGAACTAGATCTATGATTTCTGTACAGTGAGATACATTTTGAAGCCACAGGTCATTTAAAAATTGCTGTTGTATCTCTTTATAGATCACCAGACGGAAGTCTACTAATATTTTTAGAAAAACTTGAGATTTTACTAAATTTCTTTCATAGTCCTCACTGGAAGAAATATAGTATAGTTATTGATGGTGACATCAATGCTGCATTTGATGTAAACAAAGACGTGCACACCATAAATGAATTTAAAAACCTGTTAGGACAATTCAACTTCATTTTTATGAACTGCAAACCCACAAGACAGTCTGCTTGTCTCGACAACATACTTACAAATGTCAATAGAGAGTTACTATCTTCAGGTGTAGCTGTCTTCAATTTCTCGGACCATGACTCAGTTTGGGTAAAAATAGGTACAGATAGGCGTAATATGGACTATAAGGAGTTTAAAGAGCCTAAAATAGTCATCACAAGACAGTTAACGCAAGAAAAATTGTCTAATTTCATGGTCTCACTCAGTAATTGTGATTGGTCACATATGTTTAACAATAATGCCCAGGGCTCTGCCAATACATTGTTCGACAGAGTTCTTCATTCTTTCTTAAATATATTCAAGACCAACTGCCCTCAATATAAATGTAAAGTTAACACTAAAAGTAACAGTAATAGACATAGGGATAAGAATCCATGGTATACCGCTCAACTATCCAATGTGAAAAGGAGGTGGTGGTTGTGTAGATATTCTTACAGACTTCAGAAAACTGATATGGCTAAACAAAGGTAATGAAGCGCACAAAAGGAATATAAGTATGCTTTAAATGAGGCCAAAAAACAACATAATCTAGTCAGCATTGAGTCATAAAAAAATAAATGCAAAAAAAAGCATGGACTATAATAAATTCAGTGGCCAAAAGGAAGCAGAAAGCTGTGGTAGAAATTTCAGCAGATGAGTTTAATAACTGCTGTATAAAATCTGTTTACCAAATTAGGGAAAGCGTTGGGAGGCCGCAAGAAACTGTAGCTGATCTCATTAAATATCATAATGTAGACTACACCCTGAAAGACAGATTCCTTTTAACAGAGGTCTCACCAGATGTTGTTTGAACGATTGTAAATAATTTTAGGCCCTCTGACAGTGAAGATATATATGGTATTGCTTGTAATATGTTAAAAAAAGATAATTGGACACATAGTATACCCTCTTACTAAATGTATAAACAGATGTCTAATTGAAGGAGTATTCCCAGATGTATTGAAATTATCCAGGATAGTACCCATTTACAAGAAAGGAGAGAAAAACTGCCCAGCTAGCTATCGCCCAATATCTCTGACACCTATTTTACCTAAAGTTTGGAATCCATCATCAACTCCCAGTTGTGTGATTATCTGACATATAATAACATTATTACTGTGGTACAATTTGGCTTTAGGAAGGGCAAATCCACAGTCCATGCCATTTACTCCCTAACTTAAAAGGTGCTTAATGCTTATGAAGGAAATTTTGCTCAGGTTAATTTTTGTGATCTTAGCAAAGCCTTCGATTGTGTGGAGCGTATTTCACTCCTCAGCAAACTAGTTTGTTATGGAATCACAAACAGTGAAGTTGGAAATATCTTCCAATCCATTCTCAGCAACCGTAAACAAATTGTTGGTATTGGTAAACAGAGATCACAGCTAGCTGAAGTTAAGTGCAGTGTGGCATAAGGCTCAGTGTTAGGACCTCTGCTATTTATCCTAAGGACAAATAATCTACCATTTTACATAAATACTCACTGCATTCTCTATGCAGATGATACCACTTTTTTTCAATATCAGCTCAGACATGGATATGCTCCAAACTGTGGCAAATGACACAATATCACAAGCATCAGTCTGGTTTTGAGCTAATGGGTTCCTGCTTAATGAGAGTAAAACTAAAAAGATTGTATTTAGTTTAAGAGATCTGCCAGTAGCAGATGTCACGGATAGTGTTAAGTTCTTAGGTATTGTTATAGATAGTAAATTGACTTGGGAGCCACATATTAAATACATTATAAGGCTGTCTAGAGTGGTGTATTTGTTAAGGAATTTAAAAAAAACCGTGTACCTATAAACTTGTATATTTACACTGCCCTACTGCATACAAAGAGCAACTTATCAGAATACCAGCGTAGAAGAGATGTACACTCTCATGGAACCAGAAATAGTAGCCATCTTGACATACCTTACTACAGATTATCCATCACTGAACAGCTACGAGGTGGTGGGTATGAAGATGTTTAACAAACTGCCACTAGGATGGGTAGAAGCTCCATTTGATTTATTTAAAGACAAATTATTCGGTTGGTTAGCTGCAAATCATTGCTACTCACTTCAGGAATTTTATGACTGTAAAAATCATACTGGTACCAGTTTGAAGAGTACAGCATAATTTCTTTAACTGAGTAATTTATGTTGCAATGTTTTCATATTATTTGATTTTATATATTGTATTTTATGGGAAACCAATAGTGACATATTGATCTTCATGTATATATGCTGCATAACTTGTATATATGAAACTTGACTTTGTCAATTGCTGTAATAGCTAAACGACAATAAAATTTCATTCATTCATACATCTTCATTTTTGTTGAATTTATCTTTATGATCCCGAGCAAGGAGCAGAATTTTATATACGTACAAGCTCAGGAAGGTTAGAATGTTATATTTTTTGAAAAGAGGCTTGCAACTATCTCTTGTTCTTTTGTTTCCTATTATTCTAATCGCTCTCTTTTATAATTTGAATATTTTACTTGCCTCAGCCGAGTGGCCCCAGATTTCTATACCATAGCTCATTACGGCATTGATGTTCGAAAAATACACCATGCACACATCATCTTCAGTTATTAGTGGCTTAATTTCTCTTGGAGCAAAAGCGGCACTGCTAAGTTTATTGCTTATATTGGAAATATGATCTTTCCACCCTAAACAACTGTCCACGGTGATCCCTAAAAATTTAGCACTTTCAACTGTTCTTTCATGTAGCTCTTGCAAATTTGTCAGTTCAATTGTTTTTCTTTTGTTGTTCCTAAATAGGATTGCACTAGTTTTCTCATAATTCAGAACTAACCTATCCACTTCAAGCCAGTTGGTGATCATTTCAACTGTTTGATTACTTTTACTTATGGTCTCTTGTAAGCTCGGTCTCACAGTTATGCTTCTTGTGTCATCTGCAAAGAGTGTCAATTCACTGTCTATGTTACAAGGTAAATCATTCATGTATATAAGGAAAAGAGGGGTCCTAGAATACTACCCTGTGGCACCCCATGCTTTATATCTTGTAGTTCCGATATCTGTTTCCCTTGATTGTGTGACTCTTCCACCGCTTGTTTTCTGTTCTGCAGAAATGACTTTATGATATCAAGAGCAGTTCCTCTAATTCCACAGTGGTGTAGCTTCATTATTAACATGCAGTGATTGACAAGATCAAAAGCTTTAAATAAGTCACAAAAAACACCAACCAAGATTTGGCATTGATTTAGGCAGGCAGAGATTATATTAATAAGTACAAATGCAGCTGACACTGTAGATTTTTCCTTCTGGAACCCAAACTGTGTACCATTTATGATACCGGTACAGTTTTTATCAAAAAATGCCCTTAACCTAACAAATATTGTTCTTTCTAGGATCTTTGACAAAGTGGGGAGGAGGCTAACTGGTCTGTAATTATCTGGGCACATATGATCACCTTTTTTGAATAGTGGTATTACTCTGGCAATCTTCATTCTAATTGGGAAGATTCTTTTTTCGAGACATGAGTTGACTAAGTGACAGAGGGGTTTAGCAATTTCCCTAGTAGTTAGCTTCAAAATTTTATTTGACATGCCGTTTATGTCTGTGGATGCTTAATATTGTAGTTTCTCTATTATTTTTCTTATCTCTTGTTCAGTTGCCGGATACAGGTAACATGAGTTACTGGGTGACTTTTGTTTATTCTCAACTAGTTTTTGGGCTTGCAGAGAATTACTATTGTTACCCTGTGAAAGTTGTTGGCAGATGCTGGTAAAATATTGGTTGGAAGTGTTGTTAATGATTATTGGATCTTTTGTTACAACATTATTGATTGTTAGGCTAAAACTTTTATTGTTATTTCCTGATGACTTTCCTGTTTCTCTGTTTATTATCTTCCAGGTGCTTCTGACTTTGTTGGGAGCTAGTGTTATAACATTTCCATTATACAGTTTTTTTGCAGTTATCAAAGTTTTATTGTAAATCTTTTTATAGCCTCTATAATATTCAACAAAATGAATAGGCCTACATGGAGCTTTCCAAATTGCATGAAGAAGTTTCAGCTTTTTACAGGATACTAATAGACCTTTTGTTAGCCATGGTAGATTTCCATGGTTTGGTTTTGGTTGGCACTCTTTAATGATTTTCAAATAGGTATCTAGGGGACTGTTATATTTATCATTAACACTATTAGATAAGTACATTTCTGGCCACTTTTCATTTTGTAGTTTTATCTTTAGGCCTGTTGTGTTAGAACTTCTCATATCTCTGTAAGGGATAAAGCTGAGTGAATCTAACTTCCCTACTTCTTTTACTCTCGTACTTGGCTGCAATTAGGTGCTAACCATTTTCAGCTGTATGTGCCAGCTGTACACTAACAACAGAACTTGAATTTCTAAAAGGAAATTACTTATCTGTAAATAGCTAGGCAACTTCATTAACATCTATTGAACATAATTCCAGTTACTTACTTAGGGCGGTTTTTGCTCTTGCATTTGGTATAAGTTAATTGCATGCATGTATCCTTCGGTTATTTTTGTTACATTTAGGTTGCTCATTGTTTGCAGCTTTTGGAACTAAGTGTCTTCATGTAGTATATGTCGATTTGCATTCTTCCGCCCCGCCATTAGTGAGTGGATGTACAGCAGGCTCGTATGTAACATATAAAGGAGATATTTTGTGATCTTAATTCAACAGGGGAGTGTCATTACATAAAAATAGTGAGGATGGGAACAGTACCACACCCAGAAATCTCATCCAACCTTTCTAAGTGAATCAGCACTTACTGTGTCAAAGTGAAAATGCCTCTTCATTTCTGTCGCCACAGCATTTGTATTTCTCAGGTAAGTTTTCATATTTGCATAGGTCTCTTTGTGCTCTATTAAGTGAAACAACCTTTAGTTGATGGCAATATGTTTGAGTAGTGATTTTAATAATTACCAGCTGCAGGAATGTACAGATTACTCGACTCAACTAAACTTCTCCATATCTTAGTTTATTGCTGTTTGGATATTTCAGGCTAAATATAATTTGTAGAAATGCAATTTTTGCATCTGCTAGTACTACTGCTAAATCTACTGTTGCAGCTGCAAGTTACAGAACCATAGATATCATGACTTTATGCGTGCATTTATTGTGACATGCAGATACTAAGTAATTAATTTTTGTCAACACTACCCAGAACACCACCTGCTCGGCTAGCCACGAGGTCTAATGCGCTGCTTCCCGAGCGGGAAGCCGTACAGTTCCCCGCCACGAATCCGCCTGGTGGATTAGTGTATGGGTCCGGTGTGCCTGCCAGCCTGTGGATGGTTTTTAAGTCGGTTTTCCATCTGCCTCGGCGAATGAAGGCTGGTTCCATTTATTCTGCCACAGTTACACTATGTCGGCGATTGCTGCGCAAACACTGTCTCCATATAAGCATACACCATAATTGCTCTACCACGCGAACATCGGGTTTACACTCGTCTGGTATGAGACGTTCCCAGGGGGGGCGGGGGGGAGTGGTCCACTGGCTGGGGCTGAACTGCACAGTAACCCTGGGTTTGGTGTGGGGTGGTGGTGAGTTGGATGGACTGCTGTGGCCTGTTGTAGGATTGTGAACCACTGAGGGCTATGGCGGGACGAAGCCTCTCTATTGTTTCTAGGTCCCCAGTTCAATACACAATACACACACACACACACGTACCCAGAACACCAAACAAGCTGCTATTTCTAATCATACTGAACGAGGTGGAGCAGTGGATATCACAGTGGAATGATATTCAGAAAGACAGTGATACAAACCTATGCCCAGACATACTGATTTAGATGTTCCGTCATTTCCCTAAATCACTTCTGTGAAACGCTGGGATGGTTCCTTTCATTGTGAATGGCCTTATTTCCTTCACCATCCTCTGCTAATCTGAGCTTGCGGTCCATCTCTAACTACGTCGTTTTTGATGAGACATTAAACAGCCATCTCCTCCTCCCATGTCCAAGTACTTATTTTTGTACATTTCAGAGAGATGGAATCTCATGGCATGAATGTGACCCTGTAGCAACTTCCACTAACAGTACTGCAGAGCCTACAGAAGGAATTGACGTGGAGTTCCTGCGTGCATCAGACAATATTGGACAGCTGCAGCTCACCTCCCCCCCCCCCCCCCCCCCCCCCCGCACAAACAATGTGGAACCAGGAAGATGTGTTGCACCCAGATCTTCCACACCAACAAAATCTAAGGAGGCTGAAGATGGCTAGTTTCGTGCAGCGCAACTACTTGCAGATACCCTCAAACAAAATGATAATGATAATGTGTGCAGTTTCATAAAATATCTAGCAACAGTTTGTGAAAGCAATTGAAAAGCATAGAGCAAGACCACTGTAGTACATCAATAAATTGTGTGTATGTTGCATGTGTGCACTCTATATAAATGAAATTTGTTTTCCATCTTGAAAATGAAAAAAATCCTTATTACTTCCCGAGAGAGCTGAATGTGTGTGCTTTCACACATGACTCTTGGCTGTGTTCAAAATGACTACTGTCAGGAATTGTAATTATGTACCTCTGTACTCCTCCCCCCCACCCCCCCGAACCGTGGGCCTTGCCGTTGGTGGGAAGGCTTGTTAGTCTTACTGTAGGTGGAACTGCAACAGTGGGGTATCTGTTGAGATGTCAGAAAAACGTGTGGTTCCTGAAGAAGGGCAGCTAGTTGCAGGGGCAAAAGTCTGGTCAATTGACTGAACTGGCCTTGTAACATCAAGCAAAATGGCCTTGTTGTGCTCGTACTGCAAACAGCTGAAAGCAAGGGGAAACTACAGCTGTAGGTTTTCCTGAGGGCATGTAGTTTTACTCTATGGTTAAATGATGATAGTGTCCTCTTGGGTAAAATATTACAGAGGTAAAATATTTTCTCATTTGGATCTCCATTCAGAAACTACTCAGGAGAACATCGTTATCAGGAGAAACAAAACTGGGGTTTACGGATCGGAGCATTCAGTGTCAGATCCCTTAATTGGGCAGGTAGGTTAGGAAATTTAAAAAGGGAAATGGATAGGTTAACATTAGATATAGTGAGAATTAATAAGTTCAGTTGCAGAGCAAACTGCACTTCTGGTTAGGCAAATACAGGGTTATAAATACGAAATCAGATAGGGGTAATGCAGGAATAGGTTTAATAATGAATGAAAATTAGGAATGCGGGTAAGCTACTATGAACAGCAGGGTGAACGTCTACCACAGTAGTACAAGTTTATATGCCAGCTAGCTCTGCAGATGATGAAGGGATTGAAGAAATGTATGATGAGAAAAAAGAAATTATTCAGATAGTTTAGGGAGACTAAAATTTAATAGTCGTTCGGGGCTGGAATTCGGCAGTAGGAAAAGGAAGAGAACGAAAGTAGTAGGTGAATATGGATGTTTAAGAATCGGCTGAAAGCAAGGGGAAACTACAGCCGTAATTTTTCCCGAGGGCATGCAGCATTACTATATGGTTAAATGATGATGGCGTCCTCTCGGGTAAAATATTCCGGAGGTAAAATAGTCCCCCATTCGGATCTCCGGGCGGGGACTACTCGAGAGGATATGTTCAGACATTAACGGTGAAGCAGGCTGGAGCATCATCACGCAGCACCCACATAATCCTTTGAACTATCACTGGCACTCCTTCCGGCAGAGGAGGCAAAGTCAACCACAAGAAATGCCGATAGTTCCGGCCTGTTAGGCATCATGGAAGGAAGACTGGTCCCCAAATACAGTCATCAATTATCCCAGCCCACACATTCTGGCTGAACTGACGTTGATGATTCACTGTAACCATACCATGGGGGTATTGCATACTGTCCCTGAGATGAGCAAGCTCTCGATTTGAATATGAAACCATTCTGTACAACGCTGTATCATGTCCACTATAATGTGATTCTGCAAGAGAAGTGAATCAGACACAACATTACCAATTACTAAGGCAGGAGAGGTCGCTAGGACATGATGTATGAGGAACAGTACCACCCTCTAGTAGGAAACCATGCATACTGTAACTGTGGCTGCATGATACAGTGTGTTTTAGACCACAGTCTCTGTAACAAAGTATGAATAAATGGTCTCTAGCATGGAAACCATGACTTCTGGACATAAGTTCATTAGAACTTTTTTGTCCCATATCCTCTCATGGATCAATCCATAGGGTTTGTACATGGTGGAAAAAATCAACCTGTAATTGCATCATGCTATAGAAGGTGGACTTGACTGTTAAGAGCTCTGGATTACTAAATATTTAAAATTTGTAGTTCATGTGAAGGGCCTGCCTAGTATCATGCTGTGCAAATCTGTTCTTTGTACTCATGATACCATATTTCGATCAACTGAACCTACCGATACCAGATAGCAGACTCATCGTGAGACATAATGATGCTATGGTATGTGATTTTTTGCCAACTAGCACTGCAGATAAAGAGATTTTAAGAACTTTATGATCAGATAAAAAAAATATTCAGACAGTTAGGGTGGAGAGGAAAATTTAATTGTGAGGGGGACTGGAATTCAGTAGCGGGAAGAGGAAGAAAAGAAAAAAACATAGAAAGTCAGTATGTGCTTGGGGAAAGGAACAAAAGAATAGAATTTTCCACAGAGCATAATTTAACCAATGCTAACACTTTGTTTAAGAATCATGAAATAAGGATGTATATGTGGAAGTCACCTGGAGATATCGGAAGATTTCAAATTGTTTATATAATGGTAATAGACAGATTTCAGACATTGAATCTAAGACATTTCCAAGTACGATGTGGACTCTAACCACAATTTATTGGTTATGAGCCATAGATTAAAACTGAATAAGTTGCCAAAATGTAGGGACTTGAAGGCATGAAACCCATTTAAGTTGAAAGAACCAGAGGCTGTTGAGAGTTTCAGAGGGAGGATTAGGTAATGGTTAACTAGAACAGGGGAAAGGAATACAGTAGAAGATGAATGAATAGCTTTGAGAAATGAAATAGTGAAGGCAGCAGAGGATCAAATAGGTAAAAAGACATGACATAGTAGAAATTCTTGGATAGCACAGGGGATACTGAACTTAATTGCTGAAAGGAAAAAGTATAAAAATGTAGTAAATAAAACAGGCAAGAGAGAATAGAAGTGTCTAACAACTGAGCGACAGGAAATGCAAAATGACTAGAGAACAAATGAAAGGATACAGAAGCATATGTAACAAGGTGAAAGATTGATACAGCCTAAAGGAAAATTAAAGAGATATTTGCCAAACAGAAAAGCAGCTGTATGAATATCAAGAGCTCATGTGGAAAATGAGCACTAAGCAGAGAAGGGAAAGCTGATAGTTGGAATGAGTGTATAGATAAGCTGTACAAGGGAAATTAACTAGAAAGCAATATTATAGAAAGAAAAGAGGACACAGATGAAGATGAGATAGGAGATATGATATCGTGAAAAGATTTTGAGGGATCACTGAAAGACCTAAGTTGAAACAAGACGCAAGAAGCAGACAAAATTTCTTCAGAACTACTGATATCCTCTTGAGAGCCAGCCATAGCAAAACTATTCCACCTGGTGTGCAAGATATACAAGACAGCTAAAATACTCTCACACTTCAAAAAGAATGTAACAATTCCAGTTCCAAAGAAACCAGGAACTGACAGGAGTGAATGTTACCAAAATATCAATTTAATAAGCCATAGTTGCAGAATAGTAATAAATTATTTACAGAAGAATTGACAAAAAAAACCTCATAGATGCTAACGTTAGGAAATGTCAATTTGGATTGGAGAAATATAGGAGCACGTGGGGCAGTACTGACTCTGTGACTTATCTTCGATGACATGCTAAGGAAAGGCAAAGCTATGTTTATAACTTCTGTAGATTTGCAGAAAGCATTTTCATTGTCAACTGGAATACACTCTTTGAAATTTGGAAGGTGGGAGGGGTAAAATACAGGGAGCAAAAGGCTATTTACAACCTGTACAGATACCAGACAGCACTTAATAAGAATAGAAGGGCATGGAAGGGAGGCTCTGGTTGAGAAAGGAGTGAGAAAGTGTTGTAGCCTCTCCTTGACGCTATTCAATCTGTATATTGAGGAAGCAGTAAAGGAAACAAAAGAAAAATTCGGAGTAGGTATTAAAATCCACGAGAAGAAATAAAAACTGTAAGGTTCGCCGATGACACTGTAATTCTGTCAGAGACAGCAAAGGACTTGGAAGAGCAGTTGAACAGAATGGACAGTGTCTTGAAAGGAGGGTATAAGATGAACATCAACAAAAGCAAAACGAGGATAATGGAATGTAGTCGAATTAAATCGGGTGATGCTGAGGGGATTAGATTAGGAAATGAGACACTTTAAGTAGTAAAGAAGTTTTGCTATTTGGGGAGCAAAATAACTGATGATGGTCGAAGTAGAGAGGATATAAAATGTAGACTGGCAATGGCAAGGAAAGCGTTTCTGAAGAAGAGAAATTTGTTAACATCGAGTATAGATTTAAGTGTCAGGAAGTCGTTTCTGAAAGTATTTGTATGGAGTGTAGCCATGTATGAAAGTGAAACATTGTTGAAAAAAAGTTTAGACAAGAAGAGAATAGAAGCTTTCGAAATGTGGTGCTACAGAAGAATGCTGAAGATTAGATGGGTAGATCATGTACCTAATGAGGAGGTGCTGAACAGAACCGGGGAAGGATAGATTTTTGTGACATAAATCGACTCAAAGAAGAGATCGTGGATGACAGGATACATTCTGTGACATCAAGGGATCACCCCTTTAGTACTGGAGGGACATGGGGGGATAAAAGCTATAGAGTGATACCAAGAGACGAATACAGTAAGCAGATTCAGAAGGATGTAGGTTGCAGTAGGTACTGGGAGATGAAGATGCTCACTCAGGATAGAGTAGCATGGAGAGCTGCAGCAAACCAATCTTCGGACTGAAGACTGCCACTACATGTTATTTTTTGGAATGTAGGGTGTGGTGGCATATTGATCTGTAGCACAGACTGACACTTAAGTTAGAGCGAAAGGTGACGATTTAGTCTTGAGTTGACAAAACAGTATTGAAGGTTTCAGTTAATACCTATCCTCATTGCAGTTGGAAATGGCAGCGCAAACCTACAGGAACAAAACAGCCAGTTTCAGAATTTCCAGTATCTGGTCTAAAAATAATTACATAATTAGCTGTAAATCAAAATAAAACTGAAAATTTAATCTTAACTTAATTCTAACACTGATTATATGTCTGTTACACTGCTGGGTGTACACTCAGATTCCAAACTGACACAGAACCATCACAGATACTTTAAATGTAATAAATTATAAAGATTTAAATACTATGAAAAAGTTAGATTGCTACTCACCATATTGCAGAAATGTCGAGGTGCAGATAGGAACAACAAAAAGTCTGTTTTCCATTGTGCTTGTCTGCAACTCAACACCTCTGCTATATGGTGAGTTGCAATCTATCCTTTTCATAATAGTGCCAGAATTCTATTCTGGATTTTACAATGTTTAAAGATTTATATACTTGTTACACAAACTTAAAAGTATGTATGAGTGAAAACATGCTGCTTCAGTCCTATTACGAGTGCTTTACTGGCACATTATATACTACATACTGTTTTGGGGGAGCTCCTCTGGTCCCAAACGGGTTCTCATATGGCATAGAAAGTCACTCATCTGTAAATCAGGTGTTTTCAAACATAATGCATCTTGTAGGTCACTTTTCAAAAAATCGAGGATCTCAAGAATCCCATCATTTATACTCAGCTGCCTGCTCAACACAAAAGAAAACCGAGAAATAAGTGAATGCAAAGAGAAATGAAGATATGGTGGAATGGCTACAGGAAATATGCTACAAAATAGGAAAGAAAAATGTTTTCAAAAGGACTGGTTCAGCTAATAGAAAAGTCGATAAAAAAAGCAAAGGTGTCAGTTATTAAGAGTAAGAAAGAAATTCCACTGTTAGAAGGAGAGGAAAAAGTTTCTTTGTTGTGGCTTTAGGGTCCAAAATAGCTGAGCTCATAAGCACCCATGTCATACCTTAAATAGGTCAATTACCAAATGAATTTGAAACATAATATTCGCAGCGTGAGAGTCAAAAAGCAAACAGGGGTTACAGAAAGATCTGCAAGACCAATTCAAATGCTTTTTTTCTCCTTGTTGATTATTTAGAAAGACAGCATTTCACAACACTCGGAATGCATCTAAATAAATGGGGCAAATCACAAATTTGCCAAAAAATCAAGGCCTTAGTGAAAAGTGTTTTTTATGACAGTCAGAAATGTGACAAAATTTCACTGCCAACTGTAAAGGAGATGTGCAAAATATCTTTCCTACAAATAAATCCTGCTACAGCAGTACTAGAACAAAAACAATCGATTGTAGTGCAAAGTGTTGAGAAAGAAGTTATAACAGTGGTAGCAGGTAAAACAACACAGTCAGGACCAGAGAACAAATAAACAGCAAGAGTGACAACATATTCAGCTACAGAAACAACTACATCATCAGATACAACAGTAAAAATATCCACAAGGACACAACCTGCAAGAGCAAGACAACCACTATCAAGAAGTGAGGATTTTTACTGTCCACAGATGAAGACAGCACCTCCATAGCTCATCACAGAAGTGTTTGTCAGATTAAAATGAAGGGAAGGCAGTGACAAATAGAGGTAAGTGATGAATCAGATATGCCAGGCAGAAACCCCAAGTTTATGATAGTCCATCAAAATGAGCAGTCATTGCGAAACAAAATTAATGAGCTATAAGTATTACTGTCAGATCAATTAAAAGAAGGATCTGTAATGTGTTTTAGTGAACATTGGCTAATTGATGAGATGTTAGCAATCACATGTATAAATGGTTATGTTATGACATCTCATTTCTGTAGAAAAAAATCTACACATGGAGGAACACGTATATTTGTGAAAGACAGTATCAGCTATTGCTGCCTAAAATCTCTCGAAAAGCTAGGAAAAGAAGGAGATTTTGAAATTTCTGCTGTAGAACTAACCTCAATAAAAATAATCATCATTTGCCTGTACAGAAGTCCAAACTCAAACATAAAAATATTCTTTCACCAACTTGAAGGTAGTCTTGACAGTATCAGGGACCTAAACAAAACAGTTATAATATGTGGAGACTTTAACATTGACTTTAACAAAGTTTCAAAAGATACACATGATCTTATGGCTATTTGTGCAACATACAACCTGCTCCCAATTATAAATTCCCCTACTAGAATTACAAGTGTATCCAGCACCACTAATGATACGATATTGATTGAGGAGGATTACCAGGTTGGTTGCACCAGTAATCACACCCATTTAGCAATAGTTCATTTATTAACCTTAACACATACAATGATCACAAAGAACTGAACTGAACACGGCGGAACAGCCAATCGATGTTGGTGTCGATTTCATCGGTGCCACATAGCGCGGCGACAGGTCGGCCGGCGGTTCACGGGTGGAACGGAACGACGACGACGACGATGTCTCTGGTGGGCGTGGCGAACACACGAAGCACGTCCAGGGTGACAGGTGGGAGGGGAACACATTTCCCAAGGTATCAGGGAATAGCGGAAGTTGTGTCACGAGCACTGGATGAAGAGAAACACACGATGAACAGTGTATAATCATGCAGTATTATTGAGATGTCACGGATTATGTCCAGGGGGACAGGAACAAACACCTCAAGCGAGGGCACGTTCAAGACGGGGTGGCACGAGAAACCTCGACAGGGCGAGGCAGGCGACGGTGGAGAGGTCGAAGGGACAGGCGAGGGCCTGGCGGCGAGAGTGTGATCGTAGGTAAGCTGGAAGTGGGGAACATGTGGTGACTCGATGGAGTGCGTGAGGCCGGAGTAGAGGGCGAGGTTGGAGGAGAGCTCGACAATTGGAACTGGAAGTCACTCGATCCAGTGTGTCAGTCCGACGTGGAGGGAGTGTCGTGAGCAACGACAGTGAGTGGCGTGGTCGTGGCCTGAAGGGGGGTAGAAGAAGGCTCGACATGAGCAGGCTTAAGTCTGTTGAGAGAGACTGTAACAGCTGAATCTTTCATCTGGATGTCATAGGTGTTGGCCGAGTGCCGGAGAACTCGGTACTGGCCGGTATACAGGGGCTGGAGGGGAGCACGGACAGTGTCATCTCGGAGCATGACGTACTCGCAATTGTTCAGAGATTTTGGAACGTGAACTTTAGGGCGGGAATGGCTGGCAGGTGAAGGGATACGGAGGTTGATGAAGTGGCATCTGACACGGTGCACGAAGGAAGGTAAGTCAGACTGAGGGAGAGAAGTGGAAGGGCTCACAAGTTCGCCAGGGAGAACAATGTTCTAGCTGTATACAAACTCAGCTATTGTGCCTTTGAGGTCTTCATTATAAATAGCACGAATGCCGAGTAGCACAAGAGGAAGGGCCTCAGTCTATAGAGAGTCGTGCCATCGAAGAGCTGCCTTGAAAGTGCGGTGCCAGCACTCGACTAGCCCGTTACTTTGTGGGTGATGTGCTGTGGTACGGATGCACCGGATGCCGCAATTGTTACAAATCCTGTTGAACAGGGCTGACTCAAATTGCCTGCCCCGGTCAGTCGTGATGATAGCTGGACATCCAAAATGCGATACCCGTGACTCGACGGTCGATAGATGAGAGAACGTAATGAAAGCCGTTAGAGGGGGAGAGAGGGCCGACAATGTCAGTATGAATATGCTGGAAACGCCCAGGAGGGATCAAAAAGACGCCGAGGGGGGGTGAAGTGTGTTTGTGTACTTTGCAGCGTGGGCATGCGATGCAGGAGTGTGCCCATTGCTGGCAGTCCTTATTGACATTTCTCCACACAAAGTGCTCCGCTACGAGGCAGGTGGATGCACGAACACCGGGGTGGACTAAATTACGCAATGTGTCGAAGATAGCTCGATGGAGTGTGGTTGGGATGAGGGGGCATAATGTGCCTGTACTGTCATCGCACTAGCTCTCACCAGAAATGCCAGTGAAGATGGTGCAGACGAAGTGTAGTGAAGAAGTAGAGTCTGAAATCAGGTTTTGTGTTTCCTTGTTGGCGGGTTGGAGGTTAGGCAGTTCAGAGAGTTTTAACAGCGAATGGATGGCGTCGACTCATAAAAGGAAATCAGCAACTATATTGTCAGCAGCCTTTATGTGTCTGACATCGGTGGTGAACTGAGATATGAAGGCCATGTATCTGAAGCGGCAAGGAGGCAGGTCAGCTGGCAGGTTTGTAATGGCCGCAGTCAGGGGTTTGTCGTCCATTGAAATATAGAAAGGGCATCCCTCAATGTCAGTCTTAAAATGCTTGATCACTTCATAGACAGTGAGCAACTCCCTGTCAAACGCGGAATATTTCTGTTGTGCGCTGGTGAGCTTGCGTGAGAAGAACTGCAGAGGCGAAGTCTGGCCATCGATTGTCTGGCTAAGGACAGTGCCGATGGCAGTATCGCTTGCGTCTGTGGTGATGAAAAGCTGCGCATTGGGATGAGGATGCGCGATGGTGCAGGCCTCGGCAAGAAGACTTTTGAGGGTGGTGAAAGAGTCAGCCAAAGCAGGGGATATGGAACGGGCTGAGATCCAGAAGTGTGGGTGCCTGCCAAGGTGTCCGTCAGTGGAGCCTGAATCTCCGCAGCCCGAGGTAGATGTCTGCGATAATAATTAACCGTCCCCAGAAAGCTCCGGAGCTCTTTGAATGACGCAGGTCTGGGTAGGTTTAGTATTGTTTGTACTTTCTCAGGGGGTGGTGAAATGGCAGCGGCAGAGACCCGAAAACCAAGGAAAGTGACAGCAGGTTGATGTAGCTGCAATTTGTCCTGGTTGGTTTCGATGCCTGCTGCCACAAAAGTGTTCATAACAGTTTGCACATATCGAACGTTGTCCTCGATGGAGGAGCCGAACACAAAAATGTCATCAAGATAAGCAAAGCAGAATTTTACGTCGAATAGCACTTCGTTGATTAAGCGTTGCCAGGTCTGGGTTGCGTTTTTCAGACTGAAGGGCATGAATCGAAACTGAAATAATCAGATTGGGGTGATGACTGCTGTCTTCAGGTGCCATGGGGATCTGGTGGTAGGCCCATTTGCAATCAATGACAGAGGATGTGGTCGCACCTGCGAGGGAACTGGTAAAGTCGGCAATGTTGGGTATGGGGTAGGTGTCCATAATTGTTTGTCTGTTTAGTCGACAGTAGTCTCCGCACATGCACCAGGACCCGTCTCTTGGGTGTCATATGAATGGGCATAGACCAGCTACTGGCAGAGGGTTTAATGACGCCAGAGCTTAGAAGTTCAGAAATCTGCTTTTTAAGGTCAGTGAGGTTCTCGGGACAAAGTCGACGTGGTTTACTGGAGATTGAGGGACCTGGCGTGAAGCGAAGTTTGTGAACCGTGCCATTGGTGACAATGGAAATGTTGCCGGAGGCGCGGGAGGTGGTTTGTTTACAATGTGTGGTGGGCGGGATGGGTGAGGCATAGTCACGGTGTTCGGAGCCGCTTGGCAGATTCGACAGGAGCCGAGGCGGCAAAGTCAAGATGGCCGCTGGCCCGAAGCACTGGCACCAAGGTGAGGCGAGCTCAGTAGAGCTCGTGAGCCATTAGTGAGTCCACTGTCCAAGAGCGCGGCGTGTGGCAGCACGGTCGTGGGTGAAACGCTAGGCGCGAGTGCACTGTTTGTGTTGTCCGTGGCGGTCACACGGTGGCCCTCAAGAGCAGAAGTTGCATAGTTTGAGGTGCTGTCCGCAAGGGGAGGGCTAGGAGCTGTCAGTTCAGAAACACGTGACGCTTGTCGCACATGCGCACTCGTGTCCGGCCGAGTGTCAAATGCTGCCGTGTTAGGGGGGTGTGGCTCTGTGGAACTGTCAATACACATTATGGCAGACTTGATAGCACAGTTGGGAGGGGTAGCGGGAGGTAAGTACACGGAGGCTCGATTGCTGGAACTACAAGCAGATTCGGCGCACTTACTGACCTTGCTGTAGTGTCTGTAATTCCTTTGCTGCGTACGAGAGCTGGAGCCGAGTTTGAGTTGAGCACGAACAGGTGCATCCAGGGAGCGAGGGCTCGAAGGAGCACAGGGAAACTGAGTGTTTGTTGGGTGATGAAACATGATATTGTGCACTATGTCTGGGAAAAATTTGTGGTGGCGCAAGAAATCAATGCCTATGATAGGTTCATCAATATCACAGATTAGGAAAGTCCACTCGAGCTTGCAGTTCGGGGAGAGCATAACAGAGTGGGATGCCGAACCAAGGCACTGCAGTTTAGTGGAGTTGACAGCTTGCAGTGAGGTGTGGTGGGAACGAATGTTCTCGGATTCTAAGGATGTGGGCAGTAGGGACACAGCAGCACCTGTGTCAAGGAGGAACAGTTGTCCCGAAGACATGTCTCTGACAGATACGCGTCCACAAATGTTAGGTCGTTCACAAATTGAGTGAAGCACTGGGAGGTGCCTGTCTTGTGTGGAGGAGGTGGCACCCGAACCTACCTGCGACCGGTGTTTGGGAAACAGCAAGGTGGTCTGCAGTTCCTTGCTGCATCACCAAAACGTGTGTGGAAGTAGCAATAGGGGTAATGTGGATGTGCATCCTGCAGAGAGCCCGTAGCCGAGGGGGAAGGACGAGGGTCCGTGCCTGCCGAGGAGTTGACTACAGGAGGGGGCGAGGCCATCGGCAGTGCTGGCGAGTGGTTACCGGTGTCCAAATTAATGCGGCATCCGTGGCGTGCAGGGGGAGGTCGAAGCCATTGGCGGGAGGCGGGTTCAATTTGCCGGGTGCGAAGCTTCCACTGTAGTGCAGAATGAGCCCGGTCAGTGGCGCGGATAAGTACGTCAGTTGCTCGATCTTCAAGGCAAGAGATGGCAGTTTGGACAGAAAGAGGAAGTTACTTGATCCAGATTGGCAAGAGCGTGTTATCGGGCATGGCCTGATTGTTAACGAGGAGTCAGAGTCGGCGCCACAGCTGTGATGGAGTCGAGTCGCCGAGTTGTTCCTCATAGATGAGCTGCTGGACCTTCTCAGTCGACGTCCGTGTAACACGTCCCAGTATCGCCCTCTTGACAGAAGTGTATACATCTACCTGAGGTGGTGTGGTGACTAAATCACGAATCAAGTCAGCACGGTCGTGGAGACTGTTCACGAGACAAATATACCACGAGTGGCCATCAAGCGAATAATATTGAAAGATCTGCTCGACTAAGGCGAATCAGAAATTGGGGTTCTCGATGGAGAACGCAGGCAGTTTCGGTAGTTTTGTGAGTGGTGGCGGCCTGGAAGGAGCCTGGAGGTGAAGTGTGGAAGCAGATGTGAAGTCCAAAGTGTGGGCGGCAGGAGCATTCTCGAGCCTTCGTGGCGCGGCCACGGAGCTCGATGGAGCTGCAAACTGGCCCTGCGGTAGACTGAAGGTGGCACATTGCGGTGGAGGACGATGTGTCACGTCGCGGATGGCCGACGCAGGAGAGGTACCCGGCTGTGCTGGAAACGGTTGTGGAAGCTCGACTGGAGCCGGTGCGACAGGTGAGAAATAATTCGTGAACTGTTGGCGCATGTTCACACACTGATAGCTCGACAAGAGAGCTGAGCCGTAATCACCTGTGTGGCAGGGGGGCGGGGGAGGTGTGGGCTCAACCGAAGCACTGTGTGTATAGTGATGCCGAACATGGAGTGAGTGGTTCGTAGTCACTCCACTCGAAATCACATTCGGATAAGGTGAGTGCCGTGGCACAGAGCATTGGGGCGTAGTAGTAGAACGTAGGTTGTCATTAGGCGCACTAGACCACTTGTTGTTTGTGTTGCAGGCTGATGTGCCGAAGTCGTAAGACACACATTGATGTGGGACAGAAGTAGCAGCAAGCGTGGTTGGAAGCTGAGGTGAAAGGCCCGTGAGCCTGGCAGAGCCGACCATGTGGCTGTAGCTAACGTGGGGTTGTATGGAGAAGGGCATCGAGAATCGTTGCTCCGGCAGTGGAAAGTTGTCCAATGAAACATTAATGGAGTTTGATGTTGGTACCGCACTCCATCGAGAGCCGTAAGTCGTGGTGGCACGAATGGTGGAGGTAGGCACATGAGGTGGCAGGAACGTAGGCATTCGGTAACCAGAGTCGTGTGTGTTCCTAACCTCACTTGTTGTTACAGGCTCGAAAATATCGAGCGACACCAGAGGAGTTGTCGAAGGAGAAACACCGTGTTGCAATCCTGGCGGGTGTACATCGCCAGCAACATGGTGCACATTTGTCACAAAATCGGGCTTTTGGCGTGGAGCCGAAGTCATTGTTTGAATGCTGTATCAACGTAATACAAGCAAAAATAACCGGCGCAGAGGCTGCGGACACAGTAAAATGGTGAAAACTGAAGATGTTACAACTCGGGGTCACCAGTGAGTTGGATGTTTGGGTCAGTTACACCAAACAACACCTTTTTAACAGCAGTTCATTTATTTACCTCTTTACACAAGCAAGGCTTATAAAGAACTGGCCATGGCGGAAGAGAGCAAAGATAATTTTAGCTTATCGTCCAAGGATGATGCTTGGAGTCTAGAGACAAACGTATATCGATGCTGGTGTCAACAACCTCATCGGCACCACAGGTTAACATGAAGTAGGAAACATGATACTGCAAGAACATCAGAGAACATTGAAAGACCTCAGTCGAACCAAGTCCCCTGGAGTAGATGACATTCCCTCAGAATTATTGGCAGCTTAGGGATAAGCAATGTGAGAAATCAAGCTGAGGCTCTTCCATCTTTCAGGACTTTAGCTCCCGAGAATGTCTACATTTTCTTTCTTCCTTTGTTTATTTCTGAAAGTTTGTGTATTTTCTAAATAATGTGTTAAAGGAAAGGAGAAATACCACCAGTGCTCACTTCCCTGTTCTAAAGATTATGACTCTAAATGTGCAGTGCCTCAAGAACAAATATTGTGAACTTGAAATAGCAGTAAGTAACACCCAACCTGATGTCTTGTGTATTACTGAACATTGGTGTAAGGACCAAGAAAGTAATAGTATTCATATTAATCCATTTAAACTAGCAAATAATTATAGTAGGAAAATTGCAAAAGGTGGAGTCAGTATTTACCTTAGACAAGAGTTAGAATTTAAAAAGAGATGTGAAGCAGAGAACTTAAGTATTGAAAAGTTTTTTGAAGCAGGTGCTGTCCAGCTATATGGCCTGATGAAAAAAGTCATAGTCATAACAGTGTATAGGTCACCATGTGGAAACATAGAAGTCTTTTTTGATAAATTAGAATTGTTGCTAAATACTATTTACAAAAACGAAACTGTGATTATTCTTTGTGGTGATTTCAATATTAATCTTCTAGTGGAAAGTCAACAAAAACGGCAATTTTTGGACATATTAAAGAGTTTCAACATGTCACCACACATAAACAATTCAACTAGAATAACAAACACCTCCAATAGCCTCATAGATAACATTTTCTCAAATATGTCAGAAACTGACATAGAGGTAACAAACATAGATTTAGGATTGTCTGACCACAATGCTCTCACCATTGAAATCCCTTTAAGGTCAAAGGAAGATAAAGGTGTAAATAATATTTACAAAAGAAACTTCTCTGTGGACAGCTGTCATCAGTTCATAATTATCTTAGAAATTGAAAATTGGTTAGATGTTATGAAACAGTCAAGTACAGATGAGGCATATAGTATATTTGCATCGATTTATATGATGAACTTTGAGATGTGTTTTCCAAAGAAACTGACCAGAGTCAGGTCTACTGGATACATAAAGTCAAGTTCTTGGATGACTCTTGGAATTAAGAAATCATGTGAAAACATGAAAAAACTGAATTCAGAGTTGAGGAAGTGTACAAATATTGATTTTATAGAATATGTAGAGAGGTATAGGAAAATATACCGCAGAGTAATTGCAAATGCAAAGTTATTAAGTAATAATATGGAAATAAAACAGTCCAGAAATAAAACTAAAATAGCATGGGAAATTGTGAGAAAAGAAACCGGGGTACCTACCAAAGACAAGGAAATTATTCTAAAAGATGAGGAGAATAAAATGGTAGATAAATATGCCATGCCTAATTATATAAATAATTACTTTTTAAATTTACCCCAGACATTAAGCAGGAATCTTGGGGAGCAGATTAAGATGGAAGCACCAAGGCAGCCAGCAGTGTGACGGCAGTTCCAACAAACGAAAAGGAAGTTTTAAAAGTGATTAAAAGTCTGAAGTCCAAGATGTCAGCTGGAGTAGATGAGGTGCCAATAATATTAGTAAAGAAAACAGCTAATCAGATAGCAAAACCAGTGGTGCACATAGCAAACTTGTCAATGGCTGAGGGCATGTTTCCACAAAAACTGAAAATTTCCAAAGTCATTCCCCTGTTGAAAAAGGGTGATAAACTTAAAATAGAAAACTACAGACCTGTCTCACTCCTCCCAACTTTCTCTAAATATAGAGTCACACATTATCTTAATATGCACAATCTGATAAACAGTAATCAGCATGGATTTCAAGCTGGGAGAAGTACCGAAACAGCTGTACTAGAATACACAAAAGAAATAATCACTAAATTGGAAGAGGGAAATAGTGTAGTTGGGATAAATCTAGATTTGTCAAAAGCCTTTGACACCGTTGACCACAGCATAATTTTGAAAAAGCTTGAAGCTATAGGTATCAGAGGACCGGTAAAAAAGTGGTTTGAGTCTTATCTGGAAAAGAGGATGCAGGTGGTTGAAATTACAGCACCAAATATTAATCCAAAAATTAAACTAAGATCAGATCCAAGGGAGGTCACAGTAGGAGTACCCCAAGGAAGTGTATTAGGCCCCTTGCTGTTCCTCATTTACATGAATGATATTCAGGTGTCAGAGAGAAAAGCTAGAATCATGTTATTTGCTGATGATACTAGTTTAATAGTTAGTGATATGAAGCAGTCATTGCACAGTACTGTGGACCATGTCCTACAAGATATACAAAAATGGTTTAGTGCTAACAAGCTAACACTGAATGCAAAAAAAACTAATTATGTGCAATATGGAAAAATAAGTGAACAGGACGACCTAAATCCCACCATGGAGGGCAAACAACTTGAAAGAGTACAGTGTGCAAAATTCCTGGGTATGCACATTGACGAGAAGATTAATTGGAAGAACCATGTGGTGAACTTAGCACTAAAACTAAATTCAGCATGTTTTGTGCTTAGAATAATTTCAAGAGTTTGTAGTAATGACTGTACCAGATTAGTATATTTTGGGTATTTTCAGTCCATTGCATCCTATGGGATAGTATTCTGGGGAAAAACAAATTGTCGTCTAAATGAGATTTTCAAATTGCAAAAATGTGCTATTCGGATAATGACCCACAGCCCACCTCAAACACATTGTAGACCCCTTTTCAAAGCATTGAAAATTTTAACAATTCCATCATTATACATTCTGAAATGTCTGTTGGTGATCAAAAGAAATCAGGGCAAAATGAAAACCAATACAGACTTCCATAATTACGACACACGGCAATGTAAAGATCTCCACATACAAGCTGTAACAAAGACCCGAAGCCAGAAACATGTATGTAATCAAGGCATCAAACTTTTTAATGTTCTACCAAAACATATCAAAGAGCTGGAAAATGAGGATAAATTTAAAACTGTTCTAAAGAACCACATGCTTGACAAATGCTATTACAGCATAAGTGAATATCTCTGCGTAACTGTATAAAATATATGTTTAAGTTAATGTGACAAATGAAATCACATCAGTGCATAATAAATTATGTTATAAAAACACTTATTAGTTGTATATTGTATTAAACATAAGATAGATTAATATGAATTCAGCACAGATACAAATTTTGTAAAGATATTACATAGTTGTTAAAATGTACCCTGACAAATCCTATATCACAAATGTGATAATTAGGATGATAATAAATAAATAAATACAAGAAGAACGCGTCCAAATACTCTGAAATTTGAAACCGTTTTCCCACTTAGATTCACTGTTCAAGATAATATTTTTGATGTGCTTATTCTAATTCTGATGTCAATTTAGTTAAGACATCAGTTACTTAAAAGTTAAACCTAGATGAAAATCTAGTGCATGACATAATAAGGAAACAAACCAATATGCATTTCGGGGGAGAGAATATTAGCTATTAAGACTAACAGTTCAACTTCTAAATAACATTTTCCAAATTATGTTAGACTCATTAATTTACATGATAATAATCAATCTCAGAAATAGCTCCATGTTCTCTTGCAGATATTTCCTCTGGTCTTAAATTCTAGCCTTTGTCATTATACTTCTTTAGACCTGAATTTTGTGCATTAGATGACACTTCATTAATTGATTGAGCATTAAGATATTTCCACAACTGACACTAATATTCAATGTGGCACTTGTAATATTAGATAATACATTCTCAAGGACGTGCATAACATGTTTCAATTAACTTTCCTTTTTTGTTTCGACTGTGTAATAAATCTTGTTTTCTTTGATTTTTCGCACATCAATTGAAATCATCGTCCAATGTAAATTACGGCCCGACATTTTCCTGATAATGTATATTTATTTTTCGTATCGATCCTTTTCACAACATCTACCCTGAACCACGAAAATTAGTGACCACAAATGTAAACTTAAATGAATCAAAAACCACTTTACAGTGAAGATATTATTATTGCAATTTTGTTATATATAGACATAATTGGAGATCTTGGTTATTATATAAAATATATTGTTGACGATGTACAACAAACTGCCACAAATTGGTATCAGGTTACTTTATTCAAAAAGTACTGTGATCAGTCTAGAATTTTTTAGTTCACCAGACCTTTTTTTTATGTTTTTTCAAGCTTCCATTCCACATCTGTATTGATGAAAGCATGAATAAGTGGCTCATGATGAACTGTTCAAAATTTTAAGTGGGTTAAAGTAACCTTAACCCAGTTTGTGGCAGGTTGCTGTACACCATCAACAATTTATATAAATTTATTATGCTTCAGTTTTTCACATATACAAAAATTCTGTTTTTGTTTACAATTGTTCTAATTTTATTTTTGAGAATAAAGTCGATATTTTACAAAGACTGAAAATTTCTAATTTTCGGGTTGTCAAAGAATGCAATGTTTGTTATTAACTATTAGCTGCATCAATTTTCATATATATAATTATTTCGAGAAAACACTATGCAAGCTAAATCTGAAAAACATTTTCAACTGGTACACTTTTCTTGTACATTCCATCAAATACTATGGAGTACTGTGTGTGTGTGTGTGTGTGTGTGTGTGTGTGTGTGTGTGTGTGTGTGTGTGTGTGCAACCGTTGGTTGCGAAAGCTAGAATTTTGTGTGTATGTTTGTATGTCTATCGACCTGCCAGCACTTTCATTTGGTAAGTCACATCATCTTTGTTTTTGGATATATTTTTCCTACGTGGAATGTTTCCCTCTATTATATTTCCGTCAAATACTTGGTAAGATTTCAGCTTTGTGACAACAGACTGACGTGCTATCGAGTGGGCGACAGTGACTACAGGTTCGGATGAGCAGCTGCCAGAGTGTTACTTTCAAACTTCAGAAAATGGGCGTTACAACACACGCACAAATGCAATGACATACGCAGCTCATGCTTGTATGTTGGCTCTGCTCAAATACTTCTTGTCTCAATCCTGCTGGGGATTTCCTGTGTCCTGGAGCCTAATGTGACCATGTGACCACGTGCAGCACTGCATCACGTTGTTCAGAGGGGACATATGGAGTTAATGAGCTTGAGGAAATTGTTTTATCAAATCCTATCCAGATGAGGAATACAAAATAAGGGAGCAGTTCTTTGAATAAAGTACTAGAGAGAGTTAAACAATGCCCTTCCAGGAAATTCACATGTTACACTGTATGGATTCATTTTGGAGGCACTAATGCTCAATTTCTTAAATTTAAACCAGTGTTCGCCTAATTAGCCACTTAAGCAGTATTGTTACAAACACCACAAGAATGTGAAGCAAGACAGTGACAACGGAAGAATTTTGCTTAAATGTTAGACCAACAAAGTTAGATCTACTTCCATCACACACGATGTGCCCATTTCATGTTAACCTTTACCTACTGTGATATTTCTTCGTTTTGAATGTTTGCTTACGGACTATTCCCTAATAATGTGAATTTGCATCTTCCAAGCCATTCATTTATTTCTTCCAGCAATGCCACATAATTCTGTTATAGTACTAAACTGATAAAAGCCAAATTACAGTCCATCAGAATTAGAACTACATGTACAAATAGTGGCACCCTGTAACTTTACTAGCCTCTAGAATAAATTGAAAATACAACTATCTGTACTAAAATGGAGCATGCAACCCTTAAACATTGTTGCATAGTGCTATCCTGACTCAACACACACTGAAGGCTCACACTGTAATAATGCAACAAGATTTTTTCCCCATGTTCTCATTACTTTTCTGATATGAAGTTCAATTTAAACACATACAAATGCACCTGAACTGATAACTGGACATCAGTGAAAAAATCGGAATGTCAACAATGCATCTTCAAATTGTCATACTTTAGATATGCCAGAAAAATGCACAAGCACACATGGCAGTGGAATTGGGCAGTGAACAAACTGTAACATAGATGTAGTTCTAGTGTACTCCGTAACACCTGTTTCTTAGATATTTCTTCACTACGAGATGCACAACAGTCACTGCTACTCTTCTGTGATGTTTTAATCTAAACAGATGCAACAAGAACTGCTGTGAAGTTTATGACAAACAGTACCCAGCATGGTACCATATGATATGGTTTCTTCCTGGTCCCTCCACAAATAGACTAAGGGAAGACTGGCTGTTTACATGACTGTGTGCCGCAGTTATTTTCCTCACTGTCCCCATTGTAAAGATATGGAGGGGCCTGAAGAATCTCTCTATGTTCTCACTTTGGGACTGCTGAATGAAATACTGTTTCATATTTTTCTACAACTGAGGTCTCTAGATGTTAATACCTCTGGAAATTAATGTCAAAAATTACTTATATTATCTTTTCAAGTCTATGTGTGTTTTACAGAACAAACTCATTGCAAGCTACTGTAAAGCAGAAATACTCTGCAGACTCAAGCCTGTAATAGTGCTGGGTACTATGTCACAAAGAAACTGTTTAAATGGGCTGCTTTCTACTGGATCAGCAGTGAAAACCAAAAAATCCAAATTTAGCATTAGGGCACAAAACAATCCCTCTTCCATAAACACACACAAAAATTCAATTTTGTGCTTTCTTCCAAAAGCCGAAAAAGTTCAGACCTTTAAATATTCACAGAAAACTATTGAGAACCTGCAGATGTCGCTTGCGTAGCAAAACACTGGTTCACAGATGAAGTTGACTGCTTTTCTGTTTCAGACTGCCACTCTTAATTATATTTGCAGAACTAACAAAAAGGGACACAGGATGGCTAATCATAACAATGAAGGGGTACAGCTCAAAGTAAACTAATATTTTGCTATGTGATGACTTTCACATACAATTATTATTATTATTTCTTTAATTTCTCAGATGTTAAGTCTGGTTAAAAATGGAAAGTGACGCGGACCTTGATCAAGCGTCACTTCCTTTTAACTGTACAGTGTATGTTATATTGCATTTAGGAACTTTCGGGTAATTGAACATGTATCAATAATTACAGATTTCTGCAGTTGTATATATAAGTTTGGTGTATTGCATTGATGTACTGGTGGATATTGTGTGGTATGACTCCTGTAGTTGATAGTATAATTGGTATAATGTCAACTTTATCCTGATGCCACATGTCCTTGACTTCCTCAGCCAGTTGGATGTATTTTTCAATTTTTTCTCCTGTTTTCTTCTGTATATTTGTTGTATTGGGTATGGATATTTCGATTAGTTGTGTTAATTTCTTCTTTTTATTGGTGAGTATGATGTCAGGTTTGTTATGTGGTGTTGTTTTATCTGTTATAATGGTTCCGTTCCAGTATAATGTGTATTCATCATTCTGCAGTACACTTTGTGGTGCATACTTGTATGTGGGAACGTGTTGTTTTATAAGTTTATGTTGTAAGGCAAGCTGTTGATGTATTATTTTTGCTACATTGTCATGTCTTCTGGGGTATTCTGTATTTGCTAGTATTGTACATCTGCTTGTGATGTGATCTACTGTTTCTATTTGTTGTTTGCAAAGTCTGCATTTATCTGTTGTGGTATTGGGATCTTTAATAATATGCTTGCTGTAATATCTGGTGTTTATTGTTTGATGCTGTATTGCAATCATGAATCCTTCCGTCTCACTGTATATATTGCCTTTTCTTAGCCATGTGTTGGATGCGTCTTGATCGATGTGTGGCTGTGTTAGATGATACGGGTGCTTGCCATGTAGTGTTTTCTTTTTCCAATTTATTTTCCTCGTGTCTGTTGATGTTATGTGATCTAAAGGGTTGTAGAAGTGGTTATGAAGTTGCAGTGGTGTAGCCAAAGTATTTATATGAGTGATTGCTTTGTGTATTTTGCTAGTTTCTGCTCGTTCTATAAAGAATTTTCTTAAATTGTCTACCTGTCCATAATGTAGGTTTTTTATGTCGATAAATCCCTTTCCTCCTTCCTTTCTGCTTAATGTGAATCTTTCTGTTGCTGAATGTATGTGATGTATTCTATATTTGTGGCATTGTGATCGTGTAAGTGTATTGAGTGCTTCTAGGTCTGTGTTACTCCATTTCACTACTCCGAATGAGTAGGTCAATATTGGTATAGCATAAATATTTATAGCTTTTGTCTTGTTTCTTGCTGTCAATTCTGTTTTCAGTATTTTTGTTAGTCTTTGTCTATATTTTTCTTTTAGTTCTTCTTTAATATTTGTATTATCTATTCCTATTTTTTGTCTGTATCCTAGATATTTATAGGCATCTGTTTTTTCCATTGCTTCTATGCAGTCGCTGTGGTTATCCAGTATATAATCTTCTTGTTTAGTGTGTTTTCCCTTGACTATGCTATTTTTCTTACAAATATGTCTGCCTGTGTCTGTATGTGTGGATGGATATGTGTGTGTGTGCGAGTGTATACCTGTCCTTTTTTCCCCCTAAGGTAAGTCTTTCCGCTACCGGGATTGGAATGACTCCTTACCCTCACCCTTAAAACCCACTTCCTTCCGTCTTTCCCTCTCCTTCCCTCTTTCCTGATGAGGCAACAGTCTGTTGCGAAAGCTTGAATTTTGTGTGTATGTTTGTGTTTGTTTGTGTGTCTATCGACCTGCCAGCACTTTCGTTCGGTAAGTCACCTCATCTTTGTTTTTATATATAATTTTTCCCACGTGGAATGTTTCCCTCTATTATATTGTTAAATAATTTAGTTAGATGTGAATGTGTTGAGGTGAACTTCTTTAGCCAGAAATTTGCTATGTTATCTTTTCCAGGGGCTTTCCAATTGTGAGTAGAATTAATTGCTTGGGTGACTTCATGTTGCAAAATTATCACTTCAGGCATTTGTGGTATCATCTTGTATGTGTCTGTTTCTGCTTGTATCCACCGTGCATGCCTGTTATGTTGTACCGGGTTTGACCACATGTTGCTCCAGAAGTGTTCCATGTCTGTTATGTTTGGTGGATTGTCTATTTTAATGTGTGTGTTATCTATTGTCTGGTAAAATTTCTTTTGGTTTGTGTTGAATGTTTGGTTTTGTTTCCTTCTATTTTCACTTATTTTGTATCTTCTAAGTCGTTTGGCCAATGCTTGTAATTTCTCTTTCTTTTCATCTAATTACTCTATCGCTTCTTGTTGTGAGATTTTACCTAACCTTTTTCGTTTTCTTCTGATATTTCATTTCTTATAAATTGTGTTAGCTGTCCGATGTCCTTTCTCAGTTTTTCTATTCTGATCTGTAGCCTGTGTTGCCAGGCTGGTTTTGTGGGTTTCTTCTGTGTGTTGGTTTGTTCTGATCTCTGCCTAGTGTGTATATTTAGTGTAGTGAGTGCTCCTATATAAACCAGTAGTTGTAACTCTTCCATAGTTGTGTTTTCATTTATTTTGTTCCGTATGATTGTGTTGATAGTTTTTATTGTTGTTTCGACTTGTGGGTTATTTGGCGGTCTTTGCAAGAATGGTCTAATGTCTGTATTTGTGTCTTTGTATTCTATATATGTCAGCTGAAATTTTTCTTCTATATCTAACATGTGTGTCACTTTGTGTTCTATTTGTGCTTGTTCTGGTGGCTGTCTTAAGATTTCGTTTTCCTCTGATTGTTTAATTGATGCGTGTTGTTCTTTGTTTGTTTGCTCTGGGATGTTTGAGTCCATTACTGTATGTTCTTCTTCTTCTGATTGCACATTATTTTGTTCCAGTATTTGTTGTACTTGTTGTTTGATGTTTTCTAATTCTGACTGGGGTATCCTGTTATTTTTTATTATTACACGTATCTGATCAGCTAGTCGTTGTTCTGTTAAAAATTTTAATTCTGGGTATCTGGTAATAAATGTTGTGTATACTTGTGATCTGTATCCAGTTGTGTTGGTTCCTAGGTTTGTTGCTTGGTAATAACAGAACATGAGGTGTCGATTAACTTCATCTGACCATCTCATCCTCTGTCTTTGTTTTCCTTCTAGGGTGGTTGCAGGAAGCATATCCTGCAAAACACCTCTATTTGGATTTAAATCATTTTCCAGTTGGTTAGCAGTGTCATTACCATTGTGGGCGGGCATAGGGTTCAAGCGTCGTCCCCGACCATGTCGGCGCTTGTCCGAGGCTTCTTTAGTTCTGTCCTGAACCAACTAATCACACTAAAAGAGGGGTTAGCCCTATCAGTGGTTTGTTCTTTTCGTCGCCTTTTACGACTGGCAGAACATACTGGAGACCTATTCTTTTCCCGGGCCTTCACGGGGTTTATTATTATTATTATTATTATTATTATTATTATTATTTACAATATTGGCAGGAACAAGGACCACAGACTACTAGTTCCTCTGCCACTGGCAGCTTCGTTGTTAATACCATTGTACCATTATGCACATTAACTAGTATTTTTAATGGTATACCCAATCATTACTGTTTGGTATTTAATATAGTTGTGCCAAACAAAGACAAGCAGACACACATACTTGTATAAAAAATTGGCATCTGGGGGCAACCAGAACAAATTTACAACTTTCAAACATTTACCCCATAAATTTCGCCAGAGCTGTGTTTACAGTGCCTGGGTTGTTGACAGTAAAGCCAGATCCACACACTCAACAAGTGTCATCACAATGGCACACTGCAGTTGCCAGTATTAACTCCTAGTTTTCTGTAGCACAACTTTTCTCATGCCACAAAAAGTTCAAATCAGTTGTACACTGTTATGCCGCTTTCCTTCCACCACTATCCACTGGTGTTTGCATTTCTAAAATTGAACTTTCTGTCACATTTTTGAGTAGTTACTGCCGTGCTCTATTCAATTTCAGTATGTTTTCATTTTATTACTGAAAAAGACAATACAGTGGTTGGCAAGTACACTTTCAGAGCTTGTGGAATTACTACAGCAGCAACCTATAGTTAATGCCTACCCCACAATACTGAAAGATGTTTTGATGAATAAAGTTATTACATAGCCAAAAAAGGGAGTTGCATACACTTCGTCATTTGTGAGACCAATCACTGTGTAACTAGTTGATTATTTACAGGAAACAGCTCCTGACTGATGTGGCAGCTGTTAAAATCATTTATTAAAAATACCTACATCGGCAAACAATAGATTCTAAAATCTTGGAATAGTGGCACAATTGCAGATAATGTTTGCATAGCACCTGTGTTAGTTTGCCATAGCAGAAAGCATTTTCATTTTTGAGTATTTTTTTTATAAAATGTGTGTGTATAGCCCCTGATTTATCCCAGCACTAAATTCGTTATCACAGCTAACACTTGGGTCTTGTCTTCCTTGTATTTAACTCTTTTCTAATGCCATAACCTGCACTGTGACATTAGTACAGACCCATACAATTTCAGTTGATGCCACGTCAAAAGCTATGCAATTATACAGAATTTGTGGAATCTCGTGTGAATCATAACTCATGGTGCAACTACAGAAATTCGCAAGATGCCGCATCCTTAATTGCACGTGAGAACACAGCTTAAGGTAGATGATTTAATGGGTAAACTACAACACAGCTACATTGTAACACTTCAAACCAAGTTTACATCTGCACAGCACCAAGACAAATGGTCCATCAAGAAAAATTAAAAATATCTTGCAACAGTAATAATAAAAACAGCTATTTGTATATGCCAGACCAACAGGCAAGTTATTTCATGAAAATTAGAAAATTTATAAAAAAATTACCAAAGTAATCAGTCATTTCCAATGACTTTTGGGGAAGGCTGTGTCATCATAGCAACTGGCAGTTTATTACCATAGTAGAATACAAAGCCATGTGAGAAGTTACAGAGAAACTGTTGCCAATCTGTAACTTACCAACAAATAATGTTCTCTAAATCTAAGATGTTAAGTAACTTGAATCATGAAATATTGAAGCCTAGAGAAGGTAGCAGTTTGGTGTGGAAACACATCTTCTTGTAGGAAGAGATTGTGTTTCACAGAAAGTAGTTTTGCAAAAGAACCATTTTATGTTTGTATGTTTAGTATTAAGAGGTCTTACAATGCATCACAAAAACAAGACATCAAAATTTTGTAAACCACACTGACAAGCATTATTCAACTTCTGGAGGACATTTGTATGTCCAGTTTCGAAAACAGATAATTTTAACTGGCCACATTTCCTCAGCAAACTGTCAAAATGAACAATGTTCTGCCCAACAATTAATGCTCAATTGTCAATAACATGGAAATAAAAAACTGAAACTAGTAACATTAGGTCAGTCATCCACAATTGCTAAATTTAGTTTAAATTCATCACTCCCAGTCACATGAAAATGTTTTCATTTGAAGTGAGCTGTGCATGAAATAATAACCACAAACAGCAAAATGACAGAAAGTAAAAAGCTGGTTATGTGGAGGATACTCCCGCTACAATCCAGATAGCAATGGGCACATTCCCTCCCCCCCCCCCCTTCATACAAGATGTAAGAGACCAGACGAATACCCTCTGGCTTCAAGAAGAATGTAGTAATTCCTATTCAAATTACCTAAACGACAACTGCAAAATACTGACAAACTACTTTGAGAAGAATGAAAAACCTGGAAGACACCAACTTCAAGGGAAATGAGTTTTGGTTTTGTAGCAATGTGGGAACACCTAAGCTGAAGAAAGGCAAACTACTCTTTGTACAACATTCAGATTTAGAAAAAGCTTTTCTTTCAGAATGTTTGAAATACTGAACATTGTAGGGATAAAATATGGGGACTGAACGGGAACACTCTTGACCACAAGATTTTTTTTGGAGGTTACCTGTTTTTGTATGTTTTACGTCATCTTCAAACCTGATGTTGAAATATTTGAACATATAATAGCATTAGACGGATGTAGTAATATATGAAACACATCTTACAGAACACGCAATGGAAGAAGAACTTCCACGCATGACGGTATGCAGTGCTGGTGAACAGAGCCGTCATTACGACTCCAACACTAACTGCTAAAGACAGCAAGGCAGCTGTTGCTCAAATACACAATGCTCTGCCCATTGCACCCTGAATTACATCTGCATTTGCAGATCAGGCATACAGGACGTAAAACGGTTGTTGCTATAAAGTATATGCACAATGGTTATGAGAAAGCTAATAAATGAAGAAACAGGACCCTTATATTACATAAAATAACCGCTACTAACAGCACTTCGTCAGTTTTTGATAATAATATGTATAAGAAAGAACCAATCACAATTGGTTATGAGAATACAGATAGCCGTCTGTGAGGATTTATCGCGAACTCTTAGACTGTATGGCAGCAAAGATGGTGGTTATATGACACTAATGGTTCCCGAGGAGATGGTGTGGACATTTTGATATGCACCATCTAGCAGAGGAGGGTTTCAGAGCTGTGTCACCGGCTAGATGTCAAATATCTACTGGCATGCAGGTCAACATGTAGAAATGCATTCAAGTTAACACGTATTTCTCTTAGATTGTAGTGCCAAGGAAAATACTGCTCGACTGTTGCCATTATTTCCTGTCAAAGCGGTGTGGAGATGTACGTGCACGTTTCACCACAGTCAATTTCAAAGTAGCGACAGCGACTAGCTCTTACAAGATACCGGCATGCAAGTAAGACAAATGTCTTAATATGTGTCAGATCCACCCCATGGCATTAACCAAGGAAGATCAGGTAATTATAGTTAGGGGAGCAGGAAACAGCCTTGCTATGAATCCAAGATACAGTATTAGGAGTGATCTGTATAAAATTGGAGCAGTACCTGAGCACACAAATGTGAGGTTTGCCAAGATCAGCCCTGGGTAAACACTGCACTAATAATTATTGTCCAATTTCTCTGATACCTATTTTTCAAAAATAATAGAATATTGTATACAAAAGAAAATTAACATGCTTTGTCATAAAACAATGTACTGACTAAGTCTCAATATGGTTTTAGGGCCCAGTTACCAACAATTAATGCTGTTGAAAATGTTGTTTCTATTGTGCAATCTTCTTTTGAATCCAAATTATCTGCTGAAGCCACACTAGTGGACTTAAGCAAAGCATTTGATTCTGTAAACCACACAATACTGCTGGAAAAACTATGGTGTTATGGCATTATGGATCTGGAACTCTCCCTCATTAAATCATATCTCAGTAATAGAAAGCAAACTGTAAGCTACAACGGTCAAAAGTCACAGCTACTGAATGTCACTAGAGGTGTACCCCAAGGAGCAGTGCTTGGGCCATTACTGTTTATAATATTTATAAATGACCTGCCCAGCAATATGCCACACAAATCTGTGCTTTACGCAGATGATACAACTTTCATCAATTCAGGGAAGGACATAAATAAACTGAAGGAGCAAAGTAAAGATTTTCTCAGATTATCCAATATGTGGTTCGAAGCAAATGAGTTAGCTATTAACTATGAAAAGACTGTAAATATATCCTTCAGCTTATCCAATGCTGATGTTGAGTACACTTCTACCAAACTTCTTGAAATATGTCTGCTTGTGTCTGTATATATTCTTGGCATATACTTAGATACGAAATTAACCTGGCAGAGTCACATAGACAACATATCTCGAAAGCTTTCGTGAGTTATCTATCTACTGAAAAAATTACGCACCTGTGTTTCTGAAAGCCTACTGATTAATTCCTATTATGCATTCTTTCACTGTCATATTAGCTATGGTATTCTTCTATGGGGTAATTCTCCATGGTCAAGGAAAATTTTTATTTTGCAGAAGAAAGCCATCAGGAGCATCTCTGGGATTACCAAAAATAATGTATCATGTAGGTCATACTTCAAAGAATTACAGATAATGACAGTCCCTTTTCTTTTTATATACAGCTGCCTTTTTTACATAAAAGAAAACTTTAACAGTTACAACCTTAGGCAGTCCGTTCATAATCATAACACTCGTCAAACATTTAAGATAGACATACCAACAACTCAACTCAAGAAAACACAAGACAGTAATGAATACATGGGAATAAGGCTTTTCAATACATTACCTGTGCAGGCACATTGTGCCTCTCTTAATATATTTAAAAGTAAGACTAAAAAATGGCTGAAAGACAAAGCTTTTTTCAGTGTTAAAGAATTTGAACACTGTTCAAAAATAGACCTGACTTACGAAACAACTTGCAACTCTGTTTGAACCTCTTTCTAAGCTTTTTTTGTCTCTGGAGTTCCACATTTAATTGTTAAACATGTGGAGAAATCCTTATGTATGAAATGTATTTTTTTATTATGCACATTCTTTAAAATGCACACTTTAGTTATGTGGGATACCTTTATGTATCAAATGTATTCCTTTACTATGTATGTTCTTTTAAAATGTATACTTTAGCTTTGTGTGATACCTCACAATAGTTATATTTCTTAATATGTAAATTGTACATTACTCATGACAACATCGATTGCATGTAGATGCTTAAAGATGGATAAATAAATAAATAAATAAAAATAAATAAAAAATAAATAAATGAGCTGAACTGGATGCTCCAGACACCGGCAAAATCTCACATAAGTGTTGTTCCAGTAAATGCAATTGGTAGGTGGGGATAAACTACACATGGCCTGCACCTGAATAGGATGGGGAAAAGTAAGTTAGCTTCTCTATTAGCAGAAACTGCAAGGGGGTCCACAGTCACACAAGGGGTGATCCCTGTGGTTAATGGGTCCAGGCAGACAGGTTTTTTAGGTTGAAGCCAAAATCCAGATAGATGACAATCAAGATAAACAGAATAAAAGAAACTGCATGTACAGTTAATTGGGATAAAGCTAAGGGCAGTATCAGCATACTTAATTAAAATATCGGGGGGGGGGGGGGGGGGGGGAATAAAGTAGACGAACTATCAGTGTGTTTAGATGATCTCAAAAATGAGAATGAGATTTATATGATCTGTCTGACTGAACACCATGTAACTGTGGGCATGGATAGTGTCAGTGTAAGTGGGTATAATTTAGCATCTTACACTTGTACATCTAGGATGGATAAAGGAGGAGTTGTCATTTTCATAAAACAAGGGTATGCATCAAACCAGTCTCAGGACTGAAGACCACAACAACAACAAGGGTATAAATGCAAAACTGTAGATATAAGCAAATTTTGTGTTGATCAGCACTTTGAGGTTTGTGCATGTGAACTTTAGCTAGATAATGTAGTATTGATATTAGCAATAGTGTACAGGTTCCCATTAGGAGACTGGGAGCAGTTCATAAAAAAGTATGACTCCCTATTATGCTGTATGTCAGACAAAAAGAAAAAAATTATTAAACTGTGGTGATTTCAATGTAAGCTTTCTAAATAATTCTGATAGGGAAAGTGAACTAGAAGTGTTATTAACAACATATAACTTAGAATCAGTGATCAATTTCCCTACACATATAGCTCAGGGCAGTAGCACAATAATAGATAATGTATCTGTAAAGAAAGATGAAGCAAAACAAACACATGCTTTCCCTGTGGTAAATGGATTGTCAGACCATGATGCACAACTGATTAACTTACAAAACCTAACACGGTGTATAGTTCAGAAACCATTAAGTAAAAGTTTGAGGTCGCTCAACCCGGTATCTATACAGCACTTCAGAGAAAGCTTAAGAAATGCTAATTGGGGAGATGTATATAATGAGCCAAATGCTAAGTGCAACATATTTCTTGATAAATTTATATCCCTCTTTAAACATTGTTTCCCAAAGAAAATTACTACGTGTAACACCACACACTTTTCAAGGAAACCTATGTTAGAGAAGAAATTAACAACCCCAGCAATAAAATCAGATCAGTATGGAATGTTGTTGATTTGATTTGATTTATTTCGTGTTCCATAGGTCCAACTGTGTTGGATACACAAGGACATGGAATGAGTCAGTTTTTTACAAATACAATCTGATAGCATATACAGAAATTTGAGTACATAATTATATAAAAATTTATACAGTAAATTCTTTGGGCAGCAATACAGAAAAAGAAAATACATATTTTCTTAGAATCATTAAAACACTAAAGAAAACAGATACACAGAGCTCAGGTTAAATAACATTCTTAGTGGCATTATGTCAACTTGTATTATATAATATTAAAATATTACAATTTATTTAGTTAAAAATTCATCTAGACTGTAAAAAGCTTTTTCTAGCGCTTTCTTAAACTTACTCTTGTTATGAATCTCTGTCTTTATTTCGGGAGGAAGAGCATTGAAGAGTTTTGCTCCAGTGTAGTGGACACCCTTTTGCGCCAAGCTCAAATTTCTGAGCTTGCTGTGTATGTCATTCATCCTCCGTGTGTTATGCTCATGATAATTACTGTTTGGTTGAAATATCTCTATATTTTTACAAACAAAATACATGAGAGAAAAAATATATTGGCATGTAGTTGTGTATATTTTAAGTTTACGAAAACTATTTCTACACGAGTCTCTTGGGTGCAATCCACATATAATTCTTAAAGCTCACTTCTGTGCAATGAACACTTTCCTTGCTAATGGCTGGTTGCCCCAAAAAATAATTCCATACTCAATGAGAGAATGAAAATAGCCAAGATATGCCACTTTTGCAGTGTTAGGTTCAACACATGTAGTGACAACCTGTAAAGCATAGGTAGCAGAGCTAAACCTCTTACAGAGATCAATAATATGTGGAGACCAGTTTATTTTCTTGTCAATATGCACTCGCAGAAATTTTGTTGTTTCTATTCTTACTATTGGTTGATTACATGTCACACTTAACTCTCTCTCTTTTTCTGTTATTGTACAGAATTGTATAAAACTGGTCTTACTGGAATTTAATGAGAGACCATTCACCTTGAACCAATTAACCACATCTGAGAGTATGTGATTAATGAGTTCCTCAAGATTGTTGTCTGTTCTACTACTCATAAAAATTATCATCAACAAATAATGTAAATTTACGCGGCACGCTTGTACATGATGGTAGATCATTTATAAAAATCCGGATTAATAGTGGCCCAAGAATTGAGCCCTGAGGCACTCCACATGTAATGGAACTCCATTCAGAATCTGAGGAAGCATCACATACTCCATCTGAGCTATTCAAGACAACTTTTTGTTTTCTGTCTTGGAGGTACGACTGTAGCCAGTTGCCTGCAACACCACTTATTCCTACCAATTTAGCTTTTTGCAAGAGAATCTGGTGATGAACACAGTCAAACGCTTTGGATAAATCACAGAAGACACCAAGTGCTAGCATTTTTTCATTAGGGGTTTCTAGGACTTCATTTGCAAATGCGTAGACTGCGTCTTCTGTTGAGCGGCCCTTTTGAAAGCCAAATTGGCTTTTGCTGAGAACTCCATGCTTCATGAGATGATCAGTAATTCTTACATGTATTAGCTTTTCTAGAATTTTGGAGAAATCTGTCAGCAAAGAGATAGGTCGATAGTTAGTTAGTTCAGTTTTATCGCACTTTTTGTACAGGGGCTTCACAATGGCATACTTAAGTCTAATGGGAACAACACCTTTCTGAAGGGAAGCATTGAAAATATGACAGAGAATGTCCCTTATCCACACACAAGAATATTTCAATAAATTTACTAGATATATTATCAACCCCTGCAGAGTTCGTACTTTTTTGAGACGTGATGATTTTTTGAATTTCTTCTACAGTGACAGGATTAAGGTGCATTTCTGAAATTGTGTTTGAATATACTGCTTGACAAAGAGTTACAACTTCATCAACATTGGGCTTGCAACCAATCTGTTGAGCTACTGATAGAAAGTGTTTATTAAAAATCTCAGGCACCGTTTTGGGGTTATCTACTAGGGTACCTTCATATCTGATTTTATTTACATATTCTTTGCTTGTTGTATCTCTTCCTGTTTCTTCTTTAACAATGCTCCAAACTGTTTTTATTTTATTATTAGAATTATCTATTTTCGTCTCATAATAAAGGGCTTTTGATTTCCATATTAGTTGCTTCAAAATTTTTCAGTACAATCTATAGTGTTCTCATTTTTCTACATCTTTACAGAATCTTATTGTAGCATAAGTTTCCCTTTTGGTTTTACATGACTGTTTTATACCTTTTGTAATCCAAGGCTTACTTACAGAATTGGAAGTACTGTTTCTGACCAATTTCATGGGAAATATTTCTTCAAAAAGAGCACAGAATTCATTTATAAAACAGTTAAATTTAGTATCAACATCATCATGGCTATATACTAAAGACCAATCCATTTGCTGCAACCTGTGGTTGAAAGTTCCTTTTGCCTCTTCATTCATTACTCTTATGAATTTCTGTTCTTTTTTGAACACATTAACATCATAAAGAGTGAGAATTTGTCCATCATGATCTGAAAGCCCACTTATAACCTGGCTGACAATATAATTCTGATGTCTACCTACATCTAAAAAAATGCTGTCTATCACAGTTTGGCACTCTGATGTAATTCTTGTTGGGAAGTTTATTACTGATGTCAGATTATGTAAGGTCATCACAATCTCAAAGTCTATTTTATTCTTATTTTCAGTCAAAGTTTATATTAAAATCACCTAAAACTACAATATCCTTCACTTTTGAAAGTAACCTGACAGAAGGAGTTCCACTGAATGCAGAAAAGTTTTTATATCACCTGAAGGAGACCTGTAGACAGCCAACACTATTATTGGGTGGAATTTAGTTATTATTTCTGTGGCACATGCCTCAAATTGTTGTTCCACACAATATTTCTTAATATCTGTAGCTGCCCTTAACATAAAATGCTACTCCACCTTTATCTTTACTTTCCCTACAGTAGTATGTTACTAAACTATAACTTACTATAGATGGCAAGGCACATTTATCAGTAACATGGTGCTCAGTTAAGCACAAAATCTGAGCATTATTTATACTGTCCTTTTCACAAATGTTAATAAGGAGTTGATCCGTTTTGTTTAAGAGGCCCCTTATATTTTGATGAAAGAAAGAGATGCCTTCCTCTTGCTTTTTCATTCTATTAGTGCTGTTACCTGACTGAGAATCCATTGGAGTCTGTCTTGAGACAGGAGAGAGGAGACACTTGACACTACCTACTGTTGTCCCCTTTTTTCTTCAGGCTCACACATAAAAAATCGCTGAGATGAGAAGGAGACTCAGCATTTCTTCTGTCCAACAGCCTTCTATTTGTTGTTGTCGATGGTGATGCTGTTTCTGACGCTTCAAATGTTGGTTCTGCCACTAATGCTGTGTTTCCTTGTGAACTTGGAGCCTTCTCGTTTTTCTTATTTTCATCTAAAATAATATTTGGATGATGAGGAACAGTAGTTCTTTTGTCGTTGAAATCGATGTCCACTGTTAGAAGGGAGACAGGAAAAGTAACTACTGGGGTAGGCAGTATTACTGTTAAAGAGAGCGACACCAGCCTAACCAACAGTACACAAGTAGAAAATGTATTTAGCAATCATTTCTTAAGTGTAGGAGAAAAAATTGATGAGAACAGTTCAAAAGAAAAAGCTAGGCAGTACACGGAAGAGAGTGTGTTGAAAAAATTTAGTCAGATTAAGTTTCACCTACCCTCCCAGGAGACACCTCCTTATAGTAGGCACCTTCAGTGCCGGGCAGGAGGGTTTGCGTGCTTTGGTGAAGTCGAGAGCTATGCTGGCGGTAGCATAGCTACTGGCAGGGTCACCCAAGCCGAATTGGTCTCGACAGAGGAGCCAGACAAAGTGTCTCCCACAACATAGGGCAGGGAGGGCTCTAGAGGCGTAGTGAAGCCAGCTTCCTTAGAGGAGTAAACCTCGTACAAATCCTGGTCCTCCAGGTTGGGGGTTGGGCATGGGGCTAATAATCCCATACTGCAAAAAAAAAAAAAAAAAAAAAAAAAAAAAAAAAAAAAAATAATAATATTACGGAAATTCAACAGAAGCCTCGGAAACTGGATGGAAAGCATGTATCTCGACACCGGCAAAGGAAACGGATAAAGGATCTAACAGTAGCATCATGGAATGTGAGGACAATGCTTCAGCCTGGAAAAATTAAATAAATAGCCAATGAAATTTTAAAATTCAAATATGATATTGTAGGGCTACAGGAAACAAGATGGCAGAGGAATGGGGAGATAGATAAACCTGAGTACTCATTGGTATATAGTGGACCAGAAGAAAGAAGAGGCTAACTTGGAACAGGGTTTATAATAACTAGGGAAGTTAGGAAAAGCCTTCTAGAATTTGAACCCATAAATGAAAGGATGTGCAGACTCAGACTAAAAGGTAAATTTAGGAATATATCAATAGTTAATGCACATGCACCAACAGAGGAAAAAGAGAATATAATTAAAGAACATTTATACGAAGACTTGGAAAAAGTATACTGTGCAGTACCTAAATATGACCTGATGCTAGTAATAGAAGATTTTAATGCAAAAATAGGGAGGAATGAACATCTGTATGGAGCGTCTGGATAATATTCACTACATGAAAAAACAATGAGAATGGAGACTTACTATGCCAATTCGCAGCAAGGAATAATATGATTATTAAAAGTACCTGCTTTCCACATAAAAGGATCCATCTGGGTACTTGGAAGTCTGCAGCCAATGGAGTAGTCAATCAGATTGACCATATTTTAGTGATTGCATGCCACTCCACGTCAGTTACGGATGTGCAGAGCTGCAGAGGACCAAACTGCTATTCAGACCACTTTTTGATAAAATCAGTCTTGAGAGAGAAACTGTCACTAACAAATGGCAACAGAATGGGAAAGATGACGAAACGGAATACAGACAAACTGAACATCACTGATGAAGTAAAAAAAAATACCAAGTAACACTAAGCAGAAAGCTGAGCAATGAAGAGACCACAGTAGGAGTAGATGAAAGGTGGAACAGGTTTGAAAAAGCCATTAAGGATGCTGCAGAGGAAATAATAGACATAAGAAGGAACAGAAGAACCCAGGAGTGGTTTGATGAAGATTGCAGGTCAGCAATAGAGGAAAAGAACAGGGCAAGAACAAAAGTGCTACAGAGAGAAACCAGAAATAATGTAGAACAATATAGAGAATTAAGGAGAAGAGCTAACAGACTGTGCAAGAGAAAGAAAAGAGAGTGGAATAAGAAGAAATTTCAAGAACTAGAAGAACTAAAGGAACAGAGTGAAATAAGAAAGTTCTATCATGCCATAGGCAAAATGAAGAATAGATTCCAACCAAAAACAACGGCCTGTTCCAGTAAAGATGGGAAAATGATAAGGGAGGAAGAACAGATAGTGGGAAGATGGGCAGAGTATTTCAAAGCTACACTAAGCACCAGCCTAGAAGATGAAGAGGCAGCTGCACAGGAGGGAAGAGTGGATTTGGAAGTAGACAATGAAACCAATTAGGCAAGAAAGCCAACACTACAAGAGGTTTCCCAGGCTGTGCACAAGTCAAAAAACAATCGAGCCCCTGGGGAAGACAGCATAATTGCTGAATTAATAAAAACTGGTGGTGAGGCTGTAATAAAGGAACTGCACACATTAATATCAGATATATGGGAAACAGAAACTATACCAGATAATTGGAAAATTGGATTAATAGTCCCCATTTGTAAGAAAGGGGACAGAACAGCATGTGAAAACTATAGAGGTATAACACTCCTAAGTACAGCTTATAAGATCTTCACAAATATACTAAACGAAAGGATACGGAAGTGTGCAGAAGGCATACTAGGGGAATATCGGTGTGGCTTTCGACCAGACAGAGGAACAACTGATCAAATATTTGTGATAAGGCAAATGATGGAAAAGTTCTATGAATATGATATAGATCTGCATTTCTTATTCATCGATTTCAAACAAGCCTTTGACAGCATAAATCGGCAAGAACTATACAGAGTACTGAAAGAAGTTGGTATATGTGCTAAATTAATAAGACTAATCAGAATGACAATGACAGAGACAAGAGCAAAAGTAAAGGTCCTTAGCAGAACAAGTGAAAGCTTTGACTTTAATAAAGGTGTGAAGCAAAGGGATAGTCTCTCTACTGTCCTATTCAACATAGCCCTGCATAGTGCAGTAAATAAAATCAACAAAAGGGGCACCATATTCATGAAAACTAGCCAGATATGTGCATACGCTGATGACATTGCTATAGTAGGAAGAAATACCAATACACTCCTAGAAACATACCGGGCAATGGAAACAGAAGCCTTAAAAATTGGCCTCATAGTAAACGAAAACAAAACAAAATATATGGTAATGTCACAATCTGAGGCCAGAAGAACCCCTAAAAACCTAAACATCAATGGGAAATGCTTCAATGGAGTGTCCTCTTTTAACTACTTGGGAGCCCTAATAACAAATGATAACAGTATTGGAAAGGCTATAAGGGAAAGAATACAAGCAGGAAACAGAGCTTACTTTGCAAATATGCAGCTTTTCAAAAATAGCCTTGTTACAAGAAAAACTAAACTGCTAATATATAATTCCCTAGTCCGCCCAATTATCACATACGGCTCAGAGGTATGGACGTTGACAGAACATGATAAAAATGCTCTAAGAAACATTGAGCAGAAAATACTATGCAAAATCTATGGCCCAATAAGGGAGGAAGGAGGCTGGAGAATACGCTACAATGCTGAATTACGAGAGTTAATACAAGGCAGGGACATGGTAAAATTTGTGAAATCACAGCAAATACGATGGCTAGGACACTTTGAGAGAATGGCAGAGGATAGAATTCCAAAGAAAATGATGAAAGGTATGATCCATTCAGTCAGGCGAAAAGGGAGACCTAGAAGAAGATGGATCGATGAGGTAATAATGGATATCAGCAATATGGGAGTCTGGGTGTGGAAAAGAGCAGCAAATAACCGAGAAGTGTGGAGGAAGATTGCTGAAGAAGCCAAGGCTCACCAAGGGCTGTAGAGCTACTGAAGAAGAAGAAGAAGAAGAAGAAAAAAAAAGAAGAAGAAGATTCACCTAACAATGTCTTGTGAAATAATTAAGATGATTAAATCTCTGATAAATAAATGTTCTGTTGGAGTAGATGACATCTCTAATAAAATATTAAAACAATGTGGAGCAATTACAGCTGATGTTCTGAGTCACATATGTAATGCATCACTGACTCAGGGTATTTTCCCAGACAGGTTAAAATATGCCATTGTCAGGCCTCTCTACAGGAAGCGGGACTCCACAGATGTCAATAATTATTGGCCAGCATCCTTGCTTACAGCATTCTCAAAAATCTTCGAGAAAGTAATGTACTCAAGAGTGGTTAGCCATCTCAACAGTAATGGGATACTTAGTAAATCACAGTTCGGATTTCAAAAATGCTGTTCCAATGAGACAGCAATATACAATTTCACTGTCCACATAACAGAGTCTTTAAATACTAAAATGTCACCAATAGGAATTTTCTGTGACTTGTCCAAAGCATTTGATTGTGTGAACCAAGACATTATGTTACAGAAATAACAATTTTATGGTATAAATGGAATAGCGTATGAGTGGTTTAAGTCTACTCACAGAACACAAAGCAAAAAGTTTCCTTATATGGGTCAAGTGATTTAAATAAGTTTGCCACTTCATCTGACTGAGGTGAAATTACATTAGGTGTTCCACAGGGTTGGGTCATGGGTCATATATGTGAACGACCTCCCTCCCTATCTGAAACAGGCAGCTGAACTGACACTGTTTGCTGATGATACAAGCATAATTATTAATCCAGTAAAAGAAACTCCAATTGAAAATGATACAAATAAGACCTTTGGAAAAGTCATTAATCCGTTTTTGGCAAATGGACTTGCTCTAAACTTTGAAAAAACACAGTACATCCAATTTTCTACTGCAAAAAGTACAGTTCCTTCAATAAATATAACACATCAACAGAAGAAAGTAGACAATAGACAGGGTTGGGTGTAAATATGGATGAGAATCTTAATTGGAAAATTCATATTTTAGATCTCCTAAAGCGACCAGGTTCAGCAACTTTTGCGATCAGAATAATTGCCAATTCTGAGGATATAGACATTAGTAAGCTAACATACTTTGCATACTTTCACTCTACTGTCTTACAGAACAATATTTTGGGGTAACTCAACATTTAGACAAAAAGTATTCACCGCTCAAAAGAAAGTGGTTAGGATAATGTGTAGGGTTGATAGTCTCACATCTTGTAGGCATCTTTTTAAAAGATTGGGAATTCTCACAACAGCCTCAAAATACATCTACTCACTAATGAAATTTGTTCTCAACAACATGAACCAGTTTAAAAACAACAGTGACATTCATGATTATAATACCAGAAAAAAGAAAGACCTACACTATTCTTTGCTCAACTTATCTTTGGCACAGAAAGGGGTAAAATATTCACATCGTAACGGCTAATGTACCATGCGATTGATCAATGGAACACGCAACTAACTAACTAACCATGTAACTAACAGTGACACTGATGCAGGGTAAAAATATCTAAAGCATGAAAGAGACATTATATGAAGTTACATCAAACTCTCAGTGAGCCATCGAGGCAGTCAAATACATAAAACAAGCATAAGAAAACTGAAGTGTAAAAAAAATGAACTTAGTTGATTACCGTCATTCCACAAAACAAGCATACAAAATGTCAGGTGTACAAAAATATCGGTTACAACGCTACAATATAATATATGATAGTGTTAAATATATAATATATTGTACTGTTATACATATAATTTCAGTAGTGACAAACATAAAACAAATGCATAAGCAGCCAAGTTAAGAGGTACTGTGATTCTAGATTAGTCACAAAATGCCAATCAAACAATAATAAGCACAAAGTTACAGTCATCATTTGGAGAAATAACAGAGGAATACATACGAACTGAAGCAAACAGCAGCCCTGACATTCACTACTACTGTATGAAACATATTGATGTGACCATGCCATCTCCATGGGAACCATTACTGTCATTTACCCACCATCTCTGCTGCCCTACAATCAACTAGTTTGCAATAAATCTCCACATAGGGCTATCAGTATTCTCACAACCAATGACTGATTATCTCTTTTGTACAGATTTTTATCTCAGATTGACAAAATTGTGTTTTCTTTATATTATACAAGCACTAATTTCTTCATTTGTTATTAGCTTTTGTGTAACCATTCTGTACACACTACTGTAACAAATGTTTGACATTTGCTATCGCTGATGTAAATCAGAATGCTGTGGGCAATGCATTGGGTATTTAAGCAACACCTGCATTCCTCTCCTTAGCAGTTAACGTTCATAGAGTCTTAACGCCTGGTCTGTCCACTGCTACCACCTGCCATCATCATAGGTATAATTTGTATATCAATTGTAATATATTTTATATATTAGTATATCCCTATAATTCTGTTTTCATAATTCAATATGAGGTCTGAAGATGGTCCAACAGACCAAAACCGGTAACCTCAAAACAAAAATAAAGGTTTGTTGCAGTCTGGAGTTACTGTTCACTTTAAAGTAACGAAAAACTGTTGTTCTCCAAAATAAATGTTCTAAAAATTGCTAAAATACAGAGAGCTAAAGGTACTGAACCCAGATCGCAGATGTAAGAATCAAAGGACATGAACAGGGGGCAACAATTCAGAAGTTCAGGCAGAAAAAATAAAAATGTATGGGTTAACAAATGCTTTCTGGAGATTTTTTGACAGTAGCATAGCCTTTCACAGATGTAAGGCGAAGACAATTATTAGTTCAGACAAGAAACACTAGAAGATTTTGAATTTGGGGTGTTATTGAAGTATGCTGAAGTTTAGACAAGTAGAAGAATAGGTAATGAGGCACTGAATTGAACTCAGGAGAAAAAAAGAATCCATCCTATGGCATCAAGTTGGTTTTTGAGTGTGTGTGTGTGTGTGTGTGTGTGTGTCTGTGTGTGTGTGTGTGTGTGTGACAACAATCTAAGATCATCAGGTTCCTATGGCAACCCAAGTTTGCAGTACCATTCTAGTTTAGTGGAATTTGCAATCCCATCTCTTTTTACCAGGTATGTTCACTGCAATTGTGGATATAAAATACAATAGGCATGTCTAAAGATTAATACAATAAATAAAAATGTTTATGAAAGTGTCATACTCCCACAAGAAACTCCATAATAGAAAAACTTTTTTGCCGTGTAAATTATCCTGTGGAGTTCACTTAATACAAGGTACAAGGCACTTATTAAAATTTTTTCCTAAATTTAATTTACTTTAATTTTCTATGAAACAGATAGAATGCTATTGTTGTGTTTCAAAAACATGCTTAACTTTTTCAAATATACGTAGTTGTATTTTGTAGAAAGTGGTATATCTAAAAATTATTAAATTTATTTTCATAACTGTATAAATAACTTGTTTATATTATATCTCTGATTAGTTTGTAATCACAAAAAGAATTCCAATTCAATTTGTATCCTTAAAAGCAGAAATTGCTTGAGAAGCTTCCACATGCTCCTGGAACGAAGAAGGTTTTTTACAGTGCTAAATGGAGTTAGAATATGCGTGTTTAAACATAAATGGTGCCATTCACGCTGTTATGCTCAAGGAGATTTACAAATACAGTGTAAATGTGACATACAGTGTAACGGCCGCGAGATCGCGAGTGAAAAGTGCTACGCGGGAATAGAAGACAGCGTGCATTACGAACTTCAAAAAGAACTTGACATTATAAAAAAATATATAAAAACAATGGAAAATTTGGTACTAACCACACGGGAACTGTCTGAATCGTCAAGGCAACAAGATCTCGTTAATGCTAGCCATAAAATTCGTAGGTATGCACAACCAAATGTACAAAGTGTAAACAGTACGACTGTAACTAGAAATATGAACGAACTGATCACTCTAAAAGACACAACTGAATTAAACGCAAGAAAAGAAAGTGTTAATAGTGCATCTATGGATAAAAATATGAACAAACTATCCACACAAAAACATACAAGTGGATTAAACGGAGAAAAACACAAGGTAAATATTCGTAAGGGAAAAAAAGTAAACAACCACGTTATGCATAAGCAAGGATACAAGCAACAGACATATATTTTTGCAGATAGTCATGGGAGAGGAGTTACGGAAATTATGAGAAGAAATCACCCAACCTTAATGTAACAGGAATCATCAAACCAGGCGCGCCATTACGCGAAATTCTGAAAAACAGTGACAACATATTAACGGCGGGTAAAAGCTGCATCATAATAGGAGGCGCAAATGATGTTTACTGTAATGAAACTTGGCGTGCAACGAGAATCCTAAAGGAAACGATCAAAAGGATGCCTCGAGTGCATTTCTACATTGTTAGTATCCCCAGGAGGCACGATCTGATGGAAAACTCGTGCGTAAACATCGAGATTGTTACAGCAAACAGGCTATTTGAGAAAATATGTAGAGGTTTCCAGAATACGACTTTCGTAGAGATAAACAGTGTTCAAAGACAGCACTTCACAAGACATGGTCTCCACATGAACGTAAAAGGGAAAAAGATTATTAGTGCCGAAATACTTAAATTTATTAATGAGTCATCTGTAATGGAAGTGTCTCCAATTCCGCCAAAACAAGAGTTGTCTGTAACAGTGGAACCATCATTATCCGCAGTAGAGCTACAACAAACACCAGTAGCAGCAGCAAAGGCTCAGATATTCTCAGCAGCAGTGTCAGATAAACCAATAGCAGCAGAATCACCACAATCATCAGCAGAGCTGCTGTCATCAGCAACAGCATCCAGAACAGCAGACCCCATAATACTACCTCAAGGCAATGAAAATGCATGTGAGGAAAACATACAAAGGTCATTAGCTGCAGCAGCTAACAAAGAAGGGCAGTCACCAAGTCGGGGAGCACAGGAGCCACCAGCAACAGCAACCACACAGAAGAGGTGCCTGAGGCCTGGAAGATCAACAGTAGAAGCAGCTTCCAATCAAGACAGATGCCTGAGAACTAGGAGACCTGCTACTCTAAGTGAGGATTTTTTAATGTACCGAGTAAGCAGAAAGAGAACGTGGAAAAAGATGTAAGTAAAACTGTCCATCTTAAATACCAGTGTGACAATAGTGAGAGGAATATAAACAACGGACAAAGATACGATCCAGGTTTAATGACACAAACCGAAAAAAATCACTGCATAGTGCCAGAAGCAAAGGGAGCAAGTGAAGTGCTTAGTATATTACAGGAAGGGGAACTATTACATTTAAAGCCAACTGTTAGAATACTTCACCAAAATGTTCAATACATAAACAATAAAACAGAGGAACTAGAGGTAATATTACAGGAGTATAGGCCAAACATTCTAGTAGTTACAGAACGTGGGCTAAAAGAAAATCACATAGGAATTTACAACTTGAAGAATTATGTGAAAGTAGCCAGTTTTTGCAGAACTTCCTATAAAGGTGGTGGGGTTGCCATTTTTTCTAACTATAAATCAACTAAAGCCATAAATATAACAAAATATGCTATAGAATTGAGCTTTGAAGCTACAGCACTGGAAACTAAAATTGCTGGGAATTTATGTTGTGTATTAGGTTTGTATCGATCACCAAATGGTATAATTAAAACCTTCTTTGAACAGCTGGAAGATATAATCCAACACCTCTCAAAAACATATGCTTATTTGATCATTATAGGAGATCTGAACATAGACACGAGTAAAAATACAGACAATACTAAGACCCTATTGGACTTATTGTGCATATACAATCTAAAAATAAAAATAGATAAACCAACCAGAGTAACAAAGCATAGTGAAACTATTATTGATCATGTAATAACAAATATTCCTACATGCTATTGTGACACACAGGTAATAAACTCCACATTAGCAGACCATTTTGCAATCATGATAGACATAAATATAAAGACTAGTGATTCAGTGCAGAAGATATGGGAGATGAGAAGACAGAACTACCCACATAACATAAATCTGCTAAAAAAGATGTTAGAGGCAGAAAACTGGGAAACAATATATGCAGCTAAAGATGCAAACACCAAATGGAACCAGTTTTATTCTTTATTAAATTATTATTATGATGTTATTTGTCCTGTTAGTAAATGGCTTGTCAAACAGCACCAAAAAAAGAAAAGCTGGGTGACTGGAGAAGTAATCCATGCCAGAAATAATCTGAGAGTGTATTATGACCTCTCCAAACAAAAAAATAATGAGGCCTACAACACACTGTATAAAATAAAAAAGAAAGAGTACTGTAGTTTTATCAGAGAAACTAAAGCATCATTCATCAGGATGTCTATAGATAAGGGAAAGAACTACTCAAAAGGTTTATGGTCGTTCATTAATGGAGAGAGAGGAAAAGTAACAAATCGGGCAGAGGACATCTGCCCACTGATGAGTGGGAAAAGCAACGCAAACCCTCTAGAAGTAGCCAATACTTTTAACAGATATTATATTACTGTAGCAGACGAATTAATAAGTCAAAATAAAACAAATGCAGTAAGTAAATTGTTAAACCCCCCACATACAAATCATACTATGGTTTTCATATCTACAACAGATGCAGAAGTGTCAAACCTAATAAAACAACTTAAAATTAAACACTCTTCTGGCTTGGATAGTGTTACATCACATCTCATAAAGGAATGCATAGAATGTATATTAAAACCATTGACACACATGCTGAATGCTGCGATAGAAGAAGGTATATTTCCAGATTCACTGAAAGTAAGTAAAGTGAAGCCAATATTTAAGAAAGGGAACAGGGTTGAATTAGGAAATTACAGGCCAATATCATTGATCTCAACATTTGCTAAAATCTATAAAATGATAATAAAGAATAGAATTGTAAGTTTTATAACAAAGTACAGTATACTGCATTCATCACAACATGGTTTCAGAGAAGGGAAGTCAACAAAAACAGCATCAACAGACATAATTGAGCACATTCTTAATTTACTTGACAGGCAACAAAAGACTTGTGGGATTTTTATGGACCTATCTAAGGCATTTGATTGTGTGAACCACTCAAAATTAATGATGAAATTATATCAGTATGGAATTAGAAGAAAATGCTATGACATACTTAAATCATACATTACAAATAGGAAACAATGCACAGAAATCAGACATACTAGTGGGGGAATTATAACAAACTACATATCAGAATTACAAACAGTTAAACAGGGTGTGCCGCAAGGACCTGTGCTTGGGCCAATACTATTTATACTCTACGTAAATGACTTCCCTAGCTATATAAATCAGAAACTTGTAACGTATGCTGATGACACAACAATCATTTGCACAGCTGACACAAAGGAGGAGCTCGAGAAGGAAGCACTCCTGACTATTGAAAATGCAAATAAATATTTAACACAAAACAACCTGTTTATGAATCAGTCTAAAACAATGAATGTAGTATTTCAGACCAAGCATAGTGAAAATTATAATATAAATGTTAATATAAATGGAAAGACTATTAAAGAAGTAACCAGCACAAATTTTCTAGGAACTATAATTGACAAACATTTGGCATGGGGGGAGCACATAGATGCACTGTGTAAAAAGATAAACAAACAGATCTTCATCATGCATAAAACAGCTAAGACTGTGGATGATAAAGTGCTCAGATCAATGTATTATGGACTTGTCTTCCCACATTTGTCTTATTCAGTTCATATATGGGGAAATGCACAAGCTGGCTACCTAAAAAGAATATTCACAATTCAGTAAAGGGCAGTGAGATGCATTGCAAAAATACCACCAAGACAGACCTGTAGGCAAGCTTTTGTAGACTATAATATGATGACAGTATATTCACTGTATATATACCAAAGCATAATGGTGGTAAGGTCAAGTGATAAACACCTCCTAAATAAAGATGTACACAAACACAGTACAAGAGGAAATGAAAATTACTACATGATAAAAAGAAATCTAAAACTGTCTATGACTGCCCCAGAAGAAGCAGGCAAAAGGTTTTTTAATAAACTCCCCAAAATCATTAAAAAAGAAACAGATCTAAAATGTTTTAAAAATCATTTGAAACTATATCTCACAGAGAAATGTATATACAGTTTGAGTGAATACTAAGATGGTGTTTAAATATATCATTACTGAAATGTACCTGTAAAAATTATCATTTCTGTATGTTTTTTTGATTTGTGTGTACGTATAATGTGAAATATGTAAAACCTTTGTATGATTATGGACTATTTCTGTTTAATCATTTGTTTCATTTATATATATATATTGAAATCAAGTTTGATGTTAAAAGGCTATTGTATGACACACCCAATACTCTCAGCTGGATTTTCAGCTGGAGTCCATGGGCAAAGAATAAATAAATAAATGTGTAATATACCTTGTGCAGTGACTGTGTGAAGAGGCAGTGTCACTTGGTTTTTAAAAACGGGACCACTGATGTGCCCCTAGAGACAGTAAAACTATTATGAAACATAAGGAGCCTAAAAGACAAGTACCTGCAATATTTACTTATATCATTATTCATTTAACTTCATGTTGGTACTGTTATACAGCAAAAATATTTACTGAAATAGTAGTGAAAAACACTAAGTGTAAATTATTAATATAACAAACCCCAAGGACTTTTTTTTACATAATATTGGAAATACTGAAACTACAAGTATGACTGAACAGTCTATGGGTTACTGACTGTCCCAGAAGCACTAAAGTCACTGTGAACCAGCAGTATACATGGGGGGCTATTCAATCAACAAACACACCAAGAGAAAATGAATCACATGATACTACAAGTAGGTCTAGTTATTTAGATTCTAAATGATGGGGTGGAACCATTTAAAGATGTAACACACACACTCTCTCTCTCTCTCTCTCTTTATAGTTATATATGATGAATAGAGAGATTAGCATGGAGAGCTGTATGCAACCAGCCTTCAGATCATAACACAGACTTCTTGCTCTAGCACTAATGCAGCACAATTCACACGGTCAGTGCATGCCACAGCTATGGTGACAATACTTGCTGAAGTGACACGCATTATCTATTTGATCAATATTCCTGAATCAATAACCTGGCAACATTTTTGGGGCATTTACGTACAATCACCATTATTCCAACCACCCCCCCCCCCCCTCCCTGCCATCTCTATCAGAACAATGTACTACAACCATCGAATACTTTAATTAACTAACAAACAGAGATACCAGTTGACGACAAATGCAAAACCTTATACTGCATACTGCACCCCCCCCCCCACACACACACACACAAGATAACAGCAAACTAGCGTTTAACAGCCCCTTATACCAGCAACATAGTGCTGGCAGTTTCAGTAAAGGTTTCAAGTGCAAACTGTCGACGCCTCTACCTCACACGAGCCATTTAACAACCACTTTCAATCAGTATTTCTACCAACATCATAATGCCGAGGTCTACAATAGGAAATTAACAGCTCTGTTTAGTATCCGGACAATGGCAGTCTATGCATACATAGCAAACAGTGAAAAAAAAATGTTAAAGTTTATTAATCTTGTTTCGAGCCGAATTTCCGGCAACTAAATATAGGCGTATAGGCTGTATTAGGGAATATATTTTTCATAAACTCCCTGAATTCTTGGCGTATTTTTATGCCTTCGGATGTTCGAGTACTCACATTGGGATTTCCAATGTTACCTTGTATATTTTGTATCCTTGGCAGTAACACTAGTTCTCACACCTCCCATTAATTTCGGGGGGGGGGGGGGGGGTGAGATTATACGACATTGAAAAGGATCTTTGTAGACTATAGCCTACCTGCACAAAATTTACCATTTTTTGTACTACCTGAATAACCACAAATTTCAACAAAGATCTCACTATAAGCGATAGTGAAACACAACCCCTTACGATAGCTATATTAGCACACACGGATGATTCGTTAAATTACTTCTGAATTACAAAAGAATACAGAACCATAGCTGCTAATAGTGTGCATGATACACTGTATCACTAGTGGGCTCCAATACAGTCTGCAAGTAACGAGGCAGCACTTTCAGCATGTGAGCTACAGTGATGTTACTCCCGCCCCTCTCACCAAAACGAAATATATACAATAGTGGTAGTAGGAGTAGTAGACTATTCTGAGCTGTAGCCTAATGTTGTGCTTCGCACCGCATTTAAAACATTTTTGTCAAAAAACATATGTGGTAAAATCGGAAAATTGACATTAAATACAGGACGTGACCTCAACGACTATTTCTACCCATATAATGTACGTAAATTGCACTAACTACGAAAAACGCAAGGGGGTCCATTACATATTACATATGAAAGAAATGCCTTAATGCAAACGCATTACAGCTAACATCATTTTCTTACACTTAGGGCATTTACACTTTCGTAAACACACAATAGTTCCGCGGTGAACGAATCTACAATGTATTGCTAGCAGAACACTTTTTCGCGTCATAGACAAAAAGGTTAATAGTGCGACTCAAATAATTAGGACTTGCCACTTCCAATAATGACGAAATACAAACAACCGCCAAAACGACTCGTTTTCGGCCAATCACGAACTGAGGACGGCGATAAGTGACGGGGATTAAATGATCGCCATAAGTTCTGAGGCAGCGTCTCGAGCTGCCATCTGTTGGCAACACCGAGGAACACCGCAATACTCCAATGTTTTTTTTTTATTTCAGTTCGCATTGGCAATTTTAGCACCATAATATTGCATGTAACAAACATCTCCGCAGCTACATCAATAATTTATATCTAGTATGCTAATAAAATAGCAATAAGTACCCATCTCTTTTGATTATCTGTGAAGAATTGAAGTCGTACTCGTAAGCTTTTCTGGCAAGGTTTTATTTAGATTTGTACCTGCCAATTGTAAAGTGACATAAGTGTACATGCACTGTAGTTCAGAACATATCAATTTTTGTAGGGTACGGATTAAATATTCCGTGCCTGAAAGCTGGTTACAATGAGGCGCTGTGACGGTATAGCATATGGTTGCCTTCAGCTTACAATCCATGTCCATCACAGCTGGAATTTACGTGTGCCAGCACGCTGTGGGGCTGCCGCAACTCAGTATACCCCCATCCTCTCCAGTAACCACCAACAAGCATCTCCTCTACAAGAATTGCATTTTTAAGATCTCCGGCATATGTCGTTGTTTAAAGTCAAATCTGGTTGTATTTCTAGTCTTTGCCTTTCGAACAAGTCACAAACAATTTTGGAAAGCCTGTATCGAGTTTACTGTAGTGCAACCCAGGTTACTTTTACTTTCCTGTTTATTTTTCTTCTCTGTCCAACTTGCAACTTAATCCACTTGCTCTTTGCATGTTAGTTTAGCTTTTTGTATCGAGTTACAAGCATCTTTCAATCTTTGTTTTAGATTGCAGCTTTATGTGGATCAAGTGTAAGTAGCACAATGCTGCCATCCAAAGCGGGGTGCTTCACGTCAAAATACTTCCCGCGTTTCGTCTCACCCAGTGGATCTCGTGAATTATGACGAAAAGTGCTAGTTAAATGACACGAATATATGCTTTCGTACCAACTGGTTCGGGATTAGTCTTCCCTCACTCCCAGTAGCGCTATGACAATCTTCTTCTTTGTGTACGGCGTCAGCCTGTCCATTGCTCTCAGTTTTGGAAATCCAGGCTACCAGAAGACGGCAGGTGGTGTAATGGAGGCGATTCTAACTCCTCCACCTGCTCGTATTGTAGAGAGAGAGAGCGGCACGGCAGCCCACAATAGCTCCCGAGCCGGCGCAGTGCGACTGCATATCAGGTAGCTATGGGACGGCCATTGACTTGTGTCAACAACTTAAATGGAAGACGAGGACCCACAGCCCAATATACTTTTAATTCTGTTTTACTCTATGGACTTCCCAACTATTTGTGATGGTATTTTGTCTTTTTAGTCCGTTAAATTTCATGACATAGATTTTACAACCTTGTTAAAACATATGTATAAGAATCGCGGTTGAATGCTAAAAGTGATGCACCAGCCTGTGTGTCAGAGTAGCCGGCCTTACATAGTACGGACTGCCGCCGACAGATGGCATGCGCGAGCGTGCAAAGCATAAGGCTTTGCATAGTGAAAGTATGGCCCTGGTGATACAGTGACTTCTGCAGCACATTTAGCCGTGTATATTAAACAAGTGCACTCAGCCGTCTGTTGTACTGCTAAAACTGGTTAGTAGCTTCAAATGAAGCATGTCAGATATTTAGCGACAAATTCAAGGTAAATGAGTCGATAAGTGTTTGTTGTGGCGAGCATGAAACAGTTTTCCCCCTGCTATCCTTTATTAATATCGAAAACAGAGTTCGCAGTTCTTGTTGTGGTATCGAGTTTCAACACCTCTTTTCGTAATTAACATTAAATTAGGCCACCGAAAACTGTGGCGACGACGACGACAACTCGCCGAATCTATATAGTGACAAGCACCTGAGCAGAAACTTCCGCAATAAACGTGAAGACAAACTCAAAGTGAAAATATTCTCTGATAGCTATGGACCTGAAATTGCAAAAATACGTTACAGTCATTGTATAAAAGCAACTAGTCATGTCAAACCAGGTGCACCCGTCCAAGAACTCAATAGAAACTGAAAATGATCGTCATATTGTCCTCATAGCTGGAGCCAGTAATGTATATAAAAACGATCTCCACAGTGCAACACGAAACCTTAAGGCAATACTAAATTCAACAGGAGAGAAATCAGTTTTTGTAGTCAGAATTCCACATAGGCATGACCTTTCGGAATGGTCCTGTGTGAACGTGGAAATCATAAAAGCAAACAGGCAATACTCAAAGGCTTGCATTTTTTGCAACCAAGAAGTAATTGCTGCTCTTCCAGTTCCTTGCTTGACGCAAGCAGAGCCTGAAGAAATGGTTACTTCTATAGCAGCAGTAGAGGCGGAAGCAGCAATTGTGCCTACACACATAACAAACACTGCAGCAGGTAACTGCAGAAACAGCCCAGAAGGTGAAATATGAAGCAGACCAGTGCACTGTCAAAGTTGAAAATTGGTGTAAAGCTAATCCCCTTTGTGTCAACAGAAAAAAAAATACAATACCTGTATGTATCGTGGAATAATAACACTGAACTTGAGCAGAGCTCAAATGATGTTAATTTCCTTGGAATCTCAATTGAATCAAAATTATCCTGCGGTAGCCATATAGAAAATGTGGGAAGCAGCATTTGCAAAGGAATATTTGCTCTAAGAAAGCTGTGTCTTTGTATAAACGTGCCAGTACTTAAAGTGGTTTATTTTGCTTTAATACACAGTCACATTTCCTATGGTACAATACTGTGGGGACATCAAAGCATGGCAGCTACTGTCTTCAAACTACAAAAGAAGGCAATAAGACTGATATGTAGCTTGGCACCCAGAGTTCACTGTAGGCCAAGCTTTAAAAAATTACTGATTATGACCCTGCCGTCAATATTTGTACTACAGTGTGTAATGCATATTAAGGAAAACTATCCGAGTTATCGACAGTATGACATGAGACATAATTATAACACAAGAAACAAGCAGGACCTAGTTTCTTACTGATGTAACTATAAAAAAAACACAAAAGTGCTTCTTATAAAAGTCCATAAAAATTTTTAATGCCATACCCCAACATATCAGGGATCTTCCAATTCAACAATTCAAAAAAAAAAGTAAAAGAATTTCTTCTTGAGCTCAGCATTTATGAAACTGATGAATATTTAAGGGAGGCAAAGAATATGGTATGACTACACTTTGTGATCAGTTTTTATATGCTTCTATATATGAGTAAGTCTGTAATTGGCTACATTTATTATGCAATATCGATTTGTTCCAGAAGTTTCTCTGTTTTGTATTTGTGTGAAGGTACCAAAATTATTTGTGTAATATTTTTCTTGTTTTTGTAATTATTTGTGTAACATTTAGACTGTGTAATATTGATTTTGCAATGCCTCAGTTGATCTCTGAGGTCTCTACAACGATAAAAATCAATCAATCAAGCAGTACCTACTACACTTCATCTGCAAGATTCAACAGCAGCAGAAGAAGAAGAAGCAACAACCTTATCTCCTCAGTCACCAGATTCCACAACAGTTCCTCCACACACCATAACAGCAGTTCCATCCATTCCTATAGTAGCAGCCTCATCTACAATATCACCACAAGGAGGGAAGAGGTAGGCATACAACAGTAGATGTGCTACCACTCCAAGTGAACAAAATTTTTTAGTAAAAGGCAACAAGAGGCAGAAATCCAAAAGATAAGCCTTGTAAAAGGTTTGAAAACCAATCGCCATAGTGTTCAGTGTGTAAGCAATAGGAGTGTGGATCTTAAAATAGGTTATCTTAACATTCAAGGACTGAAAGATAAAGAACTTATCATAAATGAGGTTGGTCTTGATAACCAGTTTGATATTTTTTGTCTGAGTGAACACTGGACTAATGAGAATGAACTTGCAGTTACCAAATTTGACAATTTTAGTATAGTAAATAGCTACTGTAGGATAGAGCACATTAGAGGTGGTGTGGCAATTTATTCCAACCAGTCACTCAATTGTACAATAACCAAACCAGACCTAAATTCCTTGTGTGATGAACAGCACTTTGAAGTTACGGGTATAATCATTAATAGTCATAAGCTAATAGTAGTATCCATGCACAGATCACCAAAGGGAAGCATTAACATATTTTTTAGAAAAAATGGACATGCTACTGAGTGAATTAAGTAATATTAAATGGCTACACTATGATATTGCAATAGGAGGCGATTTGAATGCTGATTTTGATGTTACTAAATGTAAGGGTAGTGTCGCAGATCTGGAAAACTTACGAAGACAATACAATTTACATCACATCAGTAACAGGCCCACAAGAAACAAAGCATGTTTAAATACCTTTGTAAACTTCAAGATCACTGAAAACACATGCGAAGTTGTAGTGTTCCCATTCTCTGACCATGACTCCGTATCTCTAAATTATGCAAGTAAAATTCCCCTCAATAGGAGCAATGCAAACAGACCTGTCCCAACAGTTGTGAATACCAGACCCGTAACTGAGGATAAAATTAACACATTTCGTAATTCCCTTGCAGACAGAGACTGGTTTGGCCATTGTAGTGTCAATGGACATTTCACATCAAGTAATGAACTGCCAGCCAAAATAATATTTGCTAGATCTTTTTAATGCATTCTTGACGCCAATTAACCATAGTATTTCCATAAAGAAAATGGACAGCAGCCACAAATCCAGATCTCAAAACAGACAAATTACGTGGTAAACTAAACAGTTGACAGATCTAAAGAAACAAGTTTTGTTACTGTGCAACATATTCAATAGTATGAAGTCTGGCTATGCCAAATCAGCCTATGTGGAATGCAGGAATGAATACAAAAAAGCCATCCTGCAAGCCAAAAAAACCTACAATGCCAACAGCATACATAATTCCACCAGTAAATGCAAAACCACTTGGAAAGTAATTAACAGTGCTGCCACATATACTAAAAAAGACAAAATTAATATCCCACCTCAAACACTCAATGAGTTTCTCATTAATTCAGTGAAAGAAATAGGAGACACAATTATCAAACCAGACACTAGTCCATCAGAGTTACTCTCCCAAAATTGGGGTGGACAGTCACTAAATACAAGCACACTAACCTACTCTGAAGTATCGCCGAGATTTGTACAAGGGGTCATAAAACAACTGAAATCATCTGATGGCTTAGATATATATATGGCATTTGCAACCTGCTAAAAAAAATGTGTGATTGCATTCTGTACCCTTTAACCATTGCATAAACAAGTACTTACTTGAGGGATATTTCCTGATGAGTTAAAACTGTCTAGGATCGTCCCTGTATACAAAAAGGGAGATAAAGACTCTCCATCTAGTTACAGGCCTATTTGAATAGTACCCGCATTCTCCAAGGTAATAGAATGCATGATGTACCAACAATTATCATCTCACTTTGAGAATCTGGGAATAATTAATGCTACACAATACGGGTTTAGGAAGAATCTGTCGACCATCGATGCAATCGACACGGTAGTCAGTTACATTCTCAAAGTTTTTGAGAACAAAGGCTTTGCTCAGGTCTCATTCTGTGACCTAAGCGAGGCCTTCGACTGTGTCGAGCACACGCCCCTACTACAGAAACTATAATTCTACGGCATCAAAGGAAACTGCCTCAGACTATTAAAAGCTTATCTCAACAACTGTAAACAGGTAGTTTGTGTTGGTAAGGAAATGTCAAACATAGAATATGTTAAAGTAGGTGTGCCCCAGGGATCTGTACTGGGCCCCTTCCTGTTTCTGATAATGATCAATGACCTCCCCTCGTTTATTAGATCCACCACTGTATTGTATGCAAATGATATGACTTTTCTTCATATCAGTAACAATCTTAAAACCTGTGTTGAAAATACACTCGCTCACGCAGCATATTGGTTCAGAGCAAATGGTTTCCTGCTAAATGGAAGTAAAACGCAGCAGATAATCTTCACTCTAAGAGACGAGCCACTATCTGATGACCCTAGTTCTGTTAAATTCCTGGGAGTTTATTTAGATGAAAAGTTATCCTGGGGCCAACATGTAAACTATATTAGTAGTAAGCTATCTAAAGTCATTTATTTATTAAGACAATTCAGAAATTGTGTACCTGAAACATACATCAGATTATCTTAATTTGCATTTTCCCAAAGTATAATATCCTATGGCATTATCTTGTGAGGTAACTGTAGTCATATACATGACAGCCTATTATTGCAGAAGAAAGCCATTAGGATAATTACAAATTCTTCACATAGGGCTCACTGCAAACCCTTATTTACTAACCAGAAATTATGACAGTAATAAACCTCTATACATATATACACAACGTCTTAATCTTTACAAAGAAGAACCTACAAGACGTGGAACGTAGAGAAAATGTATATTGCTACAACACAATAAGCATCAAGCACATATACACGGCTTACCACAGATTATCAAAATCAATAAATAGCTATGAAGTCACAGGGCACAAACTATTTAATAAGCTGCCACATGCTATACAGGATCTTGCTGAACATACATTGAAAGAAAGACTGCATGAATGGTTTATTGCCCACCTGTTCTATGATATCAATGAATTCTTCAACTGTAAACTGCAGTAATCTAACAGATGACCCACTGTACATTTATTGTAATATAAGCTAAAATATTTCAATAGTCAATACCTTATCACACTGTATTATAAATTGTATCTTCATTTGGCATTGTCAATTGCTGTAATGGCCTAAAGACAGTAAAATCATTATTATTATTATCAAATACTCATAGGTGTCAGGGGAACCAATACTTTCCAAGTGCAAGGAAAAATCTATCGCTAATGTAAAGCTCTATATCGACTTCTTGTTCCTGCTCCTTGGTACTACGAAAATACGACCAATGTCTTTTTTTGATACAAAATAAAGCATTGGATTCAAATATTTATGCATCGTACGTTAGTAAATAGAACTGATAAACATGCCTATATGATTACACATTCCTTTTATTTTTGTCAGATGTATGCTATAAAATTTTGTGTGCAATTGTCCTATGACATTAGAAAAATGATTAAGAATACAATATTTTTAAAATGTGTTCAAACAAAACAAGGTCTACGATCAAAATGAGTATGTAGGAAACAGTAATAACTGTATTTGTCTTAATAAATTCTTTTTAGCAACCAGGTGGTAATTGTAATAATAGTCTCCTGGAAACAATCGTTGCTAAATAAAAGGTCATAGATTCAATACTTGTGTAGTGCATAAATTTACTTTTTGTATATTATATTGTCTTGAACAAAGTACAATTTATTATTATGAGCATCCTAAATATGAGTTTAAACCCTACTTTACGGTCAATAGGGTCTTTTTTTTTACCAGTCATGATAACTTTCTATGGCACCACTCACTATTTCTCGTTTTATGCTTTAACAGTGTCAGTTTTATCTCTAAAATTTCTATTTTGTGATTAAATTACAATCAAACCATCCTATTAGCTCTTCTGACTTTTTTTTGCTGTTCGAATGGACTGGAAACGAAGTAACAGAAATGTAGAAAGACAAAAGGCAATAAATAAATAAATTTAACTGAATCATTAAGTCAAGTTCCTGCAACCTTTCCCATTGTGACAAAGATAAACCCAAAAACAAGCAAATGTATAAGGACTTTTGCTGCAGTGGTCAGACACTGAAATTAAAATAATGCTCCTGGTAGTAGACTGAAATTAGCTGAATTAGGTGTAAACAGCAGTTGCATGCTCACGATCATGGGAACGTGTGAACATCATTTCTGCACTACCAATAATGAACATGGGAACAAGTTTGCTGGGGGACTTTGTCACCAAATTTAAATTAGTTTTTGAATATGGTTTTCAAATAAATGGTTGTCATTACACTATATGAGGGTAAATCATATGCTGGAAAAGTCACTGCAGCAGATATATAAAACAAGTTTTTTTTAAATAAGTTGCATTTACAGGACCAAGAAAGGAAAAAAGAAACAGGTTTTGGACCTGAAGGCTAAGATGGAGTTTTGTAGTGTAAAGACAGTTTATCAATAGAAAAGATAAATCTCAGCCAATAACTGTAACAGAAAGGGGAATGGTCCATAACAGAAGTGAACATCTACACTAAGTATCTGAAAATGTTTGAGGGAATGTATTTACTATATAGTATTGCTGAATAGTGTTGTTCTACTCTGAAGACAATCTCTGCACTATTATTTGTAATACATGTTGTTAAAAATATCCTGAAGAAATCTTATTTTTACATTTATATTCACTTAAATTAAAACTGTTAATAACAGGTCTATACAAATATCTTTAAATTTCAAAGGAAACCTGCATTACTGAACTAGAACAATTTGTTTAAACTACTTACTAACCACCGATTTACTTTTTTGATGGCTAAAAAGTTACCCACGGAATTCCATGTAGATAAAATAAGTGTTGTCTAAGACTAAGCTAAACTTAACCAGAATGGCAGTGTAACTTTATCAGTATAAATATTAAAATATTACAGCAATAGGTTAACTTGTCTATTTTCACTATCAGAAGCATTCAGTAACTTTAACTACAGCATGTACCACAGTTGACTGCATTTCCGCTCACACATTCGTGATTTCAACATAAATTGTCAGATTATGAAGAGAAATAAAAATAGCAGTTACAATACAAAATGTACATGACATTTACATGAAATAACCTTCAAATTTCAGCATGTTTCGAAACAAGTATTCTTCAAAAAGGGTGGCCTACCTGTGAACCATCACCAGATTTTGTACGTGCTATTTCATTCTGGGCTAGGAAAGAGTATGGAGTACAAGCTAATTTCTTCCTGGAAGTATTTATACTTTTTCCCTCTCTACAATATTACATAAAATGTAGATACACTGTATGTATAAAAGCCTATTAAAATCAAGAGAAAGAAATTAAAGAAAGCAAATGAAGCATAAGGAAGAAACAAAGGGATTGTACAGCACAAATGCCAAATACGTACACAGGTTGAAGGATGAAGTTTTTATTTATCTATGTATCATTCTTAACCCTTGACAGGGACAGAGTCTGCTTGCAAAATGTAACAAATATTACATGAGATAACAATAACATTACACACTCAGAAAGAAACGTGGAACAAAAATTTTATAAAAATCTCTAAGTCAAACAAAAATGAGATTATTTAAAGAGAAAATGTTACCACAGATTTTGTGCCTCAATATATTAAAGATAACCTACAGAAGTTTGAATGTCAATTTTCCAAATTATTTACTAAAACATAATTTTGGAAGTCACAGATTCTGCAATAATTTTCTCATGGCCATGCTTCTACTGCCCTGTGTCACTACACCCTGGTATCTTTTATTTTCCTCATTCAGAAGCATATGTACTCTTGTTGCCAACAAAGTGAATTATTTTCTTCTGTATAAAGTGGTTGGCTGGGAAAACTACTTTCTCCTCCACTGATGCAAACACAGAAGTGGCTATATCAGAGAGCAAAAATTCACCTGTGAGTAATTTCACACTTGATGGCTGAATAACTGAGGTATCTGTAAAGGACTTCAGATGTAAAAGCATGTTCACACACGTACAGGAATTTTCTTTAGATGTGATTAGGCTCTCCTCGCAAAATTTCCAAAGCGCATGGCGCTTCATAGCTTGCCTAACATTGTGACAACATAAATAGTAGAGAGACTGGTGCTCATCATCAAACACCATGTTACAAGTGGCTCGTCAACTTCCTCGGCACAATTATCCCCATCTTCACTTACAGATTAGCCCACTAATTCTGCCAGGAAACTACTGTCTTAATTTTCATTATCAGTGGTAGAAGTAAAGAATTAAGAAAGAGTAATAACCATCAGTGCTGTTTTCAGTTCTCACCGCGCTAATTCTGGATTTTTGAAACGGACCATTGAAAACAGATTTTCTAAGGCATCTTGTGCAAATCTAATTGTTAGAGCAAATTTCAAATTCTTCTCATTCAGGAATTTGTCCTGCAATTCCAAAATAAACACAGGGTGTCCTTAAGATGACAGAAAGCCTCACTGTATGTTTGTTCATCAGAACGACTCGGAGCCATAACTGGAGCTCTACATGTCATGAGGCGAAACTACTTATGAACGTGCTTTAGAAACCGTGCTGTGGTTAAAGCATTTTTCTGCAGTTTCTCTGTCCTGACACCATACTCAATGGCTGCTGCAGTCTGGCTGATAATTAGGGCAGTAGCCAAGCCAACTTTCATTTTATCATAAAGGTTTGGCATCAAACACCTCTCACGCAGTTGTGGAGCCAGTTTAAGACTTCAACCATTGTCTATCTCAAGCGACTGCTTTACACGATTTATATGTACCTCATTACAAGGTAGATATTGTTCCCTGACAACATTTTGTGAAAGGAAGACTGACTGCTCACTGACTAAGTGGTTCCTCATATTTTCAAAATGTGTGGTGTATCTCTGGCGAAAATAGCTTCCTGTTATCACCACAAGGACACTGGCAAAATTTGACTGATTTTCAAAACCTAACAATAACAATTCCAAATTCTCACCATACAGCTTGATTTTGCCCTCCTGTATCTGACATGACGTAGCGAACATTGATACCGAGTGACTCAGATTCACTAAATGCTTATAGTGATGCTTTTGACATGAGAACTGGAAGATGATGGCCTGTGTAATGGCAACATATTCTTTGTTTCCATTTTCAGGTAATACCACCCAGCATAACAACTAATGCTTCAATCATATTCCAATGATGGAATGATACTACTCTCATCCATCATCTGGTAGCAGGAGATCAAGCTTGACTTTCGGGGTAGTTTCATGAAAACTGTTGCAAAATAAGCGTAAAATTAATAACTGTGGACTACTTGTGGTCGTGCGATGTGTGTGTAACAGAAACGTGTGAAAAGAAGTATACAAACATCATCAGAGACAAGGATTCAATAATTGAAATGTTGCAATGTGATATTGAAGCCCTACAAATAAAGTGTGCTGCTTTAGAACACAAATGCAAAATCCTGGGGAGCAGCAATAATTTAAAAGTAAATGAAAACAAATGTACTGTAACTGTTAAATCATGTGTACCCAAGAAATGTGCTGCAGCCAAAAAAAATAGAACAGGATAATTCACGTAAAAATAGTGTAAGAATAGCAGACGAGCACCAACATTTCATAAATATTCAAAACCAGAACAAAAAAAAAGCTTGTGTCTGACAATGTTGAAGACAGCTTTACAGTGTTAAAAATCACAAAAACAAACACGAAATCTCCAAAGAACAATTCTTCAGCCATGTAAAAACAAATACATCATGGATTCAAATTAAAAATATTTGAAGACAGCCATGCACGCAACGTTTCAAACTTTGTATCAAACTCTGCGTCAGCTGTTGTTAGGCCTGGAGCAAAATTCAGAAATGTAATCAGCAATATATACAAAAAGAATCTGCCAGTTCCACTAAAAGTGACTGTGTTGTTCTCATAGCAGGATCAAACAATGTTACTGCTATGAGACCAGTGCATTTATAAGAAATCTGATCATTATCCTTCAGTTGCTGTCGACTACAAATGTGATAGTAGGAAATTTAACTCTGAGATTTGATCTGGCGGACTGGTGCTGTGTACATAATGAAATTTGACGAACAAATCAAAAATTATAACATCTCTGCTCCAAGTTTAAAAATGTAAGACTTCTTGATGTCAACAGATACAAAAACACTAGTTTCACAACACATGGTCAACATTTAAATCTAACTGGTAAAAAGAGACTTGAATCAGACATAAACAAAGCTGTTGACGTAATAATTCATTAAAACAGCTGTGAAAACAGACGGACTATTGCCCTAAATCCCAACACGCAGTGAATCAAGTGGAAAGGACCAACTCCAACCGGATTTGGCCCAATATAAACTATCCAGAACGGGGGGAAATTCAGAGTGACAAACTGAAAGTACCATTAAGGCTCATGCACTTAAATATACAATATCTTAGAAATAAGCTCAATGTTTTGCAGACTTTTGTAAATGATCATTCACCTCATGTAGTTGTGTTAACCGAGCATGGTCTGAAATCTGAGGAAATTATTTACTTTAGACTAGATGGCTATTTCCTAGGAAATAGCTACTGTAGACAGCATCATAAAGGTGGAGGTGTAGCAGTATTTGTTACAGAGCAGCTCAAAGTAAATAAATTAATAATGAAGGCTTGATTGATGTGACAGTCGTTGAACTACAAAAAAAATGGTTCAAATGGCTCTGAGCACTATGGGACTCAACTGCTGAGATCATTAGTCCCCTGGAACTTAGAACTAGTTAAACCTAACTAACCTAAGGACATCACAAACATCCATGCCCAAGGCAGGATTCGAACCTGCGACCGTAGCGGTCTTGCGGTTCCAGACTGCAGCGCCTTTAACCGCACAGCCACTTCGGCCGGCGTTGAACTACTTATCAAAGGTTGCGGAAAGGGCACAGTGAAACTGAAAATTATTGAGATTTATCGTCCACCAAAATCAGAGGTAGGGCGTTTCATATATATTTTTAGTAGAATAGTGGGACACTGACCCAAACAAGGTAACAATACTTGGTGACTTTAATACAGGGGCAACATCTTGCAATAACCGTAACAGGAGGCTAACAGATACCCTTAACTCCTATAATCTTATGAATGCAGTAAACTCGGATACAAGAGTAACTCAGTCTCCTTCTAGAAGAATAGACTACATAATACTTAGTATTAGATGCTGGAATGTGGACTTCCACTACTCAGATGTTAATTTGTAACCTATGAACACACAAGCATCCAAGAAAAGACTCAGGACGTAGTAGAACACACAAGCAGCCAAGAAAAGACTCAGGACGTAGTACATAAAAGAATGCTTAAAGAGAAAAACATTAATGTTCTTAAAAGTAAACTAGCATCTGAGGAATGGCAACTAGTTTCTCAGCAAAAAGGGTCCGAATACAAATGGGACAAATTTTATGATGTTGTTTTCAGCATCTTAATTTTTGCTGCCCAGTGTAAGAAATTAAGAAAGTAGTAACTCACAACCAAAATGTAAAAAACAGCAGATTGACTCTTCCAGCTTACATGATTAACCTCAGGCAAAATACTGAGTGTGCTACATAAGTCAACTAAATTGCAAATATTTAAGGATAAGTACAATCAAGCTAAAAAACAATTTTGGGAACAGCTCTCAAATGTAGGAAAACATATCCTAGATAAGGAAATAGCTCAGTCCACAAATATAGGGAAGACTTCATGAAATTTGATAAATAGATATCGCAAAGCTGCCCCCAAGTTAGATGCTCAAATTGACAGAATCCTACATGAAGGAAACTATATTAATGATCCAGATAAAATCTGCAATACATTTAATGTATATTGTATATCTACAGCAGTAAATCCATTTAATAACAAAGGTTTGATTCCAATGGCAAAGCCTTACCCTAAGCTGGAAACTGCTTTTCAAGTTAGTGAGTGTAGAATAAAGTTCGAATAATAACCCATATCATCAACAGAAGTATCAGGGAGCACACATTTCCAAATTTATTGAAGAAAAGTACAGTTAAACCTGTGCATAAAAAAGGATCGAAAGAAGAGCTATCAAACTTCAGGCCCATATCACTAATACCAATTTTTGGTAAAATATTTGAAATTGTTTTGTTGGCACGACCCACTGATTATTTCACAAAGAATAATTTACTAGCAGAAACACAGCACGACTTCAGGAAGCATTACAGCAATTACCAAATTTCTCCACAAGGTGTATGATGCCCAGAATGAGGGAATGCAGACAGCAGGGATATTTCTAGACCTTATGAAAGCATTTCACTCAGTGAACCATGAGCTACTACTAAGCAAACTGGAAACTTACAATATAAATGCCACATCCATACAACTACTGATCACATATCTAACCAATCGTAAGCTGTGTACAAAACTACGTTATGAAATTAATGATCAGATCAAACATTTCCAATCCAGCTATGAAACAGCAAAACAAAGTGTTATCTCAGGGCTACGTATTGGGCCCTTTCCTTTTCCTGGTGTAGATTAGTGATTTAGAGGCACCTCTGTACTCCCAATTAGTAAGTTATGCAGATGATACCTCACTTTTGTTCTCTTGCAAACAAACTAATGACTTGACATTGGCTGCAAGTGACGGCTTAAGTCAAATAACTAACTTCCACGATCAAGGTCTAAAAGTCAATATTAGCAAATCCCAGCTATTACCATTTGAACTTGGTAATTCATACCAAATCTGTATTGATAATATAAGTGGCATCAAAAAAGTAGACACTGACAAATGTAAATTTTTGGGGATATACCTAGACGTAAATCTTAGATGGGTAGACCATATCAATATTGTATGCAATAAAATCAGCAGTTCACTGCACTTAATTAGCAAACTATTAATATTAGGCTCTGAACATTAAATACTGCTTATTATGGGACAATATTTGTATATATTAATTACGGAATTGAGGTATGGGGATGTGCTGCTGATAGACACATGAACAGAATCCTAACACTGAATAAAAGAGCAATCAGGACCATGCATCGCTGGGGATACAGAGATTCATGTTGTTGTTGTTGTTGTTGTTGTTGTCTTCAGTCCTGAGACTGGTTTGATGCAGCTCTCCATGCTACTCTATCCTGTGCAAGCTTCTTCATCTCCCAGTAACTACTGCAACCTACATCCCTCCGAATCTGATTAGTGTATTCATCTCTTGGTCTCCCTCTATGATTTTTACCCTCCACGCTGCCCTCCAATGCTAAACTTGTGATCCCTTGATGCCTCAGAACATGTCCTACCAACTGGTCCCTTCTTCTTGTCAAGTTGTGGCATAAACGCCTCTTCTCCCCAATTCTATACAATACCTCCTCATTAGTTACATGATCTACCCATCTAATCTTCAGCATTCTTCTGTAGCACCACATTTCGAAAGCTTCTATTCTCTTCTTGTCCAAACTATTTATCGTCCATGTGTCACTTCCATACATGGCTACACTCCATACAAATACTCTCAGAAACGATTTCCTGACACTTAAATCTATACTCGATATTAACAAATTTCTCTTCTTCAGAAAAGTTTTCCTTGCCATTGCTAGTCTACATTTTATATCCTCTCTACTTCGACCATCATCAGTTATTTGTTCCCCAAATAGCAAAACTCCTTTACTACTTTAAGTGTTTCTTTTCGTAATCTAATACCCTCAGCATCACCCGACTTTATTCGACTACATTCCATTATCCTCGTTTTGCTTTTGTTCATGTTCATCTTATATCCTCCTTTCGAGACACTGTCCATTCCGCTCATCTTCTCTTCCAAGGCCTTTGCTGTCTCTGACAGAATTACAATGTCATCGGCGAACCTCCATGGATTGTAATACCTACTCCGCATTTTCCTTTTGTTTCCTTTACTGCTTGCTCAATATACAGATTGAATAACATCGGGGAGAGGCTACAACCCTGTCTCACTCCCTTCCCAACCACTGCTTTCCTTTCACACCCCTCGACTCATAACTGCCATCTGGTTTCTGTACAAATTGTAAATAGCCTTTCACTCCCTGTCTTTTACCCCTGCCACCTTTAGAATTTGAAAGAGAGTATTCCAGTCAACATAGTCCAAAGCTTTCTCTAAGTCTACAAATGCTAGAAATGTAGGTTTACCTTTCCTTAATCTTTCTTCTAAGATAAGTCGTAAGGTCAGTATTGCCTCACAATTCATGTAGGGAAACCTTTGTACAACATAATTATCTAACAGTATATTCCTTTTATCTGTACAAATTACTAACATTCTTTGTGGGCCATAAAAATAATGCAACTAAGTGCTCCGACGTGCATTCGTGTGACACAAGACAGGGGTTTGTTCCCCATACCACCACAAGCTAGTCTAATTTTTAGCCACTTCTGCAGTGTTTCCACTGACCATTTGCTACCTCTACAAGTCCCCTTTGTTAATACTGCAAACCAATCTGTACCAAATACACCATGCAGACTGGCAAGGAGGTTGTCTTTTTCTAAACACACTCTCATTTCTCTTTCTGAGAGAGGTTGAGTTTTCCCTCTAAAGCTTCAATTCCAGCCTGAAGCTGTTGTACTAGGTTCTTCAGGGTGGGGACATCATCTTCTGTAGTGTCCAAGTTCTCCGCAGGACTGATGTCATTGGTCACATTTGAAGGCTCTCCAACCTCTGGAACACAAATTTGCAATATTACAATCGTCAAAAATAAAAAGCATTTAATACTATAATATGTTGTCAAGCGGCCAGAAATTGTTTCTCAGTAGGCTGTGGTATGTGATTTAAAGATTCGTAAGATGCAAAAATCTTAGTTTCAAGGGACAGAGGCAAATCTACAACAATATGAGTGACTCTATGAAATGGGAAAGTAATCCCATATATGAAGTGAAATTATAGGTGACCAATTATATTTAATTCCCAACAAACACTACCACAGTGTTTACAAAAATCCTTAGCTGTTTGCTTAGCAACACAGAAATCCGACAGCAATGGAATTCAACAGACCTTCACTATACCAAGTTCAATAATAACAGAGCATGTGAGGCCTGAATACTTAAAATTGTAAGAGCTGTGAGGCCAGGGGTACTTCTGATGTGGGTTTTAATGTGGATTACAGTTAAGTGCAAGTGAATATTATTTACAATAAAAGATTATTTAATCAGGAACAAAACTAACCACAACATTACACATCGTAGTACCTGTTGTGCCACGTATTGGCAACAAATGCAAAGCTCTGTATACAGTGTTTAAAAAACATAAATGGTAAGGAAAAGCCATACACTTTGACGTAAAATTTAAACAGCTGTGGTAACAAATCAAAGCATCAATTTTCTCACTTAGGCATAATGTTTAACTGTAAATTAGAATACTGTATATACAGTATCCAATGACTAACAGTAGAAACAATATAGCTGAAAGGTATGAGAAAAGACATCACTGTTTATTTCACCAGATAGCAATAGAAGTGGAGTGTGTATGTAAGAGATGTGGTCCTGTTTGCTAAATTAATTTGTGACAAAGTATTTTATTCTCAACCTCAACAGACCCTGGATATGCCAGTTTGAAAAATATGCAGCTGTTATAAATGAAATGTTTGAGTCTACTTCTGTACACAACGGAGGGTTAAAATGATAGTATGAAATATAACTTCAAAAGAATAAACTCTAAGCTCCGTATTTACAACAACCTTTAAAAAGTATATGCTTATTGTACTTAATTGACAAAGGATTTCCTACAACAACTTCTATGATAGAAGTGAGCATACTGTTTGCAAGCATAATGCTGTAAAGGGGAATTCTGTGCGTCCTACTGATCAAAACAACAAATGTCATCTGTTAGCTGTCACACAAGAATTTCAGAGCGTCATAATTCAGCAGCAAGTGACAGCTTTACGTATGTAAAAAGCTTTTGAAGCTGTGAACGTTATTTTCCAGTTACCGGTATCCTCAGTTCGTTTCTCTAGTAGGCCGACAGGTTTCCTCTCAGCAGGAGCTTTACATCCCTCTGGTAGCTTACGATCAACAAAACTGGTTGGCACAGCATCTGGTTTAAGTTTTATCACTCCACCAGCTCAATTTGTTTGAAACTGGTCTGGAGTGAAGTGATTCTGGTAAACAGAAACAGTACCATCAGCCAATTTAATTACCAACTTTGTTATTTAAGCAATATAAAAATTTCAAAACTATACATGATAACTATATTTTGTAATATAACATATGTAAATCTGTGATATAAATAGAACAGAGCACATGCTACTTGTAACTACATACGGTACGTGAAGCTCAGTGCCTATGAATTAGGTACAGTAGCTATAGACAAACATTTTAACACGTATCAATCTCTCAGCTTCTGAATGCAAACTAATTGAAAAATTTCATTTTATATGAGATAACTATCATCTTTTAGGTAATGTATCTTCATTCAAGTTTAATTTTCATTACATTTAGGTTTCCTGTGTAACAACAAATATTGTATGATGCACATATTGTAGGCCTACCTAGTATTTGCACCAGACTGCTGAGTACACAAGAAGCTGTATTAAAAGAATAATATACTGTACTGTTATGACTCACGTTGCAATCCAACTATGCTATTCTTGTCATTTATTTCAATTGTTGTCGAAACGGTTAGCCTACACAACTAAATGCAAGTAATTGGTACTTTAAAGAAGCACGTCCTTAACACGTCAATTATTTTCACAAAACTTACAGAAAATGTAGCATTGAAGTACAGATAGCCATAATGGCATATTTTTTGGAGTACGCAATAACATACACTAAACCATGCAAAAACTGCAATTTCCAGCTTCAACAGTTGGGCCTACACACTAACTACAAAATGAGAAACAACGTTTACTTATTACATCTTTCGTGCAACAAAAAATACGCCTTTGTAGCAGTCGGTACATTACAGATTTACTAGAAATATGTAGATTTCACTACGGTTTGTCCAAAAAAATAGGCTTGCAAATGACGTACCTTTTAAAAACAAAGTTGACAAGTTTGAGGCTAACTGCGTATAATGATGCACCAAATCTGATCACGAAGTGAGTCAAGGTACAGCAAGTTTGTTACACAGGTAATCTTAAACCTTGAGATGATTTGCACTAATGAATAAAAACTGTACTTTACGGACACAGACTAGAGTTCCTCGTGGGCTGCCAGTTGGCTCTGTTGATTTTCATCAGCCATATTCACCTTCTTGTTTCATCTCTCCCTTCATAAGGAATTCTGTACCGTTTTCCTCCCTTTTTGCCTCGAAACAAAAAGCCAGAAGCACAGCACTGAGGTATTATTCTACCTAAAACTTCGAAATACCAACGTCCCACGTAAGACTTGGGATCCACAAGGGGTGCTAATGAAACGTGATGCGGTTTCAGCCAATCCTGAACTGCAGATGGCGGCAAACACAGGGGAATAGCACAGCCATACTTCCCTTTACACAGAGCTTTACTACCTTGGTAAATACACCACAACTCCAACGCCGCAAAGTGAAGTGCATCTCAACTTACGAAACTGCCAACTTTGGACTTCCTAGCAAAATGGCTTCCTCATGGAAGGACAAACAGGTGTGTTTTAAACCCTCAATTATGCTACCGAATAAATCGGCAAAGTTTCACAAATGGGAAGATAGTACGAGACGTGTAGGTGGAACAGATTCTGTGAGGATTCAGCATTCACCTGTTGCATTACGAACAACCCACGTACAGTTCTTGATAGTATATCCTACAGCAGTCTCCGAATAAATTCTCGCACTTGCACAATTAGCTGCTAATCATTTTCAGCTGTTTGCGCCGGCTGTATGCTAACATCAGACCTTGAATTTTAAAAAGAGCAATACTTTTATCTCAATAGCATGGCAACCTCATTAACAGCTATTGAACGTAATTCCAGTTTATAAGTTGCTACGTTTAACTTACTAAAACAGTTTTTGCCCTTGCATTTGTTGTAAGTTAATAGCATGCATGTACTCTTCAGTTATATTTGTACTATTCAGGTTGTGGATTCTTTGCAGCTTTTGGAAATAAGTGTTCTGCGTGTAGTATATGTCAATTTGCATTCTGATCCCCTGCCATTAGTGAGTGTGTTTATACAGCACGCTTGTATGTAACACATAAACGAGATATTTTGTGATCTTAATTCAAGATGGAAGTGTCATTACATAAAAATAGTGAGGATGGCAACAGTACTTCATCCAGAAACCTCAGCCAACCTTGCTATGTGAATCAGCAGTTATTGTGTCAAAGTCGAAACTTCATATGACTCTTCACTTCTTCTGCCACATTATCTGTATTTCTCAGATAAGTTTTCATATTTGGATAGGTCACTTTGTGACTTATTAAGTGAAGCAGTATGTTTGAGCAAAGATTTTAATAATTTCCAGCTTTAAGAATGTACAGATTACCCGATTCAAATTAACTTCGCCATATCTTAGTTCATTGCTGTTTGGATACTTTGGGCTAAATATAATTTACAGAAATGCAATTTTTGCATCTGCTAGTACTACTGCTAAATCTACTGCTGCAGTTATAGAGCCACAGATATCAGAACTCTGTGGGTATTTATTGACATGCAGATACCAAGTAATTAATTTTTGTCTACACTACCCAGAACACCAAACAGGCTACTAATTCTAAATCATACTGGACGAGGTGGAGCAGTGGATAGCACAATACGATTCTATTCAGAAAGACAGTGATACAAACATATGTTGAGGCACCCTCATTTAGGTATTCTGTCATTGACCTAAATCACTTCAATGAAATGCCAGGATGGTTCCTTTCAAAGTGCATGTCCGTATTTCCTCCAGCACCCTTTGCTAATCTGAGCTTGTGGTCTATCTCTAATTACCTTGTTTTTGACAAGAAGTTAAGTGATCTCCTTCCATGTCTAAATCCTTGTTTTGTACATTTCAGAAAGATAGCAGCTCATGATATGAAAGTGATGCTGTAGCAGCTTCCGCCAATAGTGAAATAGTGCGGCAGAGCCTACAGAGGGAAATGCCATGGAGTTTCTGAACAATGGAACAGCTACCACCACCACAAGCAATGTGGAATCAGGAGGATGTACTATACCCAGATCTTCCACACCAACAAAATCTAAGGAGACTGAAGATGGCTATTTTCATGCAGCACAACTACTTGCAGATACCCTGAAATAAAATGTTTATGGGAATGTGGGCACTTTCATAAAATATATGGCAACAGTTTGTGAAAACAATTATAGAGCAAGATTACTGTAGTACATCAATAAATTCGGTGTATGTTACATGTGTGCACACTATTTAAATCAAATTTGATTTCTATCTTGGAAATGAACTAAACCCTTATTACTTCCTGAGAATACTGAATGTGTGTGCTTTCACATGACACTTGGCTCTGTTTTAAATGACTACTGTCAGTGATTGTAATTATGTAGCTCTCTACTGCCCCTCCCCCACCATGAACCATGGACCTTGCCATTGGTGGGGAGGCTTGTGTGCCTCAGCGATACAGGTAACTGTACTGTAGGTGCAACCACAACGGAGGGGTGTCTGTTGAGAGGCCAGACAAACGTGTGGTTCCTGAAGAGGGGCAGCAGCCTTTTCAGTAGTTGCAGGGGCAACGGTCTGGGCTTTTAACCAAAACGGCCTTGCTGTGCTCACACTGCAAATGGCTGAAAGCAAGAGGAAACTACAGGCCGTAAGTTTTCCTGAGGGCATGTAGCTTTACTGTACGGTTAAATGATGGCATCCTCTTGGGTAAAATATTACTTAGGTATAATATTCCCTCATTTCGATCTCCATTCAGCAACTACTCAGGAGGACATTACCAGGAGAAAGAAAACTGGGGTTTAGGGATTGGAGCGTTGAATGTCAGATCCCTTAATTGGGCAGGTAGACTAAAAAATTTAAAAAGGGATATGGATAGGTTAACATTAGATATAGTGATAATTAATTGGGTCAGTGGCAGGACAAACTGGACTTCTGATCAAGTGAATACAGGGTTATCAATACAAAATCAGGTAGGGGTAATGCAGGAGTAGATTTAACAATGAATAAAAATTGGGAATGCAGATAAGCTACTATGGACAGCACAGTGAACACCTGCCACAGTAGTACACGTTTATATGCCCACGGTACGATGAAATGGGACCCAGATAAACTGAAAGAACCAGACACTGTACAGAGTTTCAGAGAGAGCATTAGAAAACAATTGACACAAACAGGGGAAAGGAATACAGTAGAAGAAGCATGGGTAGCTTTGAGAGATGAAATAGTGAAGGGCGCAGAGGATCTAGTAGGTAAAAAGACGAGATCTAGTAGAAATCCTTGGGTAACAAGAGAGAGATTGAATTTGATTGATGAAAGGAGAAAATATAAAAATGCAGGAAATGAAGCACACAAAAAGGAATACAAACGTCTCAAAATTGAGATCAACAGGAAGTGCGAATGGCTAAGTGTGTGTGACTGGAGGACATATTGTAAGGATATAGAAGCATAAATCACTAGGGGAAAGATAGGTTCCACCTAAAGAAAAATTAAAGGACCTTTGGAGAAAAGAGAACCACCTGTATGAATATGAAGGGCTCAGGTGGAAAACCAGCCCTAAGCAAAGAAGGGAAAGCACGAAGGTGGAAGGAGTATATAGAGGTTCCGCACAATGGCGATGTACTCGATGGCAGTATTATGAAATGGAAGAGGACATAGATGAAGAAGAGATAGGAGATACGATACTGCATGAAGAATTCGACAGCGCACTGAAACACTAAAGTTGAAACGAGGCCCTGAGTGTATACAACATTCCACTAGAACTACTGATACTCTTGGGTGAGCCAGCCATGACAAAACTCTACCATCTGGTGAGCAAGATGTCTGAGACAGGCGAAATACCCTCAGACTTCGAGAAGAATATAATAATTCCAGTTCCACAGAAAGCAGTTGGCGACAGGGGTGGAAATTACCGAATTATGCATTTAATAAGTCACTGTTGCCAAACAGATGAATGGAAAAACTGGTAGAAGATGACCTCAGGATATCAGTTTGGTTTCTGTAGAAATGTAGGAACAGCAACCTATACTGACCCTACTACTTATCTTAGAGCCTAAGTTAAGGAAAGACCAACCTACGCTTCTAGCATTTATAGGCAACCTACGCTTCTAGCATTTATAGGCATAGAAAGCTTTTGACAATGTTGATTGGAACAAGCTCTTTCAAATTCTCAAGGTGGCAGCCATAAAATACAGGGAGCAAAAGGCTATTTACAATTTGTACAGAAACCAGATGGCAGTTATAAAGAGTCGAGGAGCACGAGGAGCAGTGATTGAGAAGTGAGTGAGACAAGGCCGTAGCCTATCCCCAATGTTATTCAATTTGTATATTGAGCAAGCAGTAAAGGAAGCGAAAGAAAAATTTGGAGTAGCAATTAAAAAGGTTTGTTGAAGGTTAGTGATGTGGGCTGGGTATATTCCCAGTGGGAGGGAACTTATAAAATGGGAATATTGCTGGAAATATTTCTTTGGCCTGGGAAGAGTCCCAAAAACTGGGAATTTATGAAAATTTTTAGATTTTGAATGTTTTAACACTTATTAACAGTTAAGGAACCTTAAAACTAGGTTAACTAAGTAAATTCATACCTTTTAAACCAAGATTTACCATTCCATGTATTAATTTCCTTGCAAATTCCACCCAAAACATCATTTACTTTAAGTCTGGTGGAAAAAATAATTTAAAATATTCGCTAGGCCTACTATTTTTAGCCAATTTGAAACCCCACATTTCTATGAATGAAACCTTAACTTACAAAATATTTCTCTGGACGCATAATTTTCAGCCAGCCGCTATCTGTAGTATTTATCAATTTTTCCAAATGAATGTCTAGAGGGGTTTCACTTTCAGAATGCAAAGACTCCTCATTTCCTTTGACGAATGATGATTTCTAAAATTATTCTCCAAAATATCGCAAACACTTTCACTTTTAGAATTGTTAATTAATATTTCACCATGTTCTATGTCAATAAAATTACTTGTATTTTCAAGTAAATCATAATTCTCGGACTGTTTATTCGCATAATTCTTTCCCCAAAATGTCATTTTCAATTACTAATGTTTACAAAATTTGCAAGTTTATTTTAAACTTTATAGCCTAAAATGCCTCTAACACAACAGAAAACAAACTGAATAAACAAACCCCCCTGTGTATTTTAGTATTATTAGTTATTCACTAGATGGCACATCAATACTATAAACTCTGTTTTTCTAAAGGTTGATTATTTAGATATCAGCAGTTCTAGGAAATGTAAGAGTCATAAATGTCAATGATTCTCAGTTATAGGGCTAGTTCTTCGGTATTCAAAACATTTGAAACCAAAAAATTTGTTTATTTCTAACAAGGAGGTTAAGTCCAGATCCGTATTATTACTGCTTTTACCTAATAACAGTTTTTTGAGCTATCTTGCTAATTAACCATAAATTCTCAGAAATTTATGAATTTTGGGATTATTGCTGGCAATATTCTCTGGGAATATTTCTTTGATTTTAAATTCCCGGGAGTTTTACAATGCTACTGATGGCACTGTAATTCTATCTGAGACAGCAAAGGAGCTGGAAAAGCAGCTGAACAGTGTCAACAGTGTCTAGGATGATGAGCATCAACAAAAGGAGAATGAGGATAATGGAATGTAGTCTAATTAAATCAGGTGATGCGGAGTGAATCAGATTAGGAAATCAGACAATTAAAGTAGTAGAGATGTTTTTCTATTCGGCCAGCAAAATAAATGAGGATCAAAGTAGAGAAGATATAAAATGTAGACAGGCAATGACAAGGAAAGCAACTGTGAAGAATAGAAATTTGTTACAATAGAGTATAGATTTAAGTGTCAGGAAGTATTTTCTGAGAGTATTTGTATGGAATGTAGCCATGTACGGAAGTGAAACATAGGTGATAAAAGTTTAGACAAGAAGAGAACAGAAGCTTTTGGAATGTGGCACTACAAAATAATGGTGAAGATTAGATGGGTAGATGGCGTAACTAATGAGGAGGGACTGAATACAATTGAGGAGAAGGGAATGTGTGGAACAAATTGACTAGAAGAAGAGGTAAGTTGGTAGGAACGTTCTGAGGCATCAACCAATCTCCAATTTAGAACTGGAGCAAAGCGTGGAGGGTAGAAATCGTAGAGGGTGACCAAGAGATGAACACACTAAGCACACTCGGAAGTAGTTACTCTGACAAGGGAACCTCCCCATCGCACCCCCCTCAGATTTAGTTATAAGTTGGCACAGTGGATAGGCCTTGAAAAACTGAACACAGATCAATTGAGAAAACAGGAAGAAGTTGTGTGGAAGTATGAAAAAAATAAGCAAAATATACAAAGTGAGTAGTCCATGCGTAAGATAGGCAATATCAAGGATAATGTGACCTAAAGAGCGCCGTGGTCCCATGGTTAGCATGACCAGCTGCGGAATGAGAGGTCCTTGGTTCAAGTCTTCCCTTGAGTGAAAAGTTCAATTTTTTATTTTCAGACAATTATCAAAGTTCATGCACTCAAACTTAATCAACTTCGCTCTCCAAAATTCCAGGACATGTTCAGATTTGCTTGGACATAAGCAGGATTTGACGGTCCACACACGGAAAAATTTGAAAACGTTAAAAACATATGTTTTGACAGAGCACAGGGAAAACTGTGCAATTGTGAAACTGTTGCATTAATTTGTTGCAGTTTATGTGACAAACTCTTATGTTTTCATCACTTTTTTGGGAGTGATTATCACATCCACAAGAAAACCTAAATGGGGCAAGGTAGAAGAATCTTTTTACCCATTCGCCAAGTGTACAAGTTAGGTGGGTCGACAACATATTCCTGTCATGTGACGCACATGCTGTCACCAGTGTCGTATAGAATATATCAGACGTGTTTTCCTGTGGAGGAATCAGTTGACCTATGACCTTGCGATCAAATGTTTTCGGTTTCCATTGGAGAGGCATGTCTACTAATCGCACAGTTTTGCGGTGCAGTCGAAAAATACAGACACTAAACTTATTACAGTGAACAGAGACGTCAATGAACGAATGGACAGATCATAATTTTGAGAAAATAAAGTAAAATTTTCACACGAGGGAAGACTTGAACCAAGGACCTCTCGTTCCACAGCTGCTCACGCTAACCACGGGACCACGGCACTTCTTAGCTTATACAATCATTAATGTCGCATATCTTCCGCATGGACTACTCAGTTTGTATATTTTGCTTATTTTTTTCATAGTTCCACACAACTTCTCCCAGTTTTCTTGATCGATCTGTGTTCAGTTTTTCAAGGCCTATCCACTGTGCCAACTTACAACTAAATCTGAGGGGGGTGCGATGGGGAGGTTCCCTTGTGAGATGAAAAGGTTTGTGCAGGATAGAGTAGCATGGAGAGTTGCATCAAACAAGTCTTTGGACTGAAGACAACGATGACAACAACAACGACAACAACAACAACAACAACAACAACGCCTCTGTACTACCAAATCGTAATATGCCTGGCCAGTCTGAAGACTGTGTGATATGGCATACATTTATGGATACAGCTTCATTAGGTTATACTCTCTTGTAGTAGTGCATGGTGAAGTACTATATGCTACATTGGTGTCCAAAAATGCTATATTATTTGTAGATCTGAGTAACTCTATGGGAACCAGATTTTAGAAGTGCACAAGTCAGTGTGCGATTTGCAGGGGAGCATGGGGGTATTCCCCCCCCCCCCCACTCCCGCCCCCTCCCCCCCCCCTGCATCAGACCATCCCCTCCTCTGGTTTTAGTTTATGTATCCCAACCTTGGATGTTTATTTCCCACACACTGGAGTAAAACTTCACACATAATTTAAATTTGTGGAACCTAATGCTGAAAGTTTTTAATACAGTCTTACTATTAATATGTTTGCTTATTAATTTTGAAAAAGTGTTATGTAGTAGTTCAGCATTTCAAAACATTTAGAACTAAACGACAAGACGATGCACGCCACATTTCCGTAGCATGCCACAATGTTGCCAGACGTCGCCCCAGCGTAAACGAGGCTTTAGAGCCAGGTCTGTATTGTATGGTGGATGTGATGTGTTGCGTACCAAACTAAAACCTGCAATCAGATCCAAACGTCGTGGAAAACTGTGAAGAGGTGTCATCCTGCAGCAAGATAACGCTCGCCCACATTCTGCCAAACGGACAGCCGACGCAATAAAGGAATTGAGATTCGAGGTGCTGGAACATCCACCATACAGTCCAGACCTGGCTCCAAGCGATTTTCACATGTTTGGACCCTTAACGGAAGCATTAGAGGGAAGAAGATTTGAAAGTGATGAAGACGCCATTGCTGCGGTGCAAAATTGGTTACAGATGCAACCGATAAACGTATTTTCTGATGAAATAAAAAAACCCGTAAAACTTCGGGAAAACTGCATTGAAGTCCAGGGAGGTTACGTAGAAAAATAACGCATGTTTCAGTTTTGTATCATCAGAAAAAGTACAGCTTTTCACAAATGTGCCTTTACTTTTTGAATTCCCCTCGTATACCTGTATGTAGATGATTCTGCAAATAAGCTTTACCTATAATGTACTTTTAAAGATATAACAAGGGATGGCTTTTCTGATAGTGCTTATGCGTGAATAGTGAGTTTCGGCATCAACATCTATTTATAAGTAACTGGTTAACCATAGGTAACGCCACGGTCCGAGCTAGTAACATATATAATTATACTAACCCCCTAAGACATCCCCCCCACTGGTAAAAGCTCAAATCGAAAACTGGCACAAGTGAAACAAAACACAGCTGTATGAACTGTGTGTACACGCACCACAGCTCTGGCTTGCGGTGCAGATTTTGAAGCAGCTCAGTTAATTTGTTAGTTGGCACTTCACTCGTAGAGGGATGTGTTACTCTTACCCTTTGAGCAGCCACATTCTCATTACTGCTGCACATGAGAAGGTTTGAACTGATTGGTGTTTACTGTAGAGCTTAAAACTAATCCCCTACATGTAGAGAAATGTGCTATCCATTAGCAACGTCAGTACCCAGACTTAATGCCTAAAGTTAAGCTGTCATCTCTGTAACCAGCAGCAACGAACTGTTGTTACTTTAATGCGACTACCGTTACATTAGCAAGTGTAACAGGAAATAAATGAGAACGCTGTATGTACAAACATTATGACTAATAAGCTTTATTATCCGAGGGCTATCCACAAAGTACATTATGTTTTGGAATTAAAAATAAATAAAGTATTGGAAATTTTTTTTATTATATACAGATAAAAGCCACACTTAAATACTACTTTTCTACATAGTTGCCATTTAAATTAAGGCACTTATCATAGCGATAAACGAGCTTGGAAATTCCTTCGTCGTAAAATTCGGCCGCCTGCGCCTTCAACCACATGGAGACTGTCTTTTGGGACAGAAAAGGTGTGATTTTTGTGGGTTTCCGGGAAAGAGGCACTACAATTAACTCTCAAAGGTATTGCCAAACTCTGCACTACCTCAGAAGAGCAATACAAAACAAGCGCAGGGGAAAGTTGGGCTCAAAGATCTTGCCGATTCACGACAACGCCCGGGCCCAAACGGCAAATGCCACTCGTGAGGTTCTCGAATCTTTTAAGTGGGAGTTGTTTCCTCATCCGCCGTACAGTCCCGACCTGGTACCGAGCGACTTCCACTTATTCCCAGCAATGAAGAAGTGGTTGGCTATGCAGCGTTTTGATGACGACGCACAGCTTCAAGAAGAGGTAACTGCGTGGTTGAAGGCGCAAGCGGCCGAATTTTACGACGAAGGAATTTCCAAGCTCGTCTATCGCTACGATAAGTGCCTTAATTTAAATGGCAACTATGTAGAAAAGTAGTATTTAAGTGTGGTTTTCATCTGCATATAATAAAAAATTTTTCCAATAATTTATTTATTTTTAATTCCAAAACGTAATGTACTTTGTGGATAGCCCTCAGTACAAAAAGCTTGTGAAAATCTGTTTAGGCTTTCAACAGGCTTAAAATTAAGTCCAAAAGTTCTTTTCTAACAAACATAACAGAGTAAAAATTCAGCCATCCAATTTGTGTGATGTCCTATCATTATTATCAGAAAAGAAGGTGTTTTCAAGAAAAGGTACTCCTCTTTTGCCTGTAATTGCTGAGTTAAGTGGTAATTTATTAGGCGAGGATGCTTACTCGGGAAAAGAGGAACTGGACGTGGGCTTGCGAATATGTAGCAGTGGCATATAAATGAAATACATAAGAAACTGAGAATGTGAGCTCAAGGAGGGTATGTGGATGCTCCTTCGGCAGTAAAAGTAGGAAGTAGCAAATTGGATGGAGTGGTGTGTCAATAGGGCAGAGTGTGACAGTCAGGTCAGATTTGGTGGGAGCAGGTTTGGCTGGATACATAGGCATAGCTGGAATTGGATTGCTTGCAGATGTTGCAAGTGGGTGGGGACTAAGGATTGGAAGTGCTGGTACAGGTGGCTAGCTTTGCAGTAGCTATAGGCAGGATGGTTTCTGCAGTTGGGGGTTAAATGATCATTGTATATAAGGAATTTGTGGCAATGGTGGTCTCAGGGACCAGGAAGGCTCTACTTCGGGTTCACAGTAATAGATGAACGTTGCATTATGATGGCGTTGATCTACGGTTGAGGTGTCTTTGGAAAAGATGTGAATGAGGAATACAGGGCCAGAATTGCGGCGAATTCAAAGGGCTTTTTGTATCTGCATGACGGGATTGGGTCTTAGCTTCCACAAACTTCCCCCACTGAGATCCCTGGGTCCACCCCCATCAATCGCAGCAATAAAAGTTGGCAGGAGGCGGGTTGTTGGGGTCATCTGGGTCATGGTGGACTGTTTTTTTGAGGAGGGAGGCATGTGGACCAAAGGTGATGGCTGGTAGGCATTGCAGTAGGTGGGTTTACAAATCAGAATTAGTGGATTTGATGATTACTGGTTCTTTGCAGGGTATGAGTTGTGATATGTTGAAGTTTGGATGGTACTTCTCTCTCTCTCCTCTCTCTCTTTTTTTTTTTTTTTTTTTTTTTTTGGGAAAAGTGTTTCAGGACTGAGGAATCCGAAATCAGAATGTGAGAGGATGAAGGAATGTGATGTAGGATATGTGCGGGATGGGATGGGATTTGGCCACATAGGTTCGAGTGTGTTGAGCAAATGTAGTGCGGGCGGGGTGGGGGGGGGGTCACAGATAAGTGGGGTACCTGTCTTAGGTGGGTTACTGGGATCATTTCAGGACGGGGTGTCAGAGGATATTGACTGTGGAGTGGGACAAGATTTTGAATGCCTTTTCTAACTTTTCTTACCTTTACCAAGTAGGTTCAGGCCAATGCAGATGTAGCCAGTGCGTGACAACTATGGCACAGGTTGCAGGTGTTGGTTTGTTGTTGCTGGAGTAGGTGGGGATGCTAGGAAGCTGCTTCTGGATCCAGATGTAGTGATGGTGATGTGGAAATGGAGCAAGAGTCAGGGTGAAGGCATAGCTGACTGGTGCAAGTGTCACAGCTGGTACAGTTGGCAGTGTTGGCAGCACTGGCAATGGAGCTGTAGTTCGGTCTGGAAAGATGTCATCTGCAAAGGAGCAGATGGTTACATGTGGGAATGCAGAGAGAGAGAGAGAGAGAGAGAGAGAGAGAGAGAGAGAGAGAGTGAGAGAGAGAGAGTGAGTGTGAACATGCGCATGCACATTTGCATTTGTGGGAAAACCGATGGAGTCATCTGAGTAGTAAAATAGGAGGGAAGATCAGTTCAGGGCCGAAATGTGTTTTGGAATAAACAACAATAACAAATTCCACTTTTATCTCAGTTGAGCTCCCTGGCAGTATTGCAATGGCCTCCCGTCTTGTTCTGCCTTTGTGACTTCAGCAGCCTTCAGCCGGAGGTGTGAATATTGCAGTTCTGTGACACGCACGTATACGATTTTAATGCTACCTTTCACACGCTTAGCAGTACCGTACGTTACAAAGGAACTTCTCACTGTCTTTCCTTCATTTGAGTTCCACCGAAAGTCCGCGCCATCATACTACGCAAGTCTGGTTTCTGTAACTGGAAATCATTCATAGGAAATTAAATTATACTATTTGACATGGAAAAAAACAGTTTATAGACATTTTAGCATCATTTGTGTTAAGCGTGGCACATTCACCCACCGCTGCAATTAGGTGATGTGTGGTATAAAATGCAAGACTTTCAAATGATAGTTTAGAAGTGCAAACATTTTCTTGCACTGGTGTCAAATATTGCATGTCCGTGCTCACGAAGATGATACTTGACAACTCTGGGTTTTGAACCGCAACCTCCTAATTTGCTGTGAACAGTTGGCATTCTTAATTATATGTTTGTGATTCAGATGTACTAGCATGTGATATCTGTAGCTATAAGTACAATGATATATTTTTGGTTAGTATAAATAGCGATTTTAAAACATTTCATTTATCATCATCCATTTCATTGTATACACGATTGATGAGTTGTCATGTGTGATGTGTCACGGAAAGACCGGGTTTACAGTTTGCAGCTAGAAATATTTATAACAATATAAACATTTCAGTGAATCATTTATAAGGTACAGTCATAATATACTAATCTTCTTCCCAGGCAGTTAGAGAGAGAAATTCTTGGCTCTCTTGATATATTTGTACAGGTAAGTGAGGTCTTTATAATAGTTGTAAGCATTCTATGGTTGAGCAGGAGCAGTTTTGAGTAGCATGAGAAGAATCTAACTTAAATAATAGTGAAACGAGCATTATGTGTGTTGCTAATTAACATGTCATTCTGGGTTGTACGCACTTCTTTCAAGTTAAGTGAGCATAAAAAATATTTCCAATCTCTGATATGGAGAGCTTTTGTGTGTATTTTTTCTGGACTAATGGACTAAAGAGTAGAGTCTAATTATATAGAAGAGTAAAAATAGGTTAGGGAGCAGACTGGCGGGGTGGACGTAATTATGGCTGTAATGGGAAAGTATTGCATGTGGACAGGACATGTAGCCAAGGTATTGATGGTTGACTGAACAAGGAAGGTTTCCTTGCATTCAAAGACACACAGTGAAAATATGGACGTGAGGAGTTCCTGTGGGATTTCAATTCAGAAACAAATACCTCTTCATAGGTTGTCCAATCTACACACCTGATCAGCATTCTTCTGCAGCACCACATTTACACAACTACCATTTTCATCCTATGTATGCTATTTGTTGTCCATGGTTAACTTCCATATCCAGTTACACTCCAGACAAGTACTTTCAAGAAACGGCTTTGCAGTACTCAAATTTATAATTACGTAATGTAAACATTTCTCTTTTTTTTCAGAAAAGCTTTTTTTTCTATACTGCTGTACTGCATTTTATATCCTCTGTAGTTTGCCCATTGTCAGACACGTTGCTGCCAAAATACAAGGTGTGCAACTTTGCTTCTGCCGTCTGCCGATAGGTGGCGACAACGGTAAGTAGCAGTCTAAACAGATTGCAGACGTCACGCAGTTAGCTTGGACCTCGGCCAACACAACCTCATTCAAAAATTAGTCAATTTGTGTCTGCATCATAAAGTTGTTCTTGATTGAAAATGTCAGTCTACAAGCCTAATTCTCGTCATTTGGGAGGTGTTACTGTTTTGTTTCAATATGAAGAAAACAGCGACTGAGTCTCATCGAATGCTCTCGAGTACGTGTGGCAATGACGCTATTAGTGAAAGAATGTATCGTGAGTGGTTTCAACGCTTCAAGAATGTCTTACACCAGCATAGTGGTGAAAGAGAGCAAGTTTTTGAAGGTGCAGAGTGAAGACTCACATCAACTCAAGAAGAATTGGTACGATTAGTGAGAGTGACACAGCAAGCCATTTCAAAACATCTCAAGGCTATGGACATGATTCAGAAAGAAGGAACTTGGGTCCCGTGTGAGCTGAAACCAAGAGATGTTGAACGGTGTTTGTGAACAGTTGCTTCAGAGGCAAAAACGGAAGGGATTTCTGCATCGCATTGCGACCAGTGTTAAAACCAAGTGAAACAATCACAGGTGTTTTTATCAAATGCAATTAATGCGTTTGAGCAGAGCATTAAAAGACAAATGGTTGCAATACAGCGAGAGGCACAATAAAGTGATTTTGCAGCACAATAACACTCGACTCCACAATCCAAAAGAGGTCAAAAAGTACTTAGAAACTTTAAAATGGGAAGTCCTATCCCACTTGCTGTATTCTCCAGACATTGCTGCCTCTGACTATCACCTGTTCAGATCAATGGAGCGTGGCCTGGCTGACCAACACTTCCGATCTCATGAAGAAGTCACAAACTGGATCAATTTGTGGATCGCTTCAAAAGATGAAAATTTTTTCGACGCGGGATTTGTACACTACCTGAAATATGGGAGAAAGTAGTGGCTAGTGATGGATAATACTTTGAATGATACATCTGTAACCAATTTCTTCCATTAAAGCCTCAAATGTTGGGGAAAAAACGGCGGAAGTGAAGTTCTACACCTTCTAGCAAAATTCGCCCAATCCTTTTAGTGTGCCATTTTCCGGGTCGACCGAAGCGTCCGATCACACCCGTCAGCTTTGACCAGTAACATAAGGCGGCTGTTGTTGTGTGTGACGTCACGATGGTGCGGAATTTAGTTTGTAAGAGTGGCGTGTTTGTAGGTGTTGTTTTGATGTTATTGGTGGTGCTCTCTGGTGGTGTGTTAGGTGATGTTTTAGGTTTAGTTTGCGAGTGTGACGTCGTGTGTGAATTTTGGTAAATTGCTTTTTTTATGTCTTTGGTAGGTATGGATATGACTGACAGGGTCAACGGTTTTCGGTTGTCGGCTATGGTACGGGACAGTGCGTTGTCTCTAACAAAATTTCTTCAACTATTCGGATTTTTGGATGAAGTCGTGAAGAGTTCAGTATGTCGTGAAGAAATGAGGCTTATTTAAAGTTCCGGCGTCTCGGACCAGGGACGGTTGTATTTGGAGATGTCTTCAGGTTAACAGGTCAAGGGAAGTGTTTGATCCCAATGTGTGGCTGTGAATGTTGGTATTGGTATCGGGAGATGTTTTTGAGCTATATAGGTCAAGGGAAGTGTCCGATTCCAGATGATATTTTGTTTAGTGGTATTTGGGGAGTTTTGTGATGTCTGTTTTTTTCGTTGTTTTGCGTGGTTTTGTATGGGGGTGGGTGTCTAAATTTGTTTACATTTATATAATGCAAGGAAAGATTCCACATGGGAAAAATTATATATAAAAACAAAGATGAGGTGACTTACCGAACAAAAGCGCTGGCAGGTCGATAGACACACAAACAAACACAAACATACACACAAAATTCAAGCTTTCGCAACAGACTGTTGCCTCATCAGGAAAGAGGGAAGGAGAGGGGAAGACGAAAGGAAGTAGGTTTTAAGGGAGAGGGTAAGGAGTCATTCCAATCCCGGGAGCAGAAAGACTTACCTTAGGGGGGAAAAAAGGACAGGTATACACTCGCACACACGCACATATCCATCCACACATACAGACACAAGCAGACATATTTAAAGACAAAGAGTTTGGGCAGAGATGTCAATCGAGGCAGAAGTGTAGAGGCAAATGTGTTGTTGAGAGACAGGTGAGGTATGAGTGGCGGCAACTTGAAATTAGCGGAGATTGAGGCCTGGCGGATGACGAGAAGAGAGGATATACTGAAGGGCAAGTTCCCATCTCCGGAGTTCGGATAGGTTGGTGTTGGTGGGAAGTATCCAGATAACCCGGACGGTGTAACACTGTGCCAAGATGTGCTGGCTGTGCACCAAGGCATGTTTAGCCACAGGGTGATCCTCATTACCAACAAACACTGTCTGCCTGTGTCCGTTCATGCGAATGGACAGTTTGTTGCTGGTCATTCCCACATAGAATGCATCACAGTGTAGGCAGGTCAGTTGGTAAATCACGTGGGTGCTTTCACACGTGGCTCTGCCTCTGATCGTGTACACCTTCCGGGTTACAGGACTGGAGTAGGTGGTGGTGGGAGGGTGCATGGGACAGGTTTTGCATCGGGGGCGGTTACAAGGATAGGAGCCAGAGGGTAGGGAAGGTGGTTTGGGGATTTCATAGGGATGAACTAACAGGTTACGAAGGTTAGGTGGACGGCGGAAAGACACTCTTGGCGGAGTGGGGAGGATGTCATGAAGGATGGACCTCATTTCAGGGCAGGATTTGAGGAAGTCGTATCCCTGCTGGAGAGCCACATTCAGAGTCTGGTCCAGTCCCGGAAAGTATCCTGTCACAAGTGGGGCACTTTTGTGGTTCTTCTGTGGGGGATTCAGGGTTTGAGGGGACGCGGAAGTGGCTCTGGTTATTTGCTTCTGTACCAGGTCGGGAGGGTAGTTGCGGGATGCAAAAGCTGTTTTCAGGTTGTTGGTGTAATGATTCAGGGATTCCGGACTGGAGCAGATTCGTTTGCCACGAAGACCTAGGCTGTAGGGAAGGGACCGTTTGATGTGGAATGGGTGGCAGCTGTCATAATGGAGGTACTGTTGCTTGTTGGTGGGTTTGATGTGGACGGACGTGTGAAGTTGGCCATTGGACAGGTGGAGGTCAACGTCAAGGAAAGTGGCATGGGATTTGGAGTAGGACCAGGTGAAACTGATGGAACCAAAGGAGTTGAGGTTGGAGAGGAAATTCTGGAGTTCTTCTTCACTGTGAGTCCAGATCATGAAGATGTCATCAATAAATCTGTACCAAACTTTGGGTTGGCAGACTTGGGTAACCAAGAAGGCTTCCTCTAAGCGACCCATGAATAGGTTGGCGTACGAGGGGGCCATCCTGGTGCCCATGGCTGTTCCCTTTAATTGTTGGTATGTCTGGCCCTCAAAAGTGAAGAAGTTGTGGGTCAGGATGAAGCTGGCTAAGGTGATGAGGAAAGAGGTTTTAGGTAGGGTGGCAGGTGATCGGCGTGAAAGGAAATGCTCCATCGCAGCGAGGCCCTGGATGTGCGGAATATTTGTGTATAAGGACGTGGCATCAATGGTTACAAGGATGGTTTCCGGGGGTAACAGATTGGGTAAGGATTCCAGGCGTTCAAGGAAGTGGTTGGTGTCCTTGATGAAGGATGGGAGACTGCATGTAATGGGTTGAAGGTGTTGATCTACGTAGGCAGAGATACGTTCTGTGGGGGCTTGGTAACCAGCTACAATGGGGCGGCCGGGATGATTGGGTTTGTGGATTTTAGGAAGAAGGTAGAAGGTAGGGGTGCGGGGTGTCGGTGGGGTCAGGAGGTTGATGGAGTCAGGTGAAAGGTTTTGCAGGGGGCCTAAGGTTCTGAGGATTTCTTGAAGCTCCGCCTGGACATCGGGAATGGGGTTACCTTGGCAAACTTTGTATGTGGTGTTGTCTGAAAGCTGACGCAGTCCCTCAGCCACATACTCCCGACGATCAAGTACCACGGTCGTGGAACCCTTGTCTGCCGGAAGAATGACGATGGATCGGTCAGCCTTCAGATCACGGATAGCCTGGGCTTCAGCAGTGGTAATGTTGGGTGTAGGATTAAGGTTTTTTAAGAAGGATTGAGATGCAAGGCTGGAAGTCAGAAATTCCCGGAAGGTTTGGAGAGGGTGATTTTGAGGAAGAGGAGGTGGGTCCCGCTGTGACGGAGGACGGAACTGTTCCAGGCAGGGTTCAATTTGGATGGTGTCTTGAGGAGTCGGATCATTAGGAGTAGGATTAGGATCATTTTTCTTCGTGGCAAAGTGATACTTCCAGCAGAGAGTACGAGTGTAGGACAGTAAATCTTTGACGAGGGCTGTTTGGTTGAATCTGGGAGTGGGGCTGAAGGTGAGGCCTTTGGATAGGACAGAGGTTTCGGATTGGGAGAGAGGTTTGGAGGAAAGGTTAACTACTGAATTAGGGTGTTGTGGTTCCAGATTGTGTTGATCGGAATTTTGAGGTTTTGGAGGGAGTGGAGCTGGAAGTGGGAGATTGAGTAGATGGGAGAGACTGGGTTTGTGTGCAATGAGAGGAGGTTGAGGTTTGCTGGAAAGGTTGTGAAGGGTGAGTGAGTTGCCTTTCCGGAGGTGGGAAACCAGGAGATTGGATAGTTTTTTGAGGTGGAGGGTGGCATGCTGTTCTAATTTACGGTTGGCCTGTAGGAGGATGCTCTGAACAGCCGGTGTGGATGTGGGGGAGGAAAGATTAAGGACTTTTATTAAGGATAGGAGTTGACGGGTGTGTTCATTGGCTGAGTTGATGTGTAGGTGAAGGATTAGGTGGGTGAGGGCAATGGATTGTTCAGTTTGGAACTGGTATAGGGACTGATGGAAGGAAGGGTTGCAGCCAGAGATGGGAACTTTGAGTGTGAGGCCTTTGGGGGTAATGCCAAATGTCAGACAAGCCTGAGAAAATAAAATATGCGAGCGTAATCTGGCTAGGGCGAAGGCATGTTTGCGGAGGGAATGTAAATAAAACTTAATGGGGTCATTGTGGGGGTGTTGTGAGGGTGACATGGTATTAGAAGGTGGAAAGTGTAACATGAGGTGAAATGAAAATGAAAATAAAAATATATGGGGAGAGATAAAGGTGAACCGGAAAGAAACTGGAGATCTGGAATGAAAAAAGGCGAAAAGGTGTTGGTTACAGCTGGGCTATGTTGGACTTCGGTTGGTAGACAACGATGTGCATAAAGGTTAGGTGGTTGTGTTGCCGCCAAAACACGTTAAAGGACGGAGAAATTCGGGAAAATTTCGAAAAAACTGCGTGTAGTATATTAAAAGGAGTGGTATTGTGGTGGCAGATTATGAAAATGAGGCTAACAATTGTCTGACGAAGAAATAATGGCGTTAAAACCTGTGGGAAGCGGCTAAAAATGATCAGTGATGTGGGAAAAACGGAAATGGAAATAAAGCGAAAGTTATTAGAACTGGCCGAAATGGTTGTTTAAAAGGTGAAAGGAGCTGTTTGTGAACTAGAAACGGTGGATATTATAGCGGCGGTAGTGCTGAAAGCGGCAAAAAAATATTTTTTTGGTTATGGTTTGGAAGTGGGTTACGTATTATTGAGTATATATATAGGCGGGATAAAATAGTATAGCAGATTACGGTAAAAAGGAGAAGGTGAATACAAAGTGAAACTACTGGCAAAAACAGAAAGAGGAAAATAAGACGACAGAAAAGATTTCGAAATGCAACAGTGACAATAACAAACGTAATTGTTGGATTCAAATTTATGATATCAATATAATGCAAGGAAACATTCCACGTGGGAAAAATTATATATAAAAACAAAGATGAGGTGACTTACCGAACAAAAGCGCTGGCAGGTCGATAGACACACAAACAAACACAAACATACACACAAAATTCAAGCTTTCGCAACAGACTGTTGCCTCATCAGGAAAGAGGGAAGGAGAGGGGAAGACGAAAGGAAGTAGGTTTTAAGGGAGAGGGTAAGGAGTCATTCCAATCCCGGGAGCAGAAAGACTTACCTTAGGGGGGAAAAAAGGACAGGTATACACTCGCACACACGCACATATCCATCCACACATACAGACACAAGCAGACATATTTAAAGACAAAGAGTTTGGGCAGAGATGTCAGTCGAGGCAGAAGTGTAGAGGCAAAGAAGTTGTTGAAAGACAGGTGAGGTATGAGTGGCGGCAACTTGAAATTAGCGGAGATTGAGGCCTGGCGGATGACGAGAAGAGAGGATATACTGAAGGGCAAGTTCCCATCTCCGGAGTTTGGATAGGTTGGTGTTGGTGGGAAGTATCTAGATAACCCGGACGGTGTAACACTGTGCCAAGATGTGCTGGCTGTGCACCAAGCCATGTTTAGCCACAGGGTGATCCTCATTACCAACAAACACTGTCTGCCTGTGTCCATTCATGCGAATGGACAGTTTGTTGCTGGTCATTCCCACATAGAATGCATCACAGTGTAGGCAGGTCAGTTGGTAAATCACGTGGGTGCTTTCACACGTGGCTCTGCCTCTGATCGTGTACACCTTCCGGGTTACAGGACTGGAGTAGGTGGTGGTGGGAGGGTGCATGGGACAGGTTTTGCATCGGGGGCGGTTACAAGGATAGGAGCCAGAGGGTAGGGAAGGTGGTTTGGGGATTTCATAGGGATGAACTAACAGGTTACGAAGGTTAGGTGGACGGCGGAAAGACACTCTTGGCGGAGTGGGGAGGATTTCATGAAGGATGGACCTCATTTCAGGGCAGGATTTGAGGAAGTCGTATCCCTGCTGGAGAGCCACATTCAGAGTCTGGTCCAGTCCCGGAAAGTATCCTGTCACAAGTGGGGCACTTTTGTGGTTCTTCTGTGGGGGATTCTGGGTTTGAGGGGACGAGGAAGTGGCTCTGGTTATTTGCTTCTGTACCAGGTCAGGAGGGCAGTTGCGGGATGCGAAAGCTGTTTTCAGGTTGTTGGTGTAATGATTCAGGGATTCCGGACTGGAGCAGATTCGTTTGCCACGAAGACCTAGGCTGTAGGGAAGGGACCGTTTGATGTGGAATGGGTGGCAGCTGTCATAATGGAGGTACTGTTGCTTGTTGGTGGGTTTGATGTGGACGGACGTGTGAAGTTGGCCATTGGACAGGTGGAGGTCAACGTCAAGGAAAGTGGCATGGGATTTGGAGTAGGACCAGGTGAAACTGATGGAACCAAAGGAGTTGAGGTTGGAGAGGAAATTCTGGAGTTCTTCTTCACTGTGAGTCCAGATCATGAAGATGTCATCAATAAATCTGTACCAAACTTTGGGTTGGCAGACTTGGGTAACCAAGAAGGCTTCCTAATCCTACTCCTAATGATCCTAATGATCCTACTCCTAATGATCCGACTCCTCAAGACACCATCCAACTTGAACCCTGCCTGGATCAGTTCCGTCCTCCGTCACAGCGGGACCCACCTCCTCTTCCTCAAAATCACCCTCTCCAAACCTTCCGGGAATTTCTGACTTCCAGCCTTGCATCTCAATCCTTCTTAAAAAACCTTAATCCTACACCCAACACTACCACTGCTGAAGCCCAGGCTATCCGTGATCTGAATGCTGACCGATCCATCGTCATTCTTCCGGCGGACAAGGGTTCCACGACCGTGGTACTTGATCGTCGGGAGTATGTGGCTGAGGGACTGCGTCAGCTTTCAGACAACACCACATACAAAGTTTGCCAAGGTAACCCCATTCCCGATGTCCAGGCGGAGCTTCAAGGAATCCTCAGAACCTTAGGCCCCCTGCAAAACCTTTCACCTGACTCCATCAACCTCCTGACCCCACCGACACCCCGCACCCCTACCTTCTACCTTCTTCCTAAAATCCACAAACCCAATCATCCCGGCCGCCCCATTGTAGCTGGTTACCAAGCCCCCACAGAACGTATCTCTGCCTACGTAGATCAACACCTTCAACCCATTACATGCAGTCTCCCATCCTTCATCAAGGACACCAACCACTTCCTTGAACGCCTGGAATCCTTACCCAATCTGTTACCCCCGGAAACCATCCTTGTAACCATTGATGCCACGTCCTTATACACAAATATTCCGCACATCCAGGGCCTCGCTGCGATGGAGCATTTCCTTTCACGCCGATCACCTGCCACCCTACCTAAAACCTCTTTCCTCATCACCTTAGCCAGCTTCATCCTGACCCACAACTTCTTCACTTTTGAGGGCCAGACATACCAACAATTAAAGGGAACAGCCATGGGCACCAGGATGGCCCCCTCGTACGCCAACCTATTCATGGGTCGTTTAGAGGAAGCCTTCTTGGTTACCCAAGTCTGCCAACCCAAAGTTTGGTACAGATTTATTGATGACATCTTCATGATCTGGACTCACAGTGAAGAAGAACTCCAGAATTTCCTCTCCAACCTCAACTCCTTTGGTTCCATCAGTTTCACCTGGTCCTACTCCAAATCCCATGCCACTTTCCTTGACGTTGACCTCTACCTGTCCAATGGCCAACTTCACACGTCCGTCCACATCAAACCCACCAACAAGCAACAGTACCTCCATTATGACAGCTGCCACCCATTCCACATCAAACGGTCCCTTCCCTACAGCCTAGGTCTTCGTGGCAAACGAATCTGCTCCAGTCCGGAATCCCTGAATCATTACACCAACAACCTGAAAACAGCTTTCGCATCCCGCATCTACCCTCCCGACCTGGTACAGAGGCAAATAACCAGAGCCACTTCCTCGTCCCCTCAAACCCAGAATCCCCCACAGAAGAACCACAAAAGTGCCCCACTTGTGACAGGATACTTTCCGGGACTGGACCAGACTCTGAATGTGGCTCTCCAGCAGGGATACGACTTCCTCAAATCCTGCCCTGAAATGAGGTCCATCCTTCATGAAATCCTCCCCATTCCGCCAAGAGTGTCTTTCCGCCGTCCACCTAACCTTCGTAACCTGTTAGTTCATCCCTATGAAATCCCCAAACCACCTTCCCTACCCTCTGGCTCCTATCCTTGTAACCGCCCCCGATGCAAAACCTGTCCCATGCACCCTCCCACCACCACCTACTCCAGTCCTGTAACCCGGAAGGTGTACACGATCAGAGGCAGAGCCACGTGTGAAAGCACCCACGTGATTTACCAACTGACCTGCCTACACTGTGATGCATTCTATGTGGGAATGACCAGCAACAAACTGTCCATTCGCATGAATGGACACAGGCAGACAGTGTTTGTTGGTAATGAGGATCACCCTGTGGCTAAACATGCCTTGGTGCACAGCCAGCACATCTTGGCACAGTGTTACACCGTCCGGGTTATCTAGATACCTCCCACCAACACCAACCTATCCGAACTCCGGAGATGGGAACTTGCCCTTCAGTATATCCTCTCTTCTCGTCATCCGCCAGGCCTCAATCTCCGCTAATTTCAAGTTGCCGCCACTCATACCTCACCTGTCTTTCAACAACACATTTGCCTCTACACTTCTGCCTCGACTGACATCTCTGCCCAAACTCTTTGTCTTTAAATATGTCTGCTTGTGTCTGTATGTGTGGATGGATATGTGCGTGTGTGCGAGTGTATACCTGTCCTTTTTTCCCCCCTAAGGTAAGTCTTTCTGCTCCCGGGATTGGAATGACTCCTTACCCTCTCCCTTAAAACCTACTTCCTTTCGTCTTCCCCTCTCCTTCCCTCTTTCCTGATGAGGCAACAGTCTGTTGCGAAAGCTTGAATTTTGTGTGTATGTTTGTGTTTGTTTGTGTGTCTATCGACCTGCCAGCGCTTTTGTTCGGTAAGTCACCTCATCTTTGTTTTTATATATAATTTTTCCCACGTGGAATGTTTCCTTGCATTATATTGATATCATAAATTTGAATCCAACAATTACGTTTGTTATTGTCACTGTTGCATTTCGAAATCTTTTCTGTCGTCTTATTTTCCTCTTTCTGTTTTTGCCAGTAGTTTCACTTTGTATTCACCTTCTCCTTTTTACCGTAATCTGCTATACTATTTTATCCCGCCTATATATATACTCAATAATACGTAACCCACTTCCAAACCATAACCAAAAAAATATTTTTTTGCCGCTTTCAGCACTACCGCCGCTATAATATCCACCGTTTCTAGTTCACAAACAGCTCCTTTCACCTTTTAAACAACCATTTCGGCCAGTTCTAATAACTTTCGCTTTATTTCCATTTCCGTTTTTCCCACATCACTGATCATTTTTAGCCGCTTCCCACAGGTTTTAACGCCATTATTTCTTCGTCAGACAATTGTTAGCCTCATTTTCATAATCTGCCACCACAATACCACTCCTTTTAATATACTACACGCAGTTTTTTCGAAATTTTCCCGAATTTCTCCGTCCTTTAACGTGTTTTGGCGGCAACACAACCACCTAACCTTTATGCACATCGTTGTCTACCAACCGAAGTCCAACATAGCCCAGCTGTAACCAACACCTTTTCGCCTTTTTTCATTCCAGATCTCCAGTTTCTTTCCGGTTCACCTTTATCTCTCCCCATATATTTTTATTTTCATTTTCATTTCACCTCATGTTACACTTTCCACCTTCTAATACCATGTCACCCTCACAACACCCCCACAATGACCCCATTAAGTTTTATTTACATTCCCTCCGCAAACATGCCTTCGCCCTAGCCAGATTACGCTCGCATATTTTATTTTCTCAGGCTTGTCTGACATTTGGCATTACCCCCAAAGGCCTCACACTCAAAGTTCCCATCTCTGGCTGCAACCCTTCCTTCCATCAGTCCCTATACCAGTTCCAAACTGAACAATCCATTGCCCTCACCCACCTAATCCTTCACCTACACATCAACTCAGCCAATGAACACACCCGTCAACTCCTATCCTTAATAAAAGTCCTTAATCTTTCCTCCCCCACATCCACACCGGCTGTTCAGAGCATCCTCCTACAGGCCAACCGTAAATTAGAACAGCATGCCACCCTCCACCTCAAAAAACTATCCAATCTCCTGGTTTCCCACCTCCGGAAAGGCAACTCACTCACCCTTCACAACCTTTCCAGCAAACCTCAACCTCCTCTCATTGCACACAAACCCAGTCTCTCCCATCTACTCAATCTCCCACTTCCAGCTCCACTCCCTCCAAAACCTCAAAATTCCGATCAACACAATCTGGAACCACAACACCCTAATTCAGTAGTTAACCTTTCCTCCAAACCTCTCTCCCAATCCGAAACCTCTGTCCTATCCAAAGGCCTCACCTTCAGCCCCACTCCCAGATTCAACCAAACAGCCCTCGTCAAAGATTTACTGTCCTACACTCGTACTCTCTGCTGGAAGTATCACTTTGCCACGAAGAAAAATGATCCTAATCCTACTCCTAATGATCCGACTCCTCAAGACACCATCCAAATTGAACCCTGCCTGGAACAGTTCCGTCCTCCGTCACAGCGGGACCCACCTCCTCTTCCTCAAAATCACCCTCTCCAAACCTTCCGGGAATTTCTGACTTCCATCCTTGCATCTCAATAATTCTTAAAAAACCTTAATCCTACACCCAACATTACCACTGCTGAAGCCCAGGCTATCCGTGATCTGAAGGCTGACCGATCCATCGTCATTCTTCCGGCGGACAAGGGTTCCACGACCGTGGTACTTGATCGTCGGGAGTATGTGGCTGAGGGACTGCGTCAGCTTTCAGACAACACCACATACAAAGTTTGCCAAGGTAACCCCATTCCCGATGTCCAGGCGGAGCTTCAAGGAATCCTCAGAACCTTAGGCCCCCTGCAAAACCTTTCACCTGACTCCATCAACTTCCTGACCCCACCGACACCCCGCACCCCTACCTTCTACCTTCTTCCTAAAATCCACAAACCCAATCATCCCGGCCGCCCCATTGTAGCTGGTTACCAAGCCCCCACAGAACGTATCTCTGCCTACGTAGATCAACACCTTCAACCCATTACATGCAGTCTCCCATCCTTCATCAAGGACACCAACCACTTCCTTGAACGCCTGGAATCCTTACCCAATCTGTTACCCCCGGAAACCATCCTTGTAACCATTGATGCCACGTCCTTATACACAAATATTCCGCACGTCCAGGGCCTCGCTGCGATGGAGCATTTCCTTTCACGCCGATCACCTGCCACCCTACCTAAAACCTCTTTCCTCATCACCTTAGCCAGCTTCATCCTGACCCACAACTTCTTCACTTTTGAGGGCCAGACATACCAACAATTAAAGGGAACAGCCATGGGCACCAGGATGGCCCCCTCGTACGCCAACCTATTCATGGGTCGCTTAGAGGAAGCCTTCTTGGTTACCCAAGTCTGCCAACCCAAAGTTTGGTACAGATTTATTGATGACATCTTCATGATCTGGACTCACAGTGAAGAAGAACTCCAGAATTTCCTCTCCAACCTCAACTCCTTTGGTTCCATCAGTTTCACCTGGTCCTACTCCAAATCCCATGCCACTTTCCTTGACGTTGACCTCCACCTGTCCAATGGCCAACTTCACACGTCCGTCCACATCAAACCCACCAACAAGCAACAGTACCTCCATTATGACAGCTGCCACCCATTCCACATCAAACGGTCCCTTCCCTACAGCCTAGGTCTTCGTGGCAAACGAATCGGCTCCAGTCCGGAATCCCTGAATCATTACACCAACAACCTGAAAACAGCTTTCGCATCCCGCATCTACCCTCCCGACCTGGTACAGAGGCAAATAACCAGAGCCACTTCCTCGTCCCCTCAAACCCTGAATCCCCCACAGAAGAACCACAAAAGTGCCCCACTTGTGACAGGATACTTTCCGGGACTGGACCAGACTCTGAATGTGGCTCTCCAGCAGGGATACGACTTCCTCAAATCCTGCCCTGAAATGAGGTCCATCCTTCATGAAATCCTCCCCACTCCGCCAAGAGTGTCTTTCCGCCGTCCACCTAACCTTCGTAACCTGTTAGTTCATCCCTATGAAATCCCCAAACCACCTTCCCTACCCTCTGGCTCCTATCCTTGTAACCGCCCCCGATGCAAAACCTGTCCCATGCACCCTCCCACCACCACCTACTCCAGTCCTGTAACCCGGAAGGTGTACACGATCAGAGGCAGAGCCACGTGTGAAAGCACCCACGTGATTTACCAACTGACCTGCCTACACTGTGATGCATTCTATGTGGGAATGACCAGCAACAAACTGTCCATTCGCATGAATGGACACAGGCAGACAGTGTTTGTTGGTAATGAGGATCACCCTGTGGCTAAACATGCCTTGGTGCACAGCCAGCACATCTCGGCACAGTGTTACACCGTCCGGGTTATCTGGATACTTCCCACCAACACCAACCTATCCGAACTCCGGAGATGGGAACTTGCCCTTCAGTATATCCTCTCTTCTCGTCATCCGCCAGGCCTCAATCTCCGCTAATTTCAAGTTGCCGCCACTCATACCTCACCTGTCTTTCAACAACTTCTTTGCCTCTACACTTCTGCCTCGACTGACATCTCTGCCCAAACTCTTTGTCTTTAAATATGTCTGCTTGTGTCTGTATGTGTGGATGGATATGTGCGTGTGTGCGAGTGTATACCTGTCCTTTTTTCCCCCCTAAGGTAAGTCTTTCTGCTCCCGGGATTGGAATGACTCCTTACCCTCTCCCTTAAAACCTACTTCCTTTCGTCTTCCCCTCTCCTTCCCTCTTTCCTGATGAGGCAACAGTCTGTTGCGAAAGCTTGAATTTTGTGTGTATGTTTGTGTTTGTTTGTGTGTCTATCGACCTGCCAGCGCTTTTGTTCGGTAAGTCACCTCATCTTTGTTTTTATATATAATTTTTCCCACGTGGAATGTTTCCTTGCATTATATTGATATCATAAATTTGAATCCAACAATTACGTTTGTTATTGTCACTGTTGCATTTCGAAATCTTTTCTGTCGTCTTATTTTCCTCTTTCTGTTTTTGCCAGTAGTTTCACTTTGTATTCACCTTCTCCTTTTTACCGTAATCTGCTATACTATTTTATCCCGCCTATATATATACTCAATAATACGTAACCCACTTCCAAACCATAACCAAAAAAATATTTTTTTGCCGCTTTCAGCACTACCGCCGCTATAATATCCACCGTTTCTAGTTCACAAACAGCTCCTTTCACCTTTTAAACAACCATTTCGGCCAGTTCTAATAACTTTCGCTTTATTTCCATTTCCGTTTTTCCCACATCACTGATCATTTTTAGCCGCTTCCCACAGGTTTTAACGCCATTATTTCTTCGTCAGACAATTGTTAGCCTCATTTTCATAATCTGCCACCACAATACCACTCCTTTTAATATACTACACGCAGTTTTTTCGAAATTTTCCCGAATTTCTCCGTCCTTTAACGTGTTTTGGCGGCAACACAACCACCTAACCTTTATGCACATCGTTGTCTACCAACCGAAGTCCAACATAGCCCAGCTGTAACCAACACCTTTTCGCCTTTTTTCATTCCAGATCTCCAGTTTCTTTCCGGTTCACCTTTATCTCTCCCCATATATTTTTATTTTCATTTTCATTTCACCTCATGTTACACTTTCCACCTTCTAATACCATGTCACCCTCACAACACCCCCACAATGACCCCATTAAGTTTTATTTACATTCCCTCCGCAAACATGCCTTCGCCCTAGCCAGATTACGCTCGCATATTTTATTTTCTCAGGCTTGTCTGACATTTGGCATTACCCCCAAAGGCCTCACACTCAAAGTTCCCATCTCTGGCTGCAACCCTTCCTTCCATCAGTCCCTATACCAGTTCCAAACTGAACAATCCATTGCCCTCACCCACCTAATCCTTCACCTACACATCAACTCAGCCAATGAACACACCCGTCAACTCCTATCCTTAATAAAAGTCCTTAATCTTTCCTCCCCCACATCCACACCGGCTGTTCAGAGCATCCTCCTACAGGCCAACCGTAAATTAGAACAGCATGCCACCCTCCACCTCAAAAAACTATCCAATCTCCTGGTTTCCCACCTCCGGAAAGGCAACTCACTCACCCTTCACAACCTTTCCAGCAAACCTCAACCTCCTCTCATTGCACACAAACCCAGTCTCTCCCATCTACTCAATCTCCCACTTCCAGCTCCACTCCCTCCAAAACCTCAAAATTCCGATCAACACAATCTGGAACCACAACACCCTAATTCAGTAGTTAACCTTTCCTCCAAACCTCTCTCCCAATCCGAAACCTCTGTCCTATCCAAAGGCCTCACCTTCAGCCCCACTCCCAGATTCAACCAAACAGTCCTCGTCAAAGATTTACTGTCCTACACTCGTACTCTCTGCTGGAAGTATCACTTTGCCACGAAGAAAAATGATCCTAATCCTACTCCTAATGATCCGACTCCTCAAGACACCATCCAAATTGAACCCTGCCTGGAACAGTTCCGTCCTCCGTCACAGTGGGACCCACCTCCTCTTCCTCAAAATCACCCTCTCCAAACCTTCCGGGAATTTCTGACTTCCATCCTTGCATCTCAATCCTTCTTAAAAAACCTTAATCCTACACCCAACATTACCACTGCTGAAGCACAGGCTATCCGTGATCTGAAGGCTGACCGATCCATCGTCATTCTTCCGGCGGACAAGGGTTCCACGACCGTGGTACTTGATCGTCGGGAGTATGTGGCTGAGGGACTGCGTCAGCTTTCAGACAACACCACATACAAAGTTTGCCAAGGTAACCCCATTCCCGATGTCCAGGCGGAGCTTCAAGGAATCCTCAGAACCTTAGGCCCCCTGCAAAACCTTTCACCTGACTCCATCAACCTCCTGACCCCACCGACACCCCGCACCCCTACCTTCTACCTTCTTCCTAAAATCCACAAACCCAATCATCCCGGCCGCCCCATTGTAGCTGGTTACCAAGCCCCCACAGAACGTATCTCTGCCTACGTAGATCAACACCTTCAACCCATTACATGCAGTCTCCCATCCTTCATCAAGGACACCAACCACTTCCTTGAACGCCTGGAATCCTTACCCAATCTGTTACCCCCGGAAACCATCCTTGTAACCATTGATGCCACGTCCTTATACACAAATATTCCGCACGTCCAGGGCCTCGCTGCGATGGAGCATTTCCTTTCACGCCGATCACCTGCCACCCTACCTAAAACCTCTTTCCTCATCACCTTAGCCAGCTTCATCCTGACCCACAACTTCTTCACTTTTGAGGGCCAGACATACCAACAATTAAAGGGAACAGCCATGGGCACCAGGATGGCCCCCTCGTACGCCAACCTATTCATGGGTCGCTTAGAGGAAGCCTTCTTGGTTACCCAAGTCTGCCAACCCAAAGTTTGGTACAGATTTATTGATGACATCTTCATGATCTGGACTCACAGTGAAGAAGAACTCCAGAATTTCCTCTCCAACCTCAACTCCTTTGGTTCCATCAGTTTCACCTGGTCCTACTCCAAATCCCATGCCACTTTCCTTGACGTTGACCTCCACCTGTCCAATGGCCAACTTCACACGTCCGTCCACATCAAACCCACCAACAAGCAACAGTACCTCCATTATGACAGCTGCCACCCATTCCACATCAAACGGTCCCTTCCCTACAGCCTAGGTCTTCGTGGCAAACGAATCTGCTCCAGTCCGGAATCCCTGAATCATTACACCAACAACCTGAAAACAGCTTTCGCATCCCGCATCTACCCTCCCGACCTGGTACAGAGGCAAATAACCAGAGCCACTTCCTCGTCCCCTCAAACCCTGAATCCCCCACAGAAGAACCACAAAAGTGCCCCACTTGTGACAGGATACTTTCCGGGACTGGACCAGACTCTGAATGTGGCTCTCCAGCAGGGATACGACTTCCTCAAATCCTGCCCTGAAATGAGGTCCATCCTTCATGAAATCCTCCCCACTCCGCCAAGAGTGTCTTTCCGCCGTCCACCTAACCTTCGTAACCTGTTAGTTCATCCCTATGAAATCCCCAAACCACCTTCCCTACCCTCTGGCTCCTATCCTTGTAACCGCCCCCGATGCAAAACCTGTCCCATGCACCCTCCCACCACCACCTACTCCAGTCCTGTAACCCGGAAGGTGTACACGATCAGAGGCAGAGCCACGTGTGAAAGCACCCACGTGATTTACCAACTGACCTGCCTACACTGTGATGCATTCTATGTGGGAATGACCAGCAACAAACTGTCCATTCGCATGAATGGACACAGGCAGACAGTGTTTGTTGGTAATGAGGATCACCCTGTGGCTAAACATGCCTTGGTGCACAGCCAGCACATCTTGGCACAGTGTTACACCGTCCGGGTTATCTGGATACTTCCCACCAACACCAACCTATCCGAACTCCGGAGATGGGAACTTGCCCTTCAGTATATCCTCTCTTCTCGTCATCCGCCAGGCCTCAATCTCCGCTAATTTCAAGTTGCCGCCACTCATACCTCACCTGTCTTTCAACAACACATTTGCCTCTACACTTCTGCCTCGACTGACATCTCTGCCCAAACTCTTTGTCTTTAAATATGTCTGCTTGTGTCTGTATGTGTGGATGGATATGTGCGTGTGTGCGAGTGTATACCTGTCCTTTTTTCCCCCCTAAGGTAAGTCTTTCTGCTCCCGGGATTGGAATGACTCCTTACCCTCTCCCTTAAAACCTACTTCCTTTCGTCTTCCCCTCTCCTTCCCTCTTTCCTGATGAGGCAACAGTCTGTTGCGAAAGCTTGAATTTTGTGTGTATGTTTGTGTTTGTTTGTGTGTCTATCGACCTGCCAGCGCTTTTGTTCGGTAAGTCACCTCATCTTTGTTTTTATATATAATTTTTCCCACGTGGAATGTTTCCTTGCATTATATTGATATCATAAATTTGAATCCAACAATTACGTTTGTTATTGTCACTGTTGCATTTCGAAATCTTTTCTGTCGTCTTATTTTCCTCTTTCTGTTTTTGCCAGTAGTTTCACTTTGTATTCACCTTCTCCTTTTTACCGTAATCTGCTATACTATTTTATCCCGCCTATATATATACTCAATAATACGTAACCCACTTCCAAACCATAACCAAAAAAATATTTTTTTGCCGCTTTCAGCACTACCGCCGCTATAATATCCACCGTTTCTAGTTCACAAACAGCTCCTTTCACCTTTTAAACAACCATTTCGGCCAGTTCTAATAACTTTCGCTTTATTTCCATTTCCGTTTTTCCCACATCACTGATCATTTTTAGCCGCTTCCCACAGGTTTTAACGCCATTATTTCTTCGTCAGACAATTGTTAGCCTCATTTTCATAATCTGCCACCACAATACCACTCCTTTTAATATACTACACGCAGTTTTTTCGAAATTTTCCCGAATTTCTCCGTCCTTTAACGTGTTTTGGCGGCAACACAACCACCTAACCTTTATGCACATCGTTGTCTACCAACCGAAGTCCAACATAGCCCAGCTGTAACCAACACCTTTTCGCCTTTTTTCATTCCAGATCTCCAGTTTCTTTCCGGTTCACCTTTATCTCTCCCCATATATTTTTATTTTCATTTTCATTTCACCTCATGTTACACTTTCCACCTTCTAATACCATGTCACCCTCACAACACCCCCACAATGACCCCATTAAGTTTTATTTACATTCCCTCCGCAAACATGCCTTCGCCCTAGCCAGATTACGCTCGCATATTTTATTTTCTCAGGCTTGTCTGACATTTGGCATTACCCCCAAAGGCCTCACACTCAAAGTTCCCATCTCTGGCTGCAACCCTTCCTTCCATCAGTCCCTATACCAGTTCCAAACTGAACAATCCATTGCCCTCACCCACCTAATCCTTCACCTACACATCAACTCAGCCAATGAACACACCCGTCAACTCCTATCCTTAATAAAAGTCCTTAATCTTTCCTCCCCCACATCCACACCGGCTGTTCAGAGCATCCTCCTACAGGCCAACCGTAAATTAGAACAGCATGCCACCCTCCACCTCAAAAAACTATCCAATCTCCTGGTTTCCCACCTCCGGAAAGGCAACTCACTCACCCTTCACAACCTTTCCAGCAAACCTCAACCTCCTCTCATTGCACACAAACCCAGTCTCTCCCATCTACTCAATCTCCCACTTCCAGCTCCACTCCCTCCAAAACCTCAAAATTCCGATCAACACAATCTGGAACCACAACACCCTAATTCAGTAGTTAACCTTTCCTCCAAACCTCTCTCCCAATCCGAAACCTCTGTCCTATCCAAAGGTCTCACCTTCAGCCCCACTCCCAGATTCAACCAAACAGCCCTCGTCAAAGATTTACTGTCCTACACTCGTACTCTCTGCTGGAAGTATCACTTTGCCACGAAGAAAAATGATCCTAATCCTACTCCTAATGATCCGACTCCTCAAGACACCATCCAAATTGAACCCTGCCTGGAACAGTTCCGTCCTCCGTCACAGCGGGACCCACCTCCTCTTCCTCAAAATCACCCTCTCCAAACCTTCCGGGAATTTCTGACTTCCATCCTTGCATCTCAATCCTTCTTAAAAAACCTTAATCCTACACCCAACATTACCACTGCTGAAGCCCAGGCTATCCGTGATCTGAAGGCTGACCGATCCATCGTCATTCTTCCGGCGGACAAGGGTTCCACGACCGTGGTACTTGATCGTCGGGAGTATGTGGCTGAGGGACTGCGTCAGCTTTCAGACAACACCACATACAAAGTTTGCCAAGGTAACCCCATTCCCGATGTCCAGGCGGAGCTTCAAGGAATCCTCAGAACCTTAGGCCCCCTGCAAAACCTTTCACCTGACTCCATCAACCTCCTGACCCCACCGACACCCCGCACCCCTACCTTCTACCTTCTTCCTAAAATCCACAAACCCAATCATCCCGGCCGCCCCATTGTAGCTGGTTACCAAGCCCCCACAGAACGTATCTCTGCCTACGTAGATCAACACCTTCAACCCATTACATGCAGTCTCCCATCCTTCATCAAGGACACCAACCACTTCCTTGAACGCCTGGAATCCTTACCCAATCTGTTACCCCCGGAAACCATCCTTGTAACCATTGATGCCACGTCCTTATACACAAATATTCCGCACGTCCAGGGCCTCGCTGCGATGGAGCATTTCCTTTCACGCCGATCACCTGCCACCCTACCTAAAACCTCTTTCCTCATCACCTTAGCCAGCTTCATCCTGACCCACAACTTCTTCACTTTTGAGGGCCAGACATACCAACAATTAAAGGGAACAGCCATGGGCACCAGGATGGCCCCCTCGTACGCCAACCTATTCATGGGTCGCTTAGAGGAAGCCTTCTTGGTTACCCAAGTCTGCCAACCCAAAGTTTGGTACAGATTTATTGATGACATCTTCATGATCTGGACTCACAGTGAAGAAGAACTCCAGAATTTCCTCTCCAACCTCAACTCCTTTGGTTCCATCAGTTTCACCTGGTCCTACTCCAAATCCCATGCCACTTTCCTTGACGTTGACCTCCACCTGTCCAATGGCCAACTTCACACGTCCGTCCACATCAAACCCACCAACAAGCAACAGTACCTCCATTATGACAGCTGCCACCCATTCCACATCAAACGGTCCCTTCCCTACAGCCTAGGTCTTCGTGGCAAACGAATCTGCTCCAGTCCGGAATCCCTGAATCATTACACCAACAACCTGAAAACAGCTTTCGCATCCCGCAACTACCCTCCCGACCTGGTACAGAAGCAAATAACCAGAGCCACCTCCTCATCCCTTCAAACCCAGAATCCCCCACAGAAGAACCACAAAAGTGCCCCACTTGTGACAGGATACTTTCCGGGACTGGACCAGACTCTGAATGTGGCTCTCCAGCAGGGATACGACTTCCTCAAATCCTGCCCTGAAATGAGGTCCATCCTTCATGAAATCCTCCCCACTCCGCCAAGAGTGTCTTTCCGCCGTCCACCTAACCTTCGTAACCTGTTAGTTCATCCCTATGAAATCCCCAAACCACCTTCCCTACCCTCTGGCTCCTATCCTTGTAACTGCCCCCGATGCAAAACCTGTCCCATGCACCCTCCCACCACCACCTACTCCAGTCCTGTAACCCGGAAGGTGTACACGATCAGAGGCAGAGCCACGTGTGAAAGCACCCACGTGATTTACCAACTGACCTGCCTACACTGTGATGCATTCTATGTGGGAATGACCAGCAACAAACTGTCCATTCGCATGAATGGACACAGGCAGACAGTGTTTGTTGGTAATGAGGATCACCCTGTGGCTAAACATGCCTTGGTGCACAGCCAGCACATCTTGGCACAGTGTTACACCGTCCGGGTTATCTGGATACTTCCCACCAACACCAACCTATCCGAACTCCGGAGATGGGAACTTGCCCTTCAGTATATCCTCTCTTCTCGTCATCCGCCAGGCCTCAATCTCCGCTAATTTCAAGTTGCCGCCACTCATACCTCACCTGTCTTTCAACAACTTCTTTGCCTCTACACTTCTGCTTCGACTGACATCTCTGCCCAAACTCTTTGTCTTTAAATATGTCTGCTTGTGTCTGTATGTGTGGATGGATATGTGCGTGTGTGCGAGTGTATACCTGTCCTTTTTTCCCCCCTAAGGTAAGTCTTTCTGCTCCCGGGATTGGAATGACTCCTTACCCTCTCCCTTAAAACCTACTTCCTTTCGTCTTCCCCTCTCCTTCCCTCTTTCCTGATGAGGCAACAGTCTGTTGCGAAAGCTTGAATTTTGTGTGTATGTTTGTGTTTGTTTGTGTGCCTATCGACCTGCCAGCGCTTTTGTTCGGTAAGTCACCTCATCTTTGTTTTTATATATAATTTGTTTATATTTAGTTTGTCCCCACCCAAAAACACCCTATTTCCCACTCTTGCCCCCTTAGTGTCATTAGGCTTTTTGTGGAACGTGTGTGTGTTTGTTTTTTGAAGTATTTTCGTCCTCATAATGTGTACGTAACGACTTTATATGCGGCATATTGGAATCATGGTTTATGGTCGTTTCTGCCAGATTTGTGACGTCATGGGTCAAAGCAGACAGGCGGGATCGGACGCTTCCATATTTCCCATTTCCCACTCTTAATTCCTTGTGCATTACCTGCTGCAATTTGACTACCTGCCTTTACCTTGCTTTACATTTTCCAGTGGTTTCTGTTTACTTGCATCCAGGGTCCTAGAGGACATGTTTAATGATTCAGCTAAGCTCTTCACCTCAATACTTCTGAAGCCACTACACATAACTACATTAATGCAAATGAAACAATGTGTTTACTCTTACCAGTCACAGTTTATTTCCTCAATGTGTTTCAAATTTTTAAACGTCCATTATCAGGTGGATTATTTGTAATAATATGATGTGTGTATTGTGTTACGATTTTTGGCTAACCTGAAGCACTGTATGTAGGGAAACAAATCAGTATTTAGAACGCGGCTCTGTAGATATCTTTGACTAAATCCTAAACGTAAATCTAAATGTACAAACAAAACAGTTACAACAGAATACCACTGTTTGCCACAGGCTCATTTCTGTGTCACTATACATCACAATAAACCAACACAGTTTGTTAACAAAGACAATATTTAGAAACTGATAGGTACAAAGAACGTACAGCAGAAACACTATTTCAAAATACTAAGTGTGTACAGTAAAACAGACCATTATTTCTGAGTAAGCGTTAAAGCATTGTGCATATCAGTGGTTGAGTACATCAATAGATATGTTAGATTTAGTATTTAAAGTAGTACCCACGAACCCACTATGCTGTCATAGTAGGAGGAGAGGTGATACTCCTACGTGGCGCGTCCCAGGTGGCGGATAGGGAAGTCCTCACCGGTTTGCTGGCGGACTTAAGTGAAAAAAAATAGCTCTCGCGGACCAAACACACCCTCTGCGGTTAACAACCGGAGTTGTAAATCGGAGCTTGATCCAACTAAGGTTGACAACCTTCGACAGTCAAAAATGGAAAGGTCTTTTAGGAAAAAAATTCCACCGTCCTGCTCAAAAAGGCAGGAAAAGGCTACATCGGATTCGGTGGGTAGTCAACTAGAAGACAGCAACGAATCGGAGCGTTTGCAACCATCCAAATGCACACTAAAACACAAAAAGAAGATTAAACATGAGCAAATAAATTATATAGCAACACACAACATAAACTCATTACTTCAGACCGGAAAACTCAAGGAGCTCACAGATGAACTACATAAACAAAAAATTTTAATAACACGGATCCAAGAAATGAGAAACACCACAGAGGACCCGTTCGAATCACAAGGATACAGAATTTATAATGGGAAACCAGGACTGAGGGCAATGAAACAATGTCCCTAGTTTGGAACAGGGTTTTTAGTAAACATAAAAATAATAGATTCAGTAACGGATTTCCAAGCAGTATCACCAAGAATTGCGACTCTAAGCTTTAAAACAATGAATAAAACCTATACAATAATAAATGCTCATGCCCCAACAAATGAAAAAAATTGTCTAACAAAAACAAAGGAAGAGGTAGATAAATTTTGGGACCTTCTAGAACAAACTGTGAACAGAGTAAATAAAAAGAATGTAGAAATCTTATTGGGAGATTTCAATGCTCAGTTGGGAAAAGAAAGGAAATATAAAGATATAATTGGAAAATAGAGTCCACATAAATTCACAAACAAAAACGGTCAAAGACTTGTAGAACTCTGCAGAGAACACAACCTTATATCTAAATCAACATACTTTAAGAGGAAGCCAAGTAAACTTAAAACATGGAAACATCCAGACTGGAGGAAGGGCGAGTGGCAGCTAGACCATGTCTGTATGGACAAAAATTTTCATAAGGAGACCCACAATGTTACAGTACTGAGAGGAGTAGACACAGGCTCAGAAAATTATATGGTTAAAATTAAAATCAAATTCACACCGTTAAAGAAGAGGACCGGAAAAACTAATAAAATAAAAAGGAGGTTTGACCCACATCAGCTAATTAAAAATAATAAGTACCAACAAATAACACAAACCATCAAATTAACAGATGATCTAGAACAACTAGTGCCTAAACTTAAAAAAGAAGCAGATAATCTAGCTCCCTAGAACCCACGAAGGAAACATGCATGGTGGACATTAGAATGTGACAAATTCCAAAAAGATAGACACCAAGCACGGTTAAAGTTTCAAACACATAAAACTGAAGAAAATGCCATCAACCTAAAAAATGAAAGAAAAAAATTCACTCAAAATATTAGAAGAATCAAGAGAGGGTTTCATAAAGATATTATAAAGTCTATAGAAGGTAATTATCATAAAACCAACTCCAGGAACTACTACAAAATCTTTGGGAAACAACTACAACAATATGAGGCCCCTACACTAATACTGAAAGATGAAGATGGAAGAATGACACACAGTAACAAGGAAAATGCAGACATCATGGCAAAAGCATTTTACAAACTTCTGAATTGCAAGGAACCCAAAGAACCTTTACAAATCAACATAAATAGCCCAATAAAAACCAAACCTAACAAACTAGACCCTCCAACTTTCCAAGAAGTAGAAGAAATTCTTAAAGAACAAAAAAATTATAAGGCATGTGGAGAAGATCAGGTTTTTGTTGAAATGTGGAAATATGCAAGTGACACAGTCAAGACCTCCTTACACATGGCTCTAACAAAAATTTGGGTAACAGAACAATTTCCCGAACATTGGACCACAGCTATCATCCACCCACTACACAAAAAGGGAGATAAGAGCAACCCAGACAACTAAAGAGGAATCTCTCTCCTAGATTGCACATATAAAATTCTATCCAAGATCCTATATGAAAGAATCAAGGAGCAATTAGAACAGGAGTTAGGGGAATATCAGGGAGGTTTCAGACCATGGAGAAGCTGTGCAGAGCAGATAATTAGTTTAAAATTGATTATGGCATACTACAAGAAACGGAACAAACCTCTGGCAATAACATTTGTAGATTTTAAGAAGGCATATGACTGCCTCCACAGACCTTCAGTATTAAAAAATTTAAGAAATCTAGGACTCCATCCAAAACTAATTAAAATAATACAACTCACTCTAACCAACACCAAATCAAAAGTGAAGTTTAGAGGAGAAATTTCGGAACCATTCCTCATAAAAACAGGCTTAAGACAAGGTGACTGCCTATCACCATTACTTTTCAACTGTGCACTGGAATACATAATGAGAGAATGGTACAAGGACAATCCAAAGAGGATAAGAATTGGAAGTGCAAAAGATGATATTAGCTTAAACTGCTTGGGATTCGCTGATGATCTTGCTCTCCTAGCCAACACCGTTCAAGAAGCCAGGCAACAAGTGAAATCACTACAAGAAATAGCAGAGAAAGTAGGCCTTAGAATATCATTTGAAAAAACGGAGATTATGCTAACTGATCCACCACTTGCAAACAGAATTGCAATAGGAGAACAGGAAATAAAAATTGTTGATAAATTTAAGTATTTAGGCGAAATAATAACATACAATCTAAATGAGAAGCCATCATGGCAAAATAGAATAAAAAACTGAACTACGCAAATTACATTACCAAAACTACATACAACTAAAAAAGCCTATCTATAGATGCAAAATTAAAACACTATAAAACAGTTACACAACCAGAAATAACGTATGCAGCTGAAACTATCTTCAAAACAACTAATACAGCAGAAATTGACAGAATACTAAAAATAGAAAGAAGAATAATTAGGACACGTATAAATAAACAGTATAAAATAAATGACATTGGAGAATAGCATCAAATGGAACAGTATATAAGAAAATAGAACAATTCATGAGCACAATCAGGAAGAAACGCATCTCATTCTTTGGACATCTGATGAGAATTCCAGAAAACAGAATTAGTACAAAAATAATACAAAAATTGTGGAATAGCAAGAGCGACATTAAATGAGTCACAGAAATTAAGGAAGATATAAAAGAACTTCAAATTACAGTAGATGACCTAAAAAACAAGACAGAGAAAACCAGAATACTGCAAGACCCGCAAACCAGACTACAAATGAAAATCAATAAAAGGAGTACAGGAAGAGTTGTCTCAGATGAGGAAAGAAAGAAAATATCTGAAAGAATGAAGAAATATTGGGCAGACGGAAGAGCAAAACACCTTTCATATAGGAATAGCCTCTAATAATTATATTACCTAAATATATTAAGTTATTGTCGAACCAAATTGTATCCATTTGTAACAACTTGTTTAGAACTTTGTATTTTTGACTACAGTGGTCCTATGAAGGCCATAAAATAAAATAAAAAAAATAAAAATAAAAAAATTTAAAGTAGTACATGACTCTTTTCTTTTAAATTTACATAACTTAAACTTTGAACACATTTGTGTTTTCAGGTGTCCTGTTGAAAACATGAAATGTGATAACTATACTGCTAAAATTGGTATAATTATACATAAATAACAATTTGGTTTGGGATTCAGAGGATGAAAGGAGTGACAGAAGAAGAGTGAAATATTGGTTATCCCAGAGCTGTGGGTTTGCTAGGCTTCCATCTGTTGCATCTTTTAACAAACTAGGTTAACATGGGATCCAAACTGTTTTGTCATTTCAAGTAGATCTAACATGTACTGAGAGTATACAAATGGTACTGTGTGGAAGATCTTATTTTATGTTTGTTTTCTGTACTGTGATTCTTTTGCAATCATTTAAGTTTGTCAAGGAGTATACTATGGAGGTGTTTTATTATTTCAATTTATTGTTTACATTTATCATCAGTGTGTTGAATTGGGTTGCTGTTCCTGCTGACAACATAACAGAATGCTGCCATTTTGGGGCTGTGGGTAGACAAGAGGAGTTGTGGATGGCGGAGTGTTGCTGTAGATTTCCAATACATTTCAACTTGATGTCTATTATTCATTAATCTAAGGGTCAAGTCTAATAAGTTTACAATGTCGCCTACTTGTTTCTCAACTGTGAACTTTATACTTTCATGGAAGGTGCTGAACAAATAGATAAATCATTGCTAGTTTATTGTGATGTGTATGACATGGAAAGGAGCCTGTGGCCACTGGACATATTACATTTCAGTTATTTTATTCACATGTTTAGATTTATGTTCAGGTTTTAGTCAGTGACCTCCACACAGCCATGTTCTAAAATATGGATTTGTTTCTTTACACACAGTTCCTAGGGTAACCCTAAAATCCTAACACAATACACACCTCGCATTAACACAAATAAATTCACCTGTTGACTGAAATGTTTGTCTGGACTGTAGCTTTATATGGAAGTGAAACTTGGACAATAAACAATATAGACAAGAGGAGATTAGAAGCCGTTTCAATGTAGTGCTGCAGAAGAATGCTAAAGATCTAGTGGGTAGTCTGAATCACCAATGAAAAGGATTTGTTTTTGAACAATGTCCCACATGTACACTCAATCCTTTTATATTACCAATTTCATGTTTGTGACTAGTTTTGCCAGCTGCGACCCATGACAATGCCCCATTCCAGATCATTAATGTGGCGGATCCCAAAATTAATGGCAAAGACTGGAATATAAACAAATAAAATAAAAACAATATAGTATGCCCAAGGCACTATACTATCACAAATAGTTTATCATTTGCTGACCCACAATTAAAATTCTCCAATGAAAATAATCTAGAAGATCATTATCGATAAAGAGGTATATAATCTGGGAGTATAGAAATTTATAGCACCCCCAGCCTAAATGTACAGTCACGTTAACAGGAAACATCATGAGGTTAAAAGTAACAGTCAATTGGGTACTGGAGGGATGTGTTGGCAGTAAAAATTTTGGAGAGAGACAAAGCCTTGAATACTGTAGGTAGGTTCACATGGATGTAGGTTGCAGTAGTTATTCAGAGATGAAGAGGCTTGCACATGATGGACTAGATTGGAGATACGTACGAAATCAGTCTTGGGAGTGATGACCACAACAATATCCAAGCAGCAGTAATGTAGATAGACCACAGGCAAGAAAAGCCGCATGCTGGCTGACCCTCTTTGAATTCCAAACAGGTGTTTGTTCTTCTCCTGTTTGTCTCTTACTTTCCATTTTTCATCATCAGTGAAGAGTCCAACTGCAGCCTTTGGGTCCACCAAATTTGTATACGTCTATTCTGCCTGAAAATTTCAACAAGTGTTACATTCTTTCAAATAACAAACCTTATACAAAAGTCACAAATGCACAGAGGCACAGAGAAAGGAACAGAGTCTAGAATGCGTTTTGGACTTGTTTCACTTAAATAGTTCTGTCAACTTAGAGCAGAGAATGGAAGCTGATCTGGAGAAAATACAGGAAGTAACAGCACACACTAATATTTAAATATTGCGGCAACACAACCAGCCGTGATGTAAAACAGCTATCAGCCATGTAATCTGGGTGCTGAGTGTACTGATTTCGATTGAATCAATATCTCGTATGTGCTGTTACTGTCGCTCCAATTTGCAGATGTGGATATGCTAATTATGGCCTGCATCTGAATAGGGTGTGCAGGGAGAGATACTAGAGGAGCATCTTGCAGGATGTGTAAGGCAACCCATCTTTTGGTTAGTCAGATTAGAGAGACAGATTTGATAGGAATTAGAACTGCACAGAACCATAAAATACGGAATAGTTTCCAGAAAAGTTAAATGTTTCGTCCGTCAAAACATTTGGATGTTGAATAAAGAGGTAGATCATCTTTTATGTCAGGAAGGTGTGTGAAATTCAGATGTGTGTTTTGTGCCTCTCTCTACACCATGTACGCACACTGATGGAGAAATAAGGTGTACGGGATTACAGGCCAGCATCGTGTATGTGTGATTACAGGCTAGCATCATTTATGTGTACAGTTAACTTGGAAAAAAGAGTTTTAACACAAAAGCAAAAATACAGAAACAAGCACTTTCTCCTCAGATCACAATGTAAAAGCATGTGCTTGTCAGTTGTTACTAAGAATAATACACTTCTAATTATAACACTCCTCAGGTGGTCTATGAGACTTTCAGTGATTTAAGAGACATCTACATGAATTATTGAGCTATATGTCAAAGAAGCTGAACCAGTTATTAATTTGTGAGGATTTTAATGCATTTCTTGGAGGATTCCGAGAGGTCAAAAGTACTAGCACCATTATTTTGGTGTTTGAATCTGATTTTAGTAGTGAATTTTGCAACTTGTGAGCAGGAAGATAGTAAGATGCTGATTAAAAACATATTTATTGACACAGCTCAGGCTGAAACAACTGATGTGCAACAAATTGTTAATGGAAAAGGGAAATTTATTTAAAGTCCATTATAGTTTAAGTTCGTATTGAACAAAACTACTGCATTTTAATGAAAGTCTAAAACATATCCAGAAATACACATATTCTGACAAATTAATAATGCAGATGTCTTTAGCATATTTCTGCACAGTAATGTATTATGGAATAATTGCATGCTTAAGGTGATACCAAAGAGGTGAACTATTCATGCATCGACTATCTACTGAATGCACACCACACTTCTCATTTTAAGTCTTACAAGCATTTATATAGCTATCACCGTTTCACAATCACTCATTTTCAAGGGTATCTGTATGGGGTTGGATGAAATTATTTTATACTTATTGTCCAATTTAAAAAAATACAGTACAATAAAAAGGCATTTTTCTTTAAATAGTTACTGAACCTAGTTTTTCTTCCACGGCATATACCAGGTAATTACACTCACTTCTTCCCCTGGAATACTTAAGTATCTTGTAGTGGTCAGTTTACAATCACCAGGCTGGTGGGTCAGAATCCTGTTAATTAAACCATAAAATCGGAAGTAGGTATTCCTATTGTATTTCAGGCAGTGTGATTCGGCAGCAAACGATAGTATGAATACAAGGTGCATGTTACTGAAGCTATAAAACTAATTTTTGCGTGCGACCTATCTCCTAGGGGCATATTTCAAAAATATCTTCCTCTCAGCAACGGTCTTGGGTACAAGTATTGGTTTACAATGACAAAAAGAGTTTGGTGCAGGGAAATACGGAATTGTCCGATCCCACCCGTCTGCTTTGACCCATGACGTCACAAATATGGCAGAAACGACCACAAACCAAGATTCCAATATGGCACGTATAAAGTCGTTACGTACACATTATGAGGACGATAATACATCGAAAAACAAACACCCACAATTTCCAAAAAAGCCTAATGACACTAACGGGAGAAGCGCGGGAAATGGGGCGTTTTTGGGTGTGTGTGTGTGGGGAGGGGGGGGGGGCAAACTAAATATAAACAAATTTAGACACCCACCCACATACAAAACCACACAAAACGACGAAAAAAAAACCGAGATCACAAAACTCCCCAAATACCACTAAACACAATATCATCTGGACTCGGACACTTCCCTTAACCTATACAGCTCAACAGCAGCTTCCGATCCCATAAATTAGGATCAAACATTTCCCTTGGCCTATATAGCTCAAAAACATCTCCCGATATCAAAATCAACATATATAGCCAGACATTGGGATCGGACACTTCCCTTGACCTGCGCAGTGTTAATTTTATCCGTCGTATACATTCCTGAACAAAAACAACAACCGATCAATTTTACTAAAATTACCACACGACGTACAGCGAACAGCACTAAATTAACCTTCACACACAATCGTTAACTCACTGAAACGAATTCCACTACAGACACAGCCAACACATTAACAATTCTTGATAATGAGCAAAAGCCAACTGAGCCCATTACACCACACAAACGAAAACCCTGAACATACCACCAGAGACCACTACAAACCACAACACGACGACATCTACAAACACGCCACACTCCAAACCAAACTCCGCGCCGTCATGACGTCACACACAACATCCTTACGTCACGGGTCAAAGCCGACGCGTGGGATCGGACGCTTCTGTCGACCCTGGTTTAAGTAGGCCTATCACAAATCCATTTGTTCCTTTGGTTTAAAATAGCTCTGGAACATAATGATTCGATTAATCAGTGAAACTCTAAGTGGCTGATCTCATTAACGTCTGCTGTGTATTAAAGGTGACGAAATTTCGTAACTAACCATTACAATTATATTTGGAAATAAACATATTCACCTACAAAACAAAAAAAAATTTAGAAATATTACTGTTACTGACAACACACAAAGTGCACGTGCTGGAGTAATACACATGATATCTTCTCATATGTGGCATTCCACTAACTGAATTGCTCGAAAGCAATTTAATTTTTAATTGAAAAACTTAACATCTCCTCTTATGTAACGTTCATTACTTGGTATGTGTTCCGGTACCGCAATATTTTACACACATGTTGAAGCTCTATTTGCACTTGAGATCGTTTACTGCAACAGTCTCTTACACAACACCTGTAAAATAACGAGGAATTAAGAAATCAACTATACTGTTCTCATTGTATTTGTTTTCCTTTCACGTTTGTCTCGTTTTGTTTTAATTCGTCACTTCCCGTGATGTTACACTGAACAGAAATAAACAATTTTTTTTTACTTTATTGTTATTTTAAAACCTATACAACAGGCAGGCTGTCAGCAGCACACTACGCTGCTCTTCAGCCATAGAAGACACAAGCAGCAAAAACAGTGAGAAGACACATAAGTCACAGAGCGGTGGGCAATAAAACAGGAGACACATAGAGACAATCACGGAGCCGTTCACACTCGTCGATAATCCACACTGCTAGCTGATGAGACGACGCACAACCACTGAAGATGATGATGGCACTGGTGAACGATGGAGGGGACGGTGAACACTAAACACTAAACACTAAACACACAAAACACTGATGGCGGCGACCTCCGGCGCGCGAATGTCCACGTAACGTGTGCGAGTCCGGGGACCTGCCAAGAGGGGAAGAAGGGGGAGGTGGGGGAGAGGGGAGAAAAAGGATGCCAATGGCTGAGGAGTCGGGGGCAGGAGGAGAGGAACAGGGGAGGGGAGGCCCGGGGGAGGAGGGGGGGAGAAAAGGAGGAGGGAGGGAAAAGGGAGAGGAGGGAGGGAGGGTGCACGGAGGAATAAGTACAGGAGGAGGGCGGGAGGATCAAAGTTGGTAGGAGGGGTAGATGGAAGGGAGGAGGGCATCATCAGGGAGGGGGAGCTGGCGGAAGCCACCTTGGGAGAGGGTAAGGAGGGTGGAGAGGTGGAGACCGGGTGGGACGTACGAATACAGGCGCGGCAGCGGGCGGGGGTGGGAGAGGATCGGGGAGACGAGCGGGTGAGGAGGGTCGAGTTTACGGGACGTGTACAGGATCCATATCCTTTCAAGGAAAAGGAGGAGGTGGGGGAAGGGGATGAGATCGTAGAGGATCCGCGTGGGGGAGGGGAGACGGATGCGATAGGCGAGGCGGAGAGCATGGCGTTCAAGGATTTGGAGGGATTTATAAAAGGTAGGGGGAGCGGAGATCCATGCTGGATGGGCATAACAAAGGATAGGGCGGATGAGGGATTTATAGGTGTGGAGGATGGTGGAGGGGTCCAGACCACACGTACGGCCGGAAAGGAGCTTGAGGAGACGGAGGCGGGAACGTGCCTTGGCTTGGATTGTCTGGAGATGGGGAGTCCAGGAGAGGCGACGATCGAGGGTGACGCCAAGGTACTTAAGGGTGGGAGTGAGGGCGATGGGACGGCCATAGACGGTGAGATAGAAATCAAGGAGGCGGAAGGAAGGGGTGGTTTTGCCTACAATGATCGCCTGGGTTTTGGAAGGATTGACCTTGAGCAACCACTGGTTGCACCAAGCGGTGAACCGGTCAAGATGGGATTTGAGAAGGCGTTGGGAGCGCTGTAGGGTGGGGGCAAGGGCAAGGAAGGCGGTGTCATCGGCAAACTGGAGAAGGTGGACGGGGGGTGACGGCGGCGGCATGTCCGCCGTGTACAACAGGTACAGAAGGGGGGAGAGGACGGAGCCTTGGGGCACACCGGCGGAGGGGAAAAAGGTGTAGGAATCGGTGTTATGGATGGTGAGATAGGAAGGACGGTGGGAGAGAAAGGAGCCGATCAGACGGACGTAGTTAATGGGAAGGGCGAAGGTTTGGAGCTTGAAGAGGAGACCGGAATGCCATACGCGGTCATATGCACGTTCGAGGTCCAGGGAGAGGAAGATTGCGGAGCGACGGGAATTAAGCTGTTCGGAAAGGAGATGAGTGAGGTGAAGGAGAAGGTCGTCAGAAGAGAAGGACGGCCGAAAGCCACACTGGGTGACGGGAAGGGGGCGGTGCTGGCGGAGATGCTGGTGGATGCGACAGGTGAGGATAGATTCCAGGACCTTGCTGAAGACCGAGGTAAGGCTGATGGGACGGTAGGAGGAGACAGCGGACGGCGGTTTGCCAGGTTTAAGGAACATGAGGATACAGGAGGTTTTCCACAGGTCGGGGTAGTAACCGGTGGACAGGACTACATTGTAGAGCCTGGCCAGGGTGGAGAGGAAAGAGACAGGAGCTTCACGAAGGTGACAGTAGGTGACACGATCGTGACCAGGAGCGGTGTTGCGTTTGGTGCGGAGTGTAACAATGAGATCCTGTGTAGTGATAGGGGCATTGAGTTCCGTGTGTGTAATGTTGTCCAAGTACTGGAAACCAGGAGCGAGGGGAGGGACAGAGGTGTCAGTTCGATCGTGGATATCCGGGAAGAGGGAGTAATCGAACTGGGGATCGTCGGGGATGGAGAAGACATCGGAGAGGTAGGAGGCAAAGTGATTGGCCTTACTAAGGGTATCAGGGAAGGGGTGATCATCGTGGAGAAGAGGATAGTAGGGGGAGGGGTTAGTAAGGCGACGGAAGGCCGTCCAGAACTTGGACGAGTTGATTGGTAGGGTTGCATTTAAACGGGTGCATGTCTGTCGCCAGTCCCAGCGTTTCTTAGCCGCGAGCAAATTACGAACGTGTCGCTGGAGTTGCCGGTGGCGTCGTAGTGTGTCCGGGTCATGCGTGCGGAGGAAGGCACGGTAGAGACGACGGGATTCACGGAGGAGGAGAACGGCCTGTGGGGGTAAGGTAGGACGGTGGGGGTGGATGGCGACAGTAGGAACGTGGGCCTCCACGGCCTCAGACAAGGTCTGCTGGAGAAAGGAGGCGGCATGGGTGACATCGTCAGGGTGGTGGTAGGTGAGAGGGTGGCTATCGACCTGGGTGGAAAGGGTATCCCGGTAGGCATTCCAGTCGGCTCGGGAATAGTCGTGGACATACTTAGGGGGAGGGTCAGTACGAGGGTCGGGGCGAGGGCGACGACCGTCTGAAACGGTTAGGAGGACAGGGAGATGGTCGCTACCAATAGGCTCCAGGACATCCACCGTTATGCGGCCAAGGAGGTTGGGGGAGGAGAGGATAACATCAGGTGTGGAGTTGGATTCAGGACGGGTATGCCGGGGGATGGGGACGAGGTCACCTTGAAGGGTGGAGAGGAACCGATGCCAACGCCGTAACTGGGCAGTGGAACGACTATGGATGTTGAGGTCGGCGGCAATCACGTAGGAGGAAAAGGTACGATCGACGTGGGAGATGAAGTCGAAGGGAATAGGAGCGTTGGGGCGGACATAGATGGTGGCGCAGGTAACGGTAAGGCCGGGGAAGAAGAGACTAAGGATCAGGTGTTCGGTGGGGTCGATAAGGAGAGGTTGGAGCCGAACGGGGATCTGGCGGTGGTGACCAATGGCAACTCCGCCACGCGCAATTGGGAGGGGATTATCGGAGCGGTGGAGGAGGTAGGGCGAAGTGTGAATGGTGTGGTGGGGTTGGAGGAAGGTTTCATTAAGGAGGAAGGCATCCACGCGGTGGGTGGCAAGGGTGTGCAGGAAGAGGTTCCTGTTGGCGGGTAGGGAGCGGATGTTGTTGAAAAGGATACGTTGCTGTCGCGCCATGATAGGGATTTAGACGAGGGTGTCGAGGCGGGACAAGGTGAAATGGGCCTGGTTGTTGGAGTAGGTGGCGTACATCTTTGAGTTTGAATATGGAACGGGCGGCGAGGGAGATCTGTTGGAGGGTGTGTGGGCGCTGAAAGGGATGAACATTCTGGAGGACGATGGTAAGGAACCTGATGATGCCCTCAGCGGTGGGGGGGGGGGGGACGAAGGGAATTGCCAGGAGGGGTGGGGGCGTCCAGGGGACGGACAGGGACGGTGAGTTCAGGAGTGGTTGGAGGGGGTCGGGCTTTACACTTTTGGGAGTAGGTGGGATGGGGGAGATTGCAGGTATTGCAGGAAGGAGGGGGTTGGAGGTTAGGGCACTGCCTGAGGAAGTGCGCTTGCCGACAATGCGGGCAGGTGGGGGCCTCGCGGCACTCAGCTGTGGAGTGCGCGTTATAGCGCAGACACCTCTGGCAGCGCAGGGATTGAGGAGGGGAACGGGAGGGGTCGACCTTGTACCGCTGGTTAAAAAGGAGGGCACCCTCCTTCAGGAGACGGTCAATGGAGGGGGCGTGCTCAGAAAAAAACCCGCATAAGGCGGGTGGGGCCGGCTGCATTATGTACGCGGCGAACCGCACGCACCTCCAAATGGGGATGCGCCTGGAGCTCCTCCAACACCTCCTCCGTGATCACTGGACTAAGCCGAGTCATCACGGCGGTGAGAGTTGGCGGGCGACGCGGAGGTTGGGGTTGGCGGGAGGGAGGTGGTGAAGGAGCTGGGGAGAGAGAGGCATGAGGGCCAAAGCGGGTGACAGGGATGCGGGAAAGGAGGTAGGTGTGGAGGGTTGGGCTGGGGGAGGAGATGAGGACCGAATCTCGGCGAGGAGTGAGGAGGGAGATGGGGGCACCAGGACAATGCTGGCGAAGGAAGAGGGTGAGGTTCCGGGCTTCAAGGAGAGAGGGATCAGGACGGGAGAGGAGGTAGCGGAAGGAGGAAGGGAGAGAGGAGGAGGATGAGGGGGCAGGGACAGGCGGGGAGACTTCCATGGCATCATGGGTGGGGGAAGGAGGACGAGGCGCAGCCTTTTTGGAAGCAGAGGAAGCAGGAGTGCCACAGGAGCGCTTGACGGCGGAGGAGGAGGTGTGGGGGACGGGAACAACGGGAATGTGGCGGGGAGGGGCAGGTCCCGGGGCCGGAGTCGGCGCTGGAGACGGTGATGGTGACGGTGAAGGCGAAGGCGACGGCGGCGATGACGATGACGGTGGCAGTGGCGGCGGTGATGGCGAAGGTGACGGGGAGAGCTGGGCGTGGGCAGTGGCCCGACAGGCCACCACCCGAGCCGGAGCTACAGTGACAGGCTGGGGGAGTGGGGGAAGGGATCAGAACGAGAGGAGCGGGAGGAAGCAGCGGGAGAGGGGGCGACAAAGATAGAGGGTGAAGGGAGAGTGAGGAGAGGCGGAATGGAAGGAGGGGGGTGGGACTGGGCACACCAAGTGATAGTGGTGGAGGCGGCGGAAGGGGAGGTATAGACAATGGCGGTGGTGGTAGTAGTGACAGTGGTGGTGGGGGCGGACATGACGGGAGAGAGAAACAAGAACGAACAGAACGAAGAGGAAAGGACAGAAACTGGGGACAGACGAAGACGAAGACGGATGAAGACGAAGACGGCGGCGACCAGGCGGCACCGGATGGCGGCGGTGGCGGGCACAGGATGGCGGCGGCGGCGGCGGGCAGTATGGACGGCAAGCAGACGACACGGCAGGGAAACGGCGGGGATCTTCCACGTCGAAGGTGCACCCTGAGAGTAGCCCAGGCAGTGAAACTCTTCGATGAAGAAGAGAGGGAATCCAACCCTCGAATACGCAGAAATAAACAAATGAGAAAAGCATGCTTCAGGAACTGCACGCTACAAGTTGAAACGAGATTTCGTTTCGCTGGCTCAGTTACTGGTGACATTATTTTGTGTTTTTCCAACAAGTGTTCACCAGTAAAAGCACCTACAATGTACGTTACGAATTTAACCTCAACATTCTGCAGCTAGTTACGTCACGAGCTGTACAAGTAAAAATACTGCACGTCTTTGCTACGTGATACACTAGGCGGGGAATCTTACATTTTCTAATCTACGTTAATGCGTGAAAATTGCAATTACTCCACACAATGCAGTTGCTTTTGTGTTCTGCCAACTTGCTCTGCAGATGTTCGTCAGTCATATTCTTCTTCTTGCTGCTTCCCTCTCTTCTTGGCTTCGAAAGTGCAGCTAAAAGCACAGCTTTGTTTGACTTATTCAACACAAAAATACACAATACTTGCTATTTTAAGCGAACAACGTCCATGACCAACGTGGCTACAAATACCACAAAGTGCAATCAGCCATAAGCCGTACGTACGCAATGACTTTCACAGGCAGGGGCAGTTTGTGCTGCCGCCGGCAGCTGCTGCCCTCTCGCGCCGCTCCTCTAGACTAGGTGCAGCCGGCCAGGTGTGGGTTCTCCGCCATTATACATCTTGCCTTCTCCACCCCTGGACCACCGTCGTGAACGCAACGTACCAGCAACACAACAGTAACGCACGAGCAACAAACAGGTAAAACTCATAGAAAATAAGGCTGAGCGTTTACATTTACGGAAATTGAAGATAGTGATGGGCAGGCAAGGACATAATTAGGAGAGTAAAAATGACATAGGCTAATCGGTAGTGTTTCCAACACTAAACGAGAGTACCAAGCCTCCGATTTGTCCGAAACGGGAAATTAGGAAACACTTCGATCACCAGTCCTGGCTTCCAGCAACGGTGAAAGTTAAACTCCTCTTCCTCCACACCCTACGTCAGCACCGCGTGGATGCCTTCGTCCTAAATGAAACCTTCCTTCAACCCCGTATCTCCGTCTCCACAGCTCCTTACACTCTACACCGCACCGATAACCCGTACCCTCTCGCGCGTGGCGGAGTTGCTATAGGCCACCTCAAGCACCTCCCAGTCCGGCCCCAACCTCTCCTTAAGAATCCTGCCGAGCATCTCACCCTCAGCCTCTTCTTCCCCACCCTTACCATCACCTGTGCCACCATTTATGTCCGCCCTCGCACCCCCATCCCGTACGATTTCCTGGCCCACATTGACCGCACCTTCTCCACCTACATGATTGCCGCCGAGCTCAATATCCACAGCTGTGATCCTGCCGACCTCCGGCGGTGGCATCAGTTTCTCACCACTCTCCAGGGAGACCTGGTTCCCCTGCCTCAGCACACTCGGCCCGAATCCAACACCACTGCTGATGTGGTCCTTGCCTCTCCAAACCTCCTTGGGCGCATCACCGCGGACGTCCTTGACCTCATTGGCTGTGACCATGCTCCTGTCCTCCTCACTACCTCTAACGGTCGCCATCCCCGCCATGCTCCTCGCCCTGACGTCCCTCCTAAACTTGTCCATGATTACTCCCGTGCCAACTGGGATGCCTACCGGGATTCCATTCACACCCAGGGTTGACGGCCACGACCTTACCCTCCAGTCTCCTGATGACATCGCTCGCGCTGCTGCCTTCCTGCACCAGACATTGTCTGACGCCGTCGCCACCCATATCCCCACCAAAGCCATCCACCCTCACTGCCCCGCCCTGCCTCCACAGGCCGTCCTTCTCCTTCGAGAGTCCTGCCGCCTCTACTGCTCTTTTCTCCACACTCGTGACCGGGATACACTTACCTGCCACCGGCAGCGACACATCCGCAACCTGCTTGTTGCGAAGAAACGCCGAGCCTGGCGCCAGACATGTACACAACTCAACACCACACTCCCCATCAACTCTTCCAAGTATTGGTCTGCTTTCCACCGCCTTACTGGGAACCGCCCCACCCCCCAGTACCCTCTCCTCCTTAATGACCGTCCCTTTCCTGACAATCTCAGTAAGGCCAACCACTTTGCCTCCCACATCTCTGATGTTTTTTCCATCCCAGATGATCCCCACTTTGATTATTCCCTCTTCCCTGATGTCATGGACCGTACGAATACCTCTGTTCCTCCCCTTGCTCCTAGCTTCCAGTACTTGGGCCACACCCCACCTTCTGCACTTAACACTCCCATCACTACACAGGACATCAGCCTCACACTCCGAAATAAACGCAACACTGCTCCCGGCCACGACTGCATTACCTACCGCCACCTCAAACACTGCCCTCCCTCCTTCCTTTCCCTCCTTGCCACCCTCTACAATGTCATCCTTGCCACTGGCTTCTATCCCGACCTGTGGAAAACCTCCCATATCCTGATGTTCTCCAAACCCAATAAGCCTCCATCTGATGCCTCTTCCTATCGTCCTATCTGTCTCACATCGGTGTTCAGCAAGCTCTTGGAATCCATCCTTTCCCAGCGCATCCATCTCCACCTCCACCAAAACCACCTCCTCCCAAACACCCAATGTGGCTTTCGACCTTCCTTCTCTGCTGATGACCAACTCCTCCGCCTCACTCATCTCCTCTCCCTCCAGCTTAACTCCTGTCGCTCCCCATTTTTGTCTCACTTGACCTCGAAAAGGCCTACGACCGTGTCTGGCATCCCGGTCTCCTGTTTAAACTCCAAACCTACGCCCTTCCTATCAACTACATCCGTCTGGTGGCCTCCTTCCTCTCCCACCGCCCCTCCTATGTTACCATCCATCATGCCAATTCCCACACCTTCTACCCCTCTGCCGGTGTGCCCCAGGGCTCTGTCCTCTCCCCTCTCCTCTACCTCCTGTACACGGCAGATATGCCCCAACCCCCCCCCTCCAGTACACCTCTTGCAATATGCTGATGACACCGCATTCCTCGCCCTCGCTCCTACCCTCCAACGGTCCCAACGCCTTCTCCAGAATCACCTTGACCCTTTTGCTGCATGGTGTAACCAATGGCTCCTGAAACTCAATCCTTCCAAGACCCAGGCAATCATCGTTGGTCGTACCACTCGCTCCTTCCGGCTCCTGGATTTCTCCCTTACTGTCTGCGCACATCCTGTCCGCCTCACCCCCACCCTCACCTACCTTGGCCTCACCATTGACCGTCACCTCACCTGGATCCCTCATCTCCGCTCCATCCAATCCAAAGCCCACAACCGCCTCCGACTCCTCAAACTACTCTCTGGCCGGACATGGGGGTTGCACCCCTCTACCATCCTCCACACCTACAAATCCTTCATCCGTCCCATCCTCTGTTATGCCAGTCCTGCCTGGATATCTGCCCCCCCCCCCAAATTCTATCAGTCCCTCCAGATCCTTGAGCGTCATGCACTCCGCCTCGCCTTCCGTATCCGCCTCCCGTCCCCCACGCGGATCCTCTTTGATCTCATTCCTTTCCCCCATCTGCTCCTATTCCTCGAACATATCCGCATCCTCTACACCTCCCGCCGTCTTGAACCCCCTCACCCCCTGGTTGCTCCTCTCCTCTCCCACCCCCGCCCCCTGCCACGTCTTCACCGTTGTGTCCCCCCTACCCTCCATCTCTACACCCTTCATCTCCTTTCCCAAGGTGGCTTCCGTCAACTCCCCCTCCCGGATGATGCCCTCTCTCCCTCCATTTATCCTTCCTATCAACTCTGATCCTCAATCCCCCTCCTTTCCTCTGTCCTTTCCCTGGGCTCCCTCTTCCCCCCCCCTTCCGTCCTGTTTTCTCCCCACTAACCCTCTCCCTACCTCCCTTCTCCCCCCCAGTCCTTTTGTATTCCCCTCCTCGGCCTACCCCCCTCTCTGTCGTGTCTGCCCCCCACCCCTCTTATGGGTCCTCATCCTCCTTCAGCTACTTTCCCAGTTCCCCCCCCTTCGCTTTTACTCTCCTTTCCCCCCTTTTTTGTTTTCCCATCTTCTGTCCAGTTTCCCCCCACCTGCTCTCGACTGTGGTGTCACATTTGCCAACTTTTTAGTGCAGTGTTCCAGTGACTATTCAGTGTTGTTTGTCTTTCTCGTGTTGCGAACAGAAACCATGCTGTCGCTAGGTGTGAATTTTATGTTCTTTGCGAACAGAATCCAGACTGTCGCCGTGTTTTTTTTTTTTTTTTAATTGTCTATTGTTTTCCCTGTCTGCTTCGTATGTATTTTTATTAGCGTCATCATCCCTGTGTTGTTGCTTTCAGTTCCACGATTTCTTTTCGCCTTGTTACTCTCTAAGTCTCCGATTTTATCGCCTGTTTTTTATTATTTGTTCTCTTGATCTTTGTCACAAAATCTGTCGGCTGAAGAGCGGCATACTAAGCTGCTGCCAGCCCGCCCCCTTCGGGGGGAATTGAAATTCAATAAAGAAAAAAAAAAACAAAAAAAAAATAAATTGATGTCGGTCTTCACCAAGGTCCTGGAATCTATCCTCACCCAACGCATCCACCAGCATCTCCGCCAGCACCGCCTCCTTCCCGTTACCCAGTGTGGCTTTCAGCCGTCCTTCTCTTCCGATGATCTTCTCCTTCACCTCACTCATCTCCTTTCCGAACAGCTCAATTCCCGTCGCTCCGCAATCTTCCTCTCTCTTGACCGTGAACGCGCTTATGACCGCGTATGGCATTCCGATCTCCTCTTCAAGCTCCAAACCTTCGCCCTTCCCATTAACTACGTCCGTCTGATCGGTTCCTTTCTCTCCCGCCGTCCTTCCTATGTCACCATCCATAACACCGATTCCTACACCTTTTTCCCCTCCGCCGGTGTGCCCCAAGGCTCCGTCCTCTCCCCCCTTCTGTACCTGTTGTACACGGCGGACATGCCACCGCCGTCACCCCCGTCCACCTTCTCCAGTTTGCCGATGAGACCGCCTTCCTTGCCCTTGCCCCCACCCTGCAACGCTCCCAACGCCTTCTCCAATCCCATCTTGACCGGTTCACCGCTTGGTGCAACCAGTGGTTGCTCAAGGTCAATCCTTCCAAAACCCAGGCGATCATTGTAGGCAAAACCACCCCTTCCTTCCGCCTCCTTGATTTCTATCTCACCGTCTATGGCCGTCCCATCGCCCTCACTCCCACACTTAAGTACCTTGGCGTCACCCTCGACTGTTGCCTCTCCTGGACTCCCCATCTCCAGACAATCCAAGCCAAGGCACGTTCCCGCCTCCGTCTCCTCAAGCTCCTTTCCGGCCATACGTGGGGTCTGGACCCCTCCACCATCCTCCACACCTATAAATCCCTCATCCATCCTATCCTTTGTTATGCCCATCCAGCATGGATCTCCGCTCCCCCTACCTTTTATAAATCCCTCCAAATCCTTGAACGCCATGCTCTCCGCCTCGCCTATCGCATCCGTCTATCCGTCTCCCCTCCCCCACGCGGATCCTGTATGATCTCATCCTCTTCCCCCACCTCCTCCTTTTCCTTGAAAGGATACGGATCCAGTACATCTCCCGTAAACTTGATCCTCCTCACCCGCTCGTATCCCCGATCCTCTCCCATCCCCTCCCGCTGCCGCGCCTGTATTCCCACGTCCCGCCCGGTCTCCATCTCTCCACCCTCCTTACCCTCTCCCAAGGTGGCTTCCGCCAGCTCCCTCTCCCTGATGATGTCCTCGTCCCCTCTATCTACCCCTCCTATCAACTTTGACCCTGCCCCACCCCCCACTTCCGGTGTCCCTTCCTTTCGGCACCCTCCCTCCGTTCTCTTCTCTTCCCTTCTTTTTTCTTTTCCCCGTACCCTCCCTCCCCACTCTTCCCCTGGGCTTCCTCTCCCCCTTCCTCCCTCCCCCCTCTCTCCCCTGCCCGTGGCTTCTCTGCTCTCCCCTCTCGCTCTCCCACTCCCCTTCCTCCTCCTCCTCTCTTGGCAGGTCCCCGGACTCGCACACCCATAGTGAACATTCGCGCGCCGGAGATCATCGCCTTCTGTGTCTCGTGTGTGTGACGTCGTTTAGTGTTTTTTGGTGTCCGCCGTCCCACTACTACGTTCACTTGTGCCGTCGGATTCATCAGTGTTCTGTGCGCCGTGCCAATGTGTTTTCAGTGTTGTTATCGTCACGTGTGAACGACTCCGTGTTTTTGTGTCTCTGTAACCTCTCTCTTTTGCCCGTCACTTTGTTCACTTTCCTTCTCCGTTATTATACTCTTGTAAACGCTATGGCTGAAGAGCGGCATAGTGTGCCGCTGCCTGCCTACCTGATTTGTACAGGTTTTAAAATAACAATAAAGTAAAAAAAAAAAAAAAAAAAAAAGAACTTGATGGTAAACCCCGCACCAGTATCGAAATGAATTCTCGCACTTGCTGCCGCTAGGTACTAATGATTTTCTACTGTTTGCGCAAGCTGTACACCATCATCAGAAATTGAATTTCTAAAAGAGCAAGGCAATTTCATCAACACCTATTGAATGTAATTCCAGTTACCTACTTAAAACGGTTTTTGTCCTTCCATTTGGTATCAGTTGATTACATGCATGTATCCTTCGGTTATTTTTGTTACATTTAGGTTGCGGATTGTTTGCAGCTTTTAGAAATAAGTGTCTTACATGTAGCATATGTCGATATGCATTCTGGCACACCACAAGTACTGAGTGGATTTATACAGCAGGCTTGTATGTAACACGTAAATGAGATATTTTGTGTGTCTTTACATAAAAGTAATGAGGATGGGAACAGTAGGGGAAGAGTGGGAACAGTGAGACATTAGTTTTATCTCTGGAATTTTGGTTTCAGTTGTTGCTACCTACTGTGAATGTGGTAACCACTATTATTTAGTCTATGGATTTCCATGTTTCGTACTTGACATTTTTGTTGTGATTTCGTTGTTGGTATATTTATGCTCAGAGGTAAGAAAAGTATATTTATACTAAATTTACGTAGCTGGTTTCTGAGTAGACCATTGGTATTTTCAAATCATTTCATTAGTCACTCAAAACTATAGTTTTTCCAAGACATAAAAAAATCCCCTTCATTGAAATGTTGCTTTAAGCTGAATGTGTTTGGAGCCATTTTTAAAAAAGTTTGCAACTGGGAACAGTGAGACGTGGCTCACAGTTCCCAGTGCTTGTTGATGGTGCCTGACAATGCGTGCTTGCTGTATAAAACAGTAGTTTCTATAGATTTAAGTGTGCAAACCTTTCTTTTAGGTTATAAAACGGACAGGAGAAAGAAGACTGGTAAGGAAATAGGAAGTTTTTCAGAATCTTCAATGACGAAAGCTGTCATGCTGGTGATCGAAAATAAAATGAGCATCAGGAGTGCTTCTAAGCTGAAAGGCTTATCCTTTGAAACAGTTAGTCGATACGTTAAGAAATATCGTGAGGATAACACTTCAAACATGTGTCCCAACTGTTCAGTGAACCGCATTTTTCCACCAGAATTGGAGCTTAGTTTGTGTAAATATCTAGTTGTGTGTTCTATGGACTTACTATGAACAACTGCCCACTTTAGCTTATGAATTAGGTATTAAAAATAACACTGTTTTACCCAAAACCTGAACTGAAAGTGAGAAAGCATCCATCGATTGGATGAAAGGCTTTCGACAGAGGTTCCCTCAACTGTCTCTTCGAACCCCAGAAGGACGCAGCTTATCTAGAAATAAAGGCTTTAATAAATTTAATGTCTCAAATTTCTTTGATAAACTGGAAGAAATAATCAAACGTCATCCAAATTTTGCTGATGGATCACGTATTTTCAGTCTTGATGAAACTGGAAGAACAATGGTTCAGAAGTCACAGAATGTTTTGGCCTTGAAGGGTATGAAACAAGTTAACAAGGCAACCAGTGCAGAACATGGAACACTGGTTAGGACATGTTGTATCATACACTACTGGCCATTAAAATTGCTACACCACGAAGATGACGTGCTACAGACGCAAAATTTAACCGACAGGAAGAAGATGCTGTGATATGCAAATGGTCAGCTTTTCAGAGCATTCACACAAGGTTGGCGCCGGTGGCGACACCTACAATGTACTGACACGAGGAAAGTTTCCAACCGATTTCTCATACACAAACAGCAGTTGCCTGGTGAAACGTTGTTGTGATGCCTCGTGTAAGGAGGAGAAATGCGTACCATAACGTTTCCGACTTTGATAAAGGTGTGTTCAGGAGGGTAATACGGAATGCCGTGCTGGATCCCAACAGCCTCGTATCACTGGCAGTCTAGATGACAAGCATCTTATCCACACGGCTGTAACGGATCGTGCAGCAACATCTCGATCCCTGAGTCAACAGACGGGGACGTTTGCAAGACAACAATCATCTGCACAAACAGTTCGACGACGTTTGCAGCAGCACGGACTATCAGCTCGGAGACCACGGCTGCGGTTACCCTTGACGCTGCATCACAGACAGGAGCGCCTGCGATGGTGTACTCGACGACGAACCTGGGTGCACGAATGGCAACACGTTATTTTTTCGGATGAATCCAGGTTCTATTTACAGTATCATAATGTTTGCATCCATGTTTGGCGACATCGCGGTGAACGCACATTGGAAGCATGTATTCGTCATCGCCATACTGGCGTATCAGCCGGCGGGATGGTATCGGGTGCCATCGGCTACACGTCTCGGTCACCTCTTGTTCGCATTGACGGCACTTTGAACAGTGGACGTTCAATTTCAGATGTGTTACGATCCGTGGCTCTACCCTTCATTCGATCCCTGTGAAACCCTACATTTCAGCAGGATAATGCACGACCACACGTTGCAGGTCATGTATGGGTCTTTCTGGATACAGAAAATGTTCGACTGCTGCCCTGGCCAGCACATTCTCCAGATCTCTCACCAACTGAAAGCATCTGGTCAATTGTGGCCGAGCAACTGGCTCGTCACAATACGCCAGTCACTACTCTTGATGAACTGTGGTATCGTGTTGAAGCTGCATGGGCAGCTGTCCCTGTACACGCCATCCAAGCTCTGTTTGGCTCAATGCCCAGGCGTATCGAGGCCGTTATTACGGCCAGAGGTGGTTGTTCTGGGTACTGATTTCTCAGGATCTATGCACCCAAATTGCGTGAAAATGTAATCACATGTCAGTTCTAGTATAATATATTTGTCCAATGAATACCCTTTTATCATCTGCATTTCTTCTTGGTGTAGCAATTTTAATGGCCAGTAGTGTAAATGCTCTCGGTAACAGCCTACCCCCTGTCATAATTCCATGTGTGAATTTTAAAAAACATCTGATATTACGAGCACCTGCTGGCACATTGGGTCTTGCCGTTAAAGGAGGCTGGATGAACTCAGAATGTTTTGTGAAAGTCATTCATCACTTCATCAAGTTCTCTGCCAGCTCAAAGTCAAATCCACATTTGTTACTGATGAATAATGATGAGAGCCACCACTCAATAGAGGCAATAGATCTGTGCAATGAAAATGGGATAACGATTCTGACAATTCCACCTCATTGCGCCAATAAACTGCAGCCTCTTGATGTCAGCGTCATGAAATCTTTCCATACATTTTATGATGCTGCTGTAGCTACGTGGATGATGTCAAATCCGGGTGAAACATTTTCAATTTACAATGTTGCTCACTGTGTGGGGATAGCATATCCCCGAGGAATGACTCCTCTCAGTATCATTGCCAGATATAACAAGACAGGAATATTTCCTTTAGATCGCCATGCGTTCAATGAGGATGATTTTCTTCCATCCTCTGATACCGACAGACCTCTAAATGAAAGCCTGGAAACACACATACCACCCGAAAAAGACCTTAAACCTGAAACTGATGTGGGACACCCACCACATGATGAAAGTGAACCATAGTCTGTAGCATCCAGTTCTTCACAGTCACACGGAAGATCTGCAACAATGTCTTATCTCTCTTCAGAAAACATACGAGGTTTCCCAAAGGCAAAACCAAGAAAAAGTTGCAGTCGCCGATGGCCTAAAGGAAGGAGGATGATTGCGACCGACACACCAGAAAGGAATGAACTACAAATGAAAAAGAAACGAAAAGACATTAAGGGACCTAAAGCTAAGAGAGCTTTATTCCTAGTTGATGAAACTGATGCTGACGAAAGCGAATTAATTTTGCGATGATGAGACCTTTGATCAGACACAACTGATTCCAGAACCGGAAATGGTAAACTTTGAAAACTTACAGCGCTCACCCAAAGTGGGTGACTTTGTTTTAGTAGAGTTTGAGGCAATAAAGGAAATATATCATGTAGGAAAAATTCTTTCAATTGTAGGAGAGTCACCCAGATGTGAAGTTACATTTCTTAGGAAAAGTTTGAAACTACACTCCTGGAAATAGAAAAAAGAACACATTGACACCGGTGTGTCAGACCCACCATACTTGCTCCGGACACTGCGAGAGGGCTGTACAAGCAATGATCACACGCACGGCACAGCGGACACACCAGGAACCGTGGTGTTGGCCGTCGAATGGCGCTAGCTGCGCAGCATTTGTGCACCGCCGCCGTCAGTGTCAGCCAGTTTGCCGTGGCATACGGAGCTCCATCGCAGTCTTTAACACTGGTAGCATGCCGCGACAGTGTGGACGTGAACCGTATGTGCAGTTGACGGACTTTGAGCGAGGGCGTATAGTGGGCATGCGGGAGGCCGGGTGGACGTACCGCCCAATTGCTCAACACGTGGGGCGTGAGGTCTCCACAGTACATCGATGTTGTCGCCAGTGGTCGGCGGAAGGTGCACGTGCCCGTCGACCTGGGACCGGACCACAGCGACGCACGGATGCACGCCAAGACCGTAGGATCCTACGCAGTGCCGTAGGGGACCGCACCTCCACTTCCCAGCAAATTAGGGACACTGTTGCTCCTGGGGTATCGGCGAGCACCATTCGCAACCGTCTCCTTGAAGCTGGGCTACGGTCCCGCACACCGTTAGGCCGTCTTCCGCTCACGCCCCAACATCGTGCAGCCCGCCTCCAGTGGTGTCGCGACAGGCGTGAATGGAGGGACGAATGGAGACGTGTCGTCTTCAGCGATGAGAGTCGCTTCTGCCTTGGTGCCAATGATGGTCGTATGCGTGTTTGGCGCCGTGCAGGTGAGCGCCACAATCAGGACTGCATACGACCGAGGCACACAGGGCCAACACCCGGCATCATGGTGTGGGGAGCGATCTCCTACACTGGCCGTACACCACTGGTGATCGTCGAGGGGACACTGAATAGTGCACGGTACATCCAAACCGTCATCGAACCCATCGTTCTACCATTCCTAGACCGGCAAGGGAACTTGCTGTTCCAACAGGACAATGCACGTCTGCATGTATCCCGTGCCACCCAACGTGCTCTAGAAGGTGTAAGTCAACTACCCTGGCCAGCAAGATCTCCGGATCTGTCCCCCATTGAGCATGTTTGGGACTGGATGAAGCGTCGTCTCACGCGGTCTGCACGTCCAGCACGAACGCTGGTCCAACTGAGGCGCCAGGTGGAAATGGCATGGCAAGCCGTTCCACAGGACTACATCCAGCATCTCTACGATCGTCTCCATGGGAGAATAGCAGCCTGCATTGCTGCGAAAGGTGGATATACACTGTACTAGTGCCGACATTGTGCATGCTCTGTTGCCTGTGTCTATGTGCCTGTGGTTCTGTCAGTGTGATCATGTGATGTATCTGACCCCAGGAATGTGTCAATAAAGTTTCCCCTTCCTGGGACAATGAATTCACGGTGTTCTTATTTCAATTTCCAGGAGTGTAGATAACAAATTTGTGATGCCTGTAATTCCAAATATTTCGTTTATTGACACAAAATGCATAAAAGTGTTATTGCCTAACCCTACTACAACACATAGCAAGACAAAAATACAACAATCTGCTGTTTCATTTGAGATCAACTTTGCTCCTTATGATGTTCGTTAGAATTTGAGGCACTTTCTCACTGTATCCACCATTAAAAATTCATGGGTACAGTGAGACACTTTCATGGTTAATTTTTTAAAAAGGAAAGACAATACATTAAAATATTATTGTACCATTTAGAACATTCTTAAGCACAGTATACATGGTTACCATAAGATATTAAACCAATAAAGATTTTTTAAAAGTGTAATTTGGATTTCAAATTTTGTACCTCACTGTTTCCACTTTTCCCCCACTTCATCCAGATATCTCATCCAACCTTGCTGCCTGAAACAGCAATTACTGTGTCGAAGTGAAAACTTCATATGTCTCTTCACTTCTGCTGTCACAGTATCTGTATTTCTCTGATAAGTTTTCATATTTGCGTAGGTCTCTTTGTGACCTATTAAGAAAAACAACCTTTAGTAGATGGCAGTAGGTTTGTGCAATGATTTTAATAATTACTAGCAGCAGGAATGTACAGATTACTCGATTCAACTTAACTTCTCCATATCTTAGTTTATTACTGTTTGGATATTTCACGCTAAATATAATTTATAGAAATGCAATTTTTGCCTCTGCTAGTACTACCACTAAATCTACTGCTGCAGCGACAAGTTATAGAACCAAAGATATTAGAACTTTATGTGTGCATTTATTGTGACATGCAGATACTAAATAATTAATTTTTTGTCTACACTACCCAGAACACCAAACAGGCTACTATATCTAAATCATACTGAACGAGGTAGAGCAGTGGATAGCACAATTCGGTTGTATTCAGAAAGATAGTGGTTCAAACCTGCGTCCAAGCATCCTAGTTTAGATGTTCGGTCATTTCTCTAAATCACTTCAGCGAAATGCCGGGATGGTTCCTTTCAAAGTGCATGACCTTATTTCCTTCGCCATACTTTGCTAATCTGAGCTTGTGACCTATCTGTAATGACCTCATTTTTGTAGAGACGTTATACATTGATCTCTTCCTCCTACATCTAAATCATTATTTTGTACATTTCAGAGAGGTGGAAGCTCATGACATGAAAGTGATGCTGTAGCAGCTTCCACCAATAGTGCTGCAGAGCCTACAGAAGGAAATGACGTGGAGTTGCTGCATGAATAAGTGGGGGGGAATTACCATATATTGTAAAGACCATCTACATGTCACAAAACTGGATGTTATCACAGAACTTAGTGGGGAAATGACATTTGAAATTTCAGCAATAAAGCTGTTGGTAATCAAAGTGCCCCTGATTGTTATAGGTCTGTACTGATCTCCTAGTAGTATTGTGGGCAGTTTCTTACAAAACATGGAGAAAAGATAGAAATTGTGTGTAATAAGTATAAGAACATAAGTATTGTTATAGCTGGTGATTTTAATATAGATTCTTTGAAGTATACTAAAGATTTTGAAAAAGTAAATGTAATTCTGTGTAGCTATAATTTGTGAGACAGAGTTAATGGGCCAACCAGACTAACTAAAGACTCCTCTAGCTGTATAGATGACTTTTACACCAACTTAGATAACTGCAGAGTTGACATAATAAACCTTCATCTCTGTGATCATCTTTGCCAGATAATGAAAATACTGAACATGTAAGATTCACAAAGTACATGTGACACGATGGAAATAAGATGTACAAATGAAAAACGTTTAGAGAAATTGGAGTCAGCACTGCAGTCTGAGACATGGAATGACATATATTGTGCAGAAAATGTTGCAGACAAATGGAATAACTTTTATAACACTCTCTTTGCCCATTTCAATGAAACATGTCCAGTTCCTTTCAAAAAGAAATATACTCAAAACCACATAAGACTTCCTTCAGAAGTAAAACAGCTGAAGAAGAAAAAGTTTATTACTTGGAAAATCTATAAAGAGTTCCCGGACACAACTAGGGACAACTACCAAACATGTCGAAAAACCTATAAACAAGCACTACATGTATACACAAAGGAAATTGTACAGCAAAAATTTGCTATCTCAGATAACATAAGCAAATCAGTATGGAACTGTGTAAATGAGATAATCAGCAGAAAACCAAAGCCCAGTGTCAACAATATCCAACTAATGACTGATAATGTAAATATTTCAGATCCATATACGATCAGCAATGTTTTTATTACCCACTTGATAGATTCAGGTAACATGCGTGTTACCTCTGACACTGATGATACAGAACTCTTTACCAGGCACAAAAATCAGTGTATATGTATGAAAAAGATACAACTGAAGTGAGGGAATCATAAATGAAATGCAAAACAAATTCTCTACGGGATGGGATGAAATCTCCACCATTATATTAAAACAATGCAAACATTCACTCATACCTGTTCTGGTCCACTTCTTCAATGAACGTTTGAATAAAGGTGTGTTTCCATCCGAATTAAAATATACAATAGTCAAGCCATTGCACAAAAACGTAGTATCTAACAAAGTCAAAAACTTCCAATCCATTAGCTTAATTCCAATCCTAAGCAAAAGATTATTTCACTATAATTAGGAAACTTTCATGTCAAAGAAAAAGTGCAACTAGAAACCCGACATGGTTTTAGGGAAGGCTATTCAACACCATCTGCCATATGTGATATAGTACATGTGATACTTATGAAATTAGATGAAAAAGAAAGGGTGGCATGTTTGTTCTGGTGGCATGTTTGTTCCTAGATTTATCACAGGCATTCGGCACTGTACCTCATGAACTGCTACTTGAGAAACTGGAAACTTATGGTATCAGAGGAATAGCCAAAAGTCTCATACAGTCATACCTACAAGACAGAAATCAGGTCACACAAGTCACACACAAAGTGGGCAGCGTTATTAATAAGTGCAGCTCTAGTCCAGCTATAGTAAAGTATTGTGTACCCCAAGGGTCAGTTCTGGGTCCTTTATTGTTCATACTATATGTTAATGATGTGCCCACAGAACACAACAACAAGATACTTAATTAAGCGGATGACACAACTGTTGTTAACTGGGGAACCAACAAGAATGTTTTGGGCCAAAATTGTTCTAGCGTCTTATTTGGATTGAAGAATTACTTCCAAAACAATCACTTAAGCTTAGACATCAATAAAACAAATCTAATGGAATTTCAAATACACCACAAACAAGATGAAATACAATGGAGTGCTGTGTCTGATGATGGTTCAGAAACGAAATTGAATGATAAAAATTCCTTCCTTGGTGTAATGTTAGATCAGCATCTCTCTTGGGGGCATCATATCGATTTATTATGCTAAAAACTAAGCCAATCAATTTATGCAATGTGGACAATATCACAAGTTCTTAAATATGAGCAAATGAGTATAATCTACTGTGCTTTAGTGTCTCCATACCTCACATATGGAATTGAAGCATGGGGATGTGCTGCTGCGAAACATGTAAATAGGGTATTCTTCCTTCAAAAAAAGACAGTTAGGATCATGTGCAAGCTTAGATATAATGAGTCCTGAAAAGAAACTTTCAAAATTAAGAAACTACTAACACTCCCATTACCATATACTTATAAAACTATTCAGCTGATGCTAAAATACAAGCAGTACAATCATCTAAATAGAGAAGTGCACATTTACAATACTAGGAGGGCTACTGATTATCACCTGGAAAGAAATAATACAGAAATTGCAGACAAGAGCCCCTATTACATGGGGATCAAATTTCATAACAAACTCCCAAAAAAAGTTAAAAAGCTTAAGTGGAAGCTGCTTTGAAATTGCCTTGAAGGAGTTCCTCAGCAATAATTGTTTTTATAGCATTAAGGAATTCCTCTCAGATGAGTAGAATACTTTCATTTGTATAAATAGTGTTTACATGTACAAAAAAAGCAACATAATTTTTTATCTGTAGGTCTTTTGTATATAACTGTTTCTCACAGTATTATAAGGGGAAATAATCTATATGCAAACTATCCAAAACAGAACCTTGTATTTGTCCATGGAGAATAAACAAATAAATACTGGAACAGCAACTGCCACCACAAACAATATGGAATCAGGAGGATCTGCTACACCCAGATCTTCAACACCAACAAAATCTAAGGAGACTGAAGATGGCTACTGTCGTGCAGTGCAACTACTTGCAGATACCCTGAAATAAAATGATAATGGTAATGTGGGCAGTTTCATAAAATATCTGGCAACAGTTTATGAAAACTATTAACAGGCATAGACCAAGACTACAGTAGCACATCAATAAATTTTGTGTATGTTACATGTGCGCACACTATTTAAATGAAATTAGATTTCTATCTTGGAAATGAATTAAATCCTTGTGGGAAAGCTTGTGTGTCTCAGCGATACAGGTAGCTGTACCATAGGTGCAACTGCAATGTCAGGCAAATGGGTGGTTCCTGAAGAAGGGCAGCAGCCTTTTCAGTAGTTGCAGGGGCAACAGTCTGGATGACTGACTGAACTGGCCTTTCAACATCAACCAAATGGCCTTGCTGTGCTCATACTGGAAACCACTGAAAACAAGGGGAAAGTACACCTGTAAGATTTCCTGAGAGCATCCAGTTTTGATGTGTGGTTAAATGATGGCATCCTCTTGGGCAAAATATTACAGAAGTATAATATTTCCTCATTTCGATCTCCGTTCAGGTACTAATCAGGAGAGCAGCATTATCAGGAGAAACAAAACTGGGGTTTATGAATCAGAGCGTTGAATGTCAGGTCCCTTAATTGGGCAGGTAGGTTAGAAAATTTAAAAAGGGAAATGGATAGGTTAATGTTAGATATAGTGAGAGTTAATTAGTTCAGTGGCAGGACAAACTGGACTTATGGGCTATAAATACAAAATCAATAGGCGTAATGCTTGAATAGGTTTAATGATGAATAAAAATTAGGAATGCAGAAAGCTACTATGAACGTCATAGTGAATGCCTACCACAGTAATACAAGTTTATATGCCAACAAGCTCTGCAGGTGATGAAGAGATTGAAGAAATGTATGGTGAGAAAAAAGAAATTATTCAGATAGTTAAGGGAGACAAAAATTTAATAGTTGCTCGGGAATGGAATTTGGTAGTGGGAAAAGGAAGAGGATGAAAGTAGTAGGTGAATATGGATGTTTAAGAATCATGAAAGAAGGCTGTATATGTGAAAAATACCTGGAGCCACTGAAAATTTTCAGATTGATTAGATAACGGTAAGACAGAGGGTTGGGAACCAGGTCGAAGCATATGCCTACGCGGACGGCATTGTTATAGGCTCAAAAAACTTAAAGAAACTACAGGAGACTATAGAAGACGTGGAAAAATGGTGCAGAAAACACAAGTTTGTGATCAACACCGACAAAACGGAAATGATGGTATTCAGACCAAGCGGGTAAATCCCAAAAACGACAAGAATTGCACTACAAGGAAAGCAAATATCTATCACAAAAGATTACAAATATCTAGGGATAACACTCCAGCCTTCCGCAAAGTGCTTCACTAAACACACAACAGAGAAAGTGACACATGCCATCAGAGCGATAAACAAAATAAGTTCCATCAGAACACTAAATCTAGACACAGCTATGGCACTCTTCAAATCAAAAATAATACCGATACTGGCTTATGGGATAGAAATCATATGGATACACCTAAATGAAAAGAACTTAGAAACATTGGAAAGAGTAAAAGCAACCTATATCAAAAGAGCTTTAGGGGTAGCAAAAACCACAAGATCAAGATTAGTCTACCTTCTCGCCCGAGAATCTTTCCTCATCGAGGATCTAAGGACAATGTTCTTACTTCCCAACACATCAGCATCGGAGAACCTACTAAGATCACTACTCAAGAAAAGAGAGGAAGTACCAACGGAATTCTATGGATCCGGGGCCATGATCGACCGCACTTGGACAGCAGCAAATTTTGAGATGAGACACGTACTTACAAGACTCGCAGTACACGGATTCCACCATGAAATTTGTGCAAATACAACATACCATGAACTGTCAAACCTTTGCAAGTGTACACTATGTGGACAGTCTTGTGAGAGATACCATATAGAAATATGCAACAAGAGGACCAGATCAATTAGAGACTATGCAATAAATGATTCAAATGATAATATGTTATAATACCTGCACTGAATCTAACCTACTAAGAATTATGCAGACACTCAATACATCCTTGTAACTCACTCTCAAATGATTGTAATCTAATGTATAACTATAATGGCTATTTTGCTGCAATAAATCGTTTAAATTGTATGACATTTCCAGAGGTAGATGTAGACTCTGACCACAATTTATTGGTTACAGACTATAGATTAAAACTGAAGAAACTGCAAAAAGGTAGCAATTTAAAGAGATGGGACCCAGATAAACTGAAAGAACCAGACATTGTACAGAGTTTCAGAGAGAGCATTAGAGAACAGTTGACATGGACAGGGGAAAGGAGAACAGTAGAAGTAGTATGGGTAGCTTTGAGAGATGAAATAGTGTAGACAGCAGAGGATAAAGTGGGTAAAAAGACGAGATCTAGTAGAAATCCTTGGGTAACAAAAGAGATATTGAATTTAATTGATGAAAGGAGAAAATATAAAAAATGCAGCAAATCAAGCAGGCATAATGAAATACGAACATCTCAAACATGAGATCAACAGGAACCGCAAAATGTCTAAGTGTGAATAATTAGAGGACATATGTAAGGACATAGAAGCATAAATCATTAGGGGAAAGATAAGTGCCGCCTACAGAAAAATTACGGAGACCTTTGGAGGAAAGAGATCCACCTGTATGATTATCAAGAGCTCAGATGGAAAACCAGTCCTAAGCAATGAAGGGGAAGCAAGAAGGTGGAAGGAGTATGTAGAGTTTCCGCACAGTGGTGATGTACTTGATGGCAGTGTTATGGAAATGGAAGAGGACATAAATGAAGATGAGGTGGTAGGTATGATACTGCATGAAGAATTCGACAGTGCACTGAAACACCAAAGTTGAAACAAGGCCCTGAGTGTTCTGTTAGAACTACTGATATCCTTGGGTAAGCAAGCCATGACAGAACTCTTACACCTGGTGAGAAAGATGGGTGACACATTCGAAATACCCTCAGACATCAAGAAGAGTATTATAATTCCAGTTCCACATAAAGCTGCTGCTGACAGATGTGAAAAGTACCGTGCTGAAAGTTTAATGAGTTACCATTGCAAAACACATGCATGGAAGAATCTGGTGGACGATGAACCCAGGGTAGATGCATTTCCATTCTGCACAAATGTAGGAAAACGCAAGCCAATACTAACCCTAGTACTTAGAAGCTAAGTTAAGGAAAGACAAACTTACGTTTATAGCATTTGTAGGCATAAAGAGCTTTTTTCAGTGTTGACTGGAACAAGCTCATTCAAATTTTCAAGGTGGTAGGCATAAAATACAAGGAGCGAAAGGCTATTTACAATTTGTACAGAAACCAGATGGCAGTTAAAAGAGTCGAGGGGCACGAAAGGGCAACAGTGGCTGAGAAGGGAGTGAGGCAGGGCTGTAGCCTATCCCCAATGTCATTCAATCTGTACATGTAGCGAGCCCCCTCCATGAAAAACACGACCACACCATAACACCACCGCCTTCGAATTTTACTGTCGTCACTACACACGCTGGAAGATGACTTTCACCGGGTGTTAGCCATATCCCCATCCTGCCATCGGATCGCCACATTGTGTTCCGTGACTCGTCACTCCACACAACGTTTTTCCACTGTTCAGTCGTCCAATGTTTGCGCTCCTTACAACAAGCGAGGCGTCGTTTGGCATTTATCGGCGCGATGTGTTGCTTATCAACAGTGGCTTGAGCACGAAATCCAAGTTTTCTCACCTCCCGCCTAACTGTCATGTCATCAATCCTGATGCAGTTTGATGGCCTGGAAAGATGTCTGCCTATTACACATTACGACCCTCTTCAACTGTTTTCACTCTCTGTCAGTTCAAATGGTTCAAATAGCTCTGAGCACTATGGGACTCAACTGCTGAGGTCATTAGTCCCCTAGAACTTAGAACTAGTTAAACCTAACTAACCTAAGGACATCACAAACATCCATGCCCGAGGCAGGATTCGAGCCTGCGACCGTAGCGGTCTTGCGGTTCCAGACTGCAGCGCCTTTAACCGCACGGCCACTTCGGCCGGCCTCTGTCAGTCAACAGACAAGGTCGGCCTGTACGCTTTTGTGCTGTACGTGTCCCTTCATATTTCCACTTCACCATCATATCGGAATCAGTAGACCTAGGGATGTTTAGGAGTGTGGAAATCTCGCGTACAGACATTTGACACAAGTGACACCCAATTACCTGACCACGTACGAAGTCTGTGAGTTCTGCAGAGCACCCCATTCTGGTCTCTCACGGTGTCTAATGACTACCGAGGTGGCTGATATGGAGTACCTGGCAGTAGGTGGCCGCACAATGCCCCTAATATGAAAAACGTATGTTTTCGAGGGTGTCCGGATACTTTTGATCACACAGTGTAGGCTACCAGAAAGTGTTTGACACGGTGTCCACTGCAGACTGCTATCAAAAGTCCGAGCGTACAGACTAGGTTCCCAAATATGTGAGTGAAGACCTTTTTTTCATTTATTGGGTTTCGGAAATTGCCCACACAGCCATCTCAAAACTGGAAGCATTATAGTGTAATTTGTTGAGACAGCTCAGAGTATACATTGTTTTAAGTCGTAAGCTGTTACGATGTTACATAGGCTCAACATAGGACAAATACCGAGATAGAACAGTTTCTACTTCCTCAGTATACTGAAACCATTTAACAGGGCGAAATGTAGCGCAGGAAACACAGGGGTAGTATTGTATGCTACTGGTAACACAGCCTACTCCTACATCCACAGTTAGATGGATACCCTGCATATCACACATAAGTGTCTGGCAGAGGGTTTGTCGAACTCCCTTCACAATAATTCTCTGTCATTCCAATCCCGAACAGCGGATGGAAAAAACAGAGTGCCAATGTCTTTGTGTGCGAGCTCTGATTTCCCTTATTTTATCATGGTTATACTTCCTCCCCATGTCTGGTCGCCGTCAGCAAAATATTTTCGCATTCAGAGGGGAAAGTTGGTGATCGAAATTTCCTGAGAAAAACGCCTTTATTTTAAAGATGTCCAACCCAAATTCTGTATCATGCCAGTGACACTCTCTCCCCTATTTGTCGATGACACAAAACTTGCTGCTCTTCTTTGAACTTTCTTGATGTACTCCGTCAGTCCCATCTGGTAAGGATCCCTCACCACGCAGCAGTATTCCAAAAGAGGACGGACAAGCGTAGTGTAGGCAGCACTTTAGTAGATCTGTTGCATTTTCTGTTTGCCAATAAAATGCAGTCTTTGGTTAGCTTCCCCATACCATTTTGTATGTGTTCTTTCCAGTTTAAGTTGTCCGTAATTATAATTCCTAGGTATTTACTTGAATTTAAGGCTTTTAGATTTGACTGATTTATCGTGTAACCGAAGTTTAATGGATTCCTTTTAGCACTCATGTGGATGACCTCACACTTTTCATTATTTAGAGTAAATTGCCAATTTCCCCACCATACAGATATCGTTCCTAAATCGTTTTGCAATTTGTTTTGATCTTCTGATGACTTTACTAGACTAAAAACGAAAGCATCATCTGCAAATAACTTAAGATGGCTGCTCATATACATACAATAACACGTGATAAATCGGTGTTCGTACACAATTGGGACATTCCCAATTCAATCCATATTAATGACTATGTATCTAAACTAGCAATAAAATGTTCTTTTTGTATGTTACACAAGAACTGTTTTCAAAAGCTGCAGCCAGAGAATTGAATATTTGTTTTTGTCTATCAGCACCGTCTAGACTGGAGAACAGTTTACAGGTACGAGATTTGGGTATTACAGCCACACGTACGGTACATTAGGATTCAGACACGTACTTATACAAGGTACATGGTGGCATATGAGAGTGGTTTAAAAAGTTCTCGGAAGCACCACGGGAGGTCAGTGCTAGCGCAACGAGTTCGTCACGTGATATTCACTGGACTGTTGCCTGTAAACACGTGCCACGTCAGAGAGCTGTGGCTGTGACGTGGCTCTGTTGTTGTTCCCACGCAGTGATTTGCGAAGATGGAAAAAATCGAGATTTGAGCAGTGATTAAGTACCTCATAAAGAAACGTATGAAAGCTAAGGACATTCATGCCGGTTTGCAGAGTACACTGGGGGACTCTACTGCTTCATATTCCACTGTTGCCAAGTGGACAAATGAATTTAAATTTGGTCGGGAGAGCGTAGACCATGATCTGCTGAGTGGTCGGCCAAGATGTGTCACTACTCCAGAAATCACTGCAAAAGAGCACGGAGGATCGCCGACTGAAAGTGCGTGAAAGTGCTCACGCTTGCCAGATGTCATCTGAAAGAGTATATCATCACTTTTTAACTGAAGAATTAGAAATGAAAAATTATCTGCAAGCGGGGTGCCGTGATGCTTCATGATGGATCAAAAACGCGTGAGAATGGACATATTGGAACAATGTTTGGCCTGTCTTAGGAGAAATGAGCAAGCTTTTTTGCTCCCATTTGTGACTACAGCTGAAACTTGTGTGCGATACTATAGTCCAGAGACAAAACAACAGTCAAAACAGTGGAAACATGCTGATTCTCTGCCACCAAAGAAAGCCGAGACAATTCCTACAGTGGGAAAGGTCACGGTATCAGTGTTCTGTTTGTAGATTGTCTCTCCGCTGGGCAAGCAATTACTGGAGAATACTATGCTAACCTCCTGCAGAAATTGAAGCTAGAGATACGCGGGAGAAGGCCAGGTTTACCAAGGAAGAAAGTCATATTCCATCAAGACAATGTGCGCCCGCACACATGTGCCGTCGCTATGGCAAAATTACACGGACTAAGGTATGAACTGTTGCCACCCCCGCCTTATTTACCTGATATGGCTCCTTCAGACTTCCACCTCTTCCCAAAACTAAAAATTTTTCTTGGTGGACGAAGATTCACTTCAAACGAAGAATTAATAGCTGGAGTTAACTACTATTTTGCTGGCCTAGAGGAAACTCATTTTCGAGATGGGCTCAAGGCACTGGAACATCGTTGGACCAAGTACATTAATCTATAAGGAGACTACATTGAAGAATAAAAAAAGTTTCAGTGATATAAGTAGTTTTTTCTATTCCGTTCTGAGAACTTTTCACACCACCCTCATATGCCTTCCTGTAGCAGGGAAAAGAAGGGAACCGGCGGAAAAATGCTCCTATCGGAAAAAAGGCGAATATGGTGCTCTTTATTTAAGAGACTCTGAAAAGTGGAGTACGAGCTGCCTCATTCTGGCATCCTTAGCACCTTTAAAAATTTTACCAAAAATGTTGGTGTACGAACATATCCATGGACCCTGCATGTCAGCCGGGGACTGTTCAAGCTGGTGGAGGCTGTGTATGGTGTGGGGCGTGTACAGTTGGAGTGATATGGGACTCCTGATACGTCTAGATATGAATCTGACAGGTGACACGTAAGGAAGCACCCTGTCTGGTCACCTGCATCCTTTCACGTCCGTTGTGTGTTCTGACGGACTTGGGCACTTCCAGCTGGGCAATGCGACCCCACAAACGTCCGGAATTGCTGCCATGTGGCTCCAGGAACACCCTTCTGAGTTTAAACACTTCCGCTGGCCACCAAACTTCCCAGACATGAACATTGTTGAACATATCTGGGATGCCTTGCAACGTGCTGTTCAGAAGAGATCTCCACCCCTTCGTACTCTTATGGATTAATGGACAGCCCTGCAGGATTCATGGTGTCACTTCCCTCCAGCACTACGTCAGACGTTAGTTCGGACCATGCCAGGTCGTGTGCGCCACTTCCGCGTGCTCACGGTGGCCTTACACGATATTAGGCAGGTGTACCAGTTTCTTTGGCTCTTCAGTGACACTCATATTAATACGATGAAATATGTAGAAATGAAATGTCGTACCATTTCAGTGTCATAATATTCTACCTATAAGCGTTTACTGGATGCCTATCATCCGTTTCAGATGCAATACTGTTCGAGTAATTTCGGTCATCTTTGGGTTTTCAAGCGCTATACGTTCAAAAACTCACCGGATCAGTTACATTAAAAGTGGTTATTTGAGAATCTTGACGTCTCTTGGGTGAATTTCTGCGGACACACATCATACACACTGTTAGTCATATTTGGAACAGATGCCACACATTTGAGCAGTATTCTAGAATGGATCGCAGACGTCTTTTGTAAGGGGTGTTCATCGTAGCGGTGCTCACTCGCTGCTAGAATGCAATTTTTTCCCTTTATTGTATTTCGATTTCCCCTGAAAGTGGCGGCCTGGCAGCAGCTTATTACGCTGCTCTGCAGCCTACAGACTTTTTAAAACGTAAGAAAGAAAATAAGAAACAATAAAAACAGGCGATAAAACGGTGACTGAAATTGTAAAAGGGTGGAAAATTGAGAAAAGTTAATACATAAAGCAAAGGGCTGGCAAAGCTAATAAAATACACAGGAAGCAGACAGGTAACATACTAGACAGACAATTTAAAAAAACATGGCGACAGTGTGGTTTCTGTTCGCAAGACATAAAATCACACCCAGCGACAGTATGATGTCTGTTCGCAACACTGAACACTCACTGTAAACACTGTACTAAAATGGCGGCACAAAGATAACACACCATAGCCGAGGGCAGATGGGGGGGGGGGGGGGGAGGTGGACCTGGACAGATGAAGGGGAGAACAACGAGGGAAGAGAGTAAAAACGAAAGGGGGGGGAACCAAAGGAGGCAGAGGACTCATAAGGGGGGGGGGGGGGTGGGGCAGGGCAGACACCAGAGGGAATGAGAAGAGGCAGAGGAGGGAAATGCAAAAGGACTCGGGGGAGAGAAGTGGGGCAGAGAGAGGGTAGGTGGGGGGAAAAAGAGGATGGAAGGGGGGAGAGAGGGAGCCCAGGAAAAGGACAGAGGAAAGGAGGGGATGAGGATCAGAGTTGATAGGAGGCGTAAACAGAGGGAGAGAGGGCATCATCCAGGAGGGGGAGTTGATGGAAGCCACCTTGGGAAAGGAGATGGAGGGTGTAGAGATTAGAATGCGGTCTGTTATTCTTCATCCATCACTGTAACTTTTAATACATACCTAGAGAACAGATGCTGTACTAGACTAATTTGCGTCAGCTCTATCGAATGAACTCGTAAAATTCACTTTAAAAGTCATTTTGTCTGTTATGGCGCGTCACAAGACACATTTGATGGCCAGTATTTGTTTTGGCTGACAGCTACTCACTGCAAAAACGAAACTGCAACACGAGAGGAAATAGTGACAGCCCACACAGAATCGCACAGGTCCAGTGTGGGCTGTAATTATCATATGCTAGCGAAACCTGGTAGGTATGCTAATGCGTTGATGCGGAATCGATTTATATGGAAACGAATTAGGCCCATTTTTGGGTAGCACGCACACACACACACACACACACACACAGGTACTGGGTGGTCCATTGATCGTGTCCGGTTCAAATATCTCACGAAATAATCTTCAAACGAAAAAACTATAAAGAACAAAACTCGTCTAGCTTGAAGGGGGAAACCAGATGGCGCTATGGTTGGGTCGCTAGATGGCGCTGCCATAGGTCAAACGGATATCAACTGCGTTTTTTAAAAATGGGAACCCCCATTTTTATTACATATTCGTGTAGTACGTAAACAAATATGAATGTTCTAGTCTGACCACTTTTTTTCGCTTTGTGAGAGATGGCGCTGTAATCGTCACAAACGTATGGCTCACAATTTTAGTCGAACAGTTGGTAACAGCCAGGTTTTTTAAATTAAAATACAGAACGTAGGTACGTTTGAACATTTTAATTCGGTTGTTCCAATGTGATACATGTACCTTTGTGAACTTATCATTTCTGAGAACACATACTGTTACTGCGTGATTAACTGTAATTACCGCATTAATGCAATAAATGCTCAAAATGATGTCCGTCAATCTCAATGCATTTGGCAATACGTGTAACGACATTCCTCTCAACAGCGAGTAGTTCGCCTTCCGTAATGTTCGCACATGCATTGACAATGCGCTGATGCATTCTGTCAGGCCTTCTCGGTGCATCACGATAGCAAATATCCTTCAACTTTTTCCACAGATAGAAATCTGAGGACGTCAGATCCGGTGAACGTGCGGGCCACAGTATGGTGCTTCAACAACCAATCCACCTGTCATGAAATATGCTGTTCAATGCCACTTCAACCGCACGTGAGCTATGTGCTGGACATCCATCATGTTGGACGTACATCGCCATTCTGTCATGCAGTGAAACATCTTGTAGTAACATCAGTACAACATTACGTAGGAAATCAGCACACATTGCACAATTTCGATTGTCACCGATAAAATGGGGTCCTATTATCCTTCCTCCCGTAATGCCGCACCATACATTAATCCACCAAGGTAGCTGATGTTCCACTTGTCGCAGCCATTGTGGATTTTCCGTTGCCCAATAGTGCATATTATGCCGGTCTACGTTACTGCTGTTGGTGAATGACGCTTCGTCGCAAAAAAAGAACGCGTGCGAAAAATCTGTTATCGTCCTGTAATTTCTCTTGTGCCCAGTGGCAGAACTGTACACGACGTTCAAAGTCGTCGCCATGCAATTCCTGGTGGATAGAAATATGGTACGGGTGCAATCAATGTTGAGTAGCATTCTCAACACCGACGTTTTCGAGATTCCCGATTCTGTCTGCTACTGATGTGCGGATTAGCCGCGACAGCAGCTAAAACAGCTACTTGGGCATCATCATTTGTTGCAGGTCGTGGTTGACGTTTCACATGTGGCTGAACACTTCCTGTTTCCATAAATAACACAAACTATCGGGCGAACGGTCCGGACACTGGGATGATGTCGTCCAGGATACCGAGCAGCATACATAGCACACCACCGTTGGGCATTTTGATCACAGTAGCCATACATCGACACAATATCGACCTTTTCCGCAATTGGTAAACTGTCCATTTTAACACGGGTAATGTGTCATGAATCAAATACCGTCCGCACTGACGGAATGTTACGTGATACCACGTACTTATACGTTTGTGACTATTACAGCGCCATCTATCACAAAGCGAAAAAAGTGGTCCAATAAAACATTCATATTTCTTTATGTACTACACGAATATGTAATAAAAATGGGGGTTCCTATTTAAAAAAATAAACGCTGTTGATATCCGTTTGACCTATGGCAGCGCCATCTAGTGGTCCAACCATAGCGCCTTCTGATTTCCCCCCTTCAAGCTAGACGAGTTTCGTTCTTTGTAGTTTTCTCGTTTGACGCTTATTTCGTGAGATGTTTAGTCTGGTCGTGTCTGTGTGTGTGTGTTAATTGTAAAATTAATTAAACATTTAAAATACGATTAACAGTATGCAAAAATGGCTGAAGACAACGTAAAAAACGATACAGTACCACCCCACACCCCCTCCTTTCCTCCGTCCTTTCCCTGGGCTCCCTCTTGCCCCATTCCATCCTGTGTTTCTCCCTACCTAACCTCTCCCTACGTCCCTTCTCCCCCCCCCCCCCCCGAGTCCTTTTGTATTCCCATCCTCTGCCTTCCCCACTCCCTGTTGCATCTGCCCAACACCCCCGACCCCGTTTATGAGTCCTAATCCTCCATTGGCTCCTTCCCCCACTTCGCTTTTCCTCACCTTCCCCCCTTTTTTATATTCCCATCATCTGCCCAGTTTCCCCCCACCTGCTCTCGGCTGTGGTATGTCATATTTTAGTGCAGTGTTCCAGTGAATGTTCAGTGTTGTTTCGTCTTTACAAGTGTTGTGAACAGAAACCATGCCGTTGCTGGGTGTGAATTTTATGTCTTTTGCGAACAGAAACCAGACTGTTGCGGTGTTTTTTTTTTAATTGCCTATTATTTTACCTGTCTGCTTCAGATGTATTTTATTAGCATGATCATCCCTTTGTTGTATGTTTTAAGTTCCACGATTTTTCCACCATGTTTCCCTTTCAGTCTCAGTTTTTATCGCCTGTTTTTTATTCTATATTATCTTCACCTTTTCAAAACAAAGTCTGTAGGCTGAAGAGTGGCGTACTAAGCTGCTGCCAGCCCGCCCCCGCCCCCTATGGGGGGAATCGAAATTCAATAAAGGAAAAAAAAAGTGAAAGGCAGTCTCTTATATTGTGAATGAGGTACCTGCCAGTTAGTTTTGAGAACTGTCGACAGGGGCGCCACAGAGTGTAGTTGCTGAAAATGTCGGCTTACAAGGCAGCTAAAGCATTTTGTGTGCTGGAATTTGCCCGCTGCCAATCGTCAGTGACTATTCAAAGGCCTTTGACGTGATACCACCTGTGCCGTTTCCAACAAGACAGTCTACGGACTGCTTCTTTGCCGAGAGAACTGCCAATAGTATCACCTGTCTCGAAGTGCTGCAATTGTCAATCGTGCCACAACTTGAAACTGAAAGCATCTTTTAACACTACGGCGCCCCCCCCCCCCCAGCACACCTACACAACTGTGTATATGAGATAACCGGAACGAGATGTTGCCACATCTCAGGATAGGCCGTGATGCGGGCACTCTCCAGGTGCTACTCGAGTGTCCACAGAGCACAGAGGTCGCCGGACTTGACACCTTCAGATTTTTTTCCTGTGGAGTAACATCGAGGTCTGCACTTCTGTCCCAGTTCTACGGCAGAACCTCCAATACTTGCGACACCACAGTGGAGCAGCTGTTCTTACTGTCTACTCAGATATGTTGGGTATGAGCAGAGTTGGACTACCGATTATGTGTACAGTATGAGGAAGGATGGACACATAGAACATTTATAAACATTGTAAAAAATACTGTGAGGTCCGTCTTTCATATACTGTATCATTTATTACGTTATTCTTGGCTGTTTATCTCTACCAAATTTCTGAAATGTTTCACAGACTTTATAATTACTGTGTATATAGACTCATTCCATGACCAAGTAGCTTAGGATAGCATGGTACCACGGACGTGAAATATAAATAAAATTCTTTTTTAAAAGTCTTCTGGAAGCAGTTTGCTCATTTAGCCAAAGAAGTCGATGTTACACACTGAGTGAAAGGAACCTAGGAGTGAAATTGTATTTTCGTGTTGATATTGTCTGTGTAGCAGAAAAAGCTTTTTCGAAACATTTTTACTTGAGTTAAACAATGCAGACACTTATTGACACTCATGGAAATATCGGCATTCTTTGAATACATCTCATCAATGGGATTTCCATCATCTATGACATACAGAAGCGATGGTTATTTTTCTTTTATTATCTTTTCTTACCCTTCACTCAATACGGTTAGTGAGGGATAATAGTGGTACAAAATTATAACGTTTATACTATCAAAAATTTTAGAGGTATACAAAAATTTATCTTAATATATCGACAGAGTCCTTAAAATACATGATTTTAGGTACAACATGATAGTTATTTCACAATCTATAAACTGAATGAAACGATTCATTGTAATTATGTAACGTGAGCAATGCAAAGAGACCAATATGAAGTGAAGGAATAAAAACACACAAACTGTCGATTCTATGTGGTGGGCCTTTGCTTAAAGATTTTTGGAGTCTGGAACAAATGAATATGGAAGTTAAGTACTTTAGTAAACAGGTAGTGAATTAGGTGTGGAATGGATATTGGGCGTGAAGTTGTGAAGGTTTTTCTGGAGAGCTGAATGGAGGGATAATAAAAATAGGGATAATGGGTAATAAATGAAAGATTAGGACATAGAAGAGAAAGAGGCGAGTATGGACATGGAGAAAGAAAGAAAGGGCCCGTGACAGCTGGTGGCACAGGTATAAGCCAGAGTCAAAAGGGGTTCAATGAAAATGTTCTAGGAGATGATGTGAAAATTATGTAGGTATAAGGTAGAGGTATGAGCTGTTACAGACGCGGCAGTGTGTAAAGGCAGGAGGTTAGACAAGAAAAGATACTTTGGATGGTATCAGGTATTTTGGAGCTGTAGGATATTCTTATGTGTTCATTCACAGTGAAGAGAGGACATAATTTGATGAGTGGCTAATTGACTCACCTGCGGGACAAGAAAGGGACAGAGAACGAGAAGTGAATGCTGTTTGAAGACTTAAAATACTTGTACAATTTTGGGGTTCAGGTGGCTAAGTCACATTTAAAAAGGTATGCACTTTATACACCAAGGTTTGAAGATGTAAATAATGGTGGGGAAGCTTCATTCCTGAAGTGTAGCTGGCTAATTCTTTTACGTGTGCAGCGAGCCAAGAGTCTGGGGTGGGAGAGATTGGGTAGTTTTAAACTTTTTGGAGTAGGGACTGATCAAAGTTCGCATCGTTGTGGGTGATGTCATTAGGATAGATTGCAAAGTTTTTAATTTTGGAGACATTGTTCGGTAGAGGGAGTAGCAGATAGCAGATAGCATTGGGAACAGATAGGCTTTGCTGCATTGTGGCTCGATATGACAAATGGGGAAAGTCTTCTGAAGAAAGAAAGGCACGCTATTAGACTGTTACGATAGTACTGATCGGCTTCAAAGTTTTATACCTAAGGCTTCCCAATAGGTTTACAGTCATACGTGGAGGTAGTACAGGATGTGAACAGGTAGGCTATTGGGATTAAGGCATCCAGGTAGGGTCTATAGAGCGACAATCGGATAGACCGATTGATACTTGATTCCAGTGATGATGTTTTCTGCAGTGATTTAGCTGTAATGATAGGTTAAAAGTGGGATAGTGATTGTGTGACCATGGAAAGAGTCATTAGACACCAGCACTTGATTCTGACACGGGGAAGTTACTGTGAGCATTGAGAGTGATGGTAGTGCTAGAGATAGGGAAGGTCTTAGCTGTGCCTGTGAGGAAGTCAAGAGGATTAGAATGACTGGAAAAAGGTTTCACAGCTTACAGGAAAGTGATTGGGTAAGATGGTGAATGCTTTAGGGATTGTTGATGAACAGTGGTGTACCTAAGTCGAGCACTGAGAACTTCATCTCAACACACAGATTGTGGACTGTGTCTTCACTTTGTAAGCCTGTAAGAAGGTCACATTGAGGACAAGGATTTGAAGTTTGTGTTCACTGAGTGTCCTCATGAACAGAATCGTGGTTTGCAGAAACACGAGATCTTGTGGGAAAGGAGATTTCAGCAGTGTCGTAGTTTACTTAACGTTAGGGAGTAGTATTCAGGTTAAGGGGAGTGTGATAAGGCTTACGGAAGGGAACTGAGATGGTTGTAAACGACGTGTACTTGATGAATGGCTCTCAGGTATCCAGTTGGATGGCAGTGTTGAGATACCATGAGACATCCCCCAGACTCGCCCAAACCATTTTCAGGCAAAGTCACTATATCAGAAAGTTATGAGTGTGGCGTGTCAGATTATCTCGACAGTACCATTCAGCTGGAAACAATATGTCATTAGTAGCTTACACCAGGGACCATTTTATTCACACAGAAGCGTACTGGGTTGGAACAGCAGGTGGCTAAGAGATCAAGGTGGTATATGGAACAGGCGATAAGGTAAAAAACGGTCAAATGGCTCTGAGCACTATGGGACTTAACATTTGAGGTCATCAGTCCCCTAGAAATTAGAGCTACTTAAGCCTAACTAACCTAAGGACATGACACACATCCCCAGACTGAAGCGCCTAGAACCGCTTGGCCACACTGGCCGGCTGACAAGGTAAACTAGAGGGAAGTCCACCAAATTTGTTGGATAGTGGTCAGGCATTTTACATCTTCAGGTGTGGAAGGGAATTGTATAGGTTTGGAGAGGGGAAGAAAGGGGAGAGGGGATGAGTTATATGGGAACAGTTTAGTTATGTATTCTCAATTCGACTATGGCGACAGTCATTATACAATGGTCAAGCCATTTTATGCTAATTCGGTTGTTCCAGAAGTGTTGGTCCAATAAGGTTCAAAATGGCTCTGAGCAGTATGAGACTCAACATATGAGGTCATCAGTCCCCTAGAACATAGAACTACTTAAACCTAACTAACCTAAGGACATCACACACATCCATGCCCGAGGCCGGATTCGAACCTGCAGCTGTAGCGGGTCCAATAAGACATACAGGATGGTATGTAAGTGTATGGTACGTATATGGTAACTGCTGTACTTGAGAAAAGTCATGAATCGTGATCTGGAGCACTATTTAAATCAGCTAATGAATGTGATAAAGTCCATGAGCTGGAAACTTGTATCATTTTATGGAAAAAAGGTAGTGGCTCAGTTGGAAGAGCATTACTGGTGGCAGATGAGGGCCTGGGTTCCTGTTGTGGTCCAATAGATTGTTCCAAGTGATCAAGTGAATGTCTGATGTTAGAAAAAGTGAGACCGTGTTACTACCATTCGCTGATTCGTGTACGAATGTGGGTTCATCCAGAGGAATGGTGATCACTGTAACATCCAGATTTGTCTAGGTGAGGAGGCTCATCTGCAGGTGCAGGACAAACTCCATACTCGGGCCCCGCCAGACAGCTGCCTCTGCACCTCCTCCAGCGACCGGTCCTTCGTCTCGGGAACCACGAAGAACACGAACAGGGCGCCGGCGACTGCCACGGAGCCGAAGATCCAGAAGGTTCCCTGGACGCCGACGGCGGAGCTGAGCTCGCTGAAGAAGGTGGTGACCAGGAAGGAGAAGGTCCAGCTGACGAGGCAGCAGAGGGAGCCCGCAAAGGCGCGCACCTCGGGGGCGTACAGCTCTCCGAGCAGCACCCAGGTGACGGGCCCGAGCCCCAGCGAGAAGGCCACCACGAACAGGCAGAGGCTGGCGAGGGGCAGCCAGTCCAGGCCCTCGGCCTCGCCACTGGAGTCCAGCTGGAAGTAGGCTCCCAGGAGCAGAGCGCACAGTCCCACCACTGCGGCGGACGCCACGAGCAGCGGCCTGCGGCCCGCGCGGTCCACCACCAGTGACGCCACCAGCGTCGCCACCACCTGCATGGCGCCCACCACCACGGCAGACGTATCCGCCTCCAGGGCTCCGCCCGACGCTCTCTGCGACACCGACATTTCGAAACGTCTCATGTCCCTGCTTTTGGAAGGCAATGTAGATAACAGAAACAGTAAGGCGGGTAGCACACTGGGATGCAGTCGACAAAGGGTAGGGCAGGGCAGCATGTGCCCACTTCTACGTGGGCCGCGCTGTGGTTCAATGGTTCAAATGGCTCTGAGCACTATGGGACTTAACATCTGTGGTCATCAGTCCCCTAGAACTTAGAACTACTTAAACCTAACTAACCTAAGGACATCACACACATCTATGCCCGAGGCGGGATTCGAACCTGTGACTGTAGCAGTCGCGCGGTTCCGGACTGAGCACCTAGAACCGCTAGACCACCGCGGCTGGCGCTGTGTCTAGGACACAGTTCACTGTGCGAGCACCACACGGGCCCACTCACACGGATGGTGTCTCAGAATGATGATGGTGAAGGTGAAGGTGATGGAGAAATATTGATACAAGGGCAAATCAAACAGTATGTTACACTTCCAAGTTCTGCCCATTTATTAAACCACATACACATAGGGAACACAGCTGCGGCAATATGCAATGTAAGTTCAGTTCCCCATATAGTCTCCAACAGACTGTAAACATTCCTCGGAATGAGCAACCAAGTTTTCGATTCCAGATGCGGAGAAATCACCCCCAGCGCAATGTGACCACCTGGATACAGCTGCTTTCACTTCGTCATTGTTTCGGAATCGTCGTCTACCGAGATCGTCTTTCATCTTGCTGAACACATGATAATCGCATGGCGCTAGGCCTGGATCACACACTTGAATCGCTCAGTAGTTCTGGAGTACACTGTTTGATCATTGTTATCAAAGTCCCAATTTCCATTGTTTTGAAGAGACAGACACTCCTGGAGTCATGATATGATCAGTGTTTGGATATCACCTCATGTCATAGCTGGTGGGGATTGAGTGAATCCTGGTGGTACAACAGCACTTCAAGGACATCCTCATCTCTTCCCTCTCATGTGACAGTCTCATGTGCCATTTGTCAACAGGACACTGGTCGTTCACACGTGCCAAATTTCTTCATGAAATTTGTGCAGCATGTTGAGGTAATCACATGGCCAGCACGATCCCAAGATCTATTCCCAACAGAAGATGTGTGGAACCACGTTAAATGTCAATTGTCTTAGTGTCGGCATCCAGATATTAAGGGTCAGGTGAAACACTTGTGGGCCAGCTTGCCTCAGAATACGGTATAACTGTTTCATGGCTTCTTCTCAACCAAATAAGCACATACATCCAGGCCACAGGTAGGGTAACGCCGTACTAGTAAGTGGGCTCATACTGTCAATTTCTTTTTCAATTTGAATTGAATTTGAAATAACTGAAGTAACGTCACACATCCTTCCACCCCGTCAAGTTTCTTCGTTTTTTCCTTCCCCTGGGTGTTCGGCTTTTTGTCAGGCAGTGTATTGTTACTATTATTTAAATTCTAGTAATCTGTAGAGTGTTAAATGTAGTTGGTTGGTTGGTTGACTTGAGGGGAAGGAACAAAACAGGAAGGTCACCAGTCCCATTGGATTATGGAAGGATGGGGAACCATCCCAGCATTTCCCAAAGAAATTTAGGGAAATCACAGAAAACGTAAATCAGGATGGCCAGAAGCGGGTTTGAACCACCATCCTCCCAAATGCGAATCCAGTGTGCTAACCACTGCGCCACATCACTCGGTATTAAATGTGAGTTTCGCAATATGTGATATTGGGGAGGAGTGGTGGGGGGGGGGGGGATATGGTGAGAAACCAACACCAGAACTGAACTGTGGATCTGTTGTTGCAGTCTTCCACACTATGCTGCCCCAAATTCGAAGCTGCACAGCAACAAAGTTACATAATTAATTTTTCGTTTGTTCATAGTTACATATCTCTTGTTCTGATTGAAATGCCTCCACCACAGTACCACAGCATGCTGTTAGATGAGCCAAAATAAAATGGCGCTGCCGATTGCCAGATTTGAGATTGGTGGGGTTCATTACTTTCCTGCATTAGTAGGTTAACAATGTGACAACAATCGATGGTGAATTGGTAGAAGCGTACACCAACAGTAAACCACCATATGAAATGTGGTTAGCTGGGAGGAATGCTTTTAGTGCTGCAAAAAAAAAAAAAAAAAAAAAAAAAGCTGAATGAGAAAGAACTATATCTGTGTGATGGAGAAGAAAGTGGAAGAGTGGTGGAGGCACCAATGTTCGGAGACCAGGGGTATCACTGTCAATCTGATAGTGAGAAATGTCAGAATTAGTCACAGATCAGTTTTCAGTATCTTGGATGGCACATTGGGCACGGCAAAGGCCGCCACCCAATGGCTTCCTGACTGCTTATGCCCATTGTAAAGCCCACCAAATCGATGCAGCTGTGAAGATGCAGCAACTCTCTCAGGCCAGTCCAGAGGACTTCTTTAGCTGCCTGATCTCCATGGCCGAAGTACTGGGTGTATTACAGGGACACTGAGACAAAAGAGCAAAGCAAGAACATGTGCATTCATCACTATCAGAAAACTCGAAAACTCAACCAACATTGGAGAAGCTGATGATGTGTGTGTTCATGACTGCTACAGTGTGGTTGGTCTACTAGCAATTACACTCGTAAGTGTAAATCAGTCACAGGAGCATACAACTGAAATCTCTTGCAAGGTTATGGGAGGTTGTGATGATGAAGTGTAGCGAGAAGCTGTCCAACTTGGTGCCACTGGTCGATGAAAATGCGCAGTCTGTAGAATTCTGTGACCGTTGTCACTGAAGTTGAAATCTGCTGAGTTGTTAGGCCACATCATTTTTCTTCGCATGATCGCCGTTTCGACCCTGTTGCTTGGATCTTCCTCAAGATCTTATGCTGCAGATTGTGCTCAGTCTACAACGGACAGTAAAAGATCCTGAAGTAGATCCCAGCAGAGGGGTTGAAATGTCGATCACTCCAAGAAATATGACACGATCAGGCCGGCTGGAGTGGCCGTGTGGTTCTAGGCGCTACAGTCTGGAACCGCGAGACCGCTACGGTCGCAGGTTCGAATCCTGCCTCAGGCATGGACGTGTGTGTGCTGTGCTTAGGTTAGTTAGGTTTAAGTAGTTCTACGTTCTAGGGGACTGATAATCTCATAGGTTGAGTCCCATAGTGCTCAGAGCCATTTGAACCATTTTTTGACACGATCAAACAACCCAGAACATTTTAACTTCAGTGCCCCAGATTGCCCTGGACAGGTCACAGTCACACAGCGTGTCTCTTTGCCGTGCAGAATTTTTCCTCATCTCCCTTATTCTCCTGATACGGCACCCATGGCCTTCTTGCGTATCCAGAACCAGGACACAGTGATTTTCAAGGTGGAATGTTTCTTCAACAGCCAAAATTCAGTCTTGTACAACTAAGTGATGCACTGTTGGGAAAAATGTGTCACATTCACGGGTGAATATGAAGGGATAGATAACAATACAAGCAATGTTCATGACCACAGCTTCTCAAGGTGCCATAGATGAAATTTTAACCCAATAAGAAGGGGCACTAGATTGTAAAAATAACATTAAAACTAGATTTGTACTCTTGCCCATTATGGCCGCTCTGTGGTCTTTGTGTGGACCCCAGACGATGTTGGGATACCCGGCAATGAACATGTTGACAGCCTGGCCAAACAGGCCACCAGTAAACCATCTCTGGACATTGGCCTCCCGGAGATTGATTTGCGAGCGAAGTTTTCCAACTTTGGGACACTGAATGGCGCAACCTGACCACGCCAAACAACCTCCGTCCTATCAAGGAGACGACGAGTGTGTGGCGGTCATCCATGCGGGTCTCTCGCAAGGAGTCCGTTGTCCTGTGCCAGCTGCGCATTGGGCACACAGGGGTGACGCACGGCCGCTTATTGCGCCGTGAGGGCCCACCTCTACGTCGGTGCGGATCCGCTTTGACGGTGGTCCACATTTTGTTGGAGTGTCCCCTTTTAGCTGTGCTCAGGCAGACGTTAGCGCTACCTGACACGCTCCCTGACCTTTTAACAAATGACACTGTCATGGCAGGCTTAGTTCTGCGTTTTATTCAGGCAGGGGGTTTTTATCACGTAATCTGAGTGTTAGTTATGTCTTTTTTGTTTTGAGTCTGGCCTTTGGCCTACGATTATAGACTGGGTTTTCGAGTGTTTCTCGGTGTTTGGCTTTTCCTTTATTATCTCTATGGTCAGCCAACCACTGTCACACTCTGTGTGATTTTATTTCGTTTTGTCTGGTCTCTGTGTATGTCTTTCTTGTCTTGTGTTGTCTGTCGTCTTTTCCATAGTCGTTTTTATTCTCTGTGGGTGTTTTCAGTTTTGGACAAAGGGACCGATGACCGTAGCAGTCTGGTCCCTTTAATCCCACAAACCAACTAAGCTAGATTTGTACTAGTGAGGACTATCTTAGATGGCGCATTCTCTTGGCCAAACGTCCCTCACTGTGAATCGTCACAAGAGTCGCTGGCAGATTTTGCTCACCAGGAAGATATCGGACGCGTAGAAAAGCACAGCATTGATGCCACAGAGCTGGAAGCACGTGACGAGCCCCAGCCCCGCGACGATTCCCCGACCGGCAGCAGGGGTGCTCAGCCCCTCCCGGAGGGCCCGGACCTCCCGTTCCCGGAGTCCTCCTCCAGAGCCGCCCTCGCCTCGGCCAGCTCCGCCTCCACGTCCCAGCGCGGTCCCCTCAGCCAGCGGAGGGTCGCCCGGGCCTCGTCCTCCTGGCCACCCTGCAGCAGGTAGGGGGGAGTCTCGGGCACCAGCGAGAGTGCCACCAGGAAGACCGCGGGCACCACGGCGCAGCCCACGGAGGTCCAGAACAGGCCGGTCACCGCACCCAGCATGTAGACGTAGAGGGTGCCGACGGTGAGCAGCAGCTGGAAGTAGCTGCACAGTGCTCCCCGGACTTCCTTCTGGGCCACCTCGGCGATGTACACCGGCGCCAGCACGTTGAAGGCTCCGCCCGCAGCTCCGGTCAGCAGGCGGCCCACGCACAGCAATGCCAGCTGCGGATAGAGGTTGCCCATGTAATCTTACAGGTATGTCTGGACTCACAATTGGTCACCCCTTCAAATGAGAACACTAATTGAGCGGAACAATATAGATGATTTAAAAGACATCAGCAGCCACTTTGTTGTTCTTGTCGGTCTCCAATTTATACTCTCTGATCATAAGAACCGAGTCAGTCCTATGTAATGCGGAATTCACCACTAGATATCAACAGAGGTGGGCCCCTACAGTATAAAACGGGGTGAGGAGTATTGTGTTGTCAGCAGAGAAGCAGTAATTTTTACGTGACTTTTCAAACCACTTCAGGGAATCCAGCCAGATAATATTTACAGCGACCACCTATAATTATGTGATCAAAAATATCCGGACACCTGACTGAAAATTACTTACAAGTTCAGGGCGCCCTCCATCGGTTCAAATGGCTCTGAGCACTATGGGACTTTAAGCTCTGAGGTCATCAGTCACCTAGAACTTAGAACTACTTAAACCTAACTATCTTAAAGACATCACATACATCCATGCCCGAAGCAGGATTCGAACTTGCGACTGCAGCAGTCACGTGGTTCTGGACTGAAGTGCGTAGAACCGCTCGACCACAATGGCCGGCCCCTCCATCAGTAATGCTGGAATTCAATATGGTGTTGGCCCACCCTTAGCCTTGATGACAGCTTCCACTCCCGCAGGTCTATGGTCAATCAGGTGCTCGAAGGTTTCATGGGGAATGGTAGCTGAGTCTTCACGGAGTGCTGTATTGATGTCAGTTGGTGAGGCCTGGCACAAAATCGGCGTTCGAAAACATCCCAAGGGTGTCCTGTAGGATTCAGGTCAGGATTCTGTGCAGGCCAGTCCATTACAGGGATGTTATCATCGTGTGACCACTCCGCCACAGGCCGTGAATCATGAATGTGTGGTCGATGGTGTTGAAAGATGTAATCGCCATCCCCGAATTGCTCTTCAACAGTGGGAAGCAAGAAGGCGCTTAAAACATCAGTGTAGGCCTGTGCTGTGATAGTGCCACGCGAAACAACAAGGGGTGCAAGCCCCTCAATGAGAAAGACGACCACACCATAACACCATCACCTCCGAATTTTATTGTTGGCAGATGATGTTCATTGGGCATTCGCCATACTCACAAACCTCCCATCGGATCGCCACATTGTGCATCGTGATTCATCACTCCACACGACGTTTCTCCACTGTTCAACCGTCCAATGTTTATGCTCTTTACACCAAGCGAGGCATTGTTTGGCGTTTATCAATGTCATGTGTGGCTTATGAGTAGCTGCTCGACCATGAAATCCAAGTTTTGTAAACCCCCACCTGTCATTGTACTTTGGGTGGATCCTGATGCAGTTTGGAATTCCTGTGTGATGGTCTGTATTGATGTCTGCCTATTACACATTACGACCCTCTTCAACTGCCGGCGGACTCTGTCAGTCAACAGATGAGGTCGGCCTGTATGCTTTGTGCTGTACGTGTCCCTTTAAGTTTCCACCTCACTGTCACATCGGACGTTTAGGAGTGTGGAAGTCTTGCGTACAGACGTTTGACCCAAGTGATATCCAGTCACCTGACCACATTCGAAGTCCATGAGTTCCGTGAAGCGCCCCATTCTGCTCTCTCACGCTGTCTAACGACAAACTGAGGTCGCTGATACGGAGTACCTGGCAGTAGGTGGCAGCACAATGCAACTAATATGAAAAACGTATGTTTCTGGGTTGGTCAGATACTTTTGATAGTGTATTTCGGCTGGAGTATACCCCTTCATTTTCAAGGAACAAACTGCAACAGACAGGCGATGTGCAAGCAAATTTAAAAGCTCAGTTCTCGGAGTAATTCTGGAATGATAACACACACACACACACACACACACACACACACACACACACACACACACACACTGTCCACTAGTGCCACCAAGGATGACCAAAGTGAGAGGCATCGACAGTAAAAGACTAAGAACTAGCAAGTGAGGTAACATTGTCTTAGGTTAGTGGTGTTTAACGTCCCGTCGACAACGAGGTCATTAGAGACGGAGCGCAAGCTCGGGTTAGGGAAGGATGGGGAAGGAAATCGGCCGTGCCCTTTCAAAGGAACCATCCCGGCATTTGCCTGAATCGATTTAGGGAAATCACGGAAAACCTAAATCAGGATGGCTGGAGACGGGATTGAACCGTCGTCCTCCCGAATGCGAGTCCTGTGTGCTAACCACTGCGCCACCTCGCTCGGTGAGGTAACATTGTCCTTCTGTTTTCTGACACGGGAAAGAGCAGGATTGCAAGCAGATTTTAAACAAAAACCTGCATCCCTGTTTCCAACGCTGCTCGTTACATTAATCTCAACAGCTCCCATAATAACACTGTCCCGTTATCTCGGTATTGTTATATAACATAGGGTGACCAGTATCCAAACAATGTTCAGCAGTAGCAGATGTAGAATGAGATTTTCACTCTGCAGCGGAGGGTGCGCCGATATGAAACTTCCTGGCAGATTAAAACTGTGTGCTGGACCGACACTCGAACTCGGGACCCGAGTTCGAATCTCGGTCCGGCACACAGTTTTAATCTGCCAGCAAGTTTCATATCAGCACACACTCCGCTGCAGAGTGAAAATCTCATTCTGGAAACATCCCCCAGGCTGTGGCTAAGCCATGTCTCCGCAATATCCTTTCTTTCAGGAGTGCAAGTTCTGCAAGGTTCGCAGGAAAGCTTCTGTAAAGTTTGGAAGGTAGGAGACGAGGTACTGGCAGAAGTAAAGCTGTGAGGACGGGGCGTGAGTCGCGCTTGGGTAGCTCAGTTGGTAGAGCACTTGCCTGCGAAAGGCAAAGGTCCCGAGTTCGAGTCTCGGTCCGACACACAGTTTTAATCTGCCAGGAAGTTTCAGTAGCAGATCTAGTTGGCTGCTGTAATCGTGTCTGCCTTTTACACTGAGTCCATCGGTTCTCCACGGTCCTGATAGTTTGACCAATATATGCCAAGCTGCAGTTACAAGGAATGCTATATACAACCGTCTTAGGCAGACCAACCCAAAAACACTCTAATTTGAGATGGAGGTCTGAAAACACATTTCACATCGTATTTCCGTAAAATACGACCGATCTTGTTGGAAATTCTTCTTGCGTAAGGCCAAAAGGCAGTAGACTCAGTATTATCATCAGTCACCCGATGCACTGTTGGTCGATAGCGCAACGCACGTTCAATCTATCACTATTACCATTCTGACGGAATGTAGTTTGAAGATGGGCCAGCTCAGCTGGCAAAGTGTCAGTGCCGGAAATGACATGTGCCCTGTGTACCAAGGTACGGAGTACCCCTTCAAATTAAGCTGGATTGTGACAAATATCAGCCTGTGAATAGAAGTCAGTGTGAGTACGTTTCCGGTAAACTACATTTCCCAATGATCTATTAATCTTACTCCTAATCAAAACGTGAAGAAAGGGAAGGCAACCATCCTCTTCCACCTCCATCATAAAACGAGTGTTCGGGTGGATCGAGTTCAGATGTTCTAGAAAGGTTTTCAAATTCTCCGTACCATGAAACCAAACAACAAAAGTATCATCAACATATATGAAGAAACAGGCGGGTTTGAAAGGCGCTGACTCCAATGCACGTTGCTCGAGGTCTTCCATAAACAAATTTGCAATCACAGGAGACAACGGGCTACCCATAGCACCTCCATCTGTCTGCTCGTAATGCTGGTCACTGAATAAAAAGTACCGTAAGCGGATGTCAACAAGTGTCGAAAGACACTAGTTAATTCAACACCAAACCTAAACTCAATTAACCGCAACGAATCAGACAGAGGAACACGAGTGAACAGAGAGACCACATCAAAACTTACTAGAATATCAGTCATTGAAGTGCATTCGCTCCAAACGACATAAGAAATCATCTGAGTTCCTGATACTTGTAAACAGGGATGGAGATTTTTGTTTATGTTATGTAACAATACCGAGATATTGGCATGCAAGTCCAGCTATTGGGACAGTGTTATTAAGGAAGCTGTTGAGATTAAATTAGCGAGCAACCTTGTAAACAGGGATGGAGGCTTTTGTTTGAACTCTGCTATGAATCCTGCCCTCTTCCAAGTCAAAAAACAGAGGGACAAAGTCAATGTTACCTCACCTGCTAGTTCGTAGTCTTTCACTATCGATACCTCTGGCTCTGGTCACCCTTGTGGCACTAGTGTTCAGCGTCTGTGTGTGTGTGTGTGTGTGTGTGTATGTAATCTTTCCTGAATTGCTCCAGGAAACGAGGCTTTAAATTTGCCCGTACATCGCCTGTCCGTTGCAGTTTGTGCCTTGAAAATGGCGGGGAGTACCCCTGCTGAGATATCGGCGGTCGCTGTAAATATTACCTGGCTGAATTGCCATAAGTAGTTTGAAAATTGTATAGATCAGGAGAAAATCAGGTCTCACAGATTACATCAGAAATCAGTGACTTCAAATGTGGACTACTCATTGGCTATCCCCTGAGTGACAATCATCAGGAACGTTCCAGGCCCTCTAAAGCTACCCTAGTCGACTGTTGGTGACGTTGTTGTGAAGTGGAAATGTGAAGGGACAGCCACGACTAAACCGAGACCAGAACAGACCTCGTGTACTGAAGGAGAGAAACTGTCGTGCATTGTGAAGATCGACTGTTAAGAGAGGACGGAATCTCCAGTGAGTACCAAAGTTCTACCAGCAGTTCGGCTTGCACAGTGATTGTGCAAAAAGGCGTTAAGAATCATGTGGTACAATAGTCGAGCCGGTCTTCATTTAGTAAGCGGCGCTCGAGACGGTGTAAAAAGCGATGGCACTGCACAGTGTATGACTGTATACACGTGGTTTGGAGTGACGAGGAAGGCTGTACCGTGTACCAATCCGGTGGAAGGATTTGTGTCTCTCGAATGCCTTGAGAATGTTGCCCGCCATAAAGTGTAATACCAGCAGTGAAGTATGGAGAAGACGGTGTTACGGAATCTTTCGTGTCTAGGGCGTGGTTTCCTTATTGTACTTGCAGAGGCATACAAACATGTTTTACAGGATTTTTCACTGCATACAGTAGAGGAACATTTGGGAGATGATGATTGTATAAGGACGACACTGTCCCGTTTTTACGACAGCATCTTTAAGGGGACATTGTACGTGAAATTTGTTGAAATTTGACATTTTCTGTTTTCTACTCCATAATGTACTTTGGAGTTTCCTGAACATTTCGGTACATAATACATTAAAATCAGACAATTGTGGGACCTTCAAATAGTATTTTGAATGTTGACGTGTGACTGTCAAATTTCGCGGTTACGCATATACTGGCACAGTTGAGCAGTCATATCTTGGGAACTACACCGTCTAGAAGGCTGTGAATTGCTTTGTTCTGTGCCTACTGCTACGTCTCAGACGTTCGCATTAATAATAAACAAATCAGTCCTTTGTTTCTGATACTAATTTTCGTTCAAAGTAGTGTCGTGTCTGATTGCAAGACAATAAAATGTGCTGGAAAAGTAGCAGACAAAGTAATTGATGAATTACAGCAATATTATGCGAAGACCATTAGAGATAACTATGACAATTTAGAGAAGATGAAAAGAGCTGTGTGGAGCACTTTCTTTCATCGAATATCAACCGATGAAAAGCCATGTCATGCTTTGTGTCCACCTCCACAAAACACTTGGTGTAAATATAGGCGAGCTGAATTTTCTGACACCCTGCATGAATTTACACATAAAAATTCTCTTCCTTCAGCAGTAATGGAGGCAATCAAAGATATTTACAGAGATTTGGCAAATCCTGAGCTACTAAACAAATCTTTACATAGGAAGACCCAGAATGTAAATGAATCTTTCAATTATGTTGTGTGGCGGCATGTGCGTAAAAATGTATTTGTTGGCTTTGTGACTCTAAAGTTAGCAGTGCCTCAAGCTGAAATAACTTTTAATGGTGGGAAATATGAAAGAATTAAGGTTCTGGAGAAGTTAGGGGTAAGATTGGGACAGAACACAGCTAAAGGACTGCAGGAAGTGGATGAGCTTCATGTACGTGAAGCAGAGTTAGCTGCTCAGCAAATGACAAAAGAAACCAGAAAGAAGAGGAGGAGGCAAGCACTGGGCTGTTGTGACACTGAAGAAGACACAGGCTATGGGCCAGGGCAATTCTAGAGCATAAAAGACGCAGAAATGTAAGTCAGTATAAGAATTTGTAATAAAAAAGTTTTAAACCTCAATATCTCTGAACTACATTCTTTTGCAATAAATAACCCATTTTCTAAAAAAGTACTCATGGTAGAGGCATGAAATTTTCACAGCATGCCAAGAGTGATATTCAACACATATGGAACTAGAATGATTAAAATATCCTAAGTTGTTTTGTTTTTGTTCATTTATTTACAAAATCTGTCAAAAAATGAGTGTTTGAAAAAAAAAGAGGACATGCCCCACAATACAATTTTAGTAATAATTCTAGTCCAGTATATCTAGAAAAGTGCATTCAATAATTATGGAAAACTGTAAGTTTGTCTCTTAAAGAGTTTCCACGATAATGGGTCACAAAATTAGATAAAATTTAACATTGGCAGCAAAGGAGAAACTGGGTGATCAAAAAGTCAATATAAATTTGAAAACTGAATAAATCACGGAATAATGTAGATGGAGAAGTACAAATTGACACACATGCATGGAATGACATGGGTTTTATTAGAGCCAAAAAAATACAAAAGTTCAAAAAATGTCCAACAGATGGCGCTTCATCTGGTCAGAATAGCAATGATTAGCATAACAAAGTAAGACAAAGCAACGATTATGTTCTTTACAGCAAATGCTCAATATGTCCACCATCATTCCTCAACAATAGCTCTAGTCGAGGAATAATGTTGTGAACAGCACTGAAAAGCATGTCCGGAGTTACGGCAAGGCATTGGCGCCGGATGTTGTCTTTCAGCATCCCTAGAGATGTCGGTCGATCACGATACACTTGCGACTTCAGGTAACCCCAAAGCCAATAATCGCAGGGACTGAGGTCTGGGAACCTGGGAGGCCAAGCACGACGAAAGTGGCGGCTGAGCACACGATCATCACCAAACGTCGTGCGCAAGAGATCTTTCACGCGTCTAGCAGTATGGGATGGAGCGCTATCCTGCATAAACATCGTACGTTCCAGCAGGTGTTTATCAGCCACGCTGGGGATGATGCGGTTGTGTAACATATTGGCGTACCTCTCACCCTTCACTGTAGCAGTTACAAAACCAGAATCACGCATTTCCTCGAAGAAAAAAGGCCCGATAACGGTAGATGTGGTAAATCCAACCCATACCGTGACTTTCTCGTCGTGCAATGGAGTTTCCACGACAGTTCTAGGATTTTAGGTAGCCCAAATTCTGCAGTTGTGGGCGTTGACAGACCCTCGGAGCGTGAAATGAGCTTCATCGGTCCACAACACATTACTCAACCAATCGTCATCTTCCGCCATGTTTTGAAACGCCCACACCGCAAATGCCCTCCGCTTCACTAAATCGCCAGGTAACAGTTCACGATTCCGATGGATTTTGTACGGATAGCATCGGAGGGTACGCCTAAGTGCCAACCAAACAGTAGTGTATGGAAAGCCAGTGCGACATGCGACTGCACGAGCGCTGACTTCTCCGTGCATAGACGAACCCGCTACAGTATCCATTTCTTCCTGAACTGTCTCAGCAGCATTACGCCTTGTGCTCGGTCGGCCACTATGGGGTCTATCGTGTAAACAACCCGTGGCTTCAAACTTCGAAATCATTCTCGCCACAGCTGCATTTGTCAACGGACCTTTACCTGTTCCAATCCCCTTCCTATGGCGATAGGATCGTAATGCTGAACTAGCACATTCCCCATTCTGATAATACAGCTTCAGTAAAGGCTCCTTTTCAGGTAACGTCAACACGCTGCGACTGCTGGCGCATCTGATTCTCTCTCTCATTACAGCTCCTTTTATACACGATTGTCATGCGCAGTCACTGACGTTTTGCTATCCAGCGCCATCTGTCGGACATTTTGTGAGCTTTGTTTTTTTTTTTTTTTGTTCTAACAAAACTCAATGTCATTCAAAGCATGTGTGTCAGTTTTTACCTCTCTATCTAAATTATTCCGTGGTTTATTAAGTTTTCAAATTTATACTGACTTTTTGATCACCTGGTACAATGTCCCCTTAAGGCAATTTCTTTTTGGAGCAATACACCACCACTTGTGTCTTGTGCTGTTCGTTTAAGTACAACCCAGGTTTCGGTCTTTCATGTTATTTTGAGGTATTTGATTTTATGCCTTTAACATACATTACAAGACACTCAGCATGTTGTCAAGTTCAATGTTGGCCAAAAATTAAGAAAAATATTGGTTCCCCACGAAATGTCAGATTTAAAATGGTAACAGATCATTAAATAATCATAGGATCCCGTCGTATTTACTAAAAGCAGGCTTACGTTGGTAAATAAAAGATGAACACATGTCCCTAAGACATAAGGACGTTTTAAGGACATCAGAGTGTATTCATTGTGCGACAGGCAGCAGAAGTGGTAGTATAGGCTGTGAACAGTGGTGCTGGAAGTTTACAAAGCACGTCTCAGTCCAGTCAATTCCACAGGTTATGCAGTCTGCACACGCTACCATAAAACAGTATAGCACTCCGAATGATACCCTCAGCTTACACCATCGCAAAATCGCTTTGGACCTCGCCGTGCCTAGACGTGATGCTACACGGTGACACTTATTGAACTGTATGAACAAAAACGTAAATTAGTTAGAAACTACGGCGTGCACACATTTTATTCAACATGTAAACGTCACTACAGATGTTCGGATTTAGGTTATGACATATTCGGTACGCCCACCATCATTAGCGATGATGTGGCGCAGACGAATAGCGAAATTCTACGTGACGGCTGAAGTGTCAGAACGTTGATACTGTCGGTGACCTCCCGAATACCTGTTTTCAGCTCAGAAATGGTATTGGGATTGTTGTTGTACACCCTGCCTTTAGTACAGACGCACAAAATGAGTCGCACGTGTTCAGATCCAGAGGATATGGCAGACAATGGAGGCCCACGCCAGTAGCCTCTGAGTAGCCCAGAATGAGAATACGGTCCCCAAAGTGCTCCTCCAGGACATCAAACACTGTCCAGCTTTGATGGTGTCGAGCTCCGTCTCGCATGCATCACATCTCGTCGAAATCAGAGGCACTTTGGAAAACTGGGATGAAATCATCTTCCAAAACCTTCACATAGAGTTTGGTAGTTACCATGGTATTGAGGAATATCGCACCGATTATTCCGTGACTGGATACTGTCCACCACACAATCCCATGTTTAGGGTGAAGAGACTTCGCGATTGTGAAATGCGAATTCTCAGTTCCCCAAATGCGCCAGTTCTGCTTATTGACAAACCCGTCCAAATGAAAGAGGGCTTCATTGCTAAACCAAACGAATTAAAGAAAACCATGCACATACTAATTTCCACGGTGCCCTGAGGCCAACTGTGCAGTTTGAATGTCATTATGCAAACCGTTATTTGATATACACTACTGGCCATTAAAATTGCTACACCAAGAAGAAATGCTGATGATAAACAGGTATTCATTGGACAAATATATTATACTAGAACTGACATACGATTACATTTTCAGGCAATTTGCGTGCATAGACCCTGAGAAATCAGTACCCAGAACAACCACCTGTGGCAGTAATAACGACCTTGATACGCCTGCGCATTGAGTAAGAGCTTGGATGGTGTGTACAGGTACAGCTGCCCATGCAGCTTCAACAGGATAGCATAGTTCATCAAGAGTAGTGACTGGCGTATTGTGACGAGCCAGTTGCTCGGCCACCATTGACCAGACGTTTCAATTGGTGAGAGATCTGGAGAATGTGCTGGCCAGGGCAGCAGTGGAACATTTTCTGTATCCATAAAGGCCCGTACAGGACCTGCAACATGCGATCGTGCATTATCCTGCTGAAATGTAGGGTTTTGCAGGGATCGCATGAAGAGTAGAGCCACAGGTCGTAACACATCTGAAATGTAAGCTCCACTGATCAAAGTGCCGTCAATGCAAACAAGAGGTGACCGAGACGTGTAACCAATGCCACCCCATACCATCACGCCGGGTGATACGCCAGTATGGCGATGACGAATACACGCTTCCAATGTGCGTTCGACGCGATGTCGCCAAACACGGATGCGACCAGCATGATGCTGTGAACAGAAACTGGATTCATCCGAAAAAATGACGTTTTGCCACTCGTGCACCCAGGTTCGTCGTCGAGTACACCATCGCAGGCGCTCCTGTCTGTGATGCAGCGTCAAGGGTAACCGCAGACACGGTCTCCGAGCTGACAGTCCGTGCTGCTGCAAACGTCGTCCAACTGTTGGTGCAGATGGTTGTTGTCTTTCAAACGTCCCCATCTGTTGACTCAGGGATCGAGACGTGGCTGCACGATCCGTTACAGCCATGCAGATAAGATGTCTGTCATTTCGTTACGAGGCCGTTCGTATCCAGCACGGCGTTCCGTATCACCCTACTGAACCACCGATTCCATATTCTGCTAACAGTCATCGGATCTCGTCCAACGCGAGCACCAATGTCGCGATAGGCTACAATCCGACCTTTATCAAAATCGGAAACGTGACGGTACGCATTTCTCCTCCTTACACGAGGCATCACAAGAGCGTTTCACCAGGCGACGCCGGTCAACTGCTGTTTGCGTATGAGCAATCGGTTGGGAACTTTCCTCATGTCAGCACACTGCATGTGTCGCCACCGGCGCCAGCCTTGTGTGAATGCTCTGAAAAGCTAATCATTTGCATATAACAGCATCTTCTTCCTGTCGGTTAAATTTCGCGTCTGTAGCACGTAATGTTCGTGGTATAGCAATTTTAATGGCCAGTAGTGTAGTTCAACAAGAGCGGTGTGCGGTGTGGTGGTGCAGAGGAGTACAGCAGGACTCACCGAGTCTCCCCAGATGAGGAACGCCCAGCCGGCCAGGAAGAGGGGGCCCAGGCAGAGCCCGGCCCGCTTGCGGCCCAGCACGTCGGCCAGCCGCCCCACGGGCAGCGAGAACGCCAGCGCCCCCAGCGACATGCAGCCCGAGACCCAGGACAGCTGCCACGACTGGTAGCACTGCGCTCCGGCCGCAGACGCGTAGCCGCACTGCAGCTCCGGGATGGCCACGCTGGTCCAGCCCAGTGTCGTGCCCGTGCCCAGCGCCCCGATGCTCACTGCGGACGGGTCCGGGCGGGGCCGAGGTCGGTCTGGGACTCTGGGTGTCTGCTGATGGCTCTCATACAGTAGAATATCCAGAATGAGATTTTCACTCTGCAGCGGAGTGTGTGCTGATATGAAACTCTCTCGGTCTGGCACACAGTTTTAATCTGCCAGCAAGCTTCATATCAGCGCACACGCCGCTGCAGAGTGAAAATCTCATTCTGGAAACATCCCCCAGGCTGTGGCTAAGCCATGTCTCCGCAATATCCTTTCTTTCAGGACTGCTAGTCCTGCAAGGTTCGCAGGAAAGCTTCTGTTAAGTTTGGAAGGTAGGAGACGAGGTACTGGCAGAAGTAGACCTGTGACGACGGGGCGTGAGTCGTGCTTGGGTAGCTCAGTTGGTAGAGTACTTGCCCGCAAAAGGCAAAGGTCCCGAGTACGAGTCTCGGTCGGGCACACAGTTTTAATCTACCAGGAAGTTTCGTATCAGCGCACACTCCGCTGCAGAGTGAAAATCTCATTCTGGATACCTTTGGAATGTTTTGTATCGCCGAGTTCGTGCCGGGCCTCACTGAATGACATCAATACCTGTCCTCAGCGCAGCACTCCATGAAGAATGGGCTGCCATTCGCCAAGAAACCTTCCAGCACCTGATTAAAAGTGTGCCTGCGAGAGTGGAAGCTGTCATCAAGGCTAAGGGTGGACCAACAGCATACCGAATTCCAGCATTACCGATGGAGGGCGCCATGAACTTGTAGGTAATCAGCCAGGTGTCTGGATAATTTTCCTCATATAGTGTGTTTACTTCTTGGCTTGTAGTCAAGTCCCTCTTTATAGGTTATCAAATTCATATCTCCCATAGGTATACGTTGACTAACCAAAGCATTATGATCAGTGCCCACTACAAGAACAAATGCTGACATCGAGGACACATTATCCAGTCAGGAAGGTATACATGCTGTAATACCTAGGCTATGCATGGAGATATTTTTTTGTTTTACTGAAGTATACTTTTTCAACGTTGCTGGCACATTAAAACTGTGTGCTGGATAGAGACTCGAACTCGGGACCTTTGCCTTTCGTTGGAAAGTGCTCTACCGGTTGATCTACTCGAGCACGACCCGCGCCTCTTCCCCACAGCTCTACTTCCGCGAATACAGCTGCTACCATCCAAACTTCAAAGACGTTTTCGTGTGAAATTTGCAAGACTAGCACTCCAAGAGGAATGGACATTTTCTATTTTGACTGTGCCCCTGCACTGTTTCAAAAGTCTCCATCAGTTACCCATTTATGTAACTTGTTGAAATATAATGCTGTGCCTGGGAATGATGGTGTGCTGATGAAAGCGTTTGTATTTGGAATGAATCACGGTTCGGCACTACCGCAGATGACCATTGCAGTGAGTATTGTGGCGACACAGGGAGAGGTCCAGCCGGCCCGGTGGCCGAGCGGTTCTAGGCGCTTCAGTCGGGAACCGCGTGACCGGTACGGTCGCAGGTTCGAATCCTGCCTCGGGCATGGATGTGTGTGATGTCCTTAGGTTAGTTAGGTTTAAGTAGTTCTAAGTTCTAGGGGACTGATGACCTCAGATGTTAAGTCCCATAGTGCTCAGAGCCATTTGAACCATTTTTAGGGAGAGTTCCCATCCTTAAAATGTTTTAGAGAGCCACATTAGTGTTACTCCTGGTGAAGAAGTGCGCGAAGCCATCGATTATGGCTTCAGGTCACAGCTGTTGGGGACTGAGTGAATCCTGATGCCACAACAGTGGGCCACAGATTTCCTGCACTCTTAAATTTACACATAATTTGACTCCATTTTGTAATCACTGAAGTAACTTCACATGCACTCTCAATTCGTTAATTTTCATTTCGTTTCCTGTCCCCTTTCTGGGTGCTCCACTTTTTCTGCCAGGCAGTCTATGGTTTGTCTCTCTCAGTCCTTTGACATTTCAAAGACCAAACTACAATAGATATGATAGTGAAATTACTCCGCAGGCTAGACAATCTCAAAGAATTTCTAACCCCACATCAGTTCTGCCAACAACTGCCGCCAGAGTGTAGCAATGCGCACAAGGAGTAGTGTGATTTTCAGAAAGATAATCGCCGATTACTAAGCAAATAAATTATCGTGGTATGGATGTTCAAATGGTTCAAATGGCTCTGAGCACTATGGGACTTAACTTCTGAGGTCATCAGTCTCTTAGAACTTGGAACTACTTAAACCTAACTAACCTAAGGACATAACACACATCCATGCCCGAAGCAGGATTCGAACCTGCGCGACTGTAGCGCCTAGAACTGCTCAGCCATCCCAGCCCGGCAGTATGGATGTGAGGCAGCTGCTGTGAAAACAATTAAAGACTAGTATTATATAGGTTTCTGGCAACTGGAAGTGTTCTGAATCATTTGGGTGGTGCACATCGTAATGTTTCATAAGAGACAGCGGAGGACACGAGAAAAGCATTTCTCAAAAGCCCCTTGAAGCGTCCCCAGCTCTCTTGTGGTCCCCTTTTTAGGTACTCCACGTAGACGTCTGCTCGTAGATACGTATCGTCGGTTTTTTTTTTTTCCTTTATTGTAATTTTCAGCACCTCATACAAGGCGGGCTGGCAGCAGCATAATACGCCGCTCTTCAGCCTTATGGGGTACAATAATATGAGATAGGTGACACAGAAAATACAAAAAATGGCGGGCAAAGAAAGTAGTTACAAAAAAACAAAAAACAAGAAGCCGTTCACGTTGGACGACAAAAACACTAACACTTGTTGACACGGCGCACAAAACACGGAGAACTGCGACGGCACATGTGAACAGTTGAGTTGTAACTGCACGAAACACAAAACGAAGCACACACACTAGACACTGATGGCGATGATCTCCGGCGCGCGAATGTTCACTATGCGTGTGCGAGTCCGGGGACCTGCCAAGAGAGGAGTAGGAGAGGGAGAGGGGAGGGCAGAGATACCACGGGCAGGGGAGAAAGGGGGGGAGGGAGGAAGGGGGAGGGGAAGCCCGGGGGGAAGAGTGGTGGAGGGAGGGGACGGGGGAAAAGGAAAGAGAAGGGGAGGGAAGGGAAGAGAAGGGAGTGAGGGAGGGTGCCTAAAGGAAAGGACACCGGATGTGGGTGGTGGGGCAGCGTCAAAGTTGATAGGAGGGGTAGATGGAGGGGAGAAGGACATCATCAGGGAGGGGGAGCTGGCGGAAGCCACCTTGGGAGAGAGTAAGGAGGGTGGAGAGATGGAGACCGGGTGGGACGTGGGAATACAGGCGCGGCAGCAGGCGGGGATGGGAGAGGATCGGGGATACGAGTGGGTGAGGAGGATCAAGTTTACGGGAGGTGTACAGGATCCGTATCCTTTCAAGGAAAAGGAGGAGGTGGGGGAAGGGGATGAGATCATACAGGATCCACGTGGGGGAGGGGAGGGGAGATGGATGCGATAGGCGAGGCGGAGAGCATGGCGTTCAAGGATTTGGAGGGATTTATAATATCGTCGGTAGGTTTTCCGGCTTTACTTCCCGACAGCGACGACTCTCCGATGAGGTGCGGGCCCTGTGTTTCGCTATTACTACGAGTCTCGTAAATATCGCTTTTATTTAGTAATTTGCCCGGCTAAAACTCTCCCCTTTTATGATTAAGACAGCCTGCGCCACCTTTCAGAGGGAGTGGGGATGTCAAAGAATCACAGAAGTTCGTATTAAGCAGTCCGTACAACACGTAAACCTTCACTTCAGTTAGCGTATCAGTTAATGCCTACGCTTTCCGCTAGATGGTGCTGACTTACTGCTGAATAGCTTTGGTTCCGTAAAACCTCCACTGATTATTACTAGGTAGATGAAATAAGTACAACACTCTTGTATTTCACTTTCACTCTATATTCGAGGATTAAGATGGTGATGGATGAAGGTCTATTTAAAAGGTTCCTAGCCTGGAGGAATCTAAATAGTCCGCAAATGCCGATATGCGCGCGCTCTACGTCCAGATTCGCAAATAACGACACACGACACTTTCAAAAGTCCACGCGTTAATATCTGAATACCGGTACCTCTGAATTCACTCGTATCAGCAGATAATTTGAGTTTCTGTCATCTATATGTCCGTAAAGTTCCAATCTAGCACTAAAGTCCTAAAATCCCCTTAATATTCCGTTGCTACCAACAGTCAGAGATCGTACACTACATCACTTTTAATCTCCGTAATATTCGAACAGTTTATCGTGAATCTCAACACGATGAAGACCAATCTAATTATTGTCTCGCTGACTGACACGGGTTCCCGCCCTTTAACGAAACGATCAAGGAAAAAAGACGGCAATAATGACGATCAGGCCTTTTTATAGGTTTTTCATCACAAGAGTTTAACGTCGCCGCCTTCTCCATGACGGAGCTTCCGTGGCTTTGCTGTACTTAGACGTTAAACTAGTTGCTGATATACTATAATTTTGATCTGCAATTACCGAACTCTGATTCTACACTATTTTCCTCTCTAAAAATTCTATTCTTAATGTTAAATTATTCTTTCTATAGCTTTTATCACTGTAATCTGAACCGAGGTGTTACACCGTGTACGAATTCCGCAGGCACCTAGGCAAGTTAATGTGCTCCAGGCGACATTACATCCTGTAATACAACAACATCTTTGTTTGTATGCTTACGAAGTGCACGGTCTGTAACATTTGATGGCGAATGACAAACCGAGGCGACAATAGTTTTCTACGGATATGCTGCAGCATACTGGCATGAACACCCAGTTCCTGGAAAGACGGCTGTTCTCGGATGAGGCAATCCTTCATGTATCAGGAACGATTAATCGGTATAACATTCAGATCTGGGACTTGCAAAATCTGGACACTATCACTGAACATGTTCATAATGGCGCTAAACTGAACGTCTTGCATTGCTGGACTGTTCTTCTTTGCAGAGAACACACTGAACGGGTCAGTGTGTCTGGACATGTTGGAGCAGTTTGCATACTGTCAGATACGAGGCTGGCAACGCAAAACCATCATCCTACAGGACTAAGTTCCTCTGCATTGGTCAATACCTGTTCACAAGTTAATGGCTAAGAAATTTCCTACTCGCTGGATCAGATGCAGAGGACCCAATGCCTGGTCACGTTCCCCTGACTTTACTACGCTCAGTTTCTACATCTACATCTACATCTACATTTATACTCCGCAAGCCACCCAACTGTGTGTGGCCAAGGGCACTTTACGTGCCACTGTCATTACCTCCCTTTCCTGTTCCAGTCGCGTATGGTTCGCGGGAAGAACGACTGCCAGAAAGCCTCCGTGCGCGCTCGAATCTCTCTGATTTTACATTCGTGATCTCCTCGGGAGGTATAAGTAGGGGGAAGCAATATATTCGATACCTCATCCAGAAACGCACCCTCTCTAAACCTGAACAGCGAGCTACTCCGCGATGCAGAGCACCTCTCTTGCAGAGTCTGCCACTCGAGTTTGCTAAACATCTCCGTAACGCTATCACGCTTACCAAATAACCCTGTGACGAAACGCTCCGCTCTTCTTTGGATCTTCTCTATCTCCTGTGGTACGGATCCCACACTGGTGAGCAGTACTCAAGTATAGGTCCAACGAGTGTATTGTAAGCCACCTCCTTTGTTGATGGACTACATTTTCTAAGGACTCTCCCAATGAATCTCAACCTGGTACCCACCTTACCAACAATAAATTTTATATGATCATTCCACTTCAAATCGTTACGCACGCATACTCCCAGATATTTTACTGAAGTGACTGCTACCAGTGTTTGTTCCGCTATCATATAATCATACAATAAAGGATCCTTCTTTCTATGTATTCGCAATACATTACATTTGTCTATGTTAAGGGTGAGTTGCCACTCCCTGCACCAAGTGCCTATCCGCTGCACATCTTCCTTCATTTAGCTGCAATTTTCTAATGCTGCAACTTCTCTGTATACTGGGGCATCATCCGCAAAAAGCCGCATGGAACTTCCGACACTATCTACTAGGTCATTTATATATACTGTGAAAAGAAAGGCCCCATAACACTCCCCTGTGGCACGTCATAGGTTACTTTAACATCTGTAGACGTCTCTTCATCGAGAACAACATGTTGTGTTCTGTTTGCTAAAAACTCTTCAATTCAGCCACACAGCTAGTCTGATATTCCGTAGGCTCTTGCTTTGTCTATCAGGCGACAATGTAGAACTGTATCGAACGCCTTGCGGAAGTCAAGGAAAGTGGCATCTACCTGGGAGCCTGTATCTAATATTTTCTGGGTCTCATGAACAAATAAAGCGAGTTGGGCCTCACACGATCGCTGTTTCCGGAATCCATGTTGACTCCTACAGAGTAGATTCTGGGTTTCCAGAAACGTCATGATACGCAAGCAAAAAACATGTTAAAAAATTCTACAACAGATCGATGTCAGAGATATAGAGGTCTATAGTTCTGTGCATCTGCTCGACGACCCTTCTAGAAGAATGGGACTACCTGTGCTCTTTTCCAATCATTTGGAACCTTCCGTTCCTCTAGAGACTTGCGGTACACGGCTGTTAGAAGGGGGGCAAGTTCTTTCGCGTACTCTGTGTAGAATCGAACTGGTATCCCGTCAGGTCCAGTGGACTTTCCTCTGTTGAGTGATTTCAGTGGCTTTTCTATTCCTTGCACACTTATTTCGATGTCAGCCATATTTTCGTTTGTTGAGACTCGTAGAGGACTGTGTGGATGCAATCATAGCGGATAACATGACTATGTTGAGACATCTGATGGGATTGCAACAGTGCCAGAGCATGTGTTACAAAGAACATGGCAAGAATTTGAAAACAGTCTCGATGTCCTTTCTGTTTCAAATGGTTCAAATGTAGAGGTGTACTGATGATTATTAAATAAATTAATTTAGATGCTATTGCATATGGTGCGAGTTCATCATCATGTGTACTGCACATTTTTCTCCTCACTTTTGAAGTGTACAAGGTCTTACATGGCAGCTAGCTGGAAACCAAACCTGGACAGGTATCCCATGAGAGCTTTCTGAGATTCCAGATTCGTGCAAAAATTATCACTGCTGAGCAGAGTGAAATTTTTGTTTTATTTTGCGAAAGACACGTAAACGTAGAGTTCTCCGACTACTATATCAATGAGTCACAATTGGTACAGGTCAGCTCATAGAAATACCTGGGAGTAGCAGTTTCTAAGGATGTGGAATGTTGTGACCAGTTGGCCTATTTATAGGTAAGTCAGATCACTGACTGTGATTCATTGGTAGAACATTAGGAAAACACAGTAATTGCACAAAGTGGACTGCATACAAGTCTTCTGTCACCAGTCTTAGAGGACTCTGACAAAGTAGGACATTGGCCCACGACCTTGAAGATACAGAGGATAATGGCCTTAGGACATTGACCCTTTTGGGAGATTTGGCAACAGTGTAAGCTTGACCCCTGAATTTTGGAGGATCTGGCAACAATGCAGACTGTCTTTGTGCCAGTACAGCTCCACTACTGCTAGGTGTAACTATTTTTAGGGGTATGGTGTTGAGCAATCACATTGGACCAGCCGTGTGTAAGGCAGTTGTCAGACTTGTACTCACTAGCAATGGCGGCCAGGTGCTGCCTCAGTCTGCTGGCTCTTCGGCTTCCTTCAGCTGCATGTTCAGGAGGCGGCTTCATCTCCAGCTCGACAGAAATGGTCGTGATGTACTGCCTGCTGTAAAAACAAAACGATTCATTGCTAACATGCATGTGTCAATAGTAAAAGCAATGTGTATTAGTATACTAATGTGAAAGGGACATGTTGCATAGTGATCCTTCAAAATAGGAAAAGTTGTTAATCACATTACAGTAATTATCTGACTAAACTTTTATTCCATTCGGGAGTAATATCCATCATCAACAAGGCAAATGCAGGTATGGTTCCTTTGAAAATGACATATACATCTGGATCTACATCATCAGCTCCATCTGTACTTAGGAAGCTACGTTGCAGTGTGTAGCGGAGGGTACTTTGTGCAGCAGTGTCACTTTCCCATTTTCCAGTTCCATTCGCGAACAGTTCATGCGATGAACGGTTGCTGGTAAGCCTCCATGTGAGTTTGGGTCTCTCAAATCTTACCCTCCTGTCCTTCTCGCGAGATATACAGGATGGAGAAAAATTATGGTTCAAATGGCTCTGAGCACTATGTGACTTAACTTCTGAGGTCATCAGTCGCCTAGAACTTAGAACTAATTAAAGCTAACTAACCTAAGGACATCACACACATCCATGCCCGAGGCAGGATTCGAACTTGCGTCCATAGCGGTCGCTCGGTTCCAGACCGTAGCGCCTAGAACCGCAAAGCCACTCCAGCCAGCGAGAAAAATTATGTTACGAAATTTTAATCCTGGATACCTGATGCCAGTATGGGTCAAAATTACTAATGTTGTGTAGGTCGACAGTGGAAAATTTCTAAACTACAGAAACTTGGCACCACACTCTCCAATTGGCTGCTGGATTGCCCTGTTGCCAGATGCTCTGGACAAGGCATGACCTCGAATGCTTTGCCTGCCAGAGATTGCAATGTATCCGAGATAGCCGGCATGTTCGGTGGTACCACTCCAGCCTTCCACTCAGGGGGCCTGGGGGTGAATCCGCCAGGGTCCCGACACATCCATTATAGTTTCATGATAAGATGTACTGTAAACAAACCCATTAATAGCTGTTAGTTCGCATACAGAAAGTCTTTTACAAATTGTGTCGGCCCTGAAAAGGGCCTTTTTTTTGTAGCAGGACATGTTTACTTAAAGCAGTTGCCCGAACTGGCGACCCCCTGATGCGACACAAGCTTGGTAATGTCGAACGGTGTTTTGTCGAATTCTTTCAAAGATTGGTGGCATGCTGAATGCGATCCATTAATTACTCAATGTTCCTAAGTATTTAGAGTCCGGGTGGGTGAACTAGAACCTCGAAAAATCCCCACAGGTAAAAATCTGGTGGCGTGAGGTCTGGTGATCGCGGGGGCCTACGAGCACCTCTGCCCAATTATCTGGCCGTCGAAGAGTCCATTTAAGTATCCACACACAGCACAAATGTTATGTGTGGGCACCCCATCGTACTACAGCCACATGCGTAGCCGTATGTCCAGGGGAACATCTTCCAGCAGGCTGGGTAGAGTTTCTTGCAAAAAGTGAAAGTAATTTGCCCCGGTAAGTCGAGGAGGTAGATAGACCGACCCAATCAGATCGTCAGCCAAAATGCCTGCCCAAACGTTGAGCAAAAATCGTTCCTGGTGTCCGTGGACGTACGTGACATGAGGATTTCCCCTTGCCCAGTAATAAATGTTTCGAGTGTTGTAAAGGCTATCCCGATGGAAGGTGCTCTCGTCAGTAAACAATGCAATGGGGAGGAAGTCGGGATCTCATGCAACACTTTGTAGAAACCACTGGCAAAACCCTAGCCCATGTTCATAGTCCGCCACAGGTTTTATGTCTTGGACAGGGCGGAAACTAAATGGATGCTGGCCGTCATCCCTCAAACCGATGAGTGACCCCCACATCGTTTCCAACCACTCGACTACTTGTAGACGCTTCCTCGATGCGCTCCAGAACTGTCGCTTCAAATGCAACATCCCGTCGTGTTCGAGGTCTTCCAGCATCACCGTGATATCCTGCTAACGAGCCTGTTTCGCCAAGTCACCGGTGAACTGCTGTAAACGTTTGCGAGTGTGGGTGGCGTCCTGCTGGGTACCGTTCCTCATACAACCGTCCAGCTTCATGCTCATTACCGTCGGCTAGTCCAAAAACAAATACCACATCTCGGTGTTCTTCAAATGAATACTGTGCCACCGTGCTTACTGTGTGACTAGATTGCAGGTGACGTGTGTGTGCTCTGAGGCAAAGCTTGCGTGTGAATGCCTCTGACATGAGGTGGAGACAAATGGTAAGGTCTATTGGACACGTGTGCGTATCACGTTAGGGCAGTGACGGGGTGAGGCAAATTTGTGTGTGTGTGGACTGAGAACCATAGCGCTGCCCGTCAACCGATGAACTTCAACAGGGCAATCCCACAGCCAATCGGAGTGCATGGCGCCAAGTTTCTGCAGTTTAAAAATGGCGCTTGTCGACCTACACAACATTAGTAATTTTGGTCCCTACTGGCATCAGCCATCCTGGGTAAAAATTTTATAACACAATTTTTTTTCTACCCTGTATGTACACTCATGCTCATAAATTAAGGATAATGCTCATACATGGTGAAACAGCGCTCTGGTGGACGGTTTGCGGGTTTAAATTACCTTGCGGTACGGCCATGCAGTGCATTTGACCTGCGGTCGTCACATGGTGACGCTGGCAGCAGTCCACGTATGCAGAGGTGTGTCAGTCCATGTCAGAGCACGGTGAAGCGAGTAAGTGTACAGGCGTTTTCAGACGTGCTAATGGTGACTGTGTGTTGAAAATGGCTCAAAGAACACATATTGATGACATTATGAGGGGTAGAATACTAGGGCGACTGGAGGCTGGTCAAACACAGCAGGTCATAGCACGGGCTCTCCGTGTGCCACAAAGTGTGATCTCAAGATTATGGCAACGAGTCCAGCAGACACGAAACGTGTCCAGGCGCTACAGTACGGGATGTCCACAGTGTACAACACCACAAGAAGACCGATATATGACCATCAGTGCCCACAGACAGCCACGGAGTACTGCACGTAGCCTCGCTCGGGTCCTTGCCGCAGCCACTGGAATAGTTGTCTCCAGACACACAGTCTACAGATGGCTGAACAGAGACGGTTTATTCAGCTGGAGACCTGCAAGACGCAGTCCACTGACCCATGGTCACAGGAGAGCCCGTAAAGTACGTGGACATTGGAACAGTGGTCCCCTGGTTATGTTCACGGATGAGTCCGTGTATAGTCTGAACAGTGATTGTGGCCGGGTTTTCATCTGGTGTGCACCAGGAATCAGATACCAACCCCTTAATGTCCTTGAAAGGCACCTGCATGGAGATCGTGGTTTGATGATGTGGGATGGGATTATGATTGGTGCACGTACACCCCTGCATGTCTTTGACAGAGGAACTGCAACAGGTCAGGTGTATCGGGATGTCATTTTGCACATGTCCACCTTTTCAGGGGTGCAGTGGGTCCCACCTTCCTCCTGATGGATGATAATGCACAGCCCCACCGAGCTGTCTTTGTGGAAGAGTATCTTGAAACAGGCGAAACAGGCAAATGGAGTGGCCTGCCTCTTCTCCAGACCTAAACCCCATCGAGCACATCTGGGATGCTCTCGGTCAACGTATCGCTGCACGTCTTCAAACCCCCACGACACTTCAGGATTTCTGACAGGCGCTGGTGCAAGAATGGGAACCTATACCCCAGCATCTGCTCGACCACCTGATCCAGAGTATGCCAACCCATTGTGTGGTCAGTGTACGTGTGCATGGTGATCATATCCCACATTCATGTCGCGGTACATGTGCAGGAAGCAGTGGCGTTTTGTAGCACATGTGTTTTGGGACGGTTTTCTCAACTTATCACCAATACCGCGCCTATGCTATTAGCGCCAGTTTTGTGTAGTGCCACGTTGTGTGGCACCACATTCTGCAATTATTCTTAATTTATGAGGATGAGTGTAGGAGTAAGCAATATATTGATTAACTCTTGTAAGGACTCGAAACTTTAGCAGTAGAGCACACCGTGATGCAGAATGCCTCTCTTGCAGCGTCTGCCACAGGAGTTCACTGAGCCTCTCTGTGGCACTTTCGCGCTCAGTAAATGAGCTTGTAGAGAAATGCACTGCTCTTCTTTGGATCTTCTCTGTTTGTCCTGTCTGGTATGGAACCGAGAATGACGAGCAATATTCAGGCTTTGGTTGAACGAGGCTTTTATAAGCTACCTCCTTCATACGAGGGTCACTCCAAAAAAATGCGATTGTTAGCACACTGGACTCACATTCGGGAGGACGACGGTTCAATCCCGCGTCCGGCCATCCTGATTTGGGTTTTCCGTGATTTCCCAAAATCGCTCCAGGCAAATGCCGGGATGGTTCCTTTGAAAGGGCACAGCCGACTTCCTTCCCCTTCCTTCCCTAATCCGATGAGACCGATGACCTCGCTGTTTGGTCTCTTCCTCCAAACAATCCAATCCAATCTAAAAGAGATGCACACTATTTTTGTAAAAATACAGTTTTCATTCTGCATGTGTGAAAGCGTACAATGTGCAGATACATCCTTCCTGCTTGTTTTCAAACTTAGTTCAACATGTTCCCGTGAGTGGCGCCGTCACAGCATGCCGTCAAGATGGCTGCTACACTTGAAGTTCGTCAGAAGCAACGTGCTGTCATAAAATTCCTGTGCTGTGAAAAGAAGACAGTGGGAAACATCCACAAGCGGTTCAAAAAGGTGTACGGAGATGCTGCTGTCGATGGCAGTACAGTTAGTCGGTGGGCGAGCAGGTTACGGGATGAAAGTGGGCACGGCAATATTGAGGATTATCCTCGCAGCGGCAGGCCTCGTACTGCACACACTCCAGACACTGTACAGAGAGTTAATGAGATGGTGACTGCTGACAGACACATCACAGTGAATGAATTGTCACACTACGTTGTGATAGGGGAAGGAAGTGTTTGCAGAATACTGAAAGTGTTGGCGTTAAAAAAGGTTTGTGCCTGGTGGGTTACCAGGATGTTGACAGTGGCTCACAAAAAAACAAGAAAAACAGTATGCAGCGAACTTTTGGAACAGTACGAGAATGTTGGAGATGAATTTCTTGGAAGAATTCTGACAGGTAATGAAACATGGCTCCATCATTTGTCACCAGAGACGAAGAGGCAATCAGTGGAGTGGCATCATGCAAATTCACCCAAGAAAAAAAATTCAAAACCACACCTTCTGCTGGAAAAGTTATGGCTACGGTGTTTTTCGATTCCAAAGGACTCTTGCTTGTGGACATCGTGCCAAGTGGAACCACCATAAATTCTGATGCATATGTGACGACACTGAAGAAACTTCGAGCTAGACTGAGTCGTGTTCGACCACAACGGCAAAAGCAGGGTGTTTTGCTGTTGCACGACAATGCACGGCCACATGTCAGTCAAAAAACCGTGGAAGCGATCACAAAACTCGGATTGACAACACTGAAACACCCGCCTTACAGTCCTGACCTGGCTCCATGTGACTATCATCTCTTTGGGAAACTGAAAGACTCTCTTCGTGGAACAAGGTTTGAAGATGATGACTCCCTTGTGCACGCTGCCAAACAGTGGCTCCAACAGGTTGGTCCAGAATTGTACCGTGCGGGTATACAGGCGCCGGTTCCAAGATGGCGTAAGGCAGCTGAGAGGGATGGAAATTATGTGGAGAAATGAAAATATTGTTCCTAAAGGATGTATCTACACATTGTTTAACTTTCAAACATGTACAATAAAAGATGGATTTAAAAAAAAAATAGTGTGCTTTTCTTTCGGAGTGACCCTCGTATGTCTACTACACTTCCTGAGGACTCTTCCAGTCAATATGAATCTTGTATCTGCTTCACCCATGGTGAATTTTATGTGGTCGTTCCACTTTAAACCGCTCCCTACCCACACTTCCTGATATTTTATGCAAGTAATTCCTTCCCGCGATCGTTCTGAAACTGTGAAATCAACACTACATTTGTAAATGTAGGCTTCCGCGGCCGTTGTCACGTTGTTATTGTGGTCTTCAGTCCAGAGACTGGTTTGATGCAGCTCCCCATGCTACTCTATCCTGTGCAAGCTTCTTCGTCTCCCAGTACCTACTGCAACCTACATCCTTCTGAATCTGCTTAGTGTATTCATCTCTTGGTCTCCCTCTACGATTTTTACCCTCCACGCTCCCCTCCAATGCTGAATTTGTGATACCTTGATGCCTCAGAACATGTCCTACTAACCGGTCCCTTCTTCTCGTCAAGTTGTGCCACAAACTCCTCCCCAATTCTATTCAGTATCTCCTCATTAGTTATGTGATCTACCCATCTAATCTTCGTTGTCACAGTCAATAAAATTCTTCTGGGTTTGAGGCCGCAGCGTCAACTATAAAATTCCGACGTTTCGGCGACTATTGGAAGACGCCTTCCTCAAGGTGTACTGTTAACTGCCAAACGTGACGACAAGTTTCCGTAGTTTAAAAATCGTGCGATGTCGACCTACACAACATTAGTAATTTTGGTTCCTACATTGCAGTCATCCTCGATGATTTCATGAGCTTAAGTGTTATAATTAGAGACCAGATTATATGCATTTGCATGTTGCATACGCATCTGCATATTTGGCTCCTTTTCTACGGTTATTGCGTATTATAACTAAAAACTAGTGACGATACGTATTTTCGCTTTATGTTTACAATATTTTAAAAATTTAGACTGGCGGTCTCTAGCTCTATCTAGTTATGATGTCTCACTGATTGACCGCACAACTGCGTGTAATCGATAACCGTGAAGCAACTGCGTAGCGAAATCGTTACAGAAGAGGAACAAGCAGAGAGAGTTAATGCTCCTGCTCCCTCGCCCCCGGTTTCTTCCTTCCGCTGTCACACTGAACGCGTCGGCAACAATTGAATAAAACTACGCAAGCTGTTAGTCTCACGTCCATTGTTTCAGTTTAGCTTCCTATTTACTTGTACACGGCTGAACGTGTTTACGGCGTGTAGTGCGTAACGCGTTGTGCGCTACGCCACTCAAAAAACAGAACGTCGTTTCGTGGATAGCTGACCACCCTGGAACACCTAAAAAAAAAAAAAAAAAAAAAAAAAAAAAAAAGGCTCTGAGCACTATGGGACTTAACATCTGAGGTCATCAGTCCCCAAGAACTGAGAACTATTTAAACCTAATGTAACAATACGAGTCAAGATAAAGGTAACGGAACTTGAAAAGCGTATTTGCTTCTATTGGTTACGGTAGAGAGATCGATCTTTCGGTCCTGTCTGTATATTTATATATAATATCGCACGAATAAAGGCTGGCGAGTGTAAAGCTATCGTTAAAAACGCACGCCGCGCGATTTGTTACGATTTGGTCGGTCATAATAATAATAACATGCATTTGAATACAATTAAAATATAACGACGATACCTTTGTGATCCACCAGGAAAACTTATGTGCAAAGCGTATCACTCTAAAAAATGTGATGAGTGTGGTTGTTCGTACAACCAATTATATAAGGAAGCATGGGCTACAACACAGGCTATTTAAAAGCTTTCTTGAGCATGAAAGCCAGTATGGTAGGCTGCCTTATTACAGCGAGGTCCGCTGGCTTAGTCGTGGCGAATTATTAAATCGATTTTTTTGCCTATTAGATGGGATAAATATGTTCATGGAAATAAATACGAGGGCAGTTCAATAAGTAATGCAACACATTTTTTTTCTGAAACAGGGGTTGTTTTATTCAGCATTGAAATACACAAGATTATTCCCCAATCTTTTAGCTACACAACACTATTTTTCAACGTAATCTCCATTCAATGCTACGGCCTTACGCCACCTCGAAATGAGGGCCTGTATGCCTGAACGGTACCATTCCACTGGTCGATGTCGGAGCCAACGTCGTACTGCATCAATAACTTCTTCATCATCCGCGTAGTGCCTCCCACGGATTGCGTCCTTCATTGGGCCAAACATATGGAAATCCGACGGTGCGAGCTCGGGGCTGTAGGGTGCATGAGGAAGAACAGTCCACTGAAGTTTTGTGAGCTCCTCTCGGGTGCGAAGACTTGTGTGAGGTCTTGCGTTGTCATGAAGAAGGAGAAGTTCGTTCAGATTTTTGTGCCTACGAACACGCTGAAGTCGTTTCTTCAATTTCTGAAGAGTAGCACAATACACTTCAGAGTTGATCGTTTGACCACGGGGAAGGACATCGAACAGAATAACCCCTTCAGCGTCCCAGAAGACTGTAACCACGACTTTACCGGCTGAGGGTATGGCTTTAAACTTTTTCTTGGTGGGGGAGTGGGTGTGGCGCCACTCCATTGATTGCCGTTTTGTTTCAGGTTCGAAGTGATGAACCCATGTTTCATCGCCTGTAACAATCTTTGACAAGAAATTGTCACCCTCAGCCACATGACGAGCAAGCAATTCCGCACAGATGGTTCTCCTTTGCTCTTTATGGTGTTCGGTTAGACAACGAGGGACCCAGCGGGAACAAACCTTTGAATATCCCAACTGGTGAACAATTGTGACAGCACTACCAACAGAGATGTCAAGTTGAGCACTGAGTTGTTTGATGGTGATCCGTCGATCATCTCGAACGAGTGTGTTCGCACGCTCCGCCATTGCAGGAGTCACAGCTGTGCACGGCCGGCCCGCACGCGGGAGATCAGACAGTCTTGCTTGACCTTGCGGCGATGATGACACACGCTTTGCCCAACGACTCACCGTGCTTTTGTCCACTGCCAGATCACCGTAGACATTCTGCAAGCGCCTATGAATATCTGAGATGCCTTGGTTTTCCGCCAAAAGAAACTCGATCACTGCCCGTTGTTTGCAATGCACATCCGTTACAGACGCCATTTTAACAGCTCCGTACAGCGCTGCCACCTTTCGGAAGTCAATGAAACTATACGAGACGAAGCGGGAATGTTTGAAAATATTCCGCAAGAAATTTCCGGTTTTTTCAACCAAAATTGGCCGAGAAAAAAAAATGTGTTGCATTACTTATAGAACTGCCCTCGTAACGTGTGTTCCTGAATTGAAAGAGCCTTCATGGAAATGTGATCTCGCGTTCTTAGCAGATTTAACTAGCCATCTGAATGCTTTGAACATTTCACTACAAGATTAAAGATCTGCTAATTACTCATTTCATAGATCGAACACGAACTTTTAAAATGAAATTGATGCTTTGGGTGAGTCAACTGGGAACAAGACATCTAGCTCATTTTCCTAAATTATCATCCGTGCAAGATGTTCACAAAGACTGTGAACGTTATTCACATAGTTTAGTTGCCCTTAAGGAAGAATTTGATCAACGCTTTCAAGATCTGACAGCACTAGACAGTGATTTTGATCTCTTCTCCTCTCCGTATTCAGCGTATATTGAAGAGATTCGTCGTGAGCTGCAACTAGAAATTATTGACCTCCAGTGTGACAGAGAATACAGAGACAAATTTCGGCACAAGAAAAACATTTTGGAATTCTACAGACACTTCCCTCATAATAGATTTCCTCGTTTACACAAATTGGCGGCTACAATAATATCAATGTTCGGTTCCACGTATGTCTGTGAACAACTGTTCTCTGCAATGAAATGTAACAAGACGCGCCTGAGAAACGCATTGTCTGATCGAAATTTAAACTGCACGCTGCGCCTACAGTGCACAAGAACAATTACTCCGAACTTAGACGCAATTGTAAAGGGCAAAAAGTACAAGATAACCGAGAATCCCACACTTCAGTGACATCTTTTATTGTGTAACAGTTCACAAATTAATGTGAATGTAGAGGCATACACTAAGCTAATAAAATTATGTGGCACGTGCACATTCTCCTTTATTTTCGCAGTAATAATTCGTGAGTGATATCCCTGCAGGTGGCCGCGGATTTACATTGACTGGCGGCAGCTGTTGTGTGCCCCACGTGACCCTCCCCACTCTCCGCTCTGGTCCGGTAGTGGGGGTAGCGTGCTCGCGCCTTGCTGCTCCGTGCTCGCGCCTTGCTGCACACAGCTTGCTACGCGAGCACGTATGTTGTAAAGCCCTGTTCTAGTTGGACCACTTTTTTCGCTTTGTGATAGATGGCGCTCTAATAGTCACAACCGTATGGCTCACAATTTTAGACGAACAGTTGGTAACACGTAGGTTTTATAAATTAAAATACAGAACATAGGTACGTTTGAACATTTTATTTCCATTGTTCCAATGTGATACGTATACCTTTGTGAACTTATTATTTCTGAGAATGCATGTTGTTACAGCGTCATTACCTGTAAACGCCACATTAATACAATAAATGCTCAAAATGTAACCTTGTAATGTAACCATCAGTCTGTTTTACATGTGATTTGTTGGTCCCTCTTACCTGTCTTTCGCCTTTTGACTAAACAAGGCGTCTGCCACGTAGAGTCATACGTTTTGAAGACAGTAAATATGCTGGACTGATGGCTACACTTCTGTTTTATCAATACATGACGATACTGAAGATTTTACAATATGTACGAAAACTAATTAAATCTGATAATGTATATTATGGTGTATTATGGAGTTTTATTAAGACCGAGATCTTGTAATTAAGGAAATTTACATGTAACACACTGTATTTCAATATCATTTATTGCTCTGATAAAACATCGCTGTATAATTCTAATTACGTAAAGTAATGAGCAGCACTTGATTCTTTTAGTCAATATGGTCCGTATTTCAATATGTGATTATTTATCTGTTATATCTTCCACAGTTTAGGCCTGAACTGGTTGCCTAGAAATAAACCTATACAACGGCGACTGGTATTGTTTTTATTAAACACTGAACAGCCGTAGTCCCATACTCCATCGGAAGATGGAGTTACATTGATCAAATACGATTCTGATGGTATGTAAGGTGTGTTAATTGCAGTTGACCCTAAATAATGAAAAGTGTGAAGTCATCCACACGAATCCGTTAATCTTCGGTTACACTATAAACGACACCAATCTATACGTGGTAAATTCAACTAAATAGCTAGTAATTACAATTACAAACAATTAAATTGGAAAGAAAACACAGAAAATGTTATGCAGAAGGCATACCAAAGACCTTTTTATTGGCAGAACACTTAGAGGATGCAACAGATCTGCTACAGAGACTGCCTACATTACACTTGTCCGTCCTCATTTGGAGTACTGCTGCGCGGTCTGGGATCCTTACCACATAGGATTGACGGAGTATGGTATCTTCCAGGGATAGCGTGGCCTGTACATAGGCATGTGGTAGCACATATCTTCCGAAAGGTAACGAGACGTCTTGCGGAATAGATAGCCACGCAGGTTGGCTGCTGTTCTGTTTTGGACACTCAGACCAGATCGCTATTAACATCTACATCTACATGGATATCTGAAAACCACACGTAAGTGCCTGGCAGAGGGTTCGTCGAACAACCTTCAAAATAATTCCCTATTATTCCAATTTCGAACAGCGCGCGGTAAAAATGAACACCTACTGTATATGTTTCCGTGCGATCTCTGATTTCTCTTATATAGATCGGTGTCAGCAAAATACACTACTGGCCATTAAAATTGCTACACCAAGAAGAAATGCAGATGATAAACGGGTATTCATTGCACAAATATATTATACTAGAACTGACATGTGATTACATTTTCATGCAATTTGGGTGCATAGATCCTGAGAAATCAGTACCCAGAACAACCACCTCTGGCCGTAAAAACGGCCTTGATACGCCTCGCCATTGAGTCAAAGAGAGCTTGGATGGCGTGTACAGGTACAGCTGCCCATGAAGCTTCAACCAGTTTCAACATGATACCACAGTTCATCAAGAGTAATGACTGGCGTATTGTGACGAGCCAGTTGCTCGGCCACCATTGACCAGACGCTTTCAGTTGGTGAGAGGTCTGGAGAATGTGCTGGCCAGGGCTTCAGTCGAACATTTTCTGTATCCAGAACGGCCGGTACAGGACCTGCAACATTCGGTCGTACATTATCCTGCCGAAATGTAGGGTTTCGCAGGGATCGAATGAAGGGTAGAGCCACGGGTCGTAACACATCTGAAATGTAACGTCCACTGTTCAAAGTGCCGTCAGTGCGAACGAGAGGTGACCGAGACGTGTAACCAGTGCCACCCCATACCATCACGCCGGGTGATACGCCAGTATGGCGATGACGAATACACGCTTCCAATGTGCGTTCACCGCGATGTCGCCAAACACGGATGCGACCATCATGATGCTGTAAACAGAACCTGGATTCGTCCGAAAAAACGACGTTTTGCCATTCGTGCACCCAGGTTCGTCGTCGAGTACACCATCGCAGGCGCTCCTGTCTGTGATGCAGCGTCAAGGGTAACCGCAGCCACGGTCTCCGAGCTGATAGTCCGTGCTGCTGCAAACGTCGTCGAACTGTTCGTGCAGATGGTTGTTGTCTTGCAAACGTCCCCATCTGTTGACTCAGGGATCGAGACGTGGCTGCACGATCCGTTACAGCCGTGCGGATAAGATGCCTGTCACCTCGGCTGCTAGTGATACGAGGCCGTTGCGATCCAGTACGGCGTTCCGTATTACCCTCCTGAACTCATCGATTCCATATTCTGCTAACAGTCATCGGATATCGACCAACGTGAGCAGCAATGTCGCGATACGATAAACCCCAATCGCGATAGCTACAATCCGACCTTTATCATAGTCGGAAACGTGAAGGTACGCATTTCTCCTCCTTACACGAGGCATCACAACAACGTTCCACCAGGCAACGCCGGTCAACTGCTGTTTGTGTGTGAGAAATCGGTTGGAAACTTTCCTCATGTCAGCACGTTGTGTGAATGCTCTGAAAAGCTAATCATTTGCATATCACAGCATCTTCTTCCTGTCGGTTAAATTTCGTGTCTGTAGCACGTCATCTTCGTGGTGTAGCAATTTTAATGGCCAGTAGTGTATTTTCGTATTCAGAGAACAAAGTTGGATACCGAAATTTCGTGAGAAGATACCACCGCAACGAGTAACGCCTTTGTTTTAATGATGTCAACCCCAAATCATATATCCTGTCGGTGACACTCTCTCACCTATTTCTGGATAATACGAAACGAGCTGCCCTTCTTTGAACTTTGTCGATGTACTCCGTCAATCCTATATGGTAAGCATCCCACACCGCGCGGCAGTATTTCTGAGCCGGGCGGACAAGCGCAGTGTAGGCAGTCTCCTTAGTAGCTATGTTACATTTCCTGAGTGCTCTGTCAATAAAACCCATTCTCTGCTTCGTCTCCCCCACAACATTTTCTGTATGTTCGTTCTAGTTTAAGTTGTTCGTATTGTAGCTAAATTTACGGCCCTTAGATTCGACAGCATACGACTTGGAAGAGCAGTTGGAAGGAATGGACAGTGTCTTGAAAGGAGGATCTAAGTGGGGTGATGCTGAGGGAATTATATAAGGTAATGAGACACTTGAAGTAGTGAAGGAGTTCTGCTATTTGGGGAGCAATATTATTGATGATGGTCGAAGTAGAGAGCATATAAAATGTAGACTGGCAATGGGAAGGAAAGCGTTTCTGAAGAAGAGAAATTTGTTAACATCGAGTATAGATTTAAGTGTCAGGAAGTCGTTTCTGAAAGTATTTGTATGGAGTGTAGTCATGTATGGAAGTGAAACGTGGATGATAAATAGTTTGGACAAGAAAAGAATAGAAGCTTTCGAAATGTGGTGCTACAGAAGAATGCTGAAGATTAGATGGGTAGATGACATAACTAATGAGGAGGTATTGAATAGAATCAGGAGAAGAGAAATTTGTGGCACAACTTGACTAGAAGAAGGGATCGGTTGGTAGGACATGTTCTGAGGCATCAAGGGATCACCAATTTAGTATTGGAGGGCAGCGTGCAGGGTAAAAATCGTAGAGGGAGTCCAAGAGATGAATACACTAAGCCGATTCATAAGGATGTAGGTTGCAGTAAGTACTGGGAGATGAAGAAGCTTGCACAGGATAGAGTAGCATGGAGAGCTGCATCAAACAAGTCTCAGGACTGAGGACCACAACAACAACAACAACAGATTCGACCGATTTACCACGTAAGTGAAGTTTAACGGATTCCTTTTAGCAATCATGTGGATGACCCCAAACGTTTCGTTATTTTGGGTCAAAAACGAATTCTCTGACCATACAGATATCTTTTCTAAATCGTTTTGCAATTTGCTTTGATCTTCTGATGACTTTACTAGACGATAAACTACACCGTCATCTGCAAACAACTTCAGATGGCTGCTCAGATTGTCTCCTAAATCGTCTGTGCGGATAAGGAACAGCAGAGGACCTATAACACTACCTTGGATAACGCCAGAAATCATCTCTATTTTACTCGACAACGTTTCGCCAGTTACTACGAACTGTGACCTCTCTGACAGGAAATCAGCTGTGACGAAGCAGGTTGGCATCTCTTTACTTTGTTGTTTCGCCATCTGCCTCCTTAAATTCATTTTGTTTTCATTTTTGGGTCATTACCATTAACATGCATGAGTATAATCTGCATTTCCACAAACGTGTAAGGTTGGTCCTCAGTCTTAAGGAATATAGCACCAGGTCTAATTCTGTGCTTAGTTTTTTCAATGTAATTGATTTCCTACATTATTTTGACCATTCCTAGTTAATATCTTATGCTACAGATAGGGTAAAAAAAGTGAGATTTGCAGAGGAGGATGGCGGGGATTTCCCCCCCTCTGCATCAGACCATCCCCTCATCTGGTTTTAGTTTATGCATCCCAACCTGGGATTTTTATTTCCCGCGCACTGGAGTAAAACTTCACACATAATTTAAATTTGTGGAGCCTAACACTGAAAGTTTTTAATTCAGTTTTACTATTAATATGTTTGCTTATTAATTTTGAAAAAGTGTTATGTAGTAGGTAAGCATTTCAAAACATTTAGAACTAAACGACAAGAGGACGCACGCCACATTTCCGTAGCATGCCGCAATGTTGCAAGAAGTCGCCCCAGTGTAAACGAGGCTTTAGAGCCAGGTCTGTATTGTACGGCGGATGTGATGTGTTGCGTACGAAACTAAAACCTGCGATCAGATCCGAACGTCGTGGAAAACTGTGAAGAGGTGTCATCCTGCAGCAAGATGACGCTCGCCCACATTCTGCCAAACGGACAGCCGACGCAATAAAGGAGTTGAGATTCGAGGTGCTGGAACATCCACCATACAGTACAGACCTGGCTCCAAGCGATTTTCACATGTTTGAGCCCTTAACGGAAGCACTACAGGGAAGAAGATTTGAAAGTGATGAAGACGCCATTGCTGCGGTGCAAAATTGGTTACAGATGCAACCGATAAATGTATTTTCTGATGAAATAAAAAAAACTCGTAAAACATCGGGAAAACTGCACTGAAGTCGAGGGAGGTTACGTAGAAAAATAACGCATGTTTCAGTTTTGTATCATCAGAATAAGTACAGCTTTTCACAAATGCGCCTTTACTTTTTGAATTGGCCTCGTATACCTGTATGTAGATGATTTTGTAAATAAGCTTTACCTATAATGTACTTTTAAAGATATAACAAGGGATGGCTTTTCTGGTAGTGCTTACGCGTGAATAGTGAGTTTCGGCATTAACATCTACACTCCAGGAAATTGAAATAAGAACACCGTGAATTCATTGTCCCAGGAAGGGGAAACTTTATTGACACATTCCTGGGGTCAGATACATCACATGATCACACTGACAGAACCACAGGCACATAGACACAGGCAACAGAGCATGCACAATGTCGGTACTAGTACAGTGTATATCCACCTTTCGCAGCAATGCAGGCTGCTATTCTCCCATGGAGACGATCGTAGAGATGCTGGATGTAGTCCTGTGGAACGGCTTGCCATGCCATTTCCACCTGGCGCCTCAGTTGGACCAGCGTTCGTGCTGGACGTGCAGACCGCGTGAGACGACTCTTCATCCAGTCCCAAACATGCTCAATGGGGGACAGATCCGGAGATCTTGCTGGCCAGGGTAGTTGACTTACACCTTCTAGAGCACGTTGGGTGGCACGGGATACATGCGGACGTGCATTGTCCTGTTGGAACAGCAAGTTCCCTTGCCGGTCTAGGAATGGTAGAACGATGGGTTCGATGACGGTTTGGATGTACCGTGCACTATTCAGTGTCCCCTCGACGATCACCAGTGGTGTACGGCCAGTGTAGGAGATCGCTCCCCACACCATGATGCCGGGTGTTGGCCCTGTGTGCCTCAGTCGTATGCAGTCCTGATTGTGGCGCTCACCTGCACGGCGCCAAACACGCATACGACCATCATTGGCACCAAGGCAGAAGCGACTCTCATCGCTGAAGACGACACGTCTTCGTTCGTCCCTCCATTCACGCCTGTCGCGACACCACTGGAGGCGGGCTGCACGATGTTGGGGCGTGAGCGGAAGACGGCCTAACGGTGTGCGGGACCGTAGCCCAGCTTCATGGAGACGGTTGCGAATGGTCCTCGCCGATACCCCAGGAGCAACAGTGTCCCTAATTTGCAGGGAAGTGGCGGTGCGGTCCCCTACGGCACTGCGTAGGATCCTACGGTCTTGGCGTGCATCCGTGCGTCGCTGCGGTCCGGTCCCAGGTCGACGGGCACGTGCACCTTCCGCCGACCACTGGCGACAACATCGATGTACTGTGGAGACCTCACGCCCCACGTGTTGAGCAATTCGGCGGTACGTCCACCCGGCCTCCCGCATGCCGACTATACGCCCTCGCTCAAAGTCCGTCAACTGCACATACGGTTCACGTCCACGCTGTCGCGGCATGCTACCAGTGTTAAAGACTGCGATGGAGCTCCGTATGCCACGGCAAACTGGCTGACACTGACGGCGGCGGTGCACAAATGCTGCGCAGCTAGCGCCATTCGACGGCCAACATCGCGGTTCCTGGTGTGTCCGCTGTGCTGTGCGTGTGATCATTGCTTGTACAGCCCTCTCGCAGTGTCCGGAGCAAGTATGGTGGGTCTGACACACCGGTGTCAATGTGTTCTTTTTTCCATTTCCAGGAGTGTATTTATAAATAACTGTTTAACCATAGGTAACGCCACGGTCCAAGCTAGTAACATATGTAATTATACTAACCCCCTAAGACATCCCCCTCCCCACTGGTAAAATCACAAAACGAACACTGGGCTAAAATCAGTAATTGTTTCATGACTTAGATTCTAATGGAAATGGACGTACGTCGAAGATGGGGATGAAATGATGATGAGGACTACACAACGCCCAGTCCCCGAGCGGAGAAAACCTCCTGCCCCAGCCGGGCCATTCCGCCACGCTGACCACTCAGCGGCGGCGGACTTCTTAAAATGGAAATGAGCGTATGGCAGCGTTGACTGGGAGGCCCCTTTCGGGGAAGTTCGTCCGTCAAGTGCAAGTCTTATTTCATTGGACACCACAATGGGCGACTTACCCGGTGGTTTGGATGAAATGAGGACAACACAACACCCAGTCCCCGAGCGGGGAAAACCTCCAACCCGGCCGAGAATCGAACCCGGGCCCACTTGCATGGGAGGCGAGCACGTTACCACCCAGCTAAGCAGGCGGATACATAGATTCTGTTTTTGACTTACAAACGAATATAAATTCCCTACTAATTATAAACATTTGGAAGAAGAACTACTAGGATTCTGAAAGTATTTATTTGGCCCTATTTGAAACCATATTAGCAAAGCCAGTCCTTAATTAATTGCAAAATAATTACCACGTTTGTCAAAAGCTTTGTTTGTATAACTAGATGTGTTAATTTCGTTATTTAAACAAATAATTCGGCCTAGCCTTTGTGGTAGAAGGAACTGTTGAAACGAAGGAATTTCTCGATGTATTCAGTTAATTGAATGAGTTATATCACGGTATATTGATAATTTTTACTTATGAACCGTCTGACAGCAACTGAATAAAACACAATTTTAGTGCCATACGCGTTTCGCCTTTATTTTCTGCAAGGCATCATCAGTGGCCTGGAATATGTGCATATGTTAGCTATTTTATTTACATTTTTGTCACTGTACCTATAGGTTATAAACAGTTCTGGTGGGTGGTATTTCCTATTAAGTAGTAATGTTTTGAACTGTACTTACAGGTTGCGTGGACAATTTCTTACATATTACGCTCCTGTTGCATTTTTGGTGTTGTTCTTCTTCTTATGAATGCCAATTTGCGTTTTTTTTTCCCACATACCACAGCACTATGAACTGAACGCTTGTTTCAATGCAACGTTCTGGTTTCTGTTATCGACTGTCAAATGTTTTTGTCAAAGATCGAATGTTATTGCCAAACTTTCGAGTGTAATTATTGAAGTATCTGTGATCTGTTCCTGTATGCATTTGTGTGTGTGTGTGTGTAATATATATATATTTGGCTGTTCTTTTGTGTGTCTGTGTGTATTTTGGGGTGTCAGACGGTCCATAAGCAAAAATTATCAATATACCGTGATATTACATGCAACTGAGGAAGAAAGGACCACAAAAGTTGAAGATGAATGAGTTATGTTTTAACCCTTAAATGCATGATTTCTTATTTCAAGCTGTAAAAATTACCACGTTTAGTGATATTTCCTGCATTACGAAAAAATATTGATAAAATTTTTTAATTAAATTAACAAAGCATTATTGTTGACAATCGCTACAAACACAAAAACAGGTCTGATCTCAAATCTACCGTAAAGACACTCGAATTAACTGTCTACACCATATCTGCTTACGTTTTCAAAATAAAAAAGTTATTTTCAAACCCACAAATCAGTGCAGAAACACAAAAAAAAAGTCTCTACTTTCCGCCAGAAAACACAAGCACAGCAGTACATTCACACAGCTGATTGTCGAACAGGGCCAGTTCATCCTGCCATTTACGATCGGTGTGAAGAATTACTAGCAGCTGCAGTAGAGTGTAGGCTATACACTTAACTATATAACGAATTTGATACGAAATGTTGCTCAGTATAGGATACATCGAAGAAATGAAGTCTGTAGCTGACCAGCTACACTATGCATTCAAGGGTTAATTGTAATTTCTGTAACTTAAAACATCGAACAATGTATAGTTTCAGGGCCTATTATTGTGGGGGTGTATAAAGGACCGATTTTTGGTCCCGAGACAGTCACTCAGTACACGGCATTCTGGACATCTGGAAGTACGGAATCAATCTGAAATTCAAGGTCAATAGCACTCAGCACTTCGTGCTAGTTGTGTTTCATGAGAACTATGTTTTCTAAATCTGTGTTGACTAGGTGTCGAGGTAATTTATAATACTCGATCACAATACAGGGTGGTCCATTGAACGTGACCGGGCCAGATATCTCACGAAATAAGCGTCAAACGAAAAAGCTACATAGAACGAAACTTGTCTAGCTTGAAGAGGGAAACCAGATGGCGCTATGATTGGCCCGGTGGAGGGCGCTGCCATTGGTCAAACGGATATCAACTGCGTTTTTTAAATAGGAACCCCCATTTTTATCACATGTCCGTGTAGTACGTAAAGAAATATGAATGTTCTAGTTGGACCACTTTTTTCGCTTTGTGATAGATGGCGCTCTAATAGTCACAAACATATGGCTCACTATTTTAGACGAACAGTTGATAACAGGTAGGTTCTTTAAATTAAAATACAGAACGTAGGTACTTTTGAACATTTTATTTCGGTTGTTCCAATGTGATACATGTACCTTTGTGAACTTATCATTTCTGAGTACGCATGCTGTTACAGCGTGATTACCTGTAAATACTGCATTAATGCAATAAATGCTCAAAATGATGTCCGTCAACCTCAATGCATTTGGCAATACGTGTAACGACATTCCTCTCAACAGCGAGTAGTTCGCCTTCCGTAATGTTCGCACATGCATTGACAATGCGCTGACGCATGTTGTCAGGCGTTATCGGTGGATCGCGATAGCAAATATCCTTCAACATTCCCCACAGAAAGAAATCTGGGGACGTCAGATCCGGTGAACGTGCGGGCCACGGTATGGTGCTTCGACGACCAATCCACCTGACATGAAATATGCTATTCAATACCGCTTCAACCGCACGCGAGCTACGTGCCGGACATCCATCATGTTGGAAGTACATCGCCTTTTTGTCATGCAGTGAAACATCTTGTAGTAACATCGGTACAACATTACGTAGGAAATCAGTACACATGGCACCATTTAGATTGCCAACGTGAATTTTCCGCTACCCAATAGTGCATATTATGCCGGTTTACGTTACCGCTGTTGGCGAATGACGCTTCATCGCTAAATAGAACGCGTGCAAAAAAATCTGTCATCGTCCTGTAATTTCTCTTGTGCCCAGTGGCAGAACTGTACACGACGTTCAAAGTCGTCGCTACGCAATTCCTGGTGCATAGAAATACGGTACGGGTGCAATCGATGTTGATGTAGTATTCTCAACACTGTCGTTTTTGAGGTTCCCGATTCTCGCGCAATTTGTCTGCTACTGATGTGCGGATTAGCCGCGACAGCAGCTAAAACACCTACTTGGGCATCATCATTTGTTGCAGGTCGTGGTTGACGTTTCACATGTGGCTGAACACTTCCTGTTTCCTTAAATGACGTAACTATCTGGCGAACGGTCCGGACACTGGGATGATGGCGTCCAGGATACCGAGCAGCATACATAGCACACGCCCGTTGGGCATTTTGATCACAATAGCCATACAGCAACTCGATGTCGACCATTTCCGCAATTGGTAAACGGTCCATTTTAACACGGGTAATGTAACACGAAGCAAATACCGTCCGCACTGGCGGAATGTTACGTGATAACCACGTACTTATAAGTTTGTGACTATTACAGCGCCATCTATCACAAAGCGAAAAAAGTGATCCAACTAAAACTTTCACATTTGTTTACGTACTACACGAATATGTAATAAAAATGGGGGTTCCTATTTAAAAAAATTAACGCTGTTGATATCCGTTTGACCTATGGCAGCGCCATCTAGCGACCCAACCATAGCCCCATCTGGTTTCCCCCTTCAAGCTAGACGAGTTTCGTTCTTTGTAGTTTTTTCGTTTGACGCTTATTTCGTGAGATATTTGGCCCGGTCACTATCAGTGGCCCACCGTGTGTATGTTCGAAAGTCCTGCTTCATATGGACGTTAACGATGTGGGCCTGTAATTAAGTGGATTACTCCTTCTAAATTTGTTGAATATTGGTGTGACCTGTGCAACTTTCCAGTCTTTGGGTACGGATCTTCCGTCGAGCTATCGGTTGTATACGATTCTTAACAACGGACCATCAGCGTACTCTGAAATGAAGCTAACTGATATACAGTCTGGACCGGAAGATCTTCTGGTATTAGGTGATTTCCGATGCTTCCTTACTCCAAGGATTTCTACTTCTAAGTTGCTCGTATCGGCAGGTTTTGTTGATTTGAATTCTGGAATACTTACTTCCCAGCATTTGGGTACCGACCTTTCGCCGAGCGAGCGGTTGTGTATGATTGTTAAGTACGGAGTTATTGCATCAGCGTGCTCTGAAAGGAACCTACGTTTCTACACAATTTCCGTCAATATTGAGGCACTTGTCATAACGTGGTACCAGTTTTTAAATACCCTCCTCATAGAAGTCTGACGGCTGACTTGTTAACCACTGCATCGCCACAGTTTTGACTTGGTCATCGTCTCGAAGACGCTGACCGCCCAGGTGTTTCTTCAAGTGCAGGAACAGATGGTAGTCACTGGGCGCAAGATCGGGGCTGTACGGAGGATGATCTAGAGTTTCCCATCGAAAAGATGTGATTCGCCACATGTGGACGGGCATTGTCTTACAGCAAAACGATGCCCTTGCTCAACTTCCAGGGACTGTTGCTTTGATTCTGGTGCTACGTAGGCCACCGATGTTTCATCGCCCGTAACAGTCTGGCTTAAGAAACCATCACCGTCGTTGTGGTACCGCTCAAGCAAAGTCAATGCACTGTCTAAACGTTTGGTTTTACGCACATCCGTCTTCCACATCTACATACATACTCTGCAATCCACCATACGGTGCGTGGCGGAGGGTACCTCGTACCACAACTAGCGTCTTCTCTCCCTGTTCCACTCCCAAACAGAGCGAGGGAAAAATGACTGCCTATATGCCTCATGCCTCTGTACGAGCCCTAATCTCTCTTATCTTATCTTTGTGGTCTTTCCGCGAAATGTAAGTTGGAGGCAGTAAAATTGTACTGCAGTCAGCCTCAAATGCTGGTTCTCTAAATTTCCTCAGTAGCGATTCACGAAAAGAACGCCTTCTTTCCTCTAGAGACTCCCACTCGAGTTCCTGAAGCATTTTCGTAACACTCGCGTGATGATCAAACCTACCAGTAACAAATCTAGCAGCTTGCCTCTGAATTGCTTCTATGTCCTCGCTCAATCCGACCTGATAGGGATCCCAAACGCCCGAGCGATAATCAAGAATAGGTCGTATTAGTGTTTTATAAGCGGTCTCCTTTACAGATGAACCACATCTTCCCAAAATTCTGCCAATGAACCGAAGACGACTATCCGCCTTCCCCGCAACTGTCATTATATGCTTGTCCCACTTCATATCGCTCTGCAATGTTACGCACAAATATTTAATCGAAGTGACTGTGTCAAGCGCTACACTACTAACGGAGTATTCAAACATTACAGGATTCTTTTTCCTGTTCATCTGAATTAATTTACATTTATCTATATTTAGAGTTAGCTGCCATTCTTTACACCAATCGCAGATCCTGTCCAAGTCATCTCGTATCCCCCTACAATCACTCAACGACGACACCTTCCCGTACGCCACAGCATCGTCAGCAAACAGCCGCACATTGCTATCCACCCTATCCAAAAGACCATTTATGTAGATAGAAAACAACAGTGGACCTGCCACACTTCCCTGGGGTACTCCAGATGATACCCTCACCTCCGATGAACACTCACCATCGAGGACAACGTACTGGGTTCTATTACTTAAGAAGTCAACATTTTCGGTACCCAACGTGAGCACAATATTCGGAAATTCTAGTGCTCGGTCACAATACCATACGAAACACTACGAGAAACATTAGGAAAGTCATCCTGCAAGGAGTAAATCGTAAAGCGTCTGTTTTCTCTCACCTTATTGTCCACTTCCAGCACCAAAGTTTCATTAACAACCGAAGGACGCCCACTCCATCGTTCATCGTGCACATTTGTGCGGCCATCTTTAAATGCTCTCACCCACTCTCTTACCATTCTGTCACTCATAATGTTTTCTCCGTAAACTGCACAGATCTCACGATGAATATCGATTGTTTTTAGGCCTTTAGCGCTAAGAAATCTTACAACAGCCCGTACTTCACAGTCGGCGGGACTCACGATTATCGGAGGCATCTCAAACACTCAGTAAACAGCGTAAACAAGGAAGGACCAGACTGTAATGGCGCCAGTGCGTAGATTAAGGTACGGCCTTTCATGTGAAGATAAAATTATTGAGATATCTTAGCACGTCTTTTTTTAATTTCAAAACAGTACTTACTTTTAAAAAAACACGACTGGTATTTGAAAGTTAATCACGTTTGGAGCTGTTCTCGATTCGAATTCTGCAATATTTACTTCGTCTTCTCTGGTGAAGGAATTTCGGGAGACTGTGGTTAGTAACTCTGCTTTGGCAGCACTGTCATCGATAGTATTTCCATCGCTATCGCGCACTGAAGGCATCGACTGTAACTTGCCGCTAGCGTACTACTAGCAGGTGGTCCTAATGTGGTCAGCCTACGCGGCAGTGGACCAACACCGACTCAAAGGAAGGCCTCGGGGCTTGTTGGTGACGTCACGTCAGCTAGGCACGGCGAACGCCACGTCTGTTGCAGGCAGAAACGCCTGAGCGTTTGGTTTGGTATTGTTTTGAATTCCGCAGTTTTATTTAGATGAAAGATTTCATTACTGTCGTAAAGCTACAAATGAAGATCATAGTTCTGTATTACTGAATCCTGTCGAAACAACCGTAGATCAATATAAGAAGATGCTTTGCCCCATTGCAAGCTTCGGATATTTTACATTCAAGTAACTATATTTACTTGATCCATTTTGTTATCGAAACTTACCCCAACTCCCATACAATTAACTCGTTTCTTTTATTTATTTATTTTCGTTAGACATCGTCACTGGAAATGTGAACTAATTTACATGTGTAAATGTCCAACTTTTGCCAGTCATTAGATTACAGTCGTTTTCAACGAAAGGAATTCTAAACAGGAAACAAAATAGCTTCATACATCGAAAATACTGCTGAGCTTAAACTTTTTTAAACATGCACATTAGAAAAGATAAATGTTCCCCTCTTGCAACTGAAAGGAGAAACTTTATAAGATAAAAAAATTTATTTGATAAAACAAGTATCTCTCTTTTGCCTCTTCTTCTGTCCCCCACCCCTTCCACCAAGTGTACAATCGCAAGATATTTCATTAACATTCAGTGCTCCTCAGCCCATAGTCAACCAAGATACCTAAAGAAGAGCACCAATATGTTCACAGTTTCTTGTAAAAGCAACCCAGTACAAACGTAACTTCCTCAGATTTACAAATGAGGTAAAGAAGCACGAATTCTGTTGCTGCTGGACCATGAAGTTGTTTTTGTGTGTCAATCCTTAAAACAGGCGGAAATTTAAGTTCAGGAGTACACTATTTGTTAAGAAGTGTAATGAATTGCACAATTAATTGATTGCAGAAATCTCTCAGAACAATGTGTGTTGGTCAACTACCGCCAAGAGTTTCACATTTTCCTGTGTCAGAGAGGGAGACACCACCATTACGAGTACGCCTGCAACAGACCTGGCGTTCGCCGTGCCTAGCTGACGTGACGTCACCGACAAGAGCCGAGGCCTTCCTTTGAGTCGGCGTAGACTGGATGCAGCTGTCGGGCAGGGTGTACTCACCGTTGCCGGCGCTCCTGAGAACCTGTAGATGCAGACGCGGCTGGTTGTGTTCGCTGCCGCCGCCTCCAGACCTCGCGACTTGGCAGGCCGCCTGTGCCTTATCGCCAGGCGCAGAGCAGCACGGATCAGCTGCCGCCGGCGTCTGACACTAATCCAGGACGACGGCAGCCGGCCCGCTGTTATCTGGCCCCACACGCGCCGTCTGACGTCACACGGCGGTCCGCGTCTCTTGTCTCCGTAATGTCGCCGGCCACACGCGTGCGTAGAAACAACAGACGCACGGTCCGGGGACCCGACTAGTGACACCACCTGTTGCTCACGTAGTGGTCATCAGCAGGACCGCCTGCCGTTGCTGATACGCTCCAGGCGTCCGCCCCATTAGCTGAATGGTCAGCGCGTTGGAATGCCACGCACGGGGGCCCGGGTTCGATTCCCGGCTGGGGCGGGAGATTTTCTCCCCTCACGGACTCGGTGTTGTGCTGTCCTCCTCATCATTTCATCCCCATTGCCGACGCGCAAGTCGCCCAATGTGGCGTCGTACTCAGTAAGACTTGCAACTGGCGACAAAACGTCCCGACTGGGAACTCCCGCCCACTGACCCCAAACGACCATTTCCATTTCCATGGTCATTTTCACGGTGATTAAAAAAGGGACGGACCACAAAGGGACTATCCGAATGGGACACAAATCGGTATAGTTTCATACACGTGTACAGACAAACAAATACAATGAAGAGTCAAAGGAAATGGTACACCTGCCTAATATCGTGTAGGGCTCTCGCAAGCATGTAGAAGTGCGGCATGGACTACACTAATGTCTGCGGTAGTGCATTGGTCGAAAAAAGACCGGAATGGGCCAGAAGACATGGCAAAGTAACTTTTTTACACGACAATGCACCTGCACACAAAGTAAAACTGGTTCAGTATACAATCAGAACACTTGGCTGGGAGCTGCTATCTCACCCGCCGTATTCACCAGACTTGGCCCCTTCCGACTACTATTTGTCTTCATCAATGGGACACGCATTGGCTGAGGAACACTTCGATTCCTACGAAGAAGTCGAAAATTGGGTGTCTGATTGGTTTGATTCAAAAGACGAACATTTCTATTGGCGTGGTGTTCACAAATTACCAGAAAGGTGGTCAAAATGTATAGAAAGCAATGGTCAGTACTTCGAATAAAATGCTTTTTACTTTTCAATTCAAAATTAGTGTTTCATTTTCATAAAAAAAACACTCATTTCATACCGGTACACCTGGTGAATGTGAATTGCAGAGTAACCATATAGATGAAGATGTAGATGTGAATGGATGCAGGTGATCAGGCAGTTTGCTTACGTACGTGTCACCTGTCAGAGTCGTATCTAGACGTATCAGGGGTCCCATATCACCATAACAGAGCCTCCACCAGCGTGAACAGTCCCCTGCTTACATGCAGGATCCACGTATTCAGCAGGTTGTCTCCATATCCATACATGTCGATCTGCTCTATACAGTTTTAAACGAGACTTGTCTGACCAGGACACACGTTTCCAATCATCAACAATCTAACGTTTGTGTTGACAAGCCAAGGTGAGGCATAAAGCTTTGTGTCATGCTGTCATCAAGGGTACACTAGTAGGTCTTCGGTTGCGACAGCTCATTTCAATGATGTTTCGTTGAGTGGCTCGCACGCTGACACTTGTTGATGGCCCAACATTGAAATATACAGCAATTTGCGGAAGCGTTGCATTTCTGTCACGTTGAACGATTCTCTCGTCGTCGGTCCCGCTCTTACAGGATCTTTCTCTGGCCACAGTCATGTCGGAGATTTGATATTTTACCGAATTCCTGATATTCACGATATATTCGTGAAATGGTGGTACGGAAAACTCCCCATTTCTCCGCTACCCCAGCGATGCTGTGTTCCTTCGCTCGTGTGTCGACTATAACACCACGTTCAAACTCACTTAAATCGTGACAACCTGACGCTGTAGCAGCAGTGATCGATCTAACAACTGCGCCAGACACATGTTGTCTTATATAGGCGTTGCCGACCGCAGCGCCGTATTCTGCCTATTTGATTGTATTTGGATACACATGCCTTTTCCGGTCTGCTGGATGCTCCAGTTTAATTAAAATCACAGAAAAGCTGAATGTTTTATTCGAGAGAGAGAGGGAGAGAGAGGGAGAGAGAGAGAGATAGAGAGAGAGAGCTTCACAAACGGAGCGAGTCAGAAAGGGTTTGGTCCGTCTCTGGTTGTTATGCCTGCCAGAGCCAACGGGCTGGCCGCAGTGATAACACCCGACCTCGTCAGATCACCGAAGTTGAGTGCTGTCGATCTTGGCTGGTATTAGGACGGGGACACTGTCTGGGTCTGCCAAGTGCCGTCGGCAAGCAGGGCGTCCACATCCCTCGTGAGGCCAATTGAGAAGCTACTCGATTGGTGAGTGGCGTTTCTGGTCACGAAAACTGAGAATGGCCGGGACAGCAGTGTGCTGACCATATGCCCCACCATTTTGCATCCAGTGACGCCTGTGGGATGAGGATGACACGGTGGTCGGTCGGTACCGTTTGGCCTGCAAGGCCTCGGTAAATAACGACTACGGTCACGAAAACTGAGAATGGCCAGAAGAGCTGTATGCTGACCATATGCCCCTCCATATTGCATCCAGTGACAGCTGTAGGACGAGGATGAACTGGCGATCGGTCGATACCGTTGAGACTTCAAGGCCTTGGTAAATAACGACGCCGGTCACGAACACTGAGAATGGCCAGAAGAGCTGTATGCTGACCATATGCCCCTCCATATTACATCCAGTGACGCCTGTGGGATGAGGATGACACGGTGGTCGGTCGGTATCGTTTGGCCTGCAAGGCCTCGGTAAATAACGACTACGGCCACGCAAACTGAGAATAGCCGGGAGAGTGCTGTGCTGACCACATTCCCCTCCATATTGCATCCAGTGATGCCTGTAGGATGAGGATGACACGGCGGTCGATCGATACCGTTGAGACTTCAAGGCCTTGGTAAATAACGACACCGGTCACGAAAACTGACAATGGCTGGGAGAGCTGTGTGCTGACCACATTCCCCTCCATATTGCATCCACTGACACCTTGTAGGATGAGGATGACACGGCGGTCAGTCGGTCACGTTGAGCCTGCAAGGCCTTTCTAAATAGCGACTCCGGTCACGAAAACTGATAATGGCTGGGAGAGCTGTGTGTTGACCATATGCCCCTCCATATTGCATTCAGTGACGCTTGAAGGATGAGGATGACACGGCGGTCGGTCGGTTCCGTTGAGCCTCCAAGGCCTGTGTAAATAACGACTCCGGTCACAAAAACTGTGAACGGCCGAGAGAGCTGTGTGCTGACCATATGCCCCTCCATATTGCATCCAGTGATGCCTGTGGGATGAGAGTGACACGGTGGTCCGTCGGTCCCGTTGATACTTCAAGGCCTTGGTAAATAACGACTCCGGTCACGAAAACTGAGAATCGCCGGGAGAGCTGTGTGCTGACGATATGACCCTCCATATTACATCCAGTGACTCCTTGTAGGATGAGGATGACACGGCGGTCAGTCGGTCCCGTTGAGCCTTCAAGGCCTTTCTAAATAGCGACTACGGTCACGAAAACTAACAATGGCTGGGAGAGCTGTGTGCTGACCATATGCCCCTCCATATTGCATCCAGTTACGCCTGTGGGATTAGGGTGACACGGTGGTCGGTCGGTTCCGTTGAGCCTTCAAGGCCTTGGTAAATAACGACTCCGGTCACGAAAACTGAGAATGGCCAGAAGAGCTGTATACTGACCATATGCCGCTCCATATTGCATCCAGTGACGCCTGTGGGGAGCGGATGACACGGCGGCCGGTCGGTACCGTTGGGTCTTCAAGTCCTGATTAGATAGAGGTTAGTTTTTTATTGATTGATAAAGTTGTTGAAGGCCTTCTGAGGGATATCATACCAAATTGCGTGCAACTGGTACGTTAGAACGTAAAAATCTCGAGCCAGTTATTGAGCCCTGCCCATAATGCTCTTGACGTTGTCAACTGGGGACAGAGCCGGTGGGCAGGTATTACTTTGATTAAATGTAAGCCCAGAATGGCTTGCCATCAGGGGCAAACAAAACGAGACGTAGAATACCGTGGACATACGACTGTTTTGTATGCGTGCAGCGGATGGTCAACAAAGGGGTCCCACGACGAAAGGAAGCGCCACTTCAGACCATCATTCCTGTTTCTCGGGCCATATGGCGGGCAGCAGTGTAATTGCCACCCCATCACTGTCCGGGGCGTATCCACACACTTCTTTGCTGGTCAACGGTGACCATAACTGAAAACAGTTCTACCCCATGCAATGAGACTCCGGCCAAAGACATGTCTGGAAAAACCCCAGTCAGCAGTGAGAGCATCAGAAATCGCAATGACTTCAGTGTAGCTATTGTCTTTGCATAAAAGTGTCATTTCGCTTCGACCCATTCCATATTTCTTCGAATGTGCTATTCTGTACTATACTACAGCAGTTCTTTCTATCTGCAGTCCACGTTTCATCAAGCTTGTGCTTGCCAACGAAGAATCATGCGAAAGTTATTTTCACCCTTAAGTTCAACATAACCATCTTAACAGCTACGAAACAGAATAAACAACGTTCTGTTTAAAAAGTTGTGACTCACAAATGTAACTAAATCTGCATCTACATACACTATCTGGACAAAAGTATCCGGACACCCAGCAATAAATGACTTACAAGTTTGTGGCGCCCTCCATCGGTAATGCCGGAATTCGATATGGTGTTGACCCACCCTTAGTCTTGGTGACAGCCTCCACTCTCGCTGGCATACGTTCTATCAGGTGCTGGAAGGTTTCCCGGGGAATGACAGCCCATTATTCACGCAGTGCTGCACTGAGGAGAGGTATCGATGTCGGTCAGCGAGGACTGGCACGAAGTCGACCTTCCAAAACATCCCAAAGGTGTTTGTAGGATTCAGGTCAGGTCTCTGTGGAGGACAGTCCATTACAGGGATGTTATTATCGTGTAACCACTCCGCCAAAGGCCGTGCATTATGAACAGGGTGCTGGATCAAGTTGAAAGATGGAATAGCCATCCTCGAATTGCTCTTCAAAGAGTGGGAAGCAAGAAGGTACTTAAAACATCGATGTAAGCCTGTGCTGTGATAGTGCCACGCAAAACAAGGGGTGCAAGCTCCCTCCATCCCACACCATAGCACCATCTTCTCCGAATTATACTATTGGCACGACACACGCTGGAAGATGACGTTCGCCGGGCATTCGCCACACCCACACCCTGCCATCGGATCGCCACACTGTACCGTGATTCGTCACTCCACACAACGTTTTTCCACTGTTCAATCGTCCAACGTTTAGGCTACATACACCGAGCGAGGCGTCGTTTGGCATTTACCGGCGTGATGTGTGGCTTATGAGCAGCGGCTCGAACAAGTTTTCTCACCTCCCGCCTGTCATAGTACTTGCAATGGATCCTGATGCAGTTTGGAATTGCTGTGTCATGGTCTGGATAGATGTCCGACTATTACACATTACGAATCTCTTCAACTGTCGGCGGTCTTTGTCAGTCAACAGACGAAGTCGGCCCGTACGCTTTTGTGCTGTACGCGTCCCTTCACGTTTCCACTACACTATCACATCGGAAACAGTGGACCTAGGGATGTTTAGGAGTGTGGAAATATCGAGCACAGACGTATGACACAAGTGACAGCCAGTCACCTGACCACGTTCGAAGTCCGTGAGTTCCGCGGAACGCGCCATTCTGCTGTCTCACGATGTTCGTATCACGTACGACTACTACTTATTTGCTGTCCCCTTCCACTTGCAAACAGAACGAGAGGAAATAGACTGTCTGTAAGCCTGCTTAACGACTCTAATTTCTCTCGTCTTACCTTGCTGGTTGTTACGCAAAATGCATGTTGGCGTCAGCAGACTCGTTCTGCAGTCAACTTCAAACGCCTACGAAGTCTTTCGCGACGGAGTCCTTGCATAAAAAGTTCTCGGTTTACTTGCCGCGTCAAATTTGGATAAAATCCCAAGCTTTCGATGACTACCTCCGTCATCTTCGTCAGGGGTAAAACTGACTGTCTTGGACCGGTGAGGCTTCCGCTTTTATGAGCAGTGGACGGTTTCTCATTGGCTGGATGACGTCACGGTGAAACCGATGCGTACTGAGGTGGCGGCCTCTATATCCTTAGATTTTGTTTGCGCGCTTTATCCAGCGTTGCTTGCAGCGCCATCCATCGCAACAGGCGGAGAACTGCGAGGACTGTAAGAAGTCTCCCTTTTTTTTTTCATTTATTGAATTTCAATTCCCCCCGAAGGGGGCGGGCTGGCAGCAGCTTAGTATGCCGCTCTTCAGCCGACAGATTTTGTGACAAAGATCAGGAGCACAAATAATAAAAAAACAGGCGATAAAATCGGAGACTTAGAGAGTAACAAGGCGAAAAGAAATCGTGGAACTTAAAACAACAACACAGGGGTGATGACGCTAATAAAAATACATACGAAGCAGACAGGGAAAACAATAGACAATTAAAAAAACACGGCGACAGTCTGGATTCTGTTCGCAAAGGGCATAAAATTCACACCTAGCGACAGCATGGTTTCTGTTCGCAACACGAGAAAGACAAACAACACTGAATAGTCACTGGAACACTGCACTAAAAGGTTGGCAAATGTGACACCACAGTCGAGAGCAGGTGGGGGGAAACTGGACAGAAGATGGGAAAACAAAAAAAGGGGGGAAAGGAGAGTAAAAGCGAAGGGGGGAGCTGGGAAAGGAGCTGATGGAGGAGGAGGACCCATAAGAGGGGTGGGGGGCAGACGCGACAGGGAGTGGGGTAGGCAGAGGAGGGGAATACAAAAGGACTGGAGGGGAGAAGGGAGGTAGGGAGAGGTTTAGTGGGGAGAAAACAGGACGGAAGGGGGGAGAAGTCTCCCTCTGCGCTCTTTCTATATCAATTGCGCGCTTCCATGCATTGCTGAGTGCATAACCGGAATCTCTGTTGAAATTATTTTCACAGAATCTAATTTCAACTGCTTCCCTGATGACAGAGTCCCAATAGTTTGAAGCGTGAGCAAGTAGTCTTGTTTCATCGAATAAAATCTTATGTTTATTTAACAAACTGTGCTCGGCCACCGCTGATTTTTCTAGATACCTGTATTTCAGGTGACGCTGATGTTCCACACAGCGATCGGCGACAGTTCTTATAGACTGGCCCACATAACTTTTGCCACACTCCCAAGGAATGCTGTAAATTCCCGGTACTCTCAGGCCAAGATTATCTTTCACAGGTCGCAGCATTTCCTTAATCTTCCTGGGTGGCCGGAAGACTGGTCTGATTCCTTGCCGGCTCAGGACTCTGCCGATCTTGCTGGTCGTTGCACCGCAGAATGGTAGCCGCGCGATGTGTTGGTCCTCTTGATCTGTTCGAACAGCGTCCTTTCTTGGTTTCTTCGCCAGAGTAGGTCTGATATCACGAACAGAATAACCATTTTTTATGAATACCGTTGTCAGATGGTTAATCTCGGAGCCGAGATGATCCTTGTCCGAAATAGTCCTTGCTCTGTGTACCAAGGTGTTCAGCATAGCTCTCTTCTGAGCTGGGTGGTGAAAACTACGCGCGTTTAGATATAAATCTGTATGCGTCGGTTTTCCGTCCACAGAATGTCCGAGACGTCCATCTGATTTTCGCTCCACCAGTACATCTGAGAAGGGTAACTTTCCATCCTTCTCCACCTCCACTGGCCACCCAGGAAGATTAAGGAAATGCTGCGACCCGTGAAAGATAATCTTGGCCTGAGAGTACCGGGAATTTACAGCATTCCTTGGGAGTGTGGCAAAAGTTATGTGGGCCAGTCTATAAGAACTGTCGCCGATCGCTGTGTGGAACATCAGCGTCACCTGAAATACAGGTATCTAGAAAAATCAGCGGTGGCCGAGCACAGTTTGTTAAATAAACATAAGATTTTATTCGATGAAACAAGACTACTTGCTCACGCTTCAAACTATTGGGACTCTGTCATCAGGGAAGCAGTTGAAATTAGATTCTGTGAAAATAATTTCAACAGAGATTCCGGTTATGCACTCAGCAATGCATGGAAGCGCGCAATTGATATAGAAAGAGCGCAGAGGGAGACTTCTCCCCCCTTCCGTCCCGTTTTCTCCCCACTAAACCTCTCCCTACCTCCCTTCTCCCCCCCAGTCCTTTTGTATTCCCCTCCTCTGCCTACCCCACTCCCTGTCGCGTCTGCCCCCCACCCCTCTTATGGGTCCTCCTCCTCCATCAGCTCCTTTCCCAGCTCCCCCCTTCGCTTTTACTCTCCTTTCCCCCCTTTTTTTGTTTTCCCATCTTCTGTCCAGTTTCCCCCCACCTGCTCTCGACTGTGGTGTCACATTTGCCAACCTTTTAGTGCAGTGTTCCAGTGACTATTCAGTGTTGTTTGTCTTTCTCGTGTTGCGAACAGAAACCATGCTGTCGCTAGGTGTGAATTTTATGTCCTTTGCGAACAGAATCCAGACTGTCGCCGTGTTTTTTTAATTGTCTATTGTTTTCCCTGTCTGCTTCGTATGTATTTTTATTAGCGTCATCATCCCTGTGTTGTTGTTTTAAGTTCCACGATTTCTTTTCGCCTTGTTACTCTCTAAGTCTCCGATTTTATCGCCTGTTTTTTATTATTTGTTCTCCTGATCTTTGTCACAAAATCTGTCGGCTGAAGAGCGGCATACTAAGCTGCTGCCAGCCCGCCCCCTTCGGGGGGAATTGAAATTCAATAAATGAAAAAAAAAGGGAGACTTCTTACAGTCCTCGCAGTTCTCCGCCTGTTGTGATGGATGGCGCTGCAAGCAACGCTGGATAAAGCGCCCAAACAAAATCTAAGGATATAGAGGCCGCCACCTCAGTACGCATTGGTTTCACCATGACGTCATCCAGCCAATGAGAAACCGTCCACTGCTCATAAAAGCGGAAGCCTCACCGGTCCACGACCTTTTCAACAACATCCGCTCCCTTCCCGCCAACAAGAACCTCTTCCTGCACACCCTTGCTACCCACCGTGTGGATGCCTTTCTCCTCAATGAAACCTTCCTCCAACCCCACCACTCCATCCACACATCCCCCTATCTCCTCCACCGCTCCGATAATCCCCTCCCAGTTGCGCGTGGCTGAGTGGCCATTGGTCACCACCGCCAGATCCCCGTTCGGCTCCAACCTCTCCTTCCCGACCCCACCGAACACCTGATCCTTAGTCTCTTCTTCCCCGGCCTTACCATTAGCTGTGCCACCATCTATGTCCGCCCCAACGCCCCTCTTCCTTTCGACTTCCTCTCCCACATCGACCATACCTTCTCCTCCTACGTGATCGCCGCCGACCTCAACATCCATAGTCGCTCCGCTGCCCAGTTACGGCGGTGGCATCGGTTCCTCTCCTCCCTTCAAGGCGACCTCATCCCCATCCCCCAGCACACCCGACCCGAATCCAACTCCACTCCCGATGTTCTTCTCTCTTCCCCCAACCTCCTTGGTCGCATTACGGTGGATGTCCTGGAGCCTATTGGTAGCGACCATCTCCCTGTCCTCCTCACCGTTTCAGACGGTCGTCGCCCCCGCCCTGACCCCGTAATGACCCTCCCCCTAAGTACATCCATGACTATTCCCGTGCCAACTGGAATGCCTACCGGGATGCCCTCTCCACCCAGGTCGATAGCCACCCTCTCACCTATCGCCTTCCCGATGATGTCACCCGTGCCGCCTCCTTTCTCCAGCAGACCTTGTCTGAGGCCGTGGAGGCCCACGTCCCTACTGTTGCCATCCACCCCCACCGTCCTACCTTACCCCCACAGGCCGTCCTCCTCCTCCGTGAATCCCGTCGTCTCTACCGTGCCTTCCTCCGCATGCGTGATCCGGACACACTACGACGCCACTGGCAACTCCAGCGACACATTAGTAATTTGCTCGCGGCTAAGAAACGCCGGGACTGGCGACAGACATGCACCCGTTTAAATGCTACCCTCCCTATAAACTCGTCCAAGTTCTGGTCCGCCTTCCGTCGCCTTACCGGAACTAAGCCCTCCCCCTACTATCCTCTTCTCCATGCTGATCACCCCTTCCCTGACGCCCTTAGTAAGGCTAACCACTTTGCCTCCTACCTGTCCGATGTGTTTTCCATCCCCAATGATCCCCAGTTCGACTACTCCCTCTTCCCGGATATCCGCGATCGAACTGACACCTCTATCCCTCCCCTCGCTCCTGGTTTCCAGTACTTGGACAACATTACACACACGGACCTCAATACTCCCATCACTACACAGGTTCTCATTGCTACACTCCGCACAAAACGCAACACCGCTCCTGGTCACGATCGTGCCACCTACCGTCACCTTCGTGAAGCTCCTGTCTCTTTTCTCTCCACCCTGGCCAGGCTCTACAATGTAGTCCTGTCCACCGGTTACTACCCCGACCTGTGGAAAACCTCTCGTATCCTCATGTTCCTTAAACCTGGCAAACCGCCGTCCGCCGTCTCCTCCTACCGTCCCATCAGCCTTACCTCGGTCTTCAGCAAGGTCCTGGAATCTATCCTCACCCGCCGCATCCACCAGCATCTCCGCCAGCACCGTCTCCTTCCCGTTACCCAGTGTGGCTTTCGGCCGTCCTTCTCTTCCGACGATCTTCTCCTTCACCTCACTCATCTCCTTTCCGAACAGCTCAATTCCCGTCGCTCCGCAATCTTCCTCTCTCTTGACCTCGAACGCGCTTATGACCGCGTATGGCATTCCGGTCTCCTCTTCAAGCTCCAAGCCTTCGCCCTTCCCATTAACTATGTCCGTCTGATCGGTTCCTTTCTCTCCCGCCGTCCTTCCTATGTCACCATCCATAACACCGATTCCTACACCTTTTTCCCCTCCGCCGGTGTGCCCCAAGGCTCCGTCCTCTCCCCCCTTTTGTACCTGTTGTACACGGCGGACATGCCACCGCCGTCACCCCCCATCCACCTTCTCCAGTTTGCCGATGACACCGCCTTCCTTGCCCTTGCCCCCACCCTGCAAGGCTCTCAACGCCTTCTCCAATCCCATCTTGACCAGTTCACCGCTTGGTGCAACCAGTGGTTGCTCAAGGTCAATACTTCCAAAACCCAGGCGATCGTTGTAGGCAAAACCACCCCTTCCTTCCGCCTCCTTGATTTCTATCTCACCGTCTATGGCCGTCCCATCGCCCTCACTCCCACCCTTAAGTACCTTGGCGTCACCCTCGACCGTCGCCTCTCCTGGACTCCCCATCTCCAGACAATCCAAGCCAAGGCACGTTCCCGCCTCCGTCTCCTCAAGCTCCTTTCCGGCCGCACGTGGGGTCTGGACCCCTCCACCATCCTCCACACCTATAAATCCCTCATCTGCCCTATCCTTTGTTATGCCCATCCAGCATGGATCTCCGCTCCCCCTACCTTTTATAAATCCCTCCAAATCCTGGAACGCCATGCTCTCCGCCTCGCCTACCGCATCCGTCTCCCCTCCCCCACACGGATCCTGTATGATCTCATCCCCTTCCCCCACCTCCTCCTTTTCCTTGAAAGGATACGGATCCTGTACACCTCCCGTAAACTCGATCCTCCTCACCCGCTCGTCTCCCCGCTCCTCTCCCACCCCCGCCCGCTGCCGCGCCTGTATTTCCACGTCCCGCCCGGTCTCCATCTCTCCACCCTCCTTACCCTCTCCCAAGGTGGCTTCCGCGAGCTCCCTCTCCCTGATGATGCCCTCCTCCCCTCCATCTACCCCTCCTACCAACTTTGATCCTCCCGCCCTCCTCCTGTACTTACTCCTCTGGGCACCCTCCCTCCCTTCTCTCCCTTTTCCCTCCCTCCTCCTTTTCTCGCGGGCCTCCCCTCCCCTGTCCCTATCCTCCTGCCCCCGTCTCCTCAGCCATTGGCATCCTCTTTTCCTCCCCTCTCCCCCACCTCACCCCTGTTCCTCTCTCGGCAGGTCCCCGGACTCGCACACGCTCAGTGGACATTCGCGCGCCGGAGATCACCGCCATCGGTGTATCGTGTGTGCCGTCATGTTTAGTGTTCAGTTTCGCCGTCACGCTCCTTTGTCCACCAGTGACATCGTCTTCTTCAGTGTTTGTGCGTCGGGTCTCCAGTTCGTAGTGTGGATTGTCATCAAGTGTGAACGGCTTCTTGTGCTTTTATGTTCTTGTGTCTCCTATTTTTTCCCGCCGTTTTTCTAAGTGATGTCTCTTCTTTGTTTATCTCCGTGTACTCTCTTCGGCTGAAGAGCGGCGTATTGTGCTGCTGCCAGCCTACCTGGTTGTTCAGGTATCAAAATTACAATAAAGTAAAAAAAAAAAAAAAGGTCCATGACAGTCAGTTTTACCCCTGACGAAGATGACGGAGGTAGTCATCGAAAGCTTGGGATTTTATCCAAATTTGACGCGGCAAGTAAACCGAGAACTTTTATGCAACTTCAAATGCCGGTTTTCTAAATATTCCCAACAGTGCTTCGCGAAAAGGATGTCGCCTTCCCTTTGGGGATTCTGTTTCGAGTTCCCGAAGCACCTGCCTAACTCTTAAATATTGTTCCCACCCAACCGTAACTGAGCTGTGTGTCGACTCGTGCTACACCTTGTAATTAGATTGCATTGGTTTTCCTTTCCTTCCCCTGGCATGTTTGTTTGATACGTGGTGTGTCATTAAGTGGCTTCCTGGTCGTCTTTTCCCTCTGCTATCGATATCTGCGTTTGCTTCCGGGAAACTGCTATGGAGGAAGTGAGATCTTTGACCGGTTGTAACTTCGTGTGGTGGTGCGGAAGTAGGGGCGTTGCGCGCAGAGAGAGTGTGGTGGACACGGGAGGGCAGTGTGGCTCTCCAGCGAGAAGCAGGCGTGGTCGGCTGTACCGAGTCGCCACGTGATGTGTGTCGGCTGCGTGTAACGAGCGGGTCGAGTTGACGGAAGAGCGCCCGGCGGGTTGGTTGTATACAGAATCGCCCCACGAGTAGTTGCTGTTCGTTTCGCCTCGGTGGGACGTTAACGAGCTTCTTTAAGTCCACCGTTTCGACACTGGAGTTTAAAAAGGAGACACCTAACACGAAGGAGTGGTCACTACCCGTCAACGTTGCAGAGAAGACGTGAACTGTGGTGACAGAGCGTGTTGTCGCGCGACCGTGGCGTGTCGGGTCAACACCGACTCAAAGGAAGGACCCGGCGCTTGTTGGTGACGTCACGTCAGCTAGGCACGGCGAACGCCAGGTCTGTTGCAGGCATACTCATAATGGTGCTGTCTCCCTCCCTGACACAGGAAAATGTGAAACTATTGGCGGTAGTTGACCAACACACATTGTTCTGAGAGATTTCTGCAATCAATTAATTGTGCAATACATTACACTTCTTAACAAATAGTGTACTCCTGAACTTAAATTTCCATCTGTTTTAACGATTGAGATACAAAAACAACTTCATGGTCCAGCAGCAACAGAAGTCGTGCTTCTTTACCTTATTTGTAAATCTGAGGAAGTTACGTTTCTACTGGGTTGCTTTTACAAGAAACAGTGAACATATTGGTGCTCTTCTTTAGGTATCTTGGTTGACTATGGGCTGAGGAGCACTGAATGTTAGTGAAATATCTTGCGATTGTACACTTGGTGGAAGGGGTGGGGGACAGAAGAAGAGGCAAAAGAGAGATACTTGTTTTATCAAATAAATTTTTTTATCTTATAAAGTTTCTCCTTTCAGTTGCAACAGGGGAACATTTATCTTTTCTCATGTGCATGTTTAAAAAAGTTTAAGCTCAGCAGTATTTTCGATGTATGAAGCTATTTTGTTTCCTGTTTAGAATTCCTTTCGTTGAAAACGACTGTAATCTAATGACTGGCAAAAGTTGGACATTTACACATGTAAATTAGTTCACATTTCCAGTGACGATGTCAAACAAAAATAAATAAATAAACAAAAGAAACGAGTTAATTGTAAGGGGGTTGGGGTAAGTTTCGATAACAAAATGGATCAAGTAAATATAGTTTCTTGAATGTAAAATTTCCGAAGCTTGCAATGTGGCAAAGCATCTTCTCATATTGATCTACGGTTGTTTCGACAGGATTCAGTAATACAGAACTATGATCTTCATTTGTAGCTTTACGACAGTAATAAAATCTTTCATCTAAATAAAACTGCGGAATTCAAAACAATACCAAACCAAACGCTCAGGCGTTTCTGCCTGCAACAGACGTGGCGTTCGCCGTGCCTAGCTGCCGTGACGTCACCAACAAGTGCTGAGGCCTTCCTTTGAGTCGGTGTTGGTTGGGTACGCTGGCGACGCGTGCGAGGTCGGATGTGTGGATGCTCGCCATCAGAGGTCGTGTGCTGCCTGTTCGAGCATAATTGCAGGTTAAGTTCGTGGAAGGTTTAATCATTAAGTAATAATTTTGCTTAACCAGCGTCTCTTCTGCCTTGTGGCCTCCGGTGATCGGATTTCCTGTCCCCGGCACCGGTGTAATTGAAGACAGTGATCTTTTCTCCTCTTCTCGTTACTGTCCGATGGGAGGTGTAGTTCTGAGCAGTTTAATTGTTTCGCTGTTCTGTCGTGGGTTTTGAGTAAATTCGTGCTTCTTGTTGGTCGATCGTGTGTTCGCTCATTCAGGACTGTGTGGTGTAATGTTTCCTTGCACGAGGTTAGCTCTAATTCTGTCAGCAAGTTAAGCCATCTTATTACAACTTTTCGCTGGCTAAAAGTCTGTGCAGTGACCAGCCTGAGAGTGGCCATTGTGTTTACGGGCGTATTTAAACTGGTCAGTATTCTGTCTGACCTGAGCATCCCTGAGTGGGTGACTTGTGGCTGCCTTACAGGGGTCCGTCATGTCTGTTATGTTCTAATCATATTCCAGGACTCTTTGGTTTAAAAACTTTTTTAAAATTCCTCCATTCCTTTATTGCTATTAATCGTGTGTTTGCTGAGACCTTTGATTTTTTTTTTTTTTTTAAATGGCGGTGTTGGTAGCTTTACTACCTCACCATACCTTATTAACAAAGTTCTGTATTTACTTTAGTAGCCTGTTTACTAATGTTCTTTAGATTTTATAAACTGTTGTATTGCTATAAATTACTTGTTTGCCGTTAGCGGCGTGTTTTGGAAGGCTGTTATTTCCGTACTGCTAGCTTCTGTGTTTTCTTTTCTTTATTTTTTTTAATTTTAATCTGTTGTATTGCTATAAATGACTTGATTGCCGTTTTTTTTAAAAGAAATTTTTAAACTGTTGCATTGCTATAAATTACTTGGTTGCCGTTAGCGGCGTGTTTAAAAGGCTGTTTATTGCCGTACTGCTAGATTCTGTAAGATACGAATAAAACATATGTGAAAATCTCAACTCGACAGTAAACTACTAGAAATTTGGCCCCGTTTCCCAACTTCTGGTGTCGCTTGTAGTAACCGTAACCACTGTGTGTGTAAGGAATGGAAGTTCTTATGTAAATATCTCCACAAGAAAGCATAAGGCATGATTAACGAAAATTGCTTTTTGCTCAGAAGTATATTCTGAAAAGACCATGGTTAAAAGATCATAATTAGCGTTAAAGGCTTTCAAGGTGTTGCAATTTGCGAACAACATGAAAATTCGATTAAATAAAAACAAAACAAAAAAATTCTCTGCCGGCCATACAGTGTATCGGAGCGAAGCAGTGGGCGCTAACCTACTTAATGTACGTACGAAATAACAGCGATCCTATAGCGCTTTCCTGGGGCACTCCTTGTCTCTGATGAACACTCGCTGTCGAGGACAACATACTGGGATCTGTTACGTGAGATCTTCGAACCACTCACACATCTGGGAACGCATTCCGACTGCTAGGAGGCCGGCCGCTGTGACCGAGCGGTTATAGGCGCTTCGGTCTGGAACCGCGCGACCGCTACGGTCGCAGGTTCGAATCCTGCCTCGGGCATGGATGTGTGTAATGTCCTTAGGTTAGTTAGGTTTAAGTAGTTCTAAGTTCTAGGGGACTGATGACCTCAGATGTAAAGTCCCGTAGTGCTCAGAGCCATTTGAACCATTTTGAACCGTATGCTAGGACCTTCGCCAACAGCCTGCAACGGGACACGGCCTCAAATGCTTTTCGGAAACCTAGAAATATGGAATCAGCCTGTTGCGCTCTATCCACGTATTGTAGGACATTATGTGAGAAAAGGGAAAGTTGAGTTTCGCATCAGTGATGCTTACTAATTTTTTTCTGATTTGTGGACAAACATTTTTCGGTCTGAAAAACTTTTTGATATTCGAAGTCAGAATGTGTCAAAGAAATCTGCAGCAAACCGATGTTAAGGATATTGGTCTCCTATTATGGGCGTCTCTTAGATTAGGAAATGAGACACTTACAGTACTAAAGGAGTTTTGCTATTTGGGGAGGAAAATAACTGATGACGGTCGAAGTAGGGAGGATATAAAGTGTAGACTGGCAATGGGAAGGAAAGCGTTTCTGAAGAAGAGAAATTTTGTTAACATCGAGTACAGATTTAATTGTCAGGAAGTCGTTTCTGAAAGTATTTGTATGGAGTGTAGCCATGTATGGAAGTGAAACGTGGACGATAAATAGTTTGGACAAGAAGAGAACAGAGGCTTTCGAAATGTGGTGCTACAGAAGAATACTGAAGATTAGATGGGTAGATCACATAACTAATGAGGAGGTATTGAATAGAATTAGGGAGATGAGGTTTGTGGCACAACTTCACTAGAAGAAGGGATCGGTTGGTAGGACATGTTCTGAGGCATCAAGGGATCACCAATTTAGTATTGGAGGGCAGCGTGGAGGGTAAAACTCGTAAAGGGAGACCAAGAGATGAATATACTAAGCAGATCCATAAGGATGTAGGCTGCAGTATGTATGCACTTCCATACATGGCTACTCTCCATACAAATACTTTCAGAAACGACTTCCTAACACTTAAATCTATACTCGATAGTAGCTAATTTCTCTTCTTCAGAATCGCTTTCCTTGCCATTGGCAGTCTACGTTTTATATCCTCTCTACTTCGACCATCATCAGTTATTTTGCTCCCCAAATAGCAAAACTCCTTTACTACTTTAAGCGTCTCATTTGCTGTCCTAATTCCCTCAGCATCACCTGACTATATTCCATTATCCTCGTTTTGCTTTTGTTGATGTTCATCTTGTACCCTCCTTTCAAGACACTGTCCATTTCGTTCAACTGCTCTTCCAAGTCCTTTGCTGTCCCTGACAGAATTACTATGTCATCTGCGAACGTCAAAGTTTTTATTTCTTCTCCCTGGATTTTAATACCTACTCCGAACTTTTCTTTTGCTTCCTTTACTGCATGCTCAATATACAGATTGAATAGCATCGGGCAGAGGCTACAACCCTGTCTCACACCCTTCCCAACCACTGCTTCCCTTTCATGTCCCTCGACTCTTATAACTGCCATCTGGTTTCTGTACAAATTGTAAATAGCCTTTCGCTCCCTATATTTTGCCCCTGCCATCTTCATAATTTGAAAGAGAGTATTCCAGTCAACATTGTCTAAAGCTTAGCATTTACAATTACGAACAATTTAAACTAGAAACAACACACAGAAAATGTTGTGGGGAAGGCAAACGAAAGAATGCGTTTTATTGGCGATGCACTTAGGAAAGTGTAACAGAACTTCTGAAGAGACTGCTTACACTACGCTTGTCGGTCCTCTTTTGGAAAACTGCTGCACTGTGTGGGATCGTTACCAGATAGTATTAATGGAGTAAATCGAGAAAGTTCAGAGAAGAGCAGCACGTTTTGTATTGTCGCGAAACAGGCGAGAGAGTGTCACTGACATGATACGTTATTTCGGGTTGGACTTCATTAAAACAAAGGTGTTTATGGTTGCGGCGGAATCTTCCCACGAAATTTCGATCACCAACTTGCTCCTCCGAAAGTTGGCACCCACCTACGCAGAGAAAAAAGCTATCATAATAAAATAAGAGAAAGATTTAAGTGTTCGTTTTCCAGCACGCTGTTGGAGAGTGGGACAGTGGAGAAACAGCTAGAAGGTGCTTCCATGAACACTCAGCCACGCAGTTGGTTGAGAACTGCAGGGTCGCCAGTAACTGTAGACGTAGATGCAGATGCAGATGAGAGTGTTTTGTGGACGGGCACAGCCAGGACTGCTGCGATGTGAGACGTCGCGTTTCAATTGTTTTTGTAGATAAGAGGTACTTGAAATCCTGGTGCGGGGTAATGAGGTGCTTTCGCTCTGCTCTCTCCAAATACTACGCTGTCCTCGATCGTGAGTGTTCATCGGAGGTGAGGGTATCGTCTGGAGTGCCCCAGGGAAGTGTGGTAGGTCCGCTGTTGTTTTCTGTCTACATAAATGATCTTTTGGATAGGGTGGATAGCAATGTGCGGCTGTTTCCTGATGATGCTGTGGTGTACGGGAAGGTGTCGTCGTTGAGTGACTGTAGGAGGATACGAGATGACTCGGACAGGATTTGTGATTGGTGTAAAGAATGGCAGCTAACTCTAAATATAGATAAATGTAAATTAATGCAGATGAATAGGAAAAAGAATCCTGTAATGTTTGAATACTCCATTAGTAGTGCAGCGCTTGACACAGTCACGTCGATTAAATATTTGGGCGTAACATTGCAGAGCGATATGAAGTGGGACAAGCATGTAATGGCAGTTGTGTTGAAGGCGGATGGTCGCCTTCGGTTCATTGGTAGAATTTTGGGAAGATGTGGTTCATCTGTAAAGGAGACCGCTTATAAAACACTAATACGACCTATTCTTGAGTACTGCTCTAGCGTTTGAGATCCCTGTCAGGTCGGATTGAGGGAGGATATAGAAGCAATTCAGAGGCGGGCTGCTAGATTTGTTACTGGTAGGTTTGATCATCACGCGAGTGTTACGGAAATGATTCAGGAACTCGGGTGGAAGTCTCTAGAGGAAAGGAGGCGTTCTTTTCGTGAATCGCTACTGAGGAAATTTAGAGAACCAGCATTTGAGGCTGACTGCAGTACAATTTTACTGCCGCCAACTTACATTTCGCGGAAAGACCACAAAGATAAGAGAGATTAGGGCTCGTACAGAGGCACATAGGCAGTCATTTTTCCCTCGTTCTGTTTGGGAGTGGAACAGGGAGAGAAGATGCTAGTTGTGGTATGAGGTACCCTCCGTCACGCACCGTATGCTGGATTGCGGAGTATGTATGTTGATGTAGATGCAGATGTAGTTCTGAAATTTCCTACGACTAATCAAAAACAACACCTTTCCTCTAAAGAACAGTCTGATCATCAGACACTGATTGTGTGGACACTTTGTGACCATCGACTAGACGGAGCGTTGTGAATCCTGGATGTTAGCTATCGTGGTGTTGACAATTCGCCGTCCATCATAAGGAAATGGACTCTTTTTCCACGTTATTAAGTCTGAAAAGGTACTTTAAATGGTCTTATCTCTTTATCAGTGAATTCCGCACGTCTTGTTATCTGAGAGATGCATTTTATTGTACTACGCAGTACGCTGACCGAGCTATCTCGATTGTGTGAAGGGTGGGGATGATGTGGAAATATAGAGGGAAAACAATAGATTAGGTTTGTGTGTATGTGTGCGAGAGAGAGAGAGAGAGAGAGAGAGAGAGAGAGAGAGAGAGAGAGAGAGAGAGAGTTTTTAAGGTTCGTTAAGCCAATCGGTAAAGTGAGAACTCTTATCATTGTGCTATCCGTTTGTCTATCTGACTGTTAAGACCTCTTTTTCTGAGAAATGGACAGACGTATCAGGTTGAAATTCATATGACACACTACGGTCTACGGTCCATTGGCAGTGTTAAAATTTTAAGCTCCTAACTCAGTTTAATCAAAAGATACTGCCATTTATTGTACAGAAACTAGATGGCAGTTATCAGAGTCGAGGGACATGAAAGGGAAGCAGTAGTTGGGAAGGGAGTGAGACAGGGTTGTAGCCTATCCCCGATGTTATTCAATCCAAATATTGACGAAGCAGTAAAGGAAACAAAAGAAAAATTTGGAGTAGGAATTAAAATTCATGTAGAAGAAATAAAAACTTTGAGGTTCGCCGATGACATTGTAGTTCTGTCAGAGACAGCAAAAGCAAAACGAGGATAATGGAATGTAGTCGAATTAAATCGGGTGATGCTAAGGGAATTAGATTAGGAAATGAGACACTTAAAGCAGTAAAGGAGTTTTGCTATTTGGGGAGCAAAATAACTGATGATGGCGAATTAGAGAGGATATAAAATGTAGACTGGCAATAGCAAGGAAAGCGTTTCTGAAGAAGAGAAATTTGCTAACATCGAATATAGGTTTAAGTGTCAGGAAGTCGTTTCTGAAAGTATTTGTATGGAGTGTAGCCATGTATGGAAGTGAAACGTGGACGATAAACAGTTTAGACAAGAAGAGAATAGAAGCTTTCGAAATGTGGTGCTACAGAAGAATACTGAAGATTAGATGGGTAGATCACATAACTAATGAGGAGGTATTGAATGGAATTGGAGAGAAGAGAAATTTGTGGCACAATTTCACTAGGAGAAGGGATCGGTTGGTAGGACATGTTCTGAGGCATCAAGGGATCACTAATTTAGTACTGGAGGGCAGCGTGGAGGGTAAAAATCGTAGAGGGAGACCAAGAAATGAATACACGAAGCAGATTCAGAAGGATGTAGGTTGTCGTACGTACTGGGAGATGAAGAAGCTTGCACAGGACAGAGTATCATTGAGAACTGCATCAAACCAGTCTCTGGAATGAAGACCACAACAAGAACAGTGTCACATATTTTGATATTTTTCAAACTCACCATCAAAACCTATCGGGCACTTCCGCTTGATCTAGAATCATCAATTTTGGCAAGAAGCAAGGTTTCACTGTAAAAGTGTCCGCCCCAGTAGCTGAGTGGTCAGCGTGACGGATTGCCGTCCTCTGGGCCCGGGTTCGATTCCCGGCTGGGTCGGAGATTTTCTCCGCTCGGGGACTGGGTGTTGTGTTGTGTTCATCATCATTTCATCCCCATCCGGCGTGCAGGTCGCCCAATGTGGCGCCGAATGTAATAAGGCCTGCGATATGGCGGCCGGACCTGCCCCGCGAGGGGCCTCCCGGCCAATGACGCCAAACGCTCATCATCATCATCACTGTAAAAGTAAAGGGAAAAATCCGAATATTGTTAAACTATAATTATATCATGTAAAAAAACATTTTTTGCCATTACAAACTTACATCACACTTGCAATCTGTCAAAAATATCAGTAACTGCGGTAGGGATTTTGATCGGTTTTTCTGTAATAGGTGACTTGATTCACAGGGTAGGTTCGTATGTTTAATTTACGGATATCTGGTGCTAATTGGCTGAGGTGTGAATCCTATGCCTTTGTCATCTAGCGTCGATAGCCATATGGCCGCATGACTGCAATGGGGGATACAGAAAAACATCGAGGGGGCGCTAAAGGTATCTTGAGCTACCTTTACTTTCACCGTAATAAAAAATAAAGTCACATGCAAAGTTTAGGAAAGTTTTATTTAAACTGATTATACACATATACAAGACAATGATGTCTTATGATATAAAAAAGTTGCAATTGTGATTCTCTTCCTTAAATGATGAATTCTATGCGCCTATCCTTCCTGTCGAACTGGTTTATTACATCGTCAATAGAACAATGAGTGATAGGGTGAGTGTTGAACAGAGCTAAGCTGTTACGTCGATCCCCCCTCATTGTCGACTCCAGCCATGTCTCTGCACGCCGCAATGTTGAAAAAACTTCTTTCTAATGTATCAATAGACGCATGTAGACTAGGGTGTCCATTCGTCCCATTTTTCCCGAGACAGTCCCGTTTTTTACCAAAATGTCCCGCTGTCCCGAAAGTTTTTTTGGGGACACTCATATGTCCCGTTTTTTTTATGATTCCGCTTGGCTAGAGTTTTTTACGGTACTGGTTGTTTGACTTGCTATTAACTGCGCAATTATTTACGCTAGGAAGCGTGTGACGACTTTCAGCATACCCGAAACATGTACCGCACTGTCAAAAATCGCAAGTTAATTTTAAACGCACTATAGGTTACGAATAACAACGAAGATTCTTCTCTTCTAAATCGATCCACTGAATCCGTCCTTTCGATCCAGAGATACTCTACACCACTGATACTTGCTCTCTGGCCATCGCCACCACTCTGTTAATGTTTTGCACTGTGTAATCACTGTTTCATTATGCCGAAACGAAAGTGTAATTTTAACAGCAATATAAAAAGCGAGTTTCCTTTCATCACTGGTAGTGGCGAAACTGTAGAATTTACGTTGTGCAGATCAAAATAAGCTATTGGTCATGGTGGAAGGTCTGACATTGTGAATCACATTAAGATGAAGAAACATCGCATGAGTGATCAAACGAAAAGAGCAAATAAATGCGTGAGTGACTACTATGTAAACTTAAAATCAGTAACAGAAATGGATAGGCAGTTGGCAGCACAAGAAGCTACGTTTGCATACCGCAGTGCAATGCGTAACCATAGCTTTAATTCAATGGACTGTACTACAGCAGTTGTTAAAAAACTTTTCAATCCTAAATTCACATGTGGACACACAAAATGTAATGCAATCATTTCACATGTTATTGCACCGTATGCAGCTCAGCAGGTTTTAAATGAACTCAAAACTGCTCGATTCATTTCTGTAATGACTGATACATGGAGTCATCTGGATTTGAAGTTGGTTCCTCTCCTTATCAGATATTTTCACCCTGAAAAAGGCATCACGGTGAAAGTGCTCGAATTGGTTAATTTAACTGGAGAAACTTCAGATTTATTTCAGAAATATGTGCTGGAGGTTTTAAAGAAATATGAGCTTGAGGGAAAGGTGATTGCAGTTTCTGCAGACAAGACTAACACCAATTTTGGTGGTAAGCAGAGGAAAGGAAAAATCAATTTGTTCTATAAACTGCAACAGAATGCAGTGAATAATATAGTAAGTGTTGGCTATCCAGCACATGTGGTGCTCAATTCCTTACAAACTGGCTTAGATTGCCTACCCATCGACTGCCAATTAATAGTAAACAAAATCTACCAGCATTTCCACATATATACAGTAAGGGGTGAATCTCTGAAGTAATTCTGTAAGTTTACTGAAACTGAATACAAAACTGTACTTGGGCACAGCAAGACAATTTGGCAATCTCTGCTACCAGCATTGGAATGAATTGTAGAGATGTTTCCTGCTTTGAAATCATATTTCATTTCCCTTGAAAAGTGTCCTGTTATCCTTAAACAATTGTTTGATAACCCTGTGTCTATTGGTCTTCTACATTTTTTTGTTAGCCAGCTAAAATCTTTCTCCACAACAATTAAATGGATTGAGAAACAAGAAATCACAATAGTGGAAGTTTATCAAGAAATATACAAATTATTGGGCAAGTTACAATGTAGAAAATCTGAAAGATTTCTCACATCCTTTGTGCATGAGACTGTAAGGAAGCTGGAAGAAGAGGGTGCAGTTACTGGTGAACAATTTCATATTTCTACTGACATCTTCTACGACTCTTGCACTGAGTATATTAAAGAATGGTGTTTACCATTTCTCACACCTTTTAAAGCATTTGACTGGGTTAATACTGAAAAGGAGCAGCTACAGTGGAAGGATATTCAGGACTGTTGTGTTTTTGTTAAAAGTATTGTACCAAATTTTCCTGTTGATGAAGACGAACTGTTTGATGAATTTTCATGTGCACAGAACTTCATAAAAAGTGAAGAAGGAGACAAAGAAAGTGTTAGTGCAACGTGGTGTAAAATATTTGCTTAGTTCAAAAGTAAAATCATTAACATGAAAAACACGATTCATTTGGTGGAGTTTTGTCTGGCAATTTCTGGGTCAAATGCTGCCGTGGAATGCGTGTTTTCGTTGGTGAACTCTTTGTGGTCAGATGAAAAAAAAAAAAACAGAATGAAAGTTGAAACAGTGAGGGCCTTGGTCCTTGTCAAAACACACTTTAATGGTGTATCGTGTATTGATTTTTATGATACAATTTCAACGAAATTGCACTTCTTGATAAAGTACATAAAAGTGAGAAGCACAGAGATAGTGTGGCAGAATAATTGTAAAAAGTGATTTGGGATCATATGAGTGCACGTTGTAAAGGTAAACTTGTATATGTATTAAATTTAGTCAATACAATATTTATGTCCCGTTTTTTTTTCTTCATTGTTCCTGGTTTTTCTCATATTTATTTTAAATGTCCCCTTTTTCAATGAAAATAAAATGGACATACTAATGTACACAAGCAACTATTTTGTACAGCGTGTGCAAAGTAGGATAGCCATATCTGGGACAAACAGACGACGATTGCATAACAGAATCTAGAGCATTAAGGACGTTTATGCTCGTTTGCTTGTGCTCAAGAATCTCTCCCATTAGTCTCTTTTTAATCACAAAACAGTAGAATATACACAACTTTTTTCGAACAAATAGAGACAGAATAACGACGTATCGAGATCACTAGAACGGCCGCGAATTTTCTCGTAGATATCTACACCTAATGGATACTCTGCAAATGACACCTAAATGCCTGGCCGAGGATTCATCGAACCACCTTCACAATTCTCTATTATTCTAATCTCGTATAGCACCCGGAAAGAACCGTACGAGCTCTGATTTCCCTTATTTTATCGTGGTGATGGTTTCTCCCTATGTAGGTCGGTGTATACAAAATATTTTCGCATTCGGAGGAGAAAGTTGGTGATTGGAAATCCGTGAGAAGATTCCGTAGCAACGAAAAACGCCTTTCTTTTAATGATGTCCAGACCAAATCCTGTATCATTTCAGTGACACTCTCTCCCATATTTCGTGATAATACAAAACGTGCTGCCCTTCTTTGAACTTTTTCGATTTACTCCATTAATCCTATCTGGCAACGATCCCACACAGTGCAGCAGTTTTCGAAAAGAGGACGGACAAGCATTGTGAGCGGGACTTCACATTGTTCGAAAAACACTGTCATGAAAGTAGATCAGTCTTTGTCAGCAATAGGTTTCAACAAATTAAATTTATCGAATCAACACGCCCTTTCAGGAATAATACCGCTCTTCCGGAATAATACAGTTCCCCACAGTCGTTTAATGAACAAAGAGCATATGGACTATCAGACCAATTGTGTGATTGGATTGAAGAGTTCGTAGATAACAGAACGCAGCATGTCGTTCTCAATGGAGAGAAGTCTTCCGAAGTAAGAGTGATTTCAGGTGTGCCGCAGGGGAGTGTCATGGGACTGTTGCTATTCACAATATACATAAATGACCTGGTAGATGACATCGGAAGTTCACTGAGGCTTTTTGCAGATGATGCTGTGGTGTATCGAGAGGTTGCAACAATGGAAAATTGTCCTGAAATGCAGGAGGATCTGCAGCAAATTGACGCTGGTGCAGGGAATGGCAATTGAATCTCAATGTAGACAAGTGTAATGTGCTGCGAATACATATAAAGATAGATCACTTATCATTTAGCTACAAAATAACAGGTCAGCAACTGGAAGCAGTTAATACCATAAATTATCTAGGAGTAGGCATTAGGAGTAATTTAAAATGGAATGATCATATAAAGTTGATCGTCGGTAAGGCAGATGCCAGACTGAGATTCATTAGAAGAATCCTAAGGAAATGCAATCCGAAAACAAAGGAAGTCGGTTACAGTACGCTTGTTCGCCCACTGCTTGAATACTGCTCAGCAGTGTGGGATCCGTACCAGATAGGGTCGATAGAAGAGATAGAGAAGATCCAACGGAGAGCAGCGCGCTTCGTTACAGGATCATTTAGTAATCGCGAAAGCGTTACGGAGATGATAGGTAAACTCCAGTGGAAGACTCTGCAGGAGAGACGCTCAGTAGCTCGGTACGGGCTTTTGTTAAAGTTTCGAGAACATACCTTCACCGAGGAGTCGAGCAGTATATTGCTCCCTCCTACGTATATCTCGCGAAGAGACCGTGAGGATAAAATCAGAGAGATTAGAGCCCACACAGAGGCATAGCGACAATCCTTCTTTCCACCAACAATACGAGACTGGAATAGAAGGGAGAACCGATAGAGGTACTCAAGGTACCCTCCGCCACACACCGTCAGGTGGCTTGCGGAGTATGGATGTAGATGTAGATTTCTTCATTTGTGTACGCTGTTCTGTAATTAGTTTATTGACGCCATGGACTGTTGCTTTGATTCTGGTGTGACGTGGGCCACCCACGTTTCATAGCCCGTAACAATTTGCCTTAAGAAATCATCGCCGTCGTTGTGGTACCGCTCAAGGAAACTGTCTAAACGTTGGTTTTGCGCACATCCGTCAACATTTTAGGTACCCAACGTGCGCACAATTTTCGGTAATTCAAGTGCTCGGTCACAATGCCGTACAAAACACTACGAGAAACATTAGGAAAGTCATCCTGCAAGGAGGAAATCGTAAAGCGTCTGTTTTCTCTCACCTTATTGTCCACTTCCAGCATCAAAGTTTCATTAACAACCGAAGGACGCCCACTCCGTTGTTCGTCGTGCACATTTGTGCGGCCATCTTTAAATCCTCTCACCCACTTTCTTAACATTCCGTCACTCATAATGTTTTCTCCGTAAACTGCACAGATCTCAACGATGAATATCGATCGCTTTTAGGCCTTTAGCTCTAAGAAATCTTATAACAGCCCGTACTTCACAGTTGGCGGGACTCACGATTATCGGAGGCATCTTAAACACTCAGTACACAGCGTAAACAAGGAAGGACCAGACTGTAATGGCGCCAGTGCGTAGATTAAGGTACAGGCTTTGATGTAAAAATATAATTAGTGAGATATCTTAGCACGTCTTTTTATTTTAATTTCAAAACGGCACTTCCCTAAAAAACACGCCTCGTATAATGTCTCTTATTACATTTATATCCAAGTAATGATACTGAAACTTATGTACTTCATATCATGGACGCTTTTTACCAGGAGCACGGAGGGGTCGAACCTGTGGAAAGTGCGCCTCTTCGACGTTTTCCAACAGACCGGAAGATAACAGGCAGGAAGTACATGACCTTGTTATACTTTTTGTTGTGGACTGACAAGACAGCCAGTCCACAGTGACGGGTAACCGAAAGGCACGCGCTTAAACTCACGCAGGCTGGCGTGAGGTCTGAAACAGGATACGTAATGAATGCTATAAAGAAAAGTACGTAGCTTCTGGAATACTTAACTTTAATCCACAATTGGTGAACATTGGTCGTGTTACTGTACATGCTTCATTACATACATAGCAAAAGATAAATGGCGCCTTGCTAGGTCGTAGCAATTGACTTAGCTGAAGGCTATGCTAACTATCGTCTCGGCAAATGAGAGCGTAATTCTCAGTGAACCATGGCTAGCAACGTCGGCTGTACAACTGGGGCGAGTGCTAGTAAGTCTCTCTAGACCTGCCGTGTGGCGGCGCTCGGTCTGCAATCACTGATAGTGGCGACACGCGGGTCCATCGTATACTAATGGACCGCGGCCGATTTAAAAGGCTACCACCTAGCAAGTGTGGTGTCTGGCGGTGACACCACACTTTTCCTGTCTTGCTTCTAGATCACATGATCTTATAATATTCCGTACTTCCTTAGTCACTATCCTCACGGTGAATCGTCTGTCCTCCTTACGATCTGAAAACACTGTGCAGGCAGAAGATATAATCCCGGTGGCTAATGGCTAACAGGTTATTGAACTGGGCATTGTTCTTGACAAAAGAATAAACAAAACAAAAAACTGTAGACATATATTAAGTGAAAACTACACTACTGGCCATTAAAATTGCTACACCAAGAAGAAATAGAGATGATAAACGGGTATTCGTTGGACAAATATATTATACTAGAACTGACATGTGATTACATTTTCACGCAATTTGGGTGCATAGATCCTGAGAAATCACTACCCAGAACAACCACCTCTGGCCGTAATAACGGCCTTGACACACCTGGGCATTGAGTCAAACAGAGCTTGCATGGCACGTACAGGTACAGCTGCCCATGCAGCTTCCAACACGATACCACAGTTCATCAAGGGTAGTGACTGGCGCATTGTGACGAGCCAGTTGCTCGGCCACCATTGACCAGACGTTTTCAAATGGTGAGAGATCTGGAGAATGTGCTGGTCAGGGCAGTAGTCGAACATTTTCTGTATCCAGAAAGGCCCGTACAGGACCTGCTACATGCGGTCGTGCATTATCCTGCTGAAATGTAGGGTTTTGCAGGGATCGAATAAATGGTACAGCCACAGGTCGTACCATATCTGAAATGTAACGTCCACTGTTCAAAGTGCCGTCAATGCGAACAAGAGGTGACCGAGACGTGTAACCGATGCCACCCATACCATCATGCCGGGCGATACGCCATTATGGCGATGACAAATACACGCTTCCAATGTGCGTTCACCGCGATGTCGCCAAACACGAATGCGACCATCGTGATGCTGTAAACAGAACCTGGATTCATCCGAAAAAATGACGTTTTGCCATTCGTGCTCCCATTTCGTCGTTGAGTACACCTTCGCAGTCACTCCTATCTATGATGCAGTGTCAAGGGTAACCGCAGCCACGGTTTCCGAGCTGATAGTCCGTGCTGCTGCAGACGTCGTCGAATATAGTGATACGAGGCTGTTGGGATCCAGCACGGCGTTCCATATTACCCTCCTGAACCCACCGATTACATATTCTGCTAACAGTCATTGGATCTCGACCAACGCGAGCAGCAATGTCGCGATCCGATAAACCGCAATCGCGATACGCTATAATCCGACCTTGATCAAAGTCGGAAACGTGATGGTACGCATTTTTCGTCCTTACACGAGACATCACAACAACGTTTCACCAGGCAGCGCCGGTCAACTGCTGTTTGTGTATGAGAAATCAGATGGAAACTTTCCTCATGTCAGCACGTTGTAGGTGTCGCCACCTGCGCCAACCTTGCGTGAATGCTCTGAAAAGCTAATCATTTGCATATGACAGCATCTTCTTCCTGTCGGTTAAATTTCACGTCTGTAGCACGTGATCTTCGTGGTGTAGCAATTTTAATGGCCAGTAGTGTACATGAAACGTATTCGCTGTTGCGATTACCAACGGCCATCAACTGCGTACGGGAACGACTCTTGTTGCAACCCTTATTCACTAAAGTACGAGCAGCCCTTAGCGGCTCACCATCTTATTTACAACTTTTAATGACATCGCCTTTCCGGCTTAGATATTTTTTAAATGTGACTTGTAAGTACTGCATCTCTTTCCAGTCAGTACAAGCTTTACTTTTATTAATGTATTATATACCTAATATGTTTTAGAACAGTTAGTTTAATTCTGATGACGACGCTCATAGTAGCGTCGAAACCTGGTCAATTTTGACTTCATATTTGTGACTACGGGCTTATTTGTTCTAATATGGTCAAGGTAGTTTTCAGATAAAGCACTTAAAATGATTTCACTGGATTCTTTGTCCCTGCCACCCGTTATAAACGTTTGAGTCTTCCAGTCTATATCCGGCAAATTTAAAATCTTCACCCAGGTCTCCCCATCGTTGTTTGGGAATATGAACGGCTGCAGAAGGTCTGCATGTAGCTGGACATACCCACTTCCACTCAATGATCGGTTCAGTTGGAACGAAAGAAGCAGTCCGTTCGATGGAAACACAACCCACACCGTTATGGAGCTTGGTTCAAAATGGCTCAAATGACTCTAAGTACTATAGGACTTAACTTCTGAGGTCATCAATCCCCTATAACTTAGAACTACTTAAACCTAACTAACCTAACTACATCAGACACACCCATGCCCGAGGCAGGATTCGAACCTGCGACCGTTGCGGTCGCGCGGTTCCAGACTGTAGCGCCTATAACTGCTCGGTCACCCCGGCCGGCGTTATGGAGCCTCCACCAGCTTGCTCACTGCGTTGTTGACCACTTAGGTACACGGCTTCGTGGATTCTGCGCCACGCTCGAACTGTCCCATCTTTTTTGGTCACCAGTCTTCTGACTGGTTTGATGCGGCCCGCCACGAATTCCTTTCCCGTGCTAACCTCTTCATCTCAGAGTAGCACTTGCAACCTACATCCTCAATTATTTGCTTGACGTATTCCAATCTCTGTCTTCCTCTACAGTTTTTGCCCTCTACAGCTCCCTCTAGTACCATGGAAGTCATTCCCTCATGTCTTAGCAGATGTCCTATCATCCTGTCCCTTCTCCTTATCAGTGTTTTCCACATATTCCTTTCCTCTCCGATTCTGCGTAGAACCTCCTCATTCCTTACCTTATCAGTCCGCCTAATTTTCAACATTCGTCTATAGCACCACATCTCAAATGCTTCGATTCTCTTGTGTTCCGGTTTTCCCACAGTCCATGTTTCACTACCATACAATGCTGTACTCCAGGCGCACATCCTCAGAAATTTCTTCCTCAAATTAAGGCCGGTATTTGATATTGGTAGACTTCTCCTGGCCAGAAATGACTTTTTGGCCATAGCGAGTCTGCTTTTGATGTCCTCCTTGCTCCGTCCGTCAATGGTTATTTTACTGCCTAGGTAGCAGAATTCCTTAACTTCATTGACTTCGTGACATCAATCCTGATGTTAAGCTTCTCGCTGTTCCCATTTCTACTACTTCTCACTACCTTCGTCTTTCTCCGATTTACTCTCAAACCATACTGTGTACTCATTAGACTGTTCATTCCGTTCAGCAGATCATTTAATTCTTCTTCACTTTCACTCAGGATAGCAATGTCATCAGCGAATCGTATCATTGATATCCTTTCACCTTGTATTTTAATTCCACTCCTGAACCTTTCTTTTATTTCCATCGCCGGCCGCGGTGGTCTCGCGGTTCTAGGCGCGCAGTCCGGAACCGTGCGACTGCTACGGTCGCAGGTTCGAATCCTGCCTCGGGCATGGATGTGTGTGATGTCCTTAGGTTAGTTAGGTATAAGTAGTTCTAAGTTCTAGGGGACTGATGACCACAGCTGTTAAGTCCCATAGTGCTCAGAGCCATTTTTTTTGATATCCATCACTGCTTCCTCGATGTACAGATTGAAGAGTAGGGGCGAAAGGCTACAGCCTTGTCTTACACCCTTCTTAATACGAGCACTTCGTTCTTGATCGTCCACTCTTATTATGCCCTCTTGGTTGTTGTACATATTGTATATGACCTGTCTCTCCCTATAGCTTACCCCTACTTTTTTCAGAATCTCGAACAGCTTGCACCATTTTACATTGTCGAACGCTTTTTCCAGGTCGACAAATCCTATGAAAGTGTCTTGATTTTTCTTTAGCCTTGCTTCCATTATTAGCCGTAACGTCAGAATTGCCTCTCTCGTCCCTTTGCTTTTCCTAAACCCTCCCATCAGCACTTGCCAACTGAAATCGGGACTCATCTGACGAGACCACAGTTTTACAGTGGTCTAGCGTTCAACCGGTATGGTCTCGAGCCCAGGAGATGCGCTGCAGGCGATGTCGTGACGTTAGCAAAGGGACTCGCGTGGGTCGTCTGCTGCCATAGCACCACTAACGTCCTATTTCGCAGCACTATCCTAACGGATACGTTCATTTGATTTCTTTGCTTATTTCAGGCAGTATTGCTTGTCTGTCAGCACCGACAACTCTACGCAAACGGCGCTGGTCTCGGTCGTTAAGTGAACGCCGTCGGTCACTGCGTCGCCAGTGGTGACAGGAGGTAACGCCTGAAATTTCGTATTCTCGGCAAACTCTTGACGCAGTGAATCTCGGAATATTCAATTCCCTAAAGATTTTCGAAATCTTATAATTAAATGTTTGCCTGAGACACTTAAGTCTCTTTTTATTATCTGCGAGAATGATGGAAGCAGACGAAATGAATAATCTCGATAAGCTTCCAAACTGGTTCCGAGAGTGGCAGTTCAAATTTGTGCGAGCAGAAAAGTAAAATTTGTACTTACAGAAATCAAAAAATGCATTTTTCTACGATAACAGTGCACCTGACTGTGAAGGTCCCTGTAAATGGCCAAACTTGATTAGATTAGATTAACACTCGTTCCATAGATCATCAATACGACACTTTGTAATGATGTGGAACGTGTCAGGTTAATAAAAGATGTCTGTACAAGATATTACATTACACAAAATGTTGCATGTCACTTATGTTTAAGTTGTTTTTTTTCCTTAATTTATATCTAAAAATTCAGCCAATGAGTAGAAGGAGTTGTCATCTAGAAATTCTTTTAATTTATTTTTAAATGTTAGTTGGCTATCTGTCAGGCTTTTGATGCTGTTTGGTAGGTGACCAAAGACTTTTGTGGCAGCATAATTTACCCCTTTCTGTGCCAAAGTCAGATTTAACCCTGCATAGTGAAGATCATCCTTTCTCCTGGTGTTATAGCTATGCACACCGCTATTATTTTTGTTACTGTGAGGATCCCTAGATCCTTAAATAGATGTCTGCAGGATGACCGTGGGTGGGCTCCAGCAATTATTCTGATTACACGTTTTTGAGCAATGAATACTTTTCTACTCAACGATGAATTACCCCAGAATATGATGCCATACGAAAGCAGTGAATGAAAGTAGGCATAGTAAGCTAATTTACTGAGATTCTTATCACCAAAAATTGCAATAACCCTACTAGCATACGTAGCTGAGCTCAGACGTTTCAGCAGCCCATCAATGTGTTGCTTCAAATTCGGCATTAGCTATCGAAGGTTTTGTGTCAAAAGTGCGCACATATGCACCGGCCGTGTTTGTCAAACTTAACCCCACTTCTCAAGCAGCTGCAATATTGTGCGTATCGTGTCGAGAAGTTACTTGGTACCAGTGAAACTCTAAACGATCAGTATCTGCTCCAGTTGCCACATATCTCAGAGTTATAGACAATATTTCGTAAATTGAGGAAACTGCACAACAGTTGCTTAATCGACAATATCTTATTGCGTACAAGGCCGGTTTCGGAACACTTACAAGTTCCTTATCATCTGGTCTTCCCATCGCGCAACATTGAGGAACAGTTTTTATCGAATTTATGAGACTTTTATCTTTTTGACTTGTGCTTCCACGATACCATTGAGGGGACGATGACCTCTGGAGTGTTAAGCGATGTTTTTTTGTTACACCAGATGACGGAACTACAACTGTTTCGAAAACGATCGTGCACACAATAAAAGTTTGTGGATTAAGCAACTGTTGCACAGTTTCTTCATCTTAAAAAATGGAGGCCGACCGCGGTGGCCGAGCTGTTCTAGGCGCTTCAGTCCGGAACCGCGCAACTGCTACGGTCGCAGGTTCGAATCCTGCCTTGAGCATGTATGTGATGTCCTTAGGTTAGTTAGCTTTAAGTAGTTCTAAGTTCTAGGGGACTCATGTCCTCAGATGTTAAGTCCCATAGTGCTCAGAGCCATTTGAACCATTTAAAAAATGGACTTCTACAGTTGCAGCTGATGCATAAATAGAACTCTTTATTGGTAATAATCTGGCAAGCAACTGGCTATTCGACAAACGCATGTGTAAATGGACGAACTTGTTGGTCAAACAGCCTTTCAGTCCAAGTTTTTCTCAAACACGTTAACAGAGATCTGAAACGAGGTAGCACACTGCCAAATAATTTGACAGGCAGGGGGAAATTTGACATATTGATCACCTACCGAATGATTAACAAATTGCTGGGATATAAAATGGAATCAATACATGCGTTCTGTCGCAGGTGAAGCTGATATTAGACCAGAGAAATGCGATTAATGTACAGGGCGCGGCCTGTAAAAAAAATAGAAAAAGGTTCAAACGGCTCCAAGAACTATGGGACTTAACATCTGAGGTCATCAGTCTCCTAGACTTAGAACTACTTAAACCTAGCTAACCTAAGGACATCACACACACCCACGCCCGTGGCAGAATTCGAACCTGCGACCATAGCAGCAGTGCGGTTCCGGACTGAAGCGCCGAGAACTACTCGGCCACAGCGGCCGGCGCGGCACGTGAAACCGGCCCATAAAGTAAACACATGAACATAGACTGAAGCGTCAGAGAATCTGGAATAGGCATGTGTATTCAAATACAGAGATATGTAAACAGGCTGGATACGGCTCTGCGGCCGGCAACGCCTATATAAGACAACAAGTGTCTGGCGCAGTTGTTAGATCGGTTACTGCTGCTACAATGGCAGGTTATCAAGATGTAAGTGAGTTTGAACGTAGTGTACGAGCGATTGGACACAGCATCTCCGAGGTAGGTATGAAGCGGAGATTTTCCCGTACGACCATTTTACGAGTGTTCCATGAATTACAGGAATCCGGTAAACCGTCAAATCTCCGACATCGCTGCGGCCGGAAAAAGATCCTGCAAGAACTGGACCAATGACGACTGAAGAGAATCGTTCAACGAGAGAGGAGTGAAACCCTTCAGCAAATTGCTGCAGATTACAGTGCTGTGCCATCAAGTGTCAGCGTGCGAACCATTCGATGAAACATCATCGATATGGACTTCCGGAGCCGAAGAACCACTCGTGTACCCTCGATGACTGCACGACACAAAGTCTTACGCATAGCCTGGGCCTGTCAACACCGACGTCGGACTCTTGGTGACTGGAAACATGTTGCGTGGTCGGAGGAGTCTCGTTTCAAATTGTATCGAGCTGATGGACGTGGACGGATATGGAGACAACCTCAGTAATCCATGGACCCTGCATGCCAACAGAGGACTGTTCAAGCTGGTGGAGGCTCTGTAATGGTGTGGGGCGTGTGCAGTTGGAGTGATATGGAACCCCTGATACGTCTAGATACGACTGTGACAGGTGACACGTACGTAAGCATCCTGTCTGATCACCTGCATCCATTCGTGTCCATTCCGCATTCCGTCGGACTTGGGCAATTCCAACAGGACAATGCGACACCCCAAACGCCCAGCATTGCTGCAGAGTGGCTCCAGGAACAGTCTTCTGAATTTAAACACTTCCGCTGGCCGCCAAACTCCCCAGACATGAACATTATTGGGCACATCTGGGATGCCTTTCAATGCGGTGTTGAGAAGATATCTCCACCCCTTTGTACTCTTACGGCCCCTTTGTATGCCTACGACTATTTTACGAGTGTACCAGGAATTACAGAAATCCAGTAAAACATCAAATCTCCGACATCGTTGCTGCCGGAAAAAGATCCTGCGAGAATAGGACAAACGATGTCTGAAGAGGAGCGCTCAAAGTGACAGAATTGCAACCCTTTCGCAAATTGCTGCAGATTTTGATGCTGGGCCATCAACAAGTGTCAGCATGCGAACCATTCAACGAAACATCATTGATATGGGCTTTCAGAACCAAAGGCGCACTCGCGTATGGTTGATGACTGCACGACACAAAGCTCTCTGCCTCGCCTGGGCCGGTCAACACCGACATTGGACTGTTGACGACTGGAAACAAGTTGCCTGGTCGGACGAGTCTCTTTTCAAATTGTATCGAGCAGATAGACGTGTACAGGTATGGAGACAACCTCAGGAATCCATGGACCCTGCATGTCTGCATGGGACTGTTCAAGCTGGTAGAAGCTCTGTAATGGCGTTGGGTGTGTGAAGTTGGGACCCCTGATACGTCTAGATTCGACTCCAGCAGGTGGCACATACCTAAGCATCCTGTCTGATAACCTTCATCCATTCGTGTCTATTGTGCATTCCAACGGACATAGCCAATTCCAACAGGACAATGCGACAACCCACACGTCCAGATTTGCTGCAGAGTGGCTCCAGGAACACTCTTCTGAGTTTAAACAGGTCCGCTGGCCACCAAACTCCCCAGACATGAACATTATTGAGCACATCTGGGATGCCTTTCAATGTGGTGTCGAGAAGAGATCTCCACCCCCTTGTACTCTTACGGATTTATGGACAGCCCTGCAGCATTCATGGCGTCAAGTCTCTCCAGCACTAGTTTAGGCATCAGTCGAGTCTATGGCACGTCTTACTGCGGGACTACTGCGTGCTCTGTTATGCAATGTTATGCACGTGTACTGCGCCAGTTTCTTTGTCTCTTCCGTGTAGTATGGAATCAACACTCGCGTTGTGTCGCAAGTAAAGCAGATACCAGATTTTCGTTCATCGGAGGTCAGCAGAGAAATTCGATTAATGTACAGGGCGTGACACCTGAAGCTGGCATGTAAGGTCAATGCATGAACATAAAATGAGACGTAATGTACTGAATATGATTACTCACCTGACAGTAGGTGCTGAAAGTGTCCTCCACCCATATCAGTACATCTGTGGGCATTCTTGAGGAGATTCATACCCCTGTCAGTTCTTGTTTTGTGATGCTACTGATAACATCCTGGATCCTGGTCTCGAGTTCTTCAGTTGTGTGTGGGTTTGTTCCGTATAGACACCTACTCTCCGCTTTAACAGTGCCCAGAAGTAAAGTCTGGTGACAGAGGAGACGACAAGACTCGGCTGGTTGTCCTCTGTGGCAGCCCCGGATCTGCGATATTTCCCAGCCGAGGCAAAAACTTTATAGTGGCGCCATCTCCCCCCTCCCCCTCCAGCGTTGGGGACAGCACGTCGAATATTAAAAAAGTCAATTTTTCACAAATATGTTCATTTTGTAGCGCAAATCTTTCTGAAGAGTTTCGTATATAAAACACAAATATTCGAGGAAATGTAAGACATGTCATTTGCTGTTAAGTGTGTGTCAAAGTGCAGTGCGATGCCTCTTCAAACAACATTCTTCTATCACACTTTACTGTATTTCGCTCTGTGGAATTGAAACGTACACTACTGGCCATTAAAATTGCTACACCAAGAAGAAGTGCAGATGATAAACGGATATTCATTGAGCAAATATATTATACTGGAACTGATATGTGATTACATTTTGACGCAATTTAGGGTGGAAAGATCATATTTCCAATATAAGCAATAAACTTAGCAGTGCCGCTTTTGCTCTAAGACAAATTAAGCCACTAATAACCGAAGATGATGTGTGCATGGTGTATTTTTCGAGCTTCAATGCCGTAAAGAGCTATGGTATAGAAATCTGGGGCCACTCGACTGAGGCAAGTAAAGTATTCAAATTACAAAAGAGAGCGATTAGAATAATAGGAAACAAAAGAACAAGAGATAGTTGCAAGCCTCTTTTCAAAAAATATAACATTCTGACCTTCTACAGCTTGTACATATATAAAATTCTGCTCCTTGCTCGGGATCATAAAGATAAATCCATTAAAAATGAAGATGTATGAATGAATGAATGAAATTTTATTGTCGTTTAGCTATTACAGCAATTGACAAAGTCAAGTTACATATATACAAGTTATGCAGCATATATACATGAAGATCAATATGTCACTATTGATTTTCCATAAAATATAATAACATTGCAACATAAATTACTCAGTTAAAGAAATTATGCTGTACTCTCCAAACTGGTACCAGTATGATATTTTACAATCATAAAATTCCTGAAGTGAGTAGCAAGGATTTCCAGCTAACCAACCGAATAATTTGTCTTTAAATAAATCAAATGGAGCTTCTACCCATTCTAGTGGCAGTTTGTTAAACATCTTCATACCCACCACTTCGTAGCTGTTCAGTGACGGATAATCTGTAGTAAGGTATGTCAAGATGGCTACTATTTCTGGTTCCATGACAGTGTACATCTCTTCTACGCTGGTATTCTGATAAGTTGCTCTTTGTATGCAGTAGGGCAGTGTAAATATACAGGTTTATAGGTACACAGTTTTTTTTTAAATTCCTTAACAAATACACTAATCTAGACAGCCTTATAATGTATTTAATGTGTGGCTCCCAAGTCAATTTATTATCTATAACAATACCTAAGAACTTAACACTATCCATGACATCTGCTACTGGCAGATCTCTTAAACTAAATACAATCTTTTTAGTTTTACTCTCATTAATCAGGAACCCATTAGCTCAAAACCAGACTGATGCCTGCGATATTGCGTCATTTGCCACAGTTTGGATCATATCCATGTCTGAGCTGATATTGAAAAAAAGTGGTATCATCTGCATAGAGAATGCAGTGAGTATTTATGTAAAATGGTAGATTATTTGTCCTTAGGATAAATAGCAGAGGTCCTAACACTGAGCCTTGTGGCACACTGCACTTAACTTCAGCTAGCTGTGATCTCTGTTTACCAATACAAACAATTTGTTTATGGTTGCTGAGAAAGGATTCGAAGATGTTGCCAACTTCACTGTTTGTGATTCCATAATAAACTAGTTTGCTGAGGAGTGAAATACGCTCCACACAATCGAAGGCTTTGCTAAGATCACAAAAGTTAACCTGAGCAAAATTTTTTTCCTTCATAAGGATTAAGCACCTTTTAAGTTAGCGAATAAATGGCATGGACTGTGGATTTGCCCTTCCTAAAGCCAAATTGTACCGCAGTAATAATGTTATTACATGTCAGATAATCACACAACTGGGAGTTGATGATGGATTCCAAACTTTAGATAAAATAGGTGTCAGAGATATTGGGCGATAGCTAGATGGGCAGTTTTTCTCTACTTTCTTGGAAATGGGCATTACCCTGGATAATTTCAATACATCTGGGAATACTCCTTCAATTAAACATCTGTTTATACATTTAGTAAGAGGGTATAATATGTGTCAAATTATCTTTTTTTAACATATTACAAGAAATACCATATATATTTTCACTACCAGAGGGCCTAAAATTATTTACAATAGTTCAAACAACATCTGGTGAGACATCTGTTAAAAGGAATCTGTCTTTCAGGGTGTAGTCTACATTATGATATTTAATGAGATCAGCTACAGTTTCTTGCGGCCTCCCAACGCTTTCCCTCATTTGGTAAACAGATTTTATACAGTAGTTATTAAATTCATCTGCTGAAATTTCTACCACAGCTTTCTGCTTGCTTTTGGCCACTGAATTTATTATAGTCCATGCTTTTTATGCATTTATTTTTTGACGACTCAATGCTGACTAGATTATGTTGTTTTTTGGCCTCATTTAAAGCATACTTATATTCCTTTTGTGCTCTTGAGTACCTTTGTTTAGTCATATTAGTTTTCTGAAGTCTGTAAGAATCTCCATACAACAACAACCTCCTTTTCATATTGGCTAGTTGAGCGGTATACCATGGATTCTTATCCCTATGTCTATTACTGTTATTTTTAGTGTTAACTTCACATTTATATTGAGGGCAGTTGGTCTCGAATATATTTAAGAAAGAATGAAAAAATCTATCGAACAATGTATTGGCGGAGCCCTGGGCATTATTGTTAAACATATGTGACCAGTCACAATTACTGAGTCAGACCATGAAATTAGACAATTTTTCTTGTTTTATCGGTCTTGTGATGACTATTTCAGGCTCTTTAAACTCCTTATAGTCCATATTGCACCTATCTGTACCTATTTTTACCCACACTGAGTCATGGTCCGAGAAATCGAAGACAGCTACATCTGAAGAGAGTAACTCTCTATTGACATTTCTAAGTATGTTGTCGAGACAAGCAGACTGTCTTGTGGGTTTGCAGTTTGTAAAAATGAAGTTGAATTGTCCTAACAGGTTTTTAAATTCATTTACGTTGTGCACATCTTTGTTTATATCAAATGCAGCATTGATGTCACCATCAATCACTATACTATATTTCTTCCAGTGAGGGCTACGAAAGAAATGTAGTAAAATCTCAAGTTTTTCTAAAAATATTAGTAGACTTCCGTCTGGTGATCTATAAAGAGATACAACAGCAATTTTTAAATGATCCAGATAAACACCTGTGGCTTCAAAATGTATCTCACTGCACAGAAATCATAGATCTAGTTCATTAGTACGATTTATTAATTCTTTCTTAATGTAAATTGATACACCCCCATGAATATGCTGCTCTGTGCTAAAGCTATTTGCTAAGAGGAAATCATCTAGTACATGAAAAGATATTTCATTTCCTTTACACCAGTGCTCACTTTGGCATAACGCATCAAATAAGTTCTCATTTGCAAATTCGTTTAAAATTACTTGTTTGTCTCTTATACTTTCAATATTGAGATAATCTATCTTGAGAGACAAAGCTGGTGAGTAATTTTTTTTATGGGGGCAATCGTCATTACTACTATTCTTCTTTCTAGTGTTACTGACATTTATTATATTACTCGTATCTTTAATCTGGTCGTCCAGTGTGAATCTGGGCAAACCTGTTACTCTCGGCCCTTCTTTGCTACCTCTAAAAAAGAGTTTTTCCTAAATCTAAGTGGTATTGACTTAGAGCTATCGATTTTTGCTATGTCTAACTCATTGGCTACTTATATGATTTCATTACTCACATGCTTCTTTCCGAGTTGATTCAGATGAAGACAGTGAGCAGTGTGGAATCTTGTACCTAAGTTAGTTATGTTTACAGAACAGAAACAGAAAGAAATTAAGAATTCCGCAGCATAACACAACTCAATACGAGAGAAGCAGTGGTTACATGGCACACATCATTAATGCCAAATCAAAGGATAAGTTTAAACAGTCAATCAAACAACTGCTATCACAAACCCCTTTATATTCAATCACAGAACTTATTTCAAACGAAAATAACTGGAGCAAACAGGCATAGTACACTAAAAAAAAAAAAAATGTACACAAGTGTAGAGAAAAAGAGAAAGTAAAATGTCTTAACTTCTTAACAGCATTTATTTATCTAAAGATTTCGTTTTTCTACAGTATTATTGCTGTTAAATTTTTTTATAACTGTAAACAAAAGAGAATCTAGAATATGTATGTGCTGTTTGGCTGGATTATACCGTATATACAAAATAATGGACCAATAGTACAGAATTATTGCAATTAAATGTTCTGTAATTTAGGTACATAAATTACGTATGCCTCATAAAATCCGTTCAGTTTACAGTATCTAAAATTTTGTAACTATGATGTTAATTTCCAGGAATGTTGTGACTAAAATTTATTAGTTATCTTAGCAAAACTATAGTTAGAACCAGTAAGAGTAATGTAGTTTATTGGAAAGCTGACAAAGCAAATATGTCTTGGACTTACTCCATAGATGTACATCATAAGCTGCTAAATAAATGTACAAAATTCTAGACTGCTGCGGGATGTACTATCAAGTACTGTGTGTGTGTTGTTTATAATGCAAAAGGTGAACGTTGAATCCTTACAGACTCTGTCCCGCCTACACTTCTCTTTCTGTCTGCCCATTCGTGAAACTTTGCCGATCTAACATGCTGCATAAATGAGGGTTTAAAACACATAAGCCGTTTTGCTGGAAAGTCAGAAGTTGGCAGCATGGTGAGTTGAGATGCATTCTGCTTTGCGCTCTGGAGTTTTTGCGTGAGTACGAAGCCAACGTGTTGGCCTGCCATCTGTCGGCAACGCCAACCAACAAGTGCGATCGAGAGCCTCTCGCATATTACTTCACCCATTTCGCATTTGGAAGTTTCACAAGAACATCTCAGAAATAACAAACATTTCCTGCGCGATATCAACTATTTGAACATATTTTATTAATGGGATTGCTAGAAGCGCCAATACCTCCTCATTATTTCGGGCGAAAATATTTCATACTCACCAATGTTTGTGGTAACACATTCTACATATTTCATATTCACTGACTTGTGCATACAATTATCATATTGTTCAGGTGTTAAATGATTGACAATTTTTGCAAGACACGGAAATGTAGGTCTGTGTCTATGAATCTGATTGAAGTACAGAGATTTAGTAAACTTAATTTTCGAAGAGGATGAAAGCATTTAGTGATGGGCTAAACTGCGATTTTCTGATATCAGTGATTTCTGTGAATGCTACTTTTCAGTATCTGTTATTCTTAACTGTGATTTGTCGCAGTTAAGAGTCGCAGTTAAGGAACCTAAGTCGCGTATCCCTCCGCCACTGCTACTTCTGCTACTTCCGCGATTTCTGCGACTTCTGCGATTTCTGCTACTTCTGCGATTTCTGTGACTTCTGCTACTTCTGCGATTTCTGTGACTCCTGCGATTGCTGCGACGTACCACCGTATGAAAAAGTTACATCTGTCCACACAGAAAATTGCATCTCAACAAACCTGTCATTGGTAAGTATGTTTTACGTTTATTCTTCCGTTGGCTTTAATTTTGTATTAAAGAAACAACTGTGAAAATATTAATAGTGTAATTAATATGTAAGTAGCCGCACAGTACCGTAATAGTTGGTGTTTAGAAAATGAATTCTAACATATTGTTATGTTCATAGGTACCTGAACTACATTTCAGTCACTCAGTAAAGTGATAATTCAAAATATCATTGTCAACAGATCTGAAGAAATTGCCAGTCTTTAGACCGTTTTCGTCAGACGACAGGTTAGTTTCTAAGCGTTTTGATGGACTTAATTACTTCAGTGAGATCGTTCTTGCGAATGTGATATAGCAAATATTAGCAAATGTGATATAGCAAATATTAGCAATCTACTCTGTCAATTATATTGCTAGTAATTAGTGACAGCAAAAATTGTTTAATAATCCTTGTGTTTTTGCAGACGCAGCTCTGACTGATTACTGGTTGCTGTACATATCTATCCACATCAAGGCTGTTGAGAGAGACTCGTGAAGATTCAAGACAGCTCTTAGAGGATTTGCAGTTTAAAAGTGAAATAATTATGAAATAAGTGTATGACTGATTAAAGTGTTTTATTGAAGTTGTTGTGCGATTTTAAAGGAATAATAAATGTTAAATACATTGAGTGAATAATAAAAATCTCATTTTCCACATGTTAAGCCGTCCTATACCCGTAATTTTCCGCCACTTATTTATTGGTAAACACTTGTTGGAGAGTGACATGCCGCCCCCCCCCCCTTTCTCCACAATCTTGGTGTGACACTGACCTGTAACATATCCCGAAGTCTACAATATGCATTTTGAGGCTGTTGATATGAAAGTGGGAAGTACAGATCTTCCAGTTAAATCAGGAATACCTTAAGTGCATTACTTGAAAGTGACACAGGAAAAGCTTACTTATGTAGGTGGTAGTAGTGTCGGCAAAAAGTTCTTGTGTGTGAAGTTGCCATGTAGAACACCAGGTGTAAAACTTTTCTCCCGAGTCCTGAACTGTGAGGCATTCATATGACTGTTTTCATTTCTCTACACTTATACAGATGTCTGAGTTCTGCTGTGTTAACATTGCAAAGTCCTGTAGGCATGTGGAGTATTAACCAAAACTGTCATATTGGAAGCAGAATCAAACACATTTGTTACGTTACTCGATATTTTCAGGAGAAAAAGGCAATGTCGCTTCTTATTAATATAATACATTCAGAGTCACAGCAGTATTTGACCAACCATAACTGATGCTGAATGTGCATGTCGTCATATAATATGAAGAGCTTATTTCAATAGTGGTACAAGTCCATTACCTACACTTTTCTGTCTATAATGCTTCTGAAATTAGTGATCCAAACAAACATAAATAAAGGCTCATCACTAGCAAGAAGCCATATGGTGAATATTTCTGGTATCTCAACTGCAGATTTTTCAGCACTCATTTAACTTTACGACTCTATATCTCAAAATTAACAAAAATGGACTTGTACCACTATTGAAATAAGCCCTTCACATGCACACACAGCACATCGATCTCGTGAGGCACAAGGCTCTCATAACGTACATACGTCGGTCAACAGATGACACTAGGAGAAGTATGTTAATTGCGCTTTTTAGTTGCTACTTGCGACTCTTAGTTGCGATTTGTCACAGAAATCGCAGTTTGACTCTGTAGCGAATAGCGTAGTATGAACTTTGCTCAACAGATGGCAGTGCTAACTGCGCTTTTTAGTTGCTACTTGTGACTCTTAGTTGCGACTTGTCACGGAAATCGCAGTTAGACTCCATAGCGTATCGCAGAGATGGACGTAGTACGAACTTTGACCCACAGATGGCACTGTTAACCGCGCTTTCTAGTTGCTACTTGCGACTCTTAGTTGCGACTTGTCACGGAAATCGCAGTTAGACTCCATAGCGTACCGCAGAGATGGACGTAGTACGAACTTTGGCCAACAGATGCCACTGTTAACCGCGCTTTTTAGTTGCTACTTGCGACTCTTAGTTGCGACTTGTCACTGAAATCGCAGAAAGCAGTGCTAAATTCGACCAATAGATGGCTCACGTCTTTCAATGTGAAATACTACTTGCGACTGCTAACTGTGACTGAAATCGCAGTTAGATTCTGTAAAGTTGCTACTGTGATATCTGTGACTTCTCAGTCACTGTGATTTCTAACAGATACGCGATTTCCTGCCCACCACTAAAAGCATTTATGAATTACGGAATATTGACAGTATACCAATCTTTGAGGGACACGGTAACGTATATTCATGTCTATGGATTGAATGAATTACAGATGGGCCTAGTGGTAATGGGGTAAGAAGACCACCACTGAACTAAGTTCTCAGACTCATTCGTGCATATGCCTGTCTCACCACAGCAACTCATAGTGTGCACGTGGACACAGATTCTGAACAGTTCTTGCACTGCTGCAAGTCTGAACAGACAATCGTAGTGCTTCCCTTTCGGACAAAGCGGAGGTTTGGTACGATTATATACAGTACGGCAAAGCAACTCAAGATATGGACCTCCAGTTAAAACTAATGGACAAGAAGATAGTGAGTGTACAATCCACAGAGTTTTTGGGCATGCACATTGATCAAAACTTAAGCTGGAAAGACCATCTCAAGTATTTATCCCAAAGGCTCAATTCGGCATGTTTTGCATTGAGGATATTATTTAGAGTATGCAGCACAGACTGTACTAGACTAGTGTATTTTGCTTACTTTCAGTCCATCGTGTCTTACGGCATAGTGTTGTGGGATAAAAGTAAATCAAGCTTAGCAGATATCTTCAAATTTCAGAAAAGAGCTCTACGAATCATAACACATAACTCTCCAAGAACTCATTGTAGGCCCCTTTTCAAAGAACTGCAAATACTCACAATACCATCACTGTACATTTTTAAAAGCATTCTGTGTACAAGAGCACATATGAAAAATCTACGTACAAATGAGGACTGCCATAATTATAATACTAGAACTCGTAAGAATTTGTATGTAGAAAGGGTAAGGACAGCACAAACCCAAAAGCATGTAAGTTATTTTGGAATAAAACTCTACAATGCTCTGCCAGTGTACATGAAGGCAATAATAGATGAAGTAAAATTTAAGACTGAGCTTAAAAATTACCTTTTAAGCAAACCTATGACTTTGATTGTGTGTAAATTTATTGCCAAAAATTTTAATTTATATGTCTAATTTGTACTTTTAAAAATTGCCTTGAAAGTGATATTCCATTATTATGTCTGTAGTACTTGTACTAGTATGACAACTTTGCTGTGACAATTCCTACATCATGTAAATGATATACAGGACGATAATAAAATAAAATGAAATGAAATATCGTATAGTGTTGGAAACACTACCGTTTAGCCCAAGTTTCTTACTCTCCTAATTATGTCCTTGCATGCCCAATCAGTCGACAATCACCATCTTCAATTTCCGTTAATGTAAAAACTCATCCTTAGCTTTTATCTGTTTGTTGCTTTTGCGTTACTGTTGTGTTGCTGCTACGGTGGACCAATGGAGAAAACTGCGCGACGTTTAATGACGGAGAATCCGCACCTGGCCGGCTGCACGTAGTGTAGAGGAGCGGCGCGAGAGGGCAGCAGCTGCGGGCGGCAGCACGAAGTGTCACTGCCTGCGAAAATAACAGGCGTCTAAAACTAGCGAAGTGGGGGATGCTCAACTACCGGACCTACCGATAGATGGCTCTACCAGCTGATTACTGTCGTCTGTATTGCCCGCCATATTCGAATTTGCCAAGAAGTTTCTCTCGGTCTGTACGGTGTATAAGGAATTAAGGATTATCGAAATGGCGATTTCTTGTTCCGCTTTCAATTGTATGAAGCGATGGAGTAAGGAAAGTGACTTACCATTTCACAGGTAATAGGACTACCGATACAATACGATAATAATACAGACTTAGTGCGTTTGCTAATTCGATGTTTTTGAACAGGTTTCCTCTGAAGCACCCAGAGCCGCTAAAGAAGTGGATTACTTCCGTGAAGTGGAAAGATTTTAATCCTATGGCTTGCAGTTTTCTTTGTGGAAACCTTTTCCGGCAAGATGATTACGTAGTGAGTCCTGGAACATGGAAGAAACGTTTGACCCGAAGCAGTGCCATCAGTTTTTGACTTTCCGGCACATTTGATGCCACCAAATAAACAGCCACGACGACATGTTGTTAGGATTTTGAGTGACAACGATGCTTCTCCATTTGAGGTAGCTAATGAATTTCCTTGCTATGTGTGTGCTTTTTGACTTTTGTGAATTTATTTCGTACGGACACAAATGGGCTACATAGGTCTAAGCAGTGTTGTAATACAGGTCCATATTTTTGTTTTTAGCGTTCTGTCCTGGAATCCGTGCTCGATTTGCCCACTGCAGAAGCTACTGATTGCATGGAGAATGTTGTCAATGAAAATTCTTCTGTGGAAAGCATGACCCATTTATACAATGCAGAAGCTGCGAATTGTGTCGAAAACGTTAGTATAAGGATGTTTTCACATCCCCAAAGTTTTCTTATAATATTTTTTCATCAAGCCTTGAGTTATTTCAATCATATATAACGAAATTATTTGTTTATTTCAGAGTGCAGTTGGTTCTTAAGTAATTGATTGTGGTATGCAGTCGAAAGTAGAAATGGAAGACAAGGCGACCGAAACTTGCAATTTTTTCTCAGACATTGTGCACGAATTAAAACGTAAACTGAAGTGCGCCCGTGAAAAACTTCGAAGAAGAGAGAAGAAAGTGTTTTCCAAGGATGACATCATAAGTTCATTGAAGGAGAAGGGGCATCTTCCTGAGAAGTTACATAACTTCCTCAATCATCAGAAAGGAACACAAGTGGAATTAGTGTGCAATTTAGTGAACAACTCTCTCTCGTCAAAGGGTAATAGATACACAACAAATGTGAAAATGTTCGCGATGACTGTGTACTTTTATTCACCAGAACCATATGAATACCTGCAAAAATTAATGCCTCTGCCCCATAAATCATTAATTTCCAAATGGGTAGCAAGTGTAGACTGTGAAACTGGCTTCTTAAAAGATGTTTTTAAGTACATTGATTTGAACCCAATTGTAAGGGAGCAGTTCAGCGATTCATGTCTAATTGTAGACAGTATGGCAATTAGGAAGCAAGTACTTTGGGACCAAGGAACTAAGCAATACACAGGTTTTTTAGACTTTGGTAGGGAAGTGCCTCAGTCAAAAGAAGTAATAGAGGCATCTTAGGCTCTGGTTTTCATGCTTGTCTCTATAAAGGCAAATTTAAATGCCCGATTGCATATTTCTTTATCAACGGTGTACAGGCAAATAATCAGGCCACATTGATAAAATCTGCTGTAGAGAGGCTGCATAGTTCTGGCATTAGGGTTTGGTGTGTTACATGTGATGGCTGCAAGGTAAATATAAGCACTTCACGTTCACTTGGCTGTACTTTAAATTTTTCCAAGGATGATTTTAAAAGCTACTTTCCTCATCCTGTGGAAAAATACAATGTTTATTGTATCTTGGACATGTGTCATATGATTAAGTTTGCCAGAAATGCTCTAGCAGAAGTATCTGCTATTGACTCTCCAACTGGCATTATTAGATGGTATTTCATTCAGCAATTGAACAAGGTACAACAAGAAGAAGGTATGACATTTGCCAACAAACTATTAGGACAACATATAAGTTATGTAAATAGAAAAATGACTGTTTCATTAGCTCCACAGACTTTGAGTTCTAGTGTGGCAGATAGTATAAAGTTTTTGAGGAGGGTTGGTGATCCAAATTTTAAAGGAAGTGAAGCAACAGTAGAATTCTTGTATAATATTGATAGGATTTTTGATATTCTGAACTCCAGAAATCCATTAGGTAAAGGGTATAAGAGCCTCCTGAGGGATGACAACAAATCTTATTGGCTTGCTATTTTCACACACACTGAAAATTATATCAAAATCATTGGTGTTCCGTTGCTGCCCCATGCAAGAAATACTTTTGCTTTTGGGATAATTTTCGATATGCAATCAGTCAGGCACATAGCTCTGGCAAGTATGCTTTGTGTTGAATCTCCTCTGAAGTATTTTCTAACATATAAACTGTCACAAGACCACATAGAGCTTTTTTTTCCTGCATTCGGTCCAGAGGTGTTTGGAACAATACAAATGCATACCAGTTCAAATGTGCCATGAGAAAGTTGCTCCTGGGTAACAGTGTCACTGCAATGAATGGGAATTGCTCAAATTTTAATGTGTGTTGTTCGCCACCCGTTTATGATTTTCGTGCAAGAAAGCATGTAGTAGAAAGTGATGAAAGTGCTGCAGAAAATGAAGTAGAGGAGTGGTGTGCACTTCTTGACGATAAGTTGATGATTAAGTTCTCATTTTACAAGCAAAACATACTGTATTATATTGCAGGGTATGTGTCATTGCGCCTTTCAAGGGAGATCACATGCAAAGACTGTCTTCACATACTGAAGCCACCAGTAGTTAAATCTGCATTAGAATGTGATTCTCTCTATGCTTTTCCCAATATGGCCAATAAAAATGCATTTGTAAATTTTGTTAACCGGGGAAAACTGGTTAAAACAAGTGACTGTGTGTACTCCGTTGTAGAATACTCAGAAACTGTTTCAGATGTTTCTGATTGCTGGGGATATGCGACAGAAATATGTACAGGCCAAGGATTTTGCATTGTGTTAAAAATAAATTTGTAGATTACCCATTTCCTGCTCTTCGTCATGATTACCATTATGAAATTAGGATTGAGGAACTTACATCAGGCTCAACTTGTTTGTAAGATTGCATCCCTATACTCCCGCATACGCTTAAAAACATATGAAGAAAAAAGCAGCTGAGAAAATTTTAAACAACAAATCAAGTATAAGGTAGAATTTAAATAAACTCATATTGTTTAATCATGTATAGTGCTAAAATTGGAAAATATTATGCAATGGGACATTCCATGCAGATGGGTGTGACATTTTGACAGATTTTTTAGAACTATTTTGTCCATAGATTTGTTGTTGTGTAATGATGAACTTCAAAAGATGAATCACATTGAAGTAAAATTAACTCTTTACGTCCTGTGTAGATATTGTAACCAAATTATAATTGTTTATTATACAAGCTTATATTAAGATGTTTGGTGTTACAAAATATGCACTTGCATTAAAAACAGGTGATTTGTGTGAAATTAATGAAAAAAAAAATGTTCTGAGACTTATTTGACAGATGGCTTTAAGTGTGACAAAATGTTTCCCTCAATAGCTATTTCAACTTCAATTTTTCACTTTAAGAACAGTTTAATCACAGGCTGGGTGTAATCTAGTGGAGTATGGAGTGGCCCTATGTTTCAAACAGTAATGTTTGTGGATACTCTGCAACATAAGAGCAATAAAATTGTTACTCTGTTAATTCTTGTTTTAATACTTCCTAGAACGAACACAATGTTCCAATTGATCGTAAGCATTCTTATTACTTTAGAACCTAATTTTCTGAATTTTGTCTTTATTCTGCTAGGATGTCTTTCTATTATATTTTGCTGTGTTGAGGAAAGGGGGTGGGGGGAGAATGCAAATATCTTTCTAGCACTACAAAGTACAGAATACAGTGATTACAGGTACACTTGGAAATCTAGGAAATTTCAGTATTCATGTTACATGTCTAATTTTCATCAACATTTACCTTAATTATACAGTTACACTTTTTGCTGATTTGAACTGTGTACTACATGTTAAAAAGATTCTGTTTGGTCATAGTAATAAAAGCATTTCATTTTGTTAGTTCATATGTCCCATACGGAACTGAAATTATCAAGTTATGATGACAACGGAAGGAAATAACATTAAGGAATCTTACTTCACAGAAATTGTGCAAATTGGTTACACTTTTTGCTAGTTAACTTTAACATAAACCATTTAGTTTTCCATTAAGAGTGAAAGCAGTTGCACGAGTCACGTGAAGAACAAAGCTTCCCATAGGGAACTAAAGTATTTTACATTTGTGTTATTGCAGACCCAAAGTATTGTGATCTTCATATTTCTATTTAAAAAAGTTTGTAACTCAAATTCACAGACATTTTGGAATCTGTACATACATGTGTGTAGCATGGTACTTTTCATGTGCCATGTGGAACCTTTAATTTTCTGGTTTAAATATAATTTATTTCATGAATTACCTTTAATACCAACACTATGTGAATGCATTATTTACCATTTAGAAGAAGAAATATTAGTGTACAGAATAACAAACCTCATGAAAAAATGTGAGAGATTGTTCTGTACAGAACTTGGAATGGCTCTGATAAAGAGGTAAAAAGAAGACTTCTATTAAATGTTCAAAGAAACCAGTCAGTACCTCTTCATTCGCCATAGAGGTGACAAAGTAATAAAACAATTTACTTTTTTCAGAATTTCTGCTAAGTATTAAAAGTGTGAAGACCTATTCAATTAGTATTTGCTTTACCAATAACCTGTAGTACTAGCACACCTATAAGCAGGTAATTATGGGAGTTAAGAGTTACGTTAAAATTAAAGATACTGACTGTTATTATTTGCTCACAAAGCATTGTAGTTGCTGTACAGTTTATGCTGTATGTGGTGTACCCAATGTGATTCCTGGAGGACATAATATGCTGTTATCCTACGGGAGTGCACTGGTACCACACCTATTGAAAGTATATTTTGCTGTGGAATAGTTGTATCAGATGTCTGTACCAGAAAACAAATCTCCACTGTGACGCCCTCACGTTCTTGGTATGCTATTAGCTATTATTACAAGAATACTCTTCACATGGAGGAGGAAGCATAGTGAGATTTTCTTTTTCATCATTTCCAACATTGTACACAACTTTCTTGCACTTTTATGTTATCACATTTTTCCCTTGATAATGGAGAAGAGAGAGTGGGAGAAAAAAAAAAAATTAAGTGAGCTTTCACAAAAACTGAAAACTCTACTTGTGTCATTTGTTATTTTCGAAATGTTACTCTCTTTCCAAATACTGTTCTATTTCTTCAAACCAATTTTGAATTTCTCAGGTTATTACATATTATTTACTGTACATTGTTCACCAATAATTCTGTTGTTACCGGATAGTTTGTAATGTGGCACTACCTTTGTGCCACTGGTATTGGCTAGTGTACTTTTGCAGATAAGAAAATCGACTGGACTAGAATGTCCTGTCAGTATAGGACAAATTCAGACAATACGGAACTTTTTACACTAAATTTGCAATATAATGTCACCCTTGTCTCACACAGATTGTAGCAGCCATTGGGATGTCTGTCTGGCCAGCTTCTGCAGCTTTCATTTCCAGGTTTGTTTTTTGCTTGGGCCCTATACTGACAACCAGTCATTCCAGTGATTGACACCATGTCAAAGACTGGAACCAACATTCACAGAAATAAAATTCCATGGTTGGAATTCATAGTGTAATTAATTTTGCTCACTGACATGTTTTGAATTCAATTTTAAAATAAAACAATGGTACCAGTCATTGTTTGGGTGTCAGACTGGAAAATTACAGTTTTAAGACGCCCCAGCCTTAAAATTAACAGCTGTGATCGAGGTTATTTTCAACAAGTTCCTTCACTTCCTACATCATCATGGATCAGTCCAATATAATATTATTACTAGACTTAACTTCCAAATGATACAAGTCATGCATTTAAGAGGAGCCTTAACGTTCGCCTTTGTGTTTGTCTCATTTAAATGTATTTCTTGTCTCGTATCAAAGACTGAAGCACTGTTAAAAACTGGTGCTTCCACCTTATCACTCAGTTAAAATACACCGTGTCATGTACAGGCGTTAATAAAATCATGGCACTTCAAATTTCTGATCAAAGAGAGAGCCAAATTCGTAAGTGCGTGTTGCAATTACAGGTGTCAGCATATATGCAGATCGGTAATGTATCACTTCAGATAAAGAAAAAAATTATGATTTTTTTCCGTTTTTACGTAAGTAATACTTTAATAGTTCAGTTGTAATTTCTGTTGTCAGTAAAGATACCCCTAAGCAAACGATGTCAACTTTTTTTCAAGAGACGTCTTCACTATTTTCCACATTTGACTTTCCGAATTATACCTGTAGTTAAAAGCTTTGGCAAGTAAGGTAATTTGTTGACCTCCATTGAATCTTAAATAGTGTTTTAAAACGGGCAAATAAATAACGCACTCGTAAAATTAACAGTAAACAATTTATAGGTCAGCTTGTCAAACTTTCAAAACACACTCGAATTTAGGAATTTCATAGCAGAACTGTCACTGTTTTATCTCGCTAGATTAGAAATATTTCATTATGTAGATGTGTAGATATCTAGAACATCCAACATAAAATACTTATGAGGGCGCAGAACGAAAAACATTTTCAAATGGCTCTGAGCACTATGGGACTTAACATCTATGGTCATCAGTCCCCTAGAACTTGGAACTACTTAAACCTAACTAACCTAAGGATATCACACACATCCATGCCCGAGGCAGGATTCGAACCTGCGACCGTAGCAGTCTCGCGGTTCCGGACTGCGCGCCTAGAACCGCTAGACCACCGCGGCCGGCGAAAAACATTTTCATCCGTGTTTTGACACTTCGCTTTTTGTCAAATTCAGATATGGCGGACACTCAATGATATGATCTCTAGACCGGCACACGCTAGAGCCATCTATCGGTAGGTCCGGTAGTTGAGCATCCCTCATTTCGATAGCTTTAGACGCCTGAACAGATATATGGCAGGACTGCATTACATACACATCTTCACTCAGCGTATCAAACACCAACATCCTATGTGGGGAGACGTGGTTGGTCACCCCGCCCAAACAAAACGTTCGGGTTCGGGGGAGCGCAAGTTACAGACAGAATTACGTTACATGTTTTTTTTTTTTTTTTCTTTATTGTAATTTGGACACCCCATACAAGGTGGGCTGGCAGCGGAACAGTGTACTCCGCTCTTCAGCCATAAGCAGTACAAGAAAAAAGAAAGGGAGACAGACAAGTAACAGAATGGCGGTTAAAAAACAGGAGATACAATAGTTAAAAAACATGAAGCCGTTCACACTTGACGAAGCAAACAAGAAAAACCGTCGGCACTGGGCACAAACACTGACGAGGTAGATGACACACGTGAACGAAGGAGCGTGGACGGCGAAAAACACTGAGGCACAGACACGACGGCACAGACACTAAACCGAGGGCGATGATCTCCGGCGCGCGAAAGTTCACGATGCGTGTGCGAGTCCGGGGACCTGCCAAGAGAGGAGGAGGAGGAGGAGGAGGAGGAGGAGGAGGAGGAGGAGGAGGGGGAGAGGGAAAGCGAGAGGGGAGAGCAGGGACGCCACGGGCAGGGGAAAGAGGGGGGAGAGAGGAAGGGGGAGGGGAAGCCCGGAAGAAGAGGGGTGGAGGGAGGGGATGGGGGAAAAGGAGAGAGAAGGGAAGGGAAGAGAAAGGAGGGAGGGTGCCGCAGGGAAAGGACACCAGGAGGGAGGGGGGGCAGGGTCAAAGTTGATAGGAGGGGTAGATGGAGGGGACGAGGACATCACCTTGGGAGAGGGTAAGGAGGGTGGAGAGATGGAGACCGGGTGGGACATGGGAGTACAGGCGCGGCAGCGGGCGGGGGTGGGAGAGGATCGGGGAGACGAGCGGGTGAGGAGGATCGAGTTTACGGGAGGTGTATAGGATTCGTATCCTTTCGAGGAAGAGGAGGAGGTGGGGGAAGGGGATAAGGTCATACAGGATCCGCGTGAGGGAAGGGAGACGGATGCGATAGGCAAGGCGGAGAGCATGGCGTTCAAGGATTTGGAGGGATTTATAAAAGGAAGGGGGGGCGGAGATCCAGGCTGGATGGGCGTAACAGAGGATAGGGCGGATGAGGGACTTATAGGTGTGGAGGATGGTGGAGGGGTCCAAACCCCACGTTCGGCCGGAAGGGAGCTTGAGGAGACGGAGTCGGGAACGTGCCTTGGCTTGGATTGTCTGGAGATGGGGAGTCCAGGAGAGGCGACGGTCGAGGGTGACGCCAAGGTACTTAAGGGTGGGGGTGAGAGCGATGGGACGGTCATAAACGGTGAGATAGAAATCAAGGAGGCGGAAGGAGGGAGTGGTTTTGCCTACAATGATCGCCTGGGTTTTGGAAGGATTGACCTTGAGCAACCACTGGTTGCACCAAGCGGTGAACCGGTCAAGATGGGATTGGAGAAGGCGTTGGGAGCGTCGCAGGGTGGGGGCAAGGGCAAGGAAGGCGGTGTCATCGGCAAACTGGAGAAGGTGGACAGGGGGTGACGGCGGCGGCATGTCCGCCGTGTACAACAAGTACAGAAGGGGGGATAGGACGGAGCCTTGGGGCACACCGGCGGAGGGGAAAAAGGTGTAGGAATCGGTGTTATGGATGGTGACATGGGAAGGACGGCGGGAGAGAAAGGAACCGATCAGACGAACGTAGTTAATGGGAAGGGCAAAGGTTTGGAGCTTGAAGAGGAGACCGGAATGCCATACGCGGTCATATGCGCGTTCGAGGTCAAGAGAGAGGAAGATTGCGGAGCGACGGGATTACGTTACATGTTTTTTTTTTTTTTTTTTTACTTTATTGTTATTTTAAAACCTGTACAATTCAGGTAGGCTGGCAGCGGCACACTACGCCGCTCTTCAGCCATAGCGTTTTACAAGAGTATAAAACATGGTGAATGACAATGAACAAAGTGACGGGCAAAAGAGAGAGGTCACAGAGACATAAAAAACACGGAGTCGTTCACATGTGACGATAACAACACGGAAAACACGTTGGCACGGCGCACAAAACACTGGTGAGTCCGACGGCACAAGGGAACGTAGGAGTGGGACGGCGGACACCAAAAACACTATATGACGTCACACACACGAAGCACAAAAGGCGACGATCTCCGGCGCGCGAATGTTCACTATACGTGTGCGAGTCCGGGGACCTGCCAAGAGAGGAGGAGGAGGAAGGGGAGTGGGAGAGCGAGAGGGGAGAGCAGAGATGCAACGGGCAGGGGAGATAGGGGGGAGGGAGGAAGGGGGAGAGGAAGCCCAGGGGAAGAGGGGGAAGGGAGGGGACAGGGAGATGGAAAAAGAAGGGAAGAGAAGAGAAGGGAGGGAGGGTGCCGAAAGGAAAGGACACGGGAAGTGGGGGGTGGGGCAGGGTCAAAGTTGATAGGAGGGGTAGATGGAGGGGACGAGGACATCATCAGGGAGAGGGAGCTGGCGGAAGCCACCTTGGGAGAGTGTACGGAGGGTGGAGAGATGGAGACCGGGTGGGACGTGCGAATACAGGCGCGGCAGCGGGCGGGGGTGGGAGAGGAGCGGGGAAACGAGCGGGTGAGGAGGATCAAGTTTACGTGAGGTGTACAGGATACGTAACTTTTCGAGGAAAAGGAGGAGGTGGGGGAAGGGGATGAGATCATACAGGATCCGCGTGGGGGAGGGGAGACGGATGCGATAGGCAAGGCGGAGAGCATGGCGTTCAAGGATTTGGAGGGATTTATAGAAGGTAGGGGGGGCGGAGATCCAGGCTGGATGGGCGTAACAAAGGATAGGGCGGATGAGGGATTTATAGGTGTGGAGGATTGTGGAGGGGTCCAGACCCCACGTGCGGCCGGAAAGGAGCTTGAGGAGATGGAGTCGGGAACGTGCCTTGGCTTGGATTGTCTGGAGATGGGGAGTCCAGGAGAGGCGACGGTCGAGGGTGACGCCAAGGTACTTAAGGGTGGGGGTGAGGGCGATAGGACGGCCATAGACGGTGAGATAGAAATCAAGGAGGCGGAAGGAAGGGGTGGTTTTGCCTACAATGATCGCCTGGGTTTTGGAGGGATTGACCTTGAGCAACCACTGGTTGCACCAAGCGGTGAACCGGTCAAGATGGGATTGGAGAAGGCGTTGGGAGCGTTGCAGGGTGGGGGCAAGGGCGAGGAAGGCGGTGTCATCGGCAAACTGGAGGAGGTGGACGGGGGGCGACGGCGGCGGCATGTCCGCCGTGTACAAAAGGTACAGAAGGGGGGAGAGGACGGAGCCTTGGGGCACACCGGCGGAGGGGAAAAAGGTGTAGGAATCGGTGTTATGGATGGTGACATAGGAAGGACGGCGGGAGAGAAAGGAACCGATCAGACGGACGTAGTTAATGGGAAGGGCAAAGGTTTGGAGCTTGAAGAGGAGACCGGAATGCCAGACGCGGTCATAAGCGCGTTCGAGGTCAAGTGAGAGGAAGATGGCGGAGCGACGGGAATTAAGCTGTTCGGAAAGGAGATGAGTGAGGTGAAGGAGAAGATCGTCGGAAGAGAAGGAAGGCCGAAAGCCACACTGGGTGACGGGAAGGAGGCGGTGCTGGCGGAGATGCTGGTGGATGCGGCGGGTGAGGATAGATTCTAGGACCTTGCTGAAGACCGAGGTAAGGCTGATGGGACGGTAGGAGGAGACGGCGGACGGCGGTTTGCCAGGTTTAAGGAACATGAGGATACGGGAGGTTTTCCACAGGTCGGGGTAGTAACCGGTGGACAGGACTACATTGTAGAGCCTGGCCAGGGTGGAGAGGAAAGAGACAGGAGCTTCACGAAGGTGACGGTAGGTGGCACGATCGTGACCAGGAGCAGTGTTGCGTTTTGTGCGGAGTGTATCAATGAGATCCTGTGTAGTGATAGGGGCATTGAGTTCCGTGTGTGTAATGTTGTCCAAGTACTGGAAGCCAGGAGCGAGGGGAGGGGAAGAGGTGTCAGTTCGATCGCGGATATCTGGGAAGAGGGAGTAATCGAACTGGGGATCATCGGGGACGGAAAATACATCGGAGAGGTAGGAGGCAAAGTGATTGGCCTTACTAAGGGAGTCAGGGAAAGGGTGATCATCATGGAGAAGAGGATAGTAGGGGGAGGGTTTAGTTCCGGTTAGGCGACGGAAGGCCGACCAGAACTTGGACGAGTTGATTGGTAGGGTTGCATTTAAACGGGTGCATGTCTGTCGCCAGTCCCGGCGTTTCTTAGCCGCGAGCAAATTACGAACGTGTCGCTGGAGTTGCCGGTGGCGTCGTAGTGTGTCCGGGTCACGCGTGCGGAGGAAGGCACGGTAGAGACGACGGGATTCACGGAGGAGGAGAACGGCCTGTGGGGGTAAGGTAGGACGGTGGGGGTGGATGGCGACAGTAGGAACGTGGGCCTCCACGGCCTCAGACAAGGTCCGCTGGAGAAAGGAGGCGGCATGGGTGACATCGTCAGGGTGGTGGTAGGTGAGAGGGTGGCTATCGACCTGGGTGGAAAGGGTATCCCGGTAGGCATTCCAGTCGGCTCGGGAATAGTCGTGGACATACTTAGGGGGAGGGTCAGTACGAGGGTTGGGGCGAGGGCGACGACCGTCTGAAACGGTGAGGAGGACAGGGAGATGGTCGCTACCAATAGGCTCCAGGACATCCACCGTGATGCGGCCAAGGAGGTTGGGGGAGGAGAGGATAACATCAGGAGTGGAGTTGGATTCAGGATGGGTATGCTGGGGGATGGGGACGAGGTCACCTTGAAGGGTGGAGAGGAACCGATGCCATCGCCGTAACTGGGCAGCGGAACGACTATGGATGTTGAGGTCGGCGGCGATCACGTAGGAGGAAAAGGTACGATCGACGTGGGAGAGGAAGTCGAAGGGAATAGGAGCGTTGGGGCGGACATAGATGGTGGCGCAGGTAACGGTAAGGCCGGGGAAGAAGAGACTAAGGATCAGGTGTTCGGTGGGGTCGGGAAGGAGAGGTTGGAGCCGAACGGGGATCTGGCGGTGGTGACCAATGGCAACTCCGCCACGCGCAATCGGGAGGGGATTATCGGAGCGGTGGAGGAGGTAGGGCGAAGTGTGGACTGTGTGGTGGGGTTGCAGGAAGGTTTCATTGAGGAGGAAGGCATCCACGCGGTGGGTGGCAAGGGTGTGCAGGAACAGGTTTTTGTTGGCGGGAAGGGAGCGTATGTTGTTGAAAAGGATACGTTGCTGTCGCGCCATGACTGGGATTTAAACGAGGGTGTCAAGACGGGAGAAGGTGAAATGGGCCTGGTTGTTGGAGTAGGTGGCGTTCATCTTTAGTTGGAAGATGGAACGGGCAGCAAGGGAGATCTGCTGGAGGGTGTGAGGGCGCTGAAAGGGATGAACATTCTGGAGGACGATGGTGAGGAACCTGATGATGTCCTCAGCGGTGGGTGGGGGACGAAGGGAATTGCCAGGAGGGGTGGGGGCGTCCAGAGGACGGACAGGTACGGTGAGTTCAGGAGTGGTTGGAGGGGGTCGGGCTTTACACTTTTGGGAGTAGGTGGGATGAGGGAGATTGCAGGTATTACAGGAGGGAGGGGATTGGAGGTTAGGGCACTGCCGGAGGAAGTGCGCCTGCCGACAATGCGGGCAGGTGGGGGCCTCGCGGCACTCAGCTGTGGGGTGCGCATTATAGCGCAGACACCTCTGGCAGCGCAGGGATTGAGGAGGGGAACGGGAAGGGTCGACCTTGTGCCGCTGGTGGAAGAGGAGGGCACCCTCCTTCAAGAGACGGTCAATGGAGGGGGCGTCCTCAGAGAAAACCCGCATAAGGCGGGTGGGGCCGGCCGAGTTGAAAATGCGGCGGACCGCCCGCACCTCCAGCGTGGGATGGGCCTGGAGCTCCGCCAACACCTCCTCCTCCGTGATCGACGGACTGAGCCGCGTGATCACGGCGGTGAGGGTCGGCGGGCGATGCGGGGGCTGGGGTTGGCGGGTAGGAGATGGAGAAGGTGCAGGGGTAAGGGAGGCGTTGGGACCAAAACGGGTGATGGGGAGACGGGAGAGGATGTCAGTATGGAGGGTTGGGCTGGGGGAGGAGATGAGAACAGAATCTCGGTGAGGAGTGAGAAGGGAGATGGGGGCACCAGGACAATGCTGGCGAAGGAAGAGGGTGAGGTTCCGGGCTTCAAGGAGAGAGGGATCAGGACAGGAGAGGAGGTAGCGGTAGGAGGAAGGTGGAGAGGAGGAGGATGAGGGGGCAGGGACAGGTGGGGAGACTTCCATGGCATCATGGGTGGGGGAAGGAGGACGAGGCGCAGCCTTTGTGGAAGCAGAGGAAGCAGGGGTGCCACCGGGGTGCTTGACGGCGGTGGAGGAGGTGTGGGGGATGGGAACAACGGGAATGTGGCGGGGAGGGGCAGGTCCCGGGGCCGGAGTCGGCGCCGGAGATGGTGACGGTGACGGTGAAGGCGACGATGACGATGACGGTGGCAGTGGCGGCGGTGATGGCGAAGGTGACGGGGAGAGCTGGGCGTGGGCAGTGGCCCGACGGGCCACCACCCGAGCTGGAGCTGCAGTGACAGGCTGGGGGAGTGGGGGGAAGGGATCAGAACGAGAGGAGCGGGAGGAAGAAGCGGGAGAGGGGGCGACAAAGATAGAGGGTGAAGGGAGAGTGAGGAGAGGTGGAATGGAAGGAGGGAGGTGGGACTGGGCACACCAAGTTATAGTGGTGGTGGCGGCGGAAGGGGAGGTATAGACAATGGCGGTGGTGGTAGTAGTGACAGTGGTGGTGGGGGCGGACATGACGGGAGAGAGAAACAAGAACGAACAGAACGAAGAGGAGAGGACAGAAACCGGGGACAGACAAAGACGAAGACGGATGAAGACGAAGACGGCCGTAGACCAGGGTCAGGACGGCGGCGATGGTGGCGACCAGGCGGCACCGGATGGCGGTGGCGGCGGCGGCGGCGGCGGCGGCGGCGTCGGCGAGCACCGGCAGGCGGCGGCGGCGAGCACCGGCAGGCGGCGGCGGCGGCGGCGAGCACCGGCAGGCGGCGACCAGGCGGGGGGGCGAGCCCCGGCAGGTGGCGACGGCGGCGGCGGCGGCGGCGGCGGCTGCAAGGACCGGAAGGCGGCGACCAAGCGGCGGCGGCGGCAAACAGACGACACGGCAGGGATCTTCCACGTCGAAGGCGCACCCTGAGAGTAGCCCAGGCAGTGAAACACTTCGATGAAGAAGAAAGGGAATCCAACCCTCGAATGTGTACGTTACATGTTTTTTTTTTTTTACTTTATTGTTATTTTAAAACCTGTACAATTCAGGTAGGCTGGCAGCGGCACACTACGCCGCTCTTCAGCCATAGCGTTTTACAAGAGTATAAAACATGGTGAATGACAATGAACAAAGTGACGGGCAAAAGAGAGAGGTCACAGAGACATAAAAAAAAAAACACGGAGTCGTTCACATGTGACGATAACAACACGGAAAACACGTCGGCACGGCGCACAAAACACTGGTGAGTCCGACGGCACAAGTGAACGTAGGAGTGGGATGGCGGACACCAAAAACACTATATGACGTCACACACACGAAGCACAACAGGCGACGATCTCCGGCGCGCGAATGTTCACTATACGTGTGCGAGTCCGGGGACCTGCCAAGAGAGAAGGAGGAGGAAGGGGAGTGGGAGAGCGAGAGGGAAGAGCAGAGATGCCACGGGCAGGGGAGATAGGGGGGAGGGAGGAAGGGGGAGAGGAAGCCCGGGGGAAGAGGGGGAAGGGAGGGGACAGGGAGATGGAAAAAGAAGGGAAGAGAAGAGAAGGGAGGGAGGGTGCCGAAAGGAAAGGACACGGGAAGTGGGGGGTGGGGCAGGGTCAAAGTTGATAGGAGGGGTAGATGGAGGGGACGAGGACATCATCAGGGAGAGGGAGCTGGCGGAAGCCACCTTGGGAGAGGGTATGGAGGGTGGAGAGATGGAGACCGGGTGGGACGTGCGAATACAGGCGCGGCAGCGGGCGGGGGTGGGAGAGGAGCGAGGAAACGAGCGGGTGAGGAGGATCAAGTTTACGTGAGGTGTACAGGATACGTATCCTTTCAAGGAAAAGGAGGAGGTGGGGGAATGGGATGAGATCATACAGGATCCGTGTGGGGGAGGGGAGACGGATGCGATAGGCAAGGCGGAGAGCATGGCGTTCAAGGATTTGGAGGGATTTATAGAAGGTAGGGGGGGCGGAGATCCAGGCTGGATGGGCGTAACAAAGGATAGGGCGGATGATGGATTTATAGGTGTGGAGGATTGTGGAGGGGTCCAGACCCCACGTGCGGCCGGAAAGGAGCTTGAGGAGACGGAGTCGGGAACGTGCCTTGGCTTGGATTGTCTGGAGATGGGGAGTCCAGGAGAGGCGACGGTCGAGGGTGACGCCAAGGTACTTAAGGGTGGGAGTGAGGGCGAGAGGACGGCCATAGACGGTGAGATAGAAATCAAGGAGGCGGAAGGAAGGGGTGGTTTTGCCTACAATGATCGCCTGGGTTTTGGAGGGATTGACCTTGAGCAACCACTGGTTGCACCAAGCGGTGAACCGGTCAAGATGGGATTGGAGAAGGCGTTGGGAGCGTTGCAGGGTGGGGGCAAGGGCGAGGAAGGCGGTGTCATCGGCAAACTGGAGAAGGTGGACGGGGGGCGACGGCGGCGGCATGTCCGCCGTGTACAAAAGGTACAGAAGGGGGGAGAGGACGGAGCCTTGGGGCACACCGGCGGAGGGGAAAAAGGTGTAGGAATCGGTGTTATGGATGGTGACATAGGAAGGACGGCGGGAGAGAAAGGAACCGATCAGACGGACGTAGTTAATGGGAAGGGCAAAGGTTTGGAGCTTGAAGAGGAGACCGGAATGCCAGACGCGGTCATAAGCGCGTTCGAGGTCAAGTGAGAGGAAGATGGCGGAGCGACGGGAATTAAGCTGTTCGGAAAGGAGATGAGTGAGGTGAAGGAGAAGATCGTCGGAAGAGAAGGATGGCCGAAAGCCACACTGGGTGACGGGAAGGAGGCGGTGCTGGCGGAGATGCTGGTGGATGCGGCGGGTGAGGATAGATTCTAGGACCTTGCTGAAGACCGAGGTAAGGCTGATGGGACGGTAGGAGGAGACGGCGGACGGCGGTTTGCCAGGTTTAAGGAACATGAGGATACGGGAGGTTTTCCACAGGTCGGGGTAGTAACCGGTGGACAGGACTACATTGTAGAGCCTGGCCAGGGTGGAGAGGAAAGAGACAGGAGCTTCACGAAGGTGACGGTAGGTGGCACGATCGTGACCAGGAGCGGTGTTGCGTTTTGTGCGGAGTGTAGCAATGAGATCCTGTGTAGTTATAGAGGCATTGAGTTCCGTGTGTGTAATGTTGTCCAAGTACTGGAAGCCAGGAGCGAGGGGAGGGGAAGAGGTGTCAGTTCGATCGCGGACATCTGGGAAGAGGGAGTAATCGAACTGGGGATCATCGGGGACGGAAAATACATCGGAGAGGTAGGAGGCAAAGTGATTGGCCTTACTAAGGGAGTCAGGGAAAGGGTGATCATCATGGAGAAGAGGATAGTAGGGGGAGGGTTTAGTTCCGGTAAGGCGACGGAAGGCCGACCAGAACTTGGACGAGTTGATTGGTAGGGTTGCATTTAAACGGGTGCATGTCTGTCGCCAGTCCCGGCGTTTCTTGGCCGCGAGCAAATTACGAACGTGTCGCTGGAGTTGCCGGTGGCGTCGTAGTGTGTCCGGGTCACGCGTGCGGAGGAAGGCACGGTAGAGACGACGGGATTCACGGAGGAGGAGAACGGCCTGTGGGGGTAAGGTAGGACGGTGGGGGTGGATGGCGACAGTAGGAACGTGGGCCTCCACGGCCTCAGACAAGGTCCGCTGGAGAAAGGAGGCGGCATGGGTGACATCGTCAGGGTGGTGGTAGGTGAGAGGGTGGCTATCGACCTGGGTGGAAAGGGTATCCCGGTAGGCATTCCAGTCGGCTCGGGAATAGTCGTGGACATACTTAGGGGGAGGGTCAGTACGAGGGTCGGGGCGAGGGCGACGACCGTCTGAAATGGTGAGGAGGACAGGGAGATGGTCGCTACCAATAGGCTCCAGGACATCCACCGTGATGCGGCCAAGGAGGTTGGGGGAGGAGAGGATAACATCAGGAGTGGAGTTGGATTCAGGACGGGTATGCCGGGGGATGGGGACGAGGTCACCTTGAAGGGTGGAGAGGAACCGATGCCATCGCCGTAACTGGGCAGCGGAACGACTATGGATGTTGAGGTCGGCGGCGATCACGTAGGAGGAAAAGGTACGATCGACGTGGGAGAGGAAGTCGAAGGGAATAGGAGCGTTGGGGCGGACATATATGGTGGCGCAGGTAACGGTAAGGCCGGGGAAGAAGAGACTAAGGATCAGGTGTTCGGTGGGGTCGGGAAGGAGAGGTTGGAGCCAAACGGGGATCTGGCGGAGGTGACCAATGGCAACTCCGCCACGCGCAATCGGGAGGGGATTATCGGAGCGGTGGAGGAGGTAGGGCGAAGTGTGGACTGTGTGGTGGGGTTGCAGGAAGGTTTCATTGAGGAGGAAGGCATCCACGCGGTGGGTGGCAAGGGTGTGCAGGAACAGGTTTTTGTTGGCGGGAAGGGAGCGTATGTTGTTGAAAAGGATACGTTGCTGTCGCGCCATGACTGGGATTTAAACGAGGGTGTCAAGACGGGAGAAGGTGAAATGGGCCTGGTTGTTGGAGTAGGTGGCGTACATCTTGAGTTGGAAGATGGAACGGGCAGCAAGGGAGATCTGCTGGAGGGTGTGAGGGCGCTGAAAGGGATGAACATTCTGGAGGACGATGGTGAGGAACCTGATGATGTCCTCAGCGGTGGGTGGGGGACGAAGGGAATTGCCAGGAGGGGTGGGGGCGTCCAGAGGACGGACAGGTACGGTGAGTTCAGGAGTGGTTGGAGGGGGTCGGGCTTTACACTTTTGGGAGTAGGTGGGATGAGGGAGATTGCAGGTATTACAGGAGGGAGGGGATTGGAGGTTAGGGCACTGCCGGAGGAAGTGCGCCTGCCGACAATGCGGGCAGGTGGGGGCCTCGCGGCACTCAGCTGTGGGGTGCGCATTATAGCGCAGACACCTCTGGCAGCGCAGGGATTGAGGAGGGGAACGGGAAGGGTCGACCTTGTGCCGCTGGTGGAAGAGGAGGGCACCCTCCTTCAAGAGACGGTCAATGGAGGGGGCGTCCTCAGAGAAAACCCGCATAAGGCGGGTGGGGCCGGCCGAGTTGAAAATGCGGCGGACCGCCCGCACCTCCAGCGTGGGATGGGCCTGGAGCTCCGCCAACACCTCCTCCTCCGTGATCGACGGACTGAGCCGCGTGATCACGGCGGTGAGGGTCGGCGGGCGACGCGGGGGCTGGGGTTGGCGGGTAGGAGATGGAGAAGGTGCAGGGGTAAGGGAGGCGTTGGGACCAAAACGGGTGATGGGGAGACGGGAGAGGATGTCAGTATGGAGGGTTGGGCTGGGGGAGGAGATGAGAACAGAATCTCGGTGAGGAGTGAGAAGGGAGATGGGGGCACCAGGACAATGCTGGCGAAGGAAGAGGGTGAGGTTCCGGGCTTCAAGGAGAGAGGGATCAGGACAGGAGAGGAGGTAGCGGTAGGAGGAAGGTGGAGAGGAGGAGGATGAGGGGGCAGGGACAGGTGGGGAGACTTCCATGGCATCATGGGTGGGGGAAGGAGGACGAGGCGCAGCCTTTGTGGAAGCAGAGGAAGCAGGGGTGCCACCGGGGCGCTTGACGGCGGTGGAGGAGGTGTGGGGGATGGGAACAACGGGAATGTGGCGGGGAGGGGCAGGTCCCGGGGCCGGAGTCGGCGCCGGAGATGGTGACGGTGACGGTGAAGGCGACGATGACGATGACGGTGGCAGTGGCGGCGGTGATGGCGAAGGTGACGGGGAGAGCTGGGCGTGGGCAGTGGCCCGACGGGCCACCACCCGAGCTGGAGCTGCAGTGACAGGCTGGGGGAGTGGGGGGAAGGGATCAGAACGAGAGGAGCGGGAGGAAGAAGCGGGAGAGGGGGCGACAAAGATAGAGGGTGAAGGGAGAGTGAGGAGAGGTGGAATGGAAGGAGGGAGGTGGGACTGGGCACACCAAGTTATAGTGGTGGTGGCGGCGGAAGGGGAGGTATAGACAATGGCGGTGGTGGTAGTAGTGACAGTGGTGGTGGGGGCGGACATGACGGGAGAGAGAAACAAGAACGAACAGAACGAAGAGGAGAGGACAGAAACCGGGGACAGACAAAGACGAAGACGGATGAAGACGAAGACGGCCGTAGACCAGGGTCAGGACGGCGGCGATGGTGGCGACCAGGCGGCACCGGATGGCGGCGGCGTCGGCGAGCACCGGCAGGCGGCGGCGGCGAGCACCGGCAGGCGGCGGCGGCGGCGGCGGCGGCGAGCACCGGCAGGCGGCGACCAGGCGGGGGGGCGAGCCCCGGCAGGTGGCGACGGCGGCGGCGGCGGCGGCGGCGGCTGCAAGGACCGGAAGGCGGCGACCAAGCGGCGGCGGCGGCAAACAGACGACACGGCAGGGATCTTCCACGTCGAAGGCGCACCCTGAGAGTAGCCCAGGCAGTGAAACACTTCGATGAAGAAGAAAGGGAATCCAACCCTCGAATGTATACGTTACATGGTGAGAACGTTCTACTTAAAAATGTTATTCGTAATACACATTACAAGAACAGTTACAACGTTTCTAAATTCTTACATAAAATCTGCTCTTTTCAACCTGTCACAGATTGTATTTTATAAACAATTGTTAACAATGTTACATTATATAACATTCAGTCACTCTTATGACTTTATTCTACAAGTATATACAGAAGTAAAGTATGGTAACTGATGAGGACATCTGGCGGCGTTTAATGTAACCTCAAGTATCTTCTACGTCGGTGTCAGATAGCAGCACGTACATGGGCTCCCAAAACCGGAATTCGTAAATCGATTTCCGAGTACCGCTTCTGGTTGGTCATGTAAACACTCCATAATCGAATCTGGAAATCCGCTTCTAGTTGGTAGGTTTCCAGTTCCGTAGGCGGTTTTCACGACTTTTGTAAACGCTCAACCGGTTTTGAAGCGGTATTGGGCTTGCATTTCTTGTTATCTGCGAAATGTCGGGAAAATGTGACCGAAGAAGAAATAATGGACAGAGTAGCAGGCGATCCATATGCTCTGATAAAAGAAAATCACATGACATTTGTTGGATGGCAAGAGATTCAGGAATGCGGATATTTTTGCTTTTCTGGTGAAAGCCATGGCTGATATATACATACATCAGATCACTAAAGGTTGGTTTACTTTTTAGATGATGATATGCGTGATTTAAATCTAAAAACTTTATTTGCGTTTAAATTGGATGTAACGCGCAATGTTACTGTATTTCATATCGAAGTGGAAATCTCTGCAGAGACTTCAACGACGCCAAGTGGCGAAATGCTATAAGCGGTAATGATCGTTCGGATTTTCCGTTGTACCATGAAATGGCAAGTACCCTTGACGAGAGGCTGTCAGCTTGATTGCTAGAACGCAGTGTAGATTCTACACCATGTGGAGAAGGTACAGCAGTTTCGTTAATTTTATATTTAATATCATAAATAAAACGCTACACCGTACATTTGTTTATTGTACAGAATCTGCAGACACGGACAAACTTCAACATCAGAACCGCAAGATGAGGTTGCATTTACAGTTCTCCAGATGACTCGCCGAATATTACGGTGTCTGCAACGAGCAAAAAGTGAGTGCTGCTTACATTTGAAAGGCTGCCTGTTGAAAATGAGTTTTGTGAGTGATAGAAGTGGATGTCTTCATGGAAATACGGAAGCGTCCGATCCCGCCCGTCTGCTTTGACCCATGACGTCACAAATATGGCGGAAACAAAAACAAACACACACACTTTCCACAAGAAGCCTAATGACACTAACGGGACAAGCGCGGGAAATAGGGTGTTTTGGGTGGGGGCAAACTAAATATAAACAAATTTAGACGCCTTGCGTAGCTACAACGTGTAAGTGAAGACAGCCATGCATGAATACCCCACCCACCTCCCCAGGGGTCGTAACGCCTGCAACCCAGAGAAGATAAAGATGCTTCAGTAGCTGATTAGGGTCTTTTGTCTTTTAAAAAAAAAAATTTCACGGGATAGAACGATCAGAAAGATACATATAATAAACTAAAACAGAAATTGGACGAAACAGATAATTAAAATAAGTAATAAGTGTTTTTAAATTTAAAAAAAATCTCACGAGATAGAACGAACAGATCAGAAAAGTAAATAAAATAAGAAAACAGAACTGGAGACAGCCACACTCAAACCAAACTCCGCGCCGTCATGACGTCACACACGACAACACCCTTACGTCACGTGTCTAAGCCGACGCGTGGGATCGGACGCTTCTGTCGACCCGTCTTCATGGTGTCACTGTATATCTGTTGCTTGTAGTGGCTTATTATAATTACACGGTGCTCATATTGTATTACGATGCCCCCCGACTTGCATTTTTCGTTGTTTTTGTATAGTGTATGTACATAATAACCATAAAATGATCATAATTTATGTGACCGTTACCTATTATAATTTTTCTGTTGACAGTATTGTACATTTATTTCTCTAACTCAAAGCCAAATTCGCACATTCTGAACGAACCTAGATCTCGGGCTACATTACAAGCGACACTGGTTTCAAAACCAAGGTTTCAGTGGGACAGGTTGAGGGAGATTGGGATATCATACTCCAGTTGTCACGCTTGCTTAGTATTCATTCACATTTTGGTGCAAAGCCATACTATTGGTTTCACAAAAAAATTTATATATATTTTTGGGAGGTAGTTCCCTGTTCATTGCAATAAATTGTACAAAGCATTAATGTAGTCGGAAATTGGGATGAATGTGTATTTAACTTACATGGCACAAATCAATGAAGGGCCATTCCATGCCAAGTGGTTTAATATCGAGAAATGTTCCCACATGACCATCACGGATTTTGATGAAATTTTGTATGAATATTCACACATGTTCTCAATGAACACTGGTAAAGTTTCGGTTTCAGAAATTCAATACTTTCGGAGATAGTCACTTGTTGTGCTGTGCTATACAGCTTTCTATAGTGCGTCCTTGAATTTTCAGCAACTTTGAGATGAGATATCTCTGTAAGTATTTGCATGAAAGAAACAAAACTTGGCCATCTTATACAACTTTTCAAGAGCTCTTTAAAGTAAAATATTAAGAAAAGGATTTCTGAGCAATTTTCGTATAGATAATTTGAAGCAAAGTTGGGCAAAAAAAATAGCTGTTTAAAAAAAATGCGAACTTTAGTTTTTTATATCTCCAAAAGTAATTGTGGGATGTACATGAAACTTTGCACACCATAACGCACCAATACAAGGTCTTAGAATATAAAGTTTCATTCTCCTATTGCTTTCCATTATTTCACAAATCTAGGGTGAACTTGATGATTTTTCAAAAAGTGCTAAAAATGGGTATTTTTAGTCAAATGTTTCAAAAAAGTGTTTTCTCCAAACTCTTCTAAAGTATGGTCATTAGAAAGAGCATATTGTAAACTATCTACAAAAGTGGAGTTGGTTTTGCAATGCAAGCATATAAGGCCCTAAAAAGTAGCATCATCAAAGAGGCGCACTGGAAGTTTGAACACATTTTTCTGGCACTCAAATTATACCTGAAACCTTTTATTATGCCTAATAAATGTTAGAATTCAATGAATAATAGCTTCATATTTTTTGTACTTCTCAAAAGTATTTACAAGTGGAAAATGAAGACCCAATTTTTGGATTCAATTGTATACAACATTTTTCCAAAAAAGAATCTGTTTGCTTGAATCATGCATCAAGTGATGTAAATTTTCCAATCAATATTGCAGAGATTTTAATACCTAGGTGTTGTACCCTGTGAATTTTTGTCTTACAGTTATTAGGGAAACATGTGAAATTGGTTGGTTAAACATCTAAGAGTTTTAATTTTGTATTTAATCACACTTAAATGCAGCCTACTACCTTTGTAAATATGTAACCACTAGTTTCACAGAGAAAATTCACAAGATTCACTGTTTATAGAAAATATAATGGCAACAATTACTTTAACAATCAGATTGTCTCATTATTGTGAGCCTTGTTTGAACAACCAGTATTTCAGTGGTGTGTTTGCAGCATAGTGAGTGGGTTCTCTTGACTGAGTGTGGCTTGTTAAGTGATCCGTAAGACCATCAAGGTTTGTAATCTAATTTACAAAAAATTGTTTTGATTGTGTCTTTTATAGCATATATCTCTTATTAGATTTTTTCATTGGTATTATACATTGTGTATAATTTCATTCAGTAGCGATTTGTCTGACATTTAAGCTGATTATAATTTGCACTTAGAGGCCAAATACATTATTTAGTTACTGATTAGAGATGGATGCAGAAGGGAACAGCATACCTTCCTGCTCAATTGGGCAAGGAGATAGTGGAACAAAGTGTCATGTCACTTTCTTTGCCAAAATAGCTGCTTTAAAATGGTTTGCGGATTTTAGTGATGAGGAAAAAGAGTTGCTGGTCCGACGTTCTGAAGCAAAGCTGGACAATACCTCTCAAGTTTGCCTACACGATGAAGCCCTGTTATTGACACAATATGAGGGGTTACAAAAAAAAAAAAAATGCTTCAATCCCTTTGGGAAGGTGAATCACTATGTTAAGGCAGGAATTCGCACTCTTGATACTGAAACAGCTAATAAGGCTTCTGATATGTTGAAGCAGCAGCTTGCTAATAACATAAAGCCAGGTCAGAAAATTTGTCCGGCTTGCAGGACTACCTTAAATAAACACTTGGACGAAGCTTTATCAGCCTCATCATCACATTTTGATGAGGACTTTACACCAAAAGAATAATTAAATAGTAGCTTATTGTCTATCGGTATTTCACCCCTGAAGAGAACAGTAAGCTACAGAGATAAGCCCCAATATGCGAAGAAGAAAATTCAAAAGGCTCAAAATGTGATAAAAACAGAATTGTAAATGCAATGGGAGTAAACCGACAAATTGAAGATGCTAGTGAAATTAAGGAATGTGGAAACTGTGCCGACTATGCACATGTGCTGACTGAACTGAAAGCCAAGATGCAGAATGCAATTTATAAAGAACAAATGCAAATTTTAACCTTGGCACCTGTAAGCTGGACAGTCAGACAAACAGCAGCTCAGTTCGGTGTGTCCGAAAGAATGGTGAAGAATGCTCGGAAGCTTAAGGCAGAGAAGGGCATTCTGGCACTTCCCGAAAATAGGCAAAGCAGGAAATTACCAGCAGAAGTTGCTAGTAGAGTGCGAAATTTTTTTGAAGATCATGAGTATAGTAGGGTGTGCCCTGGAAAAAAAGATAGTATTTCAGTTAGACTTTTAGATAGAAAGACATACATGCAGGAAAGATTGTTACTTTGCAATTTACGGGAAATGTATGTTATCTATAAGAATATAAATGGTCCAGAAATAGGGTTCTCAAAGTTTTGTGAACTTAGACCCAAATGGTGTGTAACAGTAGGATCAGTTGGAATGCATGCAGTTTGCGTCTGTGCAATTCACCAAAATGTTAAGCTTATGCTTAGCGGAGCTGGTATATGTGAAAATTATAAGGAGATTCTCAGCAAGGCAGTTTGCAGTTTGAACTCTAAACAGTGCATGCTACATCGCTGTGAAAGGTGTCCTGGGCCCGAAGCTATAGCATCTGAAATTGCCAGCTATTTCCTAGATCATGAGCCACAGGAAGTTATTGTCTTTAACCAATGGATACATACCGATTGGGCCACAGTGGACATGAAGCAAATGGTAGTGGATGAATTTATTGAAGATGTAAAAAATAAAATATGGAGTCTGTCATTCCATCATTACATTGCCAAGCTTCAAAGCTTGCATCTTAAAGGCCTTAAATGTCATCTGAAAGACAAAGAGCTTGTTGTCCTAATGGATTTTGCAGAAAATTATTCTTTTATCATTCAGGATGCTGTGCAAGGCTTCCAGTGGGACAATAGTCAAGCAACAATTCATCCATTTGTTATCTACTTTCGTCAAAATGAGAAAGTAGAATCTTTAAGTTTCTGCATTATCAGTGATTGTTTGCGGCATGACACTATTACAGTTCACGTTTTTATCAAGGAGTTCATCAAATACATAAAAGCACGGTTTGCACCGATATCCCACATTCATTATTTCAGTGATGGCTCCAGTGCTCAATATAAAAATTTCAAGAATTTCCTACATTTGTGCTATCGTAAGAGTGATTTTGGAATGACAGCCGAATGGAATTTTTTTGCTACTGGTCACGGGAAATCACCTTGTGATGGGATTGGAGGTACAACAAAGCGGTTAGCAGCAAGAGCAAGCTTGCAACGGCCGCTTAATGGACAAATTCTTACTCCCCTAGATCTGTTTCACTTCTGCTCTGAAAACATTAATGGAATTAAATTTGTTTTCGTCAGTAAAGATGAAACTGAAAAAAATATTGTGTCACAAGAAGAGAGGTTTAAACTTGGACAAACTGTAGAAGGCACTAGAGAAAATCATCACTTTTTACCTATTGATGAAACAACAATTCTGGTCAGCAGAGTTTCAAATGATTGTTCATCTTTTCTAGATAAAATGGGTCACAGTAATGAAGGAGGCATATTAATGTCTGCTCTCCAACCAGGACAATATGTTGCATGCATCTATGAAAACGTGTGGTGGATTGGGAATATCTGAGAGACCTCCACAGAGCAAAGGGATGCATTAATAAACTTGATGCACCCACATGGTCCAGCAAATTCATTTTATTGGCCACCAAGAAGTGACAAGTGCTGGGTTCAGGAACACCACATTGTTGCAGTTATTCCAGCTCCATCAGTAAATTCGTCTGGCCAGCAATACACCATTCCTCTTGATATTCATCAGAAAATTAATGTTGTTGTTGTTGTTGTTGTGGTCTTCAGTCCTGAGACTGGTTTGATGCAGCTCTCCATGCTACTCTATCCTGTGCAAGTTTCTTCATCTCCCAGTACCTACTGCAACCTACATCCTTCTGAATCTGCTTAGTGTATTCATCTATTGGTCTCCCTCTACGATTTTTACCCTCCACGCTGCCCTCCAATGCTAAATTTGTGATCCCTTGATGCCTCAAAACATGTCCTACCAACCGATCCCTTCTTCTAGTCAAGTTGTGCCACAACCTTCTCTTCTCCACAGTCTTATTCAAAACCTCCTCATTAGTTACATGATCTACCCACCTAATCTTCAACATTCCTCTGTAGCACCACATTTCGAAAGCTTCTATTCTCTTCTTGTCCAAACTAGTTATCGTCCATGTTTCATTTCCATACATGGCACACCCCATACAAATACTTTCAGAAACGACTTCCTGACACTTAAATCTATACTCGACGTTAACAAATTTCTCTTCTTCAGAAACGATTTCCTTGCCATTGCCAGTCTACATTTTATATCCTCTCTACTTCGACCATCATCAGTTATTTTGCTCCCTAAATAGCAAAACTCCTTTACTACTTTAAGTGTCTCATTTCCTAATCTAATCCCCTCAGCATCACCCGATTTAATTTGACTACATTCCATTATCCTCGTTTTGCTTTTGTTGATGTTCATCTTATATCCTTTAGGTCAAAATTAATGTAGCATATCAAAAATTGGAATAGGTTAGAGGAAACACTCTAAGGAGCCCAAGAGTGCCTTCTAATTTTACACAGGGCACTTGAATAATTTTACTATCAGGCTTGGGAACCTGTGTAAAGAAACCCTTATCAGGCTTGGGATCCTGTGGTAAAGAAACCCACCCGTGGCTGTTGTTGCTAAGAAATCGGGCGTGGCCCCTATTGTAATGGCAATGCTCGTTTTCTCAGGTGAAATGGAACTAGCAGCGGTTAAGCCACCATGGACCATAGCAACTCATTTATACACTTATTTTCCATCAGTAAGCTGCTGCTGTTCATTAAACAGGCAACTAATAATTAGATGATTATGCAAATAAATTTTACAATTTACATTCATTCTTAATAATAATTGTGTGGGAGAGAGAGAGAGAGAGAGAGAGAGAGAGAGAGAGAGAGAGAGAGAGAGAGAGAGAGAGAGAGAGAGAGAGAGAGAGAAAAAAAATAAAAGATTTCAGGTATAATTTGAGTGCCAGAAAAATGTGTTCAAACTTCCAGTGCGATTCTTTGATGATGCTACTTTTTAGGGCCTTATATGCTTGCATTGTAAAACCAAATCCACTTTTCTAGATAGTTTAGAATATGCTCTTTCTAAAGACCATACTTTGGAAGAGTTTGGAGAAAACACTTTTTTGAAAAATTTGACTAAAAATACCCATTTTTAGCACTTTTTGAAAAATCGTCAACTTTACCCTAGATTTGTGAAATAATGGAAAGCAATAGGAGAATGAAATTTTATATTCTAAGACCTTGTATTGGTGCGTTATGGTGTGCAAAGTTTCATGTACATCCCACAATTACTTTTGGAGATATAAAAAACTAAAGTTTGCATTTTTTTTAAACAACTATTTTTTCGCCCAACTTTGCTTCAAATTATCTATATGAAAATTGCTCAGAAATCCTTTTCTTAATATTTTACTTTAAAGAGCTCTAAAAGTTGTATAAGATGGCCAAGTTTTGTTTCTTTCATGCAAATACTTACAGAGGTATCTCATCTCAAAGTTGCTGAAAATTCAAGGACGCACTATAGAAAGCTGTGCTATGGTCTTAAACAAGTGCCTGTATCTTCAAAAGTATTGAATTTCTGAAACTGAAACTTTACCAGTGTTCATTGAGAACATGTGTGAATGTTCATACAAAATTTCATCAAAATCCATGAGGGTCATGTGGGAGCCTGTAGACAACTTGGCATGGAATGACCCTGAAGGAAGTACCCATGTGGAATTTCACCATCAGAGTTGGGATAGTTGCACTACATTTTTCAACAGTCAAAAGGTGAAAAATAAAAAGTAAACATAGAAATAAAGAATTTTATTGGTGCACCTTCTGTTAAAATATAAATAACTAAAGTTTTCAAAGTGAGTTGTTAATCATCATTAAAACTTTGTCACAGAAGGGACAGCAAACATTTTAAAAGAACTCTGAATTTTGCTCATATTTTATTTTGAAAACATTGAATTTGCTCTAACAAGACAGTTCTCTTCATGATGAAAATATCTATGAATGTCACTTCTTCTTCTGTTTCACCCTCCTTGGGGTATGTTGACTCACACTTCTTTGTGTGATGATCTTCCCCTAGTGCCCAGTACCTCTCCATTCTTGTATTATGACTGTGTGTGACACAATACCGGTAGAAAAATCTTTATTGTCAGCAACAAAGTGCATTGTGGATTATATGTACTGGGAACTGAGTGGAAGTATTCCTAGGTCTTTAAAAAGGCTTCTGCAAGATGTACGGTTATCCACTTTACACAATATTCTTACCACTCGCTCCTGTTGCAAAAAAACTTTATTTACTTTAGGTGCACTTCCCCAGAAGATAATTCCATACGACAATGGGGAATGAAAATATGCAAAAGCCAACACTCTTGTCTTTAGGTCAACACAATTGGAGATGCTTCTAAGAGCTAATATGCTGAACTAAATTTCTTGATTAGTTTATCTATGTGCTGACTCCACTTTAACTTGTTATCCAGCTGTACCCCCAAGGAATTTTACACACTTTATATCATTCAATGTTTGACCATTAATGTCTACTTCTGGTGTTAATATGTTTGTGAGGTAAAGACTTAAAGTTCAATCTAGGATATAGCTGGCTCTTCAATTCTGAACACCTCTGCTGAGTTCCCCACTAACTCGTACTCACAATCTCAATCTCCATCTCCTTCTGTCTTATCTTTCTTTCAGTCTATGTGCAGTCATCCTCCTTAGTTTTCCCATATGATCCACTGACATTTTCAACATTTAAACATGGTCATTTACATATTACCTATTGTTTTATTGGCAACTGGATGTCTTTATTCGTTTTCCTTATTTGTAACCTAAAATAAACACAACTAATATTGTTGAGACAGAGAACAAACTTTTTTGTGTTTTGTGTCACTGATGGAAAAACTAAATTAAATGCATAGTTATTATTGTGAATTTGCTGCATATTTAATACTTTTTTTTTTAATTGAAACAACTATGAATGCAATGTAAAAGCCAATTGTGTTCTCCATCCTCATCTACAAAAGTCCCAAGCTTAACTACATTACAATAAATTTAGTGATTTTTTAATAATTTTTGCAGTACAGTAAAATATAACTTTTGTAGATTCAGAAAACAAATTAAATTTTGAAAACTGTATGCCTGTTTGATATGGAATTGTCCCTTTATACATTCCAAATTGCTTACAAAATAAGTAAATTTTTGTTTATTGCCATCATTACTGTGCATTTGTTTATAGTAAAATTTTAACATTAAAAAGTTCATCATTGATACTGCGCTAATTTCTGTAAAATGTTACAGGTTATCAGAAGAATTTGAGAAAGACAGACAGTGTGAGAAGCAGCTGTCGGAGAATATCCAAAGTAGGCATGCGGAAGAGACAAAACAATTAGTAAACTCATTTTTAAGTGGCCTTCACACCATTAGTGGGCAGAACACTCGACCCCACTTCATGCCCTACCAGCAAACACCACAGTTCCTTCCACAGACTGGTTTTCTCCAACCCGATCCCCTTCCCCATCCACCTCTGGTTACAGACAGTGAGCTTTCTGTACACTGTAAATTGAAGTACAGCAAATTAAAAAAAGTTCTTGAAATTTTACATTTTCATTTCATAACTACCAAATTTGATCTGATTTATACACACTTAATTACAATGTGCTTATTGAAATCTTAATTGAGATCTCCTTAATGGATAACTGGAAACGCAATATGTTTTTAGACAGTTTCTTATCCTTTCAGCATCTTGGTTAGCTTCTGTGCAAGTATATTCATTGGGTTGAGGGAACATTTCTTCCCCTGTCCACATCATTTAGCCAGTTTTCCCTGAAGTGATCTTCGTGCATTTCAATGATGTTATGGAATACACAACATGTAGCAATAAGTTGAGGCACAAATTGACAGTTTATATCTATGCATTTGGCAAGGCACCTCCATCGAGCTCTGAGCCTACCGGAAGCATTCTCGACAGCAATTCTGGTGGAGCTCAAACAAACACCGAAACTTTCTTCTTCGGGTGATACAGTCCCCGTGTACAGTTTCGTGGGGCACGGCAGTAGGGGATATGCTGCATCTCCGAGCAGAAATTTTGGCACAACAGTCCCATTGATTGTGCATGGTACCTAAGAAAAAAAAAGTTACTTTAATAGACAATATTACAATAGAATTTGTTTAAATACTTCAAAAGAGTAATAAATTTCAACTTATCATAAATTATCGTGTTGTATGTGAAAAATAATTACTTGGTATATACTGAATTACTGATATAACACATATTACTTCTATTTGGAATACACGCATTCCACTAGTGTGCCTGCCTATGAGTGAAATTTCAAAATACGAAAGTCATGGCCGTGAGTAATTTTAATGAAATCCTGAGGCATCGAGAGGACAAGCATTGGGTAATCTTTTTAGTTCTTTCATTTAGCACCACGAGCTTAGACAAGTTACACTTGTGATAGCTAGTAGAAAGTTTTTGTCAAGTTAGCAATGATTTTCCACCATTGCAAAATAGTTTATTGTTAAGACTTGTTTCGTTTTAATAACTCTCTAGAAAATCTGAAAGCTGGTAAGAATTTCTATTTTGCATAAGATTTCTCTTTTACATTCCAAGTTGTCCTGCCTGTCACTAAAATCTTACATTAATTTTGTTTGTACGCTCAGTTTTTTTTAGTTTTTTGTAACTATAGGAACGAAATACATTAATTTCATTGCGTCATGCTTAAGAACTACAGAAGTCCACAAAATATATTTTAATTCATATTGTTTATGTATGAAAAATGGTGACTGATGGGACAATTTAAATGAATTGTTACAAACTAACCACTAAAGCACAGAAACAAGACATATCCTTTCTGCACTGTTATCTTTGAAGAATGTTTTCTGAAGTGTTCGAAGTGTATTAAGTTAAATTTAACCTTTATTTTTCACTCTCTTTCATTTTTATGGTGTTTCTACGGAACTGTGTGTGAAACATTATTCAAAAATTTCAGTAGGTTTGCTGATTTAAAAGTTAATAGTTTCACTATTGCAGTTGGAATGGCAAGTGCTTTAGGCCTATATGTAACAACTGCTGCTACTTTATATGGGATTACTGTAAATTACGTATGCTCAAGACGTGCAGTTATTTTTACAATTTTATTTTTGAAACAAGTTCTCCAGATGTGTAGTTTGAGCAGCTGCCCTTTTCAGCACCCTGCAAAACCTATAACTACTATTTTTTTTAATAGTTTAAATTTGATATGAAATAATTCATGAGTTAATATTTATATGTTTTGGAAACATGCAATAGAATCTTATCACTTGACTGAACAAATGTAAGTCATTCACAAGGAAGTAAGTTCATGAAACTGCATGTTATAGCCACTGACGAAATTACACTGATTGCTACGTTAACTATATCTTACTTCTGGCATCAGCCTGTTGGCCATTTTGTACAGCTGTGAATCCTTCAGTACTGATGCTTCATGAACATTTCCGGTATGGCTGATACTGAGGATCCTAAAACTGTAAAAAGACAAAATTTTGTATATTGCTTTTGGACAACGGTAATATCAATATCATTCACATTAGCTCACATTCATCTACCAATTATGACAGTCAACAAATGCCTGAAGAACATGTGATGATCATCCCTTCCTGTTCACAAAATCTGATTATCCCCCCTGAGGAGCTGACACAGGAATGTGAGTGCCATCGATTGCTCCTACGATCTGGGGGAAGCCTGTCATATCGGAGAACTCACTACTGATTCTCTCTGCTTCCTCAGCGTCTGCCATTTTCATAATTTTTGTCACCAAAGCAGTATTCACAACCTTAATAAACGAATACAAGCACTCGTGCACAAAGCTTTCATGCACTCCATACTGACTTGCAACTGCTCTGTACTCTGTACAGCTTGCCAATTTATAAAGAGCTATTGCCACTCTCTTCTCTAGTGGCAGTGGTTCACGAACAAAATCCGCAGCGCGTGATAATGTACTCGATGATTCGAAGCAAAGCTATCGGAATGTTTCTTTTCTCATGCAGAAATTTTTAAGCCACTCGGATCTCCCAAAATGATGCAATAGAATTACATTCCACCAGTGATCACTTCGCACTTTCTTCCACACACTGCGCGATCTCGGTGGGTGCAAAATATACGTTTTTGGTGGAATATATTGTGTTGATAATATGCGGAGACATCGCCTTTTAAACAACCACTTCCTCCTCCGCACAAGTTCACTCGCGTTTATTTCATATTCATATTCCCTCTTTATCAAAAACGTAACGAATGCACCGATCGTATCAGTTACGAATGCCGAAGCTGCCATCCAGCTATCGTACCAGTGCAAGTGACAAACACAACAGCTGACTGCCAGCGGCCACTCGTGTAAAACAAATGACGATCGGAAATCCGATTTTCGGCAGGGACAGCAAAACCGATTCGACCCGCACACGTAAACGCGACACCGAAAAACGGTTTAAGAGATTCGGTTTTCGTGTTCCGGAAGATGTGTCATGTGTAAATGTAGCAAATGTTTCCCATTCAGAGCTCTGGTATGTACATTATCACACTGAATAAACACACATTTTAGTAGGTACCAAGCAAGTCACTGTTCAGTGAATTATACAGCCGAAGGAGAGAAACCCTGATGCTACCTGGAATCCCATTCTCGATTAAGTATAGTTATAGCGTATTTCATGTTCCCCAATCCTCCTTACAACCTCATCTCCTTCCCTCGTCTTACACTACATGTAGCAGCTGCACTGTCTTGTTTCAAGTCTCTGGTATCTCAAAAGTTCTAAAAATTCTGCTACTGAAGAGAAGGTACTTACAACTTCTAGTAAAGGACTTTCTGAACAGAAAGGGGATGGAAGTGAAAAGATTTAAGCATAATATCCCCAGTCTTGATTTTGTGGAATCATTTATGAGACAATACAAAGATCAACTGACATAAAACACACTAGAGCCAGTGGACATCTACATCTGCACGGATACTCAGCACATCACACTTAAGAGCCTGCCAGAGGATAACAACAGAAACCGCCAACAGTTCCTCTCCGGCGGACACCGGCTCGACGAAGCACTGTCCGGGCGGGTGGAGAGGCTTGCGTATCCGCGGAAGTTGAGGGCTGTGCCGAAGGTAGAGGACCTATTGCAGGGAAGGCCTGAGCCGATGGATCAGACTGAGAGTGTCCCACAATGTCCCATCTTCCCCATCCATTTCTAGTCCTACCCTATTCCCTGATCCAACCCAAGGTGTGATGTGACCCATGCCGAGGGGTGCGTGGCACACGGGAAGATGTGTTGCAAATGGAGCCTCAGGGATAGCGGGCGACCTCCTTAAGTAATTAGCCTTACACCGCGTGGGGTATTCGTGGTGTGTACCTTCTAGATCCCCTAATCTCGTGGGACCAATATGGACACAATATAGAAAATAAAGAAAAATGAACTGAGGGCAAATTGAGACCTCAGATACCCAAACATCGGGGACAGAACTGATGGAAGGCATTCCCACTTCTGAATTGGGGGGGGGGGGGGGGGAACTGTAACTGAGAAGCTAGACCAGATTAAGATCAAAGGCTTGTCTGGGGCCCCGAGGAGGAAGCGACTCAGGGAACAGAGGAAAAAGAAAGGGAAAGAATGGCTTCCTAAAGACAAGTGGAGGAAATTAAAGGGACTAGAACCTAAGACCCCCAGGAAGAAACTGTCTCAGATTGAAGGTGATACGCAACGTCAAAGACAGGTAGTAAGCGGCGAAGGGAGGACTCCCTCCTCCCTGGATAAGCGAGTCCAGAAAAAAACGAGGCAAGAAATAGGAAAACAGACCTATAGTATTGCAGTCTGGGTTTTTAGGATGGCAGTTATCCAGGAAGGTTCTCCACCGGTGGCCATCACCTCACAGCAGGAGGAAATAGTACAGATGGCCCTCTTTGAAAAGATTGGGGGGGGGGGGGGGACGCTGGCCCAGGTCCCAACTCGAGTAGGGTCTATCTAGATATCTAGATCGTGTGCACTCACTCGTCTGTGAGGGGGTGCACGCGCTGGAATGGCTCGAGGACGAGGTGCCCACGATATCCCCGTGGGAAGGTGCAAAGCTGCTGGTAGAGACGGCAGTGGAGCTTCTCGAGACCGCAAAAATATCACTATGGGTGCCTGAGAAACTTAAGGAAGTCTCTCCCGAGACTCTGTTTGGGAAAATAGGGGCCCAGAACCAAAAACTCCCAACAGAAGACTGGAGAATGATTAACCGGAAGGTCGCTCTGGAAGGATGAACCCTGGTGGTGGAGATCGATGAGAAATCCCTGAAGGCGATGCGGGAGCAGGACCTGAAACTGTTTTCAGGGTCACCGTCAGGGTTCTCAAAGACCTCAGAGACGGCAGCGAGACGGAGCCTGGAGGTGCTGCAGATTAATCTGCAGCACAGTAAGTCGGCCTCTGCTGCCCTGAGCCGCTGCCTGGACGTGGCCCCGGTACGAGAACCCTATTTATACAGAGGGGGTGTATTGGGCCTCGGAGGCACTGGAGATAAGCTGATCTGTTCTACGAATCTAAAAAACTCCAGAACATGCATCTATGTAAGAAATGGCATTTCTTTCGTGCCAATGATGGACTTCTGCTCTAAGGACTAAGTGACCATTAAAATGAAGCAATGTGAAGAAGGTATCACGAGAGAAATTATTTCGGCCTCAGTGTACCTTTCTTGCGAAGACAGCTCTCCCCCTCCCTTGGAGGTGAGGAGACTGTTAGAGGTGTAGTGTCGCGGAATAGTAAAGAGTTGGAAACGTGGAATACTGTCAAAGTTTTGTTGCCTATGCCGAGAGCCAGAGGCAGTAGGTTAGCCGAGAGGTAAGAGGATTGCACATGTATCGGAATGTGTCGTCACACAGGTGCAATGGCCTGGTTACACACAACAGGCGAGAGAGAATCGCTTAGCACGCAGGTTTGTGTTGGACGGAGACTCTCGTAGAGTGTAGGACAGAGGTATAGCGTCAGTTGTACTGCATTTCACAACTTCGCGTAAGTCTGCCGTAACAGGACGTAACCTAGATCTAAAAGTATGTAATGGATCACAAAACTTTAGGAACAATATTGTAAGTGTTAACAAGATTTTTTTTGTTTTCCCTAAACAGAGGCTATTGGACTTTCTCCCTTTTTCCAATCAGTGATTAAATTTATGACTTAATAGAGACAAGTTTATTTTGTTCACCCACACCTTTGGAATATGTCAGAATATGTCTTATATGGACAACTGTTGTAATTTATATATACTTCATTAGCTAATGGTTACATATTTTGTTCTAGTTAAAGCCGAAGGTGCAATAAGTTTTGTAGCAACTGGAACTCAGCACCTCGGTTAATCTCTCTCGATGACTGGTAAACAGCATTGGTCAATTACCTTACACATTTAGCGATAGTGAAGCATTGTCTGGTTCGCTACTTCTCTGCAGTGGCAGATACATACGGGTGACACGCTCCGCCCTCCCCCTTTTGGGGCCACCTGCAACGGCTGCCAAAGCCAATATTCTCCTTCGAGCTGTTTCTAATTGCGAGTTTATTATCACTCTGTTTACGCTGAATGACATTACGAGTTTAACATATCCAGTCAGCAAAATCTTACAAGACCCTAGCTCAGATGTCGCGATGTGAAAAACAAAGTTAGATTCGACGCTCAAGACGTACGACGGCACGAGAGCCGATGCTGACAGCCACTTCGCTCGTATTGTTGAAGAGGCGAAGGCAGTTATGGAAGAGTTGGACGTGGAGATGAGTGTTTCTCGTCTTACGGGCAGACAAAGGCACAGGGAAAACTGCGATCGTAATGATGAAGCTATGATATATTGGAAAATAACGGTTTTTATTCCAACACCAGACCATGTTACAACTGACGTGAGAGAACGTTTTGCTGAAGAAAATATTTATCATTTAAAATTCAACACACTTTTGCCCTCACGACTACTGAAACCAGACGGCAATGACCTGTCACATAAACTGAATTTTTGAAGAAGAATCGCTCTTTGTGATTAAAAAGAGACTAATGGGAGAGATTCTTCAACGCAAGCAAATGGGCATAAACGCACTTAATGATCGTTATTCTGTTACGCAAGCGTCTTCAGTTTCTCCTACATCTGACTATCCTATTTTTGCACATGCTGTACAAAATATTTGCTTGTCTACCTGCATCCAATGCTACACAATTTTCAACACTGCGGCGTACAAAGACATGGCTGAGGTCGACAATGGAGGAGGATCGACTTAATGGCTTAGCTCTGTTGAACACTCACATTGATCGTCCTATTGACAATGAAATTAATCAATTTGCCAGGAAGAATAGGCGCATAGAATTCATAATTTAAGGAAGAGAATCACAATTGTAACTTTTTTATATGAAGGGCTTATTTCAGTAGTGGTACAAGTCCATTACCTCCACTTTTCTGCCTATAATGCTTCTGAAATTAATGATCAAAACAAATAGAAAGAAAGGTTCATTTCTAGCAAGAGGACATATGCTTGAATATTTCAGGTATCTCAACTGCAGGTTTTTGAGCGCTCATTTAACTTTAGCACTCTGAATCTCTCAATGAAAAAAATGGACTTGTACCACTATTGAAATAAGCCCTTCATATCATAAGATGGCATTGTCTCATATGAGAGTATAATTAATTAATAGTCCCAGGCCAATTTATTAGATGCACTACAGTTTTTAAGCAAATTTTGATTTACGTTTAAAGATTTTTTTTTTATACATCAATCCAAGAACAGTGGACCTTTCCATTGGTAGGGAGGCTTTAGTGCCTTAGTGATACAGTACAGATAGCCGTAACGTAGGTGCAGCCACAATGGAGGGGTATCTGTTGAGAGGCCAGACAAACGTGTGGTTTCTGAAGAGGGGCAGCAGCCTTTTCAGTAGTTGCAGGGGCAACAGTCTGGATGATTGACTGATCTGGCCTTGTAACATTAACCAAAACGGCCTTGCTGTGCTGGTACTGTGAACGGCTGAAAGCATGCAGCTTTACTGTATCGTTAAATGATGATGGCGTCCTCTTGGGTAAAATATTCCAGAGGTAAAATAGTTCCGCATTCAGATCTCCAGGTGGGGACTACTCAGGAGGACATCATTATCAGGAAAAACAAAATTGACATTCTACGGATCAGAGCGTAGAATGTCAGATCCCTTAATTGGGCAGGTAGGTTATAATATTTAAAAAGGAAAACGGATAGGATAAAGTTAGCTATAGTGAGAATTAGTGAAGTTCGGTGGCAGGAGGAACAAGACTTCTGGTCAGGTGAATACAGGGTTATAAATATAAAATCAAATAGGGGTAATGCAGGAGTAGGTTTAATAATGAATAAAAAAATAGGAGCATGGGTCAGCTACTACAAACAGCATAGTGAACACGTTACTGTAGCCAAGACAGACATGAAACCCACACCTACCACAGTAGTACAAGTTTATATGCCAATTAGCTCCACAGATGACGAAGAGATTGAAGTAATGTATGATGAGATAAAAGAAATTATTCAGATAGTGAAGGGAGACGAAAATTTAATAGTTGTGGGGGACTGGAATTTGATAGTAGAAAATGGAAGAGAAGGAAAAGCAGTAGGTGAATATGGAATGGGGATAAGAAATGAAAGAGAAAACCGCCTGGTAGAATTTTGCACAGAGAGTAACTTGATCACACCTAACACTTGGTTTAAAAATCATGAAAGAAGGTTGTATATATGGAAGAGGCCTGGAGACACTGGAAGGCTTCAGATAGATCATATAATGGTAAGACAGAGATTTAGGAACCGAGTTTTAAATTGTAAGACCTTTCCAGGGGCAGATGTGGAGTCTGACCACAACCTCTTGGTTATGAACTGTAGATTAAAACTGATGAAACTGGAAAAAGGTGGGAATTTAAGGAGCTGGGACCTGGATAAACTGAAAAAACCAGAGGTTGTAGAGAGCTTCAGAGGGAGCATTAGGGAACGATTAACAGGAACAGGAGAAAGAAATGCAGAAGAATGGAGAATGGGTAGCTTTGAGAGATGAAATAGGGAAGGCAGCAGAGGATCAAGTATGTAAAAAGCCAGGGGCTAGTAGAAATCCTTGGGTAGCAGAAGAGATATTGAATTTAGTTGCTGAAAGGAGAAAATATAATGCAGTAAACGAAGCAGGCAAAAAGGAATACAAACGTCTCAAAAATGAGATTGACAGGAAATGCAAAATTGCTAAGCAGGGATGGGTAGAGTATAAAAGCAAGGATGCAGACTCATATATCACTAAGGGTAAGATAGATACTGCCCACAGGAAAATTAAAGAGACCGTTGGAGAAATGAGAACCACTTGTACGAATATCAAGAGCTCAGATGGAAAACTAGTACTAAGTAACGAAGGGAAAGCAGAAAGGTGGAAGGAGTGTAGATGAAGATGAAATGGGAGATATGATACTGCGTGGAGAATCTGACAGAGCGCTGAAAGACCTGAGTCGAAACAAGGCCCCGGGAGTAGACAACATTCCATTAGAAGTACTGACAGCCTTGGGAGAGCCAGTCCTGACAAAACTCTACCATCTGGTGAGCAAGATGTATGAGACAGGCGAAATACCCTCAGACTTCAAGAAGAATATAATAATTCCAATCCCAAAGAAAGCAGGTGTTGACAGATGCGAAAATTACCGAACTATCAGTTTAATAAGTCACAGCTGCAAAATACTTACATGAATTGTTTACAGAAGAATGGAAAAACTGTTAGAAGCCAACCTTGGGGAAGGTCAGTTCGGATTCCCTAGAAATGTTGGAACATGAGGCAATACTGACTCTATGACTTACCTTAGAAGATAGGTCAAAGAAAGGCAAACCTACATTTCTAGCATTTGTAGACTTAGAGATAGCTTTTGACAATGTTGACTGGAATACTCTCTTTCAAATTCTGAAAGTGGCAGGGGTAAAATACAGGGAGCAAAAGGCTATTTACAATTTGTACAGAAAGCAGATGGCAGTTATAAGAGTCGAGGGGCATGAAAGGGAATCAGTGGTTGGAAAGGGAGTGAGACAGGGTTGTAGCCTCTCCCCGATGTTATTCAATCTGTATATTGAACAAGCAGTAAAGGAAACAAAAGAAAAGTTTGAAGTAGGAATTAAAATCCATGGAGAAGAAATAAAAATGTTAAGGTTTGCCAATGACACCATAATGCTGTCAGACACAGAAAAGGACCTGGAAGAGCAGTTGAATGGAATGGACAGTGTCTTGAAAGGAGGATATAAGATGAACATCAACAAAAGCAAAACTAAGATAATTGAATGTAGTCGAATTAAATCAGGTGATGCTGAGGAAATGAGACACTTATAAAGTAGTCGATGCATTCTGCTATTTGGGGAGCAAAATATAACTGGTGATTTTCGAAGTAGAGAGGATATAAAATGTAAACTAGCAAGAGAAATTTGTTAACGTCGAGTACAGATTTAAGTATCAGGAAGTCTTTTCTGAAAGTATTAGTAAGGAGTGTAGCCATGTATGGAAGTGAAACATGGACGATAACTAGTTTAGACAAGAAGAGAACAGAAGCTTTTGAAATGTGGTGCTACAGAAGAATGCTGGAGATTATATGGGTACATCATGTAACTAATGGGGAGGTACTGAATAGAATTGGGGAGAACAGGAATTTGCAGGACAACTTGACTAGAAGAAGGGAGTTGGTAGGACACGTTGTGAGGCATCAAGGGATCACCAATTTAGTAGTGCAGGGCAGTGCGGAGTGTAAAAATCTTAGAGGGAGACCAAGAGATGAATACTCTAAGCAGATTTGGAAGGATGCAGGATGCAGTAGTTACTTGGAGTTGAAGAAGCTTGTACAGCTGCATCAGACCAGTCTCTGGACTGAAGACCACAGCAACAACAACAATAGATAAATTGTGATAAAATGATTAACTGTAGTATATGTCACAACTAAGGTGATATAACAAATAAATAAAATGTAGTATTTGTTGAAAATATTTTGTTTCAATAATTACACCAAAAATTAAAATATTGTGTAAGTGAAAACATTAAATTTAATACCTTGTTGAGCCTCCTTTTGTAGAGCTGTGCTGTCGGTGCAGGACTGTTCTGTGTCCTGCATTATTGTAATGGTTCAAATAGCTCTGAGCCCTAGAACTTAGAACTACTTAAACGTAACTAACCTAAGGATATCACACAAATCCATGCCCGAAGCAGGATTCGAATTTGCGACCGTAGCGGTCCCGCGATTCCAGACTCGTGCGCCTAGAACTGCCAGGCTACGGCGGCTGGCTCATTAGTTCCCACACATTTTCTGTGGGGTTCAATGTTCGGACTACTACCTGGCCATTCTCAATAGAGGGATATTTTGTTCCTTCAGAAAGCATTTAACTCCTGGCTGTGACAGGGAGCTCCATCCTGCATTAAAATGAATGGTTCCCCTTTCGTGAACCATTCTCTGAGCTGTGGAATTAACCGTTTCTGCAGGGATTCCTTTTGCCGGTCTTGCCTCATTATGCCTCTTACCAAGTAAAGACTCTTGCCACAGATGACAGACTAAATCCCTTAGTTGCGTGTTTTACAATCTGAATAATGCAGTCGGGATGATATTTTCCTCCTGTTCGACGGCACATAGAGTGAGATTTGTTATTTAAAATTTCAAACGTGCTTTCATCGCTGAAGCATACATTTAAAAATCAAGAATCATAATTAATACACTAGGAATAAATGTAAGTAGGCTATATCATATCGTAGATAATAATTTTGAAGTTAAATTACCGATCTCCAGAAGTCCACATCCTTATCACACCACTGTTTAGCCCACTTCAGACGCTTTGCTTCATGGTGGCTGTTAACTTTGGTTTTCTAGCGGGTCGGCAGACCTTGAAATCAATATCCTTCAACTCTCTACGAACAATGAGTTCAGATTCACATTAGCCTGCTTCGTTGTTGCAAATCTGTTTTCTAGGCAAATCCTTTTGAGAAATTGTTCTGACCTTGGGGTTGAAATTGGTTTTCTTCCACATTTATTCTTCCTTATGGGGCTCAGTTCTTCACCCGAATCAGTTTTCTTCTTAAGTGTCTCAAGCTAGCTGTTAACATTTCCAAGCTTCGTGAATTTCCCCGATTGGAATACATTTTCGTATTAACGATAGCAACTCAGCTTTTTCACGTGGTGAAATGTCCCATCTTTTACCCATTTTTAAAGGTCACAGATACTAGTATCTGGCTGTTAAACAATCAATTGTAATGTTACGAAATTGATAATCAAAGCGAACAAAGTATTACACCAGTTACCCGCGAGAACGTCACTAAACACTAAACAGGTCCTTTCCTGAACGCTGTACTCTTTAACATTGGTACCTACAATACGTCAACAATCGAATGTCACGTAGCAACAATAGATACAAGATGCAGCAATATAAAAAAGTGTCCTGAATAACTGTCATAAATTTTCCTATTAATTGCAGTAAATATAGTACTCAACACGTAATTATTACAAATAACATTAAAAATGTGCAGTACGTCTAATAATTTGTCCAGGGACTGTAAATAATACTTTCCTAAACTTTGCATGTGACTTTGCTTATTTTTTTACGGTAAAAGTGAAGGTAGCTCAAGATAACTTTAGCGCCTCCTCCTTGAACACGAAATGCACTGTGTAACTACACCGAATCTAGAATGGGGTCCCAGCTAACATCAGGGTTTCTCTTTGATACGACAGGCTCTCTCTGGTCTATAATGCAGTTAGACTTGGTCGATACGCACTAAAATATTTGTGTGTATTGGGTATGATAATTTACCAGTCACAGCTCTCAGAAAACATTGAACGCCGCTGACCTCCAGCCTGGAGTGTCCGCGCTGCCATCTGCCGGCGACGTGGAAGAATAGGTTAGAGGTTAACTTAAATGCCGCCAGATAACCTCATGTGATCTTACTTTACTTGTGTATATACTTGTTAAACAAACTCACAGTAATGACAGATTGTTACACAATTTAAAGAAATCTACAATTCTGTATAAAGTACAACCTGTGGCAGGTTAAAAAGGGATGATTTTGTTAAAGAATTTAGAAAAGATACAGTTGTTCTCACAATGTATACTACCAATAACGTTTATACGTACAACGTTCTCTGCTAATAATTGTTATATCTTCTGGGTACCACCAACCACACAAAGATGCCACGGACGTTAAGTAAATTGGTTCGCGATATATTATGCTAGGGGTTTTGTATTACGTACCGTTAGTTGTTATACCCTTAGGCTGCGTTGAAAATTAGTCTAAATAAATAGTTACCGAATAACGTTTGTTGTAAAACAGATTTTCGCGTTTTCTGGAGCTACATATTTCTGGTATCCCTTAATCCTGACAAAACATGAAAGAAGCTATGGGTGCAGACATGTCCACGATTCGATTTCTACAAATGTGTGGTGTCATTGCCGAATATGTTCAATGTCGCGAGTGCGGCGAATATATGCGCCTCACAAGTGTATCTCCTCGCCGTATTCACGACTTATTTGTATGGCGCTTCAGCAAAGATCGGTTGTAGTGCTCCATTAGATGAGGGACGTGGTTCGAGAAATCTAAGCTCGCCTTGAGAGACATAAAAATGACGCACTGTTGGTGTTTGAGATATCCTGTGTGGCTGTGTGTCCATGAATGTTCTGTGAGCCAGCATACAGTGGCAGATTGGTACTATTTTTGTAGGGAAGTTTGTGGGTAATACATAAAATATAGGGGACCATTGGAGGGGGGGGGGGGTGTTATAGTCGATATTGATGAGTCACATTTTGGCAAATGGGAATACAACAGGGAAGGGGGGGGGGGGGAACCCCGGCGGGATTATGGGTTTGGGGGGCTGTAGTTTCAGGTCAAGATTGTGACTATGTAGTGTTTAAAGCAGTTCCCCAACGAAGGAAAGAAGTTTTGGTCACATTAATTGAATATCATGTTGCAGAGGGTTCCACAGTAATTTCAGATGGTTTTTCTTCTTGTAGGGGATTTAGTGGAAAGGGGTTATCAGCTTCCCGTTGTTGATCACAATATTGAGTTCAGGTCTTTATCCACAGGAGCTTGTACAAATAGCATTGAAGGTTATTGGTCAGCTGTTAAATCTTTTGTAGGGAGGGGGAAACGCCGTATTTCCATACTACAAAGTCACTTAGACGAATACACAAGGAGGCGTAATGTTCCCCATATATATTACCCATTTACATGTTTTGTTAAACACTTAGGGCAAATGTGTGTGTGTGTGTGTGTGTGTGTGTGTGTGTGTGTGTGTGTGTGTGTGTAGAAGTTCCCGTGTGGTAAGTTCAGTTATCCATTTTTTTGTTTTACTGCATTTGAATATTTTGCCATATTTCACTACACCGTTACATATTTTTTCATCTACTGCAGTATGTAATAAAAAATTTTTCAGCTGTCGTTCTCCTTTCCTTTCATAGCACTAGTACCAGTACGATTTTTTCAAGTCTGTACTAGATCTACTAAAGGCGAAAAGATCGACATAGTTCAACTGAACAAGAGGATACTAATGCTAAGGAACACAAAGAAACTGACATACGCTAAACTTGTATCCCGCACTGCAGTTAAGCTATGAAGTTCGAAATACAACACATATATATGTGACTTGGGGTATTCTATGCTACCGCCATTACCATCCATTTTCCCTCTTTATTTTCCACAGAAATAATACGATACAAACAAGCGGTATCCCGTATTCCTAAGAACAGACTGTTAGTGGTAGCAGAGGAAAAAGAAACACCACATGTAAAATTTGTATCTCGTGCTTCAGTTGACGAAACTTGTATACAGTATTGCAGTTAACCAATACAGTTCGAATGAGGTTCGAGATACGACCCATATATAGTGTGAAGCGAATTTCGCGCACTCGGGTTTCGCAGTACGACTCCTTGCACACAAGCAATAAAAAAATGTCTGTCACCAAATTGGGTCCGGCGATTACTTCCGGCAGAAAATGCACGTTAAAGAGTGGCAATCTGGCAACACTGTAAACACATCTAACAGCATATGTTAATCGTGCTGTACAATTGGTGAAATGGATAGAGTTTGGGTTAGCATGCAACCCTGGGTTGGGGCGCATTTTTTGAATTTGCTTATTTCATTCTGACATTTCATACTGTAATATACACCGTTTCTTAGGTCACATGTACCCTAAATTTACAACATTTTGTAGCACTGAACGTAACAAATACGTGGTTAGACAAATAAGAAATAGACAGTTGAAACAAATGACCTGTCATAGGACAGAATAATTACAAAATGCTAAAGATGATAGCACAATACAATAACACAACATCTACTTAACATTTATACTACACGTAATATGAGCACTCGGATGTCGGACATTAGCAACCAGTGACAGTAATAATGTCCAAATTAATGACCGCATGACCTTCACTACAGAATACGTTATCCACAGAGCAACAGATGCTCAAAGCGACCTCCATGTACGTCCAAACGCTGCGCAACCCGCCGTATCATACAGCTCCGGACCCTTTGCAGAAAATCTGCATCCGCAGTAAAAAGAGCAGCATGAGCACGCACTACCAATTCTTCCATATTCGTCGGCAGAGTAAAGTACACGTGCTCCTTTAGGTGACCCCGCAGGAAGAAATCCAGGGGATTTAGGTCAGGTGAATGCGGTGGCCGTACAACTTAACCTCCACGTCCGAGCCATATCCCTAGAAATGTTCTGTCCAAATACTGTAGCACATTAATTCCGGAGTGTGGAGGTGTATCATCATGCTGGAACCATATCCTCTGCCAAACACGTACTGTTTAGGTTAGGTTAGTGTTGTTTTAACGTCCCGTCGACAACGAGGTCATTAGAGACGGAGCGCAAGCTCATGTTAGGGAAGGATGGGGAAGGAAATCGGCCGTGCCCTTTCAAAGGAACAATCCCGGCATTTGCCTGAAACGATTTAGGGAAATCACGGAAAACCTAAATCAAAATGGCTGGAGACGGGATTGAACCGTCGTCCTACCGAATGCGAGTCCAGTGTGCAAACATGTAGTGGAACACCTTCCAGCGCATCAGGCAAATTCGAGTATTTTGGGAGGAATGCACGATACCTTCGTGCAGTCAATTGGTCAGGCATTATGTAGGGGCCCAAACACATGTCGCCCAAAATTCCGGCCCAGACGTTGATAACAAAGTGAACTTGATATCCACGGTCGCAGGTGACGTACAGGTTAACTTCACAACAATGGTAGGCACTGTGCATATTGAAGACACGCTCAAGAGTGAATGCTGCTTCGTCCGACCATATTATGGTGTCCACGAAGTCGTCGTTGGCTTCCTGTTCTTGTTGGAACCATTCATAATATTCGCAAGGCACGTTACTAGCCCTACTGGTAACGTAAGGCCCTAATGAAATGTAATGGACCTAAACGAGGCAAGAATAATACTTGGTACTAATTTATGGTACCATTGGAGGAGGATACCAAGAAAACAGGTTTTTGCGAATTTAGTAAATGAAGTAGTGCGAATAAATTCACGCCTACGAAGCAGAAAGGGCTGCTTTGAAAGCTGACCAATCTTCCATTTCTACGATTGTAGTATGTAAGTGCTAACCCAAAACTCTATCCACTGTATAGCACAAGTAATACTTGCTGACAGAGGTAATTACCATACATGTGGTTATAGTGTTGCCAGATTGCCACTCTTTAACGTCCTTTTTCTGTTGGATGTACTCACCGGACGAAATTTTGAGAGAGACATTTTTTTTATTGCTGACATGTAAGGAGTCGCGCTGCGAAGCCCGAGTGCGCGAATTTCGCTTCACCCTGTATATGTGACGTGAGGTATTCTCCAATATTTCCATCCATATCTTCCCCTTCATTTTCCACAGAAATAATACGATACAAACACGCGATATCCTTAACATGAAAATACTACTTGCCTTAATACATGTCAACTATATTTTTCGACCCTCGTAGTCCTTTGTTTCTGAACATCTTGTCACCTCTTTCATCTCTGTAATAAATGCTCTCCAGCCAATTCTGACGTCATTGGTCAAAGCCGACGGTTTGTATCCCCTGCTTCACTATACCCTTGATGTAAGTAAAATCACTCCTTTTCTTTTCTACATCAGTGCAACTCTAACGAATAATATTATGCTTCTATTGAAAATTTGCCTTACTTCACAATGCGTTCGGCTTTTGTTGTCTATGTTTGCAACTGTTCAACAGTGAACATTCGATATAATCGAAGAAAACGGGGTAATTTCTTCGCCGTATCTATGGTCGAAGGGTAATTTCTAAAGCCCGGTCCACACGCAACGATCTGTCTGCGCAGACATCGGCGCAGATGTCTCTACATGCAAAAGATCGCTGCAAATGTGGAGTATTCACACGACACAAACCCCAATCTACCACTCGCCCGCCATCTGTCGGTGTAGAAAAGAAATATCAGTGGCAAGCGACTACGCTCCCCATAAACGTCAACAATTTAATTCAGTTATTTTAAAATACAGAAATGGAGGAAGTTCTTTTGTGGTCTGTGTTCGCAACTTGTGTTGCAAAAAACATTCAGACTAACCGCAGGAAACAGAGAAAGTGGTAAAAATGGTGTAGACAGTGGCTGCTAAAGCGAAAGCAGTTTTCTCACGTAAATTTACTGCGAGAGCTGCAGGGCGAACCTAACGACTGGCGAAATTATTTGCGGATGGATGTCGAAACTTATAATTATCTCTTAAAGCTTGTAATGCCTCATATTATGAGAAAAAATACTTGTATGAGAAGGGCAATTTCTCCTCATGAACGGCTGGCGGTAACATTAAGATGGATGTCGAAACTTATAATTATCTCTTAAAGCTTGTAATGCCTCATATTATGAGAAAAAATACTTGTATGAGAAGGGCAATTTCTCCTCATGAACGGCTGGCGGTAACATTAAGATTCCTAGCAACGGGAAGGAGTTACAAGGATTTGGAATTTTCAACTGCAATATCGAAACAAGCGTTGAGTGAAATAATACCCAACACATGTGAAGCTATTTACGCTGTCCTGAAGGATGAGTTCATGAAGGGAAGTCAAGTAAATTAAGTCTGCCAAGTTACAGATAATATTTTTGGTGTTGTAGACGTGTTTGAAACACAGTAGGCCTATATTATTAGAGATTATATACCTACATGTCCAATGAACTATGGTTTACTTTGTTTCTGAGTAGGCATTTTCAGTTCGCTACTGTGTAGAAGCAACCTGTTACAGGATACAAAACTCCACTCTGAATTCTAGACAGAGTTCGCAACGAATTTTTTTTTTTTTTTATTATTGTTACTGTTTCTCTGTTTGCCGAGGCGTCAACTGCCCGCAATTTTTCAATTAGAGCATTGTATGCTGCTGTCTTTTTGTCTCGGTCACTATATTCTTTACTTTTAATCTCACACAAACATGGGTGGTTTCTATATATTTCAATGAATTCGCTTATAAACTCTCGAGAACACTGACGAGTATCAGCCATTTTAATGCCCTGTGCGTACAAATACTGAGCAAACAGCTGTTTCGCGCCAGATTTGCGGCGATCTCCTGTCCACACGCTCCAACTTGTCTGCGCAGATGTGGTTTGAACCCACAGATTTGAGAGGTTTCGCTCAAACCTCCAACTTCCAGGTTTGCACACACCTCAGGTTGGTGCAAATCTTCTGTACACACGCAACGATCTGTCTGCGCAGATGTGATGTGCGCAGACAGATCGTTGCGTGTGGACGGGCCTTTAAGAATAATTGCCTATCGAAGTCACGGAGTCCAAACGATACCTATCGAACGTGCGATTGTGAATCGATCATGCGACTCCGGTGGCGGGCGTTATGAGTATGTTTACAGCAACGACAAAAGAAGAGCGTAATTAAAACACTTGTAATTGCAAAGGAGACGATTTACCTTACTCGTTGTCAGTGTTGTCATCATGTGAAAGTCAATTGCAGTGGTCTGGATGGATAATTTGGAAGAGTGGAACCATGTATTCTTCCTGATACTCATTCGTTTTCCGCGCTGAAATTGTAAACGGTATTTCAGCTTCGAAACTGTTCTTGCGTAGTTTTAGACATTTTGCACCACCACAGTCTACGTGGTCCCTTCTTTCCTCGTTCGGTCAAAAAGTTGAACAATTTTCTACACTGAATAAACATGGAACTGGATTTTTCCATGTGAGAGAATCAGCCGAAGAAACGTCAAGAACACCAGACATCCCACTCAGTAACGACATAAATCGTCTGGGATTCCATAGCAACTCACAAATAATTCGCCGCGGACGTACGTAATTTACAGCAACTAAGGAAACGAAGGAAAACACACAAAAATGACGATCACAAATAATTGATCATGACACTCGCCACCAGAGTCGCATGATCGATTTACGATCGCAATATATATATATATATATATATATATATATATATATATATATATATATATATATATATATATCGTTTGGACCCCGCGATTTCGATACGCAATCATTCTTGGAAATTACCGAAAACAGTGATGAGGACCTTCGAATGTGATCGAATTTCTCAAATTGTTTTCGGTGTTAGATCTTCAGCATGTTTCCATTGGGGCGGATGGGTTTTGCTTTTGACATCACACTTGTATGGCGCTGAGCACTATGGGACTTAACATCTATGGTCATCAGTCCCCTAGAACTTAGAACTACTTAAACCTAACTAACCTAAGGACAGCACACAACACCCAGCCATCACGAGGCAGAGAAAATCCCTGACCCCGCCGGGAATCGAACCCGGGAACCCGGGCGTGGGAAGCGAGAACGCTACCGCACGACCACGAGATGCGGGCATCACACTTGTATTCGCATGTCTCGTCACCCATATTATATTCTCTAAAATTTGCCGATCGTTGTTGACTTCATTCAGCAATTCCTGAGCGATGTGTACGCGACATTGTCTGTGTTCAAAATTCAACAATTGTGGAACAATTACTTGGTCCGAGCCGGAGGATATGCCGACATCAGTGGCAACCTCTCTGATGGTGCTTCATCAATTTTCCATAATCATTTATTTCTCACACAATGTCATCGGTAATTAATGTGCCCGGCAGTAGTCGTCTTCAACGTGTATACTCGAACCTCTTTGAAACGTTTATACCACTCGTATAAACTCTTTTCTAACTGATAACAGATTCGCCAAAAGCCACAGTCAGCATTTCGAATTTGGTGCTTAATTGTATTCCATTTTTCAAGCAAAATTTAATGCACCTTATTTGAGCCATCTTCTTCATAAGAAACTATTTGCCTAGCACTCGAAAACACCTGTAACCTTCTCGATTGTCAACAATAAACAAAATATTGAAAACTATTGAAAATGCAAACGTATGTCATGAACATATGTACCAACAAGATAATTTTTTTTTTAATTGGACGTATAAAGCTCGCGAAATTATAAATTTCCCGGACTTTTTGATCACTTCATAAATTTAAATATTCTATTTGTATGTCTAAAGGCGCAATTTATTTTCATTTTATTATGATGACAAATCCTACATCGCTGTGGGATAATCCTGGACGAATGTGCAAATAAACAAGCAAATATGGTACTCTGTTCCACCATAATCACTATTTTCTGTTGCTTTTAAATGAATGAGGCAAATCTTTATTTGAGGAGAGAGCGGTGGTGATTGGGATTGGGGGGCCAGCATTCATAAACTCGCAGGGCTGCACTTCTGTGAAAGCAGAAGTGACATGATGTCACAGGCATTGTAATCCCTTCCGTTTTTGTGAGAGTCATACTCGTCCTCTTCAATGGACCGGAACTAATCTCTCCACATTCCAAAATAAGTGCGCAAGAACGTACACATGGAGGGCAGTGTATTAAGGGAGTACAGCTGCTGATGGAAGGGTCCTGTTGCCTATGGAGTGCTCATCTCTGTTTTCCAATCCTAGGACTATCTTGTTTACCATTGAGGGAGCTTATTGTTAGGTATTTTTCGTAATAAATATGTAAACAATGAGTATGAAGCTGGCAGGTTCTCATTCTCAAAACAAGAAAAGCCAGCAACGGTATCCAAAATTGAAATCTATGCACCATCTGATGATACCAGCTGCTAGAATTGCTACAGGATCACAACAAGCTCATCTCTTGGAGCAGCACCACTCTACAAACATGTATATACAAATAAATGAAACACCTGCCTGACTTTTACTAAACACATTTCAGGTAGCAAAGAAATTGTCCATTCTTCTAATTCTGTGCAATGAAGTCCTCTGAGGACACACTATCACCCATTTGGGTCTACTGCAATGTCAGCTGCAGAAGATCGTAATAGGCAACAGAAGTTAATATTACACTGTCAAATGGAAAACAGCATAGCTTGTAACGACAACTGTACATATAATAATTTTTTTTTCTTTATGAATTTAGATAAATTAATATAAGCAAGGTTTTAAAATTTTTTTTTTTCGGTTAGTATCGTTATGTTAAAGAGACTGTGAGCAACTTTTGAAATGAATATTATTATTTATGTTAGATTTCAAATAATGTGGTAATCAAAGGAAAGTGTATTTAATGTTAAAACTATTGTAAGATGTGAAAATTGTAATTTATACACTTGGTCCATACGTAGGTAATGCATTAGGATATGTGTAGTAGAAAACCTGTGGTGAATACCCTACCTGTAGGGGAGCGGGAAAAGGTGGAGGCAGGCGAGGCGGGAAAACGCACACTGGCGCGGTTCGGCACAACGGGCACAGTATTACAGTCGAAGGCGAGCAACAGTCGGAAGTACACGTACTGTACCGAGGAGGCTACCCAGGAAAAGTGGATTCCATTGAGCCTCGGATGAACCGATTCCGACGACTACTTGGCATGGCTGTATTCTGAGGCACGAAATTGGAAAGATTACGACGCTAAGAAGATGGAAAGTGCCGCTGCAGTGAGAGCCTTAGCCGTGCTTGTATGTGTGCTGTGCTGCCCGCTATCTCGCTGCCCGCCAACCGCCGCACCGACTTGCACAGGTCAAACATTTATTTCATCTTTAGAAGTGTATCTGTGTGGACCAGTGTCGAAAATGTTTCTAACTGTTCAATAATAACGTGACTTTTACCAGAATTGCCTTAGCCATTACTGATCCTGATCACTGACCTAGACAGGATCCTTACCTCGTATTGTGCAACCCGAGTATCCTAAACTGAAAGTTTAATGTTAGTGTTAATGAAAATTATCAGCAGATTAATCTATGCCATAAAGGAGCCTAAAATTTCTATGTGTCATTGCAAATGTTGAGAAAGAACAAAAGTGTGACTAAATTGGAAGAGAGTTTTTGTTGGATTGAGTTAGCGATGTTATTTAATTAATTTGAGACAGAAATAATGACAGTTAAATTATTCAGAAGTAAGACAAAAGAGTAGTTATCCATAGATTGATAATTTTGAGTGTTAATTTGCCTTCAGTACTTAACAGTTTCAGTATAACGACTATAACAGTTTCAGGCCCCCCCCCCCCCCTTCTCTTGTCCATTCTTGCAAACCTTGAAATGTGTTGATCAGATTTGACCAGTAAAGCTAAATTATATATTAATCCTAAGTGTATTAGTGTTTGTCCATCCTTAATAGTGACGTAGTGTGTGTACTTTCGAGATTGCTAATGCTAGGGCAATCTATGCCCGATTTCAGTCTGACCAAAATACAAAATGTAGTTCGTAGTAATCATTGCTGTGTGGTGTTGTGTATTTATAGCTCGTTCAAATTAATACTAAAAGAGAAAACTTTAGTTCAGTGGATTTTTCTGGTTCCAAACTTTGCCGTATAACGCAACTTTACTACGTGTAGTTACGCTTGTACATGCACCCACTTGTACAAGGAAAAACTCACTCATTGCCTAAGTAGGCTGGCGACCGAATTGTTAATTACAGGTAGCATCTACTGTGTGTACTTCTTGTCCATGCGAAAGAGTAATTATACTTTACATTTGCTTGATGCATCACTGTAGTTATTGACTGAGTATAAGTCCGATCTTGCTTCTATTAGGTACACGCGGTCAACTTATGTACTAAAATCCTTGTTTATAAGGTGAAGCCCGTGAACTTATTGCAGTACAGGCTTTATAGAGATAACGTACGTCCGAGCAGGGCGGAAGCGTTACAAGCTGTCCTTATTTCTTCATTTACCACATATCGTAATGTTATTAGCACAATTTTTGAAAGAAATGTATTTACTAAGAATCTTATAAAATAATAATTTTATAGCAAAACCACCAACTACTGACTTAATAATATATTTAAATTTTAAAAAACTAGATACATCTAAAAACAAAGATGATGTGACTTACCAAACAAAAATGCTGGCAGGTCGATAGACACACAAACAAAAACTAGATATGTATACAGAATGAGATTTTCACTCTGCAGCGGAGTGTGCGCTGATATGAAACTTCCTGTCAGATTAAAACTGTGTGCCGGACCAAGACTCGAACTCGGGACCTTTGCCTTTCGCGGGCAAGTGCTCTACCAACTGAGCTACCGAAGCACGACTCACGACCCGTCCTCACAGCTTTACTTCTGCCAGTACCTCGTCTCCTACCTTCCAAACTTAACAGAAGCTCTCCTGTAACCACATGTAAAGAAATATTTAATTTTTGGAGTTTCATATCTTAATTTGTTTGAGCCAATATCCACTGAAGTGATGAAAGCCATGGGGCTGTGATATGCACATATACAGATGGTGGAAATGTGGCAGCGCGGGTTTTCAATGTTCGATAGCACTGTGAAGCAAGTGCAAAAATAATGTCAACCTACCTCAGTATAGCATTCGTTCACCACCTGTTGCTCTGCATTCGTTGGTACAATGTAGACGATGTTAAAAGCAGCATTGTAGAAAACCATTGTCCATACTGATGATTGCAAAGTCCGCGCAACTCAGGTAACAAAATAAACCTGTAAATCTCTATTACTAATGGGCAAAAATGGATGCTTCTTTCCTTCATTGAAAATGTCCGCTTATCGATACTAATGTTTTTTATTGTCTTTTAGTTATGGCAGCTGCGCCCCCCCCCCCCCCCCCCAACAGATATTCGAACTCGTTTGTGCAGATCCGGGAGTAATTTTTTCGTCTTCGGCACGTTACTGTCGGCAAATCCTAGAAGATTATTACTGAATTAAAAAGTTGTATTTTTAAAGAAGTGCATTCTTATATTTAAAATGTTTATTGAAAGCAGTTTTTCACTAGTTTACTGTTTTATTTAATAAGAAGTGCTGTATGTTGTCTCGAGTCCTTGTTTCCTGAGACTAGTATGACCTTCCCCCCCCCCCCCTCCCCTCCCCACCGTTCAGATCCTAGGTACGCCCTTGGTAATTAATACAGTCAATCAATACTCTACTACGAAATGAGTTTCACACTCGGTCCTTTTCAGTGGATTCTTCAAAAGAAGATACACGCCACACAGAATTCTTTACCAAGGCCGACAGTTTCACATGCAGTTTTCTCTACAACAAACACTTCAATATCTTCCTAACTTCACGGAACTGTCCATAACTGCATTTGCTTGAACGCAATATAAACTGAATGTGATATAACAGTCATTTCTTCATCTTACAAATAATTTTTTCAGACATGTCTAACATGACCTCCTTCATGATCATATTCACACTCAAACTGCTTTACTTCAATCGACATTCGCAGATGCATCTACGTCATTTCATGCTGCAAGTATTAACAAAAAGTTCCACCGAATCAAACGAAACGGAAACTATGAGAAAACTATGCTTGAAATATAGTTTAGAACTGATCATCCTCTTACTACCTTTCTGGCTGCGTTATTACAAAAGCAAACACTCATAGACATACGTCATCCACCAGTTAGGGGGATTCGTAGTTTCTTCATGACATACGGGTGGTGTAACACTTGCTAGTTATGTAAAGTGTAATGTGATATAGAATTGAAATTCGACATATGTCCCACATATACAATCACATTCACTCTCATTTACTCTCACCTTTACGCAAAATATAAATATTAACTTTTAAACTGTTATCTCCATTACAAATGAAAAATTACGAAACGTTTAGAATTGAAAAATCTTTATAAAATAAATCAGCACACTAAGAGTGCTATTACTGTTTCTAAATAACATAAGAAATACAAACTGTTATTATTACTATCTGAATTTATGCTTTTAAGTGTCGGTTAAGTACTTTTTTTAATAGATTTTTTTATATCTCTGTAACTGTTACAGGTATCAAATTTTGACACAAAGCTCGCCTGAATAACAAAATGTCATGAACCAAATTTGGAATAAAACAGTTACTATTTAATGTAGTTATTTAGTTTTTCAGGTGAGGTGAATAAGTGATTTTAGTATGTGCCACAGTGAGCATTCTCACAGTCCGCTTTAGCGACAGGTGAGGCTTCGATGCATACGGCAGCCAACGTGCCGGCCTCCACCAAACGCTGCTATACTGCAGGCTCCCAAAAAAGCTTGCCATAACGTAACAAACTTACTGCAAAAATCAGCAGTTGCGTAATAGCTGCAACGCTACATCAGTATTGTGTACAATAGGTACAAAAAGACAGTGCATTGGTCAAGCTGTCATTTCTACTCATATGATTCATTTGAAAAGACACGACTACGACCATAAAACAGGAATTAACAGACTCCGAATGGGGAATGGCAGTCGGAGCAAGACGCTCGGGACGTTCCAGTTTTGAAATCATTAGCGAATTCAATATTCCGTGCGACAAAGTTTGGCACGGACGGGATACGGCACCAGACGACCGATGCGAATGCCTCTGCTGACAGCACAACACTGCCTACGTAGCCTCTCCCGGGCTCATGACCGTATCGGTCGGACCCCGGACGATCGGAAAACCTGGCCCGGTCAGACGAGTCCCGATTTCAGACGGTAAGAGCTGACGGTGGGGATTGAGTGTGGTGCAGACCCTGTGAAGTCACAGACCCAAGCTGGTAACAAGGCACTGTGCAACCTGGGGTGGTGTGGGCTGTGTTTACATGGAATGGACAGGGTCCACTGGTCCAGCTGAATTGGTCAGTGACTGGAAATGGTTATATTTGGTTATTTAGAGACCATTTGCAGCCGTCCGTGAACTTCACGTTCCCAAACAATGATGACAATATCATGTGACCACAATTTTTACACATGAAAATCTTACACATTGCCAGGCTGCAATTCGAGTGAACGGTTTTGCCAGCCAGATCGTACGACACGAATCCCGTCGAACATTTATGGGACATAATCGAGACGTCAGTTTGTGCCCAAAATTCTGCACCGGCAACACTTTCGCAATTACGGACGGCTATAGGAGCAGCAGGGCTACGTATTTCTGCAGGGGACTTCTGACGACTTGTCAAGTCCGTGCCATGTCGAGCTGCTGCACTACGCTGTGCAAATCGTGATCCGACACAATATTAGGATATATGAAGATAGTAACTGTTCTCAAAAGAACAGATACCATTGATGACCGTGCAACTGCGCTCTTCAGTTTCCTCGGTGGCTCAGGTGGATAGAGCGTCTGCCGTGTAAGAAGGAGATCCCGGGTTCGAGTTCCAGTCGGGGCGCACATTTTCAGCTGTCCACATCGAGGTATATCGTACACCTGTCGGCAGCTGAGGGTTTCAATTAATTAACAATATTAGGAGGTATCCCATGACTTTTGTCGTCTTTGTGTACAACAGTGCAAAAAATTTGATAGTTTATAGTACTTGAAAATAAACGCAAAGAAAGGGAAAGTTATGAATATGATGCATTAATTTACAATCTCTGGATGCAGTTTCAAAACTCACGGTTATGTTGGAGGAAATCATTATGTTTAGGCATATACAGAAGGAACACATTCCCCATTTATGAGTTACGAGTATGTTCTGCAGATATCATCGATACGAAGAGCCCTCACGAACGTGAAAACAGTCGAGGTATTAACACAAAAGCAGCTCACCGTAGAAACATAATGTGTTGGACAACTCTCTATTAGCAATTGCTTAATCCTATTCGTGCTCACAGTGGCTAAGTGAGACCCATTTTATTTGAAAGACAGCTGCTACTTCAAAAAATGCTGCTGCTGCTTCCTCAGTTATAATAAATAGCTGTCATTTATCTCATACTGGCAGCTCAATGCTCACTTGACGACACTGGAATTTTTTGTAGAAAATAGTTAACTTTGTCTGTTGATACAGGGCTGTGTTTACATATATTCCTCCTTCTCACCTACATTCTACATTTGCACTGAAATCTCGCAGGAATGTACGCTTGGGACGATAACAACTCGGTGGTGCTTTCGTGTGATTAATAATAAGTTCATATCGAGCACAGTACTTTTATTAATCTGTAAAATATAGCAAAATAATTCATCTTATATACAACAGAACCCTTCTAACAGACATGTTATCTTTAAATGTGTTCATGGCCTTATCATTTTCTTCCTCACTCCAGTTTAGTTTAGTTTAGTTTAGTTTACAAGATCTCTTTTGTAAGGTCACATCATATTATCCAACTCTAATGGAAAAGAACTTTCCCTGCACGTATTGTTCTATCACTGTGGAAATAACTTACTTATACATCCCTGGGGTACATTTTAACTGTGTTGGAATACCCCTCCTCCTGGGCTCAGACCATCCCTGTGGGTTCGTTGAGACATACCTCTAATGCTGCCATTAAGGTTAGACACAGTACCTCCTCAAGAAAACTACACTGACGGAAAAAAATTGCAACACACACACACACACACACACACACACACACACACACACACACACATTAATGTAGAGTAATGACATTTCAGAAGTACATTTTGTCTTTAATGATTACACAGTGAGATCACGGATAAATGAAATCACGAGATAAGCCACTGCAAATGTGGAAAGCTTGTACATTACTAATTGGTACAACTGCCACAATGTTGAATGCATACATGCAAATGTGCACACATCATGTTTTACTGGTACCACATCGTGTTTTACTGGTACCACGTATCAGTCAGTGAGATGCAGTTCCGTGCCTGTCACTCTCTCACGGTCAATACAGGGATGGTTAATGCCAGTTGTGGACGACACCAGAGTTGTTATCAGATCGTGCCCGTACGTGCACGAGTGGAGACAAATCTGGCAATCGAGCAGGCCGAGGCAACATATCGACACACTGTAGAGCGTGTCGGGTTATGCCGGCGGTACGTGGGCAAGCATTATCCTGCCGGAAAACACCCCACGGAATGTCGTTTGTGGTTGGCAGCACAACAGGTCGAATCACCAGACTGACAGACAAATTTGCAGTCGGGGTGCACGAAATAGTGATACGAATGCTCCTGCTGTCATACAAAAGCACACCCCGGACCACAACTCCAGTTATAGGTCTAGTGTATGTAGCATGCAGAGAGGTTGGTTGCAAGCCCTCACTGGCTTCGCCCTAACCAAAACGTGGCCGTCACTGGCACTGAGGCGTAACCAACTTTAACGACAAAGCACAATACACCTCCACCGTGCCCTCCAGCGAGCTCTCGCTCAAAACCACTGAAGTCGCAAATGGCGGCGGTTCGGGGTCACCGGAATGCACGCCGTAAGGCGCCCGGCTCGCAGCTGTCCTCGAAGTAAGCGATTTGTAACAGTTCACTGAGACACTGTGGATGCAGTACGATGCACCAGAGCTAGTGCCGAACACTACGGTCGTACCGTGCAGCCGTCCCGAGCCCCGTATTCTCGAGACTGTACCTTCTCGTGACAACCACTACCGGCAGTCGTGTAAAGTGGCTACATTCCTGCCGAGTCTTCCCGCAATATTGAAGGAGGTACATCCGGCTGCCCTATTACGTGAACTCGACAGAGTCACTGAGGTGCAGACACTGACACCTTTGTCCCCTTACGGACATTCTCGACGAACGTCGACTCGCCGAGTCCGGTCTCGAATGTAACTGACGCTCGAGACTGTTACGGTATGTATTTAAAGTAAACCTGATTTGCATCCTCGTAGTGGCACTGTTGTGCAACTTGCTCAAAATGTGAACAGGCATCATCTTACAGATGTAGATACACGTCTACCCACTTTTGTTTACATTGCACGACAACTTCGTGGTGTTTTGATCCTTTTTTCCATCAGTGTATTTTGTGTGGTTTATATCTTAGGCACAGAGTCTCTCAATGACTTAAGTGAATAAAATTCATTTGCCAAATGAACCCTAACTAAAGAAATATATTACTACGCTTAACTCTGCGTAACATGAAACAATATTCACTGAACAGAAATTCTCTCATTAGTAACAATGAAACACATTGTCAGCAGCTGTTCTTAAACTGAATTTCACTAATATGCTATAAGAATTTGATGGGGTGTGTGCTCTCATTATACGAAACCGAGCACGGTGAAACTGCTTAATTAATAGTCAACCAGTCTGGAAACAATTCTTCAGATAAGAGACATAGTGCCACAGAAAAGACAGCAAAGTTTTAAATATACCACAGAAGGCACCACAAAGAGGAATAAAGCTGAATGTACCATATGTGTTTACTGTCGGTCAAAAGCATTTGTCCCGTGTGAACATTTATCGAAACCATATCCCGTTGAACAACCACAGCTTTCTGATGAATGAGTGTTCAGTTACAGACTGAGCACAGAGACTTGGACAGTGAACACACTTTTGTAATCTTTCTTCAGTTTGCAGGTTCTGACAAAACCAGTATTATAAGACACAGCCAGTTCTGCAATAGTTGTGCAATCCTGTAAGTGTCTCAACAATTTTCTAAGACTAAGGAAGGACCTCTACACATCAAAAGGTAAACTAGATAAGAACTAAAGATTAATGTCTTATTGCTGGCAGCTGTTGCTCAGGCTATCTAAATGAAGTTCCTTCGTACTTCAAAGCCCTTTGTAACCTGTATCCAACTCTCGTTTGCTGAGGAAACTGAAATGACAGGGAAAATCTATAACCGTTTCTCACGTTAAAAGGGCGCCTAGCGAAATGCTTTCTTAGCTGGAACAGATCGCGTCAAACGTGTTGCATTAGCTGTAGAAAATATCAACACTACACGAATATAACATTACACCTGAATTTGTGCAGGTAGAAAGTAATTCTCTGTACATTCAGCAAAATAAGTCTCATATTAAAAAAATAATTCCTCAATCAAGAAATGTGCTGCGTGAAGAAGCAATCTGATGGATGTAGCTGGAGGGCTACTGACACCACTGTTGCACCACAAGCCACCAGAAAGAAAATATCAACACTACACGAATATAACATTACACCTGAATTTGTGCAGGTAGAAAGTAATTCTCTGTACATTCAGCAAAATAAGTCTCATATTTAAAAAATAATTCCTCAATCAAGAAATGTGCTGCGTGAAGAAGCAATCTGATGGATGTAGCTGGAGGGCTACTGACACCACTGTTGCACCACAAGCCAGCAGAAAGAAAAAAGTACATAATTTTGTTTAAATATTATTGGAGACTTCACGGCATTACTTCAACTTGCAACAAACAGCTGACGAAGTCATACTGTCATACCTTCAGAGGATATGAGACGATGATAAATGGTTACAAAGCAATGTAAAATATGTGTGTAGATCAAAATTATCCAGGCATTGCACGAAGCAGATGTGGATACTTATAAACTGAGAACCTGTCCGAGTTCAACCAGTTGAAGTAATTCATATGTAGTCATCGTCTTCCTGTGCTACAAAATCCAGTTTGAATAATTAAGTTGAATTAGTGCACCGTTTTGAACCTAAGTTTTTGCCAATGTTGCATTTAGTTTATCTTTTATTTCATTTTTGTAATGCAGCAATACAACAGCTTTCCTTGGAAGTAAATGAATTTGTCAATAGAATTGTGTACTTATTGTGTTAGTAAGGTAAAACTAAAAATATGCAGGAGATTGTGTTATTCTCACAGCATTTGTCAATTGTCACAGTAATTGTACAACATTATCACCATCAATCGAGGAGTGTTTTGAAAGTGCAAATAAATTTCACTAACTTATGATATGTCAGATCATTTTCCTATTCTTCATTACATTAACTGTACATTACCAAAATCATTGACTGTTTTGTATATGGTAATATAGATGTCAGGAACAATCTGAGACACATACCTGCTCAACTACAGCGTAGGTACTTAAGATACACATGACATACTCCAATTCACGAGAACAAAAATTTAAATGTTTGACCACCTTAATTTCATATTACTCGCAGAGAGTTTGTGTCACACTTTGTGAAAATGCTCCCCCAATATATGTGTACGTATTTCAAATGAGGCCGAGGAAAGCTGGGCCACGAGATTCTGAACTTTACTGCTTTTATAAGTGTGACTTCATGTGGTAGAATCCTTATTTCCCTCATGTAATGCACACAGCATTCATAAATATGTAAAAGAAATTGACTCATTAGAAAATTATCACTTAAGTCAGTCACATTTTGAGAAATGAAACTGCTGACACATAAATACATACTATATTTCACAGGTAACATTTACAGCTTGACATGAGTATTAACAAGAAGGTAATAGTTTCAAAAATATCTTCAAAATATTCAACATCTTTAAAGATTACAATGAATGTAACTTACTTAAGAACATAAACTTAACACAATTTCTTCAGTATATATTTAAGTATCATTCAACTTGTTTCACTGTATCTGCCACACATGCGGCACTGAATACATATGAATTTAAATAAAGTATCTCCATATCTACAAATCAACTCATCCAACATTACTGAGCAAACTTAAACTAATTACAAAATTTATATAATACAAACAAACACATTATTTGACCAGGCAATATTCAAAGCTGAAGAGGTTTGCCGTGAATTAATATACAGTTATTTACGTAATTTATGGAATAAAACAAAAATATTTTATTTACTGAGAGCAGGAGGAGAAATTCCCGGGACTTACTTTGGGCGGTAGTTGTTTTTCTTGACTTAGTAAATGCTTCAGTGTAACTCACCCCCTGTACAAACACATCCCTCTCCTAGATGATTAGACGAGCTGAAATATTCACGATTAGCATTATTCTATTATCTTCTTATTATTGCACACAAAGCAATGCAAATAAAATAATAAAAACATGTACTCGATGCATCCAAAACTGATTGACATTACAACTGTTTGTGTTCACACGAATCATTTACTGACAAAAGAAATACACATTGTAATACAGGTATTCCCCACCAGTGTCTATACACTTTTGCCTCCGTTCTGGCAGGTTCCTCAATTGCGTAGCAAACAATTCTTCTGACGAATCCCGGCACTGCACGAAGTTCGTCACCGGTGGCGGACTCCTCATTCGGTGCGACCCGTTTCGTCACACCGAATAGGGCAAAGTTTCTAGGAACCGGATCTGGCAAATGCGGAGTATGCGACACCACAGTAACCCTCAGCTTACGCACAGTGACGACGGTCTAGCGACCGGCACGTGGCCACGCAGTGTCGTGTCGGAGCCCCTTTTACCGTGTCGACACTGTCGGAGGCGTCGGTGGAGTCGCTGTAGTAAACTACAGTGCCAGTCACAGTTCAGGGCCGTACTGGGAGGGAGCCGATCCACCTGCAGTCTCCCTTCCCGATACCAGAATACAGTCACCCCTCGTTTCTGTGCAAACAGTCACACGCGCAACTTCTCGGGACGAGTGCTCCCGGTTCGCTACCTCTCCACAGACGGGCTTTTCTTTTCCGGAGTCTCGAAGAAAAACTGACTCGTCGACGGTGACCGGACACTCGGAAGAACTCCACCGGACTCGCGCGGTACTGTCGCACCGACTGTCGACATATCTACACGCGCTTCCGTTTCTGCGCAATGTTGCCGGAGTGGAGCACCCACTGTGCACACACCTACTGCATCTTCAAATCCTCAGGGATGACGGTGGGAACGGGTCCCCGTGAAAGACCTGTCGCTTTCTCTATTTTGTCAAACTGACGCGATTCGCCCGTGCTCCCCTATCGGGTTCACCGACGAGCCCGGCCTCAGTTTGTGCAAAGTTGCCGGACACCCAGTACTCTTCCGTTTTTCGGCACGGTCCCTGTCGTCTCCGAGCTCCGATACCCGACAAAATAGGGACCTGTGACTCTGCGTTTCGCCACACACGTGGCTACCGACCTCACGAGACTCTTTCGAGCAGTCACTACCTCCCTCGGGAGAAGTACACTTTCCGACAGCGCCCGCACTCGACTGCTTCCGTGCCCATCGGCGTACACACGAGCCGGAACGAGTGCCACTGCAGTGTGCCACTAGTGGCAAGTGGCGACACCGTCGGGTGAAAGCGGGCAGTACTACAGTCTGTCTTCGTGCGTACGTCAACAGACATTTCAAACTAATACTCTGCAGGAGTCACAGGGGGAGTTTCAGTAACTACCGAAAGAACTGAATATATTTATTATTGAAATGACAGGTAGATTCACGCACACACAGATATTACAAATACTGTAAAGGTATTCCAACAAGGAACAAATGGAAAAATTAATTGTACACCAAACTACTATTGACACTTTTTAGTATGTAAAGTTACACGTCCAGTGAAGAGTGCACTCCCATGTGCCTCTCGAGATGAAGAGCACTCTTAAACACTTTACTACACACACTGCACGTGAGCGACTTCGACCCGGAATGCACCGACAGGTGGAGTTCGAACTTACCGACTCTGGCGAACAGTTTGCCACAGTCGTCACATTTGCGAGACTTCACAACAGAGTGCACTACGACGTGGGATTTGAGAGAAACGAGTGAAGCGAACGATTTGCCACAGATCTCACATCTGTGTGATTCTAGCCCACAGTGCTGTACTGAATGGGATTTGAGTTCCTCGACTGTAGCAAACAACTTATCACAAACGTCACACTTCAGTGACTTCAACCCAGAATGAACTAATAAATGGACCTTAAGATCGTAAACTCTAGCAAACAATTTTCCACAAACTTCACATTTGTGTGGCTTCACCCCGGAGTCCATGATACCACGTTTCTCGAGATAACACGCAAAAGCGAAGGATTGGCTACATACGTTACATTTGTACCGCTTTGTAGGTGCACGTGATGTAGAAACTGATTTAGATTTTTTTTGACAAAGAGAGCAGTCATCGGATTGACAACGGTGTCTCTGTGATATAGGACCAGTGTCGTGTGACTTGTTATCTGTGACTGCACTGAAACCGATGGGTGTGTGATCTTTTGAAGTGAATACATCTTTGCACATATGACTAGAGCTACATACCTTTTTTCTAGTGTCAGAAAACGTGTGTGCACTCACAGTCTCGTCACCGTCTTTCGTCCTCAAATGCTTATTCAGGCCGCGACGAGTGAGAAACACTTCTCCACAGTGTCTACACACGTGTGACGGCGGCTCCACACCGTCGACGTGGAGGAACACGTGCATTACGAGGCTGTATTTTGACGAAAAACTCTGTAGGCACGAACTGCAGGTGAAGACGGAAACGTTATTGTCTGCAGTGCTCGTGTTGTCTGCACTGCAGATGGAATTGTCCTCAGGTGAGACAATTCCTTGTGTCGGAACATTACAACTGGTGAAGGGTGTTGGCTTCTCTTGCTCCACAACCACATCATCAGGTGCCACATCTTGGTGATTACTTTCTTCAAATGAAGCACTGTCATTCCCATCAGAAGGTTGAATAGACCTGAAATGCCAAGACAAACACACAGAGATGGACAAAACAGTTCAGTCAACGGTACATAAATAATTAATTCAGCATGTTATAAGAAGATATTTCACTTCAGTGGTTTAGAATGTAAATGGAAAATGTAGACCAGAGAAGTTTGATCTAGATTTGAATTCAGCATCAGGAGAGAAAGATAAACTCAAATTTCTCTGTTTATGTTAACAGCTTTTAGCAATGCTTGATATGAACTACTTACATTGACTACTGCAACACATATAAATGTGTGAATTCATCACCAACGGTTCTGACTTTGTAAATAAAATGCAGCATGGGATGGTGAATATTTAGACAACTCCCTTTACTTAATACATACTTGTGGCCAACACTGAATGTTCAAGAACTAATTAATGAAATCATTCACAAACTACTTGCCTTACAATCCAATATGGAAGATCATACTTAGGAATGTTGAATGAGTCCAGTTTCACATTGGTAAGAGAATGAAAATGTCAGAAATTAACAAAATGTCTATAACTAAATTACTGTTATGGAAGATCATACTTAGGAATGTTGAATGAGCCCAGTTTCACATTGGTAAGAGAATGAAAATGTCAAAAATTAACAAAATGTCTATAACTAAATTACTGTTATGGAAGATCATACTTAGGAATGTTGAATGAGCCCAGTTTCACATTGGTAAGAGAATGAAAATGTCAAAAATTAACAAAATGTCTACAACTAAATTACTGTTATTTGGACCTTACACAACAGATTAATGTAAAAGCAACAAGGTTTGAAACCAACACTAATTTTAGGAAAAGACCCTGCTTTTTCATTTATATCATATATTGTTGTTGTTATTGTTGTTGTTGTGGTCTTCAGTCCTGAGACTGGTTTGATGCAGCTCTCCACGCTACTCTATACTGTGCAAGCTTCTTCATCTCCCAGTACCTACTGCAGCCTACATCCCTCTGAACCTCTTGGTCTCCCTTATAATATCATATATAATAAAATAAAAATAAATTAATAATATTTCATCTTCACGAGACTCCCTTTCCTACTTTAATACCCACAATACTACATTGCAATTTATAATACAGCATAAGTTACCTACAAGCCAAAGGAGAGAGGCCTCTACATCGAACATTGTTCTTGTCACACTGCCGAAGAAGTTTTACGGCCTCGAACAATCGTGGCAGGCGGTGGCTGTTTGCTACGGCTGGCACGCAGCAACTGCCAATGCCGACATCGCAACAGTTCGTTACGGAGGCCTCGTTTGAAAGTCGCGCTCGCACTGTCGAGCTACTCGTAGTCACAGGATGATAACGTGTCTGTAGGCCCTACTGGGATCCGAGCTACATCGTTCTGTTCGACATATCCGTTGCAGAGTAGCCGCGCCTGTGTGCTAGACTGCTGGTAGCATCGTGACGCGTTGAGGGATGTCGCCCGGCAGGTGCCGAGGGGATATAACAACAACAACAACAACAACAACAACAACAACAGCCAGCACACTATAGGGGCACCATTCTTAATTGGAATCTTGAATCCCTATTAGATTACCTGTTGTGCAACAGTGTATTGTCTGCTTGATCACACTGCCCAAGAAATACAAATACGAGTACATAATCTTTGCCTTCTCGAACATCATTCTGTGTCTAGTACTGAGGTAATGCTCTGCTGTTGCAGATTTAACACAAGTACTTTGAGAACAAGTAGATGGGGTCACTGACGGGAAAACTCCTGTCTCCGGTGGTGGTCAACTATTACAGACAGTGACCGAGTGAGGAAGCGCAGTGGTTAGTGCACTGGACTCGCATTCGGGAGGACGACGGTTCAAACCTGTGTCCAGCCATCCAGATTTAGGTTTTCCACGATTTCCCTAAACCCCTTAAGGCAAATGCCGGGACGGTTCCTCTGAAAGGGCACGGTCGATTTCCTTCTCCGTCCTTCCCGACTCTGACCTCGTGCTCCGTCTCTAATGAGCTCATTGTCGACGGGACATTAAACACTAACGCCCTTCTCTTCCTCCTCCTCCTATTACACAGAAAATTCTGAAGCGGAAGCAAGACAGTCGGCTTCTTTAAAATCTTCCCGCTTTTGGTCTGTGTACATAATGTGTGTGTGGTGTGTCCTCGTGGAACTGAAAAGTTACCAGCATTTCTTTAACATTTAAATTTGGTAAATCTGACTATTCAGTTTAGAATCGAGTTGAAGATGGAGAAGGATGGCATCCGTCACGCTTCCCAGGTGTTTCAGTAGAAGGGAAAGTAGACAGAACACTTGGGCACAGCGTTATCTCCTGCTCGCAGGGTCACGACCCTACACAATGTGACTGTACTGCGCACGCCGATTCGCAGGGCACGCGTCAAGTCCGACACTGACAGACTGTCGTGTGAGCTCCGACACCTTACGACAGTTTTCTTACGTGACGGTTATCCTGAAAGACAAATTTATTACACATTCCAGCAAAACAAATCCAGATGAGTGACTGAAATGAAGAAACAGAGGACCCACCATCTCAGCCGTTTCACCTTACTTCGGTGATACTTCCCGAGTTCTCGTTATACACGGCATCACGTAAGTCTTTTGTCCCTCGGCAAAACTGCGGAATGTATTAGCTCCTGCAAGGATTACCTCGGCACCGGGAAACGAGGCACGTACGAGATTCCTAGAGTGTGTGAAATGAGATGTATACTGACCGGATGCGACATACAGTGTGAGAGCAGTGTGACGAGGTCCACCGCCGTACACATCTGCGTCACCCCGTAAGTCCGTAATAGAAGAGCACTTTCTCAGTATAGGACACAACACGATGTATAAGCACACAAAGATTGTATCCTCAGTTTCCTCTCACTGGGAGAATTTGATAAAGGAGGCGACAAACATTCAGCAGGTAACCTAATAAATAGGGATTCGGGATTCCAATTAAGTGCTGCCTGGAGCCTTGCACTTGCTGCCATTAGATATACAAGGAAATGAGAATTTCCGACTACAGTTACTCGGCAACAAACCCGAGGATTCACCTAGTCGATAATTTTGGCTCGACTCTCGGCCGCAGCGACAGCTAGTGCCTGCACCGGTCACCCGGAAGGCCAGAGCTCGGCTCCCGGTAGGGGGCTCCGGACACCCTACACTCGTCCCTCTGCGAGCAACTCGATCGTGCCCGCACCGATTTTAAATAAGATCTCTGTACACAGTAGCAGTTGTTGCCTGACAGCCGTAACACGCGGCCACCGGCTGCTAGTGTCGAGCAGTCGCCTCTAGGACGTGTTCCGGGATATACGAAAGTCAATCCGGCACCAGACCCGAAAGCCGTATATTTATCGATCGTACTGCTCGTGGAGCACGATTTAAATTCTTCCGTCTACTGTAAATGACGACTGTGTATGACATCACTTATCTCTTGCTGTGGATAGCCCACAGAAGTAAACCGACAGATACCATCTACGTGTTTGTGAAGCCCTGTTTGGTGGATTCTGAAATTACAACTGGGTGTTACGAAAATGTGTGGTTTAATTGAAGCATATTCAAGGATCCCTGAAAACTGCAGTACAATTTGTTGTACAAAACTGCTAGGATATGTGACAGTGACAGGTAAAACTGTTGTCAGAATGGAACTTGTTCGAACTACAATATTTTTGTTTGATGTTTAGAGCCAGAAGTCTTTATGCAAGAAATCATTTTTCTCAGCCTCGGGAAAAACTAAAAATCTAATTTCGACATTCAATAACTATCATTACGAATATTATTAACTCGCTGCACTTATATTTATGACACTTTTACGCTGGAACAGGCATAATGCCACATTTTGCTATTTTCATAAAAACTGCAGATTTTCAGATATGACAGTACAGTACCCAATTTTGCAATTACTGTCAATGCAAAACTTTCCTTTCCCTATTTATAACACAGTGACTGGTTCGACTAGCCCTTGTGCTATTTACTACATGTGCAAATGTCTTTATACTGACATTAAGACTCCCAACAGTTTTTGAATATGCTGTATTATAAAGATCTGTCACAACTAGTAACAACTACATCCTGTCACATTATTATATATTTATGTATATCCACATTTCCATTCTAGGATTTTCATCCATAAGCGAGAAAGAATTTTTTACTGATCAGTAGAAATTTAAAAAGGGTTATAGCTGATAAAGCTCTGACATCTCACATCGATCTGCTTTATCTTCGAGATCATCAGCTTCTATCTCAACACATTTGAGTTATCAATTAGGAATATTCTGCCCCTTGCTTTGTCTTCTTTTGGTGCTAATCCAGCATCACACACGGGAAGAAGGACTAAGATTAGAATTTAACACTGTGTCGACAGCACCACCATTCGAGACGAAGCGCGGGCTCACATTACAAAAGGGCGGGGAAGGCAATCGGCTGTGCTCTTTAAAAAGGAACCGCCCAGGCAACTGTACGGAGCGATGTCGAGAAATGGCTAGATGGGGATCTGAACCGTCATCCCCCTGAACGAGTCGAGTGCAGTGACCACCGCACCACCTCAGCCTGTCGCACGGAAGGAGCAGTTGTGTAGACAGACATACCCGAGATGATCCCTATATTAATGGACGTCTTCACAGAAGCTTGTGTGTCTCCTGATTTACATCCGTGCACTTTAGAAGGTTTCAGTTACATTATTCCATGCTTCAACTAGCCTTAAAATTCTACAGACCATCTTTACAAAAATACTTGAAACATTAAAACAACCACAGAATGCTTCAATGAGTTCTCTGCCTTTGAAGATGACACGTCCAGATAAATTTACCAATATTAGTAAGTCAATAATTCTCTCGAGATGCCTTCGGGCACTGGAGATATATCTACGTAAAAATGCTGCTCCCCTCTTGCAACTATACGAACTTGTGCAGTGCTACTATTGCACAGTCAGTCCCTCAACCTAATTTCCCACAGAAATGAGATATCGAGGATCGTTATATGTCACTTTCTTCGGTTGCCTATGGCAGTGTCTAACAGCTTTCCACTGGATGTTTCTTTAATAATGTGCCCACTTTGAAAGGAAGTCGAGGAGCCTTCGGTCTATCCGGCCGTGCCACGAGGTACCGAGTATTAACGTACATCGACTGTCAAAAAAGTTCCGAGACTAATTTTATTCCGGGCGTACAAGTGATGCCGACGCAGTAACTAAAGTGGCAGCTCGAACTACCGATCGTAAACAACGGATGTGAGCACGCAGAGTTAAGTAAAGTAACTGCGGCTGTAGTGTGTACACACTGTTGTGTCGCAGATCGAAATGAAGCGACCTCTCTAACTGGAGTGTTTGAGAAATTCTCCAGAAGCTTTGGAAGAAGAGAAAAGAATGTGCAAAGTTTGTCTCACATACTTTCACTTCAGAACAAAAACAACTGTGTGTCGATGCCTGCCAGAAATTGATAAAACTGCCAAATACTGGAAAAAAATCATTATCTGTGACAAGACTCAGTGTTATTAAAGTGCTGAAATTCACACGAAGGGTCAGAACTTTAACAATGTAACCAACTTTCAAAACAATGTATCATTGAAAATAAACAATTTCCAATTTTTGAAAATATAATGTAACTGGATAGGAAAAAAACAAACAAAAAAACTACTCAGCAAGTAGTAGCAGGAGAACACTCACTCGCACATATACAGATTAAAGTAATTTGCAATCTTTCAGAGGCAGTGGCTCGTTCTTCTAGTAGGAGGGTTGAAAGGGAATGAAGACGGCCGAAGAAAAAGGACTGGTGAGTTTTAGGAAATAGGGAGAGTTTGGGAAAGTCCGCCAGGTCAGGGGATGAGAAGGAAAGACTGATTGTTGGGGACTGCACCGGACGAGATTTGAAAACGTGGGAACTTAGAGGTGGAAGATGCAACACAGAGACTTATGACTAAATGTTAACCAGGTCTTGAATGTATTATTCAGCTGTTTCAGCATGACTAATCTCTGCAATACCAAAATCAGGCCCTATGCTCTTTCTGCACCCATCTCCCTACCTTATGGTTCCTAACCCTGTGAGGTTGTCCCACCACCTATACGAGTCCAGTAACTGGCAAGACGCACACTGTCGTACTGAGGGCCACGTCACGTACCAGCTGACAGGTTAACATTGTGCGGCCTTTTACATCGGCTCGACCACCACCGAGTTATCAGTTTTGACGAACGGACACAGTCAGAGGGTGTATACTGGCAATACGCAATATCCTGTAGCAGAGCACGCTCTACAACACGAGAGTCTCGACCTCGGTGCCCGCTTCACCACATGTGCCCCCAGACGCCACCTTCGCAGAATTGTGCAGGTGGGAATTGGCATTACAACATGTCCTCATTTCTTGCCACCAATCTGGTGTTAATTTATGTTAATTTCTTCAGTCTCAGCAATTATTCTCAGTAACTATTCCTTTCTTCAATCCCTTTTAGTTTTCTGTACCTTTTATTTTGTGACCTGCCTATAATTCCCATCTGTCAACTTTACTACATATTTTGCACTTAGCTTTTTCATTCTTATTAACTCCTGCACGATGTTTTGTCATTATCTCAGTCTTTCTTATAACCCTACCTCGCCCGTCTAACCACTGAGGATTTCGTATCCTGTCCGGTGCAGTCTCTGACAGTCAGTTTTTCCTTCTCGTCGCCGGTGAGTCTCCCCTGTTCCGGTGTTCTGGCCGACTTTTCCTTACTCTAACCATTTCCTGAGCCTCGCTAGTCCTTTTACTTCATCCCACTTCCGTCCCCTTCAAAATTTCTGCCAGAAGAAGAAAGCTCGCAAATTTCCTTAACCTCTATACGTGTGTGTTCTCCTGCTGCCACTCGGTGAGTAGATTTTTCCATCTAGCCAGTTACATTCGAGCCAATTAATGCGCGAGTTGAACGACATCCCACAGATGGGCTTCTCTGAGAGTTTCGTGCAGTAGTACGAATATTCCTTGTGTGATCAAGTGGAAGGAGACTGTGTATGACACATGAAGCATTTTTTTTTATCAATCCGGTCTCAAAACTTTTTGGACAGATGGGGGACAAAGAATTTTAATCACTCGTAGATTTGTATGAGGCGACATCTGAGGCTGTGTGACCTTACAGGATACTGACCTCTGCTCGTACGCCGCGTTTGGCAGGGTCGCGTGAGGTGATACGGCTACGTCTCCGGTGCCGAAGTCTCCGCCTCCACTCTCGGCAGGAGCTGCTGCCCGGAGCTGCGCGGGCCCCAAGAGTAACGCGACGGAGGCGCCCTGCAACTGGGGGGCCACCGGTTGCTGGCGGTCGTTCCGGGGCGCGTAGTGTCGGCGGTAGACGGCACCGGTGCCCGAGGGCAGTGCGGAGGAGGTCGCCGCCCCGGGACACCTCCAAGGCGACCACTTCACGCGCCCGTTACGTCGGAAGTTGCCGTTCTCGAACATGGCCTCATATTTCGGGTCTGCAACCGGCGAACACAGTAATCGTTTGGTGAGCAGGTCGTACTAGCACGCACCGTGACACTCGCCGTCACTGAACATAAAAGCTTACAGGTTGACAAAATATTTTCTCATTATCAGTTACTGTCGAATGGGTCTCAGCTGAATTTTTTTAATTTCTGTTATGTTATATGTGCACAATTTTAATGAATTATCAGTAAATGTGGTTCCCTGTCTCAGTTTGTATGACGTGTGAGAAGTACTGTTTATTCTTTTATTCCAGATGGTGGTTTATGATGGACGCTGGTAGTAATAATAAATGAATACAATGTAGCTTTGTGGCATGCATTTTTCAAGTGAAATTTACATTGGTTATTGTTTCTCATTTCAATAACTATTATATATCAGATAGTATTTGATGTCTGCAGTAACATACGCAAAATACTAACAGGATTTATTCAAGTACATACGGAAGACAATGCTAATAAAATGTAATTAATGGAATCTGAAACATACATGTGACCTGTTCTACCATATCTTCCTTTGTCGTCGGCGTTGTCGTTGTTGCCGTGAGGCACCGTTATACCGAGTGGAAAGGCGCGTCGATCTTAGGGCATGAGATACGGTAACCTTAAGTCACTGACAACACACAACGGTCACGGTAGCACCTAATTCCAGAATAGCTGCAGTAGTTAGGATCTACCAACTACCCCCTCTTCACCAGGTCCCCAAAACTTAACTCGTAACGAGATCCCTTGGAAGCAAATTGTCGTAACGATCATCTATAAAGGCTTCGTACAACGATAAGGAATTTTACAGTTTGTGGAATAACAATAGATACGACCAAACTGTCTTGTTTCTTCTGTTTTATTTAACGTAACTTTGTTCACAGTTTTATTTTGCATTCACCACTCAGTCACACTCTGATGTGGAGTATATGCGAGTGCCTGAACCCTACTCCCAAGTTCCATCGAAACCCTTTGATGAACAGTTTTGGTTGCTCGACACCAACAGTCAATGATAATGGTACAGTATTTTGTAATTGACTCTTCTAGTGTAGCCACCGCCCTCCACGAATGTTTGTTAGGTGTAAGACAATTACACACTTTTCTCTCCGGTCCGCTATTATTAAGGGTTCGCGTAAAAGTTAACGTTTTTCTCCTTTTCGTAAATTAGAGCCAGCTCTCCACGATATAATTAAAAAAACAGTCTCCATACTGCGTCCCTCGTGAGATGCGTATAGATTTATCCCGGAATTGACCGCCCTGTAAGTGTACTCAATTTAATGACCACACTTCACTATCCTTTTGTTACTCTGATCGTATACCGTAGTTATTTAAAACTCGCCCCTATATTTTTTCACAACGCACACTTAGCACTTCTTTACTTGTTTATTTCTAGGAGTAAACGAAAAAAACGACGCCGTATCATCGGCTCCGTCGATATAAAGCAAAACACCTCAATATGCCCAATTTTACCTCTTCTTATAGGATTGGCTACCTTACTCATTAATTTACTACATATTATTTCCAATAACACTAAACAGGTATCGGTGTTATATTTTAACTGAATTCAAAAGCATTATTATTATGACCGACCAAATCTTAACAAATCGCGCGGTGGGCATTTTTAACGATAGCTTTACACCCGCCCAGTCTTTATTCGTGCAATATTATATATAAATATACAGAAAGGACCAAAAGATCGATCTCTCTACCGTAACCAATAGAGTCAAATACGCTATTCAAATTCCGTTACATCTATCTTGACTCGTATTGTTACACTGTCACAAAGACCCCTTGATAAAATCTGTTATTTACATCTACATTATACTCTGCAAACCAGTACGAGGTGCAATGCAGAGGGTAAGTTACACGGCAGATAGCATGAGCCCGAGTAAATCATTTTTATTTGTCATCAAAGACCTCTAACATAACATTAACACATCAGCCACATAATTACAAATACCATGAGCATAAGCAATGGGGATGTTCAAGTCTTTAGTATAATTTTAATTTTAACCAGCATACTAGATACATATTGACACTTCCTTACTTCCAAGGACATTTACTGTGCTTTTGCTTTCTAAAAAGCAATACCGAACTCATTCACTCTTCATTCCGGTATAAGGATCTAATGAATTTATTATCTTTTTATGTTCCTACCCGGACCTTCGAGTGCTTTGGCAATTTTTTACCACTGGCACTTCTTTTCTTTTGACACCTGAATACTGAACTTTTGGAACTCGGAAAGACCTACAATACGTATATTCTTCAATTAGCAACATTATATTCTCTTCGGATCACTCGTGCAACTCGTGTCGACAACAGATGTGTACGAGACAGAAGACAGTAGTTCTTGTAGTGCTGGTCTTGAAGTGGAGAGGGCACAAACCTCCTTTGGTAATTTGCTAAAAGATTGAAGAGAAGTGGAACAGGAGCAAATACTAGTGAATGCAATACAAATCTTACCAAATGCATATCACTCGTCCAATTCTCGTTTGCCGACGTTTGTTCACTTTTAGCTGCTCTCCTGTTAACCGAGGTTTATACTGTCAAAGTTTCAACCTCTACAGTGTGATCTCGTTCAGGATCTTCTACTGTCCCCGGTTGCCTGAACACTGCCAGAGACCAGTGTTACATTTGCTTGTAAAAAATAATGTTCACAAGTTTATTCTGCAGAAATGCAGAGACATTTATCTGGCTACTATTGCCGGGCCACTGACACTGAATAGGTAGTAATAACAGAACGAAAAAGGGGGAACGTGTTTATCAAATATTATTGTTTTCCTGTGGAGGTGGCCTCAAGATTGTTTTTATTCCTCACACACTACAGCCGAGTGTTCACTTCTCCGATGGGGGTGAAGTCGGGAAGCTTTGGAAGCCTCTAGTCATCGTATCTCTTAAAATTACTTCATCTACATCGACATCTATACTCTGAAAACCATTGAGAGGTCCCACTGTACCAGTTATTGGGGTTTATTCCTGTTTCATTCACTTACAGAGCACGGGAAGAATGATTGTATCGATGCCTCTGCGCGTGCAGTAATTATTCTAATCTTATCCTCACAACCCCTGTGTGTGCGATACAATAGGGTTGTAGTATATCCCAATAGTAATCATTTAAAGTCAGTTCTTGAAACTTTGTTAATAGACTTTCTGGGATAGTTTATGTCTGTCTTCAAGGGAGTACCATTTCAGTTCTTTCAGTAGCTGTGACCTCTCCCACGGATTCAACGAACCTGTGACCATTCGTGCTGCGCTTCACTGTATACATTCAATATCCTCCTTCAGTCCTATCTGGTACGAGTCCCACACACTTGAGCAATATTCTACAAGCGGCCGCACGAGTGATTTGTAAGCCATCTCCTTTACGACTGATTGTGCTTCCCCAGTATTCTACCAACAAACCAAAGTCTACAACGTACAACTGAATCTATATGATCATTCCATTTCATATCCATACAAAGTGTTACACGTGGTATTTGTACGAGTTGGCCAATTCCAACAGTGACTCATTGATATTATAGTCATAGGATACCACATTTTTTTTATTTTGTGAAGTGCACTATTTTACACTGCTGAACATTTAGTTGCCAATCTCTTCACCACTCTGAAATCTTATCAAGATCTGACTGAATATTTATGAAGCTTCGTCCAGACAGTACTTCAATACAAACTGAAGCGCCAAAGAAGCTGGTGTAGGCATTTGAATTAAAGTACAGAGATATGTAAACAGGCAGAATACAACAAGTGTCTGTGCAGTTTTTGGATCAATTACTACTGCTGCAATTGCAGGTTATCAAGATTTAAGTGAGTTTGAAAGTGGTTACAATCGGCCACGAGCGATGAGACACAGCATCTCCGAGGCAGCTAATGACCATTTCTCGAGTTTACTGTGAATATTAGGAATCCAGTAAAACATCAAATCTCCGACATCACTGCTGCCAGAAAAAGATCCTGCAACAACGGGACAAACAATGATGGAAGAGAATCATTCAATGTGAGGAAAGTGCAACCCTTGTGCAAATTGCTGTAGATTTCAATGCCGGGCCATCAGCAAGTTTCAGCATGTGTGAACCATTCAATGAAACATCACCGATACGGGCTTTCGGAGCCAAAGGCCGACTCGTGTACCCTCGATGACTGCACGACACGAAGCTTTACGCCTCACGTGGGCCTGTCAACACCAACATTGGACTGTTGATGACTGGAAAAATGTCACCCGGTCAGACGAGTCTCGTTTCAAATTGAATCGAGCAGTTGGATGTGAATGGGTATGGAGACAACCTCACGGATCTGGGGACTGTAGCGGGACTTTGAATATAAATTATACCGTCGCAGCTGTACGAGCGCTCGATGGCAGAGAAAATATATATAAGAAAATGAAGGTACTAAAATTGTAACTCTTTTCGTTTTTCTACCCACTTTTGTCTTTGAGAGCGGAAGCTTAACTTACTTATTAGCTAGTCGTGGTCAGATTAAGACGAAAAAACTCATTGATGTCAGACGTATTGTGGAAGTTGGTACAAAATTTGGAGGATGGAAGTAGTAACGTAAAATAAATTGCATTCAATACCAAGACGGTTTTGATTCGTATAAATTAGTGATTCCTGGACGACTGCAAAATTTCGGAGCAGCTACGACTTTTCACGCAGAAATGAAACAGGAAATTTTTGGAGAACAAGACCTGGACGCCGCACGAGAGAAGACATATTAACATGGTAAAGAATGAACTCTTATCTACGCCATTTCCCCCTGTTAATCACATTTTGTTATTCTCTGTTCTCTTTCAGATAATTTTTGTAGTGCAAATTGGTTTGACTTTTGCTCAGAAACGCCACAAGGACCACCCCAACAAAAGCTTTTCCGAATCATGAAGTCCGATAACTTTTCTGTAATACGAAGTCCGACTTGCATTTCATTCTTTCCCTTTTTCACCGTCATTAACAATTTTAAAAACCCCTTTTTATTCACAATTTCTTCCCACATTTTCGACCTTTTCTTTTCTTCTCCTTTTCTTTTTTATTAACCACTACAGGACCTTGTATGTCAGTAGGGAGCTGCTCAAATTGGTGGAGCCTCTGTAATGGTGTGGGGCATGTGCAGTTGGAGTGATATGGGATCTCTGACATGTGTAGATACAACTCGTGACGGGTAACACGTACATAAGCGTCCTGTCTGATCACCTGCACCCATTTGTGTCCATCGTGCATTCTGATGGTCTCGGACAATTTCAGCAGGACAATGTGACACCCTGTACGTCCAGAAATGCTACAGAGTGGCTCCAGGAACACTTATCAGTTCAAACACTTCCGCTGGCCACCAAACTCCCCAGACATGAACATTATTGAGCATATCTGGGATGCCTTGCAATGTGCTGTTCAGAAGAGATCTCCGCCCCGTCGTACTCTTACGGATTAATGGACAGCCCTGCAGGATTCACGGTGTCAGTTCCCTCCAGCAATACTTCAGACATTAGCCGGGTCCGTGCCACGTCGTGTTGCGGCACGTCTACGTGATAGTGGGGGCCCTACACGATATTGGGCAGGCTTACCAGTTTCTTTGGCTCTTCAGCGTTGATAACTGCATCATCTGCAAACAGCCTGATTTTACAATTAATATTGCATGCAAGATCTGACTTCCCATCCGAAATAACATGATGTGTCCTCCCTGCTACAAAGTCCTCAATCCAGTCACAAATTTCACTATTCCCCCACAGGATCGTACTTTTGACAATGAGTGTAGGTGCGGTATTGAGTCAAATGCTTTTCAGAATTAAAAAAACATTAATATCTACCTGGTTGCCTCGATCCTAAGCTTTCAGTACGCCACGTGAGAAAGGTGTGAGTTGGGTTTCACGTGATGCACGTTTTCAGACTCCGTGTTGGTTCGCATTGAGGAGGTCTTTCGGCCCGAGATACCTCATTACATTTGAACTAAGAGTATCTTCTAAGATTCTGCAAAACAAACGTCAAGGATATTGGACGGTAGTTTTGTGGATCACTTCTACTACCCTTATTGTAGATGGGTGCGACCTGTGCCTTTTTCCAAGAACTTGCACAGCTTCTTGTTCCAGAGATCTACCATAGACAGATACATTAGATAGCTAGGCTGCTTTTGGGATTCCCTACCATAAATATTGCATTTCTTAACTAGAGTCTACACATTGCCAGTATCCGTATCTAAGAGCACAGTTCTCATGATGTTCTCCTACCACAGATTTCACACTTACTGTCTGCTGAGTTCGTCTATGCACACTTTGCCACAGATATACATCACTTCAGAGACTCGTGCAGTTGGAGGTGATCTGGTGCTTCCATTTCCCAATGGAAAAACTGTTGTGTCTAGACAAGACAGCCTAGACACAATGAGAGGAAGCCGAAAGGCACGCGCTACGCCCACGCAGATGGGCGCGAGGTCTGAAACAGGATACGTAATGAATGCTATAAAGAAAAGTACGTAGCTTCTGGAATACTCAACTTTAATCCATCCTTTTGGTACATCTGGTGATTGTGGCGATACAAGTGAGATTCTTTAGATACATGCAATGTTACTAATGGCGCCTTGCTAGGTCGTAGCCATTGACTTAGCTGAAGGCTACTCCAACTATCGGCTCGGCAAAGGAGCGAGGCTTCGTCAGTGTAGTCGCTAGCTACGTCGTCCGTACAACTGGGGCGAGTGCTAGTCCGTATCTCGAGACCTGCCTTGTGGTGGCGCTCGGTCTGCGATCACACAGTGGCGACACGCGGGTTCGACATGTACTAATGGACCGCGGCCGATTTAAAACTACCACCTAGCAAGTGTGGTGTCTGGCGGTGACACCACAAAAACTATGTTATTTTCCACAAATTTAAAAATGTGGCCTTTATCCTGCTGTTATTCAGAATAAGCTCCAGAAAACTCCCTTTCACTAGTGAACATCAAACTGGTCTTTGACAGTGTCCAGCTAACTGTGGAAACTGGAACTTCCTGAAGATGATTCCAGGTGAGGGGTCAAAATGTGGACTCTGTAAGAAGAAAATGAAGAGGAACACGGGACGGCCTGACAACTTACGAGATTATACCTTTAATAGTGGCCACGAAACCCTGCGACTCACATTCTCACTGGCACAGTCCGACAAAACAAAATATCCAAAACAGACAAAAAATTTGTCACTCACAGGTGACATCGTTTTAACACTGTGTAACATCAACTCTGCCATTGATAATGGACATAATTCGACAAGTGAGAGGGTCCACAATTTTCTTCGGATATGCTGTGTTCAACTAATTTACGATCAGATTCGTCGCATTCGTGAAATAATAGGAATGTTGACTGCAACATTTCACCCACTGTCCCAAAAACTACCAAATAATTCCTACAGGATTAAGATCGAGTGATCCGGTGGGCCAGACACGGTGCGATACGGTGCATTAATGATCGTCACACCGAGCCTCATACACGTGCCTGTTGTCACGCAGGAAGCATACTCGTCACACAGATGTTCATAACGAGCTTTCAGTCGGCAGATCAAAAACGTCTTGCAGACCAGCTCTCGAACCCAGAACCTCTGTCCCCGTACACTAATCATATCGGCGACTGAACTACCTGGACACAATGCGAGATCCAGTCTCGCAGATTTATTTTCCCTTGTACTTCTCAACTACTTTCCATATTCCAAAACTCCTAATCTAACTGAGCAAATCACCCACACCACAGACAAGTTGTTGTTGTGGTCTTCAGTCCTGAGACTGGTTTGATGCAGCTCTCCATGCTAATCTATCCTGTGCAAGCTTCTTCATCTCCCAGTACCTACTGCAACCTACATCCTTCTGAATCTGCTTAGTGTATTCATCTCTTGGTCTCCCTCTACGATTTTTACCCTCCACACTGCCCTCCAATGCTAAATTTGTGATCCCTTGATGCCTCAGAACATGTCCTACCAACCGATCCCTTCTTCTAGTCAAGTTGTGCCACAAACTTCTCTTCTCCCCAATCCTATTCAATACCTCCTCATTAGTTACATGATCTATTATCTAATCTTCAGCATTCTTCTGTAGCACCACATTTCGAAAGCTTCTATTTCCTTCTTGTCCACACTATTTATAGTCCACGTTTCACTTCCATGCACGGCTAAACTCCATACAAATACTTTCAGAAACGACTTCCTGACACTTAAATCTATTCTCGATGTTAACAAATTTCTCTTCTTCAGAAACGCTTTCATTGCCATTGCCATTGCCAGTCTACATTTTATATCCTCTCTACTTCGACCATCATCAGTTATTTTGCTCCCCAAATAGCAAAACTCCTTTACTACTTTAAGTGTCTCATTTCCTAATCTAATTCCCTCAGCATCACCCGGCTTAATTCGACTACATTCCATTATCCTCGTTTTACTTTTGTTGATGTTCATCTTATATCCTCCTTTCAAGACACTGTCCAGTCCGTTCAACTGCTCTTCCTCCAAGTCCTTTGCCATCTCTGACAGAATTACAATGTCATCGGCGAACCTCAAAGTTTTTATTTTATCTCCCTGGATTTTAATACCTACTCGGAATTTTTCTTTTGTTTCCTTTACTGCTTACTCAATATACAGATTGAATAACATTGGGGCGAGGCTACAACCCTGTCTCACTCCCTTCCCAACCACTGCTTCCCTTTCATGTCCCTCGACTCTTATAACTGCCATCTGGTTTCTGTACAAATTGTAAATAGCCTTTCGCTCCCTCTATTTTACCCCTGCCATTAGAATCTGAAAGCGAGTATTCCACTCAACATTGTCAAAAGCCTTCTCTAAGTCTACAAATGGTACAAACGTAGGTTTGCCTTTCCTTAATCTATTTTCTAAGATAAGTCGTAGGGTCAGTATTGTCTAGCATGTTCCAACATTTCTACAGAATCCAAACTGATCTTCCCCGAGGTCGGCTTCTACTAGTTTTTCCATTCATCTGTAAATAATTTGCGTTAATATTTTGCAGCTGTGGTTTATTAAACTGATAGTTCGGTAATTTTCACATCTGTCAACACCTGCTTTCTTTGGGATTGGAGTTATTACATTCTTCTTGAAGTCTGAGGGTATTTCGCCTGTTTCATACATCTTGCTCACCAGATGGTAGAGTTTTGTCAGGACTGGCTCTCCCAAGGCCGTCAGTAGTTCTAATGGAATGTTGTCTACTCCCGGGGTCTTGTTTAGACTCAGGTCTCTCAGTGCTCTGTCAAACTCTTCACGCAGTATCGTATCTCGCATTTCATCTTCATCTACATCCTCTTTCATTTCCGTAATATTGTCCTCAAGTACATCGCCCTTGTATAGACCCTCTATATACTCCTTCCACCTTTCTGCTTTCCCCTCTTTGCTTAGAACTGGGTTTCCATCTGAGCTCTTGATATTCATACAATATGCGTTCTCTGTGAGTGGACTGCACATCCCGACGAATCTCAGTCTCGCATCTACCTCACCTGCAATTATTTTAACGTGGCCATTCACTCTCTATCGCGCAGTACCCATACTTCCAGGTATTTAGTGAGCGTAACAGCTTTCGGTGACTGTTCGTCGCCAGTGTAATCGTTCGACACCGACTCTTCGAGTCTATTTATTCGTAATATGTATACGTCTGTTTACGCTGAGGTCCGACAGCAATTTTTCATAACAAGTGCCAATCCTCTGTAGGCCTTGCAACATTCTGCTACAATTTTCTAGCACTGTGAATTCTCTGTATACAACAATCTTTGGCAAAAGCTTCACGGCACTTTCTCTGTTACGCGTAAAGTCAATTGTACGTATGCTGAAAAGCAACAATCCTTACACACTCCTCTAGGGAACGACTTCGAAGTTCTCCGTGTCTGAAATTTCTCTCAACTGACAATGACGTGTTGTGATGTCTTTGCTGGAACTCTTCAATCTAATGACAAATAACTTAAAATAGCAGAAGAATGAAATTACTATATGAAGTGAAGATTTAATAAAAACAACTGTGTGTAAATTGAAGGAGAAAGGGAGGGGGGAGAAAAGAAACAAAAGCAACTACTAACGTCTGTTGCATCAGGACTATGTGGAATCAGTGGCGATGACTGAAAATGTCTCCAAGACCGTGACTCGAGCCCGGGATCTCCTGCTCCCTACTGTGTTAACTACTGCGCCACCCCGAATACAGTGTTTATCGCACCTGCGTGGACTGTCTCGGCTGACCCACCCTTCCATCCGGCACCACCTGTCTGCAGTCCCGGTCCGTGTCCTCCACACTCGCTACTTTCAGATTCACGCAGGAGGTCAGACATAATGTGCGCCTGCATTGAAGAAGGTGGATTCTTACCCGTCGAGGTGAAATAATTGTACGAATGTGCGGTGTCTGTTCTTTCGGAACACACACGGCGCATTCGTATACGAACCAATTATACTGATAGAAATGGAATATGCTACACCACGAAGGACCGGGCCACTAACTGTCAAAGTTTCTGGAAGTATTCACCGTATAATGGGTATTAAGACAATTTAACTTTCATTCTGTTCGGAACTAATGTCTGTAGACAACATCGATACGGAACCTTACCTGCGTTGCAAATGTGCTCTGTGGGTGACAAATTACGGAACTGGAAAATACAATCTGAGATATGTACATTCCTCGAGGTGTCCGTGTTGAGAACTGCAGTGTGTGGTCTTGCAGTATCCTGCTGGAATACACCTGGTGATGATGCATATGACAACAGTGCTCACCATTCTTGCCAGATTTTGCAGAATATGGTCCTCCCTTCAACAATAACCAAATCAGGCCTGTTGTTCTATAAAATAGATCCCCCCCCCCCCCAACCATAATTACAGGAGTTAACAGTTATTGGTTGCGAGAATGAAAATTAAAACAACACGTACCAGAGGCACACAAGTACTGCAGCATCAGTCCTATAGCGTTTACTGAAGGTGTTCCTGTCACCAGGTTACTACAGACACATTAACATCAATCTGTCTGCCACAGAGGGAAGCGACACACGTCACCGAACACTGCACAGTACCACTCCCTGTTTCTACACCGTGCTACGTTTTGTCGTCTGCAGTACGATGTCGGCAGTAAACGACAACTGACATTACGTGTCAGCTTCCAGTAAATTGTTCCCGGTGGTTCGTGGTGACGCACTGCCTGTTGCCTTTGTCCAGACTTCAGCTGTCGTCATCCGTGTATTCGTCACAGCCAGCTGGAAGATCTTACAATCTTCTGGGGGTGTAGCCCTTCGTGTAGGACTCGTGCCTACTCTTGTCGCCACACTGTTGTCCCGAGTCCATCTCACCACCACTCATTCTGCAGTCACTGTGCTGCAGGCAACTGTCTGTCTGTCGATACGAGGCTCCCCTGACCCTCGTGTCAACGATTCTCCTTTTCTCGAAGTCTGAAACGTGGCTACAGTCTACAGACGCACGTCTTCTGGGCACGATGTGTTGCCATCTCCACCTGAAAAGTTCCAGTAACATTACACACAAGAGCCACTAACTACTTACGCCATTCGTCACGTGAAAGAAGGGCTTTTTTCTATTCTGAGAATAAGTGTATATAAGAACAAAAATTTAAACAACAAATAACATAGGGATAGAAGTACTGGAGTATCTGTCTGATACCATTTGGTGAAGGTGTTTACGATATAAAAGCTTCCATTTCTGTCGATTCGAGCAAAAACTTCCGGCTAACTGTCGGTTAGAAACACACCACTGTGGAGCTGTGACCATAAAACAACAGCCAATCACTGAAGCCAAAGCGAGCACAATGAGCACCGAGTCGACATAGGCCCGTAAACGGCACTACAGTGGCAACGAGTCACGTGACTGGCAGCTGCTAGACTATATTTGGACGCACTGGCAAGCCACCGTCAAAAACTCGTGGCTTTTTAACCACCCGACACACTCGGAAACTGGAGGACTTTTTTTTTCTTACCACCGAGGAGTCTAGAAAATGAGAAGGTGGCCACGTGACTACCGGTCTCCCAGGTACCGGCCAAACACTCACCGAGCATCCAGTAGTTGCCTTTGCGACAGCCACTCCGGTAGTTGCCTCTGCTGTTGCCGCCCTCCGGCGGCACTTTGACGAAGCACCTGTGCAGCGAGAGGTTGTAGCGAATCGAGTTCTGCCAGCCTTTCTTGTGCTCGTAGTAGGGAAAGCGACTCACGATGTAGGCGTTGATCTCCGACAGCGTCGCCCTCCTGCCGGACAGACAAAAGTACACGGCTCAGTCCGTATCGAATCGGAACTGGGGTCGCAGGGCACTTTCTGGCACTTTACTGTGGGTGTCCGACAAGTCCCTGTACCCCTCTCGAATTTCTACAATTGGAAAAAATACGGGGTTAGTTTATAGGTTTTTCTGCTTTGAAGCTCACGAGAATCGCATCTGTCAATACTCTGTTGCCTTATTTTGTTCATTTAGAATTTTGGAGCCCAGTTGTTATGAAATACTCCTACCGTCAAAGCAAAATAATGCACGATGGACAACCCGAAGACATAAGAAGCAGACTCGTTGCTGGCGAACAGCCCACTCCTTGCAAATAGCGTTCCCGTTCGACAGATGGATCACTGCCGACAGTGTCACAGGCCTTCACTTCACAGATACTGTGCAGAGGTTTGCTATTTAAACAATGGCATTAGCACAAAGTACGGTGATCGAGAACTATACGCCACTACCTCTCCTACTCCTGCTGGTCAAATACTGGTAGTGAAAATTTTTTCCAACACTGGGATTTGAACCGGCTTATCCTCCGGTCGAGCACCACTGCAGAAGTGTGTGTCAGTGACCTCGGCCACAGAGGCAGCTGGAGGACTGCGGTGTACAGAAGTGAATAATGGACCATGGGAAAATCAAAAAAAGAAGAGAACTGAACCATCTGAGATGTGTGCTATAGAAGGAAGTTGAAAATTGGGTTGATCGATAAAACAAGAAAAAAAGAAAAACCTTATAGGTCAGGCAACCACAGCTAAAGAAGTTGTACATAATGTGAAGGACAATCAAATAACGTAAGATCAGAGATGGTAAAATAGTCTACATTAAACTGAGTGAAAGTACAAATCTGCAATAGCTGTTTATTGTGTGATGAACAGTGTCGTACTCTGGAGGTGAATCTTCAGGTCATGTCTGCATACAGAATGAAACTACGTAAGTAAAAGCGCTAATAGTCACAACGTCACGTGCCGAACAAAGTAGACAGTAAAGCAATGTACTCACAAAACTAATATTTCGTGTTGCACCACTCCCAAGGTGCAAGTGCACATAAAAATGTGTCACTCCTCGGTAAAACCTCGGATAAAATGGCAGATGGGCATCCGATCCATACCGTGTGTGATCAGGAAAATATCTCCACAACTCAGTCGAAAGACGAGCCCAGACAGCACGTGACAGTCCACGTACGATAGGATAAAACCGTAGTCAATATCCGTGGGGGAAACGAAAAATTGAAAGACACACAATCCTCGGGAGTCGTCAACGTACTAAAATATATCGGCAGGTGTCAAATAGAACTGCACATTACACCAATGGCCACACACTGAATTCTGTGGAGCCGAGCACACGCCACCCTGTCGCAGGTCGAAGATTGTGACGTCTAGCGGTAGACGCCAAATTAAATGACACGTGGACTAGACCTCCGAAATTGCAGTAAAAAAATGGATCTCGGTGTTAAATAACAATCCAGTACAAGAGACAGAAAATATTAACAATTACACTCAGGAGAAATAAGATACACTTAAAAATACTTACAGCTGAGGAAATTGAACTACTTGGTTACATCCACAATGAGATAACAGAACTCAACTGAAGTCCTAGTCCTTGATTGAAAAGTATATTAAACGAGTAAAAACATAAAAAACATATATACAAAAAATATAAGACATATAAAAATCATATATCTAAAATGGTGCTAAGTAATGCTAGAGTTACCAGAATGACATTTTCACTCTGCAACGAAGTGTGTGCTGATAAGAAACTTCCTGGCAGATTAAAACTGTCTGCCGGGTCGAGACTCGAACTCGGAACCTTTGCCTTTCGCGGGCAAGTGCTCTACCATCTGAGCTACCCAAGCACGACTCACTCCCCATCCTCACAGCTTTACTTCTGCCAGTACCTCGTCTCCTACCTTCCAAACTTTACAGAAGCTCTCCTGCAAACCTTGCAGAACTAGCACTCCGGAAAGAAAGGATATTGCAGACACATGGCTTAGCCACAGCCTAGGGGATCACTTCTGTCTCTATGCTGTTTATTTTTGGAACACAACCTACGATGTGGACGAAATGAATTACTTTGTCAACAATCATCCTAATTTTAAATAGACTGTCACCTCCAGTACTAGCAGAGTTATCACTGAAGTGTAGCATTCTCAGAAGTACACAAAAACGGTCCCGGGACATAATTTCACTGAAAAGTGGTGTGTTCAAAAGTGTATCTCTGGACCGATAATCACTTAATTTTAAATTCTTAACTTGGACTACTAGAAGGCAAATAGCAACTAAACAATACGTTTCCTCAAATCCAGTGTCCTTCCACTTTGTCAGTCGAGAATTCACAGATTCTGTGGTGTAAACATAAAAATGATTTGTTTTGCCTGCAATAAATTGCAACAGATCTTCAGACATAAATATCGCAAAAAATGAAAGAATGCTTGGGTCAGTATCTAGTTGACATTTGTGTCCTGAACTCGTGTCATCAAATTAACAGTTTAAGCGCGCTCTTTTCCAAACTGTTTCATTGCTACTTTCTGATTCCTCAGTTTGAGAGGAACCGGTGACTGTAATTCCTGCTCTCCCTTCCGACGTAAAAGGCCGAGGACTACAGCTCAGACATTCTGTCAAAGACTCGTCACTGCTAGCAACGTCAGATAATTCACAATCACTGTCGCTCCTTGGGAGCACATCCAGGATCTCTCAATCTGTGCAACCACGGCGAAGTGACACTTCTCCCGTAGAAAACAAGAAAACTGACGAAAACATGGGAAGCGAAGTCTAATTCTGCAAAGCGAAAACACTGCAACAAACGTATATGCACACTCGAACTATACAGTCAGACCGCCGAACAGCTACTGGTAGAGCAGCGCGGAAAGACAGGTCTGCGTGTTTACACGTCTGTCGCGCTCAGGTAGCTGTGACTCGGTGCGCCTAAACTCATTCCTAGAGGTTACAAGGCCAGTGGCACGGTAAGCATCAACACATCCTTAGCACTTTAGGGAAAACCCGAGGGCCGCACTTAAACATGTCGGGTGCACCAGGAGAACGGCGACGGGTAGATTGCTACTTGCTATGTAGTGGAAATGTTGAGTCACAGACAGGCACAACATAAGCTTCCGGCCAAAAAGCATTCTTAGACATCACACACACACACACACACACACACACGCACGCACGCACAAATGCAAGTCTCACTCACATGACCACTGTCTTTGGCTGCTGAGGTTAAGTCTGGTCTCAGTAGCCAGAGACAGTGGTCATGTGAGTGAGACTTGCATTTGTGTGTGTGTGTGTGTGTGTGTGTGTGTGTGTGAGTGAGTGATGTCTAAGAATGCTTTTTGGCCGGAAGCTTATGTTGTGCCTGTCTGTGACTCAACATTTCCACTACACGGTGAGAAGCAGTCTATCCTTTTCTTAATATTATCGTTATTCCAATTTGGATTTTCCATTGTTTGTTAGAGCACAAGTGCTCTCACTTTCTCGACAAGCCTCATACTCTTTGCAACTTACTGTAGTCCTGCTTGGGCCTTACAAACAAAAGAAGAATATGTTATCTTTTGAGCATACTCCTTTCCTGAAGGCAAACTGCAATTCTGAGCACAAGTCATGTGCACCGAGGCGTTCCACAGTTCTCTTGTATACTGCTTTCACAAAAATTTTCAAAATAGCTAGTAACGGAGACATTTGTCAGTGATTGTGAATGAACTTCAGAAGCAGTATTATTTCAATATATATACATAGGAAAAGAACTATTACTGCAAGAAGTGCCAAAATAGCTCTTCCAGCAAGAGGACCTGCTGTAAAAGATAACACCTGCCAACATATAGCAGAAATAGTTTAATAAATTCTTAATCTTGGAGATGTGAGCTATATGGGTGTGAAACATGAAGAACAGTGTCTTACAGGGAGTGCTGATGAACAGGTGCATTGACCAAGCCCTCTAAAAATCAAGGAAAGAATGCCTGCTGAAGGACGGAAAGAAATGGAGAGCTGCAATAGTCGGGTACATATTGCGACACAGATAATTGGTGAAAATGGCAGTCGATGGGATGGTGTACGAAAAGAATCATACGGTTAGGCCTAAATATACAAATATGAGGCAGGCAGAAAGGAACGAGGAGTACGAAATGTGAAAACAGCGATAAATTTAACGTCAAAGTTGGGGACCACAGATTAGATGAATTGAAGCAACTCTGCTAAAACTAGAAATGAAAAAAGATACGAGAGAGAAAGGAGGATATAAAAAGCGGGCTAGCAGAAGCAAAAGGTGCAATCGTGGTCAAAAGAAGTCCGATACGATCAAACACGTGCTTTAATCTGAGGTAGAAATTTCTGAGAACGTATGTTTGGAGCACATCAAGCAAGCAGCTGATTCGCGGACTTTGTGAAATAGAATAAGAGAATGGATGCAATTGGAACACAGAGCTATAGAAATACGTTCAAAATTATGTGGAAGGGTAAGATGAGAAGCGAAGAATTTCTCCACAGAATCAGCGAAGAGAGAAATGTGGAAAATACTGGCAGGAAGTAGGGACAAGATGACAGCACTTGTGTTAAGACATCCGGGAGTAACTCGCACGGTAATAAGTATAAGATACCACGGGTAATGCCAATCTGTGGTGGCAAGTATTGAGGATGTTGTAGCGTATTTTAACTAAAGAATTTAGCAACTGTAGCAGTAGTACCAACCTGTGCGGCGAATGGGTTATGGCCGTCGCGATGAGCTCCGCATAGGAAAATGGTGGCTTCACGTGGGCAGTACCGGGTGAGCCGGCACCGCCAGAGTGCCGCTCCTCTCCCGAACCATTTTCGACACTGCCCGTGACGGTTCCCCCTCTACAAGTATCGGTGGCGCCTTTACCACTGTCAGAATTGCCACCGGACGTCGAGGCCGGAGCAGTAGTGTCGCCCATCACCGGTACCGCGTCCGGTGCCGAGCCGAGGTGGGTCGAGTCGGGGGCGTCACGTCCGCCGCCGCCGACCTCGGAGACCGACGGGCCGGTCGAAGACGGGACGGTGGTACTGTTTCGGTGAAACAGAGACAGTTTTGGGAGTTACAGATTTTGGTGCTCTATACGGGTACAGAAGGACATTCAAAAGGAAGTACAGGGTGTGACATAATGAACGGCACAATTCTAATCAGGCAGCACGCAGTCACTATTGCGCCTGCCCGAAATAAGTACGCGTGAGATGCACTGAGGCAGGACGGCCATTTGTAATTACAGCCTCGCAGAGTACACAGCTCCGAGCACTTGCCGCCGAGGTGTATTTCAGACGTAACGAGTCTCGTCACGTCGGTGACTCTTATTGCCATTTCGAGTCGAAATGACACGATAAAATTCTGGATAATCGGGTAAATGTACAGTGGGTGCAGCTACTCGGCACTACTGCATTTTGTGCGGAGGAGTAAAGTCCACGGCAACGGAGAACACGCAAGTCGTGAGGTGCATCGAGCACTCACCCCGAGTCCTCACCGTACTGACGCCAGGCGTGCCTCGGCGCCAACGGAGCCAGATCGTTCCCTGCACTGCCCCGCCAGTGACAACCTGCACTTCCACCCGTAAAAATAGCAGGTCGTACTGAAACTAAGTGTACGAGATGAACTTGCCCTACTAACCTCTACCTGGAACCTTTGGCGGGTGGCCCGAAACTGCGAAACTACCGATTTCAGATGAGCTCCATTTTCGTGTACAAAGTGGTACAAATAAACAGAAATAGAGGCACCACGTAACCGAGGCAGCTGGAGTATGCACGAGGAACACCTTCGTTGAGAACGTGTCCCCCCTGTAGTGTGGCGTGGCTCGGCTTCATTTGACACAATCCGTCCAGTTCTTTTCTTTCGAGTATCTTCACGGTCGTGCAGTAAAGGTTACCAGAGATCGTGACACGTGCTTCCGACAGGAGGAGACAACAGTTCGTACGACCTGCCACTCTGTGAACGTCTTGCGGCATCATTTTCCTAGTCAACTGGTTTCCCCAATTTGGAGACATTCATTGGCCAGCACAGTAGCCCAATTTCACTGCCCCCGACATCTCGTGGGGGTACTAGCAGAGTCAAGTGTACGTAACCCGTACTCGTACCGTGGCCGAATTCGACAAAAGGGTACGTACAGCTGTCGAGGAGATCCCACCGAACACATTGGATCGCGTAGTGGGAGCTTTTGTTTGTGAGAAATGTACGCAACGGAACGGTGACCACCCGTACGGCGTTCTATAGAAAACCAGGTGAAGGGCATTTATGATACGTAATGGTGGATATTTTTTCTCGTTTCCAATCTACATTTCAATAAATTTGTCAATTTGTTTCAAAGTTCTGTCCTTCTATATCACACTTTTCATTCTGTCAGAAACTGTACAGAGGATACACGGAACTAAGGCCAACATGAAAAAGTTAATAACAGATGGCAAAATGAATGGAAAACCAACACAGGAAGGAGAACACACAGATTTGTCCCTAAGATCAGGGAGAGACTAAAAACGAGTTTTTTTTTTCAGTGTTTTCCATCCGTCAAGCAGAGTGAAACATGAAATGGATCAGTCACGGACTACATGCCAAATCAGTACAATATCAAAAGCCACATGAATGACAGTTACACCAGTGGCAGTGTGGGCACTCTGGAGCACACACTGTGGGACCGTGCAGTGGGTAAACAGTCTACATGCACTGGGGATGGCGGGTCGCACACTACACTGAGCAACGAGTTGAGCTGGAGCACCTCTGACACTACTGCAGCCACGGAAACTGAGAAGGCCGAGAACGTCACGAGGAATTCGACCACGAGTCAGCGTGCCGACATCCAGGCGAGACAATGCGGCGTACGTGTGGACGTGGTGCAAATGAGATCGGCAATCGCCAAACGGAGTGGTTTTCGAGAATTCCACTGTGTCAGTGTGAGTGACTACGGTAATGTGGGCTCCGTTAAGTTACAGTGATTGGTGCAATTGATTTCCACAGGGAAAACAGTGTCTATGCCTGAGAAATCTGTCAGACAACGGCTGCCGATCAGGGAAGGTTTTAGGACAGATCCCGTATTAGAGTCCATTTTCTACAGTTCAGATGTACACTAATAAATGAACTTACACGGATTGATTTTTATATTCTTTTAATTTTTAAGCAGGTTAAGTACCTGAAAGACGTGGTCGGATGTGACTGTGACTTTGCACACGTAAGAAGCATCGGTGGATTTTTAAACGATTAGGAGTTTCAATTCCTTGTGACACTTAGAATGGTCACCAGAGTGCAAGAGTGTTGTCAATGTGTAGTGTCATTCCCAGGCACAGTAAGGTACGTAATGGACATGAACAGCATTACACACTGAAATTTCATGGAAACTGAAATACACAGACAAATCAGAAACTATTTTTGATTAGCAAAACTAACGTACATAGAGGTGATGACAAATATACACCCCATTCTACATACCTTACACAAACTTTCCAAACAGACCCCACATCGGTTAATGCATTTGTCCCCGTCACACCATTAAATCTGCGATTACCCTACAGCAAAATTCAGCAGCTGACTATGGCACCACTGTCGGATTGCCGTCTCGGCTTTACCGTTACTTGTGATTGCTGTCCTGTCGGGAACTTCTTCGGCAGTCCGAAAATTTGGAAATCACTATGGGCGAGGTCTGGACTGTAAGGTGGGCGGTCCAGAATCTCCCAGTGAAATGCCCGGAGCTTTTCGGCAGTTCCGATTCCCACGTGTGGTCTCACTTTGTCGCAGAGCACAATCACGTCGTCCACATCGAGAATCCCTCGTCGCTTTCTCCGGTGGCAGCGCTCGGACGTGACAGTGTGGAACAGGAACTGTCGGCATTGATGGTTGCACCAGTTGGCACAAAATCCAGAAGGAACGGTCCACGGCTATCCCAGAAGGCCGTTAACATCATTTTCACGAAATATGGAATTTTTTTTGTAACAGGCAAATCGGGATATTTCCACACTGTGCTCCTCTGCTCGGACTCTGGTGTGAAATACAGTATCCATATTTCATCACCAGTAACAATGCAGTCCAGGAAACCTTCACCATCCTCGGAGTACCGTTCCAGACGATTCAGTAAAGACACCATTCGCTCGCCTTTCATCGTGTAGTCCGACTGCTTAGGCACCCACCGACACAAAACGTTCTGGTACCCTGAAGACCCGTGAACATTGTCATAAGCATTCCCGTACGATATGCCAGGCTCACAGGAAACAGTTGTGACACGCACACACCGATTTGCTTTCACTATTGCATCCACGCAGGAAGTGTCGTCATCTGTCAGCGACGAACACGGCCTCCCCGAACGCTCGTCACCGTGCGAGGCTTCGCGGCCTTTTTCGGACTCACAACTCCACCGCTTCAAAGTTCTCAAAGTGGGACAGTTTTCCCCACGTGTGGGTTGCATTTTCCCGTCCAGCCTGACAGGTGTCTGTCCCTCGCTCCATAGAAAACGAAGCACACTTTGTCGTTTTAATGCTGTGGACGTGTGAAGCACATCTGCCATCTTTAACAAATGACAGCACCGCCACATGGCAGAGCTACCGGCAGATAAGGTCGGCACGAACTGGGAAAGGTCCAATGCTGGCAATGGATATACTGACTTTCCATTTACAGCTGTAATGTGGCTAAAAAAAATAGGAACTTTCTGATTCGCCCTTCGCCCTTCTATGTCGTGACATTTTTAGGATGACATATACCTCTTCCAGTCTTCTGTGATGACAAAAGATGTTCGAGACATTCCGAAGTTAGTAAGTGTCGGGACATTGCACTGCGGGAGATACTGACGGAAGAACGTCTCGAACCCGTCACGTCTACAAGGTGGGACGGTGAGTACAAGTCTCCAACTGCCGAGTGGTGCCGATCGTTCCTCGATGTCACGGTTTGAATGCCTTTAGAAGACAAGGAGAGAAAAAACCTGGCTCGGAAGACAACTAACGGTCTCTTTTGGCATCCGTACGTGCACAAGCACAGTGAAGACTGCTGTAACGTGGTTTGGTGGAACTGTCTTTTCAGGGCCACCTCGGCAAACATCAAGAAAGGTGACCGACAGAAATTTACTACATAAACCTACTGACATCTGACACTGAAGGGTTACAGATCACACAAAGAAAATGTAACACCGGAGGTGGCATACTGACAAACCGTCCACGTTCCATTTCGAGCTGCCACGGACTAGTGTGACACCAGGTTATCGGTACCCGACAGAATTTGAAAGGGTCTCGCTGTCAGTCTCCTTTTGGCCAGCTGGTCAGTATCCAGATCTGCGGAACATTTAGGCGTTACAGTCGGCCAATGTCGGGCTCCACGGGAATTCGAGAGCAGGCGCTCTCACCGTCAAGGTTCCGGGCGAAAGCATCCGACCGCAGCACGGGAGGATCGCCATTTTGCGCACCGAGCATACTGCCACCCTTCACACCTACACCTCCTGTCGGCAAACAAATTGCGGATCACCTGCAACATTTTGTGGTTGTCGTACACTCTCGGCCAGGCAGCAATGGCAGCTGGACTCGGGAATTACCTTCCCGTAAGTAGGCTGCATTCGGAGTGGTGCCGAGACTGGGAAGCACAAATTAGTGTATTAGACTGGGAAGCACAGATCCCCAACAAACGGCATCACACTGCATTCTGTGACGAATTGCCAATTCGTACTACCCCAGGCGACCACGGTGGCGGCCTCAGGAGAAATCCTCTATGTACACTACTTCGGAGAGGCACGGCAGTGTTACTCCCAGCATCACAGTAGGGAGGGAAACGGTATACAACTGCAGGCCACAGATTGTAACAATTCAGACAACATTTGAAAGTATCGCGACGCCATTTTCCGGCACGGCACTACACGTCCTCGTGCGGCACATTCCTGTACGGACCGTTTCCGAGAAGTTGAGATACAACTGTGAGCAACCGTATCCCCAGCTCTGTCCCCGATAGAAATCCGAGGGATACGTCACACGTGAACTCTGCCTCGGTGCCACTATCTGGGATAACGAGGGCCGGCTACCGCAATCGTGGGCCGGGCTGACGTGGGAGGGGATACGGTGGGTCCGTGACACCCTTCCCGACCGAATATGTGCCGTATCCGGGCCAGAGGCGGCGTAACGCCGTACTGATAAGTCGAATCACACTGCCGAGTGCTTCGTAAATTTAACTCTGTTTCATATTCACCGAAATAACATCACGTACCCTCTCCACCGTTGACATTTCCTTTCATTTTCTCCTCCCCTTCTGGGTCCTTCACTGTCAGGCAGTGTAGTCGGTTAGTGGGTTAGGGTCTAGGAGTTAAAAGTTAGTTTCCTAATTGTACAAAGAAGTTTTGCCTACTTAGGCAGAAGGCCTTTTGGGCAAACAAACACTTGTTCAGCAGTCGTTTCGTTCTGCCTCTCTGCGACTCAACATCTTCACTGTATACTTTCCATAAAACTGTAACTTAGAACTGACAGTCCAAAGTGTATTTTGCAAAGTACTGAGTGCGTGTTCAATCTGCAGACTTTTTGGTAGCATGTCTGGGTGAATACCTACAATGGCTCCCAAGAGTGATCTTATAAATTTATACAGTATGGACGTGATAGTCACATATGTAATCCACAGTGACAATACACCGCAGATTTCATCCTATGACTTACTTTCATTTGATAGTTAGGCAAGCCCAAAACAAACACTGTATGTGCCCTGTTGCTACATTTAGTAGTGTGGTTACACTTCACTTGGTAAGCAGCTGTACTTGTTGCTTCAGGGAAGGTAAGTGCTGCAGAATATCATCTAAAGGCGAGTGAACATTTTATCTAGGCGACAGCCAGGCCTCCATCCCCCCCCCCTCCCCCCTCACCACTGCTAATTACTGCAGTGAAGAAAGCGAGAGACAAAGAGTAGATTTCATTATTTTAAGGGGAAATGAGACTACAGATCGTTATTTATGAATACGTAATAGGAAAGGGAAAACCAAGATACGGCTCCTGTGTGACTGGAAAGGAAATTGCAAACACAGTGAAATGGAGGAGAAAGCAATGGATCACATAAAAATAGAGCCACACTTACCAAGAAGAAAGTTAATGGTGATATTAAAATGTTTACAGTAATAACTGCTAGCAGTACAGTGTATTTTTGTCCTACACATAGTTCAACAACTTTGAGAGACGATGGGCTCATTGTCAGAGTTTAAAGCTTAGCTCAAGATGTTAACTTCACGATAAGAACACTGTCTGTCTAAGCATATTGTTCAGCTGTGTGTAGGACGGAAATACTCTCGAATACTACCAATTATTACTCACATTCTTAACACGTCGGAGACCGAGCCCAACCCAGCCCGGGCCACAACGCCATGTTCAAAAGACGACGCTCGAGTACAGGTCAGATTACAACTTTCTCAATATGCGAGCCATCTATCACCCGAAAACTGGACTCACTGTGTACGAGAACAATGTACGGACATCTCGTGACCTGCCCCTCGACTGGTCGACTTAATTTACCTCGAAAGTAACAAACGATCACACTGATGTAGTTTCATATGCGCACTCATTAGGTTTCACAGTTGGCTCCATAACTCACCTCACATTTTTGTCCTGGGAGGATAACAACACTTTCTGTCATCATTATTTCAAAATTTGTAATTCATCAAAGAACGAAAGTAAATATGAAAAATAAATCTTGAAGTTTGACCCTTTTTAGTACATATTACTCTTCAAGATACACCAATTACATGTGCGTTGATAATGCTTCAAATAATGGTATAAATGGCCAACTTTTAGGCCCTATACTCTACTAAGTGGCCAGTCTCCAATGTGTTAATGGACAACATTAAATAAGAATGTTTGCCATTATTAAATATTTATTTTCTACACACAAAAAAGTTACATGTAAAGTCTACATCTAAAGGACGGAAGATAGTTCAACAAACTTTCGATAACATCGCCACTAGAGAAGTAGCAGAAGTTTGGGTTTGGGAGGTATGTGGAAGAACACGGCCATGGTTTTTTTTTTCTTTTTTTTTCACACAGGAATAATGAAGCTTTTACCGTGTAATAGCTGAAGTATGCCCTCTGGTGGCTGCCTCCTGGAACAATTGGAGGTGGTTTCAGATCAAAGATGCAGAGAGATATTGCAGTTAATAAAAGAAGCTATAATAACACTTGGGAGACAAATGATTACTCCTATAAGATTTTTTACTGATTATGTGTATCAAAGGTGGCAAAGCATGTATATTGCACACTGTGGACATTATATAAAACTACTACTACTACTACTACTACTACTGCTACTACAATAATAATAATAATAATAATAATAATAGAAACAACAACAACAAATATTTGTCCACTGGTGAAAACTCCTTGTTAGAAAGATACACATTTCAATTTGTTGTAACTTCATTTGGCATTTTTAATTCATAATGAAACATTTTTTCCAGCATTTCATACCACCCTATGTACTGGTAGGATTATACACGGTACAACTTGAATACAGAACAATAAATGTTAGACACGATCCCTCACGATACAACACCCGATACTATTGACGTGGGACACTATGTGCAAGGCTGTAGAAAACTCTTACCGCGAAGACTACAAAAAGACAGTGAAAATATTTTAAGCAGATATATTTTACTTCACAAAGCCACAAGGGCAAGTCTTTGTCACACACAATTGTCCCTGCAACATGCAATCATTAAATTACAGTTAACATACATCATTAAAACTAACTAACAGAAATTACTGAAGGAAATCAACGACAGTGGAGCAAGAAATATGGATTGGATTGGATTTTTTGGGGGAGGAGATCAGACAGCGAGGTCATCGGTTTCATCGGATTAGGGAAGGACGGGGAAGGAAGTCGGCCGTGCCCTTCCAAAGGAACCATCCCGGCGTTTGCCTGGATCGATTTAGGGAAATCACGGAAAACCTAAATCGGGATGGCCGGACGCGGGATTGAACCGTCGTCCTCCCGAATGCGAGTCCAGTGTGCTAGCCCTGCGCCACCTTGCTCGGTCAAGAAATATGGCTTAAACCAAACAAACGCGCACAAAAGTGGCAGATTGATTTCAACCATTTCTGTTACAAGTCAGGTACAGAAAGTTCTAGAGATACACTGAGGTGACTGAAGTTGTGGGGTACCCCCTAATACGGTGTCAGACTTCCTTTCGCCCAGCTCAGTGCAGCGACTCAATGTGGCACGGATTTAACGAGTCATCGGATGTCCCCTGCAGAAATACTGAGTCACGCCGGCTCTACGTCTGCACAGTGCCTCGTCGATAACTCGGGTCGACAGCCTCGTGGGGTCTGCTCCACACTGTAACCCTACCGTCAGCTCTTACCGACTGAAATTGGGACTCGTCTAACCTGACTACGGATTTCCAGTTGTCCAGGGTCCAACCGATACTGTCACAAGGTCAGGAGAGGCTCTGTGGGTGATGATGTCAAATTCGGCAGCAATGTCCTAACGGATACATTCGTTATTCGCCCCACGTTGATTTCTGCAGCTATTTTACGCACGGTTGCTCGTCTGTTAGCACCGACAACTCTGCACAAATGCCGCTGCTCTCTGTCATCGAGTGAAGGCTGTCGGCCACTGCACTGTCCGTGGTGAGAGTTAATGACTGAAATTTGGTATTCTCAGCACGCTCTTGACACTGCGGATGTCAGAATATTGAATTCCCTTAACAATTTTCAAAACAGAATGTCCCACGTGTCTAGCTCCAATTACCATTCCACGTTCAAAGTCAGTTAATTCCTGTTGTGTGTGCATAACTGCATTGGAAACCTCCCCACATGCACCACCTGAGTACAAATGACAGTCCGCCAATGCACTACCCTTTTATGCCTTCCGTACACGGTACTACCACAATCTGTATATCTGCATATCACTATTCCAGGACTTCTGTCACTTCACTTCAGTGTATTGAAAGCATCACTAGTTTTTGGATGAATGCTTTTTTTCAACTGGAGGACACACACACACACACACACACACACACACACACACACACACACACACACACACACTCTCTCTCTCTCTCTCTCTCTCTCTCTCTCTCTCTCTCTCTCTCTCTACACTGCACACAGCATACATAATGCCAGTCCTGCAGTTCAGCTGGTAGACTGGGATGGGGAGTAGTGTCAGATGGAAAGGGTGAGGGGAAAAAAGATGTGAGGAGCAGAAGGGTAGGTTCAGGAAAGGCGGTGACAGGTCATAGGGAGGCAGCCAGTTGGTGGGATACGAATGTGACACAGGGGCAGTGGACCCACTTAGTTTGTGCAGAGCACAATGACGACACGAGGGAGTGGATTGAGAGGGGGAGCTAGAACAGAGTAATGGGAGACTCGGCAATACAATGTAGGTGCAATTGGTTAGCAAAGATCGAGACTGGGAGGCTGACGGGAACGGACAATGTGCCAAAGGATAACTCCCGTCCGTGTAGATCGGTGAAGCTGGTACCTGGCTGGAAGCATCCACACGGCACAGGCTGTGAAGCAGTGTGTTTTGCCACTGGGTGGTCACACCTGCTCTCGGCCACTATTTTACGGTCACATTCATTCTGCTCGACATCTGGTCGGTGGTCACACCCACATAAAATGCTGTGCAGAAATGGTATACAATACAGTCGGTTTCACAGGAGGCCCCGACTCTGACAGGACAGGATAACCCCGTGACGGGACTCGAGTAGGACGTGCCGAGTAGGAGAATCGGACAGGTCTCACACCCGAACCTCCCACGGGCACGTGACCCGTGTGGTGAGTGGTCGGGAGTGGGAGTTGCGTAAGTGTGGACCGGGATGTCGAGAAGATCAGGTGGTAGGACTGTGAGTAGGACGTATCCCATTTCCGGGCACAATGACAGACAGTTGAAACCGTGGCAAAGGACGTGGTTCGGTCCCTCCGGTCCGAGACAGTACCAGATGACGAGGAAGTTCTCCTTCGCAGCCAGTTCCCGGTGGTGGCGTGAGGATTAGTGATGTGTGAGGATGTAGTGTGGGAAATCAGTTAGCCAACTGTGTTTTGGGTCGGTGCCCGTCTGTGAAGGTCTACGCGAGATGTTCGGCATACTGGCCGAGGGACTTCCGTCTGTAGTTGGCCGAGCTGATTGGGTGTGAAAGGGGTGATGACTGTCAAGGTGCAGGTACTTTTGGTGGTTAGTGGGTTCAATTTGGTCACAGAGATGGAGGTCAACATCCAGTAAGAGATCACTCTGTGCAGAGGTCAACAAATGAGCAAGTAGGAGAGAAAGTGTCTCGGTGCTGCGTTCAGATCGTGATGATATCATCAATGAACCCGAACCAGAGTTGGGGTTTTGGAAAGCTAGGACTGTTTCTTCTAAATGGCAAATAAACCAGCAAATTTATAGAATTTCTTTTTTGTTATCTTAATAACTTACTGAAGGCATGAATATATAGTGACTAATGAAAGTTTGTCTACGAAGAGAGGTCTGCAGTGGTGGGATCGAGTTTTTGAAACCGTCTATACTGTGAAGTAGGTTAAGAGTCAGAGGTATCACATCCTACAGCCATTCATCCCAGCCGGCCCTCGTTTTTTATTAATTGATGAAATTTTTTTTTGTAATTTTGCGTGATGTGCTTGATCACTGAAACAGACAGTCCTACTTTTGGAGGTGGTGTAGTGCAGTGGTTAAGATACGAGCACAATGTGTAGAAGGCTGGGGTTCAAATATTGTTGTTATTTTGTATGTTGTTTTCTAACCAACAGACCCACATTTTCAAATGTGACAGAAAAATTAAAATCACTGTTGGTTCCAAATGAAACAGTGGTTCCAAAAGATAACAGAGAGCTAGGAAAAAAAATTAAGAGCAAAGGAAAAAGTTAATATGATGATAAAGCAATGTGACAAAAGACTAAAAATTTAAAAGAAGTTATGTACTAAGCAATAAACTGAACAAAAATAAAAATTTTTGAAGCACCTGACGAGATCTGAGCTCACAACTTTCTGTGTGTTATACTCGTATGCTAACTACTATGCTACAATGCCTCCCGCAGTGGAACTGCCTATTATAAAGTTCTAGAACATCAGGTAAAACTATAACTGTTTTTTTCTTCATTGATTACTTGTAAATGAGGACCCACGGGAGTGAATGGCTGCAGGGTGAAATACCTGGAACCGTGACCTACATCACCTTATAGACAGTTTCAAAAACTCGATCCCGCCCGTGGGCACCTCTCCTTGTCAAACAGGAACTCAAAATTTAATTTCCTGCCTTTCACGAGCAGTTGGCTAAACCGTCGGTCTATCTGAGCACATAACCGAGCCTGACTAAAACTTTAATTGTCATCAGTTTTTAATCTATTACTTTCATGAAAAGTGTTTTTTCATAAACCACATGTGATTTCAGAACAGGAACACTCGAGTATCACGTATGATGGAAGTCGTGACTTGCCCTGCTGCAACAGAAATATATATAGACTGAGTTAAGTTTACTGCCACAGAATAAAATTAACGGTTATGTTATCAACAAAGATGCTATTGCATCAAATATCAGTAATGTAAAGCTCAGAAACAAGAGAAAAATAAAACTTGAGTCAGGGCTGGTGGCATGCTCAGATAACTTAATTTTTGTGGCAACTGCTCACGAAAAGCAGGACATCGGCTCGGAGTCCCAATCTGACAAATTTTCGTCGGTCACAACACTTTTATTACATGAGATTTTAGGATTTCTGAGCATTTCTTCACTGATATTATTTCATATTACTGTACCTTAATAGATTTTCTCCATAGTACCTACTTCCATTTCATCTCAGTACAATTAATACTGTGAAGATATGCCAATGCATGACGTAACAGACAACTGCTTTGTTACAACAAAAGATTGTTTAGCTTATACGAAAACAGCATGCATGTTGATGATTTAAATGTTGAAAGTTGATGTTTTCCTATACACTGATAAAGGAACACCATCTGCATCTTACGTTGACACTGGCATCATTAACACTTAGGCGCCGATGCCCGTAAAAATACGGGCGTGCGCGGCCTGCCTGAAAGTCCGGCACCCGTAATTTTATGGTCGCGGGTTCTCGTTCTTTCCCTTCCTTCCTTTGTGTGTTCTTACGGCTCCCACTTGTCTGGGAGACGCTGCACGGACTGTAGTTCGAGTATCGGTCACTAGATGGGGCGGGTATGCTGTGGAAGGGTGTGCTTCCATTTTCATCTGTCGTGCTTTGTGAGCGGCGATTTTTTCCCGCGCGGTCTCAGTAGCGTCGACACGGCTAAGCGTGGCTTGACAGACGAAGAAATTGCACCGATTCTGAGGACGGTTGGGATGACTACTGATCGTGCATCAGATATCGATCTATTCTCAGGACAATCCAGAATATGCAGTGTTGTCAGTTTAGACCAGAACAGTGCACCTCTAGAATTTTTCTCAAATTTCCTGACAGACAGTATGATGAAACATATAAAGGAACAAACTAATCTGTATGCTCAACAATGCATCAGGAAATTATGAAGCACAAATTCCCTTTCACCCACCTGCTCATTATCAAAGTGGAAAGGAGTTACACTTATGGAAATAAGGAAGTTTCTGGCAATTGTAGTCCGTACGTGTGTAAGTGTGAGGCCACGTATACGAGAGCACTGGTGCAAGAACCCTGTCGTGTCGTGTAATTTCTGTCCAAACATCTTGAGCCGTGACAGATTTCTTTCTATTTTGAGAAACTTCCACATTAATGATAATTCCTTAGCGAAGAGGAAAGGAGAAACTGGCTATGACCCACTGCACAAGGTGAGACCCCTCCTAGATAATGTGTGTGCTAATTTCCAGTGTGCGTATACACCGTCTCAAAAAATTACAATAGATGAAGGCACGTGTAAATTTCGAGGTCGTGTATATTTCAAACAGTACATACCACAAAAACCAAATAAATACGGTATCAAACTGTACATGTTATCCGAATCTGACACGGGTTACATCTGGAATTTCTGTTTACGCGGGTGAAAGGTCTGACACAGTGACTCTGGTAAAGACATTGCTTGCAAATCTGTCAGGAAAAGGCTACACTTTGTTTACGGACAGATTCTACACAAGTCCAATACTTGCTTCAGAACTGGAAGCTGCAGAAACTGCTCTCGTGGGAACAACAAGAAAACCTTGGCAGGGATTGCCTCGCGCTATAAAAGATCCGAATCTTCAGCGAGGTGAACTTATTTTCAGGCGTAAAGGAAATATGTTAGCACTGTGTTGGAAGGACAAAAGAAATGTGCATATGATAAGTACAAGGCACTCTGCTGAGATGGTCACTTTCACTGATCAGAGAGGAAGAGAGAAGTCAAAGCCAGCCTGTGTAGTGGACTACAATAAAAACAAGTTTGGTGTGGACTTTTCAGATCAGCGATTCTCATACGGCGCATTTGAACATCGAACTGTGAAGTGGTGGAGAAAGTTGGCATTCCATGTTATACTAATGGTGATTGTAAATTCCTGCATATTATACAATAAGGTTACTGCAAACACCTCACAACATCTCACTTCGTGACAGTTATCTGTGCAGATCTTGCACAAAGCAAAGATCTTGAACCCCGACCTGGTCCAGCTGGACTCTCAAGACTATCAACTGGAAATCATTTCCTGGGAAAGATTGAGACAGAAGTAGGTAAGAAACAGAAACAAAAACAGTGTGTAGTGTGTTCTCTGAGAGGAAAAAAAGCTGACTGGAAAAGTGTGGCGAAAAGACACAAGCTACCAGTGTAGTGAATGTAAAGTAGTATTGTGCAAAATGCCGCGCTTCAAAATTTACCACACAAAGAGCAAAATTGCATCCTAAAATAGTTACAAGAAGTTACTGTAGATAAGACATACTGTATCCATCATAATTATAATGTTTGTGTAAAATAAAAAAAATTCCTTCTAGAAAATACAGTGAATATATCTTTGACCAATTTTTCCTTTTTTCAAAAACAATGTTATAATAATAACGCTTGTCAAAAGTATGTATTAATTGAAGAGAAAGGTATTATATATGGTTTTAAACAAGAAAGTCTAGGTCTTTCAATAAGAGTAATTTTATTGCTATAACTGAAACCTTTCATGAGTAGTTGTAGTTTAAAATACGTTAAAATCAGCCAGGCTTTATGGTAGACACCCACGCGCAATGGCTCAGGACCCATAGTGTTAAGCTATCTGAATGCTGTCGGACATTAGCATCTGGGCTGCACCTGCAACTTCCACAGAGCCACACACCTGGCTCTGACTACACAGTAGCGCACAACATAATCTACATCTACATCCATACTCCGCAAGCCACCTGACGGTGTGTGGCGGAGGGTACCTTGAGTACCTCTATCGGTTCTCCCTTCTATTCCACTCTCGTATTGTTCGTGGAAAGAAGGATTGTCGGTATGCTTCTGTGTGAGCTCTAATCTCTCTGATTTTATCCTCAAGTTCTCTTCGCGAGATATACGTACGAGGGAGCAATATACTGCTCGACTCTTCGGTGAAGGTATGTTCTCTAAACTTCAACAAAAGCCCGTACCGAGCTACTGAGCGTCTCTCCTGCAGAGTCTTCCACTGGAGTTTATCGATCATCTCTGCAACGCTTTCGCGATTACTAAATGATCCTGTAACGAAGTGCGCTGCTGTCCGTTGGATCTTCTCTCTCTCTTCTATCGACCCTATCTGGTACGGAACCCACATTGGTGAGCAGTATTCGAGCAGTGGGTGAACAAGCGTACTGTAACCTACTTCCTTTGTTTTCGGATTGCATTTCCTTAGGATTCTTCCAATGAATCTCAATCTGGCATCTGCTTTATCGACGATTAATTCTATATGGTCATTCCATTTTAAATCACTCCTAATGCCTACTCCCACATAATTTATGGAATTAACTGCTTCCAGTTGCCGACCTGCTATATTGTAGCTAAATGATAAACGATCTATCTTTCTGTGTATTCGCAGCACATTACACTTGTCTACATTGAGATTCAATTGCCATTCCCTGCACCATGCGTCAATTTGCTGCAGATCCTCCTGCATTTCAGTACAATTTTCCATTGTTACAAGCTCTCGATATAACACAGCATCATCTGCAAAAAGCCTCAGTGAGCTTCCGATGTCATCCACAAGGTCATTTATGTATATTATGAATAGCAACAGTCCTATGACACTCCCCTGCGGCACACCTGAAATCACTCTTACTTCGGAAGACTTCTCTCCATTGAGAATGACATGCTGCGTTCTGTTATCTACGAACTCTTCAATCCGATAACACAATTGCTCTTACTTTGTTCATTAAACGACTGTGGGGAACTGTATCGAACGCCTTGCGGAAGTCGAGAAACACGGCATCTACCTGAGAACCTGCATCTATGGCCCTCTGAGTCTCGTGGACGAACAGCGCGAGCTGGGTTTCACACGACCGTCTTTTTCGAAACCCGTGCTGATTCCTACAGAGTAGATTTCTAGTCTCCAGAAAAGTCACTATACTCGAACATAATATGTGTTCCAAAATCCTACAACTGATCGATGTTAGAGATTTAGGTCTATAGTTCTGCACATCTGATCGACGTCCCTTCTTGAAATCGGGGATGACCTGTGCCCTTTTACAATCCTTTGGAACGCTACGCTCTTCTAGAGACCTACGGTTGCATCCCTCAGGTTGTTGGGAAGATATTGACGTGGGTGTGTCAACAGTGGGACGGAGCCCTGACCAAATCTGGCCTTTGCGTCTACATTCAGTCACAGCCAGTCAGCTGTACACTGTCCACTTTGCGCCACTGAGTACCCATCTGTCAGCTCCCATTTGGATACTGCTACATCTCGTGGGTTTACCCGAACGAGGAATTGGACACTGGAGCGTAAACAGTCAGTATCTTGGCACTGAGCAGTGTGTCAGTCAGTACGGACAGGAGAGTCAAACGAAAGGTGGCTAACCCCTAGCAGTGCTGCTCCACGACATTGAAATACTGTATAAAGGGGCACATAGAAGGAACAGACAGTTGTTTTCTGATGCACTGAGATATTACTGTCACTGCTGGTACATTATCGGCGAGGTGAGGAAAGTAAAGAGTGCGAGCATCATCTAGAAAGATGGATACCACTCTCATAGGCCTCTGTTCATTTGTGTGGTTCTTGTGGAAGCTATAGTCCCTTAATGCTGAGGTATCATATACTTTTAATGTGTTTTTGTAAACACAAGCACAAAGTCAAGCACATTTTGAACCTATTTTTGTTCTCCTTAAAACGGTACATTCTTAGTGGAGAGCTTTCATTTAACTTCTCGCCTACTTCTCTAGCATCGAAGAGTCGATACGGCGACGGTCGGGAAGTCGATTCGAGATTACTCGGTTTCCGTGGACAGACTTTTATAACCGTATCGTGTATGCCCGTGTGATCGTCCGATTTGCCTCTCGGGACCCGTGCAGCACGATAAGAAAGATTTGCAGTCTTTCCTTTTGCAGTATAATCTTATCGGCAGCTCTGACGATTTCGTATGTTGCTAAACACCTGTCAGACTGTTCTCCGTTCTCCTGAGAAATACACTCGAGGCAACCCTTGTCGGTGATCTGAAGGCCGCTAGCAACATAACTGTACACTGGTGGTCCAAAATATTATCACCACCTCCTTTTACGGCACGTCGGTCCGACTTTGGAAGCCCGTACAACCGTGGTTCTGCATGGCACGTATTTGACAAGTTGTGGCACGTATTTGACAAGTCACATCAGGTTTGCAGAGCACCTCGGCACCAGGTGTATACACAACAGGTAATGTGATTCCCGTAAATTACAGGATGGTGGTTTGCGATTGTAAAGCTGGTGCCTATTACTGCTTCGACTGGGTTTTATCTTTTCTGGTTCAGCGAATTTGGTGTCGGAGACATAAATGCGAGCTCGCTGTCGTGTTCCTAAAAAATTACTGCAGTGCGATTCTGGCCTTATGACAAACAGTAATCTTGCTGGAAGATGGCATCACCCTCGGGGAGGATGTGAAGCATCAGGGGATGCAGACGATCCGTAATAACATTCATGTATTACACAGCTGTTACGGTGCTTTCAGTCACTGCCGCAGATCTTTTGGAAGGACAGGTGTACGTACGGCACGGCACAAACCGCTTTCACCATCCAGAATCTGTGGCACAGTGCACGTTCCGAGCAGCCGTCACACGGATAACAGTGTATCTGGACACGACCGTCAACCCGGATCGCGAGAAACGTCATTCGTACAACCGCGCGTCCGTTCACCTGCAGTCCGATCAAAATGACGACGTGGCCCACTGCGATCGTAATTTGCCCCACTGGCTCAACTTGGGAACACGTGAAGACCACTTACCCCCTGTTCATTAATGTGGACTAAATGCTGTGCTCCGAAACACTCGTGCCTGCACCACCATTGTTGTTTGTCACTACATCTGCCTCAGATTGTACCTATCCTGAATTTGGAAGCAGGAATGCCTCTCACTTCTACATTCTACATTGAGTGCAGACGTCTGACACCTTCTCACCTTCTGACGGTTGCACTGCCCTTCGACCACTTCCCGTCGGTGCTCTTAACATTAGTACCGTCAATAATCGACTGCCTCTGCTATTGCTGAGATGTACATTTCTAGGTGCCCTTTATCAGTCATTTCCGTATGCCTGCAGCACCTCTAGACAGCATTCAGTTGAAGTGTTACGTTTCACCCTCCTCATGTAGTTCACGGAAAGACAATCGCAACATAATAATTTTAAGTAGGGTCTTCGTGGCAAACGAATCTGCTCCAGTCCGGAATCCCTGAAGCATTACACCGACAACCTGAAAACAGCTTTCGCATCCCGCAACTACCCTCCCGACCTGGTACAGAAGCAAATAACCAGAGCCACTTCCTAACCCCCTCAAACCCAGAACCTCCCACAGAAGAACCCCAAAAGTGCCCCACTTGTGACAGGACACTTTCCGGGACTGGACCAGACTCTGAATGTGGCTCTCCAGCAGGGATACGACTTCCTCAAATCCTGCCCTGAAATGAGATCCATCCTTCATGAAATCCTCCCCACTCCACCAAGAGTGTCTTTCCGCCGTCCACCTAACCTTCGTAACCTGTTAGTTTGTCCCTATGAAATCTCCAAACCACCTTCCCTACCCTCTGGCTCCTACCCTTGTAACCGCCCCCGGTGTAAAACCTGTCCCACGCACCCTCCCACCACCACCTACTCCAGTCCTGTAACCCGGAAGGTGTACACGATCAAAGGCAGAGCCACGTGTGAAAGCACCCACGTGATTTACCAACTGACCTGCCTACACTGTGACGCATTCTATGTGGGAATGACCAGCAACAAACTGACCAGCAACAAAACTGATGAATCAACCGTTGGTTGCGAAAGCTTGAATTTTGTGTGTATGTTTGTGTTTGTTTGTGTGTCTATCGACCTGCCAGCGCTTTCGTTTGGTAAGTCACATCATCTTTGTTTTTAGATATATTTTTCCCACGTGGAATGTTTCCCTCTATTATGGACACAGGCAGACAGTGTTTGTTGGTAATGAGGATCACCCTGTGGCTAAACATGCCTCGGTGCACGGCCAGCACATCTTGGCACAGTGTTACACCGTCCGGGTTATCTGCATACTTCCCACTGATACCAACCTGTCAGAACTCCGGAGATGGGAACTTGCCCTTCAATATATTCTCTCTTCCCGTTACCCACCAGGCCTCAACCTCTGCTAATTTCAAGTTGCTGCCGCTCGTACCTCACCTGTCATTCGACAACATCTTTGCCTCTGTACTTCCGCCTTGACTGACATCTCTGCCCAAACTCTTTGCCTTTACATATGTCTGCTTGGGTCTGTATACATGCGGATGGATATGTGTGTGTGCACACGCGAGTGTATTCCTGTCCTTTCTTCCCCCTAAGGTAAGTCTTTCCGCTCCCGGGATTGGAATGACTCCTTACCCTCTCCCTTAAAACCCACATACTTTCGTCTTTCCCTCTCCTTCCCTCTTTCCTGATGAAGCAACCGTTGGTTGCGAAAGCTTGAATTTTGTGTGTATGTTTGTGTTTGTTTGTGTGTCTATCGACCTGCCAGCGCTTTCGTTTGGTAAGTCACATCATCTTTGTTTTTAGATATATTTTTCCCACGTGGAATGTTTCCCTCTATTATAAGCAGGGAGTAAGTTGCAGAACATACTCTGTGCGTACGTGTTTGTTTTTGTACGTGCAGACATTAAACGGGAGCTCTGAAATACGAGAAAACAGCAAGGTGTGACAACCAATAAACAGCTTCACCTGCTGTGTGTGGGAACTTTTAAATTTTGGCAGTGTGGCTTAGCAGCGGCTTGACTATCAAGCAGCAACCACACTCTCAAAGAATGAAATCAAAATACAAGACAATTTTGTGACAAATAAAATATACTCTACTCTTGAATGTCATGCCGAGCCTTCACGGCACGTCGTATGTAAAGTTGTGTTCTACTCTAATTCAGGAGTCACTCTTCTGATCTGTACACTCACTCAAGGAAATACATGTTTGTAGAAGCAAAGTAGTGGATGTGCTTTTTTGTGATCTGAGCAGATGTCTGCAGAACGTGAAGAAGTCGAGCCTTTCCTCAGCTGCAAACAGTATTTCAGAGACACCGAGTAGCAGGACCTGTACTTCGTAAGAATCAACTACGGCTACGGATTAAAAGAAAAAGGTAAATACATCAGATATTACGTCAGGTGACAGAGCTCGTGATGTGTTCTGACTCGGCTTCAACCACAAAGAGCCAAACACGAAAAGCACTTCACCGTCTTGTATTGTGCAGTGGCCGTAATGTTTTGTCTCACCAGTGTAAGTCCATAATGGCACGTGCATTTGCAGGTACAAGTATTCACGATGGCTCCACTTCTGAGACCTGTAGAGGGGAAGCCATTTTCTGTGATACTGACCTAGCCATTGTGGTGTCACAAGGCTTAGGCCTGTCCCACCCCTCATTAAATCGACCAAGACTTACACGAATAATAGTAAGAACAGTTATTATTATCATGTTCTTTAAGTCTGTTTTAGGGTTTTCAGAAATACTGTGGGAAGAAAGTTTATTTATGTTGCAGATAACGTGGAAGACGTTGCCCGACGATCACCACGAAAGTTCGACGTAGCGGCAAGTGGGCGAGGAATAAAACGAATGCCGCAAACTACTGCGAGCCACGGAAGAGCCCGGGCCGCGAGGGCATCAAGCTTCCTAGGTCGTTGTCGGACGACTTCAAAGGAAAAGATATTCTGCTTTCTCTTTGTAGACAGATCGATCGAGTCTCTTAAAGGTTCATGAAAAACGTGTAGGCGGGTGACACATTAGGTGGGACCCGATGCCTGTAATACTTCCACAGTTATTAAAAAGTTGTTAAACGGCAAAACCAATAGTTCATCATTTATACAGATAAAAAGTAGTAAAGATATAGGAAAGGAAGAGTTGCGGCGTCAGAACGAAAAGTGATACATCGCTCGGCAACGAAGGAGGACGTAAACAGCGGGCGTTACGTGGTGAAAACAAATCAACTGACAAAATAGTAAGTCTGTAACTAAGCATAAAGCCACGTAACACTGCACGATCAATGAGAACAGTGAGGCCAACAGACGTCGTTTTTGAGTGACGTAGAGCTACTTCATGTCAGAATGTGATATTCACCTAGTAATACTGATCTCCTGGGCTTTCCTTTGCTGTGTTGAAGTTGTACAGCCTCAAATGCCAAATGTGTGACTGTCAACACTGTTCGTAACAGTTGGTGACGCTGAACATATGGTTCAATTTACATGAGGTGGTTGTTGCATTCTGACCAGATTGCACGTCTCTTGCAGGTTTTTCTGATATTCAAACAATTCATCAGGTCAAGAATGTATGGCTTTGCTCTAAAAACTGTTTCGTGTTTGGGCAATGTCAAAACAAATGGCAAACAATATCAACCCAACTGTCTTCTCGAACTTGCCACTTGTTCTCTTCTTAATGTTCTTCACATTTGATATTCCTTTCCTTTACTGTGTTCTTTGAGTTCTTAAATGCAATCATCACTAAATGACTGCAGTAAACAATAATATTGCTAGAACTGAGGCTGATATAAAGTTCTGTTTCACTGGCGATTCTCTAAGCAGTTCAGCATTACAGTATTCCACAACTCCATATTTGTAGGTTTCTCACTGAAGCGAACCCAAACCCCTGCCGAGACCGTCCGAGTTGCCTGGCATGCTTGCACAGGAGGCCTGTGTGGCTGATCACAGACTATGCACACAGTCAACATCACCTCCCACAACTATAGAACTATGGGAATTTGAAGGATATGTGAAAACTTACTTCGTCAGTTGTATCCGTTCCTAAACCTAAGTCTTGATCCTCATTAATACAGTCGATGAGCCCCGAGACTGCTAATGGATCTTCAACAACCTGGAAAAAGGAAAATAGCCAGTATTAACTGAAGTTATAAGCATGTGTTCCAGTACAGTACTGGGCCATTGTTTTATGGGAAAGGCCCAGGAAATACTTCTCGTGGGGAAAAAAGTACAAAATCTAATTCCTGCATTACTGAACTTCTTTAATTGGGAAAATTCTGCATTTTCAACACTGAGCATCCAGTTCCTTTGTCCAAAATATTTTTGAACTATCTTCAGTCAACACTATATGGACCAAAAAGCTAATGTGGACATTGACTGGAATATATTTTGTTACTTCACTACATAAAATTTCACGAGGTCAATCACTGACATGCATAACACATGCATTAAGTCTCATCGACAATCAGAAATGTGCTACAAAATGAGGATAAAAACAATGCAGGACAAATTTCTATCCCACACATTGAAACAATCCTGTGCCGTATAGGAACAAAGTTTCCTTAACCATAGCTGCCGGACAACTTAAAAAACTGCGCAAATGTGCTATTTTAAGGCACAAGCAGAAAATATGTAAAAAAGGAAACACTTTCTTCTGGCAAAATTCGGAAAAAAAAAGAAAAAAATTTTTAGAACTTATGCAAGAGGTCACATGTCCTAACATGCCTTTTAGTGCAAAAGGACGGGACTGGAATGTAAACCTCCACATATGTTTTACTCGACAAATGTCTGTGTGTTTGTCCACTGGTTATCTGGAAATGAAAACTATTTTAGATTAACCTGGAAGATGTGGAGACAAATAAGTTGTAACATAAATTTTAATGCGTTTAGTGATATTTGTAGACATACAATATTTGGTAGCCTATTGCTTTCAAAACCTTGTGCTCTTTATTCAGAACAAACATGGACACAAAATTTAACTGTTCATAAATGTTCAAAACTTTGTTTGTTAAAATATGTTGAGAAATAACATTTTTTCTGTGAGAAAACTGAATACTTTTGTAGCTCTCCCTTAAATGCATTAAGCATTTCTGAATCCACTGGTGCTTCCAAAAGATTTTCTCTGTCCATCTTTAAGAATCTTTAATGACGTTAACTCAGCTATTTCTGTGTATCGATTTTCGGTAGGAAAATGTTTGCGGTTAGTGCACCAGATCAAGGTGACAAGTGTCTTTGAAGAGTGTTATGGTCACAGGTAACATAAGCAAGCACACAGAGTTTGACTGTTTCTAAACATTCACCAAATAAACTGGAAGCCGTGACCACATCTACATTACCTTTCACACTTACATACTCCGCAATCCCCCATATGCTTGTGACGGAAAATATCTGTTACCGACACTAATAATTCCCTTCAACGTTCCACTCAGAAATGAACCTAGGGAAAAGTGTGTACTCCCGCGAGCTCCAATTTCTCTTATCTGGTCTTCACCGTCCTTCAGTGACACGTACACTGACGGCAGCAGAATCATTCTGCAGTCAGCCGCAAACGCCCGTTCTCTCCACTTACTCGACAGTAATGATCGAAGCAGATGAAATGAATTAAAATTTGTGCTGTGGCCGGGACTCGAACCCGGGGCTTCTTGCTTGCTAGGCAGAAATGCTAACCATTACACTACCACAGCACAATGGTCACCACTGCTGCACGAACTACCTAAGCTGAGTGCCCTCCCCAACTCAAACTTCAACTCATTCTTCCCTTATGTATTGTAAGACGAACATCACATCAGCCCCAGGGATTCCCATTCGAGTTCCCGTATTGTCTCCATAATCCTCACAAAGCTAGTGGTAACAAATCTAGCAACACACCTCTAAATTGCCTGGATGTCTTTCTTTAATGCAGCCTAGTGGGGATCCGAAACACTCAGTACTACTTGAGAAGGGGTCACAACAGTTTTCTATACACTGTTTCCTTTATACATGAACTATACTTGCCTAGAATTCTCCCATTACATCAGAGTTGACCATTTGCCTTCCCTATTACTGTCCTCATGTGATTATTCCATTGATTTGCAATGTGACCATCATGCAGCACACCACTAATTCTGTATTTGATCATCACACAACTGTTTCCCTTACTCATCTGCATTAGTTTACAGTTTCTGACATTCAGAGCAAGCTCCCATTTTTCATAAGGAATAGCAATTCTGTCCAGGTCACCCTGTACGTCTGTATGGTCACTAAACAACACATTCCCATACACTACAACGTCATCGGCAAACGGTTGCAGACTCTTCCTTATCGGGACAGACTGTGGGATATGTCAAAGTACAACTAAATAGTAGATCTCTCTATAGTCACTCATATGAGGTGATTATTTATTTTGAACAAACAGTAGCTCATGCAGGAAACTGTCTCTATTCAACATAGTTAACGAGGTAATTAACTTTTAATAAAGTGCATTGCAAACTTACTGAATGACCTAATTTTTAGGGCCACCATGTTCCCATCAAAAAACCCTCAATCATGGAACAAAAAGCCGTGGCGCTGAAACACAGTTGATACACCTTACAGCAATTTGTGTAAAAGGTATAAAAAATATGAACTGTTTAGCTGGATATGAGAAAAGTGTCATGTCTCCCAAATGTGACTCTATGAAGGAGCAGCTGAGCTCAGAACAGTAAGAGTCTTCCACAGCAACCATACTGCTGTAATGGCAGGAGGAATCATGTCCTGAGCATTGAATATTTTAGCTAAAAATGCTACCCAGGAATGTTGATTCTGATGAAAGGTGGCTTACTGACAGAAAGATGTAATCTCACAAACAATTTTATACAAAGAAGTAACTTGACAAATGTTTTTCATTTTTACATATATTACACAACTGTCATCGACTTTTCTACAGTTCTGTTTCCAAATCAGCAATGACACAGTTCCCAACTGATCACGCAAACTGTTGACATAATATTTGTCCTACCCTTCACTCCAAACAATATCTGCAAGTAAATTGTACCACAATTAATATGTGTGGAGTTATATCCCAGGTAACATTTTGTTAGCGAGATCACACTGTGGCACACTTGGAAAATACCCGTGGCTACATGTAATACTCTACATTTTAAGTTTGGTATACATTCTCAATTTCAGCGAACCAATAATTGCCTTAATGTAAAGAGAACACTGAGTGTCCAGTTACCACTCATTAATTTCCTTCGAAATTGACACGTAAATAGACTGCTGTGCATCAGTGTGTGGTTGATATGTTTCTGATACTTCTGTAATTAACAATATGAGAAAAATACGCAAACAATACTCAACAAAAGTCATTTTAGTGTATTTTATACATCAGCTTTCCTCACACATAATCCTATGGAGGATATTTTTGAACGCAAGATTGAATGCAAGATAAATTACTTGACATCGCAACAATGGCGTGTGTCTTTTGTGTCAACTTTTTACACACGTCCTGTGAGGGGAAAGCTGTTACTCTGCCTAACTCTCTCAATAGTCTTGCTTCGTATAGTCAAGATTTAATGACCTAGCAACAGGAGGACAACACAGTTGGTACAAGTCAAATTAACCATTGCACTTGTGCCACACACAAATGTCAACATCTTCAAACAGCAACTTCATCAGAAAGATATGCAACAATAGCTACAGAAAAATAAATTCAACGATTCTGCCATGTTTCCCAAACTGACAGTTTACCACTCCTTAGCTTGCCTATAAATATTATTTTCTTTATAATGTTTGTAATTAGACTGATGTTTAAATTCACAGTAACCACAGGACTCGAGCATCACCAACCGACTGGCATCGACAACGTGTTCACGGCAGGCTCTGTTACTCGTCGCAGACTGGTGTATTTAGGTGTCTGTGTGGTCATGTGTGTGAGGGTGTGCCGTTACACAACAAAAAGAGCAGCGATTTGAAGGCTAAAAATGGCTCTGACGATGTTAGTATTTTTTTATTTCATGCACCCGTCACAACATGTGAGAGATTGTCCTTCTGCATTTTTGTTCAATATTGATACCGTACAATACTTGTCGTCGTAACATCGACAATCAGGTAATTTCTACAAAATTATTTTCTATTTATAAGAGGAAATAACACATGTATGTAGGGGGTACTGCAGCCCTACACATCCACAGCCATCCATATATGTAGCTTGAAACTAAATAACAGCCAGCAACATTACTGAGACACGCAAAGAATTAACTTGTCATGTAGCAGCTACATTACCTCTGTCTTAATGGTCTGCAGATCACAAATAGGAATCAGATCATCGGTAGGTCCTTCAACCTGCAACAAGCCAATAATAAAAATAAAACAAAACCACATTTGATGAAATACATTTTAATCACTGGGATTTTTCAGGTAACATAAATGCAGAATCTGTATCACAAAAAGGGTGGTAAAATATGTAGAGTGAGTGTGAGTGTGTGTGTGTGTGTGTGTGTGTGTGTGTGTGTGTGTGTGTGGGAAGGGGGGGGGGGGGGCACACACATGCCCAGCATATCAAAATTCTACCCATACTGGACTGCTCACAGGTATCAGAATTACAGTGCCCCTTGTTACATGAAGAATAGGAACAGTTCGTAGTAACTGACAGAAAGTCATCAAGTAAAATGGAAGTGATTTCTGGCAATCCTCAAGTTAGTGTTATAGGCCCTTTGCTGTTCCTCATCTATATAAACTATTTAGGAGATCATTTGAGTGGTCATCTTAGATTGTTTGCAGATGATGCTGTTGTTTATCTTCTAGTAAAGGCCCCAGAGGCTCAAAACAAATTGCAAAACGATTTAGAAAAGCTATCTGTACGGTGTGAAAATTGGCAACTGACCCTGAATAACGAGAAGTGCGAGGTCATCCACATGAGTGCTAAAAGAAATCTGTTAAACTTCGGTTATACGATAAACCAGTCGAATCAAAGAGCCGTAAATTCTTTGCTAACCAAAGAAGGCATTTTATTGGCAGGACTCTTAGAAAATATAACAGATCCACTAAAGAGACTGCCTACACTATGCTTGTCCGCCCTCTTTTAGAGTACTGCTTTGCGGTGTGGGATCCTTACCAGATAGGATTGACAGAGTACATCAAGAAAGTTCAGAAAAGAGCAGCACGTTTTGTATTATCACGAAATAGGGGAGAAAGTGTCACTGAAATGACACAGGATTTGGGGTGGACATCACTAAAACAAAGGTGTTTTCCACTGCAGCAGAATGGCAGAATCTTATTGTGAAATTTCAATCACCAATTTTCTCCTCCAAATGCGAAAATATTTTGATGACGCCCACCAACATATGGAGAAACCATCACCATAATAAAATAACGGAAATCAGAGCTCGCACTGAAAGATATAGGTGTTCATTTTTTCTGCGCGCTATACAAAATTGGAATAATAGATATTTATTGTGAAGGTGGTTTAATGAACCCTCCGCCAATACTTAAATGTGATTTGCAGAGCATCCATGTAGATATAGATGAAACTGTAAAATTAGCTTTTTATTCTGAAATTCTACAGACTTGTATGTAAAATTCATACAGAAATTTTGATTTGTGCACATGTAGTGTTTTCTTTTGCTTTTTATATATGCCTGCGTGGAACATGCACTTCTATACAAAGGATGTTGCTTTGTATATGGAAATTTCAACTCACATCTTTGAGAGCACTGTTAAAATTACAAAAAGAAAGAGAGGACAGCCACATAAGGATATTACTCTGTATTGCCATTTATATCAGAAGATGATGTAAAAAGAATTACAGCCTGATCCTACGGCTACACAAATGACTTATTAAAGAGATTCAAAATGTGCAATATAGTAGATACAGAAAAATTCTTCAGGAATATTTGCAACATTCCAAGTACTAACTGATAGAAAGACTTCAAAATAAAAGTAATAAAAATTAATAGTTTTGATACTTGAAGTTTCTTCTTCAAGGATGAAGAGGAATAGATTGGAAGAGGTTGGAAATTAAGGGCCTGTCCTTCAGATTCCTGGCCAAGAGAAACAAAGCTGTCCAGAGTATGAGGGGAGACAAAGATAAAGTGAGAGGTGTCAGAGAGTAGGAAATCAAAAACAGTACACTGCACCAACTGAAAAGACAATTGAAGAGTAAAGTGGGGAGCAAAGATAGATGAAAGACAGAAAAGTAAAGTCGTGTGAATATTACAATTAAATCCTTTGAGAAGAGTGGAAAAGGAGAGGGGGGGAAACAGAGGTGGGGGGGAGGGGAGGAGGGGGAATGAAGACAAAAAAATTAAAAATGACAGAAGAAATAAATAAATTCCATAAAAAAATACTGTTCCAGTGTTCAAAGTTCTCACGAAAATAAATTCGAAAATGTAACAGAAATGCCTGCGGGACTCAAATGGGAATCTTCAAAAGAAAGATGATACAGTTATTGAGAAACCCAATCAGGTAAATTTACAGAGACTTTTACTTGAAGTAGACTCCATGGTCAGTAAGCTGCCACAATTATACATTTTGCGTGGGGATGAAGAGATCAGCATAGAAGAGATTAGGGGGCATACTGGCTGTCATTTTCCCATGCTCAGTACATGAATAGGAAGTAAACTGATAATATTGGTCAATGTACATTCCAACATGAGCTGTACAGTAGCTTGCAGAGAATAAATGAACACACAAAACAGAGGTTAAGCCAATGACAGTGAGATGCGAGGATATATCAGAGAGGAAGTACCTGCCTTATTTGATCTGTGCTACATGAGAACTGGCCATTCCTCTATTTTGTTCCGAGTGCTGACATCACCCAAAGTGAGAGGGACGTTGTACAGGATTTAAGGTGTCCTAAATTATCATCAGTATCTGCACCCTAGGTAGCAAGAAACATCATCCATTTCGATGATATACTACCGTTAAATGTGAATCAGTTTCAACAAAATTGCTCACTCTATTGGCGTTTTCAGCATCAAATGCACAAATGGGGAATCACTCTATCAACAATACAAATGGGGAAATCTACTGACTTAAGGGCCGCTGTGGAACATGTGGGAAGTGTCAGACGGTGAAACTGAGAAAGGCAAGGACTTATTTTACATCCACGACTTGTCACTAAACATTGCATCCACCACTTGTAACTAAACATAAACACTGGAGGCTCGCCTGCTCTGTGAGAACAGACAGCAATATGTCGCAAATCTGACGACAGACTACAATGCTGGTGTAGGCACAAGTGCTTTGGAAAACAGTGTCAATCTCACATTGTTGAAAGTGGGACTCCACAGCAGACGACCACAAAACGTGCCCATTTTGATCCGACACCATCAACTGCAATCGTAGTGAGGACACGGTCAATGAGATTGGAACACAGATCGACGGACATGTATCACCCGGTGAGACCAATCACGTTTCTCGCTATAACGGGTCGACGGCCGGAGACAGTGGCAACGTGTTTGCGGGCTGAGTTCACGTGAGTGATTCGTATTTTGGACGAGGGACTTTTTTGTCCAAAAGCTTAAACATTTAGCAGTCTTTTCACTGTGCACATTTCTCAATACGATAATCTACACTCTTTACTTTGTGGCTGTTACCTGATTCCACAACTTGCAGCAGTTTATTGAGCCTGTAAACCATTAATTTTACAGAGACAGACAGCACTATTAAGGAGTCACTGCACGTGAAAGGTGAGACTCTAGGATCGAAGCCTGCTCGGGAACGCAGTTCGTACCTGCCTTCGATTAAATTCCAGCTTCCACTACTCAGATTTCAAACAATGAATGCTATGCAATGCAATTATTCAAAGCGACACGAGAATAATAGAAAAATGAGGACGCACTCACCTCTTCCTCGAAGCTCAGGGGATCCCGTGCAATACTGAGGCCGTCAGGTGACTCCCATTCGTGCAGAAACTGAAAAAGAGTGAACAGAGTTAACTCTCACGTGCACATATATGTGTGTTAAGTCGTGACGTCGTCATCACTCAAATGTATTGTCTACAATGTGTTGCAAATTGCATATGCAGAGCGGACACTAAATAATTTGGTGCCCACAACAATTAATATAATTGGTACTGTCTACCCTACCTACAACACTACGTTTTAACATTAAATTTCTTAGGGGGGAATATAGTCATCTCTACCAAAACTGGATGCTGAAATTCGACTGTGAGCGTGCAGGCCAAAGAACAAAGTGTCACCAGAAAGTAAACAGAAAATACTTTCCTGTCTTGTGCCCATATAAATCTAGTGCAGCCGAAGTCCAGGTTGCCGGAGAAGCGGCAAGTAAAATGTTTCAAAATTGGTAAAAAAATGGTGCAGTTCAAGTGTATCATGTGAATAAAGTGTGATCAGAACATTCACTGGACAACCATAAAAATATTCCAGCTATGTTTCCACTTATGCTAGATGATTCATTTCACTGTTATGCAGGACAGTGTCATGGGATGCAGTGGGAATTGATCAATTAAATATTTTATTATAATTTTAAATAGCTTTAATTCATAAAATAATGCCACAACAATTATATCGATCCAAATTTTAAAAATGTATGTATGTATGTACATTCCACATCGCCTAAACCACTGGAGCAATTTCAACAAAATGTAGTATACATATTATTTACTACAAAGAATCATTGTGGGGTTAGGAACCACCTACCTATCAAAGGGGTGGGTGTGAAAAAGCAGTGTGGCACATGACATGAGAATACTTTAGTTATCCAGTATTTGAGAATGGGAACACTTGGAGACTTGCAAACAAACTTTACACATAATTCAGACCTTTACAAATCTTTTCTTCACTGACCCTCACGCCCCACAAAATGATGAAAGGAAAAAAGTTTGTCATTTACCACATTTTTCACTGTCCGTGCAGAGAAACTGCCACATGAAGCGTGACGTTTTAATTTATTACTTCTTTACTACCAATGTATTCACGAGACAGTATTCACGTATACCAATGAATGTACCACAAAAATTATATCACTGTACAACACTTGGTTCATGAGATACAACGTCATAAATATTCACATTTGCTGCTGAACGTACCTACAAAAATATATCATTGTACACGATACAGTTCAGGAGATATGATGACATAAATCCTGAGGTGCATGGGAAACTGCTGCATCATGTATGATGTTTCAATTTATTACTTCTTTACTAATGACTCTATTCACAGCACATTTCACAGATGTATAATGTCCTGTGACTAGGGAAAGTTAAAAGCACTGCAAAGTTTTAATTAACTGAATTTTAATGAATAATTAATAACTTTCACAATTTTTATGGCACCAATGACCCTGACCTATCAATTTGTAGTGCTCATTAATGCGTGTCGACAGAACAAAGTTTCGTAATGTAATTGACTTATCTGCAAGAAACAATTTATTTCAACTTTTAATTAAAATTGATATATCATTTAGCTGAGATACCTACACAATTTTGAAAGGTAGTAAGCATCGACAGACACGATTACACACCGCATACAACACTTAGTTTGTAAGACTATATTTAAATTGTCCTTTTTAACTCATAATTTACAAATCCGTATTGTTTTGCCTGTAATTAAAAAAACAGCTATGCCACTTCTGACTGTTGTCGTGGCAGTGAAACGAGCAGGAAAAATCCCTGTAAGAAAGAGAAGCCATATTGATATGTATTGTAATAATTAAGTCACAGACTCTGTGAATTGTTTTGATTGACGCAACAAAAAGACTTACATTTGTTTAACATTAATCTGTGGGCAAACTACCACACACGAATTGGAATATGACACAGTTTAATTTATTTCGTTTATATTTTTAGTGTGCACCTAGTGATGCATTCAGATTTTTAATTATATTAATACATAAAAAGTTGTAAGTAAGGTTAGTGATAGCATAAAAAACATTAAGTGGAGTATATGCACAGTTTTTCTGTGAAGGAGACTGCAGAGGGGTTAAAAGCATGGCGGGCAGCTTGCTTGTTCACACTATTCTGGATGGAGTTGCAAATGCTAGGGAGATGACTGACTGAAAAGGAAGTCCGCCACACACTCTTTGGTGGAAGAAATTTTCGCATCATCCATCGTGATGCTCTGAAATGTTTTATGTCAGCTCAGTGGGGACTTAGAGATTTTCTGCAGTGGTCGGGAATTTTTTATTTTATTGCTGCCAGTTGTTCACAAGAACTTGCATTTTTGTATGAGAAGCTGATCCGAACTTTGAATTAGTTGCACTAAGTCTGAATTTTAACACAGTTTGCCAGTGGGGGACTCTGGCACTTAGGATTAATACATTGTGTATTGATTACACTTCTGATTCTCTGAGTTGGTGTGGAGTTTAACTCTGACCAATTTTTAGTTATTTTATTCCTATATAGTGTGTTTTTAAGCATTATACTGCAGATGTGATCTACTTTCAATTCACTTAATCGTGCTGTAGCTTATTGTCACCCTATTAGTTATTGTGTGAATTTATGAACAATGAACTATATTTGTTAAGCTTAATCACTTGCAATTGGGGTGCATTATTTGAACTAGCTGTTCATATGATCAACCTAACATTGCTTTATTTTCTGAGTAATATATCAGAGACAAGTTTATTATTAATTTTATTAATAAGGAAAAAGCATCCTATAAAGGACTGAGCTTCTTTTTGTTATTCGTCACAGTTACTGCGCTGCATTAAATCAAGCAAAACATAGCAAGAAATTTTAAAGGTTTTGCAGTGGTAAAAACACATTGCATGAACTTTGCATCTGGTTGTTTTTAGCTCATACACTGCAGTGTACAGAATGTAGATAAGACATCAAAATTTTATTTAAAATTGAGAACAGAATGATACCTCAGTCACTTCATGAGTTTTATATCTGACAGACAGTCCCGCACAACGTGCCCATTTCTATCTTTGGGCATTATGAATCCTGTGGTCATAACAATCATCATATTTCACAATTGCTTCAAATGCCGAAACATTGTTTTTTGCAAATGATATCACCAGAAGAGGGCCACATGTTGGATGATAAACACTCAATTTTTTTTTTTATTCACAGAGATAGGGCAGCAGTGAGAAGTCAGTGAAATGGGACACATAAATGTGTCAACAGTGCTTTCCGCAGCACTTAAAGGGCTAATACTGTACAAAGTACCTTCCGCCTTGATGTACACACTGCCTCGCAGAGAATACATATGAATGTGAAGACAGATTAGTTATAGTACTTACCGAAGTCTCTTCCTTGACGAATATGGTCTCAATCTCTTGCTGTGGAGGCACGAGTGGGTCAGCTTCCACCTGAATGGGGAAAAAAAAAACCAGTAAGTACAGGTGTGATACAGAGTGCATCTATTGCGTACCAGAGCTTCCGTGCCACCACTCACCTCAATGATGGCACTTGTGGAGACAACCGTCAAACTAGTGTAGCAAAAATGTAATTCACCTGAAGAGCCACCAACACGTGTCCGTTGATCGACTGTCTAATTCCGACGGTCCCGTGCCCACTGCAATCTTAATTGACGGTGTCGTCGAGTCGACGTGCGAACATACAGGGGTGGTCTGCTGTGGAGCTACGTGTTCGACGATGTACGCTGAACAGTGTGCTCCAAATGACTTGTACATGCAGCAGTGTTGTGCTCTCTCGGCAGAGATACCACAGATCACCGACTAGCCAACTTTGCACAGCAGATGAGCCTCCAAACACTACACTCTGTAACATCCTACCATTCAGTGCCTAATGGCCGTTTGACTGTCTGTCTACCTCTTTCTGTAGCTGTTCACAACAGTAGCACGTAAACGTTTGACAAGCTTTACTGCTTTCGAGATACTCGTTCACAAGCTGTGGATAATAATAATCTGTCCTTCGTCAAAGTCACTTATCTATATCTACATCCATACTCCGCAAGCCACCTGACGGTGTGTAGCGGAGGGTAACTGGAGTACCTCTATCGGTTCTCCCTTCTATTCCAGTCTCGTATTGTTCGTGGAAAGAAGGATTGTCGGTAGCCTCTGTCTGGGCTCTAATCTCTCTGATTTTATCCTCACGGTCTCTTCGCAAGATATACGTAGGAGGGAGCAATATACTGCTCGACTCCTCGGTGAAGGTACGTTCTCGAAACTTCGACAAAAGCCCGTACCGAGCTACTGAGCATCTCTCCTGCAGTCTTCCACTGCAGTTTATCTGTCATCTCCGTAACGCTTTTGCGATTACTAAATGATCCTGTAACGAAGCGCGCTGCTCTCCGTCGGATCTTCTCTATCTCTTCTATCGACCCTATCTGGTACAGATCCCACACTGCTGAGCAGTATTCAAGCAGTGGGCAAACAAGTGTACTGTAATCTACTTCCTTTGTTTTTGGATTGCATTTCCTTAAGATTCTTCCAATGAATCTCAGTCTGGCATCTGCTTTACCGATGATCAACTTTATATGATCATTCCATTTTAAATCACTTCTAATGCGTACAAAGATCCGTATTGTGAGGGCTATGGTCTTTCCAGTTGTGATGTATGGATGTGAGACCTGGACCATTAGAAAGGCTGAACGGCGAAGAATTGACTCCTTCGAATTGTGGTGTTGGAGGAAACTTCTTAGAGTTCCATGGAGTGCAAAGAGAACCAACAGATCAGTTTTGGAGCAAATTAAACCAGATTTCTCCCTGGAAGGTCTAATCTTAAAACAAAAGCTGACCTACTTTGGACACACAATGCGAAGGCATGCCTCGCTGGAAAAAACATTAATGCTGGGGAAGATTGAAGGAACTAGAAGAAGAGGACGTCAGAGGATGAGATGGATCGATGGCATCACAGAAGCAATGTGTTCCAACCTGGAAGGTCTACGGGAGAAAGTGCAAGACAGGAAAAAGTGGCGTGATTTGGTTCATGGGGTCACGAAGAGTCGGAACCGACTAAACGAATAGAGAGAGAGAGAGAGAGAGAATGCGTACTCCTAGAAAATTTATGGAATTAACTTCTTCCAGTTGCTGACCTGCTATATTGTAGCTAAATGATAAGGGATCTTTCTTTCTACGTATTCGCAGCACATTACACTTGTCTACATTGAGATTCAATTGCCATTCCCTGCACCATGTGTCAATTCGCTGCAGATCCTCCTGCATTTCAGTACAATTTTCCATTGTTACAACCTCTCAATGTACCACAGCATCATCCGCAAAAAGCCTCAGTGAACTTCCGATGTCATCCACAATGTCATTTATGTATATTGTGAATAGCAACGGTCCTACGACTCTCCCCTGCGGCACACCTGAAATCACTCTTACTTCGGAAGACTTCTCTCCATTGAGAATGACATGCTGCGTTCTGTTATCTAGTAACTCTTCAATCCAATCACACAATTGGTCTGATAGTCCATATGCTCTTACTGTGCTCATTAAACGACTGTGGGGAATTGTATCGAATGCCTTGCAGAAGTCAAGAAACACGGCATCTACCTGGGAACCCGTGTCTATGTCCCTCTGAGTCTCGTGAACGAATAGTGCGAGCTGGGTTTCACACAATCGTCTTTTTCGAAATCCGTGCTGATTCCTACAGAGTAGATCTCTAGTCTCCAGAAAAGTCATTGTACTCAAACATAACACGTGTTCCAAAATTCTACAACTGATCGACGTTAGAGATATAGGTCTATAGTTCTGCACACCTGTTCGACGTCCCTTCTTGAAAACCGGGATGACCTGTGCCCTTTTCCAATCCTTTGGAACGCTACGCTCTTCTAGAGACCTACGCTACACCGCTGCAAGAAGGGGGGCAAGTTCCTTCTCGTACTCCCTGTAAAATCGAACTAGTATCCCATCAGGTCCAGCGGCCTTTCCTCTTTTGAGCGATTTTAATTGTTTCTCTATCCCTCTGTCGTCTATTTCGATATCTACCATTTTGTCATCTGTGCGACAATCTAGAGAGGGAACTACAGTGCAGTCTTCCTCTGTGAAATAGCTTTGGCAAAAGACATTCAGTATTTCGGCCTTTAGTCTGTCGTCCTCTGTTTCAGTACCATTTTGGTCACAGAGTCTCTGGACATTTTGTTGTGATCCACCTGCCACTTTGACATAAGACCAAAATTTCTTATGACTTTCTGCCAAGTCAGTACACAGAACTTTACTTTCGAATTCATTGAACACCTCTCGCTTAGCCCTCCTCACACTACATTTTGCTTCGCGTTATTTTTGTTTGCCTGCAAGGCTTTGTCTATGTTTATGTTTGCTGTGAAGTTCCCTTTGCTTCCGCAGCAGTTTTCTAACTCGGTTGTTGTACCACGGTGGCTCTTTTCCATTTCTTACGATCTTGCTTGGCACATACTCATCTAACGCATATTGTACGATGGTTTTGAACTTTGTCTACTGATCCTCAACACTATCTGTAGTTGAGACAAAACTTTTGTGTTGAGCCGTCAGGTACTCTGTAATCTGCCTTTTGTCACTTTTGCTAAACAGAAAAATCTTCCAACCTTTTGTAATATATCTATTTACGGCTCAAATCATCGATGCAGTAACCGCTTTATGATCGCTGATTCCCTGTTCTGCGTTAACTGTCTCAAATAGTTCAGGTCTGTTTGTCACCAGAAGGTATAATATGTTATCGCCACGTGTCGGTTCTCTGTTTAACTGCTCAAGGTAGTTTTCAGATAAAGCACATAAAAAAATTTCACTGGATTCTTTGTCCCTGCCACCCGTTATGAACGTTTGAGTCTCCCAGTCTATATCCAGCAAATTAAAATCTCCACCCAGAACTATAACATGGTGGGGAAATTTACTCAAAATATTTTCCAAATTATCCTTCAGGTGCTCAGCCACAACAGCTGCTGAGCCAGGGGGCCTATAGAGACATCAAATTACCATGTCTGAGCCTGCTTCAACAGTGACCTTCACCCAAATTATTTCACATTTTGGATCTCTGTCAATTTCCTTCGATACTATTGCACTTCTTATCGCTATAAACACGCCTTCCCCTTCACTGTCCAGCCTGTCTCTGCGGTATACATTCCAATCTGAGTGTAGGATTTCATTACTGTTTACATCTGGTTTCAGCCAACTTTCTGTCCCTAGTACTATATGGGCGTTGTGACCGTTTATTAGTGAGAGCAGTTCTGGGACCTTTCTATAGACGCTCCTGCAGTTTACTATTAGCACATTAATATTGTTATTCCCTGTTGCATTTTGCCTACTCCTACCTTTCCGCTTCTCAGGAGGCATTTTGTCGAGTCTAGGGAGGGAATTCTCTAACCTCCCTAACCTAAAAGACCCACATGTGCACTCCACACGTACTCTGCTACCCTTGTAGCCGTTTCCTGTGTGTGTCAACGGATTTCCCCATTCTAAGGCCATATCTTCCCTAGGGTGATCCCCCATCCGTGTCTGCTCTGCTTACGTACTTCTGTTACCACATAACATGCCCGCAATGCCACAAGACGACATGCAATGTTGCAGTGGGCAGTGGGCACAACGTTTTTGCTTATTAATGTACAGTGTACAGTGCACACTATCTCCACAAACACAGAAAGTTGATAGCTAAAAAGAAATTCAAACTTTCACTTGTTGGGCCTGTCGGCACCACCAAGTGGCGACAAGTCCGAGTTTCCTTAGCTGTGTGACAGGGGCACCTGCCCACTGCACCGCAATCAGTGAAGTGTGCACCTGTGTGATGACAAATAACGAAACTGCCAGCCACGAGTTTTTCTGCAGCGCACGTAGAGTGGTGAGAACGCCACTCGGCAGGTTCGGCATGTGGATTTGGTGCTGTAGTGTACACGACATAAATAAATATGTTGTGACAACTACAAATCTGTGGCAGACTGAGACTCAAACCTAGATTTTCCGCTTACCTGTCAGCAATCGCCTCGAAACTTGACTCGAGCTTTCACTGCCACTTACATTTCCTCCAATGATTTTGCAACATTACCACCAGAGGTTCTCCTGTCACAGGCCGCACGGGGACAGAAAAGGACAGCGGAGCTGTGGCTCAGCCAGTCTCACGAGAGGAATACAGTTTGAAGCGAGTTAAAAGAATTGATCAACGGGGATGAAATCAGTGTATCACACTTAAGACATTCCTGCTTTGATTAAATCACCAAGGGAGATAGAGGGGGAGAGAGAGAGAGAGAGAGAGAGAGAGAGAGAGAGAGATAAGAGATTATTGCAATGTACTTAAAATTATTCAGGAGCATGGATCAACACCCTAGTCTACTGATGATTGTAATTACTACATTATTTGCAAAAGATCTGGGTTTTGTGAGCATCAGGTGCAAATGGTTAATTTTTTAATTCAATCCAACTTTTGTAATTTTTACATTTATTCACATTTTCTCGAACTCGTAACATTTTACACACATCTTTCCACTCGGTTTGCTCAGCCACCCCTTCACACACTGCTAGCCACGCTGCTACTGCCTTCCATACTACCCGACGAACAAATACTGCGATATAACACAAGCTTTCGCCAAAATTCTTGTCACAAAGTAAAAATAGAGATGCATTTTACATGGAAAGAAAATACAACAGAAAGATTTATGTAGAACAACAATCACACTGGGCTTATACCAAGGTTATAAGTTAGGGTATTACTTAAAAATAAAAATTACCGTCACGAAGAACCCTCCAATCTACGAACACGATTATTCCACTATAATTTACCACTTAGCTACTAATTTACCACTTACCTACAAGTCTAATTGTCAGTGTGGAGAATGATCCGTCAATATTTATTCAAAACTGTATGGGAAGATGCTCATTAAATTGCCAGATTAATTCTTCATCTACACTGAAGGATCCCAGCAAACATCAAACCACTGTGTAGGATGCGTCTTTTACGGTCCACAGTCACGACGATATACAAAACTAGCAAACCCGGCAATATTTCGAGACTGCTAAATAAGTATTGTCGACATACTGCTGGGTTGTGCGGGTGCTACGAATAACAGCCAATGGGTCCCACTATAAAAAGAAATGGCATCACCAGCCGTCAGTCCCGGTTATCAGGCCGTACGGCAGGTGACAGTCGGGTCGGAATCCCACTGCCGTCCGCAGTGTCTCCAGACACGTCTTCGGCCTGGACTCACTCTGACTGAAGTAGAATTGTCTTCAGTGATCAGTACCACATCAAACTGAGCCCTGACGACCGGCACAGATGTGCCTCGGACAGTGGCGGAATGACGACCGGGAGTGCCGTCGCTTACAGTGGCAGGTCCCATTTGGTCGTTATTCGTAGTACCCTCACGGCACAGCAGTACTTTGACGTTGTTCTACATCCCATTTTGTTGCCTTCTGGGTTGGGCCACCACGGGCTTACAGTTTGACGAGACAATGCCCACTCGCACACGGTTCTGCTCGTCTCTGTGCTCTTCAAACCCTATCTCGGCTGGCGAGGTTGCCGGAAATCTCCACCGAGGACGTCTGGAGCATTACGAGCAGGGATGTACAATCGGCTCAGGATTTTGACGATCCGACGTGTCGACTGGCCGGAGTTCGGCACGATATCTTCCCGGAGGACGTCCGACGTCTCTATTGTCTGATACCGAGCCGAACAAATGCTCGCACGAGGGCCAGAGGTGGATCAGTGCGTTATTGACTTGTTCAATTTGTTAAGATTATCCTTATATGAATCGTCAAAGTTTATTTTTTTTATTTGCCTGTGTAAAGTCACCATTTAATAGGGGTTGTTTTCTTGTGCTAAATAAAACTGAGAATGTCAGGGCACATCCTTGCCTAAACGGACTATTCCTACATCACCTTGTTTAATATTTCACATTTATTTGTGCTTTGCTCTTTAGTCATCGACTGTTCATTAAGACGGGATTTCATCATTTAAAAAATTTATTAGGGCACAATGCAACAGCGCACAACCACATCCCTAGGTTAGCAAATTAGGCACTGAATTAATACACTGTGTGGGGCCCTCCCGTGGTCACGTAGCAACAAACTGAAGGAACGTATCTGGCATAGATCGAGTGGTTACAGTTGACCTCTGATTTGTGAAAAGAGTGGAGAGTTCAGCAGAATTAGGTCGTAACTACACACCTGATAGAGAGTTACAAAGATGTCACAATACTGTGGGGACAAAATGATAACACTTGGTCGCACAAATAAAATGAAGAATGTATTTTATTTTCAGAACTTCGGAGAAAATTTTCAAGTTCACACAAATAAAGTGAGTCAGAGAATGTACTTCACCTGAGAAGTTTTTACCCCGAGTAAAAGGGTGGGCGAAGTTGCTCTGCACGAAGAACATACTCCAGTTTCGTACGAATTAAACTAGACGAGTTTCTCACAAGCGGACAACATTCTCTGTTTTTTGAAGTGAGCTCTGTAGCATACTTCGAGCTGAGTAGCTTCTGATTAGATGAAGTTTGTTTTTTTTAAGCAAAATGGCAGAATTTATGTTGCTAAGTAGGGAAAAAAAGATATACGTAGACCAAAGAAATAATCAAGACAGAAACTGTAGTAGCGGATATGGGTTTAAAAATAAAAACATTGTTTGGGTGGTGAGCTTTCTTCCTGATGATCGTGAAGGAAGAGGTGGGAGGCGGGGGCGGGGGGCACCTTTCAAACAAAGCAAAAAAGAAAACATTTATGCACTATTTAGCAGACTCAAGTTTCCAGACTGATTTACGAGATGACTTAAGTATGCACCAGACAACAGTGTCACTAACATTTTCAGATGTTCAGTCTCACATTTTCTCACAGGGTAAAACTTATATTTTGATACGTTACAAATAAGCAGGTAGATCAGAAAGATTAATAACTGGGTTATTACACACCTAGTGATCTGTTTCTTGTAACAAATCTGCACGGGCAACCGCTTAAGTACTTGATGCATAAGTGGACCATTATGAGCCATATTTAACCAAAATTATCACCCAACAGTGGAAACTGGAGGCTGGAATACCACGATTAATAGGAAAAGAATAGATTACTACTCATCATAAGGATGACATGCCGAGTTGTGGACAGGCACAATGGAAATACTGTTACACATTTAGCTTTCAACCAAAACCTTCTTCAGAAAATACGACACACACACACACACAAACACACACAAACACACACACACACACACACACACACACACACACACAGAGAGACAGAGAGAGAGAGAGAGAGAGAGAGAGAGAGAGAGAGAGAGAGAGAGAGAGAGAGAGAGAGGGGCCTGCCATTCCCAGCAGATAGAGCAACGGTCACCTGTGCATGAGGTGAGCTTGATTGTGTGTGTTTTGTTTCCCAAAAAAGGTTTTGGCCGAAAGCTGAATGTGATAACAGTCTTCCCACTGGGCCTCTCCACAACTCAACTTGTCACCCCTTACAGCGAGTGGTAATCTATCCTTTTCCTAATATTGTCAAAATTATGTGACATAAGAGTTTCTGTTTTGAAAAGATGAAAATGTGATGTATTGTCAAGATTTTGTCCACATATTGTGTTCACCCAACTTCAATAACAAAAAAGTTTCCTGCATGATGAAAATTCAGTAACACGGTTAGAAAATGCATTATTGTAATCTGTCCATAACTGTCTTAATAATTTGTTGCCACACATAAAAGTAAAACCAAATAAAAGTGCGACTCTTCCAGAACAGGGCAATGCCATTTCCGTATCTGTACACTGAATATTTTTCTCCCTAGTGAGCAGGCTGAATGAAACGTAAGATTATGCGTGTGTCCTGTGCCAGATGTGGCATAAGATACACAGTGAGAACCTCGTGGAGGGGAAGGGGAGGCAGTGAGAACGGCAGCTCTACACGCAGATACCGAAAACAGTGCTGCCAACAACGCTCTGCGCCGCTACACTTTCTGTGGAAGGACGGCACTGCCCGCAGAAAGCACCTCTCCTATCCTGCCAATTCACATCAGATTTATAGAATACCCCGGACGATTTCGAGGGATTGACTGTACCGGAATAATTCGTGTTCGTGCTGTCACAGGGCTCGTCGGTCTAGAGAACTCGGACACAGAATAAGCTTTGAGTAAAGTTGAGAAGTTTCTCAGTAAATGTTGTTTTGGTCTGAGGATATTCTCCAAAGAACTTTCTCACTTTTATCTGTATTACCTGTGAACTCAGCTGGTAATGCACAAACTCTGGAACAATTAGCAAAACGGTAATTGTGGCAAAGTTTTTGGCAATTTCAAGTGAAGCCTCAGTAAATAACCATTGTAAGTACTGGGAAATCCAAAACAAATCTCACACAGTAGGCGTATTGCAACAGGTACACATCTGCAGCCAGGTAAATGCGACGGGAGAGTCACACAGAGCAGCGGCGAGCACTCACCACTGTCAGGTCGAACGCGGCCCGCGTGTCCTGCCTGTGCGCCTCCGTCACCTGCCGCTCTACGAGCTCTCCCTCGGGCGGAGAGGCAGGAGCGGCCCAACCGGATTCGGCGTCTCCCTCCGTGCAGCCGTCGCGGACCGTATCCCGCGCGGCCGACGAATCCCGCAGTGGGGACTCGGGCCGACCGTGCTCCGCTTCGCGGTGTGCATCTACTTCCGGCAGAGTTCTGAAGCTCATGCCGCAATCTGGAAAAATTACAACACGAACCTGCAAACTGTGACTGCAAACTGACTTTCAAAATAGATACACCTGCTAAAGCATCTACAGGTTCGAATCCCCTCTGAGACACGGCGAGGTGGAACGCGTCCACTTCTTACGTATTCTTTCTCGTCTGTTTTCTACTCTACAAGTAACGCATATACTGTGACTGACTGAAATTGCTAAATTCTTATCCATTCTAGAATGAGATTTTCACTCTGCAGCAGAGTGTGCGCTGATATGAAACTTCCTGGCAGATTAAAACTGCGTGCCGGACCGAGACTCGAACTCGGGACCTTTGCCTATCGCGGGCAAGTGCTCTACCAACTGAGCTACCCAAGCACGACTCACGCCCCGTCCTCACAGCTTTACTTCTGCCAGTACCTCGTCTCCTACCTTCCAAACTTTACAGAAGCTCTCCTGCGAACCTTGCAGAACTAGCACTCCCGAAATAAAGGATATTGCGGAGACACGGCTTAGCCACAGCGTGGGGGAAAGGTTCGCAGGAGAGCTTCTGTAAAGTTTGGAAGGTAGGAGGCGAGGTACTGGAGGAAGTAAAGCGGTGAGGACGGGGCGTGAGTCGTGCTCGGGTAGCTCAGTTGGTAGAGCACTTGCCCGCGAAAGGCGAAGGTCCCGAGTTCGAGTCTCGGTCCGGCACACAGTTTTAATCTGCCAGGAAGTTTCTTATCCACTGTCTATTTCTCTACACTTCATTATTGAATGTACTGTTTTGAGACTACTGATAACAGTATTAGTTTTATGGGAACATTTTATTTCACAAAATATCCTAAATTTACGACTCACTAAAACGTGTGCTTTTAAAAATTCGACCCCCACCTAATACATTCCATTCTGGATTTTCTACTGTTTGTTTCTAGATTGACATAACTTATACGAAAGCTCTCATTATTCTCTTTCGAACAAATATTTCACTTTCTCCTAAAACTTAATATTTAAAAAGTTATACTTACTCAAAATTACCATGCTTTTGAAAGTCCAAATGTTAAAATAACAAGGTCCAAATTGCACTGTTATTGTTCTGTAGCCCCAATTTGTCTGTTTCCAAAACTACATCCTTTTAATAAAATAACAAATTACTTTGGGAAATATCCTTCAAGCCAGGAAATTTAAATAGCCAGAAAATTCTCTGTGGGCTTCAGAAACTTCCGTTCATAAAAAATACCTATCACTTAGCCCTTTTTTTTTTTTTTACAGTTAATTGTTAGTTAAAATAACTACACCATCTATCGAAGATTTTGTCTGTTCTTTTATGAAAATATATAAAAAATGTTAGTTACTTCTGCTGCCACTTGTAAAACAGAGATATAAGAGGCACAGTACCAGATCAGTAACTTTACAATCGGTCTACAATGTCAAAGGCACTTAAATTTACCTTATCTATCACGATGTCATTAATCTGATTGTAAATGCCCGACACATGCTATGTCGGTCATGTAAGATATCTGTTTATATAACCTTGAATAAAAATGGCTCTGAGCTCTATGCGACTTAACTTCTGAGCTCATCAGTCGCCTAGAACTTAGAACTAGTTAAACCTGACTAACCTAAGGACATCACACACATCCATGCCCGAGGCAGGATTCGAACCTGCGACCGTAGCGGTCGCTCGGCTGCAGACTGCAGCGCCTAGAACCGCACGGCCACTCCGGCCAGCTTAACCTCGAATACAGGGTGATTCAAAACAACTTTTATGAACTTTAGACACACGTCCCTTCCATCAAAACAGGAAAAAAGTTCATTTAAAGATACATCCAAAATACCTTCAATTTTCAATTACTACTGAAAAGTTATGTTTAACAGCTTTCCAGATAGAACCCGACAAGTTTTCTTTATTTTGTGTGTGCCTGTCGACACCTCAGTGCTTCTGCTTTTCGGTGAGTGGTCTCCTACATACAATTTGGTTGGAAATAAATAAACAATATATAAATAAATGTTTTATTGCCCTGTTATGATACTACAGTTACACAGCTGTGCAAATATCTAAATGAGGGAACAATTTTAACCACTGTAGGCTGTCAGTTTCATTCCTTTAATGCACCTTGCATATAAAGGAATAAAACCGACAGCCTACGGTGGTTAAAATGATTCCATCATTTAGCCAATACACTGGGGCTGTGCACTTGTACATGAACAAATTATTGCCAAAAGGATGTCTGTGACAGCCACCAGCTATGTCACCAATGCTACTCTGCAGCTGTTTGTCATTACATCGTGTCAGTTGTCCATCCGTCAGCTGAGTTTGACCTCTAGTTGTAGGGGTGACAATGCAGGACCGCCACCACAATGCAATGTTTACAAATTCCAGAGATCGGATTATCGCAAGAGTGTCCCCTCCACACGACGCGTTCCGTGTGCGTGAAGTGTCGGTGACATTATTCCGGTGGCCTGACTGTACAAATGTGATAAATATAAAGATGGCACACCGAGGGCATCGTGTCCAAAAATATATTTCTTCTACAACACTACATTAAGAAAATGCAGAAAACCAGCTATGTATCCACAGTTTAACAGTCCTTCAAATCACACTTAACTAATAGCTATTCCTTCAAAAACGGTCACATGGGAAAGCCATTTCTGTTAAATATTATTTGTACAGGGGGGGGGGGGGGGAGGGGGGGGGGGAAGGGGGAGGAGGAGGATGAAGCACTCAGAAGACATGGTACAGTATTGATGTAACTCAGTACACCTATACACCACTGGCAGTTATGTAAACAATTACAGTTGCAATTCTCTGTGACCGGTAGAACGGCGACCAGGTGAATTAGCGTTGTTCGTGTTTAGTGTTATAAGTGGTCCTGGTAGGATGTCAGATATTTGAGTGATTACTGTGAAGTACGAAGAGATGCCGCATACTCGTATAGGGCAGTGTTATCAGGACTCAGCTGCAAAGGGTGTCGTCGTGGGTTTCCAATTGGCCAGCTGGTCAAATCTTGCAATATCGAGACTAGCGGTGCATTCAGATACGACAGTGGTTCACTGTCAGACTGCGTGGTGTAATAGGACTAGTTACAGGGTAGTTGATAGATGCTTTGATACCACTAAAAGTTTTATCAGATCGTACATTAGCCAATCCACAACATGTAATGGACAGAAGTTAGAAAGACTGTTAATTTCTATCAGCAAATGAAATTGTTTGGTTCAATTATACACTTAGTCAACATCATTAACATTGTTTTGGATCATTTAAGTTACAAATAGTTGAAAAACCTCATGTTGTGACTCGATATTGTAGTGGCGTGGCTAGACAGCCAAGCCACTGTAAGGTAGCCGAAATGCACGCTGTTAAAGCTCACGCAAACTGTCGTGAGGTCTGGAACAGGTCAGAGAAATAAGACTAGCAAAACAGGAGGTAACTGGTAGACTACTTAACTTTAATCCACAATTGGTGAACATCTCTCGTTACTGTACATGCTTCATTAGATACATAGCAAAGAATAATGGCGCCTTGCTAGGTCGTAGCAAATGACTTAGCTGAAGGCTATGCTAACTATCGTCTCGGCAAATGAGAGCGTGATTGTCAGTGAACCATCGCTAGCAAAGTCGGCTGTACAACTGGGGCGAGTGCTAGGGAGTCTCTCTAGACTAGACCTGCCGTGTGGCGGCGCTCGGTCTGCAATCACTGACAGTGGCGACACGCGGGTCCGGCGTATACTAATGGACCGCGGCCGATTTAAAGGCTACCACCTAGCAAGTGTGGTGTCTGGCGGTGGCACCACAGATATACTCTCATAAATTTCAGCCTCACGATTGCATTACTACATTCCCACAGAAATGTTAGGAGAAATATCCAAGTTGTAATTAAACCAATAACTAACAAGCAAAGTTTGTAAATTTCGGCATACCTAAAGACAGACTTTTGGAACCACTATCAGTCACCAGATGTATTTAATTTAACTTGTGCACTTTACGTATCATGCCAATAACGAAAAACCAATTGGATCAGTTGTGATTAACTTTTTCATTAACGATTCTTGAACATTCTGATGTAAACACTATTGATTTTCAGTCACTTTGATACTATGAAATTATCATACAGAACTTAAACCTGGAAGTCAATTTTGGCATTTTCTACTGCACCTCAGTAAATGTCTGGAATAAAATCAGACACTAAATCAAGATGCGAGGAATGATTTCACGATAGGTATTGTTATTGTAACTTCAAAACCAAATTTCCACACAAAAGTCAAAAGAAATATTTAAATATGTACTGAGAATGAATCGTCGTTCATTATCTTTAAAACTGTACTAACAGTTTGTTGTAAATCATTAAGTTTTCATTATAAATCAGTAAATGTAACTCTTTTTGACAACAGGCCAAAGAACATATACTGTTAAGACAGGGCATATACTGAGCAATGCAAAGCCCTCGCAATCAGTCCAGTTCGGCTAACGATTCATCACTGTGTTGGAGAACATTATTTTAACATCCATCACATACCAAATCCAGGCAAATCTGCACTGTACATTCGTCACTAAGGTTCTAATCGACCGCATTCCTCCACCACGAGGGAAGATCGCCGTACCACGTGTCGAGTACATGACGGCCCCTTCACGTCCGCATCCGGCATCGGACGAGTAAAGGACTCCTACAACATTCTGTCAACCCACACCACCATTCGGAGACTGGCAGTAGCCAGTCTCGAGAATTAGTGTCTCACCCGTAAGCTGCCGTTAACACCACGAGACAAACAGCCGCATTCAGAGTGGTGCCGTGACTGGGAGGCGTAAACTGTTGACGGATGGCACGGCACGCTCGGCGACAAATCAAAGTTCTGCACCACTGCAGACAACATTCTGTGAGCGGTATGTCGGCGACACAGGAAGAGGTCCCGATCATCTGATAATTTGGAAAGGCACAGCAGTCTCACTCCTGGCTTCGTACCACAACCTTCACGTGCTCATTCCATTTTGTACCGCTCTGCAACGTTACACCCAGATATTTAAATGACACGACTGTGTCAAGTAGAACACTACTAATGCTGTATCCAAACATTACGGGTTTGTATTTCCTGCTCATCTGCACTAACTTGCATTTTTCCACATTCAGTGCCAGCTGCCATTCATCACACTAACTAGAAATAAATTTAACTCGATATCATAATCACTGAAATAACGCCACGTACCCTCTCTCCTGATCCATGAAGTTTCATTTCCTTTCCTCCTCCTCTTCTGGATGCTTCACAGTTTTGTCAGGCAGTGTATTATAATACATTATGCTTCTCAACCATTTGTTTCATTTCACACTCGCAACAGAAAAACACTGTACAACCCAATATTTGAATAAAATTTCTTGTGATTAACTACAACTGTGAGACCACTGTTAGTCCCAATCTGGCACCATGTTACAAATGATACTCGAGTGGCACAATCAAACATTTTGCAATCTTGTCAAGTTTGATTGTGGCTCACTCGATCAGAGGCTGAAAACAGCATCCGATACCGGTCACTATTAGTCTGACCGACTGCTGATCATTTGTTACTGTGAACAGTCAGTCAAATAGACTTTTACTCTAAACGACCATCGTTGGCTCTTTTTCCTGGATGTGTTTAGTTTACTCTGTGAAGTAATATTTTAGTGGTACTTTGTAAAAAATGGGTTTCAAGTCAAAAGTGACTTGTTGCAATCCATTTCCAAAAGGAGGTCACGCAAGAGTACAGAAGAATTTCAGGAATGTTCACGAGAGGAGACCAAACAAGTGTCGCACTGTATTGCTAGGTGGAAATATTTGCAGCAAATATAGAACACAAATATTAAAAAAACCATTAAGCCTTGCAAGTGAAGCATCAGATGTGCTAGGTACTTCCACAGGAGATGTAAGTGAAGATGAAATGGGATCTGAACTGGCACTAGATTCTCTACATACTGTCCTTCAGTATTTACATGAATCTCCCGGGAAGAAAAGGCAGCTTTAGTATGAGAAAAAGTACCCATCTAAAGACATCACTGTTGGATCACACTTATGTGACAATACTGGAAAAAAGATGAATATGAAAAATGCAGAAAGAAAAATCATAGCCCAGTTGAAAGATAAGTTTCGTAGTGGAAGCAGTGTGTGATAAAATACAAATTCTGGCTGTACTTCCAAAGAGCTGGAATATGAGGAAAACAATGAAACAATTTTGCACTTCCAACCATACAGTATAGAGAACAAAACAACTAGTGGCAGAACATGGTTTATCTCTAACACCAAATCCAAAGCCAGGTAAGGGACTGTGTGAGAAAATAGTTCAATGTGTACGTGATTGTTCAACGTGTACATTATTTCTACTATAATCGTAATACGAGCCATATGATGCATGGAAGAAAAAAGTGTATGTACGTGAAAGAAAATAGAGTTAGGACACACAAGTAGAAACAGCTACGATTGCATGATATTAAGGAATTGAATGCTTATTTCAAAGACATATGTATAGTCTGATGTAAAAACCTGGATTCCCAACATTTTTTGAATTGCAGTCAAAGAAATGTGCCCTTGCCAAAGCCAGTGGATCCCATGGTGTCTCGCACCAAAATTTTAAGTTAATGTTGAAGGGCCGTCGGCATTGTCGTGGTTACCGTGAGACACCGTTATACCAAGAGGAAAGGCGCGTCGATATTAGAGCATGAGATATGATGACCTTAAGCCATTGACAACACACAACGGTCACGGTAGCACCTGATTCCAGAATAGCTGCAGTAGTTAAGATCTACGAATTATCTCCTGTTGACCAGGTCCCCAAAACTTAACTCGTAACGAGATCCCTTCAATGCAAATTGTCATAACGATCGTCTATAAAGGCTTCGTACAACGAGAATAAATGTTACGGTTTATGGAATAATAACAGATACGACCAAACTGTCTTGTCTCTTCTGCTTTATTTAACATAACTTCGTTCACAGTTTCATTTCGCATTCACCACTCATTCACCGAAACCCTTTGATGAACAGTTTTGGTTGCATAACACCAACAGTCAATGATAATGATACAGCTTTTCTCCTTTTTATAAATTGAAGCCCGCTCTCCGTGATATAATAAAAAAAAACCGGTCTCAATACCGCGTCCCTCGTGAGACGCGAATAGACTTATCCTGGAATTGACCGCCCTGTAGGTGTACTCAATTTAATGACCACACTTCACTGTCGGCTATTTCGCGTAACTGAATGTCCATTTGTTAATATGATTATACACTGTAGCTATTTAAAATTCGCCCCTATATTTTTCACAACGCACAATTAGCACTTCATTACTTGTTTTCTTTTTTTTTTTTTCTTCTAAGAGTAAACGGAAAGAAAAAGACGCCGTATCATCGGCTTAGTCAATATAAAGCAAAACACCTTAATATGCCCAATTCTACCTCTTCTTATAGGATCGGCTACCTTACTCATTAATTTATTTCATATTATTTCCAATAACGCTAAACAGGTATCGCCGTTATATTTTAATTGTATTCGAAAGCATGTTACTACTATTATGACCGACCAAATCGTAACAAATCGCGCGGCGTGCGTTTTTAACGATAACTTTACGCTATTCAAGTTCCGTTACAGCTGTCTTGACTCGTAATGTTACAGTCTGATGTAAAAAGCTGGATTCCCAACATTTTTTGAATTGCAGTCAAAGAAATGTGCCCTTGCCAAAGCCAGTGGATCCCATGGTGTCTCGCACCAAAATTTTAAGTTAATGTTGAGGGTAGTAAAATAAAAGCTATCAAAGTGTGAAGAACACACATTGCCATCATGAAAGCACTGTGTAGCATTTGTTACATGCAATGCTGCATTGCCAATGTGTTTCTTAGGTGCGTGTTCTTATCATTGCAAGTTTGATGAGTCTGACTTCTTAGTATGAATGACACTGACACTTACAAGTGTTCAGTTTTGGTTAACTGTTTGGTACTTATTTTCTGATAGCAGCTATCGAGACAAATCCAATGATGTGTAACAGTAAGGTCTTTGAAGGTCAACGGAAGTAAAAAAAAGGTGGCACAAACGTCCATTTACAGAAGGTGTTTGAAGCAATGTTATAGTCTTAGGTGGAGATTTCAATTTACCAGATATAGACTGGGACACTCAGATGTTTAGGACGGGTGGTAGGGACAGAGCATCGAGTGACATTATACTGAGTGCACTATCCGAAAATTACCTCGAGCAATTAAACAGAGAACCGACTCGTGGAGATAACATCTTGGACCTACTGATAACAAACAGACCCGAACTTTTCGAATCTGTATGTACAGAACAGGGAATCAGTGATCATAAGGCCGTTGCAGCATCCCTGAATATGGAAGTTAATAGGAATATAAAAAAAGGGAGGAAGGTTTATCTGTTTAGCAAGAGTAATAGAAGGCAGATTTCAGACTACCTAACAGATCAAAACGAAAATTTCTGTTCCGACACTGACAATGTTGAGTGTTTATGGAAAAAGTTCAAGGCAATCGTAAAATGCGTTTTAGACAGGTACGTGCCGAGTAAAACTGTGAGGGACGGGAAAAACCCACCGTGGTACAACAACAAAGTTAGGAAACTACTGCGAAAGCAAAGAGAGCTCCACTCCAAGTTTAAACGCAGCCAAAACCTCTCAGACAAACTGAAGCTAAACGATGTCAAAGTTAGCGTATCTAGGGCTATGCGTGAAGCGTTCAGTGAATTCGAAAGTAAAATTCTATGTACCGACTTGACAGAAAATCCTAGGAAGTTCTGGTCTTACGTTAAATCAGTAAGTGGCTCGAAACAGCATATCCAAACACTACGGGATGATGATGGCATTGAAACAGAGGATGACACGCGTAAAGCTGAAATACTAAACACCTTCTTCCAAAGCTGTTTCACAGAGGAAGACCGCACTGCAGTTCCTTCTCTAAATCCTCGCACAAACGAAAAAATGGCTGACATCGAAATAAGTGTCCAAGGAATAGAAAAGCAACTGGAATCACTCAATAGAGGAAAGTCCACTGGACCTGACGGGATACCAATTCGATTCTACACAGAGTACGCGAAAGAACTTGCCCCCCTTCTAACAGCCGTGTACCGCAAGTCTCTAGAGGAACGGAGGGTTCCAAATGATTGGAAAAGAGCACAGATAGTCCCAGTCTTCAAGAAGGGTCGTCGAGCAGATGCGCAAAACTATAGACCTATATCTCTTACGTTGATCTGTTGTAGAATTTTAGAACATGTTTTTTGCTCGCGTATCATGTCATTTCTGGAAACCCAGAATCTACTATGTAGGAATCAACATGGATTCCGGAAACAGCGATCGTGTGAGACCCAACTCGCCTTATTTGTTCATGAGACCCAGAAAATATTAGATACAGGCTCCCAGGTAGATGCTATTTTTCTTGACTTCCGGAAGGCGTTCGATACAGTTCCGCACTGTCGCCTGATAAACAAAGTAAGAGCCTACGGAATATCAGACCAGCTGTGTGGCTGGATTGAAGAGTTTTTAGCAAACAGAACACAGCATGTGGTTATCAATGGAGAGACGTCTACAGACGTTAAAGTAACCTCTGGCGTGCCACAGGGGAGTGTTATGGGACCATTGCTTTTCACAATATATATAAATGACTTAGTAGATAGTGTCGGAAGTTCCATGCGGCTTTTCGCGGATGATGCTGTAGTATACAGAGAAGTTGCTGCATTAGAAAATTGTAGCGAAATACAGGAAGATCTGCAGCGGATAGGCACTTGGTGCAGGGAGTGGCAACTGACCCTTAACATAGACAAATGTAATGTATTGCGAATACATAGAAAGAAGGATCCTTTATTGTATGATTATATGATAGCGGAACAAACACTGGTAGCAGTTACTTCTGTAAAATATCTGGGAGTATGCGTACGGAACGATTTGAAGTGGAATGATCATATAAAACTAATTGTTGGTAGGGCGGGTACCAGGTTGAGATTCATTGGGAGAGTGCTTAGAAAATGTAGTCCATCAACAAAGGAGGTGGCTTACAAAACACTCGTTCGACCTATACTTGAGTATTGCTCATCAGTGTGGGATCCGTACCAGGTCGGGTTGACGGAGGAGATAGAGAAGATCCAAAGAAGAGCGGCGCGTTTCGTCACTGGGTTATTTGGTAACCGTGATAGCGTTACGGAGATGTTAAATAAACTCAAGTGGCAGACTCTGCAAGAGAGGCGCTCTGCATCGCGGTGTAGCTTGCTCGCCAGGTTTCGAGAGGGTGCGTTTCTGGATGAGGTATCGAATATATTGCTTCCCCCTACTTATACTTCCCGAGGAGATCACGAATGTAAAATTAGAGAGATTAGAGCGCGCACGGAGGCTTTCATACAGTCGTTCTTCCCGCGAACCATACGCGACTGGAACAGGAAAGGGAGGTAATGACAGTGGCACGTAAAGTGCCCTCCGCCACACACCGTTGGGTGGCTTGCGGAGTATCAATGTAGATGTAGATGTAGAATGACCACTAGTATCAATGCAGTGCTGCAATCTTCTTATCATGGATTGAGTGGTATTTCTTATCACATCGGCACTTATCATATGCTCTGACAATTCTCTTGTATATCTTCAGGTGTAGTTGGAATGTCTTTATAAATGTCTTTTACGAATCCCCACAAGAAACAATCCAGAGGCGTCAAGTCTGGTGAACCTGTCAGCCACGACACATCTCCTGCGCATCCAATCCAATGATTTGGGAATTTTGTCTGCAACTCATTTTTAGCTAACTGCGAAAAATGTGCCCGACACTGATCGCGTCGATACCTTTTTCCTAAAGGTATTTCTTCCAGTAACATACCTAATGTTTCTTTCAGGAATGTGGTGTACTTCCTACCATTAAGACTGCCTTCAATGAAATAGGGGCCTATAATTCTGTCCTCCAGAATCCCACACCGTACATTCACCGAGCACGGTTTTTGGTGTACAACTTGCCGCAGCCAACACGGATTTTCAGTTGTCCAGTAATGCGTGTTATGCAAATTAACATTGCCACGGTTTGTGAATGTACCCCTGTCAGTAAATAAAATCAAATTAATAAATGTCTCATCCCTCTGGATCTGAAGTTGAGCCCAGCGGCAGAATTCAATGCGACGGATACAATCCGTACCAGTTAATTCTCGGTGGAGACCGATATGGCAAGGATGATATTTAGGTGATATAGAACACGAACAACACTACTGTGGCTGATGCCAGATTCCCTCGAGATTTGACGCGAACTAACGCAAGGATCTTGAACCACAGTGGCAAGAAAGAGTACCCCTTTCCGTTTCCTCATTAGTAACTTTCCTTTGCTGGATATGCTTCTGATGCAGTAAAGATCCAGTTGTTCTCAATTTATCATACACACATTCAAATGTATACGACATGTAGAGTGAGTACGTTGAGGATATCTTGCAGTGTATAACTCTCTAGCTGTCACTGAATTTAGTTTGCATTCTCCGTAAATGAGAGGCATATCGACTTGTTCTTCAAAGGAATATATCATTATCATTCACTCGATTCGACAATACTAGTCTTACCATTCCTATTATTGTTGTGTTGCAAAACTGCCAAATGGTGTTTACACGTCAATGGCACGTTAGACGGACATGCCGTATTTGTCGAATATACTATTTGCACGATATAGGGGTGAGAATTGTCAGAGCACGTGCTTCGATATGTGCCGAAGTGATAATGAATACCACTCGACCCACGAGAAGTAGATTGCAGCACTGCTTTGATACCTAAGGTCACCACTTCGAACAACTTCCTGTAAATGGACGTTCGTGCCACCTTTGTTGGCCTTCAAAGACCTTACTGTTACACATCACTGGATTCGCCTCGATAGCTGCTATCAGAAAATAAGTAGCACACTATACCATCCCATTTCAGAAAACAAAGTTGACTTTCATACTTCTGATGTGATCCCACCTAGCAACAAAAAACCAACGTCATATTATGGTCCCCATTGTCCCATGCATCATTTGTCCCACAAACTTTTCAGTTACTAATCATACTTTCGGAGTTATTCTAGGTGGCAATAGTTAGTGACTCACCCTGTATATATCCCCCCCCCCCCCCCCCCCCCTACTATCAGGAAGATTTTGATGCTGTTGTAGAAAGAAGTGGTTTTGCTGTAGCAAATGGTAACGGACTTGGTGGTGGCATTGCACAACTGTAGAGATTAGTTGCACTTGCCAGCATCAAGCAACCTGATGAAAACTGTATTTTGGCACCACAGTAGTTGCTTCAGTGATGCAAATAGAAGTCTTCCACTATACACTGGCTTCCCATTATGATGATGACATTGTTAAGCTTAATCAGTGTTTTAAGAATACAATGACATGTCCAAGAAACCATAAGCTCCATTATATAATACATATTAACAAAGGTATAGCAAAGACAGAGACATATTCCAGTTCATTAGTGAGCAAAAAAGAGTCAGCGTTTGCAATGGTGAATAAAATACTGTGAACAGACAAACGTGGACTTGCTGCATGTTATGTATGACAGCCACCAATTGCACGTGGCGTAAAAAATATACAAAGATACAAATGAATTACAGGCCAGTTTCTTGGTTCCACATGGTTCATCTCCATAATTTGTGTTTCCTGCCAAACTAGTTGTCTGTGCTATCAGATTTGATATTCTCACAAGACTGGATCCAGTGACACCAACTAGAAGGACATATATCCTCCATGCAATATATCTCTTGAGCATTGACAATTTCATTGGAGGCTTTTAAGACAAATTTTAACAATTTTTTCATGCTTACTCATTGAAGCTACAACTGTAAATGGTTTTTAATACCACTACAATGATATAAATCATATATTTGTACAACACTACTAATTATGTGGATCACTGTGTCCATAGTAGTGTTTGTTTGAGTGTATGTATGGCTGCGTGCAGAAATGTGTGTCGTTTCTGCTAGATGAAGAGCCAACCTTGAAAGTTAGTGAATACTGTATTCTGTTACATATGTCAATACACCACACATCAGTCTGCTATAGGTGAGTGGTTTATTTTCCATTATTTTATCTACTGCTTATGAATTGTACTTTTCAATAATTTGTGTTTCATAGTTATGTGCTACTTACTGGATTTTGATACTGGAGTGATGTATATGAAATACATGTCTGGACATGTCCCCAGTGTGATATTCTCATACTTACCATATTTATACTAACATAATGGAACAATACACTATATTGAAGGTGGCGTTTTTCAGATATTCAAGGTCAATGTTAAGGTCTGTACCTTGTTTATGAAAATTCTTAGAAAGCTGCCATGTTGCCTTTCAATGTAAACTTCTACTCTTTATCTTTCCAATGATGCAAGTCTAACTCCAGTACCGGGTTTAGAAGGAGAAGTATAGTCTTTTAGTTGAGACAGGCACATGTAAATTTCATACAAGTGCTTACTTAGGAGATCTGTAACATTTTCCCACCGTGCCAGGCTTTGATGTCAAAGTCACCATTCTTAAAATGTTGAAGCCATTCAGCACAGCCAAACTGCCACAACAATTACTTACTTCCAGTCCCATGTCTGGCTTTCTTAATTGATGTGTTTGTAAGCTGAATGCACGCGCACACACACACACACACACACACACACACACACACACACACACACACACACACACACAAACAATGCTAATGAAATACATGTTTCGTACACAGCACCAACCAAATGCTACACTCGGTGGTGGAGTGCAAGATCCAGATGGCTCAGGTAGTGGAGCAGCCACTGAAATCCGGTGTGTTATTTCGAGCTGCATATTGTGCCACAGAGTGGTCTAATTTGCTCTCGGCTACGATTTGGTAGTGAGAGTTCATCCCGGTGGACAGATGATTGGCAGTCATACCAATATAGAAAGCTGCGCAATGATGGTAGCAGAGCTGTTAAATCACACAGCTGCTTCCACAGGTGGTCTGGCCCCTGATGGGGTAGGACAAACCTGTGACACGACTGGAATACCAAGTGCTCAGTGGTTGGATTGGGCAGGTTTCGCACCTGATTCTTCCAAAGGGGTTGGGATTGGGAGTGGCACAGGGATGGTCTAGGATGTTGTGGAGGTTGGGTGGGTGACGAAACACCACTTTATGAGAAGTGGGAAGTCTCTCGGGTAGCCCTGGCGAAGGATGTGGTTCAGTTGTTTGTTCCACTCAGGGGCGGTACTTTGTGATGAAGGGGACACTCCTTTGTGTTTGCAGACTAGGTCTGGGGGATAATGCCTGTCTGCACAAGACGCGATTCAATGACATTTGTACAGTTATTATAATCAGAGAGATCAGCTAGCATTAGAGAATCTTCAATTGAGTGGAGCCAAATTTTTGAAGGCTGTCAAATAATCGTTGCAACAGGGACACCAGAGTCATAAATGCAACACCATTTTGCACTGTAATGGTATAGTGTAATGGCTGGTGTAGAAACCCAGCGTGTAGAGGGTCAACGGTTTGAATCTTGTCATATCTAGTAAAATTTTTTAATTTTTCTAAATCGAATCAAGAGATTCTGATTGATTATCATTTTTAATCAATTAATTGGTTTAAATGTAATGTCATCATTATTTTTCTTTCTATCATTCTTTTTTTCATTTGGAATCTGCTTGTGATGCCTATAATCTGAAACAGAGTGCCAATCTGCGTTGCTTGTCAGTTGGCAATGTGGCATCCTGTGTAGCTATTGTGAGGATAGTTCCACAATGAGAGTGAGAAACTACCATTTGCTCTTAACACTAAAACTGAAATTTTGTTGTGGAATATGGCTATGCAAAAAAAAAATATTACGAAATTTTCTGTCTCGTGTTTTGTCCTGGAGGTTAGCCCTAAATGCCACGAACAAATCGATGCAATCTTAGTTCTGCTGCAGGTTGCCGATCGTCTTTTTGTCAGACATACTGCACATCACAATGTTTTGGCGATGTTAGAACACGTGTTTAAATTTAGAGGTACAAAAGCCATCCCCTGCCGCAGTTCAGTCATCGGTCACTTAAAATCAGCTGCTGACGGAACATCTTCCATTTCTGGATTACCTCACGGTGGTCACTCCCGCCACGTCTGTGTGTCGACTACAAGAGAGTCGTAGCCAGCAGACAATGTGGCGACACTGCAGTGACAAGTAACAGAAGCCAATTATCGAGTAATTTTAATTTGACTATAGCCACACTTGTGACGTAACACAAGCGATTGCTGGGTTTGGCTGTTAGGAGCCATCTTGGCACGTAAAAATACTGTCAAACATACAGAAAGTGATCAAGTCTCACTCTATGATTATTCATGTGAAAATTTTTGTGCATCGGAAACTTATAATCGATAACATTGTAAACTTACATTGGATAAAAGACTTACAGAAAGCGAACATATTACTTTCAATGTGTACCGACACGTGAGCACGCACCTGAGCAGATGAAATCGCCATCACCTCCCGTGCCTCCAGCAGGTGTGTCCGATGCCCAAATGGTGGGACTCAGGTCACGCCAACCTGCAAGGTGGTTTCAAATTTAGCTGGGCCAGCAGCAAAGTGTGTCTGTCAAAAATCTTTTGTTCAACTCTTCAAGTAACTCAATGAGAGACTAGTAAACGCATTTGCTGTTTACCTGGCACAACACTGGCCACACTGAATCAATTTTGACATTTGTCAATATCGCCATTAAAAATGATTTGGGAGAGGAGAATGAGGGCTGGAAGCTTGGGGGGGGGGGGGGGGGCAGTGTGCTGGTAGAACAGTAGCCTCACCCACTACTAACACAGCAAACCCAGGTATGTGACAGTGGTAGAGTGTTAAGACATTTTCTTTCAGTATTTGCAACTACAGTATAACCTCGCTAATCCAACTTCTGCCAATGTGACTCCCCACTTCGTCCAACCATCCCATTTCTGGTATTTGTTTACCTACACGTGCCACGCAATAGTCAGGACTCGAACTGTCGACAGCTCACTGTCTGGGAAATGGAACATTAGAGAGGAGACCATAGCTAAATGCGACAGCTCTATCACTTTTAGTAAGAAACAACTTGTTCATAACTGGATCAATAAGTGTTACTGTGCATGCATTTGTTTTATAAATTAGTGACAGTGTTCCTCTTATATATTAAAGTGTGTAAAACTCAGTTATGACAACAACTAAACATAAACACAGGATGCTGCCTTTACGAGAGGTTGTCGAGCCCAGTGACAAGAGCGACTGGATCGACACACCTTACACTCACTGCACAATGGAAGCAGAATTAACTCCTAATCAACAAATTTGTCAAGAGAAACTTCACTGACCTGAGTTGTTAAGTATTAGCAGAGTCCTATCCGTTCACCATAAATTCCAAGAAAGTCACAAGTGAAAGAAATATTCGAAGTGAAATAAAACAACCCTTTTGTTTTACATTCATGTTTTGAAAGTTCTTTAATTCCAATAGTACCTAATAAGTGATTTTGCGTAATACACTAAATCTCATAAAATTAATTATTCCATTTGGTTACTAATAAGTCACTCTTGTCCAATATATGTTCTCAATATTTTGCATTTAAAAATGAAGCCAAAATTAAGAAAATTTGGGTTAGCATTGTTAACTTTCAGTATTTTATATAATATGATGTATATCCCATGAAAAAGTCTTTTTTATTGTATACACCAGCTTCAGCATAAAATATGTAAGGTTTTGTGGATAGTTACTCATAAAAATGTTAAACTTATAATTGTCAACAAATGTATAAATAGGAGGAGCAAGAGACTCGAGAATGGTCAATTGGAGACAGTTTTGAGACGCAACCACTGTGTTGCACGTCTGTGCAATAATGTAATTGTTGTAATACAGTATTGTTACTATGTAGCCTGTTGTGTGGAGTGGGCTCCCACTAAGAAGAAATGGTGTGGCTTGTCATAAATAAACCACTATAAGAACGACTTGGTACCTGGATTATTTCACGGAATTCACGTAACTAGATCCAGTTAGGAGATTAAATGGACCGAGGAAATGACTACTTCAGTAGCAGCAGCAGGAAGCAGATCACTCCGAGTTATACCGAACTAAGGTGTGTATAAGATATCAACTGAAGTATATAAGTGGCACTGCAGAACTAATTACTAAAGTGTAATGTTTTGGAAACTGTTCTAGCAGTAAATATTTGCATTTGTCTCAAAGTAATTCTTTGAGTGGTGGAGGCCAATGAGGTCATTAACAAACACCCACACGATCACACGTTTCTCGCTGTCTATGGAGCACAAGAAAAACAACAAATTTTTGAGGTTTTTTGTTTAAATCAAATAACCTCTTTTCGATGTTGAAAATTTTCGCCCCACCACGTAATGAAAGTTTTGTTACAGAAGGAAGCCAAATCTAGTTGATTTTCAATCAAGTAATTTCCACACGAACAAAATTGACACTCGGTGCGGTGGCTGGTGAGGGCAACTGTAAATGGGAAATAAGTTTACGGTCACTCAACGGGAAATGCCTTTACGGTCTCCCCCATCAGCACCGCGCTAAGGTCAACTTCTTTTGCACATAAGTACTTATGTGGTGCTCAGAGGCAATAGTTAACTACAGTGGTTCAAACAATATTGCACTGAATATAATCAGTTTAAATTAAAAGTGATTTAAAAGAGTTTCATGTTCTGTGACAAAAACTTGCTGGCTGTCTAGTTGTCAAAGTAGTTTTTAAAAATTGGGTAGTAATTTGTAAATGGTATTATGAGCATACATTTATGTAACATCAGCACTGTACATGGTCGTTGCCACGAATGAAAGTTTTTACTGCATTAACCTGAAAAGCAATCATTTGCAGAGCAACAAGTAAAAAGTAACAGTCAGTTTTTGTCACGATTAAGCATATTTACAGACTGATAGTATTATTGTGCATTATGTAACACAGTATGGTTTTCATGAAGTGTTGCTAGTCATTCATTATCACTGACGGTCATGGTAGTAACTAACTTAATCACTTTCCTAACTAATATTTTTTGAGTTCATGTCATACACCTTTTACGTGTAAGTTAGTGCAGGTAAATTTTATCAGGTTGCTGCTTTGTCTTTCAAACACAATATTTGTGTGATTTTAAAGTCATTACAATCCTTTACCAAAATTAACTTTTGCTAGTTACTGGAGCTGGGGAACATTTTATTCTGCCATATAAATTTACTCAAACCAAATTTCGGCATTCAAAATTGTGGCTAACTATAATGAACTTTAATTTATTACCATTTTTTACATTTAGATCACTTTACATAATAACAGGTATAGCCATGAGGTAGTAATTATCTATCATCTATTGGTTGGAATCAATCTTTGAATTCAATGTCTCATTTCCACTAACAGCAGAACATAAGGTACACGAGTCACAATAAAACCTTACATACACTGTAGACTACATGGGGCTTCAACATACAGTCTGTTTTGACAAGACATGTGATGTACATGTTTGCTGGCTGAACGCCTCCTTCACAGGCCCAGTAAATCAGAGATTATATGGGTGCTACTGGTTGCAGTGCAATGTCACACAAAATGTGCTGCAAGCGTGCAGTCTGAGCCTCGGCCGGTCTCGGCTCTGCTAACTTTCTCTCAGCTTTGGTCAGTTCTTCTTAAGAGCTATTCGGTAGAGTGTGACATTTCACTTAGCCATGCGACGTGACCCCGTTTCTCCCGACATTTTCTGGACGCCACAACTTTTTTTAGTTCAGCAGAATCGTAGTGGCAGTACCGTTTAACTTCCGCTATTTGCTTGTGGTATAAAGGAAGCTCAAAGGTCCTCTGGCAGTTTGCACCAGGAGAGGCAGTCTAGCCATCTACTGTCACAAATCTTTCAAATCAAATGAGTATCACAAGTATTTTTCAAAAAGAAGGGTTAGAATTATTAATATTCATTATGCAGTTGCACGATCGACAGGTACTGCAAATTTGTTACAGAACAGTACTTCAAAAACATCCATAAAAATTAAGATGTTTACTTGTTGATGGAAGAACAAAAATTATAATGATCAACAGATGTGTATGAGATTCACAACTGTGTACATCAAGAAGTACTTTGTGTAAATTTGCTAGCATGGAGCACTTGCAGAAATTCGTGGCACAAATAGTAAATTTGTGGAGTTGCACACATTTTTACACCATTAGTTACAACAGTTTTTGATGGAACTGAATGGAGAGTACAAATAGATGTCATGTGACTAGCGCTTCCCGTCAGGTAGACCGTTCGCCGGGTGCAAGTCTTTCGATTTGATGCCACTCTGGCGACTGGCGCGTCGATGGAGATGAAACGATGATGATTAGGACAACACGACACCTAGTCTCTGCGCAGAGAAAATCTCCGACCTAGCCGGGAATCAAACCCGGGCCCTTAGGATTGACAGCTGTCATGCTGACCACTCGGCTACCGGGGCCGGACAGGAGAGTACAGAAATGTCAGATATTACTGCAAAGTACGTCAGTTAACTCAAAGGGCACCTCTGGAGTGATTTTTAAATTTAAGACCTGCTGCTGTTTAATTTCTAAGTTCAAAATAAAAGCTGGAACAAGAACAACAACATCTGGAAGGAATGGACTGCACACCTTTAATTTTAAGTGGACCTGACTACCCACAGCAAGATGCTGCAAGGTGGGAAATAACTTATTTCCGATTTACTGGGAGTGCATTTAGAAAGAAAATCTCTCTGTGGAAGGGCCAACTTTTGACAAAAAACATGGTCCATTTCCCTAAGCTAAATGGCTTTAAGGGAAACACAAATTTTGAAGAATTCATTATGCGTTGGAAGACTTAGAAGAAGGGTTTTCTAAATTTTTTTGAGAACATAGCCAGTCTTACATCTGTTTTTCAGTGCAGCTTGAACTGACTGATCTGCGATGCAATTCCTGTTTAAACCTAAGTTCTTTCATGTTAAAACTGCCCAAGAATTCTACTGTTTACCTTGGGAAGAGTTTCCACATCTTCATACTGACAAGGCGAAGACCTCAGATACGGCCAACCGATTCGGCTCCAATTTGGCAGGTCACTTGTGTACAACCTAAAACGAAGGACTCTAAGATATTTTGGGTCAACACCCCCACAATTTTGAGAAAATCGCCCCTAAAGATTATGATGAGCAATCGACTCAAAATTGGCAGGACTGATACATAATTGTAAATACAGCATTTTTCATCATCAGGTATGGGGTACGAAAATGCATATTTTTCCAGAAATCGAGGTAAGAAACTTTTACAACTACCGCTTCTGTACCCACATGGTAAACGCTTTTCGCCGATAGCGCAATGGCCAAGGTAACTGTCTAGGAAACTGAAAACCTGGGTTCGAATCTCGAAGAAACGTAGCGGATGTTATTCTTTTTGTTTGTATTTTTCCATATCTCAATTGATAGGGATAGGAGGGTTAATAAGGTAAGTAAATTAATAAGGAATGATAATAATACTTACCTTATTAACCCTCCTATCCCTATTGAGATATGGAAAAATACAAACGAAAAGAACATCATCCGCTAGGTTTCTTCGAGATTCGAATCCGGGTTCTCCAAGTCCCAGCCAGTTCCCTTTGCTGTTGCACTATCCGTGCTGTCGGCGAAAAGCGTTTACCGTGTGGGTACAGAAGCTGCAGTTGTAAAAGTTTCTTACCTCGATTTCTGGAAAAGTATGCATTTTCGTACCCCCATACCAGATGATGAAAAATGCTCTATTTACAATTATGTATCGATCCTGCCAATTTTGAGTCGATTGCTCATCATAACCTTTAGGGGCGATTTTCTCAAAATTGCGGGGGTGTTGACCCAAAATATCTTAGATTCCTTCGTTTTAGGTTGTACACAAGTGACCTGCCAAATCTGAGCCGAATCGGTTGGCCGTGTCTGAGGCCTTCCCCGTGTGAGACTGCAAATGTGATACAATGTTCTGATCGGCACGTGTGTGTGAAGGGCTCGTTTTGATTACGAAACTAATGAAGTCATTACTGCACGGCACCCTGAGTGGCAAAAATCTATGAATTTATCTGCATCTGCCCGTACACCAATAATATGTGCCCGATATAAATTTTATAGTCTTCAGTGCACCATACATAATTACATAATAATGAAAATTTATTTTGTTTACAATATTTTTTTGTTAAATACAAAACTGAGCAGCACACAACGCATTTGACATTTCTTGCGCGACTGCATTGCCACCTAATGTGGTGTGATCAGACTTCCCCTCTTCCCCCTTCAACTGGTCAGACAGCGAGGTGCGGTAATGGGAGACGCGTGGAGTCAGGTGCCATTGCTCTGCACGTGTGCAGAATTCTTGCCCACCCCGACCTATGACTTTTTTGTAACAGAGCTAGGGTACAAACTGTTATACCCGCTGGAGATGAATTAATTTTTGGACGTCTCCGTTTCTAGCTTGAGATTACATTCAATAAAATTGTACCATCTTTTCTACAATGTTCTGCATCAGTAATCTGCTGAAATGTCAGTATAATGTACTTATTTCTGTCTCAATGAAGGACATACTTCTTACGATGAACTGGCTGTTGCACCAGGGATGCAACAGAAATGAGACCGTATGATGAATTAGAGCAGTTGTTGTGGATAAAGCTGACAAACTGCCCCGAATGTGTTTTGCTGCAGTTGGAGGTGTCTAAAACAATGCGGCAATAAAAGCACACTTACTTAATAAGTAATGAATAAATTATACACATGAGATAGCAAAACAAAGAAATTGTCATACTAGGGGAAAAAAGGAGCTTTAGACGTGTAAGAAATGGAATTTTTAGACCTGCAGCATAGTACACCACATGAAGATGAAACTGATTTTCAGCTCTGCTCAATCTAAAAATGGCGACATGTTGACCGATGTCACATATCGTTCTGGACATATGTCAACTGCGTAGTTCATTCAGAGTTTCTTCCCCAGGTCAGACTGTCAAAAAACATTTTCTTTTGAAGTTATAAGATGACTACACAACAGTGTTCGTCAAAAAAGACCCTATTTGTGGAGGATAGGTGACTGCTTCTTCCACCATGACAATGCACCTGCACACACAGCCATCTCTGTTAAACTGCTTTTGGCTAAAAATGGCACGGTTCAGCTGCCCCACGAACTTTTTATTCACCTGACCCGGCTCCGTGTCACTTTTTCTTATTTCCATGCACGAAACGGGACACGAAAGGACACCAATTTGACAACACTGAAGAAATCAAGGGGCGGCGGGGGGAAGAAAAACCAGGGAGGAGTTGTCAGTCATTTCTAAAGATGACTACAAAAAATGTTTCAAACAGTGAAAGCGCCAGTGGGACAAATGTATTAGCTGTAATAGAGAGTATTTTGAAGGGGATAAGATTGTTTCATAGACAATTTGGAAAAATATAGCTTTTAATTTTTTTTGGGCACCCCTCGTAGTTACAGAAATTCTGAAGAGAAGAAGAGTACAGAGATCAGTCTAGCATCACATTCATAAAAAATATTGTCATCATTGCTTTACTGAAGAATATAATTGAACGATACATAGAAATGATTTAGAAGAGGGCAATTTTGCTAATAGGAGAGGCAAACTTTCCTAACAGGAGAAGTAGGAGCACTCCAGAAATAATTTTTGCACAGCAATTAAAAACAGACAGCAAAGTTTGAATAAAAATGGACAGAACATTAGATTCACAGATTTGGAAAGATGTCTGATAGAGTGGAATGGAATAAAATATTTTCCAATTGTGTAGAAATCAACTTCTTACTATGATGGTTACAATATGACAAGAACAAATATTAAAATTAAGCTAACAGTGTGTGCAGCAGGTGAGCATGCAATGTGGCTGAAAGGTCAACTTTGACACGAGAATAATTTTGGTATCTCAGAAACAGGATTAATAAAGAATTAAGATGTAAAAGAAATGTCTTAGCAAGGACTGCACGAACTACAATGATGTTCTATAAAAGTAGAATCTGCCTACTTAAAAAATATAAACCTTACAACAATGAAAAGAATTCATTTCAATAAGAGCTGACTAATGGTGTGCTTCTGGGTGTGCAGCCGGTTTGTTGTTTCCATTTCACACACAATATTTCAAGCACCAACCCAGCTGACTTCTTTAGGTGATGCAAATTGTACTGAGATGCTTAATAAAACGCTTTTGGCTGTCAAGAGAGTAATGCGCAGCGCCTTCAATGACCACTGTAGCAGAATATTGTCAAGTGATTTTTCACAAAACCCAAACAAATTCTAGTCGTATGTAAATGCTGTTTGTGGCACAAATGTTAGTGTCCTGCCCTGGTGAATGAGACAGGATCAGAAATTGAGAGTAGAAAAGCAAAAGCTGAAATGATTACCGTATTTACTCGAATCTAAGCCGCACTCGAATCTAAGCTGCACCCGAAAAATGAGACTCGAAATCAAGGAAAAAAAAATTTCCCGAATCTAAGCCGCTCCTGAAATTTGAGACTCAAAATTCAAGGTGAGAGAAAAGTTTTAGACTGCCCCTCCAAATTGAAAAACAGTTGGTCCATTGTAACGTGAAACACAATTGAGGTCGAACGGATGAAGATACAGCTACAGTAGTTTGGTTCGAGTCATAAGCTTAACAGTTAAGCTTTACCAGGTAGCCATTGCTATGTGTCAGGCGCTCCATCCATATTTATACGGGTACCCTTCCTTTTTCATGTGCTTCGTCTGGTTTGAATCGATTGCTTATTTTGCTTTGATCTGATAAGTGCCATTCTCTTTGTTACAGGTGTTTATGTTACTCTAAGCTGAAAATGCATTATTGTACTGTGTCATGCATTGTTTGTTACATTCTGATAATGCGTGTTTATGACCTGTCGCCGCTCGTTGTGCGCGCTACCACGGCCCTTTTTTTTTTTTTTTTTTTAAAAAAAGAGGAATTCTCTCATAAGCGAAACAATGGCGAGAGTCTGCTATTTGTTGTTACTTAAATTGCTGCTTTCTTTGATAACGATCAACAAGAACCAAATAATAGACTGCGTATGATAGAAGATGTTCTGAACGAGAGTTTAGCGAAAATTTTTCTCCGTTTGAAAATCTTTGCAGACGACTCTTTAGTACATTACATTCTGGACAGAAATTAGGGTCATCTTAGATTTAAAAATCTAGTCAGTTGCCGTGTTTAGTTTCTGACTGTATCACTATTCAGCATAAGAATAATACGAATATAAACATGACATGATACGTATATTCATCTGCGTTTGCTGTTCTAGTTTCGTAGTTTATTAGGCAGACAGGATTTAAAAGAAATAGCAGCATACATGAAAGAATACATGGCATAATGTTTATATTCTTGTCCCTTTTAACTTATTTACTGATGCAGAGGTTTTGGCGGCAGTATTTATCATTGTGCCTGCAAAGCACACCTGTGTAGCGCGACATATATTCGACGGCAGACGTTAGTTGTGGCGACACCTATCAACATTTTTCAGAACCTCCGCTTACTTCGCACTCGATTCTAAGCCGCAGGCGGTTTTTTGGATTACAAAAACCAGGAAAAAAGTGCGGCTTAGATTCGAGTAAATATGGTAACTCCTTTTTCAAATGCTCCTTTACAAAGAAAACACAGGAGTATCGCCCCAGTGTAATCCTCGTATCTCTGAAAAGATGACTGAAATTGGTATTAGTGTCAGTGGTGTTGAGGAACAGTTGAAATCATTAAAACTGAACAAAGCTCCAGGGCCCAACCAGATCATATACTGAATCTGCCTCTGTCCTAACGATAATCTATCGTAGACCCCTCTAACAAAAAGTTGTGTCCAGTTCTCGGAAAAAGCCACAGTTCACACCCGTCCACAACAAAGGTAGGGTTAGGTTAGGTTAGGTTAGGTTAGGTTAGAAGTGATCCATAAAACTACTGTCCAATATCCTTGACACTGATTTGTTGTAAAATCTTAGAAAATATTCAAAGATCAAACATAATGTGGTACCTCACACAGAATTTCGAAAACACCGATCGTGTGAAATCCAACTAGCACTTTTCTCATATGGTGTACTGAAAGCTATGTATCGAGGCAACCAGGTAGATGCAGTATTTCTCAATTTCCAAAAAGCATTTGACTCAGTACCGCACTTAACTTACATTTATTGTTAAAAGCACAATCGTGTGGGGTATCAAGTGAAATTAGTGACTGGATTGTAGCATTTTGGTAGGGACGAGACAGCATGTTATCTTGGATGGAGCTCCATCATCAGATGTAGAAGTAACTTCTGGTGTACCGCAGAGAAGTGTGTAGGGACCCTTGCTGTTCATGTCGTATATTAATGACCTTGCAGACAATATTAATAGTAACTTCAGGTTTCTTGCAGATGAAGCAATCATCTGTAATGAAGTACTGTCTGAAATAAGCTGCATAACCTTTCAGTCAGATCTTCATAACACTTCAGTGTGGTCCAGAGATTGGCAACTTGCTTTAAATGTTCAGAAATGTAAAATTGTGCACTTCACAAAATGAAGAAACGTAGTACCCTATGACTAATAATAACAATGAGTCACTGTACGAATCGCCCAACTCAGGCAAATCCTGGGTGTAGGGATATGAAATGGAATGATCACATAGGCACAGTTTTGGGAAAAGCAGGCGAGTACACCATTCGCTTTTTACATATTTTTACGAGCTTCGAACAGGAGTGACTTATTTTCAGTTATCTCAGAAGTTACTAGCTTATTTTTGTAATTTTCTTGTGTGTTTGAGTATTTACTCGGCACAGCCTTTTATTTGAGTAACAGTGTTGCGTACAGTACCACCGTTTTTATGGACCCTCGTATCATACAGGCTCTTGTATGTTTGGTTAGAACAGCTCACTGTCGGTTAGTCCATCAGCAAGAGCAGCACCACAAGTTCCTGCTACAAATAAGGGGAGTACACCGTTCGCTTGTTACATATTTTTACGAACTTCAAATAGGAGCGACTGCAGTAATGGATAGGAACTGTGATTGCTGTGTACAGATGCAAGCCGAGTTGGCGACCCTTCGCTCACAGCTCCAGGCTGCTTCGGCTTCCGTCACACAGCTTGAGGCTGCTGCCGAGGGGCGTCACTGTGTCGGATCGAACGCGGGGATGCGAGGGACGTCGAGCACGTCCCGCGTGTCCTCCGATCGGTCCGCTGCTGTGGCTGCCCCGGGTACTGCCTGCACTGAGGTTGACCCCTCACCTGTGGTCGAGCGGGAGATCATCCCAAAGTCTGGCAGGCAGCGAAAAACTTTCTGAGGGGCCGATCGTAGGGCCTCCCCGGTTCGTTTGACGAATAAGTTTCGGGCGCTATCTGTGGCTGACGATGTCTCTGAGCTGGATGCAGTCGTCCACCCTGTTCCAGAGGAAGTTTCTCGGGCCCGCAAGGTCTGGGCATTCACAGAGGGTGGGTCTGCTGGTAGTTGAGATCTCCAACGTTAGGCACGTAATGGGGCTCCTTAGGAACACGGCTGCCAAGAAGGGGAAGGAAACCAGTGTGCACTCTGTGTGCACATTCCGGGGGAAGTCATTCCGGATGTGGAAAGGGTGCTTCTGGATGCCGTGAAGAGTACAGGGTGCAGCCAACTGTAGGTGGTGGCTCATGTCGGTACCAATGACGTGTGTCACTTTGGATCGGAGCAGATTCTGTCTGGTTTCGGGCAGCTAGTGGAAACGGCAAAGACTGCCAGTCTTGCTTCCGAGATTAAGGCGGTGCTCACTGTCTGCAGCATCGTCCATAGAACCGACTGTGGTCCTTTTGTGCAGAGCCGAGTGGAGGGTCTGAATCAGAGGCTCAGATTTGGTGCAGATTCCTTGACATGCGCCATCGGGTGGTGGGTTTCCGGGTTCCGCTTAATAGGTCAGGAGTCCACTACACACAGGAGGCGGCTACATGGGTAGCGGGGGCTGTGTGGAAGGGACTGGGCGGTTTGTTAAGTTAGAGGGTCTCAGGGAACCACAGAAGGGACGTCCGTCTAAAAGTGGGCAGGTAAAACACAGTAAGGTAGTTGTAGAAACGATTGGTATTGTAGTTGTAAATTGTCGTAGCTGTGTTGGGAAAGAACCAGAGCTCCAAGCACTAATGCAAAGCATTGAAGCTAAAATAGTTGTAGGCACAGAGAGCTGGCTACAGCCAAAATAAGTTCAGTCAAAATTTTTTCAAACGATCTAACAGTGTTCAGAAAGGATAGATTAAATACAGTTGGTGGTGGAGTATTTATTGCTGTCAGAAGTAGTTTGCCTTGTAGCGAAATTGAAGTAGAATAGTCGGTGGTGACTTTAATTTACCCTCGATATGCTGGAAAAATTATACGTCTAAAGCTGGCAGCAGGCGTAAAAGTCATCCGAAATTGTACTGAATGCTTTCTCAGAAAATTATTTTGAACAATTAGTCCACGAGCCCACTCGAAGCGTAAATGATTGCGAAAGCATACTTGACCTTTTAGCAACAAATAATCCTGGACAAATAGTGAGTATTGTGACGAATACAGGGATTAGCGACCACAAAGCAGTTGCTGCTAGGCTGAATACCTTAACACCCACAACCATCAAAAAGAAACGCAAAGTATATCTATTTTAAAAAGCTGGTAAAAATGCTCTTGATGCCTTTTTAAGAGACAGTCTTCACTCCTTCCGATCTGATCATGTAAGTGTAGAAAAGTTGTGGAATGTTTCCAAAGAGATAGTATCGACAGCAATTGAGAGATATATACCACATAAATTAATAAGTGATAGTACTGATCCCCCACGGTACACAAAACGGGTCAGATCGCTGTTGCAGAAGCAGCGAAAAAAGCATTCCAAATTTAAAAGAACACAAAATCCCCCAAGATTGGCAAAGTTTTACAGAAGTTTGAAATATGGCGTGCACTTCAATGTGAGATGCTTTTAATAATTTCGACAACAAAATTCTGTCTCAAAATCTGGCAGAAAACCCAAAGAGATTCCGGTCTTACATAAAGCACACCTGTGGCAAGACGCAATCAATACCTTCACTGCGCGATAACAACGGTGAAGTCGCTCATGACAGTGCCATCAAAGCAGAGTTATTAAACACGGTTTTCTGAAACTCCTTCACCAAAGAAGACGAAGTAAATATTCCTGAATCCCAATCAAGAACAACCGCCAAGATGAGAAACGTAGAAGCAGATATCCTCGGAGTAACGAAGCAGCTTAAATCACTTAATAAAGAAAGGCAAGGCCCCGGTCCAGATTGTATACCAGTCAGGTCCCTCTCACAGTGCGCTGATACAACAACTCCATATTTAGCAATTGTATACAAATGCTCACAGAAAGATCCATACCTAAAGACTGGAAAATTGCTCAAGTCACACAATACTCGAAAAGGGAAATAGGAGTAATCCGCTGAATCACAGGCCTATATCACTAACATCAATTTGCTTGCAGTACGGTTTTGGAACATATATTGTATTCGAACATTATGTGGTACCTTGAAGAAAACGATTTATTGACACATAGTCAGCACGGATTCAGAAAATATCGTTCTTGTGAAACACAACTAGCTCTTTATACTCGTGCAGTAATCAGTGCTTTAAACAGGGGATGTCAAATTGATTCCATATTTTTAGATTTCCAGAAGGCTTTTGACACCGTTCCTCACAAGCGTCTTCTAAACAAACTGCGTGCCTACGGAGTATCGCCTCAGTTGTGCGACTGAATCCGTGATTCCCTGTCAGAAAGGTCACAGTTCGTAGTAATAGACAGAAAGTCATCGAATAAAACAGAAGTAATATGCAGCGTTCCCCAAGGAAGTGTTTTAGGCCCTCTATTGTTCCTGATCTATATTAACGACATAGGACACAATCTGAGTAGCTGTCTTAGACTGTTTGCAGATGATGCTGTCATTTACTGTCTTGTAAAGTCATCAGATGATCAAAACGAATTGCAAAATGATTTAGAGAAGATATCTGTATGGTACAAAAAGTGGCAATTGACCCTAAATAAAGAAAACTGTGAAGTTATCCACATGAGTACTAAAAGAAATCCGCTAAATTTCGAATACGTGATAAGTCACAGAAATCTGAAGGCTGTAAATTCAACTAAATACTTAGGGATTACAATGGCAAATACACTAAATTGGAGTGATCACATAGATAATGTTGTCAGTAGAGCGGTTCATTGGCAGAACTCTTAGAAGGTGCAACAGATCTACTAGAGAGACTGCTTACACCACACTTGTCCGCCCTATTCTGGAGTACCGCTGTGCGGAGTGGGATCCGCATCAGGTGGGACTGACGGATGGCATCGAAAAAGTACAAAGAAGGGCAGCTCGTTTTGTATTATCGCAAAATAGGGGAGATAGTGTCACAGACATGATACGTGAATTGGAGTGGCAATTATTAAAATAGAGGCGGTTTTCGTTGCGACGGGATCTTCTCGTGAAATTTCAATCACCAATTTTCTCCTCAGATTTTGAAAACATTTTGTTGGCACCTATCTACATAGGGAGAAATGATCATCATGATAAAATAAGAGAAATCAGGGCACACACAGAAAAATTTAAGCGTTTGTTTTTCCCGCTTGTCATTCGAGAGTGGAACAGTAGAGAGACAGCTTGAAGGTGGTTCACTGAACCCTCTGCCGGGCACTTTATTGTGAATAGCAGAGTAATCACATAGATGTAGATGTAGGTGGTAGGCTTCGGTTTTTATTGATAGAATACTGGGGAAGTGCAAGTAGTCTACAAAGGAGATTGCTTACTAATCAATTTGTGCGACTGGTTCTAGAATATTGCTCAAGTGTGTGGGACATGTACCAGATAGAACTAACAGGGGATACTGAACGTATACAGAGAAGGGCAGCACAAATGGGCACAGGTTCGTTTAACCCGTGGCAGAGTGTCACAGAGATACTGAAGGAACTGAACTGGAAGACTCTGATGATAGACGTAAACTATCCCGAGAAAGTCTATTAACAAAGTTTCAATAACCAGCTTTAAATGATTTTTCGATGAATATACTACACCCCCCTACGTATTGTCCACACAGGGATTGTAAGGATAAGATTAGAATAATCACTTCACACTCAAAGGAATTCAATCATTCTTCCCACACTCCAAACGTGGATGGAACAGGAAGAAGCCCTAATAACTAATACAATGGGATGTACCATCCGTTATGCACCTCAAGGTGGCTTGCAGAGTATTGATGTAGATGTGGATGTTCCATGTACTCAGTCTCTAAACTATTGTCGGTTCCATGCCACTGTTTATAACTGATTTTGAGTTTGATTCCCAACCCCAACTTTTCAGTTCTCGCATTGGTAAGTCTGCAGGACAGGCACATTCTCCGAGCATTTTCCACCTCTGGTGGATATGAAGGCTGATGAGAGTTTTCAATTTCATCAGGGCTCCACTTCCAGCACCGAATTTATTACAATCTCGCCAGGCATAATGTCACCTGGTACTGAGAAACTCTGAGAGATTGTGCTTTACACAGAAGTCAGAGTGGGCTATGAAGAACAAAAGAATATCAAAGGGCCTAGTGGGCAGCAGGAGTCACACTAGGTTACGAACATCGGCGCAACGATGACAACAGTTCTCCATCTGTTCGGAGTCTAGGCGGCGAGAATGTACAAATGACAGTGTGCAGACCCCGAAGACGACGCAGTGGAAGATCGAAATATTGTGCATAAAATGGATTTGACAAACTGGTATAATACCTGGAAACACACTATTAGTCAGACGTGCTGAAAAAACCTGCGACACCACACAGAAAGCTACAGCCGCAGAACAACTGTGTCCACAGGTGGAACTTGGAGAATAGAATGGAGAGGACAGGAATGAAAAGGTTACACTTTTTTCAAATTCAGTGGTACAAGAGACTGTTTATCAGGTGGGATTGCAAAGCAAGGAATGAGAACAAGTTACAGTGAGTAAATGAGAAAAGATGTCTAATAAAAAGAAATTAATAAAAATTTAGAAAAATTTAGTTGTGAGGCACACATTAGGACACGAGCCACCGTCGTCAATATAGGAGGCGGCAGTTATGCCGCAACAAAGGGGTAACAGAGAGAAGCGACAGGAGCAGGCAGCCGCATTCGACATACTTTAAAGGTTGACAGTAACTTTAAGGGTGGACAATAGAAGTGACAAAACAAAAACTGAGAGAAATAATAGAAGAGAGACTCACTGTAGTTGGAGTCTTCACCGGCAGACGCGTCAGCCGGGTCATCCTCGGGCTTCACTCCCTTCGACTCGGAAGAGATCATTTCGTTCGTGTGCGTGTGAATCGTGTGCCACTTGTGAGCGCTCAGGTTTTCGAACCTGCAACAGACCCGGCGAGTACTGTTATTTACAATTCATTTATTTAATTTGCCTGCAACTGTCAAATTTATGTCTCCTGCAAAATGTAAGAAATAGTATCAATACAATAATAACAGTTGAAATAAATGGAACGTAAAACAACTCGTGTTATGACTGCTTTACACAATTATTACACTATAGTATCTATGCTCCAGCTTCAAACTTATTCAAAACACAGGCAATACCATATAATAATCCAGACTTCCGACTTAACATTGTTTGAAGAATATAAAAAGTTTTCTTACACAGACTTGGTTCACTGCCTTAGTGAAACACAGAGACTATCTTTTCCTCCAAGTTATAGAAAGTTTCAGATTATCTGAATGTGGATTGTCCGGTTTTCAGATTATCCGTGCACAATTTGCCAAGCTTTTAGAAAACTGGAAACTTTACATTATTATCTCATAATTAGGTGGAATATTTGCATTAGAAATTTGCTGTTATGTATGTGACTCATGTTGAACTGCCAGCGCACAATACAGGCCGCAGTTCCAATTTAGAGACCCATAATCCCCCCCCCCCCCCCCTTGAAGGTTGTCTGTGGCCAATTTGCAACTTACTCAACACCGAGTAAGAAAATTATGTACGTTTTCTTGTGAGACGGTTCCTACAGTGATAGGAATCTGACAAGACCAGAAATGACTCGTGAAGTTGTCGGGACTGGCCAATCGGGAGAGGGCAGAGGTGAGAACCGCGGGCGACGGGTAACACGCGGGTGGACGGTGGTGCGGGCGGCCACCGTCGAGGCCCGTGGCTGCTGGTGGGCTTCCAAACTCACCGGCTCGGGATATCAGAGTTCGTTTCAGAATTACTGCTCTGTACTGACGACTAATGACGGCACAGTGTTACAGGTCGCTAGGGGGAATGCACCGTCGCTCGTATTTTTCTAGCCGTCGAAACAACTCATTAATGCTGTAGCTTCTAAAATGGAGCACTGACAAAGAGTGATAACCTGTATCACATTTCTTGTTGTTGCTCAAGTTACTGACAGTTTACACGTGCTAGGAAGACGACACACTATCACTAATGTATTGTTCTAATGACTGAGAACAAATTAAGTCCGTAGCAACCTGTGGCTGTACAGGTACGAGCAGCCCAGTGGCTCGCCTTCACGCATTCATTTTGATATATTTTGCGACTAAAGCCCTTCTGGCCTGTTAAGTATTTCTTTTATTGTTAGTCAGTACTTACACTTTTTGTACAAGAAATGTATTTTCCTATAAATTTGTGACTATGTTATAGGCCATTTTAATTGTTTTAATTCTGATGAAGGCACTCTTACAAGTGTTGAAACCTGGACAATAAGACTAAAAATAATAGTGACTGGGGGCTCATTTGTTTCAATTTTAACAAATTAAGAAGTTAGAAAAGGAAGAATCTGCAACAAACTCTATCACGTCTGTGGAATAAGCGTACAAACAGAGATCGAGGAACCCTTCACGGTGTACACCCGTGCACTAGAAAGAATGTCATCACGTATCCTGTAAATTTGCTTGACAATACCAATGTTTTAGCACTCACAAATATGTGAACAGGGACTAGTAAAAATGTGAATGAAACCCAAAACTAAGAAAAATGGGGCTAATATTTCCTGAAAGTGAACTAGATGAATGTGATACACAATGTAATGTGTTTTTAAGTGTAACTGTGAAAATAAAGGTGTGTCCAACTGTGACACACAGTAAATTTTGCAAGTGCAGTATGTTTCCATTTCTGGTAAAAATGTGTAATTTTGATTATTATTGTCTTTTGGTTATCTATGAAGTCTTGGATCCATTTTAGCTCAGAGAACGTGAAGGTAGATGTATATATTTCAGCTTCAGGTGTGTTAATTGTATTACATATAAACAGCCTATGACCTACACTTTTTTAAGTACGCTCACTTGTTCTAGTATTGTGATTGTGTACATTGTAACATTTATCTGCTTCATTCCTTAGGTAAGGAGAAATGTATTTTTTTTAAACAGACATAAAGAATATATTGTTAAAAATTTAAGCTGCACAAGAACACCGCGTTAGAGTTATTTATAGCCTATCTGTGACACATCACAGAGATTTAGTTTGTGCTGAAATCTACAGCAAAAACAGCTCACAGAGCAAACTGAAGTCCAGAACAAATACAATTTTCATTTCAGATTCTTTGCCAAAATACGAGCAACTGTTTAAACAGAAGACCACTTCTGAACTGAAAAGAGATGCAGTAATGATAAACTGTTGAGGTCATCTTCATTCCCAAGACTAGTTAGGTGCCATTATAGCTATCTACATTCACTTTAATATGTTTGCTGTAGTGAAACCTTGATCTCTCTCTAAAATTTTTACTTCCTGCACTTCACACCATTACCAAATTAACTATCTCTTGACATCTTAGGATGAATCTTGTCAACTAATCCCTTTTTTTAGTAGAGTTGTACCATTAATTACTTTCTTCCCCCGTTATATTCAGTACCTCCTTATTAGTCATATGATGTGCCTATATTATTTTCAGCATTCATCAGTAACACAACATTCCAAAAGCTTTTACTTTCTTTGCGTATGAACTTTTTAAATCCACATTTCACTTCCATGAAATATCTACTGCAGACAAATACCTTCTGACAAAGACTGCCTAACATTTAAATTATTTTTTATTTAAATAAATTTCTCTTATTATAAATGTCCTTCATGCTATTGCCAGTCTGCATCTTACAATCTCTCTATTCCAACAATCATCAGTTATTTTGCTAGCCAAATAGCAGACTTCGACTATTGTCTTTATAAATTCAATTGGCTTAGAATCGGCTGACCTAATTTTACTTCAATCTATTATGCTCGTTTCATTTTTGTCAATGTTTCCTCCAGTCTCTAGCCGAGTTACAGTCTTATAGCCTATAGGTAATACTCAAAGTTTTCATTTCATCTTACTGAGGTTTTAATTGCTTTTCAGATTTTCTCCTCAGTTTGCTTCACTGCTTGCTAAATGTACAGATTGATTAACATAAGACACATGCAACAAACTTGTCTCATTAGCTTTTCCGCTACTGCATCCCTAAGAGTTTTTGGCAGTAAAAAAGAGTTTCTGGCAGTAAAATAGAACACTGATGATATTTATGTTTATTCAATAATATTTTGTGGAACAATGAGTTTTTGGATACAGACTGATCTATTAGACAGACAGTGGTCTAGGTTCGATCGAAAGTCAATTAAATTGTTTACAAGTTGACGGAGCCAACAAACGTGATCTTTATAAGAAGCTATCATACTATGCATACCCCGCAAACTAAATTCTGCCACACAATAGTTTGACAACACAGTGATGTCTTGTCATGTGCCTTGACTGACAAAAGCAAAAGCAAGCGGACACCGTACTGGATAACAAACCTGTGAAACTCAAGGAAAATATGCAGTTTCGATGTAGTGACGTATTAAACACTTACTGAGGTTTGGTCCGTTTCATATGCTGCCAGTTTTAACTTACTGAAACAATATACATGGTCTATGTATTGCAGCAAAAGGAAAATTGAATGAGAGAAAAATCTTGTAAGGGAAAATTTCAAATCCTACCAACAGTAACATTTAAAATTAGGAAAAAAGAATATATAGCTTTCGGAACTGTTCCTTCCAGAAAGGGGCACCAGGTTGAGGAATGCTGCAAAAGAGGAGTTCTTCAGCTTCCTCCCCTCTCATTCTTACAACAGGGTGTCTGAGTGACCTGCACCTACTTTATGACCCTCCTCAACCTCTCCCTCGACCCTCCCAGAAAAACTAACAGTTTAAACAAGCAAGCTACACAGGGTCAACTCAACCTCCACTGACAAAACTTCAGTCGTTCAGGGATGCTTTCCGAGTATTTCGGTATAAGGACCAGTCGTCTCCGGTGGCTCGTTACAGAGTAATACCGCGAGTATGACTTATTCGCCTTGTTACCCGAGGTACCTTCGTTTCTGCATCAAAACGTACAACACGGAACAGATGTTAATGCTACATCCCTCAGACTCGTGCAACAGCGGTACGATGTGACTGCCCTCACTGTGCGAACAACTCGGCACGACTCCGTCACGCCGCTCCTCCACTGTGTTCGGTGAACCCGTACGTGATGTGCGGATCTACCAATTCTCCACCGACATGCCTATACGTACTGCTGTGTATCACTATTAATGTGTAACTAACACTGCCGAAAAAACGGACCTGAGATAGGACTGACCAGTACTGAGTCCTATCCCTAGCTTGAGGACAAAGAGCAGACTGAGTGTTACTATTGTGAAAGAATGAATGAAAAACTGTGTGTCCAAACAGACACACGACGCATATCATCGATCGGGTTGGGTTTATTTTGGGGGAGGAGACCAAGCAGCGAGGTCATCGGTCTCGTCAGATTACGGAAGGATGGGGAAGGAAGTCGGCCGTGCTCTTTTCGTAGGAACCATCCTATCATTTGCCTGAAGAGATTTAGGGTAATCACGAAAAACCTAAATCAGGGTGGCCAGACGCGGGATTGAGCCATCGTCCTCCCAAATGTGAGTCCAGTGTGCTAACCACTGCACCACATCGCTGAGTCATATCGTTGAAATTTGCACTATCTTGCTGGTATATTCTGTGCAATATAGGTGCAAAGGTAAATCAGGGTAAGGAATCAAACTAATAGCAATTATTCCGTAGCAAGCCACCAGAGATCACGGCTCTCTTACGGCAAAACAGTAAAATAATATCTCCGAACCACATCCGGTGGAGTTTGAGCTCACCTCGTAGTTTCGAGAGCTTCCAGATGTACACAACACCTAGATATCCCAAAAACGTGCGAGCCGACCGGCGGTTCGCGCACTCACCGGCACTCGCAGTAGAAGCAGGCGTAGCGCTGCGAGTCGGCCTTGCGCGGCTGGGTCTGTCCGGCGGGTCCCCGGTGGCTCGGCGTCGGCCGGTCGGGGCTGGAGAGGTGGGCGGAGCCACTGCAATCACAATTCCACTCACAGCTCTCTGCCGTACTTCACATTTACACAGAAACTACCAATACATCTGCAATAACCACAGTACTTATCCACTATCTCCTTATTTAAAAAAAAAATCTCTTTCTTTTACAACATACCCACTGACAAGGACTCCCATTTAAACAGAATTATTCACCTGTGAACCATTTCTTAGCGAATGCTAGCACATTCTCATATGGGAAAACACATTCTTATTTAAACAAAACTATACGGTTCCTGAGGCCTTTTCAAGTCTCAAACATCTGTGATGTATATATGCAGTGCTTTTTTTCTAAAAAAAAGTTTGAGGGTACTCCGACATTCGATATAATGCAGCGAAAATTACTTATAACTGAAACACGGGATACCACCCACCTGCTTTTAGCCAGAATGTCATCAACATGTCGAACTACAAAAAAATTGTATCGGACTCTTCAGTTGAAATGCTGTTCAGATGAATCAGGCGATACTGAGAAACACCCAAACATACAAGAGAATGTGGTATCGAACACTTCAGTTTACATAACCTCAAATGAAGCATGCGATTCCCGTCAATCCCTAGTTTTCTGCTCATCTCTCACCTCCAACTTCAGTTGCAACGAAAGACAGGACACACACTAAAACTTCGCACAACCGACAAGAACGTAACAGCAAACACAAACAAATAAAGAATAACGAAACAAAGACAGCAGTGAATTTCGAAGGATGACGGTAGCGGGACCTTAGAGACATCTATCGGTAGCTCGGTGTTTGAGCATACGCATATCCGTTTAGCACTACCATCGGCCACTATTAGGGGGCGAGGGCACTACACGCTTGCCGAACTGGCTGCCAGCGATTCAGTTGTCCGGAACGGTTGCCGCAGTTTCCAAATGCTTGAAAGAGTCAATGACATCGCTTTTCCCACCAGAAACTGCCCTGGTCCTGTTCGTATTGCAATTAACAACATGAAAAAATGAAATAAAACATTTACGTCCGTGAAATAAATCTTTGGCACTCTTCCAAGTTCTCAACATTGTAAAAAAATTACTTTGTCGACGAAAAAGCTTAGGGGTACGTATCCCCCAGCATTCCCCCAGAAAAACGGCACTGTATATATGCACACTGAAGCGACAAACGAAAACTTGTGCCGAGGCCACAATTTGAATCCAGGTCTCCTGATCACGGGGCAGATGTGCTAACGACTACATCACGCCAGCACAGTGGCTTTGCGCAAGTGCACGGACTACCCGAGCACACACCCCTCTTCAGAACAAATTTCCAGTCATACCTCAGCCCACTTGGTATTCCTCCTAAACCTGAACAGCCTCGATACAAATTTTCATTACTTACTTCAGTTTGCATATACACAGGGTGGAGAAAAAATATGTCACAAAATTTTAACCCCGGATAGCCGATGCCAGTAGGAACCAAAATTACTAATGTCGTGTAGGCCGACAGCGCGCCATTTTTAGACTACAGAAACTTGGCACCGTGCCCTCCACTTTGCCACATGATTGCCCTGTTGCCGATCGTGGGTTGACGAACAGCACTACGGTTGTCGCTTCACACATACGAATGTCCCTCACCCCGTCACTGTCCTGACATGGTACACAAATGTGTCGAATAGGTTTTGCTGTTTGTCTCCACCTCACGTCAGAGGAATTCACACGTAAGCTTTGCTTTAAAGCACAGACACGTCACCTGCGATTTAGTCATACAGTAAGCACGGCGGCACAGTATTCGTTTGAAGAACGAGATACAGTTTTCGTTTACGGGCTAATCGACAGTAATATGCACGAAGCTCGACATTTGTATGAGGAACAGTACGCAGCAATACACCAATCACACCTGCAAACATTTACAACAATTCACCGGCAACTTGGTGAAACAGGCTCGTTAGCGGGATATTATAGTGATGCTGGAAGACGTCGAACACAACGGGATGCTGCATTTGAAGAGACTGTTCTCAAATGCTTCGAGGAAGCGTCTACGACAAGTACTCAAGCGATTGGGCATGACTTGGGGGTCACTCATCAGTTAATCTGGGAGGTTTTGATGATTGATGGCCACCGTCCATTCAGTTTCCACCGTGTCGGAGACCTAAATCCTGTGGCGGACTATGAACACAGGCTAGGGTTTTGCTGGGGGTTTCTGCGACACGTTGCCCGAGATCCCGACTTCCCCGCCATTGTGTCGTTTACCGATAAGTGCACCTTCCACAGGGAGGGGCTTTACAACACTCTAAGTGTTCATTACTGGGCAAGGGGAAACCCTCGGATCGTGTACGTCCACAGACGCCAGGAACGATTTTCGCTCAACATTTGGGCAGGCATTGCGGTGTGACCGTCTCATTGGGCCGGTACGTCTACCTCCTCTACTTACCATTTCAAATTACCTTCACTTCTAGCAAGAAGCTCTACCCGGCCTGCTGGAAGACGTTCCCCAGACGCATGGCTACGCACGTGGTTGCACCACGGTGCTTTGTGCAGATATTTGAATGAACTCTTCGATGGTGGGGTAATTGGCAGAAGTGCTCGTAGTACAAGGCCCCCGCAATCACCAAACCTCACATTACTGGATTTTTTCCTTCTCCAAGGTGCTAGTTCAACCACCTGGACATGAAACGCATTCAACATGCCACCAATCACATCAGTGCAATGCTAGGAATCTTTCAAAGAATTCAGCAAAACACCATTTGACGTTACCGAGCTCGTGTCACGTCAGAGGGTCGCCAGTTCTGGAAAATGGTTTAAGTAAACAATGTCCTAGCTACAAAAAAGGCCCTTTTCAGGGCTGACACAATTTGTAAAAGACTTTCTGTACACGAACTGACACCTGTTGACGTGTTTGTTCCCAGTACGTCATATCGTGAAAGTACAATGGACGTGTCGGGATCCCGGTGGATTCGCCCCCAGGCCCCCCACAGTGGACGGCCGGCGCACTACCACCGAGCGTGCCTCCGATGCATCACGATATCCAGCAGGCAAAGCATTCGGAGTCGTGCGTAGTCCAGAGCATCTGGCAACAGGGCAATCCCACGGCCAATCGGAGCAAGTGGTGCCAAGTTTCCGTAGTTTAAAAATTGTGCGTTGTCAACCTACACAACATCAGTAACTTTGGTTCCTACTGGCATCAGCTAACCAGGGTTAAATTTTCTCGACACAATTTTTCTCCACCCAGTATACACTGATGAGCCAAAACATTGTGACCTCCTGCGTAACAGCTTATTTGTCTGTCTTTAGAACAAAATAATCACCGATTCTGCATATCAGGGATGTGACAGTTTGTCGATAGGTCTGTGGAGGTACGCACAAGACGTGTAATTCACCTAAGTAACGAGCTGCTGATTTGCGTATGTTGTGACTGTGCCCAATAGCAACTGAGATGGGTTCCACCGGATTTACATCAGGCGAATTTAGTCGCCGAGACATCGACGTGAGTTCACTATAGGACTCCTTACACTACTGTAGCACAGTTCTGGCTCCATGACATGTAGAATTAAACTGCTGACAGATGACACTGCTGTCAGGAAAGACATCGAGTACGAAGGAATGCAGGTGGTTCGAAGCTGTCAGCGTGTCCTCGATTACTACCACAGGTCCCGTGCAAACAGAGGAGAATATGTCCCACAGAACGATACTGTTCCCAACAGCCTGCGACCGTGGCACGCTGCACACTTCGTGTCACTGTTCACCCAGATGATGGCGTTTGGATAGACAACCGGCAAGGAAAGAGAAGGAATTACCGATTTCAGCTGCATCGGACATTTTGCAGAATCAGCGGCGACGAGTGACAATGTGTACTGGACCGGGATTCGACCCCAGGATCTCCTGCTTAATAGGCTGGTGCATTAACCACTGCACCACCCAGGACACAGTTTTACTGCAACTGTGTGGACAATCTCAGTACGCCTCACGGCTGACCCACATTCCCACCGAGTGCCACCTATCCGCAGTACATGTCCATTTCCTCTGTGCTCGCTTCACCGAGATTCCCACAGGAATTCAGTAGTACTCGTGCGTTCTCACTGAAAAAGGTGGATCCATTGCCTATCTAAGCGAATCAATTATACAAATGTGTGGTTTCTGTTCTTTCAGACACCACACGCTCGTATAAATTTTCATTTGTCGCTTCAGTCTGTATAATACATTCTTAATCATCAAATTGTTCACTGTTTGCTTCAATTTCTTGTGCAAGCAGTTTTACACTACTTCTGCCTAACAGACATCTTCGGCATTTGTTCTCTTCAAAGGATTGTGGTGACAAAGTAACTTTTAATATAACTTGAGGTCTAGGTTAGAATGGCAGGTTGCAAGTTGGTGAAACCAGTGACTGACAGCATGACAAAACTGTCAAATATAGCACCTTATTAGTTTCAGTAGTGCCTTCAGTTGTATATTATGTGCCATCAAATTTTTTTTATCACTATGTGAATATTGTGATCTCTAGAATTGCTAGCACGTAATGAGCTTTCACTTAAATACTCTGCTGATGTCTATCGATATATGACTAAAAGTGGGATGCAGTGCACTCCAATAGAAGGAAAAGTAGGAGGCCGACTGAAGCCATAATTCTTAGAAGTGCAAGGGCTGACGTACTGTCACTGAACTCGTGCAATCCACCTCGTCCTCAGTAACTTTTCTATTAAGTCAGGGTTACCGATCTTCGCATTACTGAATGTGACACACTATTTCCACTGAGGGGTGTCGGATGAATGTGAAAAAAAAAATGTTTCATCCAGAGGTTAAGGAAAACAGTTTTGTTAATGCAACACAATTATTGTTTCAGCCAATTTCACTTGAAAAAAATGCATAATGTGTTGTGGAAACAACGAAATACTCCCGCTTCAGTTCCTATACTTCCACGAAGCCTTGAAAATGGTTCTGTAATGGAGGTGCGTTCCCAACAAGGAGGGGTCACCGAGTTTCTTTTTGTGGAAAACCGAAGCACCACAGATATTCGTAGGCCAAAAAATGGAAACAAACGTCTCCTTTCCCAAGACAATGCGAGGCCTCACCCAAGTCTGCGCACCAGAGGGGAGCAAAAAAAACTTTATTGGAGTGTTCTTCCTCATCCTCCCTACAGCAAATATCTCGCACTTTCCAACTTCCGCCTGATTAGTCCGATGAAGGATCCAGTCAACAGCAAGCAGTACGTGTGACGTTATCGACGCAGCGAGGCTTCGGCTCCGACGCTGATCGGTGGAGTGGTACCGTGTGTGTATCACTCCACGTAAGGTGTAGTAAGGTCGTCGTGCTGAAGGAGATTGTGTTGAAAAATTGAGGTTTGTAGCCAAAAAGAGTGAGGAATAAAATGGTGTATTGGAATCCTTAATAAAAAACAACCTGCTTTGAGAAAAAAAAAATTGTGTTGGTTTACTTACTAAATGTCCTTGTATACTTCACTACAAAATAGGATCATACTGTAAGGAGAAAAGTGGTATTATTATGGCCAAAATAGCCAACCTGAGTATAGAACTACTTCCTTTAGCTACGGATGAAACTTTTTTTTCGGTAAATGCTCACACCGCATCTATTTGTGGCAATAGCATGCCAAAACTGGAGACACGAATATCTAGTAATAAATAGAAACCGTGACAAACATTTAACGCTCTTTAAATAATTATTCAACAGATTTCATACGCTACACATCAATTTGAACATACAAATTTACTAGATTTGAATTACGCAGCCGGTTGTGTAGGCCCTAGAGAAGTGTGCACTTCTCCACCTACCCTCGGCCGAGTCCCCTCTCCGGCCAGTTGTCGAGCGCCCGGTCCAGCAGACCTCCCAGAGCTGACGAAATGTGCGTCTTCAGCCCTATCGAATCGTCACCGCAGCCCGGCGTCGCCGTCGACTCGGCGGAGTCGTCTGTCGCCACACTGCAACACGGCCAGAATGACCCCTGTGTGAGGTGCTACGCAAAACTGAACTGTGAGGTAAACTAGACCCAGCAGAAGAAAGTACTGAGAAACAGAGAAAAGAGTAACAGAACTGAGAAAGATAAAAAGTGACAGCAAGCAGTGGAGCAGTGAAACAGAGAAAAACTGTACACAGTTTTGTACACGTATCACTCAAAACTTGCTAGAGAATTTTATCTTGTGACAAGTGGTTTAACAGAAACTTCTCGGTGGTATATTTAATAATGCCTTTCGGCAAAGCTGTGGGGCTCTAGAGTACTCTTTGTACATCAAGTTTTCTCTGCAATTCATTAATGGTGTTCTTTCGAGTGTTCGGCAAAGTCGTAAATTCCATTTTGAGCACAATATTTTGATAGCTAATCCAGAACTAGGAAATGCTGTGGGAGTTTGTGTCTAGTGGAAAGTAAGTGCGGGCACCTTGAAACAAACGAGCGTAGAAGGATGAAGCGGGTGCCGGGAGTCTAACTGTGTTATAAATATAAGCACAACTGCTACAATACTCCAAGTCCGATCAGGGGACACACACCTAGTACACGTAAGAATTTACCTCACTGCAGCTGACGAAGAGGCAAGTTGGACACAAAAATTTTCGATATGGAAAATGGAATCCACAACTCCACCGAACAACCGGAAGCACAAAAATTAACTATTTAACAAATGTTGGACAAAATGTAAAATACCAGAGGAAGAGAAGACTACCCACTGAAAATTAAACTATCCAGTGAAAATTAAAAAGTAGTTTTTCTGCCACAAAAAGCATATTCAAAACCTAAGTTTGAGAATGAGGAAATCGATGCAAACCTTCCTGCTAGAAGAGTGAAGAGCGCTTTTCATTAAAAAGTCACACAGAGATAAAATATTGATACCGAGGAAAACAAGTGAAGGAAAAAAATTTGGAGCATCAAAGAGAAACGTTTCTGTACGCAGTAATGCAACTGAAGAAGAAATCGACAATGGCACGTGTGGTACTCTACCGTATCTTCCTTCGCCGTCGGCGTTGTCGTGGTTACCGTGAGACACCGTTATACCAAGAGGAAAGGCGCGTCGATCTTAAGAGCATGAGATATGATGACCTTAAGCCATTGACAACACACAACGGTCACGGTAGCACCTGATTCCAGAATAGCTGCAGTAGTTAAGATCTACGAACTATCCCCTGTTGACCAGGTCGCCAAACTTAACTCGTAACGAGATCCCTTCAAAGCAAATTGTCATAACGATCGTCTATAAAGGCTTCGTACAACGAGAATAAATGTTACGGTTTATGGAATAATAACAGATACGACCAAACTGTCTTGTCTCTTCTGCTTTATTTAACATAACTTCGTTCACAGTTTCATTTCGCATTCACCACTCATTCACCGAAACCCTTTGATGAACAGTTTTGGTTGCTTAACACCAACAGTCAATGATAATGATACAACTTTTCTCCTTTTTATAAATTGAAGCCCGCTCTCCGTGATATAATAAAAAAAAGACCGGTCTCAATACCGCGTGCCTCGTGAGATGCGAATAGACTTATCCTGGAATTGACCGCCCTGTAGGTGTACTCAATTTAATGACCACACTTCACTGTCGGCTATTTCGCGTAACTGAATGTCCATTTGTTAATCTGATTATACACTGTAGCTATTTAAAATTCGCCCCTATATTTTTCACAACGCACAATTAGCACTTCGTTACTTGTTTTCTTTTTTTTTCTTCTAAGAGTAAACGGAAAAAAAAGACGCCGTATCATCGGCTTAGTCGATATAAAGCAAAACACCTTAATATGCCCAATTTTACCTCTTCATATAGGATCGGCTACCTTACTCATTAATTTATTACATATTATTTCCAATAACGCTAAACAGGTATCGCCGTTATATTTTAATTGTATTCAAAAGCATGTTACTACTATTATGACCGACCAAATCATAACAAATCGCGCGGCGTGCGTTTTTAACGATAACTTTACGCTATTCAAGTTCCGTTACAGCTGTCTTGACTCGTAATGTTACACGGCCCCCCAGACTGTGATGTCTTGAAGAGGGTTTTTTTTTTTTTTTTTTTTTTTTTTTTTTTTTTTTTTTTTTTTTTTTTTTGTGACAGGAGAGGGTATTTGTTTCGGCGAATACACTCACTCTCAGATTCACTCAACAAGTCAGTACATACATTCTACAATATTTAAGTTGAGTTAATGGGCCTAGGCAAAATGCCCTTAACTAAATTTCACATTTGTTTATAGGTTGTCTTAGAAACACTTCACACTAATCACTTCATATTCACACCACATTTTTTTTCTGGGATGAAGCCGTCAGTTCTTCAACCGACTGTGCAAGGCAGGGATCACAGCCGGGTTCGACGATTGGCATCCTAGGCCAAAAAACCCTCATCAGGCCACTTGTTTAACCAGAGACGATTTGGTCCTTTTCTTTTCCTCTTAATTCCACTTTTAAATCATCCATCCTCGCTGTTCGGTGAGAGGATAAATCGTATTTCAGCGTCGTCATTGTTGCTGATACCAAGAAGGTATCTCATGGAAATCGTCGGTACATTCTTTAATTTTCTTTGTAAGTTAGTATAAGTACGTATTTATCCATTGGTGCTTTTATTTAGTCCACTGAGTGTAGTCTTGGTATCATTCAGTGTTTCTTGAATCTATATTTTGCTCATTATTGATAATACTTCTTCAGGTATATGTGAGGGAACAAGCCTTTAATTACATCAGTATCACAATCTGCCAGGATGTAGCTCCCTTCATGAGGTATTTTCATTATTTTATATGGACCTGTATATAAATATTGCCATTTCTTATTCAGTCTTTTCCTGGTTGATGCTTTTGGGTGATTTCTCAATCAAATTTCTTCCCCTACGTCATATGTGACTACTTTCTTCACATTTTTATCAAAACGGGTTTTTCTCAATTGTGCTTGATGCTTCAGGTTTTCGTAGACCTTCTTCACCATATCTTCTTTCTTGGTAATCTTTTGTTCTATTGTAGGTAATTTCTTCATCCATTCTGGCACAATACTTTCACCAAATACTATTTGGTTAGGTGAATAACCTGTCGATAAGTGTGGTAAGTCATTATACACTTTCTCAAATTCATAAATCCAATCGATCCATTTATAATGTTGTTTGGGTATGTACGTCCGTAAAAATCGGTTCAACTCTCGGAAGATTCTTTCATCCGGATTTCCACAAGGGTAAAATCTTGAGATGTAAATGTGCTGGATTCCTTGTTCTTTCATAGTGTCTCTCCATACTTTGCTTGTATAATAAGCAGTGTTGTCTGTCAAGATCATTATAGGTTTGCCAAGCTCAGTTATATAGTTGTTGATAAATTTGCGTAACATGGGTCGAACGTGGAGATTTTTCAAAGGATATAATTTCACATATTTTGAAAAGAGATCATAGAAAGCCAATACATATTTGAACCGTCCACGTGTCATGGGACATGGCCCACAGACGTCACATGACACCAACATTAAAGGTTGTTGTGGGATGATAGGATGTAATTCTATCTTCCGACAATAGTTTATGGGTTTCGCCTTCTGACATATTTTGCACTTCTTAATAATATTTGTAGCTATACGTCCCAAATTTGGATGATAGCAGTATTGTGCTATTTTGGCTGTACATTTAGCGGAACCAAAATGACCCCAATTCAAGTGAGTGTACCATACTAGTGATTCTAAATATTTATTTGGAACACAAACTTTCCAAACATCTTCTTCATCCTTCCTCTGATACAATATTCCGGATTTTAATTGATACTGTTCTTGAGAGTGACTTAGCGTTTTGCTTTCAACAGCATGCCTAATGGCTTTCCACAACTTATCATCTTCTTGCAGTTGTGGAAGACTTCGAGATAGCTGTGAAATCTGCCTCTCACAATATTGCCTTGATAAATTCATGACTTTAAAGTCAATAGTCCGTTCTTCACACTCGTCGTCATTCTTTCTTTTCGGTAATCTTGAAAGAGCATCGGCTATGATGTTGTCTTTCCCTCTGATGTATTTGAGCGTAATATCATATTCTTGCAGTAGCAAGGCCCACCGGGTTAAACGTGAATGGAACATCCTTCCTGTTAAAATAAAAGATAAAGCTTTGTGGTCGCAGAATACAATGATCTTCTTTCCATATACAAAATAGCGAAACTTTCTAAGGGACCAGACCACGGCCAGTACTTCCAATTCAGTAGTACAATATGCACGTTCACAGCTAGAGAGTGTTCTGCTGGCAAACCCAATTATTTTGATGGTACTGATATCTTCTGGATTATCCATCTGGAAAAGAGTGGCACCCAATCCTGTTTCAGAAGCATCCGCAGCAATATAAAAATCTTGATCAAGTCTTGGATGATGTAACAGTGGAGCATTAGTCAAAGCATTGCGGATGTTATCAATAGCTTGCGTGCATTCGGAATTCCACTCCCACATGACATTTTTTTTTAACAGCCGTAACAAACAGTCTTGGCTTCCTAACTGATTGGGTAAAAATCGTCGAAAAAATGAAACTAAGCCGATAAAAGACTTTAATTCCGTTCTATTCTTTGGATAAGCACATCTGTTAATCGCATCCATCTTTTTAGGATTTGGTTTTATCCCTTCAGGGGTGATTATATGTCCAAGAAATTTCAATTGGTTATGAGCAAACTTGGATTTTCTCAAATTTACAGTAACTCCGTATTCCAAAAATTTCGCAAAAACTCTTCTTAATAAGTCCAAATGTTCCTCCCAAGTTTCAGAAGCAATTAGCAAATCATCCACATATAAAGTAACTTCATTCAAAAGGTCTCTGCCCAGCACAGTATCTAATGCCGATATGAAAACACCACCGCTTATTTTCAACCCAAATGGCATGACAGTAAACTGGTAACTTCGGCTCAGAAAAACGAATGCAGTATATTTTCTAGATTCTTTCGATATTCTAGTTTGCCAATATGAACTACGCATATCCAAAGAAGTTAAGAAGCGGGCACCATAAAACTTTTGTACAAACTCTTCTAGGTTCTCCGGTCGCGTTTGTACAGGTATAATGATCTTATTGATCTCTCTGGCATCAAACACCAATCTGATGTCACCACTGGGTTTAATTACCGCCACAAGAGGGTTACAATATTCAGAATCTGAGGGCTCAATAATACCCCATTCTAACATTTTATTGATTTCCTTTCTGACTACTTCTTTCTTTGTCCATGGGATAGAATAGGAAGTACGACAAAAGGGTTTATGTGCATACGTCTTTGTATGGTATTCAAAGTCTTTTATTATACCCGGACGTTTACTAAAAATTGACTGATATGCTTCCAACAAGTAGTACAGTTCATCCCTTTGGACAACAGATAAATATTCTGATTCTAACACCTTTTCCTGCAATGACATTTTATCCATCATTTCTTCAGAACATTCAATAAGGCATATATCATACACATTTTCATCATCAATACTGACATATTTTACCATTAGATTCATACACAATTGATTTGGAATTACTCGGCCCTTTCTCAGGGTGGCTGTCAAAACATTACCATTGGAATTAAATATACATTCACCCTTCTCTAAATTAATGATTGCACCGGTCTCACATAAAAAATCCAAACCCCAGATACATGGTACTGTCATTTTAGGAACAACCAGAAATGTACTTTCTATTTGAGCCCCCTGTATTGTAACATCAACACGTACCTGTTTCACAACTTTTTGCATTTTTGCGCTGAACGCGCCAGACACGGTACATCCTGTGATAGAAAAAGTGGGCATTTTTACCGCTCGGCTTATCTGTTTTAAACAGTCCAACGTCATGACACTAATAGTTGCTCCAGTATCAATTAATATTTCAACATCAACATTATTTATACTTGTTGGAATTATTGCCTGTAAAATTTGTCCGCATTTATTAGAAACTTCAGGTTTTTCTTCAATTAACTCATTCCTTATATCCTGATCATTATTGTACCTTAATACTCTCACTTCAAATTGATGCCTGCCTTCCTTCTCCTTTCCAGTCATCCTAGGAAGGCATTTGGTGACTGGTATTAGTTTAATCTATCTCGTTGAGTCATCGGTGGGGGTTCATGAACTTCCACAATCCGTACAGTATGATCCGAGTTATGGTATTCACCCCGTCGCACATTGGAGGCTCCTTCGCCCATTGGTATAACTCCTTGTGCTGGATGAGGACTCGAGGCATTTGTTCGATCCTGCCGATGAACATTATTCTTCGAATTATCTTCCCAAGGTCGAATGCAATTGGGTTCATCACTTGGGTACCTGTTACTCTTATTAATATCACTACTATGCACATTCGCATCACCATATCGAGGTTTACCTCTAGCACAGTAAGTATCTCTTCTATATTTATTATAATCATTGTTTTTATTGCAGCCATAGGATGAAGATTGTCCACGCTCCTGTGATGCGGGTTTGACCTGGTTTTCGGTATTATTATTATCATACGTTAAATTATTATTATAATTATTCGTATTACTATGAGTGTGAGTCGACACTTGATTACTACTCATTTGTCTTGCGTCTTCCATAATCGTATCTATAGAGTCAATCACCGACAAGAATTGTTCTACATCGTGGTCAGGAACATTTATTAACTTTTCACGTATATTTATGGGCAACCTTCCCTTCAAAATTCTGATCACTTCCTTGTAAGAAATTATATCACTCCAATAACGTGTCTTATTTATGTACTTTTCCAAATATTGCCTTAAAGTACTCCTTTTACTGTTAAAATACTCAGGTTGGTAAACCTCTTTTCTTAATTTCTCTTGTTTACTCGACGACCAGTATTTAGCCAAAAAAAGTTGTTCAAACTCAGCGCAAGTATGGCAACTTTCACTTACTTCGGCGGCCCATAATGCGGCTTCTCCGGTAATTTTGGATACTATAAATTGAAGTTGGTCGTGTTCTGACCAGCTACGCGGAAATATTCTTTTGAAATTATTGATAAAGATTTTCGGATGCAGGTTGTTCTTTTCAGTGGAGAATGTTGGGAATTGTCTACTTTTAAAAATGCTGTTCTCCACCTTTAAACAAGACAAATATCCTCGCTGACCAAAAGATTCATCATCTTTACCAACCGAATCATCAACTTCCCAATGCAAATTTTCACCACAATTGTACTTCGTATTATCACATGTTCAGTTGTTTTTCGACCTATTCTCCGAACGTTCGTCCTCTGTCAACAAATTTTGTGATGACTTTCGTTCTAACTCCGCCAATTTATGATTGGTTTCCTCTTGCCATTTAGGTAACTCATCAACTATTTTCTCTTTTATTTTCTGAATTTCGCTAGTCAAGAGCTTAATTAATTCATCATTTCTACTTAGGTGCTCATTGATATTTTCATTTGGCTGGGGTCCAATAGTAGTCTTAACCTTGTCTACAATTTCATTTCCTTTTATTTCTATCCATTCAGTTAGACCTTCGTCAAGTCTTTTAGTTTGATCTACTAAATACTTGTCAATCCCTTTACGAGCATCAGACTCAAACTCGACTATTTGTTTCGAAAGCTCTTCTATCTGTGCGCTAGCATTGAAACAGCTGCTTTCACACTTAACCATCCTATTGGACAGGCCATCATAACTCTTTGAAACTACCTCATATTTCTTTTCTACGTCATGAAGTTTTCCCATTAAATTATTATATTGCCTTTCTAAGGTGTTAGAAAACTCTACATCTAGTTCTCCAAATTTCGCATTTAATTGAGTCTCCCAGTCCGCCTTTAATTCTTTCTTAGTATTTTCCAGTTTATAATCAAAGGTGTTCATTTTGCTTTCCAAAGAATCCATTTTAACTTCTAATGAACCAAATTTGGCCTCAAATTTTTCATTTAACTTTTGATTGTCCTCTTTTAATTGCTTATTATCTTTTTCTAGTGAACCAAGTCTTCCATTCATTACACCCATTTGAGTATTTATTGAAACCAGCATATGAAACATTTTTTGATTAATATTTCCATTTTGAGGATCAACTTGCTGATCTACTTCCGAAACCTCAAGACCTTTATGTTCTCCCACGCTGCTTACCTTACTTATCATTGTATTTGAATCTCCTAACGGCTCTAAATCAATAACTGTATTATTATCTGTACATGTCTCCTGTCCCACATTGAGCTCATGGGATGCATCATCCCTTTCCTCTTCACTTTCCGCTCTCTCTCTCTACTCATTACTCTACTCAACTGCACATTATCATGTATTCTTTTCGTTCGTTTTGACATGGTTATTCACTACCAAGACATACACTTATTTTCACTATGTATTTATATATATTTATTTACCGAAATCACAAGTCTCAACTTCCTTTTTTTTTAATAATTACACAGTTATTTTAATCATACCTGGTAGTATCGCTCACTTTTAGCGATTATTGAAGAATACCTCTTTCATTGAACAGACTCACTGGCTGCTACAATATTTTCCAACTCTAGGGTTCGTGAATCCGGATGACACTCGACTCGATGCAGCAATCCTCCTCGATCGAGCCGCACGTTGTGGCGCCACTTCTACCGTATCTTCCTTCGCCGTCGGCGTTGTCGTGGTTACCGTGAGACACCGTTATACCAAGAGGAAAGGCGCGTCGATATTAGAGCATGAGATATGATGACCTTACGCCATTGACAACACACAACGGGCACGGTAGCACCTGATTCCTGAATAGCTGCAGTAGTTAAGATCTACGAACTATCCCCTGTTGACCAGGTCGCCAAACTTAACTCGTAACGAGATCCCTTCAAAGCAAATTGTCATAACGATCGTCTATAAAGGCTTCGTACAACGAGAATAAATGTTACGGTTTATGGAATAATAACAGATACGACCAAACTGTCTTGTCTCTTCTGCTTTATTTAACATAACTTCGTTCACAGTTTCATTTCGCATTCACCACTCATTCACCGAAACCCTTTGATGAACAGTTTTGGTTGCTTAACACCAACAGTCAATGATAATGATACAACTTTTCTCCTTTTTATAAATTGAAGCCCGCTCTCCGTGATATAATAAAAAAAAGACCAGTCTCAATACCGCGTGCCTCGTGAGACGTGAATAGACTTATCCTGGAATTGACCACCCTGTAGGTGTACTCAATTTAATGACCACACTTCACTGTCGGCTATTTCGCGTAACTGAATGTCCATTTGTTAATCTGATTATACACTGTAGCTATTTAAAATTCGCCCCTATATTTTTCACAACGCACAATTAGCACTTCGTTACTTGTTTTCTTTTTTTTTCTTCTAAGAGTAAACGGAAAAAAAAGACGCCGTATCATCGGCTTAGTCGATATAAAGCAAAACACCTTAATATGCCCAATTTTACCTCTTCATATAGGATCGGCTACCTTACTCATTAATTTATTACATATTATTTCCAATAACGCTAAACAGGTATCGCCGTTATATTTTAATTGTATTCAAAAGCATGTTACTACTATTATGACCGACCAAATTATGACCGACCAAATCATAACAAATCGCGCGGCGTGCGTTTTTAACGATAACTTTACGCTATTTAAGTTCCGTTACAGCTGTCTTGACTCGTAATGTTACAGTACCGTCCGAAGACCACCATGCCACACCAAAGTCAGCTTCGTGCATCAATACCACAGACCTCGGTGATGTCACTGCAATTTGCGACGACAAATGAGAGGTGTTCCTAATGACGTGCCTTCTCTCTCAGCACCACTGCACAGAGACCGCACTCGCCCTGCCCCAGTTCGTGACTTCCGGGGAAGCAGTCGATGTCACATAGTTAGGACACCAGTACAATTAAAGTATCAGATGGAACTGCTACTTTGTGTCGAACTTATACTTCGAGAGATAAATTTATAATTCTGTGCATCAAGTGATGCTTTACTTGTCAAAGATACAGTGTAACCCCTCTTTTATATTATTTATATAGCCGTCCGAGGGTTACTACTGCCGTGGATGACCGCGACCTATGGATTACGGTTCGAAGGAACCCTGACAGCAATGTCACCATATTGAATAAGGCTTTTTGTGCATCCACAGGATGTCGTGTTACAACTTAAGCTGCGCGCAATAGGTTGCACAATGTGCGACTTCACACCCGACGTCCGTGGCGAGGCCCGTCTTTGCACCCATGACAATGTGCAGCGCGGTACAGATGGGCCCCAACAACATGCCGAATAGACCAATTAGGATTGACATCATGTTCTCTTCACCAATGAGTGTCGCATACACCTTCAAGCAGACAATTGTCAGAGACGTGTCTGGAGGTAATTTGGTCAGGCTGAACACCTTAGACAGGCTGAACACCTTAGACACACTGTACAGCGAGTGCAGCAAGGTGGAGATTCCCTGCTGTTTTGGGGTGGCATTATGTGGGGCCGACGTACGCCGCTGGTGGTCACGAAGGGCACCATAACGGCTGTACGATACGTGAATGCCACCCTGCGACCCACAGTGCAACTGTATCGGTAGCATATTGGTGAGCCATTTGTCTTCACAGACTACAATTCGTGCTCCTATTGTGCACATCTTGTGAACAACTTCCTCTAGGATAACGACATCGCTCGACCAGAGTGGCCGGCATGTTCTCCAGACATGAACCCTATCGAACACGCCTGGGATAGACTGAAAAGGGCTGTTTATGGACGACGTGACCCACCAACCACTCTGAGGGATCTACGCCGAATTGCGGTTGAGGAGTGGGACAATCTGGACCCCACTGCCTTGATGAACTTGCGGATAGTATGCCACGATGATTACAGTCGTGCATCAATGCAAGAGGTCGTGGTACTGGTATTAGAGGTACTGATGTGTACTGCAGTCTGGACCACCACAGCTGAAGGTCTCGCTGTATGGTGGAACAACATGCAATGTGTTGTTTTCATGAGCAATGAAAAGGGCGGAAATGATGTTTATGTTGATTTCTATTCCAATTTTCTGTACAGGCTCCGGAACTCTCAGAACAGAGGTGATGGAAAACCTTTTTTGATGTGTGTAAAACATTCTCAAAAGACTCTGAACCTCTAAGACCGATATCTCAGCAGTACGAATGTCGATAACGGGCAAAATAGACGAGATCCTTGAATCCCCAAATTACGAACAGTCTATATGCATAACTAAGTTTTTATTGAATCCTCAGTGTCTATGTTGTACTCACACCTGGCCAATTTTTAAGTTTAATCTGATTCTGCCCACTACGTCACTTACTCCGTTCGACAGCTCCTGCACACCTTCCCCATCTTCACACAGTACGGCAACCTCGAGGCCACGAGACGGCACCACAGGACTCGGTCCTACCTGGCCGGGTGCTCCTCGGTGACGTGTGTCGCCAGTGCGTCCTTCCCCGCCAGCAGTATGCGGCAGTGCGGACAGGACAGCACGTGTGACGAGTCGGCAGTCTCGTTCGGAGCCGAGGCCTCGGCAGTCGCGGTGGACTCTGACGAGCCATTGCCGCCACCTGCCACTCCTTCGCCGCCTGTCTCCGGCCGGCCGTCCGATTCGTCAAGGCACTCGGGGGCCGAAAGTGTGGACTCTGCGAATGTAAACGGACACATTAAAATGGGGAAGAATGAGTTTTTCCTTCATGATGAGATTTATCTAAACTTATATATAACTAACAATTTGTTAATTTGCACTCTAGTCACTTCCACCACCGACACTTTTGGAGAAATAGTGTTTAGAGCATTTGCATGTACGAGGTGTGATCAACAACACAGTGACTAATTTTCAAACAATGGAAAATTCAGCACGGAATATGACAATATTATGAAAAGGATAGTTGCTGCTCACCTTATAGCGGAGATGCTGAGATATAGATGGGAACGACAAAAAGACTGTCAGAAAGTGGGCTTTCAGCCAACGAGGCGCGCTCTCTCTCTCTCTCTCTCTCTCTCTCTCTCTCTCTCTCTCTCTCTCTCTCTCTCTGTGTGTGTGTGTGTGTGTGTGTGTGTGTGTGTGTGTGTGTGTGTGTGTGTGTGTGTGTGAGGGGGGGGGGGGGGGCGCAGTTTATGTGCCTACCTGTGACTCAGCATCTCTGCCATGTGCTGGGTAGCAACTATCCTTTCCATAAAAACTGTTAGTGAATGATTTTATTAGAAACAAAGTAATAAGCTTCCATGGAGTGTGATTTAATCTTCTTCAAAATACTGTTCTCAGCCGGCAATGTACTTGTCCCAATGTCGTATGTGTGTGACTGCATGCATTTCTCGAAGGCTTCTTTTGTAATGGCATTCAGTTGCTCTGTCGTTGCCCTCTCAATGCCAGAAATGGTGTCAAAACGTTTTCCTTTATGCACGGCTTTAATCTTAACTTCTGTTACATTCTATGCATTACAGTGTAGACTGTCAATATGTAATTGGAGATTAACTGTTGCAGCTCTTCTTACAAAACTGCAGTTACATTATACAAAGTTTTAATGTTCATATGTGAGTGGGACAGCCGAGGTAGAGTTAAGTCATCAGTTTCTAAGAGTGTTGCCCAAGCATGAACACTAAGAACGTGCAATAAAGAATGCTTGGATCTGACGAAAATATTCTTGTGAAAGGGAAAGGTATGGTTGGAGGCATTTAAAGTACTTGACAAAAATTATCATTTCCACAAACTGTCCATTTGCATGAACGGACACAGGCAGACAGTGTTTGTTGGTAATGAGGATCACCCTGTGGCTAAACATGCCTCGGTGCACGGCCAGCACATCTCGGCACAGTGTTACACCGTCCGGGTTATCTGGATACTTCCCACCAACACCAACCTATCCGAACTCCGGAGATGGGAACTTGCTCTTCAATATATCCTCTCTTCACGTTACCCACCAGGCCTCAACCTCCGCTAATTTCAAGTTGCCGCCGCTCGTACCTCACCTGTCATTCGACAACATCTTTGCCTCTGTACCTCCGCCTCGACTGACATCTCTGCCCAAACTCTTTGCTTTTACAATGCCTGCTTGTGTCTGTATATGTGCGGATGGATGTGTGTGTGCGCGAGTGTATACCTGTCCCTTTTTCCCCCTAAGGTAAGTCTTTCCGCTCCCGGGATTGGAATGACTCCTTAACCTCTCCCTTAAAACCCACATCCTTTCGACTTTCCCTCTCCTTCCCTCTTTCCTGATGAAGCAACCGTGGGTTGCGAAAGCTTGAATTTTGTGTGTGTGTTTGTGTTTGTTAGTGTCTCTATCAATATACCAACACTTTCATTTGGTAAGTCACATCATCTATGTTTTTAGATATATTTTTCCCACATGAAATGTTTCCCTCTATTATATCCATATCATTAAAGTAAAAGGTCAAGTTAGTTCATTAATTAATCTTTCTTTTACGACGTAGCAGTTCACATTTCACATTTCACAGCTGATGATCAAACTTATGTTTTATACAGACAGGAAAATGACTTAGAAGATGGCAATTTTGCTAATAAGAGAGGTAAACTTTGTAAACAGGAGAAGTAAGGGCACTCTACATGTCATTTCAAAACAGCAATTGACAACGGATGTCAAATTCCAAACAAACACGGAAATGTGCATTGCATTTGTAGATTCAGAAAAGGTGCTGGTAGTACGAAATGGAATAAAATGGCGTTCCATTTGCATTCAGAAGAGGCGAAGATGGAAGTAGAAGAATCTCAATTTGGGAGATGTCTGTCACAGACAAAAAATCAGCATGATGCACTGATGGTTACAAGATGCACACGAAAAAGAATAAAACTAAGCTAAGCACGAAGATGGTTAACTGGTAAACTTTGACAAGAGAATGCTGAAGAGGAAGAAGAATGTTGCTATCTCAGAAACTGAATTAATAAAGATGAAGAAAGACTCCATAGCGGAGGACTGCACAAACTACAGTGCCATTCTATAAAAGGGAACACCTGTTAACATTCAAAAATATAACCCTTAAGGCCAAGAAAGAGATTCAGCTTATAAAGATCTAAATAATACTGTCCTTCAAGATATTCAGCAAATTTGGTTTTTCCATTTACACACAATATTTCTGAGACTAGGAGTTGTGCCGGTATGTGTACTCACTGCCTGTACTCTAACCACCGTTCAGCTGTCGCCGGTCCCATGCCGCCGTTTAGAGCTGCCTGTCGAGTTCGATTCCCAATGCCCATTCTGCCCCCTGACGTTCTTTTGCTTCTCAGTTCTCGTAGTGACAGTCCACGAGACAGGCACATTCTCTCAGCATTTCCCAGCTCCGGCGGATATCGAGGCTGACGAGTTCTTAACAGAGTTTTCCATTTCTACAACACTCACTGTTCAGCACTGAATTTATTACAATCTCTCCGGTCATCCTCTGAACCAGTGCTGGGAAACTCTGAGAGAATGTGCTTTACACAGAAATCAGAGAGGATTCTGAAGAGCAAAAGAATATCAAAGGGCGTAGCGGGCATCAGGAGTGAAACGAGGTTTTAACATAGGCACAATGACGTCAATAGTTCTCAGTCCGTCCGGAGTCTGAGCACAAATGACAACGTTCAGCCCTCAAACGACGACTCCGCGGGAGGTCGAAATACTGTGCATAAAATGGAAACGACAAAGGAGCAACTGTATTCGGTGGTGAACTGTGGACAATGGGGAGCACGGAAATGAAGAGATTACATTTCTTTGAAGTGTCACACTACAAGAAACTGTTCTTCACGTGGGATTACCGAGTAAGGAATGAGAACACTTGCAGTGAGCAAATAAGAACATAAGTGTAATAAAGAATACAATAAAAATAGAGGGATATCTGGACACGAGGTAATGCTGAAAACTGTGGCTGAAAGGAGGACAGAGGAAGGAATAGAGGTGCACACCATCAGCGATTTATGAGGCAGCAGCTATGCCAAAACTGAGAGGATAACAGAGAAAAGTGACAGAAATGGACAGCCGTATCAAACCAACGGAGAAACACTCACTGCGATTAGAGTCTTCGCCGGCAGACACGTCACCCGGGTCGTCTTCGGGCTGCTCCTGCTTCAACCAGGAGCAGGTCACCTCGCTCCTGTGCGCGTGCAGCAGGTGTCTGTTGTAAGTGCTCAGTTGCTGAAACCTAAGGCAATCACAACAAATGCACTTACTTTTTATTTATTTTATTTAAACACAGCCATCAAATTTATCATTACTGGAAAACATAAGAAATAGCAGCAATACAACAATTTCAGTTGAAAATAAATGGAACATAAAACAATTGGCACCATCTTATTACTGCTGTTGTTGTTTTGTTGTTGTTGTGGTCTTCAGTCCTGAGACTGGTTTGATGCAGCTCTCCATGCTACTCTATCCTGCGCAAGCTTCTTCATCTCCCAGTACCTACTGCAGCCTACATCTTTATGAATCTGCTTAGTGTATTCATCTCTTGGTCTCCCTCTACGATTTTTACCCTTCACGCTGCCCTCCAGTACTAAATTGGTGATCCCTTGATGCCTCAGAACATGTCCTACCAACCGATACCTTCTTCTAGTAAAGTTGTGCCACAAACTCCTCTTCTGCTCAATTCTACTCAATACCTCCTCGTTAGTTATGTGATCTACCCATCTAATCCTCAGCATTCTTCTGTAGCACCACCTTTTGAAAGCTTCTATTCTCTTCTTGTCCAAACTATTTATCGTCCATGTTTCACTTCCATACATGACTACACTCCATACAAATACTTTCAGAAGCGACTTCCTGACACTTAAATCTATACTCGATGTTAACAAATTTCTCTTCTTCAGAAATGCTTTCCTTGCCATTTCCAGTCTACATTTTATATCCTCTCTACTTTGACCATTATCAGTTATTTTGCTCCCCAAATAGCAAAACTCCTATACTACTTCAAGTGTCTCATTTCCTAATCTAATTCCCTCAGCATCACCCGAATTAATTCTACTACATTCCATTATCCTAGTTCTGCTTTTGTTGATGTTCATCTTATACCCTCCTTTCAAGACACTGTCCATTCCGTTCAACTGCTCTTCCAAGTCCTTTGCTGTCTCTGACAGAATTACAATGTCATCGGCGAACCTCAAAGTTTTTTTTCTTCTCCATGGATTTTAATACCTACTCTGAACTTTTCCTTTGTTTCCTTTACTGCTTGTTAAATATACAGATTGAATCTCCTCATAATGATGTCCTCTTGAGTAGTCCCCGCGTGGAGATCCGATTGGGGGACTATTTTACCTCCGGAATATTTTACCCAAGAGGACGCCATCATCATTTAATCATACAGTAAAGCTGCATGCCCTCGGGAAAAATTACGGCCATAGTTTCCCCTTGCTTTCAGCCGTTCGCAGTACCAGCACAGCAAGGCTGTTTTGGTTATTGTTACAAGGCCAGATCAGTCAGTCATCCAGACTGTTGCCCCTGCAACTACTGAAAAGGCTGCTGCCCCTCTTCAGCAACCACATGTTTGTCTGGCCCCTCAACAGATACCCCTCCGTTGTCCTCCCCACCAACGGCATGGTCCATGGTTCATGGGGGGGTACTTATACAAAAGGAATTCTGTAAGTCAATACGTTTTGACAGTTAGTTATATAATTCGACACATTTAGATACTTTGACACATACAAACAAAAGATAAGTACCCACAATATGAAGTGAACACGAAATTGTCTTCCTCCCAATGCAATTTAAATTTCCATTAGTCGATAAAAATGTGCAACATTTTTGCACTGCCTCTATGGTGCAGAAAAAGATTCCGTGTTTGATTTTCAGGGACAATCAAAGAATCTCGTATTACAAAACAATTTTTTGTAGGCTTCTTACGGCACCAGATGGTAACACCGAATAACTTCTACGTGGAGAGAACTTATATAGGTGTCAAAAGCCCATGCGTATCAAATTTTATTGCTGAAAAAATGGCAACTAAAACCATAGATCGGTGATGTCTGAACCCTTGTGATGACTCAGAACCTTTGCCACATGTTCACTGAGTCAGTTAAAACTAAATTTAGGCCTCAAACCGGATATTACGATTTTAACTACATTTACATCTCTGACCGGACATTACGTAGTATTTTACGTGCGCAAGTAACTTTCACCTTTCCGTCTCTTCAACAGATAATGATATTGAAGAAAGTTTCCTAGTTCATCATCTTGAAACACGTGGCAAAAATTTTGGCAGTTTGCCATGCACGCACAGAAATTATACAAGAGGTGCCCAAAAATTTCTCAGCAAACACCCATGAACAAATGGTGCTTTTATAATCTGCCTAAGGTTCACCCTAGACCAGACCTAACGGAAAAGAACCATCCATTTGCTACATTTGTATAGGCTCGAAGAAGTGTGTAATGTTTAAATTTTGGTTCTGTATTGCAGGACATATACAGAATGCTGTAGAGTAACATAGTGTTTTTAGAAACACTCTGTTCCACTATGAGACTTCAAGACAACTAAAGATGATTTTGACGTTTAATAACTTATTAAATAGTATGGAAGTGGGAAGCATTCACTGTGCATGCTCCGATCTGCAGTTCTTGCAGATGGCTTGTCAGCAGTAAAGCTAAGGCCAGTGGCAAGCTGTAACGTAAGGTAGGAAAGCTGTGACATAAGGTAGGAGAGTCTCTTGCTGGTGGGGCCATTTATACTTTGGGGCAAAGACATGGCAGGATCCTGAACTCCAAGGAGTAAGAGGGCTGCTGAAAATTCCAACGTGACCCCACAACAAATGCAGGATGGAATCACAGACAGCTAATTTTGGTGTACGAACTGAGTCAGATGACATACATATAATATGTCGTTGGTGATTTATAAAGCTTTTTGTGCACTACGTGATTTGGGGTCTGTCTATTACTGAACTGAAGAGTTCAAATACAGAAGAGTGTTTCCAGAGGGGTCGAATTCATTTAGTAGCTCATAACAGTTAATACTTTCTCACAGCACCACCCAGCCAGGAAACAAAGTCCCCGAGAGGAAGTAGTTCGTACATGGCTGTGGGACATATTAGCTGGACCACAAGGGCGATCAATAAAGGTGACCATCTATTTGCACGATTTATTACAGGTATCGATCATTGAGAGAGTGACATGTCCAATGTGACTGTGACATTTATATCACAATGCCCATTTTTCCAACAGGTATAAAAATGGTCACTATGCTAAGGAGCTGTCCGAAACACTTGACACCTTATCTCTGCGATCGGCAGAACACGAAGGCACGACCCGAAATATCCCTTTTCCATGTGTGGCTTATTGAGATACATTGGTACTGTGCACTGTTCTGTATGGACCGACAGACAGAATATTTTCAAACTTCCTGGCAGATTAAAATTGTGTGCCCGACCGAGACTCGAACTCGGGACCTTTGCCTTTTGCGGGCAAGTGCTCTACCATCTGAGCTACCGAAGCACGACTCACGTCCAGTACTCACAGCTTTACTTCTGCCAGTACCTCGTCTCCTACCTTCCAAACTTTACAGAAGCTCTCCTGCTGCAGGATTAAGATTTAACACAGCTTCTGTAACTTCAACTATTCGACAACAAACATTCGCATCACTAATGACAATTTTAATGCAAAGTTTCTGAAAATATTTGTTTCTGACAGGTCATGCTGCATTCACATCACAGTTCCTTCTCTCTCTGTTAGAAATTAAAAACTGACAACAATACTAACCCACTGACTTTGTGGGAGAGCCAGAACAATTCTCAAAACTTACAGATTAGAAAGCTACTACTAAACAACACAAAACACATAGTGCTTCACAACTCCTGTTTGTGTTTACTTTTAATTATTGTAAATAGGACACTTTACAAGCCATTGCATAGAAAAATATTTCATAATTATTCTGGAACAAAACTGCAATAAAATAAAATAAAAATTTAAAAAAAAACTCAAAACAGTTGTCATTCTCATCAATTATTACACATTACCACAAAATTCCTAACAATATTTGAAATGTCTGTATTTCTAGGTCCCTTCCTTAAGCCACATATAACTGAGTCATAGCGCATTCGAATCACTCCTGTCACTCGTTAGGACGATATCATTATAGGCAAGAGTCGTCGACAGATGTCACCGGCTGATATGGACCTGAGTTACAGAGCTGCACGTAGTTGTGCTAGTAGCCGGCAGTTAATTGTTCTATATGTGTAGTAATTAGCAGTGTGAGTACTGTACGAGTGAAGAAGAACAGAAGTAAATGAAAATTGTTTTGTTTATTCATGAAGTACCAGTTAAACTATACAGGGGATTTACTATAATTAAATGTGTAGTCAGTTTACGGTACTAATAAATCGTGAGTAGAACGCAAATTAATCGGTAATTTCAGAAGGAGTAATTTTATATTTGATGCTTTTCTAAATTTATTTATTTAGCAATTGCCACAGAAACAAATGTTTTACTACGATCGGTCATTGAAGTAAAGTGCGGGTTAGTGCGGGATAATACTGCAACCCAATTTGCTGTTTGTGATATCAGCCAATCAGAAAAATGCAGGCTCGTGCCAAACTATGCTGGGAACAAAGCCTTTGGTGTGATCTAGGGGGGTCGGGGCTGAGGGTTCGAACTAGTAACATTTCACTGAAAGCAGCTCCGACGAAAGTTCTGTAAAATCGCGGAAAAATGCTAATTACGAGATCGCAAAGTAGCACAAAGTGTATTTAAGTGAACGGTATAGTGGAAGTTGTGTGGAATTTGGACGGAATATCAAAATTATTGCTTTCGACTGTCAGTTAAAACCGCGTGGCGTGTGGTGCGATCTAAGGCTGGAACAGGTATTACGTGTAGAGCAGAGTGCACAACATTTGAGCGAGCATTTTCATAACTAAACAATCCAGTGAACTCTTAACTTCGGTAACGGGTGTAAATACCATAAACTGGCACTTACCCAACAGGGTTAACCACTCGTCAGTTATTACCCTCTATGTTATATCTATTATTTTACAGGTATTGTGTAATTTTTCTTTTAAGAAATATATGAGTACATAGCATACAAACCGCCAGCGGCTGACAATTTTCTTCTTCTTTTCTAACATATAATCTACTTCTGAAGTGCCAAAACATACTAGAACAAATAAAATGTCTATAAAATAACACGCTGTACAATGTACTTGCGGTAACACAGTCACTATTCCTGAAATCTGTCACCCACGGCCTCTGTCCTGCCAAAAGCACCGCAGCCCCGGGTCCACGGACAAAACACGAAAATCCACTGTATTACGCCACACACAAACAGACCCGGCTCGCGGGCAGATCGGTGACATCAGATCCGACAGGCAGCGCCTGCACGTTAGTGGAACCGAACGGCTCCAGACTGGCAGGCCCGATCCATTACAGATACCCGCAGAAACGGCCTGCGGTTTTGGCTCGTCGCAGAAGTCCACTCGTGTGGCCGTCTATTCACGAGTCAGAGACAGCACGTTGACAAAATGAGACCACAGCGATCAACCCGTGCGACAGATACCTTGTTCAAATACTCTGAGAATCAATAATAATGAGAATAAGTAGCAACTCACCATAAAGATGACCGCTGAACCACACACAAGCACATAATAAAGACAGACACATTCTTACAACTAAATTTTCAGTTATAGGTTTTGTCAGAAAACGATGGTACATACACATTCACACAATCACTCAGACACGTCTCACGTACACACAACCGCCGTCTCCGGCCTCTTCGTCTACAGTCTCTGAGAATCAGATCCGAGCAAGCCACTCCTCACGCCTCCCTGCCTCTCGTCGGCAGCTGCTAGGCCAGTGGCAAGACGTGGTGGCAGCACTGACTGCAGGCTGAGGGGAGTGGTAGGAAGGGGAGAAGCTGTAAGAAACAGGGAGTAGGGAAGTGGCGCACATACTCAGCTGCACCCAGCCAGCACGATGCCTCAGTAAACAAATCATTTGATCTACTGAGACAAAAAAAAAGAGATTTTCCCGATATGTTTGAAATTCACTGATTTCCACAACCTGTGGTAACCCCAGTTACACACACTTCAGTATCGCACAACGGCCCCTGTCTGCCATTCTTTGGATTCCTTTATTGCCGCCTACTGCCTCAATACATACGGAATAGGGTTAAAAATTTGAATAAGCTCTTCACCTCTATTTGCATTCAAACATACCTACCAGACCTGGTCTATAGCTTTCTCACTGATTGTCTTCTTGTTCATCTCTCTCTACGATCATTCCCTCCTGGTCAACCAGCACCACTGTAGTTCCGAGCCATACTCCATCAGTATCTTTGCTACATCCTATTTCCAAATGGTAAACCTTCAAGGTAGTTGCACCCGATTCTTATCAAATCGCTCAACATATAAAACCACCTAAATATCACCACCTAAATCACAGCAAAACACACCTTTTGCTGTAGTGAAACTTTGATCTCTCTCCCAAATTCTTACCCCCTCATTTCACACCATTACCTAATTCCTCCCACACAGCCTGACCACCCAGGCACGCTTTATCTGCATCGACAAGAACTCTTATCACCCAGTAGGCCAATGGGATCACAAAAGGCCTTCACAGACAGGTACTACCTGCAGACCTAGTCCGCAAACTGAACTCCCGCGCCATATCCTCACACAGTCCAAATCCTTCCACCAATCACAGAACCAGCTACAAAGGAGTTCCCACAATTTACATTTGTTTCTGTGCCGACACTTACAACACGAAACAAAGATTAATGCGACAAGTCTCAGACTGACAGAACACAGTGCGACGCGATTGCCGTCGCTGCGAGAACGGCTCGGCAAGGCACTGTCGCACCATTCTTCCACCGCATTCGGCGAAACCACAAATGACGTGCACATCGACCGATAACCCACCGGTGAATATGTTCGTACTGTCGTATATAACTGATAATGTACAACCGACACTGATGGAAAATAACCTACAATAGAACAATACTGCTCAATGCTAGCTTAAGCTCAACGAGTAAAGTGTGTATTGCAGTTGTAAACAGCAGGTACTGTGAAATGAATTTAAAATGTTGGTTACCAAACAAAACACACAACCCATACTGTTCGCATATGCAGTATCGTGCAGACATGATAAAAAAGTAATATGAATTATTGTTCATCTTCAAGAATTTTTATTTATTTATTATCAACTCTGTCCCAGTCAAACGACTTCGCCTAAGATATACGAGGGTGGCCCCGAAAGTAATAGACCGCATTATTTTTCTTCAGCAATTCATTATCGAACACGAACGAGAATCACACACACGAAAGAATGTTGTTTCACCTACACACCCTATTTTTCCACGTAATCTCCATCCCATTCTCTGGCCTTCCTCTAGAGTGAATCGAGGGTGCGTCTGCCCTGTCGGTAACAATCCTTGTCCTGGTGGCGGAGCCAGTGCTTCAGTGTGTAATCGCCTCCTCATCGTCCCCAAAATGTCTTCCACAAATGGCATCCTTTATTGACCCACACAAGTGGAAGTCCGAGAGGGCTAGGTCAGGTGTGACAACCTTGGATGGTCTCCCTGACTGCCGCAAAACGTGGACCTCCACCTAACCGCCTTCCGGATGACCTCACCCTCCGTGCACAGCGACTAACTGTACTCCTGTCGACAGCAGATGCTCCGTAAGCTTTGCACACATGTTTGTAAATATTCCCCACAGTTTCTTTCTTTGCAGTGAAAAATTCAGTGACGGCACATTGCTTGTAATGTACATCACCTACAGAAGCCATTTTGAAACTGTCCTGCAGCTACGCTATCTCTCGGAACTGACAGAAACTTGGCACACTCGTTCAGGAGACTTCAAATAATACATACGTAACGTTTTCCATTCGTAGCACTGTTTTCGGCTGAGAAAAAATGTGTCGCATTACTTTCTGGGCAACTGTCGTAATACACTTTTCCCAGCACTTTTTACAATCTTGGAAGCACTTCTGGAAGTCACTTTTCGTTACGGTGTTCAGCTGCTTCAGTGATTTTGTTTTTACCTCAACAGTGGTGGTGAAATGACGTCCTTCTACAGTTCTCTTCAGGCTTCAACACAGAGAGAAGCCTCAGCGTGCCACGTCCGGTGCATACAGTCACCGAGATACGAGTGAAAGCATTACTGTGATGAAATTTCCACGAGTCGTTCTACCACAACTCTGATCTTTTCTTTGGATCGCTTCAATGAAAGTGGCACATAACTTTCTTACTGACTGTATGCCCGTAAGGCAGAAATTCGTGATGCACTATACCACTGTAATGGAAGAAAGCAGTGAGAAGACTCTCCACGTGATCAAATTTGTCAAATTTTTTTCGGTCTCGATCCTTCCGGTTGTTCGAACCTGTATATCCGTTCGTTCGGCAATTCCTGAGCGACGTCTACGCGACGTCATACGTAGTCAAAATTCAACAAACATTGCTGCTACACATTTTGTGTCCAAACCGTTTGAAGAAATTTCTCGGCAGGTGCCAAAGGATATACAGACAGCACTGGCAATTTTTCTGACGGTGATTCGGCAATTTTCCAAAACTATTTTCTTTCCTTCTTCCACACTGATGTGAGAAACTGGCGTGATAGAGCGTCCGGGGCATTCATCGTCTTCAGTCTCTTCTCGACCCTCTTTGAAACTTATTCACTACTCGTAAATTTCTCTTTTACTCATAATAAATATGCCAAAAGCTACAATCAACATGTGAGGCTGCATTTTATTCCATTTTTCAAGCAAAATTTAATGCAAATTCTTTGATCCATCTTTTTCGATGTTAAAAACTCACTGAGCACTTGAAAACACGTACACATCTACATCTACATGGATACTCTGCAGATCACACGTAACTGCCTGGCAGAGTGTTCATCAAACCAGCCTTCACAATAATTCTGTATTATTCCAATCTCGTATAGTGCGGGGAAAAACAAACACCTACATCTTTCCATGTGAGCTCTGATTTCTCTTATTTCACAACGTGATTTTGAATTCGGAGGAGCAAGTTGGTGATTGAAATTTCGTGAAAAGATTCTGACGCAGTGAAAAACACCTCTGTTTTATGGTATCAATCCCAAATCCAGTATCAATTCAGTGACACACTCTCCCCTATTTCATGATAATACAAAACATGCTGCCCTTCTTTGAACTTTTTTGATGTACTCCGCCAATCCTATCTGATAAGGATCCCACACCGGGCAGCTGTATTCTAAAAGAGGACGGACAAGCATAGCATAGGCAGTCCCCTTAGTAGATCTGTTACATTTTCAAAGTGTTCTGTCAATAAAACGCAGTCATGGTTTTCCTTCCTCACAACATTTTCTGTGTGTTCTTTCCAATTTAAATTGTTCATAATTATAATTCCTAGTTATTTAGTTGAATTTTAGGTTTTTAGATTAGACTGATTTATTGTGTAACTGAAGTTTAACGGACTACTTTTACCACTCGTGTGGGTGACGTCATAGTTTTCGTTATTTAGTGTCAACTGCCAATTTTTGCACCATTCAGATGTCTTTTCTAAATAGTTTTGCAATTTGTTTTGATCTTCTGCCGAGTTTGCCAGACGATAAATGACAGCATCGTCTGCAAAGAACCTAAGACGGCTGCTCAGATTGTCTGTTAAATTGTTTATATAGATATATAGCAGACCTTTTCAACTGTCAATACTAAATTAAATATTCACAACAGCTTAAAGGGCAAACAAACGTCAGGAAAATGTATAGCAGCAAAATAAAAAAATAATTTTTGAATATCTGATGACTGAGGTCCGTTGCAGCCCCCTTACAGTGAAACACTCAAAATATTCCTGGGTTCACTGCAGTTTTGGCTACTTCCAGACGCATGCAACAGCTAGGTACCCCATGTGAGAAGCGCAGAATGCGCAAGTAGACTAGCAGCCCGGCCACTCACCGGCTCTCGCAGTACGAGCAGGCGAAGCGATGCGAGTCAGAGTTTTTGGCAGAGCCATCTACCGCGCGCTGGGGAGGTTGGGACGTCAGCTGCTGCCGCACCTTTTTCGCCAGCCCCGTGTCGTACACACGATGCCACCGGCCCGTCGCTGACGTTTCCGACGCAGAGGAGGACGCGGGGCAATAAGTCGTCTGCTCTCGCAGCTGGCTCGGCAACGGCCCGTCGACGCTGTGGAGGTGGTCACTGCAACCTCGACTCCACTGACAGCTCTCCTCCACAGTTCACACTTACACGAAATGTGCAAATACAAAACTTCTTTTTTACAAGGCCTAATTACTTATGTTACAGCATAGTTACTGATAACGATTCATTCACTTGTGAACCATTCTTCACCAATGCTGGCACATTCCAGTACTACAATAACACTTTCATATTCATCAAACGGTGCCACGTTAATTTCAGTTCCTAGTAAAAGCAGTTGCACATTGTACAATAGACAAATGTGTTGTGTCACGAGAATGACATTCTGAAATAATTAGTACTGTGGTGACAAAGTGATTTACAGTCTAACTCTAGGTCTACGTTAGACAGACAAAAATAATTTGATCGCTAGCTGGGAAGGGGCATCAACCGTCGGCATGGGGAAGCACTCAACTACGCCTGCTGACTAGTTTAACAGCGATTTTGGTTGTATATTACATTATTACATACTACCAAAATAATTTTTAGTGCTATGCAAACGTTCTGATCTCTAGAAGTGTTAGAGCCAAAGAAGCTTTTAGTTAAATGTTCTGTTCGTGTCCACAAATCATGATCTTTTCTCTGGTCTTATCCCATACCTTCACAGGGTAGGCACGTTAATCTATATTTGGCAATGGTGTACAGCACATGTCTATGTGAATTTGTTATCCCGTGTGAAAGTGTGAGAACATTTTCAAATTGTTTGTGGATCGTGTAACTGAGGTGGGACACTGGTGGGAGCACAGTATGCACCTGGTCAGACGTGGGAAACCACCTAAAAACCACATACAGCCTGGCCAGCAGACCTGTCAGTCCGACAGGTAGATTCAATCCACGGACGATGTGCTACAGTGCAAAGTAGAGTGCCGGCATGCCAGTCGGGAATGATAGAGCAGAGAGGGCTGTGACGAGATGTCAGCCACCTTCATGCTGACCGACCCCTCTCCAGAATGGCAACGCGACAGCAGCAGCCTGTACGTGAAGAGGACATAAGCGGCACGCCCGACAGGTCACGGCCCAGTCGAAGAGGAGTTCCGGGGCTAGCTACCTGAATAGAAGCGTCTACTATATTACTTCGCTTGTATTAGGAATCGTATATACTGAAGAAGCCCGTTTATTTCGGATGTCGTCCTTTGCTAGCGACAAACACTACTGGCCATTAAAATTGCTACACCAAGAAGAAATGCACATGATAAACGGGTATTCATTGGACAAATATATTATACTAGAACTGAATCTGACTACATTTTCACGCGATTTGGGTGCATAGATTCTGAGAAATCAGTACCCAGAACAACCACCTCCTGCCGTAATAATGGCCTCGATAGCGCTGGGCATCGAGTCAAACAGAGCTCCGATTGCATGTACAGGTACAGCTGCCCGTGCAGCTTCAACACGATACCACAGTTGATCGAGAGTAGTGACTGGCGAATTGTGACAAGCCAGTTGCTCGGCCACCATTCACCGGACGTTTTCAATTGGTGAGAGATCTGGAGAATGTGCTGGCCTGGGCAGCAGTCAATCATTTTCTGTATCCAGAAAGGCCCTTACAGAACCTGCAACATGCAGTCGTGCATTATCCTGCTGAAATATAGGGTTTCGCAGGGATCGAACGAAGGGTAGAGCCACAGGTCATAACACGTCTGAAATGTAACATCCACTGTTCAAAGTGCCGTCAATGCGAACATGAAGTGACCGAGACGTGTAACCAATGGCACCCCATACCATCACACCGGATGATACGCCAGTATGGAGATGACGAATACACACTTCCAATGTGCGTTCACCGCAATGTCACCAAACACGGATGCGACCATCACGATGCTGTAAACAGAACCTGGATTCATCCGAAAAAATGACGTTTTGCCATTCGTGCACCCAGGTTCGGCGTCAAGTACACCATCGGAGGCGCTCCTGTCTGTGATGCACCGGCAAAGGTAACCGCAGCCACGGTCTCAGGGCTGATAGTCTGTGCTGCTGCAAACGTAGTCGACCTGTTCATGCAGATGGTTGTTGTCTTGCAAACGTCCCCATCTGTTGACTCAGGGATCGAGACGTGGCTGCACGATCCGTTACAGCCGTGCGGATAGGATGCCTGTCATCTCGACTGCTAGTGATACGAGGCCATTGGGATCCAGCACGGCGTTCCGTATTACCCTCCTGAACCTACTGATTCCGTATTCTGCCAACAGTCATTGGAACTCGACCAATTCGAGCAGCAATGACGCGATACGATAAACCGCAATCGTGATAGCCTACAACCCGACCTTTATCAAAGTCAGAAACGTGATGGTACGCATTTCTCCTCCTTACACGAGGCATCACAACAACGTTTCACCAGGCAACGCCGGTCAACTGCTGCTTGTGTATGAGAAATCGGTTGGAAACTTTCCTCATGTCAGCACGTTGTAGGTGATGCCACCGGTGCCAACCTTGTGTGAATGCTCAGAAAAGCTAATCATTTGCATATCACAGCATCTTCTTCCTGTCAGTTAAATTTTGTGTCTGTAGCACGTCATCTTCGTGGTGTAGCAATTTTAATGGCCAGTAGTGTATATGTAATTTTCAAAGTTAAGTATTGTTGTTTACTTTTCGTAATAAAACTCATTAATATGATTTGCTTGAATTGTTTGTCTTGTGACCGGAGACAGCAGGTTTCCTAGACACCCCATATACGGTGACTAGGCAGGATTCGACACGACGTCTAGCAATATGCGATAAAAAGTGGGAGGTGGTGCTCTCCCACAGAAGGGAAAGTAGAAGACAGGCCAGAAGCAGAATTCTTAGAACCGCAATGACTGGCATACTATCAACGAACTCATCGACCTACTTTGTGTTCAGCAACTTTTGCATTTAGCCAGCGTTGCTTATAATCACATTGCCATATATGACACATTATTTCCATCCACATGTGTAGTACGAATGCGCACAAAAAATGTTTCATCCAGAGCTAATAAAAATAGTTATGTATATGCTAATGTCACCAATAATAAACACAATTTTACTTAAATTTTTAAGTATATTTCACTGCACAACAGGATCGTACTGTATGGAGAAAAGTGCTGTTATTAATGAGAATAGGCAATCTGTACAAAGACCTACTTTTTTTATCTATGGATGAAAAATTTTTTTGCTGAATACTCATACCACACCTATTGATGGCAATCATGTAACAAACCTCAGGATATGAAAAAGGTATTAGTTGTTTATAATGTAAAGGATAATTGCTACTCACCATACAGAAGAGATGCTGAGTTGTGGAAAGGCACAACAAAAAGACTGTCGGAATGTCAGTTTTTGGCCAACAAAGTCTTTGTCAAAAATAGACACCACACACACACACACACACACACACACACACACACACACAGAGAGAGAGAGAGAGAGAGAGAGAGAGAGAGAGAGAGAGAGAGAGAGACTCTGGAAGCTGCCAGTCTTTTTGTTGTGCCTTTCTGCAACTCACCATCGTTGCTATAGGCTGAGTAGCAACTTTCCTTCTCATAATACTGTTACATTCCATCCTGGATATTCCACTGTTTGAGTACTAGTCATTTGTATTCTTCTAGGTTACTATAGTAACCAGCACAGCACTGTTACATTGAATTAAGTAACTAATAAATGCACAAAATCATAATAAACAGTTAAAGAGAGATTTAATGATGGCAGAACGCTGTTATTTAAACTGTGAGAAAATGTTTAAGGTGACTGGCACAACTGAAAATTATGGAATACGAGCTGATGCTGCAAAGGCTTTGAATATGGAAAATGGTGTAATTTCAAGAATGCTGAGTTGTTATCAACAATTTGACCTTCCAGAAGAAAGGCATCAAGGAGAACCATGGGTTACCACCGCACAAGATGACGGATTTCTGTGCCTTAGGGACCGTGCCTTGCAAAATGTACGTAACATAATTATTTCGGTCCAAACTATAGGAAATAAACCGCACGCATGAGGGCTTCAATTTTGAACATCGTGTTTTGTGGTGCCAGTAACATCAAAATTGTTGGTTTCCACCCAGATTTGAGAAGAGTGCTCATCATAAAGTGGCCAGGTGATGCAGAAAGGCTTAGGAACAGATAAGAGACGCACAAATTTGAAGGAGCTTCTATGACTACATGAAGGAATACTGACCAATAGAAAAACGGACTTCATTGGGACAATCTTCAAAGAAAAGTTTTGGAGGATGTTGACAACCTCCAGTGTTCAGATCAGCTGTAAGCTCAGCTTAGAAACCACTGCACAACATTTCTCAATATGATATCTCCCACCCCATTTCATCAACATCAATGAGGTGCTGAGGCACACAACTCGAGAGGAAGTGCTGTCACTTGCAGATGGCAAAAAAGTACTGATAATTGAAAGTGATAACTTCACAATTCTATGACTGTTTCTTTACAATTCTCATGCTGCTTTATTTATTCCAAAACATGATTTAATATTAATCACAGTTTAATGTGGGCTAATAAAACAGTGATAAAATAGACATATCAAATGAACTAGATCACTGTTTAATAGAACAACGATAACAGAAAATTTCACTGTATCACTGTTGGCATGTACAAGTGTTACCCCACAGTAATGACCCACTAAGAGCATTAAACGGCGCAGCTGCAACAAAACCCAGCTGACCGCTGATTCAATTACTAATTATCTTGTAGACAACTGCCTCATTGTGGGGTTGTTCTGTAATCTCAGAACCTGGGACATTATTTCACACCAATTTTAAATTTGTTCTCACCTATCTCACTGTTTATATTATATTACTGCAGCTCACTTGGCTGTACAACATAACTGATCACTGTGTAAGCTGAAGCAATGATGAAGAAATAGGTATGGGCTTGCAACTGTAAAATGACAATGGAATGGTACAAGACAATGTTATTTGTGATTGGTGCACTTTATACATAAGCACACCCGCTTGATGGTGAAGAGAAAAAGAGTTTACGAGAAAAATAGTTTGTTCCTTACACAGTTTTGGTGTATGTCAGGATGTATATGTGGACATGAAAAAAATTCCCAGATTTCCAAGTCAAATATGCATTCCCCCCCCCCCAAGTGAAAACACACTTTTCCTGGCTGGAAATACACTTTTTTCTATGTTAAGCAACAACATACTTTTCTTTGGAGCTGTAAAACTTACAAATCCTTTGAATGGTGAAGGTATTATATGCTGGTGTAAAACTTCCCAGCACTTTAGGAAACTAAACACAGCAAAAGCAATGCATTTTGGAAAGATCATTGATACGTGGTAACACGTACACGGCATAGTTTCATATTACGAAAATACCAACACAAATTCCACCAATTACAGCACAGTAACTTTCGGAGCAATGAAATCGACATTGCTATGTGCTGTTGTCAGCCAATCGTAACTTGTGTTACGTGATTTACCAAACAATGACAGCAGATATTCAGAGTACGGGACTTGTAATGAAGTCAGCCAATAGCAACATCACTTTTAAGTAACCCAAACACACAAATAGGAAACGTTAATGGTTTAAATTAATATACATATATTCAATATAGATCCATGACAAGCTAAGCTTTCACTTATAATACTGGTCGTCAAAATTTTTTTGCTGTTTTTTCTGAGGTGTGTGCAGCAGGTGAATATTTCTGACAAGCACAATTATAAATTTCACTGCTGTGCACTGATCGTTTCGGGGGTTACCTGACTGAATAAATGTTCTGACATTTTCATAGAAAAGCCAATCACGTGCAAACTGCTGAACAATTCACCTCACATTTTTTTTCTGGAGGATAACTATACTTTTTGCCATCATTCTTGCATAACTAGAAATCTATGAAAGAACTGAAACAAATATGGAAAACTAATTGTAGTCTTGTCTTCCTCAGTTGCGTGTAATATTACGGTATATTGATAATTTTTTACTTATGGACCGTCTGACAGCAACTGAATAAAACACAATTTTAGTGCCATACGCGTTTCGCCTTTATTTTCTGCAAGGCATCATCAGTGGCTGGTTGCGTGGACAATTTCTTACATATTACTCTCCTGTTACATTTTTGGTGTTGTTCTTCTTCATTGCATTTAAACAAGCGTTCAGTGCATAGTGCTGTGGAATGTGGAAAAAACTGCAAATTGGCATTCATAAGAAGAAGAAGAACACCAAAAATGTAACAGGAGAGTAATATGTGAGAAATTGTCCACGCAACCAGCCACTGATGATGCCTTGCAGAAAAAAAAGGCAAAACGCGTATGGCACTAAAATTGTGTTTTATTTAGTTGCTGTCAGACGGTCCATAAGTAAAAAATTATCAATATACTGTAATGGAAAACTAACCTCGAGGCTCAGTCTGTTTTAGCGTATTAACCTTTAACATATAACAAACACAAATATGCTGGTAAGTTTTAAACAATGGCATCAATGGCTGGTCTTATGGACCCAAAATATGTCTAAGCGGGTGTCCTCAAGGTGTTAAGTTTTTAATGGGAGTCAAACGCGCCGCAATTTAAGAAATTCATCACACATTCTCACTCTTAACATAATTCACCATGCATAACAGGAAATCTACTTTGCTTCTCAAACCACCATTCACAATATTTTCCCATGACTTCTTAGAAATGTAAACAGTTGTGATATTACAGTCATCAAAAGCTGTTTGTTGGTGTGAAGTATTGCACAGTTTTTGTCCTCACACCTTTGACACATTTCGCTGTCAGCAGATGCTCGTTTGTGCAGTTTGTTTTGCTGTAAACTGTGCATTTTCTTTGCAACTAAGATTTTGTTATGGTGTTATTGTTTCGTTTATGTTTTCTTGCTGCAGTATTATTCTGCAGTAGCAGACCAAAGTAAAATTCTTTGTTAGAGTATCAGTTCTTACTAGTCAAAATTACACAAATTTAAACAAAAACCAGAACAGCAAAAAATTCCCAGAATTCTAAAAAAAATTCCCAGGTTTCTCCCAGATGAAAAAATTCCCGGGTTTCTCCCAGATGAAAAAATTCCTCTGTTTTTCCCAGATTTCCTGGGGTGTATACACCCAGTATGTACTTATTCAACAGATGACACACATTACGCATCTACTGTAACACACAAGTTTACAAGACTTGAAGTACACAGGTGACGGTGCAGGCCCCAGAGAAGTGTGTACACATGGAGTGATGCACTCCTCCACCTACCTCGGACCGACTCCCTTCTCCAGCCGGTTGTTGAGGGCTCGGTCCAGCAGCCCACCAAAAGCCGTCGAAATCTGCGTCTTCAGCCCCAACGACCGGTCGCTACAACCCGACTGTCCCGTCGACGTGGTGGAGCCTGTCGTCATGCTGCAACATAGCAGGACTGACCTTGGAGAGAGTTGCCACAGAGTACCCTAGACTTGTCTAGAGACCTACTTTTTGTACGGAATAGTTCTTGATGGTATATTTACGAGGGCTATTCAGAAAGTAGGGAACGTTTTGGCATTAAAAAAAAAAAAAGGCTAAATACAAGAAATACCTTTTATTATATACATCTCAAAGAATGACTGACACACTACTTTCCATATAGTCAGCAAACACACTGAGGCATTTAACATAGCAGTGGACAAGCTTTGAAAACATTCTGTTGCCTGACACTTCAGCCAATGATTCACTCCCATGTGGAGTTCCGCGTCGTCATCAAAGCGCTGCGTTGCAAGCCAGTTCTTCATCTTGGGAAACAACGGAAGTCGCTTGGTGCACGATCGGGGCTGTGGGGCGAATGAGAGAAAATTTACTATCTTAATTAATTAAGGAGTTCTTTAGTGGGGTTTGCCATGTGAGGTCGGGCATTGTTGCGCAAAAGCAAAATTTTGAACATCAGCTTTCCTCGGCATTTGTTTTGAACTGCTCTTCTAAGGCTGTGCAAAGTTTGACAGTACCGGGCGGAATTTGTGGTTGTTCCACATTCAAGAAAATCAATAAGAAGCACGCCTTGCCTATCCCAAAACACTGTCGCCATCAACTTCCTTGCTGACAAGGTTTGCAAACATTTTCTTGGTTTCTGGGGGGACCTCGTGTACCCCCACTCCACGGACTGTAATTTTGTATCGCAATTTGTGTGTTTAACCCAAGTCTCATCACCAGTTATGATTTGATCCAGTAATGAATCACCATGTTTGTAGTAGGCCTCCAGAAATGTCAACATTGCCCCCATTCGCTGTTCTTTATGGTGCTCTAAGCATTTTGGGTACCCATCGTGCACAAAATTTGTGGTAGTCTAGCTTTTGAGTGACAATTCCAAACAAGAAAGTCCGTGAAACTTGTGGAAAAGGAAGTGAAAGCTTCGTTATTGTGAAGCGACAGTTTTCACGAATCATTTTATCGACTTAAAAGACAAGATCGTCAGTCACAATGCTCGGGCGTCCACTCTTCTCTTCATAATGAACATTGGTTCAGCCATTTTTAAACAGAACGTACCATGTCCGGACAGAACATTCACTTATTGCGTTGTTTCTGTACACTTTACACAGTTCACGATAAATTTCTACAAGTTTCAGGTTTTTTGAAAACAAAAACCGTGTCACAGACAACATCTCACAACTGGCGGGATTTTCGATTACAGCACACATTTCAAATTCGAATATCGAAAAAACCAGATGCGCAGAGACGTTCCCACTGTCACGGATGGATACCGACTAAGCTGCCAAGTACGCACATATCAAAATACATGCGATCGGCGCGCACCTAGCGGCATCAGATGGAAACGTTCCCTATTTTCTGAATAGCCCTCATAATAATGTCTTTCACCAATGCGGTTGGGCATGGCAAAGCATCAGAAGGGGCTACCACCATAAGAATATTGTGTGTATACTTAATCTACTGTACGCACAAAACTGACAAACACACACAAACATTATCAACAGCTGAATTGTACACAAGCTGATGCTATTAATGTCTGGCAAGTAGGTCCTGCTTGTGTGTTAGTCACATTATTACTATCTTATTGCAAATGAAACTTTTAAGATATTCTAATTTATTAATGGTCATCAATGTTTTTCTCAATCATGATTTATGTATGTAGTTTTTATTTCAAAAACTGTGTACAGCTGCAGTCTCTGTAATGCAAGTTATGCTCGGATTGTTGTGCTGTTAATACAAACCGGGAAAATGTCTGACGGTGCTTCCTGCTACGTAATTTAACACATGTGTGGGACACAATTTTAAAAAATTGAGAAACAGGTTGTTCTTAATGTTTTCAGAAGTTTACAGAGAAAGTTGGCTTTGGAATTTTCCAAGACACTTATCAAAAGTTGAGGAGTTTCTGAAAACGAGATGTGTGGCTGAATTGGTGTGTTAGAGAATGGTAGTCAGGTATCCTACAGATCGCTGACTGGAATCTCACTTTGGTCTTCTTTTGCCAATTTGAATGTTTACATCAATTAAATACAAAATTCATCAAATATCTGACAACTAACACATACCTAATCATCCTTATTTTCTAATGAAAAATGAACATCATCGTATTTATAATTACATACTGCATGCAAAATTCCAGTTTTCATTGAAAACATAAATTCTCAGTTGTCGATATTTTATAAAAGACTGTTACAAAAGATTTTACACAGAGTACACAAAGGAACTTGCCCCCCTTCTTGCAGCGGTGTACCGTAGGTCTCTAGAAGAGCATAGCGTTCCAAAGGATTGGAAAGTGGGCACAGGTCATCCCCGTCTTCAAGAAGGGACGTCGAGCAGATGTGCAGAACTATAGACCTATATCTCTAACGTCGATCAGTTGTAGAATTTTGGAACACGTATTATGTTCGAGTATAATGACTTTTCTGCAGACTAGAAATATACTCTGTAGGAATCAGCACAGGTTTCGAAAAAGACGGTCGTGTGAAACCCAGCTCGTGCTATTCGTCCACGAGACTCAGAGGGCCACAGACATGGGTTCCCAGGTAGATGCCGTGTTTCTCGACTTCCGCAAAGCGTTCGATACAGTTCCCCACAGTCATTTAATGAACAAAGTAAGAGCATGTGGACTATCAGACCAATTGTGTGATTGGATTGAAGGGTTCCTAGACAACAGAACGCAGCATGTCATTCTCAATGGAGAGAAGTCTTCCGAAGTAAGAGTGATTTCAGGTGTGCCGCAGGGGAGTGTCGTAGGACCGTTGCTATTCACAATATACATAAATGACCTTGTGGATGACATCGGAAGTTCACTAAGGCTTTTTGCAGATGATGCTGTGGTGTATCGAGAGGTTGTTACAATAGAAAATTGTACTGAAATGCAGGAGGATCTGCAGCAAATTGAAGCATGGTGCAGGGAATGGCAATTGAATCTCAATGTAGACAAGTGTAATACATAGAAAGATAGATCCCTGATCATTTAGCTACAAAATAACAGGTCAGCAACTGGAAGCAGTTAATTCCATAAATTATCTGGAAGTACGCATTAGGAGTGATTTAAAATGGAATGATCATATAAAGTTGATCGTCGGTAAAGCAGATGCCAGACTGAGATTCATTGGAAGAATCATAAGGAAATGCAATCCGAAAACAAAGGAAGTAGGTTACAGTACGCTTGTTCGCCCACTGCTCAAATACTGCTCAACAGTGTGGGATCCATACCAGATAGGGTCGATAGAAGAGATAGAGAAGATCCGACGGAGAGCAGCGCGCTTCGTTACAGGATTATTTAGTAATCACGAAAGCGTTACGGAGATGACAGATAAACTCCAGTGGAAGACTCTGCAGGAGAGACGCTCAGTAGCTCGGTACGGGCTTTTGTTGAAGTTTAGAGAACATACCTTCACCGAGGAGTCAAGCAGTATATTGCTCCCTCCTACGTATGTCTCGCAAAGAGACCATGAGGATAAAATCGGAGAGATTAGAGCCCACACAGAGGCATACCGACAATCCTTCTTTCCACAAACAATACGAGACTGGAATAGAAGGGAGAACCGGTAGAGGTACTCAAGGTACCCTTCGCCACACACCGTCGGGTGGCTTGCGGGGTATGGATGTAAATGTAGATGCAGATGTAGAATGTTAAAAATTAAAGAGACATTGCAACTTAAATTTTTGGGACAAAAATGAAAAATAAAGTACTCTTTATTTGCACTGTGTCCATTGCTTTATAACACAGATGTCGTATCACACAAGCCACAGTGATAGGAATTTTAGAATCACGGAAAACAATACTTTTCATGGCATCCAGCAAACTGCACAAATGCTGTATTTTTTACAGTTGGTACTGTACTCTGAAGTCTGATTCCAACAGAACTGATCTGGTGACAAGTTAAGGAATCTGTCCTGTGAAATAACAAGACATTTCAGCTGCCAGACGTACTGGGGCTTATGCATGAAGCTCTGTCACAAGACACTACCGAACGTCAGCGAAATGCAGACCAGCTCATCTTATAAGAGGAGGAGAAAATGTGAAGCTCGGATGGCTTCATGGATCCTGTTGATGGTCATCTCACTATCAACGTAGCAGATGACAGTTCTGTTTCTGACACGCATTCCTTGAAGCTAGACCTGTCCCATACATATTCCTACCACCACCTGCTCCAGTCCAGTCACTAACATCATCTATCCCACCAAAGGCAGGGCTACATGTGAAATCAATCATGTGATTTACAAGCTAAGCTGCAACCGCTGTGCTGCATTCTATGTAGGAATGGCAACCAACAAACTGTGGCCAAAAAACAAGTGGACCACCCTCAGGGTGTATACGTGGGCAAGGAAAAAAAATTCCCGGGTTTCTCCCGGATTTCCCAGTTAAACATACACTTTCTCCCGGGTGGAAACATAGTTTTTCCCTGTTTATTGACAGTATATTTTCTCTCAGAACTGTATAACATATCAGTCCTTTGAATGGTTATGGTTTTATTCATGGGCGTAAAATTTCCCAGCGCTTTAGAAAACGAAACACCTTTTGGAAAGATTTTTGATGTGCAGTAACATGTATGCTGCATATTTTCGTATTACGAAAGTATAAATTCGAATTCCACCAAACACCGCATGTTACTTTCCGAAGCATTGAAATCGAGATTGCAATGCGTAAACAAAGATGATGAGACTTACCAAATGAAAGTGCTGGCAGGTCGACAGACCCACAAACAAACACAAACATACACACAAAATTCAAGCTTACACAACAAACTGTTGCCTCATCAGGAATGAGGGAAGGAGAGGGAAAGACGAAAGGATGTGGGTTTTAAGGGAGAGGGTAAGGAGTCATTCCAATCCCGGGAGCGGAAAGACTTACCTTAGGGGGAAAAAAGGACGGGTATACACTCGCACACACACACATATGCATCCACACATACACAGACACAAGCAGACATATTTAAAAACAAAGAGTTTGGGCAGAGATGTCAGTCGAGGCAGAAGTGCAGAGGCAAAGATGTTGTTGAATGACAGGTGAGGTACGAGTGGCGGCAACTTGAAATTAGCGGAGATTGAGGCCTGGTGGATAACAGGAAGAGAGGATATATTGAAGAGCAAGTTCCCATCTCCGGAGTTCGGATAGGTTGGTGTTAGTGGGAAGTATCCAGATAACCCGGACGGTGTAACACTGTGCCAAGATGTGCTGGCCGTGCACCAAGGCATGTTTAGCCACATGGTGATCCTCATTACCAACAAACACTGTCTGCCTGTGTCCATTCATGCGAATGGACAGTTTGTTGCTGGTCATTCCCACATAGAATGCGTCACAGTGTAGGCAGGTCAGTTGGTAAATCACGTGTGTGCTTTCACACGTGGCTCTGCCTTTGATCGTGTACACCTTCCGGGTTACAGGACTGGAGTAGGTGGTGGTGGGAGGGTGCATGGGACAGGTTTTACACCGGGGGCGGTTACAGGGGTAGGAGCCAGAGGGTAGGGAAGGTGGTTTGGGGATTTCATAGGGATGAACTAAGAGGTTACGAAGGTTAGGTGGACGGCGGAAAGACACTCTTGGTGGAGTGGGGAGGATTTCATGAAGGATGGATCTCATTTCCGGGCAGGATTTGAGGAAGCCATATCCCTGCTGGAGAGCCACATTCAGAATATCCTATCCTTAATAAAAGTCCTCAATCTTTCCTCTTCCACATCCACACCGGCTGTTCAGAGCATCCTCCTAGAGGCCAACCGCAAATTAGAACAGCATGCCACCCTTCACCTCAAAAAACTATCCAATCTCCTGGTTTCCCACCTCCGGAAAGGCAACTCACTCACCCTTCACAACCTTTCCAGCAAACACCAACCACCTCTCATTGCACACAAACCCAGTCTCTCCCATCTACTCAGTCTCCCACTTCCAGCTCCACTCCCTCCAAAACCTCAAAATTCCAATCAACACAATCTGGCACCACAACACCCTAATTCAGCAGTTTCCTCCAAACCTCTCTCCCAATGCGAAACCCCTGTCCTATCCAAAGGCCTCACCTTCAGCCCCACTCCCAGATTCAACCAAACAGCCCTCGTCAAAGATTTACTGTCCTACACTCGTACTCTCTGCTGGATATATCACTTTGCCATCAAGAAAAATGATCCTAATCCTATCCCTAATGATCCAACTCTCCAAGACACTATCCAAATTGAACCCTGCCTGGAACAGTTCCATCCTCCGTCACAGCGGGACCCACCTCCTCTTCCTAAAAATCACCCTCTCCAAACCTTCCAGGAATTTCTGACTTCCAGCCTTGCCTCTCAATCCTTCTTAAAAAACCTTAATCCTACTCCCAACATCACCACTGCTGAAGCCCAGGCTATCTGCGATCTGAAGGCTGACCGGTCCATCGTCATTCTTCCGGCGGACAAGGGTTCCACGACCGTGGTACTTGATCGTCGGGAGTATGTGGCTGAGGGACTGCGTCAGCTTTCAGACAACACCACATACAAAGTTTGCCAAGGTAATCCCATTCCTGTTGTCCAGGCGGAGCTTCAAGGAATCCTCAGAACCTTAGGCCCCCTACAAAACCTTTCACCTGACTCCATCAACCTCCTGACCCCACCGACACCCCGCACCCCTACATTCTACCTTCTTCCTAAAATTCACAAACCCAATCATCCCGGCCGCCCCACTGTAGCTGGTTACCAAGCCCCCACAGAACGTATCTCTGCCTACGTAGATCAACACCTTCAACCCATTACGTGCAGTCTCCCATCCTTCATCAAAGACACCAACCACTTTCTCGAACACCTGGAATCCTTACCCAATCCGTTACCCCCAGAAACCATCCTTGTAACCATTGATGCCACTTCCTTATACACAAATATCCCGCACGTCTAGGGCCTCGCTGCGATGGAGCACTTCCTTTCACGCCGATCACCTGCCACCCTACCTAAAACCACTTTCCTCATTACCTTAGCCAGCTTCATCCTGACCCACTTCTTCACTTTTGAAGGCCAGACATACCAACAATTAAAGGGAACAGCCATGGGTACCAGGATGGCCCCTTCGTACGCCAACCTATTCATGGGTCGCTTAGAGGAAGCCTTCTTGGTTACCCAGGCCTGCCAACCCAAAGTTTGGTACAGATTTATTGATGACATCTTCATGATCTGGACTCACAGTGAAGAAGAACTCCGGAATTTCCTCTCCAACCTCAACTCCTTTGGTTCCATCAGATTCACCTGGTCCTACTCCAAATCCCATGCCACTTTCCTTGATGTTGACCTCCACCTGTCTAATGGCCAACTTCACACGTCCGTCCACATCAAACCCACCAACAAGCAATAGTACCTCCATTACGACAGCTGCCACCCATTCCACATCAAACGGTCCCTTCCCTACAGCCTAGGTCTTCGTGGCAAACGAATCTGCTCCAGTCCGGAATCCCTGAAGCATTACACCAACAACCTGTACCCTCCCAACCTGGTACAGAAGCAAATAACCAGAGCCACTTCCTCATCCTCTCAAACCCAGAACCTCCCACAGAAGAACCCCAAAAGTGCCCCACTTGTGACAGGATACTTTCCGGGACTGGATCAGATTCTGAATGTGGCTCTCCAGCAGGGATACGACTTCCTCAAATCCTGCCCGGAAATGAGATCCATCCTTCATGAAATCCTCCCCACTCCACCAAGAGTGTCTTTCCGCCGTCCACCTAACCTTCGTAACCTCTCTGTTCGTCCCTATGAAATTTCCAAACCACCTTCCCTACTCTCTGGCTCCTACCCTTGTAACCGCCCCCGGTGTAAAACCTGTCCTGTGCACCCTCCCACCACCACCTACTCCAGTCCTGTAACCCGGAAGGTGTACACGATCAAAGGCAGAGCCACGTGTGAAAGCACACACGTGATTTACCAACTGACCTGCCTACACTGTGACGCATTCTATGTGGGAATGACCAGCAACAAACTGTCCATTCGCATGAATGGACACAGGCAGACAGTGTTTGTTGGTAATGAGGATCACCCTGTGACTAAACATGCCTCGGTGCACGGCCAGCACATCTTGGCACAGTGTTACACCGTCCGGGTTATCTGGATACTTCCCACTAACACCAACCTATCCGAACTCCGGAGATGGGAACTTGCTCTTCAATATATCCTCTCTTCCGGTTATCCACCAGGCCTCAATCTCCGCTAATTTCAAGTTGCCGCCACTCATACCTCACCTGTCATTCAACAACATCTTTGCCTCTGCACTTCTGCTTCGACTGACATCTCTGCCCAAACTATTTGTCTTTAAATGTGTCTGCTTGTGTCTGTATATGTGTGTATACATATGTGTGTGTGTGCGAGTGTATACCCGTCCTTTTTTCCCCCTAAGGTAAGTCTTTCCGCTCCCGGGATTGGAATGACTCCTTACCCTCTCCCTTAAAACCCACATCCTTTCGTCTTTCCCTTTCCTTCCCTCTTTCCTGATGAGGCAACAGTTTGTTGCGAAAGCTTGAATTTTGAGTTTGAGATAGGTCAAAAATTTTAAAAAAAATTGAATTTTCAAAAATATGTTCATTTTGTAGTGCACATCTTTCTGAAGACTCTGACACATAAAACATACATGTCCGAGGAATTGTAAGACATGTTATCTGATCTTAAGTGTGCCAAAGTGCAGCGCCACACCTCTTCACACAGCATTCTTCTATCGCACGTCATTGTATTTCGGTCTGTGGAATTGAAACGTGTATATTTTGTACTCGATGCCATCAAACTATATTCAGGACAGCGGAAATTAAAATGTCCTGTGGTGCCTCTCCTGCTTCCAGTCGGCCGGTTTGACATCCTGCCCCTCTTTTTTTTTTCTTTTTTATTTTTTTAACTCTTCAGAAAATTTGCACTCACTATTCCCTATTAGCTAACAACTTGCTGCTTTGTGTGACATAAAATTAAGTGTAGGATACATAAAGCCAGTGAAGAGAAGAGACAAGCAAAACAGTACACATTTCTTCAATCCTTAGCTCCTAGAATTTTTTTCTCTCTAATCTTGCTACAGCTTTACATGGCGTGCTTTTCTTTCTGCGAAAGGATCTATTACCTCATCAAAGTTCATCACACATTTTGCTACATGAAAAATCAAAACATCGTTGTCTAATACTGAAAAAGGTGTAATTACAAATAGGCCCAAGACTGGTGTGGTTTCTCGACCTGATTACCTATATTTTGTCACTGTCTGCAAGATAAAACAAAATAGGCCTTTATAATACTGCAGCAATTGTAACACACACCAAATAAACGAGACTGTTTTGGCAGAAATGGTCATTTTTATAGCACGAAGGAATATAATTCAGAAAGTACCAATATCAAATTCCTACTAGGCCTACTACAAGCAAAAAGCTTTACATTAGGAAATAGTTTTACACTTCATTCATACACTTCAGTTTCTCAAGCATGAGACTGAAAAGTAGTAGTGCGAAATTTTTATATAAATTTGGAATAGTCTTATTCTTCCATAATGTGTGTGATGTCCCCATTTCTTCTCCTTCCTCGTTCTAACAAACAATGTTGTCATCACTAATTCTGTATCTATTCCTGCTAATGTCAAAGCTTATTCGCCGGTTAACTGCACTAACTCTGCCAGAATCACCAGTTTAGTTATCCCGCGATTATTCTCCGGTTAGGCATCGCTACAAGTTCGTACAACGCGTTTTCCGCCCTACTTCCAGAATAGACCTTAAAGAGGCTGCTAGCCGGAGACCGTACAACTGGCCCTTGCTAGTGTAGTGATCTGGCCAAAAATTTTCTTTCAAAATTTCATTTTCTTGGATACACCGAGAAGATAATACGTAATGTTTCTTACCTGCCATTCCCGTTAGTCGTTTATTCGCACTCTGGTAGCCTGAATCTACGGATTTCGCTGGTAATCGTAACAATGCTAATCATTCGCAAACCCAATTGACCACATGATCAGAGAGTGGTTGGCTTTCTTTCGTTCGGCTATACTCTGCTCAGTTCGTATAGCCCCTTTTGTCTGCAGGGAAGTTTATTTCTAGATGTGACGAGGATTCCACTGACAGAGACATCACGTACACTACGCACGCATTCACAAATCAACTTATCATTCATTCAGAAATCAACTTAGAATGTGTTCAACAATGTTCAAAAACCGACAGGGACACGTTTCAAAGTCATACGAATAATCAATAGACCAACGTGCGCTGGATGCTAGATGCTTTGTGAAACAAGGTTTATATGAATTTGCCCCCCCCCCCCCCCCCCTCCCTCCCCCTCTCACTCCTAGACCCAGGGCTGCTGCCCAATCTGGCAGCTTGAGCGTGCCAGTAAAATTTTTCCCGGTAGCACCTAGCTGCCCTTTTTTTTTTCTTTTGCTGTGACTGCTTACACAGCCAACAGCCATATTTCTGTAGCCAGAAGCGGAAGAAGATATTACTCAACTGCACATGCACACGATCCCAATCGTAACTGCTATCTAATGTTAACAATTGTGACGTCACACTCATCAAAGGCAATTTGTTGTTACGAAGCATTGCATAGTCTTCCTAAAGCCTTTGACAAATTTTGCTGTTGGCAGACGACTATATGAGCACTGTGTTTTGTTGCTGTATATGGCGCATTTCCTTTGCAATTTAAGTTTTATTTTAGTTTTTTCTCTCATTCAGGATTTATTGCTGCAGTATTATTCTGCAGTAGCAGGATACAGTAATATCCTTTGTTAGAGTATTGGTTCTTACCAGTCACAATTACAAAAATTTAACTGAGAACAAAAACAATGAAAAATTCCCCGAATTCAAAAAAATTCCCAGGTTTTTCCCGGTTTTCTCCCGGATGAAAAAATTCCCGGGTCTTTCCCGGATCTCCCGGTTGTCCTGGCTCGTAGACACCCTGACCCTGTAGCTGAACACACTGCCAAACATGATATCCCCCATCTCAATGACTGCTTCACAGCCTGTGCCATACGGATCCTTACCACCGACACCAGCTTTTCTGAATTGTGCAGGTGGGAACTTTCCCTGCAATACATCCTACGTTCCCGTAACACTCCTGGCCTCGACCTTCGCTAGTAACTGTCCTCACCCATCCAGCCCCCTCCCTGTTCCCAATCCAGCACTACACAGCCGTAATTTCACTGCCACACCCAGTCTATTAATTTCTTTTATTATTTATTTTATTTCTCTCCTTTCCGCTACTTGCCCCCTCCCCCTCAGCACCTTCTCTCCTACCCTCAGCCTAAACTGCAACACTTCACTGTCCGCCACTCCCACCATACTGTCCCTCCCACTCCCCCAGCCTCCCACCAAGTGACCACTCCCATTGTGCACTGGTGCTGCTGCTCGCAGTGTAGTCTCAGCTCTCTGAGACTGCAGGTGTGTGTGCAAGTTGTGTCTGCGCGTGTGTGTGTATGTGTGTCTACTGCTGACAAAGGCCTTAATGGCCGAAAGATATGACTGCGTGAATCTTTTTTTTGTGCCTATCGCGACTCGGCATCCCCGCCATATGGTCAGTAGCAACTTTCCTTCTCTGGTATTGTTACATTCCATCCTGGGTTTTCCATTGACTGATTTTTGCCTGAAGGCTTTTCTTCAATCCTAGTCCTGTGCTGTTTTCCTTCGTAACTACTTTCTTTTGCATCGCTATACTCAATGTCCATCCTTCTTTCTTTCCTTTCCCGAGTTTCTCTAGTCGCCTTACGAACGGCTTTGCACGCTCTATTTACGAGCCACACTGTATCGACCGTCTAAGCTGTGCGCAACAGACAGCCTCGAGACCACACTCACTGATGGTGCGGCATCTCGTGTCCCACATTACTCCCACCGATATAATTAAGCCTATAACTTCAAACTGACCGTGCTCCCAGTGCCAGTTCCCGTATCTTTGCGTGTTATCTCCGGCAATTTTCTGGTGCCACACGATCTTACATCTCTAACTACAAACCTCTCCACTACAGAGATGATAAACAAGTACACGAGGTGAATGTGGACGGAAGAGTTTTCATAGGCTGACCTCAGTGAGTGTACTTCAATCATATTGAGGACATCATTGAAAAAGGGCCACTCACGAGTCCCCAAATTAATTTAGTAAAAATGTACCTACCTATATTGTTTAAGTTAAAAAAAATGTCCCTCAGAAGAACAGTTGCAGTATTGACAATATTTGGCTCTGTTGACTGGTGAGTTTGCAGAGCACTACGCTAGTCATTGTTTTGCACACCTGCATTCTTTCGTAATACCACTTCGATTCCAATCTATTTCATTTCTCCCAGTTCACTATCGACTTCTGTACAGTGTTGTTCCCCAGATATACAAGGATTGGACAGAAATGTGGAAACACTGCACGAACTGCACACTCAAACACAAATGCAGAAGCTTGCCGAGTCTGCAGGTCGAGCTGTCGTACTTGACCACGAACGGCACCTGTACAATGTCCTCGGTATGTTGCAAATGTCAGTCGTGGCCAGAATTGTGTTTCGTGTACTGAATTCATTACGTCACAGCCGAGTGAATTTGAAAATCGGGAAACTGTCAGCGCTCGTACGGTGGGTGCTTACGTAACTGAGGTGGTCGGAGTGTTTGGTGTTTCGAGAGGCACCGCATCAAAGATTTACACCACATACGAGGAAAGTTGACAATCGTCATCCACCAAGTCACGACACAGACAAAATTGCGTTTCGAGTGATCACAGTGCACGGTAACCGAAGGAGACTGTGGCAAAAAATAAAGAGGGTGACAGCTGCAAAAGCCACTCCAGAACCAAATATCGCACTCGCGAACACCGTCAGCACCGAACGACACGAAAGGAGCTCCGGAAGCGGGGAATTGCCAGGCGAGCTGGATTTCCAGCTCCTAATGGGAAAACGTTGTGCTGAAGCCATAAAATGTGGACTGTGGACCGATGGAATAAAGCCACTATGTGACTATGTCGGACAATCGTATCCGTCTGATGGTAGAATGTGTGTTCCCCATTGACAACACTGTGTTCCCAGGTGACAGGGCTCCCGTTCACACAGCTCACACTGTCCACGTCTGGCCGTGTGAGCATGAGGACGACGAATTGTCACGTCTCCGATTCCCATATACATGGTGGCCGTTACGAATGTTAATGGTGTTCCTACACCGTATCTGGCACAGTAATGTGTTGTGTTTTTGTAGTGTCCATATTTCTGCATGGCTCCTGTACGAGCTCGAATTAAAGCCCCACACTTAATGCTAGCAGACCACTACTAGTGAGGAATGCCCTCTTTGCCTGTGCTGATCTTCTGCTTATTTCCCTCTTGCTGTGTCCATCTACACTCCTGGAAATTGAAATAAGAACACCGTGAATTCATTGTCCCAGGAAGGGGAAACTTTATTGACACATTCCTGGGGTCAGATACATCACATGATCACACTGACAGAACCACAGGCACATAGACACAGGCAACAGAGCATGCACAATGTCGGCACTAGTACAGTGTATATCCACCTTTCGCAGCAATGCAGGCTGCTATTCTCCCATGGAGACGATCGTAGAGATGCTGGATGTAGTCCTGTGGAACGGCTTGCCATGCCATTTCCACCTGGCGCCTCAGTTGGACCAGCGTTCGTGCTGGACGTGCAGACCGCGTGAGACGACGCTTCATCCAGTCCCAAACATGCTCAATGGGGGACAGATCCGGAGATCTTGCTGGCCAGGGTAGTTGACTTACACCTTCCAGAGTACGTTGGGTGGCACGGCATACATGCGGACGTGCATTGTCCTGTTGGAACAGCAAGTTCCCTTGCCGGTCTAGGAATGGTAGAACGATGGGTCGATGACGGTTTGGATGTACCGTGCACTATTCAGTGTCCCCTCGACGATCACCAGTGGTGTACGGCTAGTGTAGGAGATCGCTCCCCACACCATGATGCCGGGTGTTGGCCCTGTGTGCCTCGGTCGTATGCAGTCCTGATTGTGGCGCTCACCTGCACGGCGCCAAACACGCATACGACCATCATTGGCACCAAGGCAGAAGTGACTCTCATCGCTGAAGACGACACATCTCCATTCGTCCCTCCATTCACGCCTGTCGCGACACCACTGGAGGCGGGCTGCACGATGTTGGGGCGTGAGCGGAAGACGGCCTAACGGTGTGCGGGACCGTAGCCCAGCTTCATGGAGACGGTTGCGAATGGTCCTCGCCGATACCCCAGGAGCAACAGTGTCCCTAATTTGCTGGGAAGTGGCGGTGCGGTTCCCTACGGCACTGCGTAGGATCCTACGGTCTTGGCGTGCATCCGTGCGTCGCTGCGGTCCGGTCCCAGGTCGACGGGCACGTGCACCTTCCGCCGACCACTGGCGACAACATCGATGTACTGTGGAGACCTCACGCCCCACGTGTTGAGCAATTCGGCGGTACGTCCACCCGGCCTCCCACATGCCCACTATACGCCCTCGCTCAAAGTCCGTCAACTGCACATACGGTTCACGTCCACGCTGTCGCGGCATGCTACCAGTGTTAAAGACTGCGATGGAGCTCCGTATGCCACGGCAAACTGGCTGACACTGACGGCGGCGGTGCACAAATGCTGCGCAGCTAGCGCCATTCGACGGCCAACACCGCGGTTCCTGGTGTGTCCGCTGTGCCGTGCGTGTGATCATTGCTTGTACAGCCCTCTTGCAGTGTCCGGAACAAGTATGGTGGGTCTGACACACCGGTGTCAATGTGTTCTGTTTTCCATTTCCAGGAGTGTATTTCTGTGAACCCCAATTTTTACATTAAGGTAGTCACTAATCTGATTTCTTCTGCTGCTCAAAACTCTCATCTTTTCAGGGTTCCACAGCACAATCGGTAAAAACTGAGCCCTTATACGATAAATTTGTCATCTGTCTGGTGTCGGTCCAAAACCCTTTTTCTGAGGACGACGTATCAAGTCGAAACTTACACCACATATTAAGGTCTACGGTGCCTCGGCAACATAAAAAAGTGAAGCTTTGAAGTCACTGCAGTCAAAAGATATAGTCGAAACTTCCTGGCAGATTAAAACCGTGTGCCGGACCGAGACTCGAACTCGGGACCTTTGCCTTTCGCAGGCAAGTGCTCTACCTACTGAGCTACCAAAGCACGACTCACGCCCGGTACTCACAGCTTTACTTCTGCCAGTACCTCGTCTCCTACCTTCCAAACTTAACAGAAGCTCTCCTGTTTGGAAGGTAGGAGACGAGGTACTGGCAGAAGTAAAGCTGTGAAGACGGGGCACGAGTCGTGCTTGGGTAGCTCAGTTGGTAGAGCACTTGCCTGCGAAAGACAAAGGTCCCGAGTTCGAGTCTCGGTCCGGCACAAAGTTTTAATCTGCCAGGAAGTTTCATATCAGCGCACGCTCCGCTGCAGAGTGAAAATCTTATTCTAAAAGATATAGTCATTTACATCAGATACTTAAATACTTGTAAACTCACTCATTAAAAAATGTAGGGTGCTTCCACTTGATATGGAATCGTGAAATTTGGCAAAAAGAAAGATTTCACAGTATAAGCAAAGGAGGGGGGGAGGAAAAAAAAAATTAATTTTAATTCTATCATACAATAAATATTTCTTTTGTATTTGTTATGCAGCTTCAAATTTGAAACTAAAACATTCTCAAGAGACACTGAACCTCTAGGACCAATATATTGGCAATACGAATGACGATAACAGGCAAAATAGTCGAGAATCTCAAATTCCCCAAATGGACGATCAGTCTATATGCGTAACTAAGTTTGTACGGCACCCTCAGTGTGCGAGTCGTACTCACACCTGGCCAGTTTTTAACTTTTATCTGACTGCCCACTACACAGCTTTTTTAGGCCACCTAACTCAGTCCTACCTGGCCTGGTGCTCCTCGGTGACGTGTGCCGCCAGAGCGTCCTTCCCCGCCAGCAGTCTGAGGCAGTGCGGGCAGGTCAGCACGCGCGACGAGTCGGCAGTCGCGTCCGGTGACGCAGTCTCGGCGGACTCTGACAGGCCACTGCCGCCACCCGCCACTCCTGCACCGTCTGTCTCCGACCGGCCGTCCGATTCGCCACGGCACTTGGGGGCCGAAGACGTCGACTCTGCGAATGGAAACGGACATGTTACAATGGGGAAGAATGAGTTTTTCCTTCCTGACAAAACGTATCAACATTTATATACAACTGACGATTTCTTAATTTGCACCTAGTCATTTCCACCACCCACACTTTTGGAAAAATAGTGTTTACGGCATTTTGAATATACGAGGTGTGATCAAAAATTTTACATGAATAATTTTATTAGAAACAATGTAATAAGCTTAGACGGAATCTGATTCGATTTTCTTCAAAGTACTGTCCTCGGCTAGCAATGCACTAATCCCGACATCAAATCCATGACTGGAAGACCTGTTTTGGAAGGGCTTCTAGCTGCTCTGTGGTGGCCTTCTCAATATCAGGAATGGTGCCAAAACATTTTCCGTTACACAGGGCTTCGATTTTCGGGAAGACCCAGAAGTAGCACGTTACTAAATCAGGTGAGCAAGGTGGATGTGGACAGACAGGAATACGTTTTCCCACCAAAAACTCACACGAATCAAAACTGAGGTGTGGCAAAGCGTGTTGTCGTGATGAAGAAGGAAGCCACTGAAACATTTTTCCGGTCTCTCTCTCCGCACATTGTTCCACAAAATTTAGCATTTACAGTTGTTCCCTCTGAAATGAACTCTTATCGCACTGTGCCCTCAATATCAGAGAAAAAATAAATAATAAATAATAAAAATAAATTAGCGTGTCTTCAGTATTCAATTTTGACTCGAGTGCCTTTTTAGTGCACGAAGATTCACTGGTCATGCACTGGGAACTCTGAATTTTCATTTCAGGGTCATATCCAAGTATCCAAGTTTCATCTCCAGTTACAATTTTGTACACAAAGTCCAGATCTGGACGAAGATGATACTTCAACTCTGTGGAAGTTGACACACGATTTTCCTTGTATTCTTCATTCAAAAGTATTAGAACAAATTCTGCACTCACTCATACCATTTTCAAATCATGGGTTAAGGTGCTTTGCAAGGACCAATACAAGGTGCTAAGCACTTTGCTAACATCTCAAATAACCATTCAGCTATTCGAATGAACAATTTCGCCACTTTTTGGATGGTTCTTTCTATTTTTGAGGTTAATGGATATCTGGAATGTTGCTTGTCTTCATCTTCAACTGACTCATTTCCACTTTTTAATCATTCATATGACTTAGTTAACGTCTTCAGCACTATCGCCATACACCAATTTCATCATTTCATGAGCATCTATCGAAGTTATTTGAAAAAACTTAATGCTTATGCACAGTTCGCAATCTGAGATGCACAACAGACACGCTAAGAACCACCTCTCTCTAGTGTTTTGTGGCTGCTGACTGACAAGTCAGAATGTGTTCCAACTTGATGCTGCCTGCCTCAAGAGATCAGGCAATTAAACAAATTACACCAAATGATCGTAGAGGCAGCAGTTGCTGCTAAAAGAACTCCTTCAGCTTATTCTTTGATCACACACCACGTAAGGGCAAATCAAATGAAAACAAGACAAATGGAAAGAACAGTAAACTGTTCATCATTTCAAAAGTAATCACCATAGCTGTTAATATGCAGGGTGTATCAAAAAGAATCATCAGATTTTAAAAAATCATAACTATTTTATTATTTAAGATATGCGTGTGAACAACATACTATTGGAAAGATCAACCTCTCAAGTTTTACATGGTTCCCGCTAGGTAGCAGGAGTGTGCACCCACTTCAGCTCTAGTAAAAATGGTGTCGGGCCAACAGAAAGTTTCTTGCATTCTACGTTTTGTGCATGGCCAGTCATTAACAACTGTTCAGTGTGACTTTCGTACTAGGTATGGTGTGAATCATCCTGCAACAGAGAGCTTTAGACAACATCGTGAACAATTCCGACAAACAGGTTGTTCGTGTGAAGGCAAATCGCCGGGCCATCCCCGAGCGTCTGTCGAATGGATCCACCGTAGTTTCACAAGGAGTCCGCAGAAATCCGTTCACCGTGCAGGTCCACAGCTCAACGTGCCCCCGGTGTCCATCGGGCATGTGTTTCATTTACGTTTACATGTGAAACCGTACAAAATTCAGCTACTGCAAGCTCTTCATGAAGGTGACAAACAACAACGTGCGGAGTTCAGTAATTTCGTTCTTGGCAAGGTAGAGAATGACAGTTTTGTTCGCCGCTTAGTGTTTATTGATGAGGCAACATTCCATTTAGATGGAAAGGTTAACAATCATAATGTGAGAATATGGGGTACGGAACAACCACATGAAGTTGTACAACATGAGAAAGACTCTCAAAAATTTAATGTGTTTTGTGCAGTTTCACAGGAAAAGGCGTACGGTCCATTTTTCTTTGCCGAGAGCACTGTTAAAGAAAGCTCATATCTTATGCTTGAGAACTTTCTTTCCCCACAGTTGAAGACTGATTCAAACGACTTCATTTACGAACAAGATGGGGCACCGCCACACTGGCATCTGGAAGTGCAGGAAATTTTAAATCAAAAGGCTACTGAATGATGGATCGGTCGCACTGGACCAAATGATTCAGCATTACATTACTGGCCTCCAAGGTCACAGAAACCCGACTGTATGTGATTACTTCTTGTGAGAGTTTATAAAAGACTCCTCCATTACCAACAACAATGAATGAACTGAGATATCGTGTAACAGCTGTGGAAGCTGTAACTCGAGACATGCTCCCTGCAGTGTGGGAACAATTTGAATACCGCACTGACATATGCCATGAATCTCGAAGGGGGCATATTGAAAACCTATGAAAAGGTACAAAAAAAATCAAATTTTGAGTTTCCCATTCAACAAAAAACAAAATTTATTGTATATGTTTATTAGTGCCAGAAATAGAAAATCGGACGATTCTTTTTGATACACACTGTATTTATTCCACTATGAGACAAGACAGTCAATGTTTTCTTGGGAAAATGTTTGCAGCTGCCTATAGAACCTTGATTGTACCCAAGTGTAGACCTCTACAACCGAAGCACATCGACAGTGACAAACGTTTTTATTTGGGGACCCAAAATTATGTAAATTGCATGGAGAGAGATCGGGACTGTACGGGTGTAGGTGTAAGGGCTTCCCAGTGAAACTTCTGCTGTATAATCGAAACAACCATGGCAATATATGGGGCCGTCCGCACAGCAGAAATTTTCCTGGAAAGCTGTCACACATCATGTATACAGTCCCTATTTCCCGCCGTGCAATTTCCGTATTTTTAGAGCCCTGAAGAGAGGCATCCATGGCTCTCAATTTGCTTTGGACGAATAGCTGCACGGCTGGATAAAATCATTGTTCTGCAGGGAACTGCAAACATTTTTCATGAAGCCACTGACAATTTTGTCTCTCAGTGGAATAAACATATTAACGGTCATGTCAATTACTTTTGAAATATATTGTGAAAAGGAAAGTTGCCACTCTCCTTATAGCGGAGGTGCTGAGTCGGAGATAGGCACAACAAAGAGACTGTCACAAATAAATAAAGCTTTCGGCCAGCAAGGCCTTCATCAAAAATAGACAATAAACACACACACACACACAACTGTAGTCAATTGTTTGAGACTGCAGTCATGTGTGCGAGTTGTCTTTGGGGGCACGCGTGCATGTACGTGTCATCTATTTCTGATGTACGGATTACTGGCCGAAAGCTTTATTTATTTGTGACAGTCTATTTTTTGTACTATCTGTAACTCAGCATCTCCACTATATAGTGAGCTGCAACTTTCCTTTTTGTACTATTGTTACATTCCATCCTGGATTTTACATTGTTTGAAAACTTTACTTACTTTTTTCCATCTGTCTTGTTTACATCTGACTGCCACTTACATTTCGTATACTGTCTACTACAGTATTAAGTCTAATGTCAATTATTTCTGTTAGTCCCCCTCCTTCCAACTTCATTGTTTTACTTTCACAGCAGATAATATTAGGTTGGTGCATAAGTTTGTAGCAGTTTTGTTTTGCTTGTTTGTATTCCAGTTGCTAAAGGCTTATTTACTAATTGTCATGTCTTGCTTGTAGTTACTTTTGCTATCTGAGGTTACATATCATCATTTGTCATTGATAGATAGCGAATGGAGCTGTGGACACTACAAAATGTAACGTCAAGTGGGCAAATCAGAACATTTACAACATATTCTTCTGTTTCAGTTCAACAGAGGGGCGACAGCAGCGGAGGTAATCAGAAATATTTGCACAGAGTATGGCGATAACACCACTGGACGGAGTACGGCAAGAAAATGGTTTTCTCATTTTGACATTAGTGACTCTACACGTTCAGGAATACCTTCAGGTTTTGACGAAGGTCATATAAATGCATTAATCCACAATGTTACACATCACTGTACTTGTGATCTGACATATGTGATGAACTGTGACCATTCCATCATCGTGCGACATTTTCATGTGGTAGAGAGGATTCAAAAATTGTGTGTACGTGTACTGCATGCTCTGAGCCAAAATCACAGAAGTCAGCAGGTGGCCACCCGTGCATCTCCCCTCGCCCGACATCGATCGGCTCTTAAATGACACCGACTATTCCTATCCTGTATCATTATTGGTGATGAGGAATTGTGTCTTTGTGCTAACACGAGGAAAACGAAGGAATGGTTGAGCCCAAAAAAAAAAAAAAGCTGCCATACAAAGACCTCCGCTCATCCACAAAACATAATGTTTTGCATCTGGTGGAGCAATGACTGTGTGGAGTACTACAAAGTGTTTCCCCGAGGTGTAACCTTCACAGCTGACATTTGCTGTCAACACTCGATATGTCTTGCAGATGCAGTCTGAGAACAGTGACCGGGAAGACCGTACGAAGTGAGGCTACTCCACGATTATGCCCACCCACGTTCTGCTAGACTGACAAAAAACGCTATAAAGGACTTTGGCTGGGAAGTCATTCCACAAGATCTCGCGTGATTGCTACAGTCGCAGAATCGAAAAGTTACCTCAGCATTGGCAGACGGTTGTAAATAGTAAAGGAAAATGTATTACTGATGACTGAAAGTCTCCGCTTTGTACATCTGTTGTGTTTATTAAACATATGGAAAAATGCTACAAATATATGCACCAACCTAATGCTTTACACTGTTTTGTATTACTTATAAAAATTCAATTAACATACTCTTAAATCTAAATGTATTTACATCCTATCCCACAGCTAAATGCCTATGGTTTATCCTTACAGCAATGTTAACATGCTGAAGCTAAATAATTGTGTTCATATGCAGAATTCTCTTTTATCACAGCTCAATTAAATATTTTAAACAATTTTTTTTGTGCATATCACATGACATCTTCGCTCCTCATGTGACTGAAGTTCCTTTCCGAGTTGCTGCTGTGTCGTACGTATCAGTGATGTGTATGCTAATGTTATCACTTCTTATAAATAAATATACATTTAAACATTAATAACTTATAAACAAGATGTCGTATAATGTGGTAATAATTTTACTGTGTTCTAGAGCTTCCGCTGATTCCAAAAATGTCTTTACTTTTTCTGTAAGCAGTTCTAGCTATTTTAGTACACACACAATACTTTTAATGTAACAGATTCAGCTGTCACGTCATCTTGGCATTCACCTCCTCTGTTGCCCGCTGTGTTGGCCTCGAGCTCTCCCCAGTCTGGTTCTCTGTCAAACCTTCCCAGTCCACCAGTCCAGCCATACACACGTACAAACTGACTCTCCATCACAGGCATCTATACAGCACTCAATGGATCGGCCGAGTCGCTCAGTATGTCATAGAGTTATGTCAATGAACATACACAGTAAAAATCAAAATACTTCTGTGTAGGTTCCCTGCTATATAGCACAACGTTCCTTTATTTGCCATGTAATATTAGCTATTTACAAAGAAAAGTGATAAATACGAAGCAATGTTGGCAACAATGAATTTTTCCTAAATTAGAAATAGTACAAGGTGTACAACTTTTCTTTTGCCGTTTGCCGATAGGTGGCAACAACGGTAAGAAGCAGTCGAAAGAAACAGATCGCAGACGTCTCGCAGTTAGCTTGGACCTCATTCAAACATTTGTCAATTTGTGTCTGCATCATCAAGTTGTTCTCAATTGAAAATGTCAGTTTACGAGCCTACTTCTCGTCATTTGTGGAAGGTGTTACTGTTTTGTTTCAATACGAAGAAAACGGCGGCTGAGTCTCATCGAATACTCTCAAATCCGTATGGTAAGGATGCTACTAGTGAAAGAACGTGTCACGAGTGGTTTCAACACTTCAAGAACAGTGATTTAAACATTGTAGACCGGCACAATGGTGCAAGAGAGAATGTTTTCGAAGATTCAGAATTGGAGACATTGCCAAGTGAAGACTTGCGTGAAACTCGAGAAGAATTGGCACGATTAGTGGGAGCGACACAGCAAGGCTATGCGCACGATTCAGAAAGAAGGAACTTGAATCCCGTGTGAGCTGAAACCAAGAGACGTTGAACGGCGTTTGTGTGTTTGTGAACAGTTGCTTCAGAGGCAAAAACAGAAGGGATTTCTGCATTGCATTGTGACCGGGGACGAAAAATGGGTTCGTTACGGTAACCCTAAATACAAAAGATCATAAGGATATCCCAGCCATGCTTCCACAACGATGGACAAACCGAATATTCACGGCTCCAAGATCCATGCTCTACATTTGTGGGACCAGCTCGGCACTGTGTACTATTTTGTGTTAAAACCGAGTGAAACAATCACAGGTGCTCGTTATCAAACGCATAAATGTGTTTGAGTAGAGCATTAAAAGACAAACGGCCACAATACAACGAGAGGCACGATCAAGTGATTTTGCAGCACGACGACGCTTGACTCCACGTTGCAAAAGAGGTCAAAACGTACTTGGAAACGTTAAAATGGTTAAGTCCTACCCCACCCGCCGTATTCTCCAGACATTGCTCCCTCTGACTATCACCTGTTTAGATCAATGGCGCGTGGCCTGGCTGACCGACACTTCTGATCTCACGAAGAAGTCACAAATTGGATCGATTCATGGATTGCTTCGAAAGATGAACAATTTTTTCGATGCGGGATTCGGACACTGGCCGAAAGATGGGAGAAAGTAGTGGCCAGCGATGGAATATACTTTGAATGATACGAGTGTAACCTATTTGTTTCATTAAAGGCTCAAATGTTTGGGAAAAATCAGCATAAAGCGTAAGCGAAGTTTTACACCTTGTAATTACAGCACGGGGAAAAAAAATTGACTTGGCTGTTGTGAAAGTCTTAGCTGACACCAAGATTCGGAACTGTATAAAGTATGACAATGAAAATTTCCAACAGCTAGAAAACTAATGCAACCCCAGTTTGTAACTTCTAGGAAGCAGATATAAAAAACAATTTTCCCTATTTAAAAAAAAAAAAAAAAAAGAAACACTGTTACATGAAAAACAGGTACAAAAAGGTTTGCACAATTTTTCGACATACTCTCCAAAAGAACTGAGACACCTGACATACCGTGGGTTCAACTTCTGCATTCCTGTGTGGTAGAACTTTGCCGTCTGTGAATGGAGCCGGCGTGTGACAGTACTGTGCAATAATATCCAAGTTCTCACTTGACTGCACAATAATACCGTAGTTCAGAATTTTGGATCATAAAGACAATGCTGCTGTGATAACTGTCCTTTGTTGCAAGCAGGAAGAAAAGTGGACAAAAAATCAGCTGATTGGGCATCAAAGATAACTCACAAAATCTTTTTGTGACAAGTGATGTTGGAAAATAAATAATTAATCAAAACTTTTTGTGTGCTTATTGCCCAATGTCACACTTTAACCTGTGTTGTTGGTTTTAAATATGAAAGTAATCTACCAATAACAAATATTGAGTGAATAACCATCAGTTCACTGGGATACTGTAAGTTCTTTGAGTCACCTATGAAATCTAGTTCTCATGGCATGACACGTCTCAGAACTGAGCAATTTACTTACAACAAAAATGGCAATTTTAGAGTATTTTTGAAACACGCTTCCGATATTATTGGAATTACTAACTTACAATATTGTAATTTATAAAACTATACACTTATATTGGGAACGAGATATACTACAATTCATTTCAATATGTACTGACATGCAAGGACGCACCTGAGCAGATGAAACTGCCGCCACCTCCCGTGTCTCCGCAGGGTGCGTCTGACATCAAACAGGTGGGGCTCGGTTCACGCCAACCTGCAAAGTGGTTCCAAATTTAGTTGTGCCACCAGTAAAGTGTGCTTGTGAACATGCTTTATTCAGCTGTTACGAGTAACCGAAATAGACACTTGTAAGACAATTCGCGCTTTACCTGTCACGACACTGGCACTCTCGAATAAGTTTCGGCAATCTTGTCAATCTTGTCGTAAGTTACCGTGACTTGAGTAAAATGATATGCTGGTGAAAGCATTTGGTAATCCACGTGTGGTAGAGCAAAACCTGTGAGATCTGATACTGACTGAGAGGAAGGAAATTTTCTTTCAGTATTTGTAACTAATATCAAATTGTAACAAAATTAGAAAATGTGAAATAGACACAATAAAAAGGAAATAGTAATAAGCTTAAGTACAAATCTGTCGTTAACCCATTTCTCATTTGGCGCTTAATGACACACATGCCGACTCACCGGAGAGACAACTCTAACTTAATTTGCCAAGGATGGTGTGAAAGAATTTCATAACTACCACCTCTAAATTTGCTAGAAACGTTATGAAGACCACTGACAATTATAATTGGGACCAGCAGACTAATTTTTGAACCATGAATCTCTCAAACCTTAGTCCAGCATTACATCTCTTCCAGAATTGCAATTTCTATTACTATTCTACATCAGGGAGTGCAAAACACAATGAAAGACAACTGTAAGTTGAAACCTCCTGGCAGATTAAAACCGTGTGCTGGACTGAGACTCGAAGTCAGGACCTTTGCCTTTCGCGGGCAAGTGCTCTACCATCTGAGCTACCAAAGCACGACTCACGCCCCGTCCTCACAGCTTTACTTCTGCCATTACCTCGTCTCCTACCTTCCAAACTTTACAGAAGCTCTCCTGCGAACCTTGCAGAACTAGCACTCCTGGAAGAAAGGATACTGCGGAGACGTGGCTTAGCCACAGCCTGGGGGATGTTTCCAGAATGAGATTTTCACTCTGCAGTGGAGTGTGCGCTGATATGAAACTTCCTGGCAGATTAAAACTGTATGACGAACCGAGACTCGAACTCGGGGACCTGCACGCGAAAGGCAAAGGTCCTGAGTTCAAGTCTCGGTCTGGCACAAAGTTTTAATCTGCCAGGAAGTTTCATATCAGCGCACACTCCGCTGCAGAGTGAAAATCTCATTCTCAAACTGTAAGTTAACAGTAACAGGAGTGCCATAAAGGAAAATCACGGTAAGCTGGTTTGAAGTGAAATTACAATCTGATACACGAAGCTGCCAATCAGCACATGCATGACAAATGGCGGACAGGGTATGGAGCAATTTACAGCTGCGTGCTGATGATGCTGTGGTTTACGAGAAGGTGGCATGGTCGAGCGACTGAAGGAATATAAACATGACTTAGACAAAATTAGCCCGCCCGCGTAGCTGCACGGTCTAACGTGCTGCTTCCCGAACGGGAAGGCGTGCCAGTCCCCGGCACAAATCCACTCGGAGGATTAGTGTCTATGTCCGATGTGCGGGTCAGCCTCCGGATGGTTTTTAAGGCGGTTTTCCATCTGCCTCGGCGAATGTGGGCCAGTTCCCCTTATTCCGCCTCAGTTACAGTATGTCGGCAATTGCTGCACAAATACTGTCTCCACATACGCATACACCATTAACTACCATGCAAAAATTTGGAGTTACAGGGCTACAGTGGGCTCAAAGCATCTCCATCATTTCTAGGTTCCCGGTTCAATACAGAATAGCAAAAATTTCTAATTGGTGCGACAAAATTTCCAGTTGGTGTATGAATGGTACCTAGCTCTAAATGTAGAAAAAAAAAAGTAATTTAGTGTGGGTGAGCACGAAAAACAACTGTAATGTTCGAATACAGCATTAGTAGGGTGCAGCCTGACACAACTACATCAATTAAATATTTATGCATAACGTTGCAAAGTGACACGAAAAAACCGAATGACCACATCAGGTTTGTAGTAGGGAAGGTGAATGTTCTTCACTTTATTAGGAAATTTTTGGGAAAGTGTACCTCAACCATAAAGGAGACAGTATATAGAATGCTAGTGCAACCAATTCTCGAGTACTGTTCGACTGTTTGGGATTCTCAGCAGATCGTATTAAAGGAATGCATCGAAGCACTTCTGAGGCAGGCTGTTACGTCCGTTACCGGTAGGTACAAACAACACGTGTTACGTAGACAGTTTGTGAACTCAAATGGGAATCCCTGGAAAGATGATGATGCTATTTCCACAAGACACTACTGTGCAAGTTTAGGGAACCAGCATGTCAGGCCAACTGCAAAACAATTCCACTGCTTCTGACAATATTTTGTGTAAGGACCTTGAGAATAAGATGCAATAAATTAGAGCTTGTGCAGAGGTTGGAGATGTTCAAAGTCACATGACAATGAAAACAGACTTCCAACTGAATCAGAAATGAATAAATAAATACATAAACTGTAAATGACAAATAGCAAAACGAAGGTGGTGGCATTTGATAGACAAAATAAAAGTAGCTCTAAAATTGATTTAAAAATATATATATATGTAGTATGTTAGATACAAAATGAAGATGAAACCAAATCTGAGGGGAAAATGGGCAAAGAAAAATAAATAAAATTCTGCAAAGCACTTTCACTCAGTTGTAATGTAGGGAAGTGAAACTTAGCACAAATAAATACATAAATTAATTAAATAAAATAATGTTACACTAAGGAACGAGAAATGAAGTTTCTCAGATATGTAGCTGGAAATGTGAGCTGATATCAAAAGCAAAATACAAAAATAAGAGCAAAATTAGGTCTAATGCCTCTTAAATGAAGAGGTACAAGAAGACAGATGAAAATAGAAACACTGTTTCATCACGAGGATGGACTACCTAAATTCTAGGCAAATTACTAGTCACCAGGACAAAGAAACACAAGAAAACGCAAAACAATATGGATGAAATTAGAATATTTTTATATACCGCATGTAGGCATAACAGGTGGAGGATGAGGAAACTGCCATCACCATTTCCTACAGCATTAAATATTGAGACCATTGTGCAATGAAATTAATAACCTGGGTGTTTCTACATGTCAGGTATGGGTTTTTCTTTAAGAATGTGATACTACAATTAAGCAGTCTCTAAAACCGAATATAGTTATTGCAATTCTGAGGAAAGAAAGAACACACAGATCGATCTAGCACTGCATAGATAACAAACTCTCTCATGAGCACTTTACTGAAGAATACAATTGAAGGAAGAATGGAAAGGACTTGGACAAGAGCAATTTTGCTAACAGGAGAAGTAGGGACACACTTCAAGTAATTTTAACATGGCAATTAACAACAGAAGGCAAATTTTGAACAAAAAAGGTTTGAACATTTCATTTATAGACTCGGAAACATATTTGATAATATGGAATGGAATAAAATATTTTCCATTGGTGGAGGGAAGAGGCAATGAGGGAAGTAAAAGGTTATCTCAGTTTGGGTGTTGTTTGTTACAGACACAAAATAAACTCAATACTATAATGGTTACAATATGCACATGAACAAAAACAGAACTAAGTTAACAGTGGGGTGAATGTTGAACTTTGACAGGAGGAATCTTGAAGAGGTGGACGATTTTGGAACCATTGGAACCATGGTAATAGAATAGGAAAGACACTGTAGCAAGGCTTGCACAACAAACAGTACCTTTCTATAAAAAGTAACACCTGCTAACATCCAAAAATACTCTCCTGGAAATTGAAATAAGAACACCGTGAATTCATTGTCCCAGGAAGGGGAAACTTTATTGACACATTCCTGGGGTCAGATACATCACATGATCACACTGACAGAACCACAGGCACATAGACACAGGCAACAGAGCATGCACAATGTCGGCACTAGTACAGTGTATATCCACCTTTCGCAGCAATGCAGGCTGCTATTCTCCCATGGAGACGATCGTAGAGATGCTGGATGTAGTCCTGTGGAACGGCTTGCCATGCCATTTCCACCTGGCGCCTCAGTTGGACCAGCGTTCGTGCTGGACGTGCAGACCGCGTGAGACGACGCTTCATCCAGTCCCAAACATGCTCAATGGGGGACAGATCCGGAGATCTTGCTGGCCAGGGTAGTTGACTTACACCTTCTAGAGCACGTTGGGTGGCACGGGATACATGCGGACGTGCATTGTCCTGTTGGAACAGCAAGTTCCCTTGCCGGTCTAGGAATGGTAGAACGATGGGTTCGATGACGGTTTGGATGTACCGTGCACTATTCAGTGTCCCCTCGATGATCACCAGTGGTGTACGGCCAGTGTAGGAGATCGCTCCCCACACCATGATGCCGGGTGTTGGCCCTGTGTGCCTCGGTCGTATGCAGTCCTGATTGTGGCGCTCACCTGCACGGCGCCAAACACGCATACGACCATCATTGGCACCAAGGCAGAAGCGACTCTCATCGCTGAAGACGACACGTCTCCATTCGTCCCTCCATTCACGGCTGTCGCGACACCACTGGAGGCGAGCTGCACGATGTTGGGGCGTGAGCAGAAGACGGCCTAACGGTGTGCGGGACCGTAGCCCAGTTTCATGGAGACGGTTGCGAATGGTCCTCGCCGATACCCCAGGAGCAACAGTGTCCCTAATTTGCTGGGAAGTGGCGGTGCGGTCCCCTACGGCACTGCGTAGGATCCTACGGTCTTGGCGTGCATCCGTGCGTCACTGCGGTGCGGTCCCAGGTTGACGGGCACGTGCACCTTCCGCCGACCACTGGCGACAACATCGATGTACTGTGGAGACATCACGGCCCACGTGTTGAGCAATTCGGCGGTACGTCCACCCGGCCTCCCGCATGCCCACTATACGCCCTCGCTCAAAGTCCGTCAACTGCACATACGGTTCACGTCCACGCTGTCGCGGCATGCTACCAGTGTTAAAGACTGCGATGGAGCTCCGTATTCCATGGCAAACTGGCTGACACTGACGGCGGCGGTGCACAAATGCTGCGCAGCTAGCGCCATTCGACGGCCAACACCGCGGTTCCTGGTGTGTCCGCTGTGCCGTGCGCGTGATCATTGCTTGTACAGCCCTCTCGCAGTGTCCGGAGCAAGTATGGTGGGTCTGACACACCGGTGTCAATGTGTTCTTTTTTCCATTTCCAGGAGCGTATATCAAGACAAAAATGCATTTCCTGAAGAGCTAAATAATGGTGTCCTACCTGACGTTCAACCAAAATGTTGTTTTCATTTTACACACTCTATTTCAATGACTGGGAGTTGTGTTATGTGTATTCACCGCCTGTACTCTAACCACTGTTCAGCTAGTGTCGGTCCCACACTGCTACTTACAGCCGGTCGCGAGTTCGACTTCCGATGTCTACTGCGTCCTTTGATGTTCTTTTCTTTTCACAATCTTGCACTGGTAGTCCACAAAACAGGAACCTTCTCTCAGCTTTTCCCAGCTCTGCTGGATACGAAAGCTGACAAGATCTCAACAGAATTTTCAATTTTGACAAATCTCAGTGTCTAGCACCGAATTTATTACTATCTCGCGGCGCAGCATGTCAACTGGTGCAAATAAATTGAGAGAATATGCTTTACACAGAAATCAGAGTGGGCTCGTAAGAAAGTATCAAAGAGCACAGAAGGTGTCAGCAGTCAAACTAGGTCACAAACATCGGTACGACGATAAGAATAGTACTCTACCTGTTTCGAGTCCAGGCAATGAGCACACACAAATGACAATATGCAGTCGCCGAAGATGACATCTCGGTGCAACGTCAAAATGTTGTGTGTAAAACGGAAATGAAAAACTGGCAGAATATGCAGAATCACACCATTAATCGACCACATCGAGAAAACCTGAGACGTCACTTTCGGAAAGCTAGGAACGGAGAACAACTGCGTTCAGTCGTGAACCGTGGACAGCGGGAAGCACAGAAATGAAAATATTACATTCCTCTCAAATTCAATGCTACAAGAGACTGTTCGCCAGGTGGGATTACAAAGTAAGGAATGAAAACACTTGCAGAGAGTAAATGAGAAAATGTGTGTATACAGAATACAGCAAAAAGGAGAGAATTACAGAGTACATATTCGGACAGGAGCCATCGCCAGAAACTGTGGCCGAAAGGAGGACAGAGGGAAGGAATAGAAAGTGCACATCACGAGTTATATAGGAGGCAGCAGCTATGCCGAAACTAAGAAGATAACAGAGAACAGCGAAAGGAAAAGAGAGTCATATCGAACAGACCTTCAGGGTTGACGACAGGAGCAAAAAACGAAAACTGAGACAAACCACAAGAGGAGGAGGAGGAGGAGGATATTGGTGCTTAACATCCCATCGACAACGAGGTCATTAGAGATGGAGCACATGCTCGGATTAGGGAAGGACGGGGAAGGAAGTCGGCCGTGCCCTATGGAACCATCCCGGCACTTGCCTGGAGCGATGTAGGGAAATCACAGAAAACCTAAATCGGGATGGCCGGACGCGGGATTGAACCGTCGTCCTCCCAAATGCTAGTCCAGTGTGCTAACCACTGTGCCACCTCGCTCGGTAAACCACAAGAGACACACTCACTGTGGTCGGAGTCTTCACCGGCGGACGCGTCGCCCGGGTCGTTCTCGGGCTTCACGCGCTTCGGCTTGGTGGAGATCATCTCGTCCTTGTGCGCCTGTATCATGTGCGCCTGGTGATTGAGCTGCTGGTCGAACCTTTAAGACACACCCAGTGAACACCGTTACTTCTTATTTATTTATTTAATTTGCACACAGCTGCCAAATTTATCATTCCTGCGAAACATAAGAAATAGTGTCAATACAAAAATTTCGGTTCAAAATAAACGGAACGTAAAACAACCGGCACCATTTTATTACTACTTAACATATTTATTAGACTACAGTTCCTATGCTACTGCTTCAAATTGATTTATAACATGTATAGCATCATACCAATCAGACAAGCAACTTAAAATTCTATCGAAGAATATGAAATTTTTTCTTATACAGTCTCAGCTTACTGCCTTAATGATGCACAGCAAGTGCCTTAATTTTTTTAAAAAATTACAATATACTTCGAAAGCGCTGGCAGGTCTATAGAAACACAAACAGACACATACATACACACAAAATTCAAGCTTTCGCAACAAACTGTTGCCTCATCAGGAAAGAGGGAAGGAGAGGGAAAGACGAAAGGAAGTGGGTTTTAAGGGAGAGGGTAAGGAGTCATTCCAATCCCGGGAGCGGAAAGACTTACCTTAGGGAGAAAAAAGGACGGGTATACACTCGCGCACACACACACACACACACACACACACACACACACACATCCATCCACACATATACAGACACAAGCAGACGGATATGTGTGTGTGTGTGTGTGTGTGCGCGAGTGTATACCCGTCCTTTTTTCCCCCTAAGGTAAGTCTTTCCGCTCCTGGGATTGGAATGACTCCTTACCCTCTCCCTTAAAACCCACTTCCTTTCGTCTTTCCCTCTCCTTCCCTCTTTCCTGATGAGGCAACAGTTTGTTGCGAAAGCTTGAATTTTGTGTGTATGTATGTGTCTGTTTGTGTTTCTATCGACCTGCCAGCGCTTTCGTACGGTTAAGTCACATCATCTTTGTTTTTAAATATATTTTTCCCACGTGGAATGTTTCCCTCTATTATATTGTTACAATATACTTCCAATTATTTGTGTGGGGATCGTCCAGTTCACAGAAAAAAATGGAAAACCTAAAGTATTATGTTACCAGCTCAAAAATGCTCCTGTCAGGGCACAAGAAAGCCAAATATTTTCCTCTTTAAAAGATTCGGGACCAGCTGTCTTAATCTACATTCCGCCTTCCTCCCAAAACATTTTGGCACACGAAAATATTCACACTCTTTTACAATGGAACATTCTAAACTCCTTTACCCAGTTCCCTCTGTAGAGAAGCACTCGTACTCAGCGTCTCCCTCTCGCTGCCACTCCGTATGTATCTCTCTCTCTTTCCCACTTTCCCATTCGCACTTTCTGCTGTCTGTCACTCCCACTGTCACTGCCGTCCTCCCTTTCTCCCACTCTTCGTTACTACTGACTCATTCTTCTCTGCCACTTCCACTGTCCCTCTGCCACTGTCTTCATCCCAATCTTTTTCTCTCTCGTGCCCGACCTTTCTTTCTCGCTCAGAGTCTGCCATCTTTCTCTTCAACTACCATTATTTCTCTCCGTGTGTCCTCGGTGTAGTTTGCTCGTAGTGTTGACCCCTAGACCGGGAAACTTGTAACATTAGGGGAGGGGGAAAAAAAGGGCAAATTTTTTTCGTGTTAGAGCTTGCCAGTCTGGGGGTCCAGACCTCTCCGAGCCTATGTATTGTCTCCACCCATCTTCTCTCATTTCCACTGTCTCCTCTCTCCTCTGTTCCCACTATGTCTATCTTTATCCAGCTCCCTTTCTCTTTCACTGCCATTTTCTCTCCCCCATTATCACTGTTTCCTCTCTCTTTCTCTCTCGCTGGCACTGTCTTGCCTCTCTTCCACCATCACTGGCTTACTGCTACTCACATGCCAGAATTTTTCTTGGAGAAGACAGAATGAGGCTCGAGTCAGCTGACTCTCCACTTTTCTGTCAGAGTCTCTTAAAAAGGAGCATATTTGCCTGTCACAGCATTTTTCAACTGATTCCCTTATTGTCCCTGTTGCAGCATGGTGTGCTACTGTTATGAAAGAAATTCTATAGGTCAATAAGTTTTGACAGTTTATTTGTATAATTCAACACACACAAAAACAACAAATAAGTATGCACAATATGAATTGAATATAAAATTATCTTCAAGTGCGCTTTCCATTACTCGATAAAAATACACAACATTTTTGCACTGCCTCTACAGTGCAGCAAAAAATACAATATACGATTTGCAAGTACAATTGAAGAAGCTCCTATGACAAAACTATTTTCTGTCGGCTGCTTATGCCACTAGATGGTACCGTCAAATAATTTCCGTGTCGAGACAAATCATATAGGTATGAAGCGCCCATTATACAGAGATAGCGTGTCAAATTTTAGTGGTGAAAATAATGGCAACAAAAAACGTAGACCTCAGAATCCTTGCGAGGACCCGGAACCTTTGCCACATGTTCACAAACGTTCACTAAGTCTGTTAAAACTACATTTATGCCTCAGACCAGATTTACGTACATATTTTACGTGTTTAAGTAACTTTGACACTCTTTATCTCAGTAACTGATAATGCTACTGAAGAAAGTGTTCTAAAAGGTCATCACCTTAAAAACACACAGTAAAAATTTTGGCAAGTTGCCAAGCACAGAAATTGCAGAAGTGGTCATCACCAAAACCGGTACTTTTCGTAACCGTAAACCACAGTTTTTCGGTGATTTCTCAGCAAACACCAATGAACAAATAATGCTTTTATAATCCACCTAAGGTCCACCCTAGACCACACCTAATGCAAAAGAACCTTCGATTTGCTCACTTTGTCTGGGCCGGAGGAAGTGTGTGATGTTTAAATTTTGACTCTGTAGTGTAATTTGGTGTTTTTAGGAAGACCCTGTTCCACTATGAGCTTTCAGGACAACTAAAGATGATTTTGACATTTAATAACTTATTAAGTAGTATGTAAGTGGGAAGCTTTCAGTGTGTGTGTTCCGCTCTGTGGTTCATCCAGATGCCATTATAACATTAAGAGTCAAGATAGCTGTAACGGAACTTGAATAGCGTAAAGTTATCATTAAAAACGCAAGCCGCGCGATTTGTTATGATTTGGTCGGTCATAATAATAGTAACATGCTTTTGAATACCATTAAAATATAACGGCGATACCTGTTTAGTGTTATTGGAAATAATATGTAGTAAATTAATGAGTAAGGTAGCCGATCCTATAAGAAGAGGTAAAATTGGGCATATTAAGGTGTTTTGCTTTATATCGACTAAGCCAATGATTCGGTGTCTTTTTTTTCCGTTTACTCTTAGAAAAAAAAAAACAAGTAAAGAAGTGCTAATTGTGCATTGTGGAAAATATAGGGGCAAATTTTAAATAGCTGCAGTGTATAATTAGACTAACAAATGGACATTTAGTTACACGACATCTCGGATAGCGAAGTGTGGTCATTAAATTGAGTACACCTACAGGGCGGTCAATTCCGGGATAAATCTGTACGCATCTCACGAGGGATGCAGTATTGAGACCGGTTATTTTTTATTATATCGCGGAGAGCGGGCTCCAATTTATGAAAAGGAGAAAAGCTGTATCATTATCATTGACTGTTGGTGTCAAGAAACCAAAACTGGTCATCAAAGGGTTTCGGTGAATGAGTGGTGAATGCGAAATGAAACTGTGAATGAAGTTATGTTAAATAAAGCAAAAGAAACAAGACAGTTTGGTCGTATCTGTTATTATTCCATAAACTGTAACATTTCTTATCGTTGTACGAAGCCTTTATAGACAATCGTTATGACAATTTGCTTCGAAGGGATCTCGTTACGAGTTAAGTTTTGGGGACCTGGTCAAGAGGGGGTAGTTGGTAGATCCTAACTACTGCAGCTATTCTGGAATCAGGTGCTACTGTGACCATTGTGTGTTGTCAATGGCTTAAGGTCATCATATCTCATGCTCTAAGATCGACGCGCCTTTCCTCTTGGTATAACGGAGTCTCACGGTAACAACGACAACGCCGACGACAAAGGAAGATACGGTAGACCGTACAAGCAGTAAAAGCAAAGGTCCGCGGCAAGTTGTGACGTGAGGTAGGAGAGTAGATTGCTGTTGGGGCCATTTATGCTTTGGGGCAAAGACATGACAATGTCCCAGAGTACGAGTAAGAGGGCCACTGAAAATATCAATGGGAGCCCCAAACAAATGTAGGACCCAATCAGACCAATTAATTTTGGTGTACAACCTGAGAGTCAGACAACATATATGTTAGGTCGAAGATGATTTGTAAAGCTCTGTGTGCGCTACTTAATTTGTTGTCTGTCTATTGCCGAGTTGAAGGGGTCAAATACAGAAGAGTTTTTACGGAGGAGTAGAATTCATTTAGTAGTTCATAACAGTTAATACTTTCTTACAGCACTACCCTGCCAGAGAAACAAAGTCCACAAGAAGAAGTAGTTCATACACGCCTATAGCAGGTATTAGCTGACCCACAAGGATGATCGAGAAAGGCGACCGTTTATTTGAAAAATTTATGACTGGTAATGTTCATCGAGAGCGTGACAGGTCCAATGTGACTGTGAAATATCACACATACCTCTGTAAGTTGCATTACATCATAATGCCCATTTTTTCAACAGGTATACAAATGGGCACTAGGCCGAGGGCTATCCAAAACACTTCACGCCTTATCTCTGTGATCAACAGAACACAAAAAAAATCCCTTTTCCGTGTGTGGCTTTTTGAAATACATTGGTACTGTGCACAGATCGATAAACAGAATATTTTCGTTAGATCGATAAACAGAATATTTTCGTTTCCAAAACGACACGTCGACACACACACACACACACACACACACACACACACACACACACACACACACACTCTTTATATTATTCACGAATATTTTATGAATTGAACCATCAAGGAACTACCAAGTAAAGCAAACCTAGAAAACTGCCAATATAAGTCAAATCTCCCCCAAAAAAACTTATGCACTATTTCAAGCAATAGAAAATCCAGGATGGAATGTAACAATACCAGAGAAGGAAAGCCGGCCGGTGTGGCCGAGCGGTTCTAGGCGCTACAGTCTGGAACCGCGCGACCGCTACGGTCGCAGGTTCGAATCCTGCCTCGGGCATGGATGTGTGTGGTGTCCTTAGGTTAGTTAGATTTAAGTAGTTCTAAGTTCTAGGGGACTGATGACCTCAGCAGTTAAGGCCCATAGTGCTCAGAGCCATTTGCACCATTTGAACCAGAGAAGGAAAGTTGCTACTCACCATATAGCGGAGATGCTGAGTCACGATAGGCACAACAAAAAGATTCACACAATTATAGCTTTCGGCCATCAAGGCCTTTGTCATCAGTAGACACACATACACACACGCACGCACGTGGGTACACACACACACATGCAAACACAACTTGCACACACGTCTGCAGTCTCAGATACTGCAGACATTTGTGTGTGTGTGTGTGTGTGTGTGTGTGTGTGTGTGTGTGTGTGTGTGTGTGTGTACTGATGACAAAGGCCTTGATGGCCGAAAGCTATAATTGTGTGAATCTTTTTGTTGTCCCTATCGCGACTCAGCATCTCTGCTATATGGTGAGTAGCAACTTTCCTTCTCTGGTATTGTTATGTGCTATTTCAAACTTTCTCAACTTCGAAAAGATAGCAAAATCAATGTTTAAAAGCTTATGATTATCACAATACTGCTAACAAAATCATCTTATAATCTACTGATAAAAGTAATTACACCTATTACACAACTACACACTAATTTATACACATAAATGTACAAAAAATATACACTCCAGCACTATGTAGGTGGTCCTCCCAGCTGCGTAATACCCTTATATAACGCACAGGTATTTACCATAACTTTACCTCCTCTCTCTAAGACACTTCCTAAAAACATTTTTTTTTCTTTCACCTTGTTTACACCAACTTCCACATTGAGACACACATCATCCTCCCTCCATTTTTTCCACTGCATCAAGGATTTTGGATATGCCAGCAAACACACATTTTCATAGGGTTTCTGTACTACTTCAAACAACCAATCAAACACAAACTAAAATTTCCTTCTTTTCGGAGTCTATTTTCTTTGACCAATCCTCGGCCTTATTTAAAACGATGTCTCCGATTTGAAATACAGTAGGTTTCAACACATTGTCATGCTGTTTCTTTCTTTCTCTTGCCCTTTTCCTCATTCAGTCCTCACTCGGAGCAAACCTTGTGGCCTGATTTCATACATTCTTTTTGTCTGTCTGATATGTAGGAAGATAGAGAGCCTACGAAATATTATTTATGACAGGAGCTCCACTTGACAGCTCCCATAGAACTCTCCCCTCAGCTCTCAGTGTAGGAAATGAGCCAAAATTTTACATGGCTGCACAGTTCAAGACACAAATTAGAGTTCATTGTCCAACAGTAGTCGTTATAGCTTACCCAAATGGATATATAATAGTTTTCCAATTTATCAACTAGAATCCACATGTTCACCCTCTTGAACAGATAGAGTTTGATAAATTTTGAAAATATGTCTAAGGCAACAAAAATGTAACTACACCAGCAAAGGGCCACAAAAATATACCACCATTAGTTTCTTAGGTCCAGTAGTTAGGACACTTTGTTTCAAAACCTCGGATCAGTGTGGAAATTGTCCGCACTTTCTGGCACTTATCGAACAGGGTTACCTCCTTTATAACTCTTCTCCACTAGCTGTTAAATGTAACACTTTCTCACAGCTTGGTAGTAAAGTTGTGAGGCCCAAAATGTCCATAAACTATCATGCAGTAAGCCGATCAATTTTTTGTACGCTCGTCCAGGAACCATTCCACTATCCTTCACCCTAAAAAGGAACACACTAGTACAGTTTATAGCAGACTTTGCCCTTCGCATAACGAACCGAGTTCAAATAACGTTTGAACAAATTCAAGTTAGCATCAGCAGTTTGCTCATGTTCTCATCTTTAACCTGTCCAAAGTACTGTTTTTTTATCTCACTTTTGTGAAGTACTCAGTCTCCAGCACAACCAATCACTCTTTGCATCCGAGACATAGCCTCTGCTATGATATTCTCTTCACCTTCTATATAACACCTCCATTTCAAATTGTTGCAGATACAGTACCCGTCTAGTGAACCTACTACTCCATCATCATCATCATCATCATCATCATCATCATTTAAGACTGATTATGCCTTTCAGCGTTCAGTCTGGAGCATAGCCCCCCTTATAAAATTCCTCCATGATCCCCTATTCAGTGCTAACATTGGTGCCTCTTCTGATGTTAAACCTATTACTTCAAAACCATTCTTAACCGAATCCAGGTACCTTCTCCTCGGTCTGCCCCGACTCCTCCTACCCTCTACTGCTGAACCCACGAGTCTCTTGGGTAACCTTGCTTCTCCCATGCGTGTAACATGACCCCACCATCTAAGCCTGTTCGCCTGACTGCTACATCTATAGAGTTCATTCCCAGTTTTTCTTTGATTTCCTCATTGTGGACACCCTCCAGCCATTGTTCCCATCTACTAGTACCTGCAATCATCCTAGCTACTTTCATATCCGTAACCTCAACCTTATTGATAAGATAACCTGAATCCACCCAGCTTTCGCTCCCATACAACAAAGTTGGTCGAAAGATTGAACGGTGCACAGATAATTTAGTCTTGCTACTGACTTCCTTCTTGCAAAAGAGAGTAGATCGTAGCTGAGCGCTCACTGCATTAGCCTTGCTACACCTCGCTTCCAGTTCTTTCACTATGTTGCCATCCTGTGAGAATATGCATCCTAAGTACTTGAAACCGTCCACCTGTTCTAACTTTGTTCCTCCTATTTGGCACTCAATCTGTTTATATTTCTTTCCCACTGACATTACTTTCGTTTTGGAGATGCTAATCTTCATACCATAGTCCTTACATTTCTGATCTAGCTCTGAAATATTACTTTGCAAACTTTCAATCGAATCTGCCATCGCAACTAAGTCATCCGCATATGCAAGACTGCTTATTTTGTGTTCACACATCTTAATCTCACCCAGCCAGTCTATTGTTTTCAACATATGTTCCATAAATAATATGAATAACAGTGGAGACAGGTTGCAACCTTGTCGTACCCCTGAAACTACTCTGAGCCCTGAACTCAATTAACCGTCAACTCTAACTGCTGCCTGACTATCTATGTAAAGACCTTTAATTGCTCGCAAAAGTTTGCCTCCTATTCCATAATCTCGTAGAACAGACAATAACTTCCTCCTGGGAACCCAGTCATATGCCTTTTCTAGATCTATAAAGCATAGATACAGTTCCCTGTTCCACTCATAACACTTCTCCATTATTTTCCGTAAGCTAAAGATCTGGTCCTGACAACCTCTAAGAGGCCTAAACCCACACTGATTTTCATCCAGTTGGTCCTCAACTAATACTCGCACTTTCCTTTCAACAATACCTGAGAAGATTTTACCCACAACACTGATTAAAGAGATACCTCTGTAGTTGTTACAATCTTTTCTGTTTCCATGTTTAAAGATTGATGTGATTACTGCTTTTGTCCAGTCCGATGGAACCTATCCCGACTCCCACGCCATTTCAATTATCCTGTGTAGCCATTTAAGACCTGACATTCCACAGTATTTGATGAGTTCCGACTTAATTTCATCCACCCCAACCGCTTTATTGCACTGCAATATATTGACCATTTTCTCCACTTCCTCAAATGTGATCCTATTTCCATCATCATTCCTATCCCATTCTACCTCGAAATCTGAAACATTACTGAACGCATTTTCACCTACATTGAGCAACTCTTCAAAATATTCCCTCCATCTGCCAAAGGCATCTACAGGATTCACCAGCAGTTTTCCTGACCTGTCCAAAATACTTGTCATTTCCTTCTTACCTCCCTTTCGAAGACTGCTAATTACACTCCAGAATGGTTTTCCAACAGCTTGACCCGAAGTCTCCAACCTGTTTCCAAAGTCTTCCCAAGATTTCTTCTTGGATGCTGCAATTATCTGTTTGGCTTTGTTTCTTTCTTCAACATAACTTTCTCTGTCTACCTGAGTTCTAGTATGTAGCCATTTTTTATACGCCTTCTTTTTCGCTTTACAGGCTGCCTTGACTGTGTCATTCCACCAAGCTGTTTGCTTCTTCCTACTTTTACACACTACTGTTCCAAGACACTCTTTAGCCACTTCTAGTACTGTGTCCCTGTACCTTGTCCATTCCTTTTCCAATGACTGTAATTGACTACATTCAACTAACTGGTACCTTTCTGAGATCGCTGTTATGTACTTGTGCCTGATTTCCTTATCCTGAAGTTTCTCCACTCTTATCCTCCTACATATGGACCTGACCTCCTGCACTTTCGGCCTCACAATCCCAATTTCACTGCAGATTAAATAATGATCAGTGTCATCAAAGACTCCCCTGAATACACGTGTGTCCCTCACAGCCTTCCTGAATTCCTGATCTGTTATTATATAGTCAATGACAGATCTGGTTCCCCTGCCTTCCCAAGTATACCGGTGAATATTCTTACGTTTAAAAAAGGAGTTTGTGATTACTAAGCCCATACTGGCACAGAAATCCAACAGTTGTTTCCCGTTCCTGTTGGCCCCCATATCCTCTCCAAATTTACCCATAACCTTTTCATACCCTTCTGTTCGATTTCCAATCCTGGCGTTAAAATCACCCAAGAGCAGAACATTGTCCTTGTCCTTTACTCTAACAACTACATCACTGAGTGCCTCATAAAAACTATCCATCTTATCTTGATCTGTCCCTTCACAATGCGAATATACTGACACAATCCTAATTTTCTTGCTAGACACTGTCGAATCTATCCAAATCAGTCGTTCATTTACATACCTTACTGCAACTACACTGGGTTCCATTTCTTTCCTGATGTAAAGCCCTACACCCCATTGTGCTATTCCTGCTTTGACTCCTGACAAGTAGACCTTGTATTCTCACACTTCTTCTTCTTTCTCACCCCTTACCCGAATGTCACTAACAGCTAAAACATCCAGCCCCATCTTACTTGCAGCCTCTGCCAGCTCTACCTTCTTCCCAGAGTAGCGCCAATTGATATTAATAGCTCCCCATCTCATTACCATTTGTTTGCCAAGTCGTATCTTAGGAGTCCCTGGTTTGTCAGTTAGAGGTGGGACTCCGTCACCTCCAAAGGTCCGAGGCATTTTGCTCTGATTGTTGCCAGCATCATATTTAAAGTACCAGGGAAGCAGGTTGCTAGCCTTACTTGCCCCGAGTCCCATTGGGTTTTACCCTAATGGCTGAGGGACTAACGGGTGGATTTGGTAGTCTTTGCCGTAAGAGCACAAAGGTGACCACGACTCAGAATATGTCCGAGATGCCCAGCCTTATTCCAAAGTAACTGGTATCCCGACTGTCGGGACCACTTACTTCGCCACTCGTATGTTGCCCGTGGTTCATGAACTAGGACATGACTACAGGAACCCACACCATGAATCTACTACTGTGTTACATAAATTGGAGATGGAAGGGAGAGAAAGGAAAGAAAAGTGCAGGATCTACTGACATCAGGTGCACCAGGACTTTATGCAGAATTAACGGTGAAGAGTGAGAATGTGCGCCAGACTGGGACTCGAACTGAGGATCTCCTGTGCGGACTGTCTCGGCACGCACCCTGCCCGACACAAACTCCCGCCTAGCACCGCCTATCCACAGCACCGTACACGTCCTCCGTGCTCGCTGCTTTCAGATTCCCACCGGAGGTCGAATTTAATTGCACGTCCGCACCAAAGGTGGCGGATTCACTGCCCGTCGAGGCAAATCGATTGAGTGAATGCTCGTCCGGACGGTGCGGTGGTCGATGCAATTGCGTGGTAAACGTGAGATCCGGGGTTAGAATCCCAGTCTGGCAAGCATTTTCACAGAAAGCTTGGTGCCGTGTGATCTGTGAATACTATAGTTTTGTTCCTAACAAGTAGTGTTCAAATTTTTGGAAACCCCACAACACAGGAAGGGCTCCCAATTCAGACACACAAATTCCTGTCTGATGCGGGCAACGTCTGACTACCAAAAGCAGTTGTCTGATGCTCTACAACCTCTCTGGTGTCAGAGTATTCTGAAACACTTCCATCCCCAGTCTGTAAACACACAAATCTGTAGCGATACAAAATGTTGTACAAAAATCTGGACGGTATAGTACGCTGCCACCGCACAGTTCCTCCTTCGACCTTCTGAACACTTGCCCACACCACTCAGTACACACCCAAGTGAAATTCCTCTATCAATAGCTGTATTAGATGCTAATCATTGAACAACAGCTACTCATAAACTTGTGATAAAAACCAAACAAGCCCAATATTGCTTTTGGTTTGTACGTGCTGCTAATTTTTCCTACAGCCTGCAACTTCTCAGGATCTGGTGCTATCCATAGTCCACTATTGACACTTCCCAAAGCTTCACTGCCTTCTTGAGAAATTCTGATTTTACTGAGTCTGCCTTTGTCATCCCTCGTCCAAAGCAGACAGTACTTCATTCGACAAGTTATAATGGTTTTTCTTGATGCAATAATTTACCAACAGGCATATGATTTGTAGAAGTTTATTTTATTTTATGAATTTCTATGTGCTACCAATTTCGGTATTACATAGATGCCATCTTCAGGCCCCACTCGTCACAGTCGTAAAATCGCTATACACGGAAGGAGCCGTATAACTGGATCTGTGAATCAATCGTCGCGCAACAGCTCTCGGTGGCCAGGCGACACAGACTGAGGCGATTTTATGACTATGACGAGTGGGGCCTGAAGATGGCATCAATGTATGTCAAAACTGGTAGCACATAGAAGTTCATAAAATAAAATAAACTTCTACATATTGTAATGGTACTTTGACTTCCGCGCCTCCGCCAATACAAAGATATAATTTGCGATCGCGCACGCAGAAGAGTGCTGCACCAGCGACCGATTTTTGTAAATAATTTTGTTCGTCTTTTCACTTTTGCGTAGGTTTTTGTTTTTAACAACTAATTGATTAGACTCTCTCTCTTGTCTTGATACGATAGACGTGTATTTTTCGGCGATGTGTTGAATGTGCTTTTGGGTGGAAATTAAAATTACATTACAAAAGTGAGGTTGTTTCAACAGTGATTCGAGGTGGTTATCGCCAAATTTGTAAATTGATCATGACAGTGACAACTTGAAGAAGTTTTCAACAGACGGAGAAAAGTGAAAGGGTCGTCCTACAAGAGAATTAGGAGGACAACCATGAAGACCATATTGTAATTAATACTGCGTATCTAACAAGATTATATGGTAAATTTCAATTAGTTTCTGATGCTATTTCCGTACAGTCGTTTTTTGTAGTGTTGCTGACCCGGTCTGCCATGCACGGTCAAATTACAGCACGATCTCAATCAATAATAAGTCCGCCTTATCCGTAACTGAAACCACCAAAATTCAAGATATCAATCAGATTTTCTATTTTATATTTTTCACGGCAGAGCCCCGAGGATAAGGGAACACTACAATATCATACGGTTGTTGGTAAATTATTGCACCAAGAAGTTCATGCCAGCCGTTGTCCCGCGATCCATAATGGATCAATGAAGATTAATTATAATGCTCTTCCCTGTTTGGGCTCAAAATCAAAAAATCACCGACACGAACATCCATCCTACTCAACATAGCCCTACCAAAAGTTTCATCCACTACTTGAATAAAATCTCATACCAGCACGTTTAAACCCAAAGGGAAACAACATTTTCCTTCATGGAGGAAAGCAGGATATTTTCCTGACTCTTCTGGAAACAACATTTTCCTTCATGGAGGAAAGCAGGATATTTTCCTGACTCTTCTGGCAACTTTGTGTCAGAGTGATGCTAAGTAAAGTATGGTGGCAGTAAATATTACGTGCTGTGGAACTTCCATAACATCTCCTCCATGTTGCCTGGTCTAACATTCTGTGATACCACAATTCATTCAAACTAAATTCATCCACTGATGACTATTCACACAATCTCTCTCTCTCTCTCTCTCTCTCTCTCTCTCTCTCTCTCTCTACACCTTTCTTCACCACAACTACTGAAGTGCTGTTATGCACAGTTCGGCACCGCCCAATGGCCACTGTCTACAATTCTTTGAATTTCTTTACATGTCACCAACTGTCTCTAAACAGATATGGAATAGGGCTACACAAAAAATGGAATAACCTCTTCACCTCTAATTTGCATTCAAACACTTACCAATCCTGATCTATAACAAAATGCTGTTTTATTTCTGCACAGAACTTGTCTTCAGCCTTCTCACTGATTGTCGATTCTTATTTATCTCTCTCTACAATCATTCCCTACTGGTCAACCAGCACCACTGTAGTTCCGAGCCATACTCCATCAGTATCTTTGCTACATCCTATTTCCAAATGGTAAACCTTCAAGGCAGTTGCACCCGGTTCTTATCAAATTACTCAACATATAAAACCACCTAAATAGCGCCAGATCTTTTGCTGTATTGAAACTTTGATCTCTCTCCCAAACTTTTACCCCCCTCCTTTCACACCATTACCTAATCCCTCCCACACAGCCTGACCACCCAGGCACAGCTTACCTACAGTGACGAGAATTCCTCACCCAGTACACTGATGCGATCACAAAAGGCCTTCACAGACAGGTACTACCCCCAGACCTAGTCTACAAACTGATCTCCTTTGCCATATCCTCACACAGTCCCAATCCTTCCACCGAACACAGAACCAGCATAAAGGAGTTCCCACAATTTACCTTCGATTCTGTGCCACACTTATAACACAAAACAAAGATCAATGCGACAAGTCTCAGACTGACACAAACAACGTGCGACGCGATTGCCGTCACTGCAGGAACGGCTCGGCACGGCACTGTCGCACCATTCTTCCACTGCATTCGGCGAAACTACAAATGACGTGCACATCGACCGATAACCTGCCAGTGAATATGTTCGCACTGTCATACATAAGTGTCAATGTACAACTAACACGATGGAAAATAACCCACGATAGAACAGAGTACTTCTCAATGCTATCTTAAGCTCAATGAGTAAAGTGTGTATCGCAGTTGTAAACAGCGCATACTGTGAAACGAATTTAAAATGTGAGTTTCAAACAAAACACCCAGCCCATACTGTTAACATATGCACTACCATGCAGACATGATAAAAAAGTAATGCGAATTTTTTTTCACCTTCAGGAATTTTTATTTATTCATTACCAACTTTGACCCATTCAAACAAACCCCTCTCAGATACAATACACTTGTGCCAGCACTTTTTCCAATCTCGGAAGCAGTTCTGGAACTCACTTTTAGTTATCACGTCAAGCTGCTTCAGCGATTCTGTTTTATCTCATCAATGCTGGCCAAATTATGACAGTTCTCTTTAGCCTCGAGAATAGAAATAAGTCACAAGGAACCGTGTCCAGCAAATAGGGTGGCTCAGGTGGCATAGTGGCCTTTTTTTTTTTTTTGTCAAAAAGAAATCAAGAACAATTTTTGAGGTGTGAGCAGGAGAATTATCATTATTACATTTCCACGAGCAGTTTTACCACAACTCTGCCATTTTCTTTGGATCGCTTCACGCGAATGGCATTTAACTTTCTTATTGACAGTATGACAATGATGCAAGAAACTGTTATGCACTATCCCACTGTAATGGAAGAAAACAGTGAGAAGAACCTGCATATGTGGTCGAACGTGTTGAATTTTTTAGGGTTTTGGCCCTTGGGGAAGTTCCTACAGGGACGAGTGGGCCTCGGTTTCAATGTCATACCCGTGTACCCACGTTTTGTTGCTTGTTATACCCTCCTTTAGACGTTATGGAGCATTGTCAACTTCACTCCGTAATACACGAATGGTGTCTACATGACATTGTTTATGGTCAAAATTCAAAAATTTCAGAACAAATTTTGCTGCTACATGTATTGTGCCCAAAATATCGAAAAAATTTGCTCGGCACGAGACAAAGGATATGCCGACATCATCGGTAACTGTCCTCACGGTGATCAGCCAATTTTCCAGAACCATTTTCATTACTTCTTCCACATACTCTCATACTAGTGCGGTCTTTGTCTTCAACATCTTCTCGACCCTCTTTGAAATGTTTATACCACTCGCAAATTCTCACCTTACTCGAAGCAGATTCGCCAAAAGCCCCAGTCAACATTTTGAATGCAGTGCTGTGTTTTCTTCTATTTTTCAAGCAAAATTTAATGCACATTCTTTGATCCGTCTTTTTTTAAATTACAAACTTGCCTGGCACTTGAAAACATGTATAATCTTTCTGGCTGTCAACTTTACACTAAATATTTGAAATAGCTGAAAACGTAAACATACATCAGGACCATGTGAAGCAACAAGATGGAAAAAACTTCCTGGCAGATTAAAACTGTGTGCCGGACCGAGACTCGAACTCGGGACCTTTGCCTTTCGCAGGCAAGTGCTCTACCAACTGAGCTACCCAAGCACAACTCATGCCCCGTACTCTCAGCTTTACTTCTGCCAGTACCTCGTCTCCTACTTTCCAAACTTAACAGAAGCTCTCCTGCGAAAATGCAAAGGCAAAGGCAAAGGCAAAGGTCCCGAGTTCGAGTCTCAGTCTGCTACACAGTTTTAATCTGCCAGGAAGTTTCATATCAGTGCACACTCTGCTGCAGAGTGAAAATCTCATTCAAGATGGAAAAAGTTTGTAAATCGGATGTATAAAGCCCACAAAATTAAAAAATTTCCATTATATTTTGATCACACCTCGTATGTTCAGTGCAATACACATACAAAGATAAATGGAGGTAAAAAATCAAACAAAAAACCTGCAATCACAGCATCCTTACAGCAAAATTCCTACGTTCAGGGGCAGTTTTGACTACCTCCAGATGCACACAATACCTAGGTATCCCAAGTGAGACGAACGACTAGCGGCCCGGCCACTCACCGGCTCTCGCAGTATAAGCAGGCGTAGCGGTGAGAGTCCGAGTTGCCGGCAGCGCCCACAGCTGCACGCCGTCGGACCGGAAACTTGCGGGAAGATATCGGCATCAGCTGCTGTCGCACTTTTTTCGCCAGCTCCGTGTTGTACACACGTCGCCACCGGCCCGTCGACGACCCTCCCGACGCGGAGGTGGGCGCGGGGCGGTGCGTCGTCTGCTCCTGCAGCTGGCTCGGCGTCTGTCGGTTGAGGCTGGGGAGGTGGGTAAAGGCACTGCAATTGCGACTCCACTGACAGCTCTCTACCACAGTTTACACTTACACGAAATGTACAAATATATCTACATCCCGTTCATAAAATACCAAATTTTACAGCACAGTCATTGATAATGATTCTCATTTAATCTTAATCATTCAACTGTAAACCATTTGTCACGAATGCTGGCACATTCCAGTACTAAAACAACATTTTCATATTCGTCAAATGCTGCTGTGTTAATTTCAATTTCTTGTCAAACCAGTCCCACACAGTACAACTTGACAAATGTGTTGTGACGCCAGGCTGACAGTCTGGAAAAAGTAGTACTGTGGTGACAAAGTGATCTATAATGAAACTCGAGGTCTAGGTTAGACTGGCAAAAATAATTTGGTTGCGGGCTGGCAAGACCACCAATTGTCAGTGCAAGGAAACAGTTACGGCAATTGACTATTTTAGTAGTGATTTTGATTGTGTGTTACATGCTACCAAAACAATTTTTATTGCTACTCAAATATTCTGATCCCTAGAATTGTTAAGAGCCAAAGAAGCTTTCACTTAAATGTTCTGTTGATGTCAACAAATCATCATATTTTTTCTGGCCTTATCACATACCTTCACAATGACGTCATGTTAATCTGTATTTGGCAATGATGTACCCCATGTGCCTACGTGAATTTGTTATCCTGTGTCAAAGTGTGAAAAAATTTTCAAAATGTTTCTGAAAAATTGTACAGCTGAGGCAGGGCACGGGTACCAGGCTGGCATTCACCTAGTCAGATGTCGCAAACTGTCTATAAAACCACATCCAGACTTACCAGTACACCACACCTCATTGTCAGTCCACAAGACGGATTCAATCTGAGGCTGATAAGCCATCTCAAATCTGGGAAGCAGCTCGCTAATGAACAGGGATATCGAGGGGATCTGCTGACGCTTAGGCGTATATCATTAAAAGTGGGAGTTGGTGCACTTATCCAGAAGAAGGAAAGTAGAAAGAAAGCTGCAAGGATAATTCTCAAAACTGCAAGGATTGATATATAGTTATTGAACTTATGAGAACCACTTTGTCTTCAGCAACTTTTACATTAAGTCAGGGTCACTAATATTCACATTACTACATGTGACACATTATTTCCATCGACAAAACGCTTCGTCCAAAGCTACAGAAAATAGTTACAAATATGCTAATGTTGACAATAATCAACACAGTTTTACTAAAAATTTAAGTAATTCTCACAGCACAATAGGATCATATTGTACAGAGAGAAGTGTCGTTATTAATGCAAAATGGCCAACACGTGTGTAAACAACTCCTCTCTCTAGCTACGGATGAAACATTTTTTTCGTTAATACTCACACCACACCTATCGATCGCAGATGCGTACCAAACATTACGACGTACAGCAATCCTGAACTAAAAATCCGATGTGCTTGAAATAATTAAAACTTGGCTAGTGGACCCACATAGCACCAACCTATTCAAGGGCCATATAGAGGAGTCCTTCCTAGAAACCCAGAATCCTAAACCCCTCAGCTGGTTCAGATTCACTGATGACATCTTTGCGATCTGGATCAAGGGTGAGGACCGCTGTCCACATTCCTCCAGAACCTCAACAACTTCTCCCCCATTTGCTTCACCTGGTCCTACTCAACCCAACAAGCCACCTTCCTCGATGTTGCCTCCACCTCCGAGATGGCTACATCAGTACCTCCGTCCATATCGAACCTACCAACCACCAGCAGTACCTCCACTTTGACAGCTGCCACCCATTCCATAACAACAAGTCCATTCTGTACAGCCTACCCACCCATGGTCGTCGCATCTGCAGTGACGAGCAGTCCCTCTCTAAATATACCGAAGGTCTCACTGAAGCCTTCAATGACCGTAATTATCCTCCCAACATTGTACAAAAACAAGTCTCTCATGCCTTATCTTTTCAGTCTCCTACCACCTCCCGAAGTCCCAGAGTCCGGCCAATGAGGAGCATTCCCCTCGTAACTTAGTACTGTCCAGGACTGGAACAACTGAATTACATTCTCTGCCAGGGTTTCGATTACCTCTCGTCATGCACTGAAATGAGGAATGTCCTGTCAACTATCCTTCTCCCACCCTCCCACAGTGGTTTTCCCTCAGCCACCAACCCTACACAATATACTCTTCCACCCTTACACAACCTCTGCTCCGAACACCTTACCTCATGGCTCATAGCCCTGTAACGGGCCTCGATGCAAGATTTGTCCCATACATCCTCCCACCACCACCACCAGCACCACCACCACCACCACCACCACCACCACCTACTCCAGTCTGGTCACTAACATCAACTATCCCATCAAAGGCAGGGCTACCTGTGAAACCAGCCATGTGACCTACAAGCTAAGCTGCAACCACTGTGCTGCATTCTATGTAGGCACGACAACCAACAAGCTGTCTGTCCACACGAATGGGCACTGACAAATTATGACCAAGACCCAGTTGCTGAACACTCTGCCAAAAATGACATCCTTCATTTTAATGACTGCTTCACAGCCTGTGCCATCTGGATCCTATCCATCAACACCAGTTTTCTGAAGTGTGCAGGTGGGAACTTTCCTTGCAATACATCCTACATTCCCGTAACCCTCCTGGCTTCAACCTTCGTTAGTCACCGTCCTTACCCATCCAGCTCCTTTCCTGTTCCCATTCCAGCACTACACAGCCCTCATTCCAGCATCACATTCAGTCATTTTATTTCTCTCCTTTTCGGCCACTTCCTCCTCCCCCCCCCCCCCCCCCAATCCTTCCTGGACAGTCCGTCTAACCTGAGGCACTTCACTGGCAGCCACCCCCACCATACTATCCCTCCCCCTCCCCACCCCAGCCTCCTCCTTACCCCCACACAGTCACCACTCCCATCATGCACTGGTGCTGCTGCTCGCAGTGTGGTTTCAGTTGCCTGAGAATGCAGACTGCAGACAATTTCAGTTGTCAGAATATGAAGAAATGCCCTGCAAAATGTATATAACATAATAATTTCAGTCCAAATTTAATAGAAATAAACTGCACGAAAGAGGCCTTCGTATTCATCCACCTTTAATGTTTCCAGCTATTTGTTATGGAAATCATGCACGTTGTGTTTTCGGGTGCTAACAACATCAAAATTGGACAATGGACCAATTGTGACAAGCCCTCTTTACAGGTGAACCGTACTTTGGTTTGCAGTCATATTCGAGAAGAGTGTTCGTCAGGAGGTGACCGAGTTGACACAGAAAGGTTTAGGAAGATACAGGAAATCCACCAATTCAAAGGAACTTTGCTGTTGGAAGGAATAATGACTTACAGAAAAAAAGACCTTGTTGGTGTAACCTTCAAAGTAAAAGTTTTGGAGGATGTTGACAACCTCCAGTGTCCAATTCAGCTGCAGGCTCCACTCATATATCACTGGCAGAACATTTCTCAGAATGAGCTCTCCAATATGTTTTCATCAACGCGAGGTGCCGAGCTGTACATAACTCGAGAGGAAGTGCCATCACTTTTAGATGTCAAAAAAGTACTGATAATTGATAGCGATAAGGTTTTATGAACTTCACAATTCTACAACCGTTACTTTACAAGGGGACTTATGATCTAAGATGTTGAGTCCCATAGTGCTCAGAGCCATTTCTTACTTTACAATTTTCACACTGTATTATTTATTCTGAAAAATGGTTTAAAATGTTTAAGTTGAAAGAACCAGTTGTTGTCGACAATTTCAGAGGGAGCATTAGGCACCTTGGACAAGAACAGTCAAAAGCAATGCAACAATACAATAGAAGATGAATGGGTAGCTTTGAGAGACGAAACAGTGAAAGCAACAGAGGATGAGATAGGTAAAAAGACAAGGCCAATAGGAAACCCTTGGATAACACAGAAGATAATGAATTTAACTGATAAAAGGAGAAAATATAAAATACAAATGAAGTAGGCGAAAGGGAATACAAACGTCTAAAAAATGAGATCGACAGGAAGTGCAAAATGGTTAAGCAGGAATAGCTAGAGGGCACAAGTAAGTATTTAGAAGCATGTATCACTGGGGGAAAGATAGATAATGTCTACACGAAAATTAAAGAGACCTTTGGGGAAAAGAGAAACAACTGTATGAATATCAAGAACTCAGATGGAAAACAAGCCACAAGCAAAGAAGGGTAAGCTGAAAAGTGGAAGGAGTATACAGAGGATCTATACAAGAAAGATGAACTTGAAAGCAATATTATAAAAAGGGAGAATGACAAAGATGAAGACGAGATGGGAGGTATCGTACTGCGAGAAAAATTTAACAGAGCACGGAAAGACCTGAGTCGAAACAAGGCTCCAGCAATAGGCAACATTCGGTCAGAACTACTGAGAGCCTTGGGAGAGCCAGCCCTGACAAAACTCTTCCATCTTGTGTGCTAGATGTACGAGACAGGTGAAATACCCTCAGACTTGAAGAAGAATATAATCCCAATTCTAAAATGCTGGTGCTTGCAGATGTGAATATTGCCAAACTATTAATTTAATATGTCAAAGCTGAAAAATACTACCATGAATTCCTTACAGAAAAATGTAAAAACTTATGCAAGCTGATCCATGGGAAAATCAGTTTGGATTTCAGAGATGTTGGAATATGCAAGGCAATACTGACCCTACAACTTCTCATAGAAGGTAGGTTAAGGAAAGGCAAACCTAAGTTTATAGTGTTTGTGGACTTACAGAAAGCTTTTCACAATGTTGACTGGAATACTCTCTTTCAAATTCTGAAGGTGGCAGGGGTAAAATACAGGGAGCGAAAGGCTATTTACAATTTGTACAGAAACCAGATGGCAGTTATAAGAGTCAGCGGGCACAACAGGCAAGCAGTGGTTGAGAAGGGAGTGAGACAGGGTTGTAGGCTATCCCTGATGTTATTCAATCTGTACATCGAGCAAGCAGTAAATGAAACAAAAGAAAAATTTGGAATAGGAATTAAAGTCCAGAGAGAAGAAAGAAAAGCTTTGAGGTTTATCGATGACATTGTAATTCTGTCAGAGACAGCAAAGGACTTGGAAGAGCAGTTGAACGGAATGGACAGTGTCTTGAAAGGAGACAGTAAGATGAACATCAATAAAAGCAAAACGAGGATAATGGAATGTAGTCGAATTAAGTCGGGTGATGCTGAGGGAATTAGATTAGGAAATGAGACACTTAAAGTAGTGAAGGAGTTTTGCTATTAGGGGAGCAAAATAACTGATTGTGGCTGAAGTGGAGAGAATCTAAAATGTAGAGTGCCAATGGTAAGAAACGCATTTCTGAAGAAAAATTTTTTAACACTGAATATAGATTTAAGTATTACAAAGTACTTATATGGAGTATAGCCCTTTATGGAAGTGAAACATGGATGATAAACCGTTTAGACAAGAAGAAAATAGAAGCCTTTGAAACGTGGTGTTACAGAAGAATGCTGAAGATTAGATGGGTAGATCACATAACTAAAGAGGAGATACTAAACAGAATTGGGGAAAAAAGAAATTTGTGGCACAACTTGACCAAAAGAAGGGATAGGTCGATAGGACACATTTCGAGATGTCAAGGGATCGATAATATAGTATATAGTACTGTAGGAAAGTGGTGGGGGGGGGGGGAGCGGGGTGGGGGGGGGGGCCTAAAAATCGTGAGGGAGACCAAGAGATGAATACACTAAGCAGACTCAGAAGGATGTAGGTTGCAGTAGGTACTCGGAGATGAAGAGGATTGCACAGGATAGAGTAGCATGGAGAGCTGCATCAAACAAGTCTTAGGGCCGGAGATCACAACAACAAACGTACATTAAATAATCTTCTAACAAGGGAACCCGCCCATCGCACCCCCTTCAGATTTAGTTATAAGTTGGCACAGTGGATGGGCCTTGAAAAACTGAACACAAATCGGTCAAGAAAACCGGAAGAAGTTGTGTGGAACTATGAAAAAATAAGCAAAATATACAGACTGAGTAGTCCATGCACAAGACAGGCAACATCAAGGAGAGCGTGAGCTACGGAGCGCTGTGGTCCCGTGGTTAGCGTGAGCAGCTGCAGAACGAGAGTTCCTCGGTTCAAGTCTTCCCTCGAGTGAGAAGTTTATTTTCGCAAAGTTATGATCTGTCCGTTCGTTCATTGACGTCTCTGTTCACTGTAATAAGTTTAGTGTCTGTGTTTTGCTGGATTCATATTGCCCACGGAATACATCTCACGTATTTAATGCACTCTCGTTCAAAGTAGCGAACAGTCAACTGCCAGCCAGGGAGTCTCGTTAGTAGGAATACTCTCTCTTCCGTGCGCTGTAGTCGACTGACGTCGTGTTATTCGATGTTTGTTTAGGTGTAGCATCCCCATACTACGGCGCAGTTACCTCGCATCGGACGGACGGACGGACAGATAATAATTGTCTAAAAATAAAAAAATTTAACTTTTCGGTCGAGGCAAGACTTGAACCGAGGACCTCTCGTTCCGCAGCTGCTCACGCTAACCAGGGGACTGCGGCGCTCCTGTGTTCGCACTATCCTCGATATTGCATATCTTGCGCGTGGACTACTCAGTTTGTATATTTTGCTTATTTTTTTCATAGTTCCACACAACTTCTTCCTGTTTTCTCGATTGATCTGTGTTCAACTTTTCAAGGCCTATCCACTGTGCCAGCTTATAACTAAATCTGAGGGCGGTGCGATGGGGATTTTCCCTTGTAAGATTTTTCATTAAGAGAAAAATAGTTTCTTCCTTAGACAATTTTGAAGCATGTACTTATCCAATAGGTAACACACATTACACATCTACTGTAAGAAATTTACAAGATGCGAACCACACAGCTGGTTGTGCACGCACCAGAGAAGTGTGAACACACAGAATGATGCACTGTTCTACCTACCCCGGGCTGAGTCCCCTCTCCAGCCGGTTGTTGAGGGCTCGGTCCAGGAGGCCTCCGAGAGCCGTCGAAATCTGCGTTTTCAGCCCCGCCGACCGGTCACTGCGGCCCAGCTGTTCCGTCGACGTGGCAGAGCCTGCTGTCGTCGTGCTGCAACACGGCAAGACCGACACTGGAGCCAGTCGCGACGGCATAATTCGCCGTGTAGTACACTAGACCTGTCGGAATACAATGAAGTGACAGACGTCACGGGATATCTCCTAATATCGTGTCGCCCGCCTTTTTCCCCCCGACACAGTGCAGCAACACGACGTGGCACGAACTCGACAAGTCGTCGGAAGCCCTTACAGAAATACTTATGTGTGCTGCCTTTACGACAGTCTGTAATTTCGAAATGTTGCCGGTGCGGGATTATGTTGAGCAACTGATCTCTTGATTATGTCCCGTACATTTCTGATGGGATTAATGTCAGGAATTTGGGTAGCCAAATCATCCATTTGAACTGTGCAGAATGTTACTCAAACCAGTGCAAACAGTTGTGGCACGGTGACGTGGCTCATCGCTTTTTGGAAACACTGTGACGAAGCGAGCTGGGATATTTTTACTTCCCCTCTTGTTTTGCCATCTGCCTCCTTAAAAGTCATTTTTTCATTTTTGAACTAATTACCATTAACATAAGTAAGTTTTAATCTGCATTTTCATAAAAGAGAAATGTTGGCCCTCAGTTTTAAAGAATATAACACCAGACCTAATTTTGTGCTTAGTTTTAGGTATGTAACTGATTTTCTAATTTATTCCGACTATGCCTAGTTCGTATCTTTTGTTATAGGGTGAAATAGGTAATCGTTTCGTAACTTAAATTCAGTTGTTGATGTATAAACAAACATAAATTCTGTACTACTCATAAGCATTTGGAGTAACAACTAATAGTAATCTTAAAGTATCTATTTGTCTCTATCTGAAAACATGTTAGCAAAACCAGCCCTTAATTAATTTCAAAGTAATTAACAGTTTTGTCAAAAGTATTGTTTGCATAACTATATTTGTTAATTTCATGACTTAAACAAATAATTCAGCTTAACCCTCATGGTAGAAGAAACTGTTAAAAAGACGGAATTTTTCAATGTATTCAGTTAATTTAAAGAGTTAAGTTTTAATTGTAATTTCTGTAAAATTAACTTCGAAGAATGTGTAGTTTCGGCCCCCATTATTGTGAGGATATATAAGGGCCCGATTTATGGTCACGAGAAAGTCAGTTCACAGCCAAATTTCAGATGAGAAACCTGTGCTGGCTAGAATGACAACAATGCTTCAATGTAACTGTGAAATAAGTGTTAAACAATTAGGCCGTGTGTACAAACCAACGACAGTGACTGCTCCATATGCACTTGATTATTCTTCAAGAACTGTGGACTTTTTGGTTACGTTTTTACTGCTCGTAGATGTTCAACAGGAAACTATTGTAGCAGTATGTGGATGTTCGCCTGCAACCTATTAATGAGGCTTATCGAAAGTTAAACAATAGTCCACAAGCCGTATGACTGTGTGACTGTGGGGTTGTAAACAGTGAAAGTAAAAGACTGAAATGCAACTGTGCAACTGTCGGCTACGTCATTTACAGTAGACAGTTGATAGTAGACATCCCGTAGTTTTTCAGCCAGTATGTCGACACCAAGGACAACAAATAAAGAAACAAAGCAGGTGAGCGTCATCACGACACGAAATACATGAATGGTTGCAAATGATATCCGAGTAGCTGAACATAACCATTTTCAGTCAATGGTCGGTACAGTTGGACCACAGGACCCAGCACATTCCCTGCCCACCTTGCACGGTGCCTTGTTGACAACTTGGATCCACGGCTTCATGGGGTCTGCGCCACATTTGAACCTCACCATCAGATCTTACCAACTGAAATCAGGACGTCTCTGATCAGGCCATCCAGTCGCAACTTCCATCATGCGCTGGTGTTGCCTGAGACTGCAGTCGTGTGTATGTGTGTGTGTGTGTGTGTGTGTGTGTGTGTTTGCGTGTGTGTGTGTGTGTTTGCGTGTGCGTGTATTGCTGAAGAAGGCCTTAATGGCTGAAATCTTTAATTGCGGGAGTCATTTTGTTATGCCGATCTGCGTCTCAGCATCTCCGCTATATGGTGAGTAGCAACTTTCCTTCTCATAATATTGTTACTTCTGTCACACTCATCCATATGCAGCTCTACTCAAAATTTATGAATGTTCTTACATTTACTTCTCAGTATACTTCCCTTCTGAATACTTTGATGCAATAAAAACAGCTGTCATGTCACATTAACTGACATAAAACTGAGTGAAAAGAAAATTTCTTCAGATTGCTGAAAAATTTTAACACTTTGCGTGCGGCCAATGTAATATTATGTCTTCAGAAGGAAACAGAATGGTGTGGCCGATGTAATATTATGTCTCGTCAGTTACAATGTTCCTCTATGGCCTCAAACATGTATTTTTGACTCCTGCGAAGTCCGAGTGGTCTGCAGGCTTCGTAGTTTCAACCGCAAATGCTAGATGGCAGCAGCGAACTCAGCAGAATACTTTCTGTTTACGATAGGTTTTGTTATTGTAGCTTATTTCATAGGCATTATTTGGCATTGGCATCCTCTCAGTTTCATTCGTTTTGAGTGTTTTCATGTCGATTTTCGTTTCGATATAGGATAAACGTTTGGAGCAAATGATTTATGAAGTCCTTGATGAGTTTTCAGATCGTCAAATAGGGCTGTCTGATGACAATTCGGATTATACGTCATCTGAAAATAGCAGTAAGTCAAGATTTGTTTCAGATTTTGTTGCTGCAAATGGTTTTTTTTGTTAGCGTCCCAGAATTTTATATTATGAATTATGCTCCTGTTCAAATGGAAAGGCTGGAAGAAAGGACACCTCATATGAGTGCACCGAATGTAATGTTGGGTTGTGTATCTGCCCCTGCTTCAAAGTTTATCACATCATAGTCCACTATGAACACTAAATTGTGTACTGAACTTATGCTTATTGTTATTTTTCCTTATTTCAAGTGTTTCGTAAATATTTTTTAGAGGATAACAACGTGTTTCATTGTATATAACAGTACTGAAATTCTTTTTCAACTTTTTTCTGGTAATAAATATCACTGACTTGAAATTTCATTAGCGCCTTCAAATTTTAAATTATTGACCCCAAAATTGAGTACTTAACGTAAAAAGTCCAATAAACATAAAAACGTTTTGGAATTCCAACAACAGTGAGCTGTACAGCAGTAAGAAATTACAGAAAAACACTGATTTTACCTAGTCCGCAGGTGACGGCAACTACAAAGTACAACAGCACTGTAAGTGTTAATCAACAGATGTTTGTACTGGTGCAGTGTGCCAGAATTGTGTGTAGAGTTTTCTCAGTGGCTCATTAATGGCGTGCTTGCGGGTGTTGAGCCAAGTTACACAGAACACAATGATGACTAGATAAGAGCTATGAAATGCTGAGAGAATGCGCATTTCACAGGGTATCAAAGAGCATAGCAGGGTCCGGGAGGCACACCATGCTACAGACAGGAGCACAATACTTACAGTACTGGACAGTCTGGTTAAACACCACACAGGGAGAATGCTCGATAATGCAACTCGACATACCGGTAGAGGACGGCTGTGTCAGGCATCAAAATATGGTGCAGAAAACAGAAATCGACAACTCGGCTGAATACCTGAAAGCACACTGACTATTTGACAAATACGAGGTGCATTCAAGTTCTAAGGCCTCCGATTTTTTTTCTCCTGACTGGAAAGAGATAGATATACGCACATTGTTTTAAAATGAGGCCGCATTCAATGTCAATACGTCCCAGAGATGGCAGCACCGTACGGCAGATGGAATTTTACCGCCAGCGGCCAAAATGAGAACTGTTTTAAATACTTAAAATGGCGACGTTTTCCTTACTTGAACAGCGTGCAATCATTCGTTTTCTGAATTTGCGTGGTGTGAAACCAATTGAAATTCATTGGCAGTTGAAGGAGACGTGTGGTGACGGAGTTACGGATGTGTCGAAAGTGCGTTCGTGGGTGCGACAGTTTAATGAAGGCAGAACATCGTGTGACAACAAACCGAAACAACCTCGGGCTCGCACAAGCCGGTCTGACGACACGATCGAGAAAGTGGAGAGAATTGTTTTGGGGGATCGCTGAATGACTATCGAACAGATCGCCTCCAGAGTTGGCATTTCTGTGGGTTCTGTGCACACAATCCTGCATGACGACCTGAAAATGCGAAAAGTGTCATCCAGGTGGGTGCCACGAATGCTGACGGACAACCACACGGCTGCCCCTGTGGCATGTTGCCGAGCAATGTTGACGCGCAACGACAGGATGAATGGGCCTTTCTTTACGTCGGTTGTGACAGTGGATGAGACGTGGATGCCATTTTTCAATCCAGAAACAAAGCGCCAGTCAGCTCAATGGAAGCACACAGATTCACTGCCACCAAAAAAATTTCGGGTAACCGCCAGTGCTGAAAAAATGACGGTGTCCACGTTCTGGGACAGCGTGGGCGTAATCGTTACCCATTGCGTTCCAAAGGGCACTACGGTAACAGGTGCATCCTACTGAAGAACAAATTCCTTCCCGCACTGCAACAAAAACATCCGGGAAGGGCTGCGCGTGTGCTGTTTCACCGAGACAACACACCTGTACATCGAGCTAACGTTACTCAACAGTTTCTTCGTGATAACAACTTTGAAGTGATTCGTCATGCTCCCTACTCACCTGACCTGGCTTCTAGTGACTTTTGGCTTTTTCCAACAATGAAAGACACTCTCCGTGGCCGCACATTCACCAGCCGTGCTGCTATTGCCTCAGTGGTCAAAACAGACTCCTAAAGAAGCCTTCGCCGCTGCCATGGAATCGTGGCATCAGTGTTGTGAAAAATGTGTACGTCTGCAGGGTGATTACGTCGAGAAGTAACGCCAGTTTCATCGATTTCGGGTGAGTAGGTAATCAGAAAAAAAATCGGAGGCCTTAGAACTCGAATGCACCTCGTACAGAGTATCAGAGGAACAGACACTATCCTTTCTTGCACTCACTGAAAAAGGGAGGAAAGGAAAATTAAAGAGGTATTTTGCTGCTGCAGACAGTGCTGTCAAAAATTCTAATCCTGAGATTGAGGAAAACAACAGAAAGCGTCTCTCTAGAAGTGCAAACTGCCCTTTTTAGAGGAAAGTCGCACACAAATAAAAATAACTAATGTGGACATTCTAAATAATAAAATCCAGAGTGTTAAAGAGAATTTCAATTGGATACAATAACACACTTGAAAATGTTAATATAGGAAAATTATGGTTTGTTCTGTAAAACAAACATCTTCCAGTAAACCAGATGAGGAACAGCAAGTGCCCAATATGAAGATTTAAACAAAGACAGGAATTGCATATGGCAAGGATGCTTGCATTCTGCGAATTCTAATTTGTATGTGGATAAGACAAAAATTGTCTGCATAACTCTTCTTGCATTGTTCAGACTGACCTCTGTCCTCTTATTTTACTGCTATGCTGTTATGGTCCTGATATGCATGCTTTTTTCCTAATTCCACTATTTGTCCTCCTTCTGTAGTTGATAAACCACGTGTGCTGAACTACAAGTTTGCACCAAACAGGAACAACGAGCTGTGATCACGTTTCTGTGGTCAGAAAGTGCATCGGGGGACGCAATCCGTCAAAGAGTTTTGGCACAACTTGGGAACAGTGTCTCGCCACAACAGAGTGTCTACGATTGGATTGCAAAATTGTTCACACAATTGTTACGCCAGGCGACCGTACACAGCCACGAACGACACCGAGTGCACACGTGACACGTTCTGGTACGAGCAACTACTGACAAAGTGGCAATCTGCCTGCAAATCGGTCACAGTTTTGCATACGAAATCATTCAAGTCCGTGCAAAACAGGACCCAAAACAACTCGCAGAGCTGCACGAACGAACACGCTCGAACACCTGCCAAATACATTTGGATCACAACGGTAATGCACGTAATGGCTTCTTAAACGAATCACCACTGGTGACAAAACGTGGATCCGTCATTACGAGCCAGAGCGTAAACGGCAGAGCACGGAATAGAAAAAATCTACAACTGCCAAGCAGGAAAAAGTTCAAAACCCACCATCTGCAGGAAAACTAATGCTTACCATTTTTGGGACACACAAGGCCCAGTACTGGTCATTATCAGGAGAGATGCACAACAATAAACAGTGCGGGTTACAGTGAGATGCTCGCTTACACGCTAAAGCCTGCAATTCGAAGCACAGCCCGAGGAATACCGTCGAAAGGTGTCGTGTCGACGCACGACAATGCCCGTCCGTGTACCACTGCTCACACTGCTTGAAACACTCCAGAAACTCAAAGTTTCATCGAACAGCTCAGCATCCGCATATTCTTTACCTCACCCCTTGTTTGGTCCACTCAGAGAGTCATTAAGGGGCCGTCAACTCACCACAGACTAAGAAGTGAAGGACGCGGTGCGAGTGTGGCTCGCTGCTCGGCCGAAAACCGCCTTTTCTGAGGGCATCGGGAAGCTCGTGCAGCAGCAGACCGAGTATGTTGAAAACTGAGAGGTGACCACTGACAAATAACATTACTGTACATGTCCTTTGGTATTGCAATAAAAGGTATTGCTACACTGGATAATTTTTTACCGACTCTCGTATATCGAACAAGTTATTGTGAAGAAGGGAGAGACCTCACATCCCTACAATCCTCCTCGCCAGGGCTTCTCACATCTGCTACTCTAATTTACAGTTCCACAATATGTTCTTCATAAATTTTCCTTTCAAAGACTTACACCTACAAGACACATTCAATGACTTAAAACAACATGCATTAAGCAGTTTCCAACCATTATCCATCAATGCCCCAATTCACTGTTACCTTGTCAAATACAGAGAGGTTGTTTTTCTCAACATTTTCAGCTCTTATTTTGGGCAGTCATTCTTCTGCCGCATTTGATGAGGCACACTATGCTTTTCCTCTCCTGTGCCAATCTTTTCATTTCAGAGCAACACTTGTAGCCAACATCCTCAATCATTCATTGTACATATTCCAATCTCTGTCTCGACGTACAGTTTTTGCCTTCTACGGCTCCTTCTAGTACCGTGGAAGTCATTCACTGATGTCTTAACATGTCCTATTACCCTCTCCCTTCTGCTAGTTAACATTTTGCAAAATTCGTCTCATATCATGGAGTACCTACTCACTTCTAATTTTATCATACTGGTTTACTTCAGTATCCTATTGTAATAGCATATTTGAAATTGAAACATTTCAGTTTCCACACACAAACACACGGGCCCTAGTTTAAACCTCCGTGATTGCCTTTGATACTAAATTTCTCATTTTCTCCTTAGTGCATCCATCTACTTTATAGTCCCCCAAGTCTCATATTAAAGTTGTCACTAATCTCATGCTTCCCCCCACCCCCAAACAATTCCTTCGCCTTTCTTTGGTTTACTCTCAGTCCATACATTGTGCATGTTCAGGTATGTCCACATGATGCCTCTCTTGTCGTGTGCAATAGCAGACTCACAGGAATATAAAGGATATGCCCTGTGGAAAGAAAGCAAGTACACATGGGCGTTCTTGTGTTGCCTCATCGTGGAAGCAATATGCTTGGGAGGGTGTGTTGTGTTTATTGTGATGAACAGGTGACAGAAATAGAAAATGCAAAAGCGAATATAGCTAAAGAAGTATTTAAGTCACAGGGCTGCGAGAGATATGAGGCGATGACAAAGTTTTGTCTGCACATTTCAAAGTAGATCACAGCAAGATTTTTAGATTTTCTGCTCAGAAAACTACAGCGATAACGCTGGCAATTAAATTTTGTTAGCTACTAAATGGCGATTTATTTACCAGTTGGAACTATTTACTCCTCAAATGAAAAAGTATTTCAGTGATTATTCCTGACACTGAGAAATATTACAACTTTTATCATCAAAGATGATACATTGATTAACATCCTCAGAATAGAAAAATTTGAAATTTCATAGATGCCAGAATCGACTAGAATTGGGGGTTGTATTTTTCAATTTTGTATTTTTTGCATCATCAATGAACTTCATTTCAATTTTAGTCATTTTCTGAGGAGCTAAACATGCCCCATCACTTCTTTTGTTCAAATGTCAGGTTCCCCTGTTGTACTTTTAAGCCGTGATAGCATGGCTTACAGTTTTCATAAATTTTTGGCATATTCTTCTCAGTTTTTCTACTTCTAAATTTACAGTATCTTATTCTTTACAAAAACACAATCGGAGACCTTTTAATAATACTTGACACTCAAGACAACAGATCTCGAATTTTTACTCAAATAATCTCCAGAAGGGGCACTCTGTATGACTTTCTTCTCTGTCTTTAATCATCTATAAACTTAAGCGGGCTTCCTTTGGAGTCAACACACATTACTGTGCATAATTCAGTTCACAGCATAACATCTACACACTACACAATCAAACGCACACAGACCTCAGCTAGCTGTCATCTGCCAAAAAGCGCAAAGAATCCGACTGAAGGCAGGCAGCGATGCAGTTCACACGCGGCCTCCATTTCCAGGAAATTACGCACGCTCAAATGCGCACGCAGAGTTGCACTGTTGAAAATTTACGTACGTGCGCAAAGTTGAACACAAATAAGGTATCGGGCAGGCGCACCTTCACACCGTTCATTCCATTCGACAACTCCCGCAACCCTTCCCCACCTTTACACGGGACAGCAGGCTCGAGGCCTCAAATAATGCCGCAAGACTCGGTCTCACCTGGCCGGTTGCCACTCAGTGACGTGCGCTGCCGAAGCCGAGGGCGCAGCGGACCCCGGCGAGCCCCTGCCGGCGCCTACCGCTCCCGTGCCGTTCGTCTCCGGCCAGCCGCCGGATCCGAGGGGGTACTCCGAGGCCGGAGACCCCACTGCCGGAGGCTTCGTCTCTGCGTACAGAAGCGGGCACGTTGCAGTGGAGAACAAAATGTAACTTAAGTTTATAATGTGCTAGTAATTATTCCTTAATTTCAACTGTTTTTATTTCCAGTTTTTATCTTTCTGAGTCAAATATTTAGCAGCTTCAATTTTTTTAAAAAAATGGCAACCTTAACCAACATAATGCTCTGATCAAGTTGAGACTTTTAACTTTTAATTGTGACATCCATTTGCAAATTATGTCAAAGAACTGCATATTTTGTCACATTTTTACCTTTCTAGTTTCATTATTTAGTGTCATTTACTTTATTCTAAAGATCATATATGTTGTCTGAAACGGAACAGTCCATTAAGGTCTATTTAAAATGAACATTTCCCAGTCTAATTCAGGATCGCACATGCAAACAAAATATGTAACTCGCCTAGAAAAACTTATAACTGGGAAAACAGCTGTTTAATCTATTTCAGTTCAAAGTGTAGAAGCTCTGTAAATAAAGGGAATAATTCCTGTGAAGGGAGTCTCTGGTAATTAATAGAAAATATAAACGTATTATTGTAATTCCTTATTTGAGAGTTTATTCTCAAATGAAATAACAGACACGTACTAATATCGTAGTGTACTTACTGTTCTGAGCAGACGTACGTTTAGATATGTATTTTCAGTTTTACATGTAAATTTTAATTGTTAATTAATCAAAAATTGACTTTAAACAAATCCGAGGATTGTTTGGGATTGTTAAGAAATTATAAATAGGGGCTGCCATGTTGGCATAGGGAGACAGTCTGGTTTTAAGTTTTTGAGCGGTGAGCATGTAGCTGCTCTACTTGTATTGTAAGTATTGTTTGCCTTTGTAATAATGCTTTAACTCTGTTTTGAAAGTATAATAAATGTATTTAAAATAACGTGATACAAAACGATTTTTAATTTTAACTTTTCTGTAGTTGAAATTTTACAGTAACTGTCTCCAGTACTTATGCAGTGACAGATTGCCCGATACGATGAGTAAAATAACCCCTAAGAATGTTGTGCTCTAACTTATTCATTTGATCATTCTGTAACTTTTCAATGTCAACAGTAATATATACTTGTATATAAAAACAAAGATGAGGTGACTTACCGAACAAAAGCGCTGGCAGGTCGATAGACACACAAACATACACACAAAATTCAAGCTTTTGCAACAAACTGTTGCCTCATCAGGAAAGAGGGAAGGAGAGGGGAAGACGAAAGGAAGTGGGTTTTAAGGGCGAGGGTAAGGAGTCATTCCAATCCCGGGAGCGGAAAGACTTACCTTAGGGGGAAAAAAGGACAGGTATACACTAGCACACACGCACATATCCATCCACACATACAGACACAAGCAGACATATTTAAAGATAATATATAATTTAAATATATATAATATATATAATATATAATTTTTCCCACGTGGAATGTTTCCTTCTATTATAGTAATATATACTTGAGCATATACTGGTGAAGTTTGGAAAAGTTATTTTAATTTCTAATTTCACTCTCAGATTACGGTGCATTCCTTTGTATATTAAGCAGAGACAAGTTATGACTATGTGGCGCCGGTAGTAGTGAAATGGGGTAAATTTGCCTGGGTACCTCTTACAATGATACAGTGCTTGTTTTGCCTCATCACCCAGTATTTATTTTTGAACAAAATTAAATATTATGAGCAAGTGATGTTACTATAGCTGACTTATTTTAGATGAAGTTTATTTCAGCTAAATTTTCCTTAATACTACACCCACAAAATTAACCATACAAGAACATAATATAGTGGATGTTTACAAATCATGTACATAAAACAACACAAAAACATGATAGGTGTCACACATTCCCCAATTTTTTTATGGCAATTCAGGGTCAGAACATGATTGAAATTTTACACTCTTTACTGTTGAGTGCTAATGGCAACCAGAAAGTAACTGCGCAAGAGATCAAGCACATCAGAACACAGATTTCGCTGTACTATAAGCCTATCCCCACATCCAGAAGTAAAACAACTTGCAAAATCGTCACAGACTCTAACTGATCGAACCCTTCACAGATAATTAAATGTATACTCCCACAGAGAACTTCCACACTGTACCGAGGATTGTACGTCAGGAGATTGAGCCGTTAGTTCATACAAACATGTGACCAAAAATCCTTTGTTTTTTAAATTATTACTGAAAAGTTACATTCGACACCTTTCCAGATTCAACCAAACAACTTCAATGCATTCATTAAAAGAAGATTTTGACTCACTGCATCTATTGTATCCTAGATGGCACAGTGTTGTGCTCATTCATAAAGGGCTTTGACGCACTGTATTCTAAATGGCGATGTGGTGTCGTGGAGACTTGTTTAGATTTGTCACGTTCGAGGTGCACCGGTATCCACCACAACAGGTGGATAGCTTGAGGAGGGCAAGTTCCACGGCCTGCATATTGTACCTACCCCTGCCCATTAGATTTTCATCTCTGGGGTCACAATATACAACTGGTTTCTGAAGTAGACAACCCAGATACAGAAACACTTCACCGACACATCGAGGAAGCCCGCAAAATTGTTCCGTGCCGTCAGGGTGTGTCCACGATTCTACGACAGAATTCACATACATTCCAAATGTTTTCACTACTACTGCAATTTTAAGAGGTTAGCTGTACCTGCTATAAATCAAAGTCCTCTAATAACCCACTGTCTGAGAATAAGCCTGCTGCAGTACAAAAAGGTGGCTACTGGAAGAATGTAAGTGGTTTTAAGGAAAGTACTGTAAGGTGACTGGTTGTAGTATCAATACTGAGCAACACTTGGGGGGGAGAACAAAGAGATCACCCCTCATTGCAATATATTCTACAGATAAGAGTTTCCAGAAATGTTGCTACAGCCATGTGTGGGTGAAGGGAAAAACAAAACACAAACCAATCATGCAGGAGGACATCTTATCATTTTCTGTATATTTTTCTGATTTTATATAAGATACCCTTCTGCACAGTTATTTACATTATCATTTTTGTGCAACTGAAACTTCAGATTCATAATTTAGTTACTTATATAACAATGCTTACACCAGGAAGAAAAGTGCAGTTAGAAGTTATATTCGAAACAAACTGACACGTGAACACGCACCTGGGCAGAGGAAATCGCCATCAGCTCCCGTGTCTCCGGCCGGCACGCCGGGCATCCAAATGGTGTTGTTCGGTTCACGCCAACCTGCGAGATGGTTTCAAATTTAGCTGTGTCGTCAGTAAAGTACGTCTGTCAAAATTTTTTGTTCAACTGGTACGAGTAATTGAATCGATGAATCGGAAAAGGGGTCACATCCACTTCTTTCCAAATTACATAACACAATCCTTCCACTGCAAATGTAATGATAGTTGCCTTATTATCATCATCAGGTTTGAAAAGGGTCGTCATCTCTAGTACATTCAAACTCAATTACTGGCCACAGTCGACGGCTAAAGTACGTTATAATGGTGTGTTTTGTTTCACCCCCATGGCCAACTGCCGTGTGACTATGTGCCTAAACCCATAGCGTAGTAAAACGTTTTTTGTGATTTATCTCGAACATGACCTCTTTTCCTATTCAACGATTCAAATGAACCAGACATTAGTAGGTACATGTCACGACACAGGCAATCTCAAACCAATTTCGAAAATCTCTCTACTCTCACATCACAAAATGATTTGGGAGGGAAGAGAAGAGAGAGAGAAACACTTTTGGATACCTTAACTCACCATGGCCATGTTATGAGTAGAACAATAGCTTATTGCACAAGTGGTAGAGGAACCAGATAACCAGATGAGGTCTGATACTAACAGAGAAAGACAAGGAAGTATTTGCAGCTACTAATTGATTGTAGTTAAGTTATATAGTGTCTAACACACACAATAAAAAGGAGACAGCAATAGGCAAGTACAAAGACGTGCTAGTCAGCTTCTCATGTAATACAATGTTACTTATAATCTGTCTTGATTGCACAATTTTTTTATTCATATGACCGGTTTCGATGTGACGCAGCACGTGAAAGTTGCTGGATTTGGACGGGTTACTCCTGTAACTGAAATATCAGATCTGAAGATGGTTCTGAATGAACCGAAACCGGTCATATGAATAAAAAAAAATTTGCAATCAAGATGGATTATAAGTAATATTATACAATCACCGATTGCTGCTATCCCATCAGACATTATGTCTGTTTTTGCAAAATCTCATGTGATAAGTAATGTCACACAGACCACCTACTGATCACACACGGACACCACTGGTGTAATCTCACGACGACGGTAGAGGAGAAATTTCATACAGGCTACATGAAATAACTACTCCAACATTTGCTAGAAGTGTTATGGAAACAACTGACAATTGTAATTGGGACCAAAAGACTAATTTTTGAATCGCGATTCTCTCAGATCTCACTCTAGCATTACAACCCTCCTAGAATTGCAGTTTGTCATCATTTACATATGGGAATGCCTAACACAATGAAAGACAACTGTGTGTTAACAGGGGGGAAAAAAAGGAAAGAAGGTGAAGGTTTAAAATCATGTCTGTGACCAGGTCTTTGAGAGATTGAGCAAATTCTTGTATTCAACAATGCTAGGGTAGGATATCAGCTACTATGGCTTTCTTGTAATAAGGCTGTGGTGTACACCTAGGTATGAATAAATTTTTGGACATCTCATCTTCTAGCTGCACATTATATTTTTGATAAAATCTTTCATATAATGTTCCACATCATCAATCTGCTACAATGCTAGTGCAATAAAATTATTAATATCTCACAGAGGGACATACCAATTAAGGTAAATTGACTATCAAAATAGGGAAAAACCAGAAACAAGACTATAGATGTATTAGATATCCTGTTGCGGATTAAGCTTACACACTGCCCCCAGTGTGTTTCGCAACAGTTGATGTCCAAAACAGTATGGCAACAAAGGCATATTTACTGAATAAGAAATAAATATATAAACTGTAGATATCAGATAGCAAAACAAAGGGGTGTCATTCTACAGGAAAAATAAAAGTACCTTTAATTTTGCATTAAATGGATATTTCTTTAGTCATGTGGCTTAATGTATACCACATGAAGATGAAACTTATTTTTAGCATAAGACAGTGAAAAAATCTTAGAAGAGAAAATGAGGACATAAAAATAGTTAATATTTTACAAAACAATATCGCACAGTTGGGCAACAATAAAATTAAGAATATACCAAGAGTCCAGAGTGTAGTAAATCAAGTTTCTCACATGTGTAGCTGAAAACACAAGCCATAACAAAAGAAAAATAGAAAAATTAGAGAAGGATTAGGGCTAATGTCTCTAAATGAAGAGGTACAAAAATAAGGAGAAACTGGAAACATTGCACCATTAGGAGGACGTATAATGACATGCTACCAAAAGTACTATCCAAACACCAATCAACAGAATTAAGAAACACAGACCACAATGGAAGGAATTAGACTATTTTATATACTGTATTTGGGCAAAATAAGCAGAGGAAGAAGAAGAAAATCACAGTTTCCCACAGCATTAAATTTTGGGTATGTTGTTCAGTGGAATTAGCAACTGGAGTGTTTCTATTCCTCAGAGATGACTTTACTGGTGGGGAGTACGGTTCTTTTTAACACGTTCCAGTCGGGCCCCAATGACTGTTGCACTCCCCCTGAAGTCATATACTTTTTCGACATTTGTGTATGGCCCCTGCTTATAAGATAAAGGAGAAGAGCAGATTACTGGCCATTTTAGAAACACTGACACCAGTTTTAAAACCATCCCCATCAATTTTGCACCCAGATTCTTTGAGCAGCCTCGGGATTTTCTTCACTGGTCAAACTGTAACCCATCTCATGACAAACTTTTGCATTTAAGAAGCACACTGCAATAACTAATGTGTGGGAACTCATCATACCTGTGATACATTTTACAAGTAAAGTATCACTTTGTGGAAGCTGGGACATCCACGTAGCGGCCCTCCAAAGAGCTAAAATTGTGAGCACCCGACTTCGTGCCGTCGCTGCTCGGGAATAGCACACTGTTTCATGAAATAACAATCCGAAAAGCCACACTCGAAGATTCTTCGAGTGCCGACTGTTAGGGGAATTGCAACATGACCGTAATTTCTACAGACAGTGACAGAAATATGTTAACAGTGTCATACTACAACTAAGCATTCTCTAAAAACCGAAACAGTTATTGCAATTCTAGACAAAGGAAGAGTGCAAAAATCTGTCTATCATTGGTCGCATAAAAAAAAAAAAAAAAAAAAGAAAACAATTACCCTCAAGAGTACTTTACTGAAGAATAGAATTGATAGAACAATGAAGATAACTTAGAAGATAGCAATTTTACTAACAGGAGTGGAAAACTTTGCTGACAGGAGAAGTAGGGACACTCCAGAAGTAATTTTAGCACAGCAGTGCAAATCTGAACAAAACAAGATAGAACCTAAATTCACAGATTTGGAAAGGTGTCTGATAGTGTGGAATGGAATAAAATGAGCAGAAAGAAAAATTATCTCAATTTGGGAGTTGTCTGTCACAGTCTGTTACAATATGCACGAGGACATAAATAAGGCTAAGCTAACAGAGCAGACAGGCACGCAGATGGTTGTATACTAAACTTTGACAACAGGATCTTGAAGAGGTGGATGAATTTTGCCACCTCAGATACAGAAATAACAGAGAAGGAAAATACGAGAAAGATGCTGTAGCATTGTTTGCAAGATGGCACAGTGGCATTCTATAAAAAGTAAGAGATGCTAACACTGAAGAAATAATAACCTTAAGACCAAGAAATGAAATGAATTCACGAAAAGTTAATTACTGGTGTGCTTCTGGGTGTTCAGCCTAGTTATCTGTTTTTATTTTATGCACAATATTTCCACAACTGGTCCAGTCATCGACTTCATAACTAAGTGTGAGTTCGACTCCTGATGCCCATTATGCCCTTTAATTTTCTTTGGTTTTTCAGAGCTAACAATGATATTCCACGCAACAGACAAATTCTCTCGTTGTTGCCCAGCTATGGGGGATATGAAGTCCGGCAAGCTCTTAATAAATTGAACACTAAGCCTCATTTAAATTGAAACCTCCAGCTCAGTTTATTAAGTTTGTATACATCTTTATTTTGAGACACTTCTTAATTGCGCTGCCCTGTATGTGTCTGCTCGACAATACTGGTCTCATCGTATTTCGTTTCACGATTACATTCTATGCAGTTCTCGGCTGTTTTAGTTGAGTGCTCCTACGTTCTGCACATTGCTCCTTGGCTGTTCCAACAGTAAAACATGCCAGATTCGCTACAAATATAGTGCACACCCAGCCTCCAAGATGTAGATTGTCTTTAGTACTACAAAGACGGCTTTTTATTTTTGCTGAAGGGAGTGAAATACACCGAAATAGTCTCTCTGCAGCAGAGTGTGTGCTGATACGAAGCTTCCTGGCAGATTAAAACTGTGTGCCAACCCGAGACTCGAACACAGGATCTTCGCTTTTCGCAGGTAGGTCCTCTACCGACTGAGTTATCTGAATGTAACTCACAACCTATCCTCACAGCTTAATGAAGCCAGTACCTCTCCTCCTGCCTTTGCAACGTCACAGAAGCTCTCCTACGAAGCTCGCATGACTTGCACTCCTGGAAGAATGCATGACTAGCACTTCTGGAAGAACGGATATTGCGGAGACACAGCTTAGCTGTAGTGTGGGTAAGATAGAGAGAAGACACTGGTGGAAATAAATCTATGAGGACAGGTTGTGAGTTGCGCTTTGGTAGTTCGATAGGTAGAGCACTTGCCCTTGAAATCCACTGGTCCTGAGTTCGAGTCTCAGTCTTGCACAGTTTTAGTCTGCCAAAAAGTTTATCAGTGCACACACCCTTGCAGAGTGAAAATTTCATTCTGGAACATATCCCAGGCACGTACTAGTCTGTGAAGTTTGGAAGGTAGGAGATGAGGCACTACCAGGAGTAAAGCTGTGAGGACGGCTCACGAGTCACACTCGGGTGGCTCAGTCTGTAAAGCACTTGTCTGTGAAAGGCAAAGATTATGAGTTCGAGCACAAGTACAGGACACAGTTTTAATCTGCAGTGAAATTTCAGTGGGTACCACATTTACAAGGGAAGGAGTCTGTCAAACTTGCTGGGTATTGAGCCAGAATAAAGTAGGTAAGCAATTCTTGTCTTCTGTCCCTGTCTCTATCTCAGACTAAACCACTTTCTCAACCATTCTCAATTTTGACAATTCGAGCACCCGACCCTTTCGAAGACTCTAATTGTCAGAATTCTACGGCAAGATTCTCCCCGTCTGGAAGTGTTCGAGCTGTGTGGATCAGAGTCTTTGGCACCAAATAAATTGGGACAGAGGTTTCAATTTTGACACGGCTCATTAAGGAGGGAAGGAAGATTAGATGAGATAATTAGAGACAGAGCACAAGTCCAGGTCAGGGAAGGAAAGGTAAAGAAATAGGCTTTGCCTTCACAGGAACTATCCCATCATTTGCCTGGTGAAATTTAGGGAAGCCACAGAAAACCTAAATCTGGACGGGCAGACAGAGATACGAACCGGCATCCTCCCGAATGTCCAGTGAGCTTACCACTGCACTATTTCACTCGAGGCTCGGTGTGGGACACTCAATTCATAGAGATCTCGCTGGTCTTCACATCCACTAGACGGAGAAACTCAGAGAATTTGGGGTTAGCCAAGACAATGTGAACCTGGACAACAAAACAGAATAAAAGGGCATAGAGGGTGTTGGGAGTCAAACTCTGGAGTCCAGAAAGTGAGTACACATAACAGAACAACTAAAAGCACCAAAAGCAGACAAATTTGTGGGCTGTCAAAAGTTTTGCACATAAAATGGAAACGATAAATCGGTTGAACACTCTGAATTACACTGTTACTCAGCCGAGCTCCGAAAATGTGACTCATCACATGAAGAGCTATGTTTGGAGAACAACTGTGTTCAGGTGTGAAATATGGATAATGAGGGGGGCAGAAAAGAAAAAAAAATTGCAGTTCTTTGGAATGTTGTGCTGTGGGAGGCTGTCCATCAGGAAGAAATGAAAACATCCTGCAATAAGTAAACAAGAGAAGTAGTGTAATAAAAATACAATGACAAAAATAGGCAATCATGGAGCATGTATTAGCACACAAGCTGTTGGTGGAAAATGCAGACAAAGGAATGGAACAGGGAAAGAGCTGCAAGGGCAGATCATCCACGATTTACAAGATATCAGTTCCGCTGAAATGAAGAGGATAAAGGAGTGAAAGACAAGAATGGACAGCCACAGCAAACTGGCCTATAGGGTCGATAACAAAAGCGACAAAACAAAAATGGAGAGGAAGCACAGGAGAGAGACTCACTGTTGTCAGACTCGACTGCGACGGCCACGTCGTCCGGGTCATCCTCTGGCTTCTCCCGCTTCAACCTGGAGCAGATCATCTCGCTCCTGTGTGCCCGACCCATGTGCCTGTTGCGGGTGCTCTGCTGCTCGAACCTAAGGCACGTGCACCAACTGCTCTTACTTATCTTTACTTATTTAATTTGCACACAGCCGTGAAATTTACAGCTCCTGCAAAACACAACAAATAATGGCAATACAATAAAATAAATGGAACATACAACACCTGATACTGTCTTATTACTACTATAAATATTTATTACGCAACAGTTTTTATGCTACTGCTTCAAATTGGTTTGCAACACAGGCAACAATAGATACTACAGGGTGTATATAAATGACTCTTGTGCAGAAAGGAGTGCAGTATTCTGCCGCATCCATTTTCAATAAGCTACCACAAGAACTCAAAAATCTTAGCAGAAGCCCAAATGCTTTTAAGTCTAAACTGAAGAGTTTCCTCATGGCTCACTCCTTCTATTCTGTCGAGGAGCTCCTGGAAGAGCTGAAAAAATAAGCAAATTCCAGTGTTACATTGTTGATTTTCTTTATTTAAACTAACGACTTGTCGCCTGAATATGTTTCTTGTATTTCATTTTATCTGTTTCTACTATCGTGTTATAATTTCATGTATTGACTCGTTCCATGACCATGGAGACTTCTCCTTAATTTGGTCTCACGGAACAATAAATAAATAAATAAATAACAATAAATAAATAAATGAAGTTCCTGTTTCAAAATACTGTACAAAGAGAGCAACTGCTCAGAATGAGGTCAACTTTGAACAGCATATTACTGACACAGGGAAGAAACATCACAGAACAAAAAAACTTAATGAAAATTCTACCAATACATAGCGCTACAAGTGTCACAGTACACACACAGACAGACACGAGGTCGTTCCCCATTTCACATACGAGACGCCCGACGTGACTCTCTCCGTGAAAAATTGCACGCTGCCGGTAAAGCTCTTTTACGAGGAAGGTGACCGTGCGTGAACGGTGACTGCGCATTAGCAGCCGTGCAGAAGTTCCGACCACTCGAGGGTACGAAAAAAGGCAACGGTCCTATGTCTACTAAGGGTCTGGGGAAAATGATCACAAAATTCAAAATGACAGGTCGCTCTGACGAAAATGTGGCAGAGGTGGAAAGCAATTCATCCGACATCTGTCAAAGATGTGGCCACAGCATTGCAGGACGGGTCGAGAGGTGACGTGCAAACACGCACTGCCCACACGTCGGACGTGCCTGCGATCACAGTGCGTAAAATCCTACAAGACATCCCGCATTGCTATCCGTACAAAACCACCCGAGTTCAGGAGTTGCTATCTACTGACCTGCAGCAAGACAAATATTTGCTCTGGAAATTTTTGCTTACACAGAAGTGGCCAATGAATGGCCCTGGAACATTCTGTGGACAGACAAAGCCCATTTACATCTCTGAGGATGTATCACTACACAGAGCTGCAGAATATGGGCAACAGAAAATCTGCATGCGCATTGACTGGTACCACTTCATTCTGCAGATGTGACTGTTTGTTGTGGGTTGATGGCATAATTTATCATAACTCTCTTCTTCTTCTCTTTCTTTTTTTTTTTTTTTTTGGAGACGAGTCCTGCAGGCCCTGTTAGTTGTAGCACCACTTATAAATGCTGTGAGAATCTTCTGCACACCAACAGCATTCTAGTCCTTCAACAGCACGCACGTGTGGCTAGTACACTGAACTCGCATTCAGGAGGACAACAGTTCAAACCCACGTCCACCCATCCCGATTAATGTTTTCCGTGAATTTTGTAAATCGCTTCAGGCAAATGCCAGGATGGTTCCTATGAAAGGGCACGGCCGACTTCTTTCACTATCCTTCTGTCGTCCGACGGGACCGATGACCTCGCAGTTTGGTCCTCTTCCCGAATCGACCGACCAACCACTGAAGCGGCTGGCGTAGAATCATTTCGGAAATGCTGGAATTGTCAGCTGTCACTTCCCTACATCCTTACCATCTAGACCATCTGCTCCTAATCTGTGCAACTTCTGGCTACGGGGTCGGCCGAAAGAGGTCGCACTCGGCGCTCCGGCACCGAACGTAACTGAACTGAAGGCACACACTGCACAGTGCATTCCGGATGTCGAGCCCGAAACACTCCGATCTGTCGTGGGACGTGCCGTTTCTCGCTTTCAACTTGTGGCAGAAAACAGTGACAGCATACTGGACACGTCTCGTACTAATCTCACAATAATTAGAGACTGACGTTATTTTACATTTTAAGCAGTTTTTAGCCCCCAGGGCAGTTAAAATCCAATGCTGTTTTGCTTTCCATGTGGTTTCTGGCCCCACAACAATTAAAAACCTAGGTCAGCTTGTTTTTTATATGGTTTTTTGCCTCAGAGCAATTAATAACAATTTTTTTGCAACTGATGTGATACGACCTTGCTGTGGTAGTTGAGCTTACCTATTTAACTGACTGCCAGACTTCTCCACTCATACACATTGAAGAGTACAGACAGTTTAATATACCACTCAAACCATAGCCATCGTATTCCGATTTATTTATTTATTTATTTATTTATTTTTATTTTTTTTTTTTTTTTTTTTTTTTTTAATGTGACATTTCCCCCTTCAGGAATAATATGCTGTTCAAATATGACATCACTCTGAGCAGTAGTTCACTTTCAACTGTGTTTTGAAACTGGAACTTTAATTATGTAGTCATCCTTCTGACCTGATGTTCTTTCAAAGAATTTGAAAATTTTTGTTACATAGACTTGACACACTGCCTTAATCAAGCACAGTGACCATCTCCGAGATCATTCTTAACTGCTGCAAGCTTCCAATTCCGAGGTGTGGACTGATCAAGTTGCAGATCATCCGTGGATAGCTCCAACAATTTTGTGGCACTATGAAAAACCTAACATATTGTAATTAAGCAGAATATTTTTATTTGGAATACCTATTACGTTGTGATTCATGTTTTGCTGCTAGAGAACAGTGCACACCTCAATTCTCATTTCCCTGTCCCTAAAATGTTTTTCCGTTTCCCATTTCATCCTCAGGTAAATGGGAGGGGGAGGAGGCTGGGGGCCGTGTGGGTGGTATCAACTTGTGACTACGATTAAAAGTTTATACAGTGTGTCTCAGGAGGAATGCTCAATATTCTGGGATATGACAGCAACACTTGTATGAAGCGAAAAAATCCACAGGAACAAATTATCTATTCTGAATGGTTTCTGAAATAGGACACAATGTATATTTGTTTTTGGGCTAGTGATGCACATGTGTCTGTCTTTCCTACAAGACATCTTTGATGTTTCATTGTAGCCCAACCTACCTGGTTGCTTTCATCCCCTATCCTCAGGATGTTCTCCCACCATTAAACTAGCACACCACAGCGAGTTGTGAGTGAAGTAGTGAGGGACGAACTGCATCAGACAGAAGCATCAGTTAACTACATTTGTTGTTTCTGTACAGCTTCTGCTACAGTAGTGCTCCTGCAGCTGTCGAGCGATACTGTTGGCAATTTCCGCCAAATTCTCAATCTTGGAGTGTTTACCGGAGTTTTCACCACATTGGAATGAAATTTGTATCCTTCCAGGTTCCCACTGTTTCCTGAATGTATAGTTTAATAGCCTCCGTGGAACAGCAGCAAACAGTCAAAATGGCACAGCATAGTCCTACTACCAGACGGTGACTTTCTGCACATACGGATGACCTACGAACTCGTGTAAGGCAAACATTACATACGGGACACTCGTACCCATTTCACATTCGGCACATTCACGATCTCCACATTGGCGACAATGACACACGACATGAATTTTATCACTAGTCAAATCACAATTGTCATATACTTCCATTAACACTGTTCACTGATGAAGCCACATTTACAGGGAGCAGAATCAACAACACGTGTAATAATCATCAACAGTTGCAGGAAAAAATCACACACTACAGTGGCAACCGACATCCACCACTGCTTTTCAATAAATGGTGCAGCACAATTAGTTACCTTTTGGTAGGTGCAGTCGTTTTAGAAGAGTGAATGACAGGACAGAATTGCTTACATTTTTTGGAAACTTCTTTTGTCAAACACATTGAAGATGTTCCTTTCACCACACAGACTGCAATGTACAGGGTGACAGAGAAAAACAGGAACATTTCTGCAATCCTATAAAACCGGAAATGATAAAGGGAAGAAATTGCATTCATAGTAATTGAAACCTTACAACTTTGCCATTTACAAAACACTGATGGCATTTATCATTTTTTACAAATTACATCCATTAGATGGTGTCCTCCTGTACGAATACAATCGTGAAATCCGCTGTTGCGATTCCTCATTGACCTCTGCAACATCTCAGCTGGGATACTGTGAATTGCATCCAGAATTCTCTGTTTTAGCTCATCCAGGGTCCTCAGTCGAGTCGTGTAGACTTTGCTCTTGAGGTAGCCCCACAAGAAAAAAATCACACACGGATATATATGGTGATCTAGGGGATTAGGGAACGTTACCAAGTCATGAGGTAACACTGTTGCCAAACAATTCTCGCACATATGCCACTGATTGCCATGCAGTGTGTGATGTCGCTCCGTCCTGTTGAAACCGGGCTTCTTGAATGTTTGGAAAGTTGTTCGATGCAGGTGTAACAAACGTTCGTAACATCTGCAAATAACGATCGGTATTAACACTTATTGTGTTTCCCTCTTCATTTGCGAAAAAATACTGTTCGACGATCCCATGTGATGAAACACCACACCATACTGTCACTTTACTGGTGCGTAAAGGGCGCTCATCAACGTCATTAGGATTTGTGTTTGCCCAGCATGGTTAGTTCTGTTTATTCACATAATGTGCGAGATGAAAATGTGCCTCATCTGACATCCACAACTTGTTTAGAAATTCATTGTCATTGTTTATTTTTGTTATCATTTGTTGACAGAATCCTAATCGTAACCGGTAATCATTGTCCTTCAATTGTTGCACCATTTGTAGCTTGTACGGATGAAATTTTACATCGAGATGAAGAATTCTGCGAACACTCTCCCGGGACATTCCAACCACTGCTGTTCGCTTAAGAACTGAACGTCGTGGGCTCCGTAAGACAGACTCGCGTACAACACGAATGTTCACTGGAGAACACACACTTCTCGGTCGTCCTGTTGGTTTCTTCTCGAGGGCGCGTCCAGTATCTTCAAAGTTATTAATCTGACATTTTATTGGGTGTTTCGACGGAACAGCATCGTAACATCCTAAATTATAAAAACGTCAAAACTCCCTCTGCGCTGCTACTAAACTATCATTGTTTTTATAAAACATTTTTATGGCTGACACGCAGTCGTCCCTTCCACTGATCCACCATTCCTGAAGTGGCGGACTGTTTACTCTTTAACTGTCACGAACCTGCAGTGCTGCCACCTGCCCGTGGCTGCCACTACTCACTTCAAACATTCCCGTTATTCTGTGTCACCCTGTACTTGCAGCATGACAGGGCCTCTCCACATTTAACCAGACCTGTGAGGGGAATGTCTCAAGTGCACTTATCCTAATCATCGGAATGGTCATGACAGCACAATTCGTGGCCACAAAGACTGCCAGGCCTCACACCATTAGATTTTTGTTTATGGGGTCGGATGAAGTCCGAGGTATACATCACAGCCGCTGCTGCCCTCATTAGTGAACGTTCAGACAAGCAACAAAACACAGGAGAGCGTAAATACACTGAAGTTGATGGTCGGATATTCAAACTTTTATCGTGAACTGTACAACAACTGTAATGTGATGTATACAATAATGCTTAGAGGTGAATGTGTTAAAAATACCCATTTTCCTGTCTATAGTTTGTAAAAGACATGTTGTAATGTTTGCTAAATGGTGTACACGTGTAAACCTAAGAATTTATTGAATAATACAGAAAATAACATCATACATTAAATGCAGTCTACCTCTGAAACCATTAGGAGTAGGGCATATGTCCGTATGAAGTCTTTTGCTTCAAATGATCGTTCCCATCATACGCCAAATACTGACCATTCCTGCTGGGACACCCTCAACGTTGTTCTTTCGTCTACTGACCTAACTTTGATGATATTTATGTATTCTCCTAGTTTTTTGGCATTTCCTTGCGTACTTATCACTGTTGAAGTGTATTTTCAATCTTGAAAATATAATCAGTTTATTTAGTTATAGGGGTATTAGGGAAACATTAATTTGTGCATCATGCAAGAATCCTGTAACATAGCTTTATTTTTTATGTTAATACATTTATCCTTTTCAGAAACTTATTTTCTTGCTATTGCCAGTATGTATTTTATATCCATCTTATTTCCACCACCAGTAATTTTGCTGCCCAAATAGCAAAATCCATCTTCTACTATTTCCTAATTTAGTTCCCTGAGGACCACCTGACCTAATTTTATGACACATCATAACTTGTATTATTTCTTTCAATGTTTCATTAATTACCTCTATTAATACACTATCCATTCCATACAACTGATCTAGATCCTTTGCTGTCTCTGTCCGAATTACGATCTCATCGACAATTCTCAATGTTTTCATTTCTCCTCTCTGAATTTTAATTTCTTTTTCAAATTCCTTCTCAGTCTGCTTTACTACTTGTACATATCGAATAACTCAGGGATATGCAACAAACGTGTCTCATTGCCTTTTACACTGCTGCATACCTACAAGTTTATGGTAGTAAAGGATAACACCAATAATGCTTATATGTAGTAAATTACTTTTTGCGGAACAATTTTTTTTGGTGACAGACTGATCTACAGGACAGCCAGTGGTCTAGGATGGGTTGCAAGTTGATTAAATTGCTTACCAATTGAAGAAGACAACAAATATGATTTTTATAAGAAGCTGTCGTACTACACACACCCCACAAACTAAATTCTGCCACACAGTTGTGTGACACCACAGTGACATTACGTTCTGTGCCAAGACTGAAAAAAGCGAACCGAGAAGACGCCATAGTGGATAACAAATCTGTGAAACCGAAGTAAAAGATGCAGTTTCAATGTAACAGCACATTAAACACTTCCTGAGATTAATTCCTTCTTGATATGGTCCATTGTAATTTTTATTACAATTTTTAGTTTTCTGAAACAATTTAAATTCTCTGTGTATGGCAGCAAAAGGAAAATTAAATGAAGAAAACTGCAAAACTGAAAGGAAAAAAAGGCTCGTAAGGGAAAATTTTAAGTACTGCCGCAGGTAAAAACAGTACAGAGCATCTGGAAGTGTTCTTTCCAGAAAGAAGCATATGTCTGGTAATGTTGCAAAAGAGGAATCCTTCACATTCATCTCCTTTCATCCTCACAACAGGGAGTCCGTATCGACCTGGGTACTGAACGAGCTGCACCTACTTTACAATGCTCCCCGCCCTCCTCTTCTCACCTCCCTGAGAAAAGAGCAAACAGTCAGACAGTTCAGCTCCGACTCCACTGGCAAAATTATGGAGGTTGTTCACAGATATTTCGGTATAAGGGACCTACTCCCTTCAATAACTCATCACATAATAATGTAATGTGTGATTTACTGGTCTGTCAAGCCTGCTAACTTTGTTCCTGTACTAAAATGAGCAACAGAAAATATACAGTAATGCAACAATCCTCAGACAGATGCAAAAGCAGATCAATGCTGTTGCCACTGCTACGGGAACAGCTCGGTATACTGTCGTTGTGCCGCTCTTACGTTGCGTTCAGTGAACCCCCAGAAGAGTTGTCATCTACCAATCAACAACTGGTAAAACTTATCTACACTGCTCCATATCGGCGTTAACTTACAGTACCGCTAGCAAAACAAACTGGAGACTGTATCGAGCAGCAAGCTTTTGGGTGAAGAGTAAAATGGATATTACTATTGTTAACAGCAAGTACTGTGAGTGAATGGAACAAATCTGTATACAAACAGGACACACAGCACGTACAGTCAACATCTGCGTTGTTGGGCAGATATGTTCGGCACAATAAAAGTACGAAGATAAATCCTCTTATTCTTCTTAGGATCAATCCCATCTAGTATTCGAGACAGAACAAACTTATATAACTCTGCTGCCGGACGGACTCCCTATCATTGCAGTCCTCTGTTATTTAACACTTTTGCCGCTGCGAGTGCACAAACACGTCCCGCTGTGCCATTGCCCAGGCAGTGTCGACGCGTATACGAGGGCCGCTCGGTTTCCCTACAGTGCGTAGGTAACATACGTACCTCATAGCATGCTATAATTATCAAAAAACTTCTTTTGACTATCACCAATCATTTACAAGATACAGCAATTGTTACGACATGCGATGCGCAGTGATGTGAAAGGGTGCTAATTAAATGGACACCCTAGCTGCAAACAGGCGTTGATGTACTTCATTGGGGACATGTTGAAAATGTGTGCCCCAACCGGGACTCGAACCCGGGATCTCCTGCTTACATGGTAGACGCTCTGTCCATCTGAGCCACCACGGGCACAGAGGATAGTGCGACTGCAGGGACTTATCCCTTGCACGCTCCCCGTGAGATCCACATTGCCAACATGTCCACACCACTACATTCGTAGTGTGCCTAATAGATGTTTGCCCATCATCAGATACTACCGTCAAATATAGTTAAAGGGTGCGTCGTGCGCGACCTTTCGTCAAATGTAAAACACGAGAACTCCAAAATTAAATGAAATACTGTTCTGCTCTCAATTTTAAATAAAATTTTGATATCTTGTCCACATCTTATTCACTGAAATGTATGAGCTCATTTTACTTAATAGGATGCATTGCAGTAAGTAGGACAGATAACGAAAAGAAATTCAGTTCTTTATCGAGTGAAGGTATCAGACTGTAAGATGCGCAAAAATCAAATTTCTGCTCCTAACAGTTTTCGAAAACTCGGAAGATAAATATTTCGTATCCTCGGAGGGTAAATATTTCGTATCGGCCGTGACGTCATTTCTCGGCACCGGCACGAGCATTTGGCGACCGGTACAGTCGTAACAAAAACTACCGTCAGCACGGAATGCAGAGAGCGAAAGAGTTAAGGGTGCGATGTCACGTCTGTCACCCGTCTGGGAGTCCCGTTCACTCTGTTCAGTGTATGATGCAGAAACTGGGGAGCAGCCAAGCATTTGCCTAAACCACACTCAGGATGGTCAGTACACCAGCCAGGGTCATCACTCCATCGTGGGTTCGAGTCGCATCTGGCTCACCTGTGTGTCTCAGAGACTAACGTATCGTGTGCCACGCTATACAACTGTGGTTCCCAACGTTGGGGGGGAGAGGGGGGGGGGTGTTTAAATGGTGAAGCAACCAGACAAGGCAAAGATTTTATATTCTTATTGCAGTTAGCAGGCCTTTTTTTTTTTTTTTTTTTTTTTTTTTTTTTTTTTTTTTTTTTTTTTTTTTTTTTGTAGAGTTGGCAGCATCAGCTTTGTTTCCAAGTTATTACTGACAGTGCATTCTTCAGCCTGCATTCTGCATTCTTAACTCATATTGTGCTCTGTAGAAGTAAACAGTACTTTTATTGGTTTTGTACACTGAGTGAACATGTGGGCTAAAAGAAGATTGTATAATGAAGAATATATGAAGTACAGATTCACGTTTATTGATAGACATAATGTCCAACTGCCACAATGTGTTGTCTGTCATATTATCCTCAGTAACGAATCATTGTGGCCTGTGCTTCTGGAACATTATCTAACAGCAGCTCACTGTCCATTGAAAAATCAACCAAAAGAGTTTTTTGTTGGAAAAAGAAGTTCTGTAAGTCACACGAAACTGGATTTTATCGATATCTTCCAGCAGGGATATGATGAAGTTATTGAAGCATTATACAAAATTTCCCTCTTAACCCTTTTGCTCCTACAGACATTCCGTGCTGAAAGTTACGGCTGTACTGCTCACCAAATGCTGATGCCTGTGCTGAGAGACAGCATTACGAAATACTTATCCCATTTTTCAAAAACTATTAGGTGAAAAAAATTTGATTTTTGCACATCTTACAGTCTGATATCTTTGCTCAATAAAGAGCTGAATTTCTCTTCATTATACACCACAGTTACTAAGTTGCATCAATATCAAGTAAAATACTGCACAAAATTTTAAAGATTTTTGCATAGGTAAAAAACGCATCACATAAATTTTGCATTTGGTCAATTTTATGTCATATATTGCATTGCATCAAATGTAGATAAGATATCAAAATTTTGCTTAAAACTGAGAGCAGAATGACCTCTCATTTTGTGTTCGGTTATCAGGTTCTATATCCGAAGGACAGTCAAGCGTGACATGCCCATTCACATCCTCGGGCATCACAAATCCTATGGTCGTAGTTCGTAAATGATTAGAGATAATGAAATGAGCTTTTTGTAAATGGTAGCACGCAATGAGGCACATATGTTGTACGATACATACTCTAAACTTCTTTATTCGTTGAGATATGAAAGTAACTCGTCCATAACAGTGAGAGATCGGCAAATGAGGACAACAGACATCCATAACGCTGTAGGAAAACCAGAACAGTGCACTCATACACATCCACAGCATCTGTCAGAATGGTCACAATTTGTAATATCGACGGAAAGTTATCGAGTAAAGCAGAAGTAATATCTGACATTCCCCAAGGAATGTTCTATAGGCACTCTGTTGTTCTTGCTCTATGTAAATGATTTAGGAGATAATCTGAGCAGCCCTCTTCGATTGTTTGCAGATGGTGCTGTCATTTACCATCATGTAAAGCCACGAGATTATCAAAACGAACTGCAAAATATCTGTACAGTGCAAAAAGTGGCAACTGGCTCTAAATCGTGTAAAGTGTGAAGTCTTCAAATGAGAACCAAAACGAATCCCCTAAATTTCAGTTACACGATAAATCACACAATCCCTAAGGCTGTAAACTCAACTAAATATTTAGGGGATTACAATTATGAATAATTTAAAATTTAACGGTCACACACATAATGTTGTGCGGAATGCAAATCGAAGACTGTGATTTATTGGCAGGACACTTACCTCTTCTAGAGCATTGCTGTGTGGTGTGGAATCTGCATCAGGTAAGATTGATACAGGACATCAAAAATGTTCAAAGAAAGACAGCTTGTTTGCTTCAAAAAAGAAAAAAAAAGAAAAAAAAGAAAAAAATCTTAATTTATTGCCTCCCACTGTATGATTCACAGAAAAACCCAAGCTCCTGAAATCTGATAAAGGGGGGGAAAAAAAAAAAAAAAAAAAAAAAAAAAAAAAAAAAAAAAAAAAAAAAAAAAAAAAAACCACGCACAAATCTAAGGGCTGTCAATTTGACTAAATATCTAGGAATTACAATTATGAGCAACTTAAATTGGAAAGACCACATAGTTAATATTGTGGGGAAGGCGAAACAAAGACACAACACATAGAAGATGCGACAAACTCACTAAAGAGACAGCCTACATTACACTTGTCCATCCTCTGCTGGAATATTGTTGCACGGTATGGGATCCTTACCAGGTAGGATTGATGGAGAACATCGAAAAAGTGCAAAGAAGGGCAGCCCGTTTCGTGTTATCGCGCAAAAGGGTGAGAGTGTCACCGATATGATACGCGAGTTGGGGTGGAAGTCACTGACACAAAGGTGGTTTTCTTTGCAGCGAGATCTATTTATGAAATTTCAGTCACCAAATTTCTCTTCCGAATGCGAAAATATTTTGTTTTCACTCACCTACATAGGGAGAACTGATCATCAGAATAAAATTAGAGAAATCAGAGCTCGAATGGTGTTCCTTTTTCCCACGTGCCATTCGAGAGTGGAATGGTAGAGAAGTAGTATGAAAATGGTTCGATGAACCCTCTGCCTGGCACTTAAGTGTGAATTGCGCAGTAATGATGTAGATGTAGATGTAGACATGTCTATAAGTGTATAAAATTGAGAGAAGTGCTGTGAATCGTCATTTTTTCCAAGTCCTATGTAATGATTTCAATGCTGAACACCAGTCTTTAATTTTCTCATATTCAAGTTCAGTGCCTTTCAAAGGGCAATACATTCAGCAGGCTGTACGAATTGAAACCAGTGGCTGAACTATTTCTTTTGCGTCAACTCCTTCACTGATGACAGCTTTATATTTTCCCTAGAATATCTTGCAGACCCTTTGAGACCCTGGCTAATCTAAATTTTAAACTAAAATGTAGAAACACCACAATACTGGATGCCAATGATGCTGTAAGGCTCTTCTCAGAAAAGATACGACTACGGAAGCATCACCTGGAAGCTCCCATAGTAGCTTTCTGGCATTCCCTCAGCTCAATGTACTCCCAGATACGCTACAGTCAATGTCAGCAAGTGGAGAGTTATCGACAATGGGCAGCTGTAACACCTCCGAGAAGAGTTCAAACTTTATTTCTCGTGTTTGTCTTCAGAAGACTGGCAGTGAAAATCAGAAAGATCACTCTTGACAATGGATGTGCACACACTTCCTGATGAAACACGAGAAAAGAGGATGCAACTGAATCAAAATGTGACTTGTGTGCTAACGAACAGTTTCAAAAAGTGGCATTGGAAGAATTTTGGGCCAGTTTCCTTCCCGTTTATCCAGGAGGCTTAAAAGCCCCAATACGGCTCTCATCGACATACCAATGTGAGACCAAACTTACTCTCCTTTTGATAAGCCCATGTTATGCAAGGTGTGGATTGGGGATTCTTGTCAATTTTTTTTAAAGAAGCAAAAAAATTAATAAAAAAAAAATAAATACGGGGCACGAGAAATTCTGGGATTGCCAAGATGGGCATTCGTGTTATCGCGCAACAGGGGTGAGAGTGTCACCGATATGATACGCGAGTTGGGGTGGAAGTCACTGACACAAAGGTGGTTTTCTTCGCAGCGAGATCTATTTATGAAATTTCAGTCACCAATGGGACCGTCTACCGCATGAGCAGGTCAAGTACATAGATACATCAAACTAAATGAAATTACTCAGTAACAAACCATCAGTGATCATGAGTTCCTTATAGCAAAACACTCAGAAAACATCCCCAAACCACAGCCAGTGGAGCTCGGGTTCACTCTGTAGGTTCGACTACTTCCAGATGCACACACACAACAGCGTCCCACAGAACGCACGAGCCAACCAGCCGCCCGCCCACTCACCGGCACTCGCAGTAGAAGCAAGTGTAGTACGGCTGCGTGTCAGGCACGCCGGTGGCGCGCTCGGTCGCACGGAGCAGCACCAGCCTCGCCGGGGACGGCTTCGTGATCAGCCGGTGCACCTGCTTGGCCAGCTCCGAGGTGTACGCCGAGTTCGACCGGGCCGGCGGCGGACGGTCGAGATGGACGGAGCCACTGCAATAACGAAATAACTGACAGTTCTCTGCCGCGGTTCGCATTTACGATAAAAATATCAGCATATCTACATCCAGTTTACTTAAATTACCCTAAAACAAATTATTTTACAACATACAGTGGAGACTCGATTATCCGAACCTCAGTTATACGGATTCGAATTATGCGGATTGTCTCTGTAGTCTAGTCCGTGTGTGTACAGACGTGGCACGGTGGCACTACCTGCCCATGATCTCTGCTTTGTGTGTTTCATTACTGTTCACACAAAACTGCACGTGTTTCATTATTATTCGAGCTAGACAGTTCCAATTGCAACATTTTTGCACCACACTGTGTCTGTGGTTAATAATGTCAACGTGTGAGAGAGTGGTTTTATCACTTAAAGATAAAATGAACAGTATCAATTCATTAAAATAAAGGATCAACTGGTAAGTTACGCAATGAGTTCAGTTTAAGTAGGCGATATTAAGAAGTACACTGATTCAATTTTGAAGTACACCTCCAACTTGATAGGGGAGATGGTAGTAAACATCAAAAAGTGATGAAGAAACAGAAAAATGCACTTTTAGAAGAAGCTTTGAACTGGTTTTTACAAAAAACAGTCAACTGTGCAACCGATATCTGGTCCTTTGTTCTGTGACAACATATTACAGTTAAATAAAAAACTTGATGGCAATGAATTGTTTGTGGCAAGTAACAGGTGGTTGTACACATTTAAATCTGGTCACAGAATCTGCGAATTAGAAATAAGAGATGAAAAAATTTCAGCTGATGCAGATGCAGTGAATTATTTTAATTGTGGTTTTAAAAAATAATTGGACAAAAATGACTGACTTGGACTTTGTTTACAACTCTACTGAAACTAAATTAAATGAGAAATAATTACTTTCAAAATATTTAGCTTCATTGATGAGAGAGTTCAGCTCCAGGGTATAATAACTAGTAAAGAGTGAGTAACAAAATTAATTTGTGCAAAAGCTACTAGAACCGACAATACGTCTTTGCTCCTCTTCGGAAAATCCAAGAACCCCAGATGCTTCAAAAATATAGAGTTTCCTTTAATTTATGAAAACTAAAAAAGGTGTATGGAATGGAAAGCAAAATATTCATTTACTGGTATGACAACACATTCATCCCTGAGATAAAAAGATTTCAAAACGAAACTGGTAAAAGAGGGACAGTTCTACTTTTACTGCATAATATGCCACCCCATCCTTTGGCTGAGCTGTTAAGAGAAGATATGGAATTTCAAAGTAAAATTTTTGTCTCCTAACATAATATCCTTACTACAACCAACAGATCACAGTGTTATTGAAACATTAAAATGACCTTATAGAAAACAACTTTTACGTAGATTGTTATCTGGTGCTGAAGATAACAAGTGTTTTTGTCATTTTCCAAGCAAATGAATTTAAAGAAGTGTTGCTATATGGCTGCAGACATATGGGATTTGACAGAAAGGAAGACTGTGAATAAAGTTTGGAACAGGGTACTAAAATAGAAGCAAAAAAATTCAACAACCGATATGGTTGATTCTGTTTTGGAGGATACAAATGAGCTAATGGCAAACACACAAATATGGCAGGAATGTGATGCTGATGATATGAAAGAGTGGCTCTCTTTTGACCATAATGATCAAAATATTCATATCGTGTTTGGTGACTAAATTGTTGAAAACATACTGCACATGAACAAACAGCAGGAAATGCAAGAATATGAAACAGAACAGGAAACCACTTTTAAATGCTTCAAAAAACAGAGTTTGATACCGTAAGTTTACTTCACCAAGATGAATTCGTGATTTAGCAGCGACAAAGAGAAATAAATTTGTTTGTGTCAAAAGACAATTACCAGACATTCTAAACAAAATTAAACTACAGTGACAGTCCTATGTGACTTTTGCTAGGTAGTTCATAATTAGGGATGCAGTATTTCAGTAATTTTAAGAACACAGGTATGTTTGCACAAAAATGTGTGTCTAATCTCTTATAAAGAATGATTTTTGTGGATTTTAGTCAGTTTAATGTTGTGTTTTTATTATTATTATTATTATTATTATTATTATTAGCAAATATCTTCTTATTTTCCCAATATTATTTCATTTTCTCCCTGAAGGCCTTTCTTTCTTTGGTCTACTTTGGTTGATATAGTTTTGGTTGCATCTCTGGAATAAACTTCCATTTATAAATTTTGCTTTTGAATGTATCCTTGTCTAACGTGTTTGTTATGTCACTTTTTGCTTTTGTCAAATCCTCCTTAACTTCAGTTATCCATCTTGCTTCACGGGATGTCACATAGTCCAATTGACATTTAGTTAGTCTGTTCGAAGGAAATATGTATAGGTGTCTATAGAACTTCATTCGTCTCTTTCCGATGTTAGTTTCGATGTTTGATACTTTTTCTGTTGTGTCAATGGTCTGCAGTCAGTATTGTGGTCCTAGAATTTTTCTAGTAATCTTCCTCTCTACTTTCTTAATTTCTTATAAGAAATTTCTTACAAGAAATGTTTTTATTATTTTGCGTAACCCACAAACATTATGTATTAGGTTATTGCATAAGTTTGTAGTGTTTTTGTTTTGCATGTTGCTATTCTGGTTGCTATTGGTTTATTTATCAATTGTCATTTTTTTATTTGTTGTTCACTGTTGATATCTGAGTTTAGATTTTGTCATTCAGAGACAGTGAGTGGAGCTGCAATCGCTAGAAAACAGAGTGCTAAGTGGAGAAATTGGAATGTTTCTGACATATTCTTTTGGTTTAGTTCCACAGAAGGGTGACAGCAGCGGAGGCAGCAAGAAAAATTTGTGCCGTGTATGTGGACGATGCTACTGCACAGAGCACGGCACGAAAATGGTTTTCTCATTTTAAGGAGGATAGTTCTGACATTACTTACTCTTCACATACACAAAGATGTTCGAGGTTGGATGAAAATCATTTAAATGCACTAATCCACAATGACCCAAGTCAGTGCACTCGATAACTGGCGTATGTGATGGATTGTGATCATTCTACCATTTTGCGACATTTGTGTGCTACTGGGAGTGATCAAAACAATCTGAAGTACAGGTGCGCTCTAAGCTAAAATCACGAAATCAGCATGTGGCCCTAATGTGCATTTCTGCTCACCTGTCGTCAATTGGCTCGTGAACACCACCAACCATTTCTATCCTGTATTGTTACTGGTGATGAGATATGGTGCCTTTATGCCAACATAAGGAAAGGAAAGGAATGGTCGAGTCCAAAGCAATAACTCCCTGTACAAAGAGCAGCGTGCAACTACAAAAGATAACGTTGTACAATGGCGTAGTGTACTGTGAATTTCTTCTTCGCAATGTAACCATCACCACTGACATTTACTGTCAACAACTGAGACATCTTGCGGATGCAATCTGAGAACAAAAATCAGGACTGCGTGAAGTTATGCTATCCATGATAATGTCCACATTCTGCTAGACTGAAGAAATAAACACTATACAGGAGTTGGGCTAGGAATCCATTTTGCACCCACCTTATTCACCTGCTCTTTTGCCCTCAGGTTTTCACCTTTTTCACTCTCTATTGAACAACCTTCAAGGAATTTGTTTTCTGGATGAAAAGGCACTCCAAACATAGCTCGACAAGTTCTTTCCCTCAAAACCATGTGATTTCTACACCTGCAGAATCAAAAAGTTGCCCCGGTATTGGCAGACTGTTGTAAATAGGGAAGGAGAATATATAATTGATGACTAAAGTCTGTGTCAGATGTATCTGTTGTGTTTATTAAACTTATGGAAAAATTCTACAAACTTATGTGTCAACCCAATGTTAATCATTTGACAATGAACCTCAAACATAACCATACATGGGCAATGTAGGACATCTCTCTAGAATTAATAATACAAAAATCACCTTCTCAACACCGTAATGTGGCCTGTGGAGCATTTATATAGACGTAGATGGAAAAGATGAAGTCTCAACGATACACTCATTTCAACAGAAGTTAAAGAGGGTGAGGAGAGGAAGGGAGGGGAGAGGAGAGGAAAGGAGGGGAGGGGAGGGGAGGGGAGAGGAGAGGAGAGGAGGGGGGGGGGGGGAGGGAGAGAGAGAGAGAGAGAGAGAGAGAGAGAGAGAGAGAGAGAGAGAGAGAGAGAGCGCTAAGTGCTATCTTCCTTTTCTTGTGCCTTTGGCCGCACAGCTGTTAAAAGATTTGGCACAGTTAACTTAATGGGCGACGGATGCCCTTCCTGTCACCACCTTATTACACTCCGGGACGGAATGTGTGTACGCAAACTGTCTGCTTGTAGCGTTATACGTGTGAAAGTGAGTGGAAGTTTTCTACATGTTTGCAATTCGTGTAACTGGTGTGGGACTTGGGTACTAGCCCAGTATTCACTTAGTGCGATGTGGGAAACCACCTAAAAACCACATCTACGCTGGCCAGCACACTCACTCCCGTCGTCAGTCCTCTGTGCGGATTCAGCCAGGGGCCGCTGCACCTTCCCGTCCCACAAGCAGAGCTTTTAATGTGCACAGCTATCTGGTTGAGTCAGAGAAGTGCTATCATTCTGAGAAATGTAGCAAGAATGTTTGTACGGCACTATTTCTTTAGATATGGATCAACATTTTTTCAGTGAATATTCATACCACGCCTGTTGACAGCAACAGCGGACCAAATCCAATGAAGTGAATCGGTTACAGTAAATAGTAATCCAGAGTTAAAAATTCAATGTGGTTGAAATACTTGTCTAAGAGATGACACACACTGCACATCAGTGGTAATGTACAAATTTACATGAGTTGAACTGCACAGCTGACAGTGTAGGCTCCAGAGAAGTGTTTGCACACGGAATGATGCACTGCTCCACCTACCCTGGGCCGAGTCCCTTCTCCGGCTGATTATTGAGGGCTCGGTCGAGCAGCCCTCCGAGCGCTGTCGAGATGTGCGTCTTCAGCCCCTCCGCCTCGTCACCGCGGGCCAGTGGTCCCGTCGACATGGTAGAGTCTGTCTTCCTCGTGCTGCAACGTGAGAAGAATCATCTTGCAGTGAGGTTCTGTGGTAAGATTCTTCTAACAAGTACACTACGACCGTGAGAAGAAAGTGATCCAGATATAACGGAAAGGATAGCAGAGTTGGGAAAGATAGAAGGTCAACAGACAGTAGCAAAGAGACATAAAATTTTCTACGTACATCATCAAAAATCTGCTAGGGAACTTTATTTTGCAGAACTACTTTTATGGGATCTTTTTGGAGGTTTATTTACTAATGCATTTCTTCAAAGCTGTGTGGCACAACTCTTATACATAAAGTCTCCTCACTGATTCATTAACACTTTGGCATCAGTGCCCAAGTACAACTCAGGCCACAACACTGTGTTCAAAAGACCACAACAGAATATGGCTCAAACTATGATTTTCTCAACACACGACCCACTTGTCACTCAATAACTGGGCTCATTTTGTATGAGAACAATGTACGGGCATCTTGCTACCTATCTTGACAGGTGTTGCCCTCTGTTAGTAATTTCTGGAATTACTTTGATACAAATACACTCCTGGAAATTGAAATAAGAACACCGTGAATTCATTGTCCCAGGGAGGGGAAACTTTATTGACACATTCCTGGGGTCAGATACATCACATGATCACACTGACAGAACCACAGGCACATAGACACAGGCAACAGAGCATGCACAATGTCGGCACTAGTAAAGTGTATATCCACCTTTCGCAGCAATGCAGGCTGCTATTCTCCCATGGAGACAATCGTAGAGATGCTGGATGTAGTCCTGTGGAACGGCTTGCCATGCCATTTCCACCTGGCGCCTCAGTTGGACCAGCGTTCGTGCTGGACGTGCAGACCGCGTGAGACGACGCTTCATCCAGTCCCAAACATGCTCAATGGTGGACAGATCCGGAGATCTTGCTGGCCAGGGTAGTTGACTTACACCTTCTAGAGCACGTTGGGTGGCACGGGATACATGCGGACGTGCATTGTCCTGTTGGAACAGCAAGTTCCCTTGCCGGTCTAGGAATGGTAGAACGATGGGTTCAATGACGGTTTGGATGTACCGTGCACTATTCAGTGTCCCCTCGACGATCACCAGTGGTGTACGGCCAGTGTAGGAGATCGCTCCCCACACCATGATGCCGGGTGTTGGCCCTGTGTGCCTCGGTCGTATGCAGTCCTGATTGTGGCGCTCACCTGCACGGCGCCAAACACGCATACGACCGTCATTGGCACCAAGGCAGAAGCGACTCTCATCGCTGAAGACGACACGTCTCCATTCGTCCCTCCATTCACGCCTGTCGCGACACCACTGGAGGCGGGCTGCACGATGTTGGGGCGTGAGCGGAAGACGGCCTAACGGTGTGCGGGACCGTAGCCCAGCTTCATGGAGACGGTTGCGAATGGTCCTCGCCGATACCCCAGGAGCAACAGTGTCCCTAATTTGCTGGGAAGTGGCGGTGCGGTCCCCTACGGCACTGCGTAGGATCCTACGGTCTTGGCGTGCATCCGTGCATCGCTGCGGTCCGGTCCCAGGTCGACTGGCACGTGCACCTTCCGCCGACCACTGGCGACAACATCGATGTACTGTGGAGACCTCACGCCCCACGTGTTGAGCAATTCGGCGGTACGTCCACCCGGCCTCCCGCATGCCCACTATACGCCCTCGCTCAAAGTCCGTCAACTGCACATACGGTTCACGTCCACGCTGTCGCGGCATGCTACCAGTGCTAGAGACTGCGATGGAGCTCCGTATGCCACGGCAAACTGGCTGACACTGACGGCGGCGGTGCACAAATGCTGCGCAGCTAGCGCCATTCGACGGCCAACACCGCGGTTCCTGGTGTGTCCGCTGTGCCGTGCGTGTGATCATTGCTTGTACAGCCCTCTCGCAGTGTCCGGAGCAAGTATGGTGGGTCTGACACACCGGTGTCAATGTGTTCTTTTTTCCATTTCCAGGAGTGTAGTAACAAATGTAATAGATGTTGTCCTGACTGGTTCAGCCCAGGTACAAGGGGTGTTTGAAAAGTCCGTGCAAAGTCTGAGAGATGGCACCACCAGCGCGTATCAAGGTCATGTTTAGTTATTAGTATCTTTGGAAAGAACGCACACCAAGTTTTAGCCATATTGGTCTATTTCTTTGTGTATGGCATTCGTGTGAATCAAGGAAGTCGAGTGACTGTCAAAAAATGGAGGAAACAGAATTTCGTGTGCTGATTAAACATTACTTTATGAAAGGCAAAACGCCTCAGGAGATTAAACAGAAGCTTGATAAACATTACGGTGACTCTGCACCTTCCATTAGAACAGTTTATGAGTGGTTTCAAAATTTTCGGAGTGGCCATATGGGCACAAGTGATGCTGAACGTTCTGGACGCCCTGTGGAGGTTAACACTCCAAAAATCGTTGATAAAATTCATGATATGGTGATGGATGACAGAAGAGTTAAGGTGTGTGAGATTGCTAGTCCTGTGGGCATCTACAATGAACGGGTACATAATATTTTGCATAAACAGTTGGACATGATAAAGCTATCCACAAGGTGGATTCCGTGATTGCTCACACTTGACCAAAAACGGAATCGTGTGAAGTGTTTTCAAGGATGGTTTACAGCTGTTCCGGAAGAATCCGCAGGACTTTAAGCGTCGTTTTGTCACTGTGGATGAAACATGGCTACATTACTGTACTCCTGAGACCAAACAACAATCTAAACAATGGGTTACCAAGGGAGAATCTGCACCAAAAAAGGCGGAAAGGTAATGGCGACTGTCTTTTGGGATTCGCAAGGGATAATCCTCATAGACTATCTGGAAAAGGGTAAAACTACTACAGGTGCATATTATTCATCGTTGTTGGACCGTTTGAAAACCGAGGTGCAAGAAAAATGCCGGCGATTGGACCGCAAAAAGTCCTTTTCTATCATGACAATGCACCAGCACACACCTCAGCAGTTGTGGTCGCAAAATTAATGGAAATAGGATTCCAACTCGTTTCACATCCCCCCCTATTCTCCAGACTTGACTCCCTCGGACCACTATTTGTTCCCCAATTCGAAGAAATGGCTGGCGGGACAAAGATTTTATTCAAACGAGGAGGTGATTGCAGCAACTAATAGCTATTTTGCAGACCTGGCCAATTCCTGTTATTCGGAAGGGATCAACAAATTAGAACAGTGTTGGACAAAGTTTGTAAGTCTAAAAGGAGACTATGTCGAAAAATAAAGGTTTACCCCAAACATGTAAGTAGTTTTTATTTTTGTACAGACTTTCCAAACGCCCCCTCGTATGCTCACATCGTCGTGAGTTTCGATTGTGCACTTGAGGTTTTTCAGTTTGCCGTAATTTTGCTACACGTATGTCACATTTATTTAGTGAGCAAGAAATTTTGTGAGCTCAAGAGGAGAAATTCTGCGATTCTGGATCGGAGGGAGAAATATCTCAGTGGGAACAGGCTGCTGAAGAAAATTCATATTCAGTCTGTTAGAACATTGTCATTAACAGATAGAGGTGCTGTAATTACAATTTAGTCATGTTTTATTTGTCTTAATCCTGTCTTTTTCACAGATGAATCTCATAAGGCAACAGCATCCAATACAGGTTTCCAAGACCTGTTTGGAAAAGACGAGACAATTCACTGGCAAAACAAAGAGGAAAGAAACAAACTAATGCAACATACTTCTCTATACATTAGAATACCTCAAAATTTTTCATACAAAGGTCAGTTACACAAAAAATTTTTTGTTGGGAGAATAATTAAACTTTTTGCCTTCATTAACATAAAATCTGTAATATTTTGAAGAACTAAAATAAATATGAAAATAAACCTTGAAGCTTGGACCTTTCAGATATATCAAACACAAATGTACCAGTAATGTTTTAAATGACACAATACATGGTTGGTTTCCTGAGTCTGAAATTTTTATAAGTGGCTGGAGCTCTAACAAGGTGAGGTCACAACGTTTGGAATGCGGATTTACTGCAAACTTCGTACACTCTCAGTACTGCATGAGGACAACAAAATACACACATTTCTGCATATAGTACATGAATATATGTACTATATATACATTTCGAGAAATGCCATTTAAGGTATTCTGCATATAGTACATGAATTTCCCACCATAGCATTACAGCTAATGTTAATTAGTTCTGTTAGTTTCTTAAATCTGTCATGTAACATTCATTGCTGATCTTATAATAAAAGGTAATTACAGAACATTTTAAATATCCTCACCATAGCTACAAATATTCCCTCTCGCCCCCCCCCCCCCCTCCCCCGATATAAACTTAAATTTATCGGAGAAGTTAACTGACAAGTCATTAACAACAAATGATACAAGTATTTATTAATATCAACAATCTGTTGGAAGCATACAAATTATATCAATGTGTTTTGTTTCATAGCCCCTATTACCTATATGGAGGTAACTGGCACTACAAATGTATTGTTCGGCTTGTGCTGCTGATCTTAAGAGGTTGGTTGCACGGTTCAAAAACTGCTATGCTATTCACTGTCCAAAGACCATATCTCTGATTGCTCTCTATCTATGTTACTAACAAACTATACCATAACCCAGCGCACAGTTCACAAACCAATTTGCAAGTTGCCTATCTAACAGCTCCCAGGAGAACAAAAATTTGATTTTCAATATTTCACATAATTACTGACCAAATTTAAAAAGGAGTCACAATGGATATATGCTAACAGTGTCTGATGTAGTATACAAATTCAACAGAAGTTTCATGCTGTGAGTTTCTTTCATTTGCCAATTTTCCATGCTAAGCAAATGAAAGAGCATGAAACTTCCGTTGAATTTGTGTACTACAGCAGACATTGTTGGCATATGTGGGGAGATTAAAAAGTTACAGCTGTTTTTACAAGCAGGTTATACCAAGTTTTGCTGCTTCATATACAAGTGGCACGAATTAAAAGTGCAAGAGAATGGTCAACGCATGAACACTATGAACCTGATATGAAGAATGTTAAAAATGTACCACTTGTAGATCCAAAGAAAATTTCTTGTGTCCACTGATATAAAACTTTATTTGACCAAAAAATATGCAAACACTGGGAAGATCATTTGTGTATACGAAGAGTAGTTTATCATGAGTTACTGAGGCTAAAATTAATGAAGAAATTTTCATTGGGACTCAAATAAGAGATCTCACAGTATACAGAAATTTTAATGAATTACTACAAGGAAACCAAAAAGTGAGTTTGAAGGCATTAAAACCATTACGTCCAACTTTCCCAATTTCCTTGACATCGCTTTGTTGTAGAATCTTAGAACATATTCTGAGCTCAAGCATAATGAGGTATCTCAAACAGAGTGGCCCCCTCCGTACCATCGAGCACAGATTTCAGAAACACTGATCATGCGAAACGCAACTGGCACTTTTCTAAGCTGACATCCTGAAAACCACGGATCGAGGCGTGCTGTATTTCTCGATTTCTGAAAAGCATTTGACTCAATGACGCACCTACACTTAATGTCAAAAGTGCGATCATATAGGGTAACAGACAAAATATGTGACTGGATCGAGGGTTCCTTGTTTGCGAGGACAGAGCAGCACGTTACCTTGGATGGAGAACCATCATCAGATGTAGAAGTAACTTTGGGTGTACCGCTGCAAAGTGTGCTGGGGTCCCTTGCTCTTCATATATATATTAATGACCTTGCAGACAATTTAATAGTAACCTCAGACTTTTCACAGATGATGCAGTTATCTACAATAAAGTAGTCTGAATGAAACTGTACAAATATTCAGTCACACCTTGATAAGATTTCAAAGTGGTGCAATGGCTGGCTTTAAAAATACAGAATTGTAAAATTGTGCACTTAAAAAAAAATAAAAATAAAAAACGACTGCTTACAAATCACTCATGCAACCCATTCTGGCATATTGCTCAAGTGTGTGGGACCCACACAATACAGGTCTAGCAGGAGATATTGAATGTATACAGAGAATGGCAGCACAAATGGTCTCAGGTCAGTTTGACCCATGCGAGAGTGTCACTGAGATGTCAAAACAACTGAACTTGCAGACTTCTAAAGATTAGATGGAAACTATCCCAAGATTGTCTACAGACAAAAGTTTAACACTTTCAACACTGCCCTCTTTACACCAGGCACTTGGCTGTGAACTGGCATATTTAATGGATGTTTGAAATTAGATTGCAAAGAACAGAAAAATGATAGGAATATGGTTCTTGCATCATTGAAAAGGAAAAAGTAAGAGCTTTACATGAATGTGAGTTTATTTTACAATGTAAAATACAAATGGGTGTTATAATTAAAAAAAGAAAACACAAAAATGTTGTGGATAAAAAAGTTTTACATGATCTCTCTCTTGAGTAATGCCATTATTACTGTATCTAAATTTAAAACAATATATCACTGGCTGTCTAACTACAGATACCTGTAAACTAGAGTAATTTAATAGTTCAGATGTAGTTAGCCTTTGTGTGAAAATCCTGGAAACATTGTGGGACGCAAAGGCCAACGCCACAGTCATTGCACCACCATCTACTTTCCTTCCTGATGCGCTTACCCATCTCTTTCTACCCCTTGTCTGAACATACTTTGTAATACCTAGTAGTATTCACCTTGTTAGCAGTGGGTGGGACCTTCTCTGGAAAGTGCCTTGCAAATGTCCTCTCAATTTGTGAGGATGAAGCGGCTTGTTGCTGAAAACGCCCTTCTCAACCAGTTTCTTCCCCACTTTGTGAATAAAGTCTACTAGGGATACATTCTTTCTATTCTTCTCTTTATATAAAATAAAGCTGTTGACAGTTGACACAATAAGCAAGTGAAAAAACAGGTTTTTCCACCACTTCAATGTTTTTCGGGCAAACTGACGATAGCTGGAGAACTGATCTGCTCTGTCAACCCCAGCTTTATTCTTAGTGTAATCAATAATAACGTCTGGCTTTACAATTTATGCTATTCCACCTTTGGCGCTCACTTGAATACTAGTGCTGGTAGACTTATGCTTTGTGGAAAGACAAAAAACCTCTCGTTTTGACTTCCACTTCACTGCCAAGAGATGGTGTTTCCTTTGAAAAACTATCTTCTTTTTGTTAGTTTTAGTGTTTTGGATATTCGTCGCAAACCTTTCCTGTTTTTCATTACAGTTCCCAAAGCAAGGTGGTTAAGCTAAAGTGAACGCGCTGGACTCACATTTGGGAGCAGTGGGGTTCATTCCTCGTACGGTCACCCTGACTTGGATTGTCCATTGTTTTTCCTAGTTAGTAAAGTGAATTCCAGGCTGATTCCATTGATAATGGCATGGCTGACTTCCAGCCCATCCTAATGTAAGCCTAACCTACTATATACAAGTTTTATATAAGTATTATTATTTCAGTAATGAATCCGACATATCCTATACTGTTGGACGAAATTGTCTAAGGATGAATAAGTAAATGAGAATCTGCACAGCAGCAAAAGGCTGTGAAAAGATAGTGCAATGATAGTAAGGGAAGTGACAGAAAAACATATCTCTGGCGGGAGGGGGGGTGGGGGGAGAGAGGAATTACACAGTGCAGTCAAATCAATATTACATTCACTGCCCATTTCATGTCTCATTGTCTGTTGCACTGTTTAGTAGCCACACTTTGCAACATATGGCAATATCTAATGTAGCCATGGTAGGCGACAGGTGGAGATATCTAACGTCGGTCAGAAGTAATCTGACTTACACCAATTCCTCTGTTCCAAGAAATGAGCCATGTTATATTTTATGTATTCAATACAATGTAAATGTTTTTATAAGACAAGAACCTGAGGGTTCAAATTGCATAGGTGCAATTTTAAGTAACATTTAAAAGATTTATAAATTGAAATATGAATAAGACATAGTGAAATACGCAAAATGGGTGCTGTACTAGGTAATTAACATGAAATATTCTTGAATGTAATCAATAAAGCTATCTTATTTCCTATGGGAGAAGTGTATCATCAAAAAGAATAGTATGGTGTGTAAACAATCAGAGCCCCACTGTGTGCATGTAATTTGTTAAAAAAATGGGTTACTGTAAAACTTTTACATTATCTTCTAATTACTACAGATTTCTGTTGCATTTTCAAATCAGATTTATTTCTAAAATCACACAGACAAAAAATTTGAGAGTCCTTAATTTACTGACAATAATAAAGGTCCCTAGCGTCCTAATAGCCTATATATCCCCAGCACCTGTTTGCTTCATCTGGAATAACTAATAAATGCCAATGGTGTAGTACCAGGGCGGTGTAACATTTCTACAATCATAGATGTAGTCATTTGCTTTAAAAGTTAAAGTGAAGCTACATCTGTTGCGCCACTGCTGAAATGAGTAGGCCAATTTATATGTTCTCTAACCACAGCAGAAAACCAGGACTCCCAGCTACCTTGTATCCTATTCCAGAAATCATATTGACAATACATGCCATGATGTAGAACGTGTCAATTGAACAAAATTATTCAAAGAGAATTATACACTTCTGCGCAGAATGGATCCACTTACTAAAAGTTTTTCCAATTATACTAAAAATGACGTTGAAAATAGTCTATCTCACGGAATCTGCCTCATAACCATTCTCACACGTACTGTTCTGTACTCTATGATGATTTGTGGGCTGGGAGCTAAACTGCATGAATGATCGCACTCACCGCCCGCTAAGGAAACAGCCAGCAACATGGAATTTGAAGACACAGTGTTGACTTCATGTTATCTTCTCGCATAATCAATCTCGTGTAAGCATGTACATAACCTTCGGAGAAACTAATGCCTTGCTTCATGTTTCGTTCAATACACTTTTTATTAGCACTTTACACAGGAGCACTTATCACGAAGTGGTTAGTTCTGTGGGAGAGGTCATCATATGCAATAAAAGTTCGCAGGCACAGATGCAACCGCGTCGGGCCCGTTCCCCGTTTCTGTGGTTTTATTTTCTTCTTTTTTTCAGCTTCCCACTGAAGTCTTTATCAGTTACCGGGACACACACGTCAAACAGCGACGGACGCCTAACAAAACTTACGACTGAAGCAGTGTATGATTTGTCACCCAAAATCGCTTCAACAGACCGTAGGAACCATAATCTGATTAACAGGATGAGGACCAAATCAATACAAAAATAAAAAAAATTCACAGCTGTTGCCAGCCGAACTGAACGCCATATTGATTTATAAGTTTGTATGCTGCTACGTTGGCAACGATACTCATGAAAACAGTTGCCGAACGAATCAATATTCAAACCGCGCGAGTATTGACAATTTAAATTATGCACAAAGCAATAAGACATAAGTGCCTCAACAGATATATCCAATAAGCATCGTTCACTCTGAGTGAAGTAGTCAGTTCTTGGCATCAGTAAAGTCATTCATGCTGCAAATCACCACTGCTGGGAAAACTTAGTTACTATGCACTAAGGTAATCGTAAACAAGTTATGCACACTGCTTGCTGCGTTTTCCGGAATGTAAAAATTTGCTGGAACACTTGCTAATCAATAAATTGTTCAATTTGTGTATGCTTCTGGCTCCCCTTGCCATTTGTATATTTCGCCTGTTTGGTTCGGTTCAGTCAATCGCAGCAGTCTTTTTCTTTTCTGTTACCCCCTCCTCCGAATTTTTTGCCGTTTACAGTGCTGTTTTGCACATAAGACAAATTTTTACACGCGTTACGAAACATATTTAAGATTTTTTTAAATTTCAGTTACAAATTATTCTAAAAAATTATTGGTCAGGTAGATCTGAAAGCCAGATTTCGCATCCTCTCATCAGATTTTTCATCGGTAGCTCTTATCGTACAAATGGAGTGTGAGATATTACAATCTCGTTGGTCGACAAAATCTGCTAAAAGAATACGGTTTGCGCTTATGAATTAAAGTGAAATAGCCTTCACACACGAGGCTCACTCATGTACTTTGCTATTTAATTTTGCAAGTAACAAATTTCTTGTAACTCTTCAGGCTTTCCCCGCGAGATGTTGACACGTGGAATAACCGGGTGTACTCCCGAATGTTTGTGTCGCTCTGGCACAATATTTCGGCCACGTAACTCATTGCCTTCTTCAGGTGCTACCTGAGACTGCCGTATTGGAGGATCTCGTCCAATATTTATGCCCAGAGGGCGCTGGGCGCTCTGTTTGCCGTATGCGCCCGCCAGGCACTACTTGTAAGGTGTTGTCTCTTCCCCGGTGCTCCCTCGGACGTCCGTGCCCGACTTGGTCGCCATCTGTGGCAGCTCTCTGAGGCCCGTCCTGTGTCGGGAGTTCCGTTCGCGGTCCTCGCCACCCTGGTGCTGCTCCTAAGGTTTTGGCCCTTCCCTGGTGCTCCTACGGACTTCCGGGCCCGGCACGTCCACCATCTGCAGTTGTGGCAGCTGTCTGAGGCCCGTCTCGCGTCGGGCGCTCCGTTCGCGGTCCGCGCCCGCCTGGCGCTGCTTGTAAGGTGTTGTCTCTTCCCCGATGCTCTCTCGGACGTCCGCACCCAACTTGGTCGCCATCTGTGGCAGCTCTCTAAGGCCCGGCCCGCGTTGGGCGCTCTGTTCGCGGTCCGCGCCGGCCTGGCACTGCTCCTGAGGTGTTACTACTTCTTGAGGAGTTTCTTTGTTCCTTTCGTTGGGCCCTTGATAAACTCCAGAGCCAGACTCCACGCCGAGCTGAGCTGGTAACCGCTGTCTCGGTTTATTAAGTTGTCTGTGACCTTGATCTCGATGGCCTCCTTTATGACACTGTCCCAAAATCTTGGCGTCTGTGACACAATTTTGGTGTTGACATGTAACATCTCGAGATGTCGGATCCAACATCTCGAGTGAGGAGAGGGTGGCACTCAGGCAGCTACAGGAGGATGACAGCGTTGTAGTTCTGCCAGCTGATAAGGGTAACTCCACGGTCATATTAAACAAGTTGGAGTATGATTGGAAGGTGCAACAACTTCTGGAAGACACTGCTTACAAACCACTAGATGGCGACCCCACTGACAAGGTGGACAGGAAGACCTGGAAGTTGCTGAAGGGGACAGGTCTACCTGAACAGGTCATCAAGAAGCTTCATCCCAGAGCACCTGTACCACCCAGACTCTACGGACTCCCCAAGGTCCACAAGGAGGGGGTCCCTCTTCGACCTATTGTCAGTAACATCGGCACAGTGACATACCTCACTGCACAATACCTGTTCGGTGGTGCCCTGCTCGACCTGTTCAAGCATGTACTGACCTCAACATATTTTCTTTACGGGGGTCAATTTTATGAGCAAACAGAAGGAGTGGCAATGGGCAGCCCTTTATCTCCAGTGGTAGCCAACCTCTTCATGGAAAGGTACGAAGAGGAGGCACTTGCATCAGCCACTTACCAACCCAAGCGCTTTCTTAGGTATGTCGATGACCCATTTGTCATTTGGCCCCGTGGCAGGGAGAAGCTAGATGACTTTTTGGAACATCTAAATTCACGCCACCAAAGTATAAAATTTACTATCGAGCTAGAGAAGGATGGATAGCTCCCATTCTTGGATGTCATGGTCAAGAGGAGGGCAGATGACACTCTGGGGCACAGTGTGTATCATAAGCCCACCCACACTGACTTATAACTTCAAGCCAGTAGCTGCCACCACCTGGCACAGAAGAATGGAGTCTTGAAAACATTAGTTCACAGGGCTCGGGCTCTGTCAGATACGGAAAGTCTAGCCACAGAGATAGACCATCTACAGCTGATGTTCAGAAGAAATGGATACTCCTCCACAGACATCCAATGGTTCAAATGGCTCTGAGCACTATGGGACTTCTGAGGTCATCAGTGCTACCAGCCAACCACAGGGTAGAGAAGAGGAGCCAGAGGAGGCAAAAAAGGTGGCATACCTGCCATAATGGACCTATTTCTGCAAAGATCAGCAGAATTCTTTCAAAATATGATGTAAAGAGTATCTTCTGTCCACCCTCCAAAATTGGGACGATACTAGGGAGTGTGAAGGATGACCTGGGTCTACGTAAACCAGGCATTTACAACATCCCGCGCCAGTGTGGAAAGTCATACATTGGCCAGACAACCAGGACAGTGGATGTCAGGTGCAAAGAACACCAGACTCAGACAGGCAACCAAATCTCCCATAGCGGAGCACTGTCTGGAGCTCGGTCACTCAATGGTCTACAACAACACCAAAATTGTGACACAGACGCCAAGATTTTGGGACAGTGTCATAAAGGAGGCCATCGAGATCAAGGTCACAGACAACTTAATAAACCGAGACAGCGGTTACCAGCTCAGCTCGGCATGGAGTCTGGCTCTGGAGCTTATGAGGGCCCAACGAAAGGAACCAAGAAACTCCTCAAGAAGTAGTAACACTGCAGGAGTAGTGCCAGGCGGACGCGGACCACGAACGGAGCGCCCAATGCGGGACGGGCCTCAGAGAGTTGACACAGATGGTGACCAAGAAGGGCACAGACGTCCGAGGGAGTACCAGGGAAGAGACAACACATTACAGGCAGCGCCAGGCGGGCGCGGACAGCAAACAGAGCACCCAGCGACGTCTGGGCATAAATACTGGACAAGATCCTCCAATACGGCAGTCTCAGGTAGCACCTGAAGAAGGTGTAACAACGACTCTGTATTATTGTACATACAAGTAATTCTTGTCATTTGATTTTACGATAAACTTGTGTAATTGATGTTCTGATTTCATTTCTTTTTTGTTTCATGCCATTATGCTAAGAAAACTGTAAATAAGTATCAATGTGAATATTAATGTTTATGTCAAATGTCAAGTAATATTGTAATAGAATTGAAATTTAACAAATGTTGAAACTGTTGTAAGATGTTTAAAATTGTAACTGTGCGTCTGGTCCATACATATGCAATGTGTTAGGATAAGTCATACGGTTAGTATTGCCTCACGTGTTCCAACATTTCTGCGGATTACAAACTGATCTTCCCTGAGGTCGTCTTCTACCAGTTTTCCCATTTGTCCTTAAGAATTAGTGTTAGTATTTTGCAGCTGTGACTTATTAAACTGATAGTTCGGTAATTTTCACATCTGTCAACACCTGCTTTCTTTGGGATTGGAATTATTAGATTCTTCTTGAAGTCTGAGGGTATTTCGCCTGTTTCATACATCTTGCTCACCAGATGGTAGAGTTTTGTCAGGACTGGCTCTCCCAAGGCCGTCAGTAGTTCTAATGGAATGTTGTCTACTCCAGGGGCCTTGTTCCGACTCAGGTCTTTCAGTGCTCTGTCAAACTCTTACGCAGTATCGTATCTCCCATTTCATCTTCATGTACATCCTCTTCCATTTCCATAATATTGTCCTCAAGTACATCGCCCTTGTACAGACCCTCTATACACTCCTTCCACCTTTCTGCCTTCCCTTGTTTGCTTAGAACTGGGTTTCCATCTGAGCTCTTGATATTCATACAAGTGGCTCTCGTTTCTCCAAAGGTTTCTTTAATTGTCCTGTAGGCAGTATCTGTCTTACCCCTAGTGAGATAAGCCTCTACATCCTTACGTTTGTCCTCTAGCCACCACCCCTTAGCCATTTTGCACTTCCTGTCGATATAATTTTTGAGACGTTTGTATTCCTTTATGCTTGCTTCATTTACTACATTTTTATATTTTCTCATTTCATCAATTAAATTCAATATTTCTTCTGTTAGCCAAGGATTTCTACTATCCCTCGTCTTTTTACCTACTTGATCTTATGCTGCGTTCACTACTTCATCCCTCAGAGCTACCCATTCTTCTTCTACTGTATTTCTTTCCCCCATTCCTGTCAATTGTTCCCTTATGCTGTCCCTGAACTTTGAACAACCTCTGGCAATCATAGCAATATAAAAAGCTGTGCGGTGGTTACAACAGAGCCGGCTAATGATGTGGCTGCTGCCAAAGATAAACTGGGCCCTAATGAGAGAAGCAGCCATGTCATTTACCAGCTCTGCTGCAACCATTGCACAGCTTTTTATGTCGGTACGACTACCGACCGGCTGCACGCCAGGGTGAACGACAACTGCCAAACTGTGGTCGAGAGCAAAGTAGACCAGTCTGTGGCACAATATACAGATGAACATAACGTGCTCGATTTTAATCGCCGCTTCACTATGGGAGCCATTCGAATCTTCCCCTACACCACCAGCTTTTCTGAACTGTGCAAATGGAAGTTGTCCTACTGTAATGTACTGTCCCCAGAAACTCCACCCAACAGTTTCCACCCACTCTGTCCTCCTAACCCAATGTTGTCTCCCAGCCTCTTTGTTCGCCACCCTCGGCCAACACGCCCACCCATCTGTGCCCACTCCTCTCCTTTTCACTCTTTTTTTTCGTCGCCTCCCTGCCCCACAACCTGCCGGCATTTCTAGTCCCTGCACAGTCCGCCAGACCGCATTCCTCTGTCCCCCCGCCCATACACCACTATCCCATTACCTTACCAGCCACCTCCAGATTGCTGCTACCATCCCAGGTGATAGTAGCATTCTGGCCTGAACTGCCACCGCCGGAGATGGTGGTCATGTTTGTGTGAGGTGTGCTTGCTTGTGTGTATGGCTTACGTGTGTTTCTCTGTTTTCTTTTGGTGATGAAGGTTGTGGCCGATAGCTTTGTTGTAAAAGTGTGTTTTGATTGTGCCTGTCTGCAAATTATCGTGTCTTCTTTGCAGGAAGAAGCAATCTGTCTTTTCCTACATTGTCGCTATTCCTACAAAGGAGATTCCATTGTTTAAATCCAATAGAAATATGCACTCGTAAACTATTATTTCAAACTCCTTTCTATGCTCCACATGACCACACTCAATATTTCATTTTTTTCACACATGGGGAGAGAGGGACTGCCACTTTAGCAAAAATATAGAGGAACAATGTTTGTCATTTAACCCTTTCGTGGGCAAAATTATTGAGCAGTTTTTTTTAATGAATGGAGAGCAGATAGTAGTCAACAGACAGGTATATTTATCATACAGAATATCAAATTTGCTCCAACTGTGAAAGTGAGGTCACACAACAAGTTGGGAAGTATTCTTCCCACTGCCCTTCCTTGAAGTTAAATGACAAAAACATCTTTTTCAATATATGTCATATTTATTTGATAACTTTGCTTCTCTTGTTACAATGATTGTTCACAATTACTTGCCATGAAATTTTCTGAAACATGGGTCTATGCAGAGTGGTATTTGACAATATGTACAAACACAGCGAGTGCTCTTTTCCGCAGATTTGGTACTACAATGACGGCACGTCCAGTAGGTTTCTCCTAAAATGGGTCGATGCTCCCCTACAGCCACATGACGAAAATCTTCAGGTACTTTTCCCCTTTTTGCCAGAAAGACAGGTTTTTGTCCACGCCTTTTTTGGGATGAGAAGCCAGCGATCAATTGTCTGGCTAGATGGGTCCTGTATGTGAGCTGATCATGGTGTCCACTTTCTCTTTTACTTATTTTCCACAGGATAAAACTGTTCACTGCAGCAACGTCCAACAGGAAATAAAATATTCTGTGCTAACATTTTACAGAACGTCTGCCAATAGCATACCTTTCTCGTAACTGATCTAACTTATCGACACCACCAATTATTTTGTTGTATTCTGCCACAACTTCAGGACAAGAAATCTCTGTACTAGTACCATCCTTGTTTTTCCTTTTCACTGTGGCTGTTTCTCATGGGTCATGAATTGACTCCTTTTGTTTCAAACTGGAATTCTCCTCGTTCCAATTTTACGTTTTCCTTCGTAAATTTGGGTATATCAGCTTTGAGGGAAAAAAAAACACAAAATGTCACGCAAACAGCACTGAAAGGCTCCTATACAGAGCAACACTCAGCTATTCAATACCTCTGCCCGAAGGTACAGCAAAAACGGCGGGAACTTCCGATTGGAAGTAGTACCCTATACTGTTCACTAGGTGGTAGCACTGTACAGAGGTGGGAACTGTGAATCCCACGGGACTAGGAGCGAGTTCATTGTAGTGGGAAGCATGTTTCCCACGGCTCACGAAAGGGTTAAAAAATTAAAGTAATAGAACTGAAATACAAATTGTGTGTGGCTTCATGCTGCTGTTGTAGAGGCGTTTCTCTCCGTGAGATTTTGGAGAAACACTCGCACTGGGGAAGGGAACACAACAGAGAACGACTCCTTCTCTGTCTCACCGCTTTGCTGTAGATTAGTTGGCAAAGCCGCATTGTGCTGTGGAGGTCCAGGCGAGCAGACACTCGCTGGAGTCAGATGAGCTCAGATTGCGAAACCTGCAGTGTTCCTGGATCACATAGTTGCATCGAAATTGTTGTACATTTCGTTAAGGGATCGTACATATCTACAATCAACGATTTTTGTTGCAGGTGGCCCATCTAACAGATTCCAAGGGCAACAAGAAGCTTATTTTCAATATTTAGCTACTTATGACCGAATTGAAAAATTTAACGTGCTATTCTGATCTTCTCATTAAGAATAAGTTAAGTTTAGCATGATAAGTATTACAATCAGAAACTAAGTATTTGTCCTGAAGCTGATGATGTTCAATTATTCCAACTTTGTTCATTCATTACGTAAAAGGAGAAAACTTAAAGCCAATTAACACTTGCCGTCGTGTCGTATCAACACCATCTTGACTACAGGCCTGCGCGTACACTTGTGACGTCACAGACTGATGGTCGGGTCTGTCTCGGAACGCTCCTGTTAAGCACTCTGCAGCTGTACGAACTTTACGAGTTTTACAGCTGAGACCGCATAGGGATTCTCGTGCTTTCCTCTTCTACATGGCCTTGTAATGAAAGTATGGAAATTTATATGATTGAGTAAAGTAACTGAACAAAACTGCCCTATGTTATTTGAAGATGTAAAATTATTTTGACGATTTGCCTTAAATACGCGTTTCTAGGCTCGAATACAAACTGTAATTTTAAATTCTGTCTTTTACCTCAGGAGCTACATTTTCTTGCAGTAAAAAATCGGCAATATGCACAACAAGCAGACGTTTTGGGTTTTAAATAAAGCAGCTGGAGCTCCTATAGAATTTAGGAATTTGTTTCCCCGGTTATTTTCGTAAATTTTCCTCTCCACTTCAAAATTTGCTGACGTCACGCGAAATTCAAATCATTCGTGAAATGGAGCACCTCCTGACATAATGTTTAATAAATCAAAATACCCGAAAAACTTTTTTATTTCCCTGTTTCTCCAGAACTTTAGATCCTTAAAGATGAAAAGGTTGCTTCTCCTATATCCTTGACTGACATTCGTGTCACAGAGTGCTGTTATCTTAATCACAATGCACTTACCTCGAAATTCTGCTTTCTATATTGCTTAATCTGTCGAACACTGAATTCATTAAAGCAATTTTCTAATGTAGTTTACTCAAATAGAAATTATTTTCGAATAGCTGTAAATGTAAAACCGAACAAAATCATTTTGTAGCTCTTCCAAATAAAAGTACTGGAAACTCAATAATCTGGTAGGGATGATAAGGAATACTAAACAGCTTCGAGCCACACTAATTAATACAACTATTCTGTGTGACAATAGTTGCAAATATGAGAGACATTTCACAGCCAGCTTCGTATTAACCTTGCAGCAATGGTTCAGAATTAAGAAACAAATTATACTGGTACATGATGCATAACTGCTTTTAAAAACAATTGGCAAATGTGGCGCAAGGGAAACAAATAACACGCTATAAATTTTTTGTCATTTGCTTACCCTTGAATGATGTGTAGACAGAAATTCGTGTCTAGGAATAGCTGCAATCCAGCGATTCCTCAACTTCACACATTTAGGAAATCGAAACATGTGCACTTTCATGCCTTTTTGGGATTTATAATTTCCCTGGCAAAAGGCAACGCAACACAGGTATCCCATACTTCGAAGAATTGAAGGCGAGTACTGTATGAAATATATATCAGTTTCACGTGGCACACACTTTCAACATACCATACACGCCAACAGGACTGCCGACTAAAGATAAGATGGCCAACAGTTTGTGACGTCACGTGCCAATATGGCCGCTATGCGTAGGCCTTGTATCTAGAAGGCTTTGGTCGTATCATGTTACGTCCTGTCACATCCTGTCAAAACATTCTGCAGTGCATTTCAAACGGCGGCATTCACACTGGCCGTCCTGTCACGTCATGTCATGGCACCATCAAGGTTTCTCTGGAGGAAACTTTTGACGGCTGACGTCATCCATGCTGTAGGGGAGCATCGGCCCATTTTAGGAGAAACCTACTGGACATGCCGTCATTGTAGTACCAAATCTGCAGAAAAGAGCACTCGCTGTGTTGCTGTTCACACGACCCATAAGCTCATTTCCTCTCAATACACTGCTATAGGCAGACCTACATATTTCGTTTCGTCGTGGTTTTCGTCGTTGATATCAATCGTCTGTTATTTGTTATCTACTAGAAATTGTTTCGTTTCGTTATTTCTTTTCTTAAAATTTATGAGATATGCTGACACATTAATGGAAGCAGTGAGACAGCAATCTATATTGTGCGACGTGAGTGTATTAAATTACCTGCCCTCTATTACATTTATGAAGTGGATTTTGATAGGTACTGGTACTGTATTTAGTATTTTACAGTGGAATGGATTGCAACATCGCTGCAACTTGAAGTGAAGTAAATACTGTGAGTAAATTGGATTGATTAATACGTGGAATTTATTTGCAACTTGTCAGGCATTTTTAGTGTTACATTAAGAAATGTACTGAAATGTTCAGAGACTGCAAGTTGTTCTTTTTTAAATATGTGTTCGTGGCAGGCACATTCACTGATAAGCAGCTCTCTGAATTGTGTGTGAGACAGTTTTGCAAGCATCAGTGGCCAATATTTATGTGGTTTCACTAGCTAATCCCAGTACAAATAAGGCACTTGAACTGCTAAAAGTCAAACACAACATGCAAAGAAAACCTATATATCTTGAAGGGAAAGGCACTCAGGGAGACATAAATAATGAAGAAAAATTTGATTGGACTAGCAACTAAAGTTAATCTTAAACCAAATTTTCACAGGATGTCTTGGCAGCTCGTAACATTGTGTTCCTTTTAGTAACCATGGGCGAAACTTGACGTAACAAACGAAAAATTTATGCTTCCGCTTTCCAAAAATCCTCCTCCTCAAACTCCTTGTGTAATCTGGGAAATTCCCCTTCTGTGCCACGTAATGACATTTTTTCGGACACACACTCTTTCTTTGTGTTGTTATGCACTTCTGTCTCCCTTCTCTAATATACAAGCTGTCCCTGCAAGCTGTAAACCATCTGAGTCCAATAAATTAATATTGTGAAAAGGAAAGTTACTACTCACTATATAGCGGAGATGCTGAGTCACAAACAGACACAAGAAAAAGACTCTCACATATATAGCTTTCAGCGAGTAAGGCCTTCGACAAACACATACACACTCGCGCAAACGCAACTCACACACACAGAACTGCAGTCTAAGGCATCTGAGGCCCTTTTGTTGTGCCTACCTCCGACTCAGCATTCCCAGCGTATGGTGAGTAGCAACTTTCCTTATCACGATATTGTTACATTTCATCCTGGATTTTCCATTGTTTGTGTCCAATAAATGTCATTTTCGTACAAATGTGGACTCCAGCATCCACGCATATAAGCTACCAAATTGTGTACAGTGTGTAAACTTTTAGATGGCAGACCTCTCCCTAGTCCTGAATCGGTAGAAGTCGGTAAACGTCGGGAGGCTTCGGTAGGCACGCAGTTTCGACTGCTGCCAACATTACGTTGCTGACTGTATTGTAAGAGGTAGCCATTGTCGTCTGCTTCGTTATTGTTTTGCGCTGTACTGTTCTGCGTGTTTTTATTGTGCACTTGTGCTAAACATTATCAAAATGAGTGAAGAGGCAGTTGCTGGCCCATCTCGGGAGTCGCCAGCAACCCCTACAGGTAGGCCTGCGGTTAGAAGGAAACCAGTATTACGTAACGATGCTCGCAAAATTATATTGCGTGTGATTGAATGCTGCGAAAGGGAAAGGGAGCAGAAAAAATTGCTTCACCCCATTTACAAATCTTCAGTGAGAGCTGCTACATACACAGGACAAAGCATGCGTAGCACTGGAAGATTCAAACAATTTCCCAAGAATCATCCTCATCAAATAGTGGAGGCATAAATCTGGGTATTTTCCTGCGGTGGCATCTCATTGTTTATGACGTCATATCTCCTCAAGAATGTGTCTTATTTCTTTTTTTTTCGGTTAGGAACCTTCGTGGGCGTACGGAGAACAAATCACCAAAATATCATCGCAATCGGATGAATGGTTTGGGAACGCACAGAGGGCAGACATACATACATTCATTTTTATATATAGAGATTGACAGTTACGTTATACTATATGACCTGTTTAAGTATACTTAAATTTTATAATTAATAGTTTAACATTGTGGGGAATGAAATAAAATAAAAAAAAAATCGCGAGCAGCGGGAATCGAACTTGGGTCAAACCATTACCTAATTAATTGCGCTACGCATGCCGGGTGTTCGGAGAACAACTCACCAAAGTTTCATTGCAATCGAATGAACGGTTTGTGAGCGCACAGTAGACAAACATATACATACATTCATTTATATATATATAGATTTCATTGTACATGACGATTTCAGTTTCGTTTACGAACAACATTTAAAGCAAGTTTTACTTCCAAGCCTTTCGTGTAATTTGTAGTGCCAGCACTGCAACTGGTAGGCGTGCCTTGTCCTCCTCCCCCCCCCCCCCCCCCCCCCGCCAACGGGCTCCTCCCCGTCGCCGGCCAACGCTTCCTCCTCTCCCCGCACTCCCCTCACAACTCTGCCGTCTTACAGTTAACACACTGTATATGCACTTCGCGCATAAAAAGTCAAAAATCATCTCGCGAAGATTGCAATTCACGCGAAAAGATAAGTTGAGGGCAGCAGTGCGAGTTGAAATCACGTGATTAGACTTGACGTGTTGTGACGCGACAGACAGTGTGACTGTACCTTGACACGGCGCCGCCGTCACGGACAGTATAAACTGACCTTTAGGGGCTTCCAACAAACTTCCTATGTAACTTCAAACCCCTACTGAACATTTTCTCGCTGACAGCCGTCACAAAATTATGGAGGGAAAAAAGTTTATCGCTTACTAAACTTTCGGTGCTCATGTGGTCAAACTTCAGCATTCGCCATGATGTTTTAATTTTTTTCTTCTTTACTATTTACGCTGTTTGCAACACACTTTGCAGACAGCATCTACCGTATCTACTCAAATGTAAGCCGCACTCGAATCTAAGCCGCACGTGAAAAATGAGACTCGAAATCAAGGAAAAAAAAATTTCCCGAATCTAAGCCGCACCTGAAATTTGAGACTCGAAATTCAAGGGGAGAGAAAAGTCTTAGGCCGCACCTCCAAAACGAAACAAAGTTGGTCCATTGTAATATGAGACACATTTTAGGTCGAATGAATGACGATACAGCTACAGTGGTTTGGTTCGAGTCGTAAGCTTAGCAGTTAAGCTTTACCAGGTAGCCATTGCTATGCGTCAGGCGCTCCGTCCGTATTTATACGGGTAACCTTCCTTTTTCACGTGCTTCGTCTGGTTTGAATTGATTGCTTATTTTTCTTTGATCTGATAAGTGCCGTTCTCTTTGTTATAGGTGTTTACGTCACTCTAAGCTGAAAATGCATTACTGTACTGTGTCTTGCATTGTTTGTCACATTCTGATAGTGCGTGTTTACGACCTGTCGCCGCTCGCGGCATGGCTTGCTTTTGTGCGCGCTACCGCGGCTTACATTAAAAAAAAGAGAGGAATTGTCCCAGAAGCAAAACAATGGCAAGAGACTGCTATTTGTTGTTACTTACACTGCTGCTGTCTTTGATATTGATCAACAAGAACCAAATAATAGACTGCGTATGATAGAAGATGTTCTGAACGAGAGTTTAGCGAAAATTTTTCCCCGTTTGAAAATCTTTGCAGACGCCTCTGTAGTACATTACATTCTGCACAGAAATTAGAGTCATCTTAGATTTAAAAATCTATTCAATTGCCGTGCTTCATATCTGGACTGTATCACTATTAGGCATAAGAATAATACGAATATAAACATGACATGATATGTATATTCTTTTGCGTTTGGTGTTGTCTCACTCTAGTTTATTAGACAGACAGGATTTAAATGAGATAGCAGCAAACACGAAAGAATACATGGCAAAATGTTTATATTCGTATTATTCTTATGGTGAAGAGAATACTGCATGTGATTCACAATTCATAAAAGTTCCTATTAGCAACCATCTCTTCTCACAGGTAGGCAAAAATTAAGAACGTAGAGTTGGCCATATTGACAAACATCCCAAACAGTCTTGCCAGTCGGATTTTCGTAGTACATTGAAATACTGCTACATTCAATGATGAACAATATGGAATTTGTATTTACTTCGTTGAATAATGTATGAAAATGCAGTGGTCGAAACTCGGGACGGAGAAAAAAGCTCGTCTTCCACCGTTTTTTTTTTAATTTTTTTTCTGACGCAGAGGTTTTGGCGCCAATATTTATGTTTGTGCCTGCAATGCATGCCTGTGTAGCGCTACATATATTCGACGGCAGAAGTTAGTTGTGGCGACACCTACCAACATTTTTCAGAACTTCCACGTACTTTGCACTCGATTCTAAGCGGCATGCGGTTTTTTGGATTACAAAAACCGAAAAAAAAGTGCGGCTTAGATTCGAGTAAATACGGTACATACATCACAGAATACATTTGCAACATAACATCACTGTACAGCAAGTAGAACAGGAGATACGATGTCAGGAATTATTAGATGCGTCAAAAACGCGCTTTTTCTGAAAATGGTGCGCAATTTACCTGCCCTATAATCATTCACTATTTCATAATGAAAGCTACTTCCAACAAGCTTTAAACATAGTTTCAATCCTTTTCTAAACTTTTTCTCACTTACATGCCTATTGTCAAGAATAACGTAATTAGAGTGCAATTATGATTGTTGCAGTGCATTGGGAAGAACTTGTGGCTTGCCTCGGCCAGGGCTTATCACATAAAAATACGCGTGTCCGATTATTTCACGTTCACTTCTTCACATTTTAATGATGCTGATTTTTAATTTTTCTTATTATGAAACGAGTTATAACAGTTAAATATGGTTCATAAAATTATATAAAAAATACTTCATTGTTTGCTTACGTTGGAAGAAGACCTAAAAATGAAATACATTACCATCATCATCATAATCCTCCTCTGGAGGATCAGGAACAGAAGAACTGAAAGCGGATGGCTGCGAATACAAATGCGTTTTCTTTATGCTACTTGAGCATATTTCCAGTAGGAACGAAATTTTTGCTTCAGCTACTGCCCGTCACACACTGACAGGCAAGAGCAAACATCCATTCACCATGGAAGTAATGAGCAGATTCCTATTTTTCATTTTTATAAGACTCCTCTTAATGAAAACTCTTTTGCATTCAGCATTTGAATGTGGAAGGGATAACCATGAGAACACAAACTCTGGCAGGACTGGGGATTCTCCATCGCCAAATAAAGTTTTTATGTTGAGTATGCTCCCCCAAAATACGTCCACTTCTGAGCAGTTCTCAACATTTTGGTCTATTTTTACAATAGGATGATTCCTCCAGTCATCATCGATTTGTTCTAGATGCTTGTCATCATCTAGAGAGAGTATTGTTGGCAATTTTGACGTAAGTGGTTTAAGGGAGGGTTGTTTTTCCTTCCTTTGTTTGAAAGAGCCCTTCTAGATGTCAAAACTGCAAGCATTGGCAGTAAATCATCATGAGTTATATCTCTTTTTCAGTGCTGAACATCGTATCAGCATGAAATCTCTACATCTGCAATAAAAGTCTCTCACTGCATCCCTTTCAGTACACATTTCTTGTTTCTCAATTGCCTTCAGAAATTCAGTTCCTAAATACGTTTGGAAACTTTGACCTGCTGTTGGTGTCAGCTTCAATCAATTTATTGGTTATGACATACTGCCAGTCCATGTACCTAAGCAGCATTTCCCTGTACCATTCTACCATCTTTTCACGTAAGTCAATAATAAAAACTTTACCACTCTGGAAATACGTATTTAAATCTGTGAATCTCGGAAAAACATAGACCAAAAATAAATAAAATAATTTTTTAAAAATGTTGTTGTGGCATTTGCGAATTTATTCTGCTGCAACCAGCATCTCCTCTAGGTATTTGTAATCAAATTAGAGATGCTAAGAATTCCATTGTTATAAAATTCTCTCTACGATGGCCTGAAAAGATAGCCATCTTGTCTTTGATGGATGCAACAATTCATTAATTTTAATATCCAAAAACTTTAAAATTCATGCAGTTGTGCCTGTTTCTTAGCACTAGCTTTAAAATGCTAATGAATGTTCCAAACTAGGTCTTCACAACATCTAGGAAGACCTTTACAAACTTCACTGTCAAGCAAGTGACATATACATCTGAGAATAATTAGTACAGGTCATTTTTCAATAGCAACAGAGTTTCGCGACCCCCACATAGAATTACAATCATCAGAAGCAAATGCTATAATACTTTTTTCAGAAACAGTGCACTCAGAAAATTAAATTATTAGGTTAGAGTAAAGGCTTTTACTTGCCTCGTCATATTGATCATGATTAAAAACTTCATAAATTTCCAAAATTTACTTACAGTTTTATACATCCTTTACAATCTGGGAACATTTAGTGCATCGCATACGTATAATGTCAGCGATTTTGGAATCAGGAAAGCAACTCTTAACTATGCCCTCCCGTGATCTACAACACTGAAAGGAAGATTGTGGTCTGTCACGAATCCTGCCAATTTAATTTCAGCAATGTGAGCCTTATCATCTAAAGAGACACCAGTTGTAGCTGATTTCGCCAACGTACTCAAAATCGTCTGTCTTGTAGATGACACCACCTTCATTTTTTTTGTCGTGATTTTCACTTTTAGACACATCCCAATTCAGACACAAAAGTTACGTTAGATATTCTACATAGCCCTTTCAGAGTTCAATTAATAAGCCCGCAACCAACCTCCTTCTGTTTCGATTGACACAATTTTCTCTACTTAACACCTTATAAAACCCCACTGCCCTCACCTGAGCTAAGAAGTAAACTGTACTAGTTTTCACTAATCTATGAGCACAATGTAGGATGCAAAGCAGTCAATATGGCAATACTTCAGGGGATTAATTTGGGGGCATAACCTAAGTTGATTTACGCAGCTGCAGTGTAACGAAGTTGGGGAAACCCACGGCTGGACAGACTGGCATATAGGCTGCTCAAAATCGTAATTGCGGAATCAATTGCCAAAATTCAATAAACCATAAAAATTAAAATAATGAAAAGTAAGCATTTCAAAAGATCGTTTAACAGACAACGCTGGCTCTGCTAGAGAGCCTACACACACACACACACACACACACACACACAGAGAGAGAGAGAGAGAGAGAGAGAGAGAGAGAGAGAGAAAGAGAAATAGCGCGTGATTGGCTTATTGTTTGGCTGATGACCTGTGACGCCATGTTTTCGCCTTGTATCTCGTATCATACATTCACAGTGCTTTCTGGAAATGGATTTTGTTTTGAATGCTTTTGGAAAACTGTTTCAGTCCATAGCAACCTATGTGTACAGATTTCTTATTTAGGGAAGAAAAAAAACGATTCGAAAATTTCTGGCCTGTGTAATCTACAAAACATTTCGCCTGTCTGTCGCAATGTTGCATGTTGCTCAGTAAGTGGTATATCCTCACTGCAACTGATTTTTTTTACTTTTATTTTAATTCCTTTTGTCGAATTGTAACGACAATTAAAAATACTGGATCATAATGTTTCTATGTTTATTTACTAATACCCTGAAATGCGAGTATCCATAATAACAGAAGTTTCTTCTTCGAAAAGCAGTTACTGAGAAATTGTTTTACTATGGTTTCATTCTTTAGCATTCCTAAGCAAGCAAGTCTTCTGGATTTCTTGCGGTATAAAGTAGTTTCTAGATGCACAATGATCTTATTTAAAATATATTACCTGAGAAGAAAAAAACTATATAAAGCTTAGAGGCAACTAACTTCAACAATGAACGTCCGAGCATAAAACTTTCAAAACGAAAACAGAAACGATACAGAGTTTTAAACTATCCCCACTACGTCATCTAAGGTCTAACCAACGAAAAATCAGAACTGGAAGGCCAATCGAGAAGTGCTAAGCTTCATCTACACGCATGTTCATATTCGTTTTCTTACTGAAGTTGCTTTTGGCGCATTGGCGATGTATCACAAACATATCGCTATTGGTAGGGTTTCTTATAATCAAATATCAATTAACGATGCATCGATTGAAAAAGTCGTCAGGAGATCCAAATATAGGCAGTTGCTTTGAGACTACTGCTGTATGTTCAGTGTAGCCATAGTCACAGGTTCGCCACTCATTGTATGCAATTCTTTTTTTTTCTCTGTGTTTGTAACGTATTCTGAGCCCCACCGATGATATTTGTATTCTCACTTGTCACAAATATTTGAAGGTCTTTTTCGACTATGTCTCGATTTCCGTATGTGTGGTTAGGCAGGAAGTAAGACTACAGCTTAAATTGCTGTGAGTGAATGAGCAGCATGACGTTTACAGAGGATAGAGCCTCCCCCCCCCCCCCCCAAATTTCGTTTTTATTTAACAAATAGAAAAAGAGTAAAAAGAATGTTTTCAAAGCATGTAACATTTTTTGTATAATGTTATGCACCATTTACATTTTAGTAAGAGGAAACCAAAAGATATTATGAGATACATTTTTAAAAGTTTAACAATCAGCTAGTTCTAAAAATAGATGCTAAAATTGGATCCTAAGAACAAATAATCATAAAAGCACTAAACATATCATGTGTATTAAATTGGAGATAATATAATCTAGTTGCAAAGTAGGTATACTATAACATCTTCCACAAAGTTATAGAATTGCTGTGTGTTCTCTTTGCTGAACAAAAGAGCTCTGCTATAGGATATTCCTGTAAGACTTATTTATGACAGTTTGGTCTTGTGTCGTTTAAGATCTACCCACATTTTCGCAGCAATTTCGTCTATGAAAGGGTGTTCAATGTTATCTCCCTCTGCCAGTTGTATAGCCATTCTTCACAAGACATTGCCAGTAAGCATGAAGAAAGAACCGTCCATAGCAAGAACACATTAAACCAGCTCTTCTTGAAGATCTTTACTCAAAAGTGTTGGTCTTGCTCTCTTTTTTTTTTTTTGCTGCTTCCTCAGGTATAGTGTACTTCTTTTTGGGCAATCGCATAAAAGTAGTTTTTGTATCATTAAACTACTTGCTGGCCTTCTTCCAACTCGTCTGTTTTTGAACTAAATCAATATCTTTATTCGTTTTAGACCGACTAAATTTTCTTTGATCAACAATTCCTATTACCTTCTTGGAACCAGTAAGAGAATAAGAACGTGTATTAATACAGGAATACTTTAAACATAAAAAAGTATATGGTTCAGTTTATGTCTAAAACCTACAAATAGTAGCAGAATAATTTTTTTAACAAACTTCTAAACCAAAATATAAAAATGTTTGATAATACAAATGCATTGACAAGCAATAGATATGCCATGTACTATATCAAATATTATGGAAAAATAACAATCTTCCATATAATGCTACACGTTTACATTCTGTGTAAAATAACTTGTCATAGGCAGTGAAGAAGTACGCACACTTATAGCAGTTTTATTAACCAGGTAGACTTAAGAAATTTATACAGTTAGAGTTTGTTACTTCCAACATTTTCCCTATAAACTTCTAATTGCAAAATAAAGTAAACTCCATTTGGATGCTGCGCTGTTGGTTAAAGTCGCTGACAGATGGCAGTATGACATGTTGCCTTGAAAAATATGGCAATCTTTTTACCCCCAATACTTGTCATCATACACTGGCTAAAAGGGAGTCACATGCTATCTGCAGCCACATTGGTGGTCTACGTTGCTGTTAACGTGGGAATCATTGTGCTTTTTCATAAATTTTGAGCTGAATAATGCCAAAATGACGTGATTTTGGCTGTGTTTCTCAGACCAGAGGAGTGGTAAACTTCACAGGCGTCCTTTTGAAGCAAGAGGCAGGGCAAGTATAACAATCGGGCTGATGAAAGTCACGAAGAGCACTCCAGCAGCGACTATGTGCGGTAAGTACAGCTTTAATGTGTTAATGTAAGTTAGTTTGTTTGGTATAGGTGCATGTTCCATGGATCATTTTACATTCACGTCGCAAATTAATTTATACATACAGTTACAGTACGAACATTTATGCGGTTTTTTTTTATTTTGATCTTACAAAACGGTTCCAATGGCTCTGAGCACTATGGGACTTAACATCTATGGTCATCAGTCCCCTAGAACTTAGAACTACTTAAACCTAACTAAACTAAGGACAGCACACAACACCCAGCCATCACGAGGCAGAGAAAATCCCTGACCCCGCCGGGAATCGAGGCCGGGAACCCGGGAGCGGGAAGCGAGAACGCTACCGCACGACCACGAGCTGCGGACTTCTGATCTTACAAAGAGAAAAGAGATATACAGATGTGAGTTAGTAATTGCTACTGGCAACCTTTTATACGTTACAGTAATAGAAATTCTTCTACGTAACAGAAGGAGTTGTCAAGGAGAAACCTTCCATTTGTTTTAAATTTTACTTTCCTGTATGTCAGATATTTTATATCACTAGGTAAGCGATCAAAAATTTTTGTTGCAGCATTGTGACCACTTTTTGCGCTAAAGCAACCTTAATGCGTAATAATAAATGTCATTTTTCCTTCTGGTATTGTAATTATGCTCATCATTGTTCCTTTTGCACTGCAGTAGACTACTTACAACAAACGTCTTAATGGAATAAGTACACTGTGACACAGAAGGCAGAATACCCAACTCCTTAAAGAGATGTCTACAAGATGATCGTGGGTGAGCAACATATATTATTCTAACAGAACGATTTGCGTAATGAATACTTTCTTCCTTAAAGATGACTTATCCAAGAACATTATTCAATATGACTGCAGTAAGTGAAAATATGCAGAAATCTCAATTTAGTCATTAGTCTCTCCCCAAGATTTACAATAATTCTAAGCACAAATGTGGGTGAACTAAGTTGTTTTAGGAGTTCAAAAATGTGTTTTTTTAATTTAAATATAGGCACCTCAGAATTTGAAGTTTCGACCCTTTTTATTATTTCGTCAGCATGAGTTACATTTATCGTTCGGGTAGTACCCCTAGATGTGCAAAACTTAAAATGCTGTCTTTTTAAAAGTGAGGGTGAGACCATTTGCCAAAAAAAGAGTCAATAACATTTTTAAGAACTCAGTTTACCATTACCTCTGTTTCAGTACATATGCTTGGATTGATAACAATACTAGTGCCATCTGCAAAAAGAACTGTTTATAATATTTAAGATTTAATGGCAAGTTTATCACGTAGCAGATCTGCAGTAGTTCAACAGGAAAAAATTTGTGATCAGAATTTCTGCGTAAAGTTGAGGAAAAATTGTTGAGGTATTGATGCCTTAACTTACTTACGGTACATGGAAACTAAAGTAGCTGACTTTGATTCCCCATCTGTGTTGACTCGAAATCGTTGTCAGTCCTGAGACTGGTTTGATGCAGCTCTCCATGCTACCCTATCCTGTGCAAGTTTCTTCATCTCCCAGTACCTACTGCAACATACATCCTTCTGAATATGCTTAGTGTATTCATCTCTTGGTCTCCATCTACGATTTTTACCCTCCATGCTCCCCTCCAATGCTAAATTTGTGATCCCTTGATGCCTCAGAACATGTCCTACCAACCGGTCCCTTCTTCTTGTCAAGTTGTGCCACGAACTCCTCTTCTCCCCAATTATATTCAATACCTCCTCATTAGTTATGTGATCTAAACATGTAATCTTCAGCATTCTTCTGTAGCACCACATTTCGAAAGTTTCTATTCTCTTCTTGTCCAAACTATATATCGTGCATGTTTCACTTCCATACATAGCTACACTCCATACAAACGCTTTCAGAAACGACTTCCTGACACTTAAATCTATACTCGATGTTAACAAATTTCTCTTCTTGAGAAACGCTTTCCTTGCCATTGCCAGTCTACATTTTATATCCTCTCTACTTCGACCATCATCAGTTATTTTGCTCCCCAAATAGCAAAACTTCTTTACTACTTCAAGTGTCTCATTTCCTAATCTAATTCCCTCAGCATCAACCGACTTAATTCGACTACATTCCATTATCCTCGTTTTGCTTTTGTTGATGTTCATCTTATATCCTCCTTTCAAGACACTGTCCATTCCGTTCAACTGCTCTTCCAAGTCCTTTGCTGTCTCTAACAGAAATACAATGTCATCGGTGAACCTCAACGTTTTTATTTCTTCTCCATGGATTTTAATACCTACTCCGAATTTTCCTTTTGTTTCCTTTACTGCTTGCTCAATATAAAGATTGAATAACATTGGGGAGAGGCTACAACCCTGTCTCACTCCCCTCCCAACCACTGCTTCCCTTTCATGCCCCTCAACTCTTATAACTGCCATCTCAGTTTCTGTACAAACTGTAAATAGCCTTTCGCTGCCTCTATTTTACCCCTGCCACCTTTAGAATTTGAAAGAGAGTATTCCAGTCAACATTGTCAAAAGCTTTCTCTAAGTCTACAAATGCTAGAAATGTAGGTTTGTCTTTCCTCAATCTATTTTCTAAGATAAGTTGTAGGGCCAGTATTGCCTCATGTGTTCCAACATTTCTGCGGAATCCAAACTGATCTTCGCCGAGTTCGGCTTCTACCAGTTTTTCCACTCGTCTGTAAAGAATTCGCGTTAGTATTTTGCAGCTGTGACTTATTAAACTGATAGTTCGGTAATTTTCACATCTGTCAACACATGCTTTCTTTGGGATTGGAATTATTATATTCTCCTTGAAGTCTGAGGGTATTTCACCTGTGTCATACATCTTGCTCACTAGACGGTAGAGTTTTGTCAGGACTGGCTCTCCCAATGGAATGGTGTCTACTCCCAGAGCCTCGTTTCGACTCAGGTCTTTCAGTGCTCTGTGAAACTCTTCACGCAGTATCATATCTCCCATTTCGTCTTCATCTACATCCTCTTCCATTTCCATACTATTGTCCTCAAGTACATCGCCCCTGTATAGACCCTCTATATACTCCTTCCACCTTTCTGCTTTCCCTTCTTTGCTTAGAACTGGGTTTCCGTCTGAGCTCTTGATATTCATACAAGTGGCTCCCTTTTCTCCAAAGGTCACTTTAATTTTCCTGTAAGCAGTGTCTATCTTACCCCTAGTGAGATAAGCCTCTACATCTTTACATTTGTCCTCTAGCCCCCCCCCCCCTCCTCCCGCTTAGCCATTTTGCACTTCGTGTCGATCTCATTTTTGAGATGTTTGTATTCCTTTTTGCCTGCTTCATTTACTGCATTTTTATATTTTCTCCTTTTATCAATTAAATTCAATATTTCTTCTGTTACCCAAGGATTTCTACTAGCCCTCGTCTTTTTACCTACTTGATCCTCTGCTACCTTTACTACTTCATCCCTCAGAGCTACCCATTCTTCTTCTACTGTATTTCTTTCCCCCATTCCTGTCAATTGTTCCCTTATGCTCTCCCTGAAACTCTGTACAACCTCTGGTTTAGTCAGTTTATCCAGGTCCCATCTCCTTAAATTCCCACCTTTTTGCAGTTCCTTCAGATTTAATCTACAGTTCGTAACCAATGGACTGTGGTCAGAGTCCACATCTGTCCCTGTAAATGTCTTACAATTTAAAACCTGGTTCCTAAATCTCTGTCTTACCATTATATAATCTATCTGATACCTTCTAGTATCTCCAGGATTATTCCATGTATACAAACTTCTTTTATGATTCTTGAACCAAGTGTTAGCTATGATTAAGTTATGCTCTGTGCAAAATTCTACCAGACAGCCCTCTTTCATTTCTCTCCCCCAATCCATATTCACCCACTATGTTTCCTTCTCTCCCTTTTCCTACTCTCGAATTCCAGTCACCCAAGACTATTAAATTTTCGTCTCCCTTCACTACCTGAATAATTTCTTTCATCTCATCATACATTTCATCAATTTCTTCATCATCTGCAGAGCTAGTTGGCATATAAACTTGTACTACTGTAGTAGGCGTGGGCTTCGTGTCTATCTTGGCCACAATAATATGTTCACTATGCTGTTTTTGGTAGCTTACCCGCATTCCTATTTTTTTATTCATTATTAAACCTACTCCTGCATTACCCCTATTTGATTTATAACCCTGTATTCACCTGACCAAAAGTCTTGTTCCTCCTGCCACCGAACGTCACTAATTCCCACTATATCTAACTTTAACCTATCCATTTCCCTTTTTAAATGTTCTAACCTACCTGCCCGATTAAGGGATCTGACATTCCATGCTCCGATCCATAGAATGCCAATTTTCTTTCTCCTGATAACGACGTCCTCTTGAGTAGTCCCCGCCTGGAGATCCGAATGGGGGACTATTTTACCTCCGGAATATTTTACCCAAGAGGACGCCATCATCATTTAACCATACAGTAAAGCTGCATGCCCTCGGGAAAAATTACCGCTGTAGTTTCCCCTTGCTTACAGCTGTTCGCAGTACCAGCACAGCAAGGCCGTTTTGGTTAGTGTTGCAAGGCCAGATCAGTCAATCATCCAGACTGTTGCCCCTGCAACTGCTGAAACGTCTGCTGCCCCTCTTCAGGAACCACACGTTTGTCTGGCCTCTCAACAGATACCCCTCCGTTGTGGTTGCACCTACGGTACGGCCATCTGTATCGCTGAGGCATGCAAGCCTCCCCACCAACAGCAAGGTCCATGGTTCATGGGGGATGACAAGGTCGTTACTTATGCGAACTTCAAGTGCTTCTCTAATGATGGAGTGCCAGCACATGGAAGTGGGCAAAGGGACCTTCGTCTGTCTGTAGAGCATGCTGTGTCCCATATCAACAAAGTGTTCAGCCACAGCAGACTTTTACAACTGACCCAGTCTGGTGTGACATGTGTGTTCAGCAACATCTGGCCACTGTACTATTTCCCACTCTGACACGGGATTTTATATACCCTAGTGTCCTTACACCTAGATTGTCTTTAACAGAATTCAGCGAAGTTTGCACCTGCATTGTAGTGCGGAGGACACATTTTATTTGATGTTACGGTATATTGATAATTTTTACTTCATGGACCATACTACTTCAACTGAATGAAACATAATTTTCATGCCATATGCGCATCGCCTTTATTTTCTGCAAGGGATCTTCAGTGGCCTGGAATATGTACATATTTTTCCTATTTAGTTTACAGTTTTGGTCAATGTATCTATAGGTTATAAACAATAATGGTGGTTGGCTTTTGCTAAAATATAGTAATATTTTTGAACTGTACTTACAGACTAGGTGCACGATTTACTACATGTCGTGCTCCTGTTCCATTTTTGGTGTTGTTCCTCTTCTTATAAATGCCCATTTGTGGTTTTTTCCCACATTTCAGAGCACTAGAAACTGACCACTTATTTTGATACAATGTTTTGGTTTGTGTTGCCGAATGTCAGATTTTATTGCCAAAATACCTAATGTTATTGCCAAATTACGAGTGTAATTATTGAAGTATCTGTGATCTGTTTGTGTATCCAGTTGTGTGTGTGTGTGTGTGTGTGTGTGTGTGTGTGTGTAAAATTAATAAATACAATTGAAACTGTACCAGTGGGTGTAAAAATTATTTAATTTCTAGAAATTTAATCTATTTAAATGGATAATCACAATCGTGTTTGGTGTCTTAAATATAAAGTTTTTTCCATTAAATGACAGTGATCAACCAATCTTCAGATTACATCAAAACTAAAAAGTGTTAAAATTTGTGACGTTTAGAAATCGATAATCTCAGTTTACAGACATATACCAAAAGGGAGCTGTGGCACTCTCCCCCATGAATTGTGCACCTTGACATTGGTTAGGTGGCTTCTGTGCCTCAGCAATAGAGATAGCCATACTGCAGGTGGGACCACAGCAGAGGGCTATCTGTTGAAATGTGAGACATACGTGTGGTTCCTGAAGAGGAGTAGCAGTCTTTTCAATAGTTATTTTCGGTCATAGTGTCTACATTTCTGCACCCTATCACTTTTATTTGTTTTATGTTCAATCTAACATAATACAACACGTTTTGAACATGTCCAGGCATTTATACATACACACATACGTACATACATACATACATACAGAGAAATGTTACTTAAAATAAAATGTCTTAAACTAAATTAACCTAAAACCTTTTGTCCATTGTCTGTTACTGTAGTGGTTGGTGTGGCATTTGGGTGGAGGGCGGGGGGGGGGGGGGGGGTGGAGGGGGCTGAGGATGGCCAGAAATCCATGTCACTGATGTCTTCTGCTGGTTTTCCTTGTTGTTAGTTATGTATGACATCACAGCCTGTACAGGATGCAGATAGTTTTGCATCAGTTGTGTGTTGTGAAAATCGTGTGAAACGCTTTTATATGACAGTTGATAGCTTATGATTTATCGCCTTGTAGCTTCACTTGCATCAGAGGTGTAATAGCGGAGCATACATGTAAACATAATGCACTTAATACAAGATGTCGGACTTGTAGCACGTGAATCAGTATCGATAATCGAGATTTTGTATCGATGGAAAACAGAAATGATAGCATGAATATCAGAATAACCCATCAAGAGTTTACTCTTAACTCCAATTTACAGAAAAAATAAAGGAAAAGAAAGCTGGTATCAATGTTAAAAACAGTGATCAAAAACTTTTGTGGTAAATATCCTATGAATAAAGCTCAGCAAGTGGTTAGCGTTGCTACCTCTGGATCACAAAAGAGTCCTGGGTACGATTCCCAGCTGGCAACTAGCTGTTTGTCTTGTCCATATCATTTCATCATAATTTAGAAAAAGGTGAGAATGGAAAGTGAAAAGATTGGGAGGTGTGCAGTGCTGATAACCACATCGTTGAGCGCCCACAAACCAATATCATCATCATCAAAGATCGACAAATGATTAGTAAATATAAAGATGTAGGGCCCAATATTGATCAGAACATTGAAAAATTTAAATTTTCAATTGAGGTCAACATTATTCCAGAAACAGAGACTAAAATTAATGTATCTATTAATGTTTTTTCATTTGACAGAAAATATCAAGTATATCTATTAAAAATAACTAAATATTAACAAGAGAAGCATATTAATGTATTATATTTTGAAAATGAAAAATTAATATTATTGTTGGATTACAAATTTATTTCTACTTCACTCAGATCTGAAAACATAAAGGAATGAAATTTATTTATGATATGTGTTTACTGCAATTTGATAGTAAGGTAAAATTAGGTGGTCACATTCCACATTGTTCGGTTAATAAGTCATCAAAATTTGAATTATGAAGTAAAATTTCACATATAAGTTTCAAAAATTTTTCACATACAATTAAAGTACTATTCCTTATTTATGTTGATTTTGACAGACTACTTTAAAAATAGTTAGTTGTCAACCTGATCCAGAAAAGTCATACAATGAAACATCAAAAATATGAACCACATGGTTCCTGGTATTACTTTACCTATATCAATGGAATTTATAAGAAATCTAGTTGTATATCAAGAACTAAACTGTGAAAAAAATTATTGAATCTATGGAAAAAGCAGTTGAAGAAATTGGTAATTTATATTCTAAAGTGAAGAAACCGAGCCATTAACTTCTGAGGAACAATCAAGACTTAATATAACAAAATCAAATTCATTATGTAAATGTCATTATTCACAAAGAATAAATTGGTGATCATCATGATCATTTAACTGGAAAATAAAAAAATCCATGTAATGATTGTAATTTAAAACTAAACCATACAAGTTTTTCATTAATTATTTACACAATTTATCAGGGTATCATTCTCATTTGTTCATGAAAGATCTCAGTTACGACAAAAAAGAAATACATTTAATACCAAATAATGTTGATAGATATATTAGAGTTGTTAAAAAATTGAGAATGAGATTTATCAATACAGTTAAATTTATGGCTTCATGTGTCAACAAACTTTCATCAAATTTATGAAAGGATCAAATGACAAATAATTGAAAATTTTTCCAATAAATTTAGTAATTAAAAAAGGGAGCTTTTCCTTGTGATTACATGGGTAGTTGGAAAAAATTTGAAGAATTAGGTCTTCCATCAAAGATCAATTATATAATAAACTGAGTGAGTGTGATATTATTAATGCTAAATTAGTTTGACAAAAATTTAATACAAAACATCTTGGTAAATATTATGATTCATATCTTAAAACTGAGGTTTTATTGTCATTTGGTATGTGGCGACTATCGACCAAGTCGCGGGTAATATCTTTGTTTTTGGCAAGCTCTTTGCCCCAGTCTGTGGTCGCGCGTGTAAGTGTACGGACGTGTACCGAGAATTCAGAATGTAAACAACTGTATATGTGTGCTTACGAGAAATAAAAATGGTGTTTATTACAAGTGGTGTAGCGTGCATCATTGGATTCGGCAACCCTACCACACTAAACCCATACTGGTGACCCCGAATTTTGTTCGCGAGTGCTACAACGAAATCTTATACCATCGAGCAGTACACAATGGATCGCTTGCCGCCTGCTACACCAAACACGTGCCAACTAAGTGTTCCAACGGACGCTTCGGCATGGTTTTACAATTATCCACCGGGCGTCCGCAATAGTTCTACGCAGTTTCCGAACACATCGACTAGCTGTACTCAACAGGGCAATGTTTGTACAATTCCACAGCCACGTGTTCTGAGTGCTCAACAGCCGACGCAATGTGCTCAAACCCCAGTGACTATGTTCACACGTTTCCCAAGTGCAAGTGTGAATTTTCCACCCGAATCAGTGACTGTACAAATCGAGCCGGACGCTCAAGACAGGAGAGTTCATATTTCTGCCGGAACTCCGGATTTTGCACCAACCCCCCCTACACCACCAGCGTCCGCTTTACGAGTGTTTCCGACGGCACACGCCGTTCCTGCCGCGTGTGTTCCACAAACATTAGGTGATTTTAACTATTTTAATGCACCTGTAGGGGAGGGGCCCGGAAACTGTATTCCGTCGTTCGCCGCACATCGGTCGACTACGGTCGATTCTACCGCGCCGGTCCATTCTACGCCCGTCGGCGTTACTCCGTCGACCGCTCGATTCGTTGATTTCTCGACCAAGGTCGAGCCAGCCGCGCTTACCGTGCCGCGTGCCACTGACAGTGGCGGAAGCTGGTGCACCGCTACTGCACCCGAGACAATTACGTTGCAGAACTATGGACAGGGAGAGACAGTTTCTGATAAACATTTATGTCAAGACTTTCCCACCCGTTGGCCGAAGCTACCACCCCTTCGCAAGGATCACCCACGCACATGGTTTGCCTTGGTCGACCACGTCCTGCAGCTACACGGCGTCGCCGACGACAATTCGAAGTTCCTATGCTTACTGTGTCACCTCCATGACGAACTGGATCTGATCTGCGACATTGTGGCGTCGCCCCCCACTACGGACAAATATGCGTTCGCCCGACGCACCATCCTCGAGCGACTATCCACATCGACAGAGGAAGCTATCCGCCTCATCAGTCAGGAATCGCTGGGATCCAGGTCCCCGTCGCAACTCTGGCGTCATCTCCGCGCCATGATTGACACGCATCACATGCCGGACATTACACTTTGGACCATCTGGTTGCTGAAACTTCCCCCGCAAGTTCAACTTCACCTTCTACATGTAACTTCGGCCCCACTAGATGCCAAACTGAAGATCGCAGACCAGGTTTACAACATTCTGCCCCCCCCCCCCCGCATACCCCCCCAGGGTGCCCTCAGGCCTCAGGGGTTGGCACACCTGCGTGGCAGTTCCCATCCTGCAGTACATAGTGCGCACGACTCGCTCCACGCATGCGCGCGGAGACAACGCCGCCTGGCAACCGCCGCAGTAACTCCTCTCCTACCAGCACTACTGCAGTGTCGCCATCGGAGGGAACTACAAACAAGTCCCCCTCCACTGCTGCTTCGACCTCAACCAGCGCGACGGGCGACGCCACGCGCCGCCCCGCTTGGTGTTATTTCCACTCCCGCTTTGGCGACGCGGCTAAGAAATGTCGTTCTCCATGCGCGTTCCCAAACTAATAACGCGACCCAATTCAGGCGCTATGGGCCGCGTTGCACCGCACAGACGCCTATCACTAAATACTTCTTCTCCTCACGCGCCAGGACGCTTGTACGTGAAAGATGCAGTGTCTTGCCTTTCATTTCTAGTCGACACGGGGGCCGAGGTTAGCGTGATACCTTTGTCCGCAGGTATTAAATTCGAGCTTCAGCCTTGCCCCCCGTTTCGAGCCGCCAATAATTCCCTGATCCGCTCTCATGGAATAACGAATTTAAGCCTTAAACTGCAGGACATTAATACGCCCTTACAGTGGACTTTCGTTATCGCGGATGTGTATGAACCCGTGCTTGGGGTAGATTTTCTCTTAGCCCACGCACTGTCACCCAACCTACAACGAGGTACACTAACCTTTAACTCGGGAGACCGTACCACCGGTTCAGATATCTTACCCCTCTCATCCGAAAGCGCCATTCTGCTGTGTGAGCTAGCGGAAACTGCTGTTGCAGTGCTTTCTCTTAGATCACACAACGACGAACTTCGGGACAGCAATGGGGCCCTCCGCTTACGCATCGCCGCCGTGCAAGCCAAGCTCACGGACGCGCGTAAGCAGACCGCCCAGCTGTCGCACACGGCCACGCCCCCAACCCCCGCACCACTTCCTCGCACCTGCAGCCGACGCCGCGTGACATTTCTACTGCCGGACGGAAGCTGTACCCGCGACGCTACCAGGTACTCCACCGAGCTCTTCGACAAGGACTACCAGTGGATCACCGCCACTGCTGCTGAACTGCCGGCCTTGGACACACACACGTGTGCATTACAGGTTAGTCACAGTGCAATGGGTGCGGGTCCAGCATCCCCATCGGTGTTCGCGATCAATAACGGTACTGTCCACAGACTAAATACCACAGAAGGCCCACCGGTACGTGCAAAGGCTAGGCGTTTAAATCCAGAAAAACTTAAACACGCTAAAGCTATTGTTCAGGAACTTTTAGATAATAAGACTATCCGCCCTTCTTCTAGTTGTTGGTCGTCACCCATTCATTTGGTGCCCAAGAAAGATGACACTTTCCGCCTCTGCGGTGACTATCGGGCGCTTAACGCCAGAACAATTTTAGATAATTATCCCGTCCCAAATATTCAAGACTTTGCTTCCCAGCTGCATGGGGCACAAATTTTCAGTGTAGTCGATTGTCATAAGGCGTACCACCAATTGCCAATGGCACCTGAGGACGTTGAAAAGACCGCTATCATCACCCCGTTTGGGTTGTTCGAGTATTTGTTTATGCCATTCGGCCTTAAAAATGCTGCACAGACGTGGCAACTGTTCATCGACTTGCTGGTTGGAAAACTGGACTTTGCATATGCGTACCTGGACGACTTGTTAATTTTTTCTTCCTCCCTCGAGGAACATGAACAACATTTAAATACAGTGTTCCAACTATTAAAAGCAAACGGTATCACAGTGAACAATACTAAGTCACAACTCCGCCGCACCAGTGTCACTTTTCTGGGCCACAGAGTTTCTGGCGACGGCATCCGCCCCCTAACTGAACGGGTGGAGGCCATTAGTACGGTGCCTTTGCCCAAAGATTTTCAGGGCCTCCGCCGCTTCCTTGGAACGGTAAATTACTACCGTAAACATATTCCCCGCGCCGCCGACATACAAGCCCCACTGACGGATGCCCTCGCAGGAAAAAACACATCAGGGTCTCGGGCGGTCACGTGGACTCCAGATATGCGTCGCGCATTTGATAATCTAAAGTCAGCCTTACAGACAGCTGTTACGCTTGCTCACCCCATTCCTGATGCTCCCATCTCGCTTACTACAGACGCAAGTGATACAGCAGTGGGGGCAGTACTTCAGCAATCTGTGGGTTCTGTTGTACAGCCGCTCAGATTTTTCTCCCACAAACTGACCGCTTCCCAACGTAAATGGTCGACCTTCGACCGGGAACTGTTTGCTATTTACGCTGCTATCAAATATTTCCAAGACGATATCGAAGATCGCCATCTCGTGGTATTTACCGACCACGAGCCATTGGTTTACGCTTTCCGTAACCCAGGTAAGGACTCATCCCCGAGACGTTTTAGGCATATGGACCTTATATGTCAGTTTATGAATGACATACGTTACGTCAGAGGCGCAGACAATGTCGTCGCTGATTTTCTGTCTCGGGTGTCGGTTTTATCTTCACAACTGGACCTCAGTGAGCTCCCTAAATTGCAGACAGAGGATACTGAACTCGCAGCATTGCGTTCCGATATCAAAACAGGACTCAAACTAGAGTTACGGACACTTCCTGGGTTTTCATCACCCATCTGGTGTGACATTTCAACGGGACGCATACGCCCAGTGATTCCTGCACCTCTCCGCCGGGACATATTTAATAGTATCCACAACTTGGCACACCCTGGCATTCGCGCCTCCACACGTCTGGTATCTGAACGTTTTGTTTGGCCCGGGGTGATAAAACAGTGTCGCAGTTGGGCACGAGCATGTGTGGCTTGTCAGCGCGCAAAAGTGGGACGTCATGCACAGCCCCCCATGGGTACGTTCGATGTGGCAAAAAGAAGATTCCAGCACATACACATCGATATCGTCGGGCCCTTACCCCCCTCAGGCCCCTTCCGTTACATACTGTCCGCAATTGACAGGTTTACCCGCTGGGTAGAGGTAATTCCTCTCACTACTATCACAGCCGATGCAGTGGCCCAAGCCCTGCTGTTAATGTGGATCTCGCGCTTCGGCTGCCCAGTCTCTGTCACCACCGATCAGGGCCGCCAGTTCGAGTCTGCCCTCTTCCGACAGCTTTGTGAACTGTGTGGGGTGAAACGATTTAGAACTACAGCATACCACCCCCAGAGCAATGGGCTTGTGGAACGCTGGCACCGAACGCTTAAAGCTTCCCTGATGTGCCACGGAGGTGAGTGGGCCGATGCCTTACCATGGGTAATGTTAGGCGTTCGGGCCGCGTACAAAGAGGACCTTGGCGCATCCCTGGCAGAGGTACTGTATGGAGAACCCCTCACACTCCCAGCAGAGTTAGTCGAGCCTTCACTTCCTCCAGATCAAATCTGCGACTCGACATTCGTCGGGCAGGTCAAGGAGCTAATTGCTAACATCCGCGTGCCGCCTCCTCGACCACACACGCCCCCTCCCATATTTCTGCATAAGGACTTGGCGTCGTGCACTCATGTCATGGTGCGTGATGACACCATCCGACCGGCACTCAGACCTCCATATACGGGCCCGCACAGAGTCATATCACGGCGTACCAACACGTTCGAAGTGCTCATTAACAGCACGCCTCAAACGGTATCCGTCTGCCGCCTCAAACCTGCATGGACTCTGGGAGAACTGCCCGATACCCCACCCAGTCAGACCCCATCCCCTGCTGCACCCACCTCGCATGAGGCATCTACCGACAGTCCATGGATGAGCGACGCCCATTCCCACACGTGTGACGTTCCCCACTCCCAGTCGTGTGACAGTGCTACAGGTGCGTGTGACATTCCTATGCAGAGTGATGCGTGTGATGACTTACCCTCCTACAGGCAGCCCCTCGCCTCTCCCCTGTTAGGATTCAGTGACGTATCAGGGACCAGCCTCAGAGCGTGTGATGTCACCGATGACGACTCGTGTGGAGATTCTGTCAACCCGTATAAGGAAGTGGTAGTGAATGTCAACACAGATCTTATTTGCAGCTCTAATGTGTTTTTTGTTATGCAGCCGGGTAATGTGTACATCTTCTACGAACAAGCCAGCTTCCCCAGTGACAACTTAACTCACATTCATCTCCTCCAGTCTGTCCCCTTGCCTGTTGGTACTGACCCATCAACGGTCAAAGTCCTACGTACCGCCACAGGCATTCAGATTCGCTATCCTGGCCCCTCACAACCCACCATCCCCTCCCCAGATCCCTCAACTGCTGTACGAGGATTCACCCGGTCAGGCAGGACCATCCGCCCCCCTCGCTGGCTCGAAGACTTCAATTACTAATTTAATGTAATGTAAGGTATGGTTTCTGATTAAACACCCTCTCCCTCCCCCCTGGGTGTTCCCTTTACATGTATGCCCCAATATTTATGTTTGTGCTCCACACTCTAGGGGGGGGGGGGGCTAATGTGGCGACTATCGACCAAGTCGCGGGTAATATCTTTGTTTTTGGCAAGCTCTTTGCCCCAGTCTGTGGTCGCGCGTGTAAGTGTACGGACGTGTACCGAGAATTCAGAATGTAAAGTGTGCTTACGAGAAATAAAAATGGTGTTTATTACACGTGGTGTAGCGTGCATCATTGGATTCGGCAACCCTACCACGCTAAACCCATAGGTATTTATGAAAATTTTACAAAAACCTGTATTAACGCTTATAATTTAGATCTGTCGTGGTATCATACATTGCCAAGTCCAATTTGGTATGCGATATATATCTCAATGTTTTGAATGATATGCCAAATCAAATAATAAATATTTGAAAGATTATGATTGAAGTAAGACTCGATTTTTTAACATATTTCTGGTATAAGTTTAGGCTCTGGAAGCAGAAGTGTCCTTTTAATACTCTACCATCACTGTTGTGGCCATACTCACCAAAGTGAACTTATATAAATAACCCATCTTCATCTAAAGACAGTTATCAAGATTCTGGATTTGAATTATAAAATGCTGATCAAGATTTAGAGAAGATTTAACCTGACATGCCCTCTGTCAAAGCTACTAATACAGTTTGAACCATGATGAATAAAACCACTACAGTTTGATTTCTGATCCAATTAGTTTTGTAGCATTAGATCCGCATATTCAGAGATACAGATTTATTTCATAATTTATTCTAAACGATAAGCATTAGATGAACTAACATTCTTTGCCCAGTTGTGATGAAACTGTTTAACATCAAGAGGTCAGTAGCCTAATTCAGAATAGAGCAGAATGCAGGGAACGTCGTCCAAATACAGAAAAACTAAGGCTTAACATCACTATAACGACGTGAGGTCCACAGTGACAGAGTGACCACTTAGAGTTTGTGCGATACAGTTTGATAGATTCTGTAGTTCACAGTAATGATCACGTGTTTTCTTCCAGATTTATGAAGTTGGTGCTGGAAATTATTCAGTGTACAGATGTTCTCATATTACCTCAGATTACCTTCGGCTTCTCTGGCACAATTATTCGAATGGTAGTACTTCCTCAGAAAAAAGTAAAAGGACAGTGGGATACATATTGAACTCTTTAAACACCTGAAGGATAAGTTCACATGAGTGGCAGATTTGTGGAATGTCAGCTGTGCTGTGAAGTTATGAGAAACCCCTGAATTACCCTACTGTTGACATATTACAACATGCTTTTTCTGATACTGTATAGGAATTGGAAAACATTCATTTCCAGTGATGATAGAACCTAATAACCAGTCCTTTGGTAACATGCAACCATGGACAAGATAGATCAAACTACGAAAGTTCCAAATGACGAGATTTCTAAAGTATTTCTGCCACAGTTAATCGATGATTGATATTGGAAAATGTGTGTAATATATTCGCTGTTCGTATAAAAATAAATGTGTCATTGATGTGTGATTTATTTATTCATCCCTGGTACACTGTACATTGCGAGGCCGACACTGTGGTGGTGGACTAGCTTCAGCGCAGGGTGGTGGGTGGCAGATGGTTATAGCAGAGTTGCAGGCTGGTGGCATCCCAGAGAAATGTGGTATTATAGTAAACACTTTATATTGCTCAGACATGGCACAGGAACATGGTCAGCAAGGTGACAACAATTTCCCAGCTGGCTAGCTGCATCGTGCTGACGCAGAGTTTAGCATGTGGCACGTGACCTAGTTACGTGTGTTGCACCATCAGCACGGGGCTCAACAACATCTCAGCTACTTCACAGCATCACAAAACGACATGTTTACAGCCTCTTGTCCACAAGTACTATCAAAAATAGCAGCTGCTATTTAAAAAAAGTATGTTCAAGTTAGTGATGTATTCCATTTGAAAATGCAACTGCTATGACTGAAAGTCCGTAACATAAACATCTAAATATACCCATACACCTGTCAAGGGCAGTATAATTCCCAAATGTATTTTAGTAATTAAATGCTGCATAACTCTTCACCATTTATCTCCACATACAATAGAATATGTAGACGGTCCAGTTACCATTAACAAATATCTGCATCTACATACATACTCCGCAATTCACCATACGGTGCGTGGCGGAGGGTACCTCGTACCGCAACTAGCATCTTCCCTTCCCGTTCCACTCCCAAACAGAACGAGGGAAGAATGACTGCCTATATGCCTCTGCACGAGCCCAAATCTCTCTTATCTTATCTTTGTAGTCTTTCTGCGAAATGTAAGTTGGCGGCAGTAAAATTGCACTGCAGTCAGCCTCAAATGCTGCTTCTCTAAATTTCCTCAGTAGCGATTCACGAAAAGAACGCCTCCTTTCCTCTAGAGACACCCACCCGAGTTCCTGAAGCATTTCCGTAACACTCGCGAGGTGATCAAACCTACCAGTAACAAATCTATCAGCCCGCCCCTGAATTGCTTCTATGTCCTCCTGATAGGGATCCCAAACCCTCGAGCAGCACTCGGGAATAGGTCGTATTAGTGTTTTATAAGCGGTCTCCTTTACAGATGAACCACATCTTCCCAAAATTCTACCAATGAATCGATGACGACTATCCGCCTTCCCCACAACTGCCATTACATGCTTGTCCCACCTCATATCGCTCTGCAGTGTTACGCCCAAATATTTAATCGACGTGACTGTGTCGAGCGCTACACTACTAATGGAGTATTCAAACATTACGGGATTCTTTTTCCTATTCATCTGCATTAATTTACATTTATCAATATTTAGAGTTAGCTGCCATTCTTTACAACAGTCACAAATCCTGTCCAAGTCATCTTGTATCTTCCTACAGTCACTCAACGACGACACCTTCCTGTACACCACAGCATCAGCAAACAGCCGCACATTGCTATCCACCCTATCCAAAAAATCATTTATGTAGATAGAAATCAACCTCGGACCTACCACACTTCCCTGGGGCACTCCAGATGATACCCTCACCTCCGATGAACACTCACCAACGAGGACAACGTACTGGGTTCTATTACTTAAGAATACTTAAGAAGTCTTCGAGCCACTCACATACTTGGGAACCAATCCCATATGCTCGTACCTTAGTTAGGAGTCTGCAGTGGGGCACCAAGTAAAACGCTTTCCGGAAGTCAAGGAATATGGCATCCGTCTGATACCCTTCATCCACGGTTCGCAAGATATCATGTGAAAAAAGGGCGAGTTGCATTTAGCAGGAGCGATGCTTTCTAAAGCCATGCTGATGCATGGACAGCGACTTCTCTGTATCGAGGAAATTCATTATATTCGAAATGAGAATCCTGCAACAAACTGATGTTAAGGATATTGGTCTGTAATTTTGAGGATCCTTCCTTCTACCCATATATATATATATATATATATATATATATATATATATATATATATATATATATATATTTAAATATATTTAAGTATTAATTTATTATTAGATATTGTGATATTCTGTACATAAACAGGCTAACAGCCTGTTTACCCTCTTTAGAGCAAGAGCTGATAGGAGAATGATGCATTTTCACACTTGATTATAACCACTTTGAGAGCAGTGGTGACTGCATGTGACACAATAAAAGATGTCTGATGGGTCTGTGATTCGGTTTCCTCACCTATCGGATTTTTTTGGAACACTTCATGTCGACGTCCATGTTATTTTTTATTCCATTTCTGCAAACGCCAGCAATCTAGCAGCTGTAGTGTCAAAATTGCATAGCGAAGTTAAATGTTGCAGTTTCTGTTGGTAGCGTCGAGTGCCGATTACGTCAGCATTTCCCAACACACGTCTCCACCCACCACAAAGACCAGTCTTGTCACTTAGACTTTGGTTCATTGGTTACAGCAACTGTTTTTGAAGAATGCCGATGTGAAGAAATAGCTTACCAGTTGCGTTAAAAATTGTGTGCTACTTCTTCACATCGTATATATTGTTATTCCATTCACATTGCCCCCCCCCCGCCCCCCCCCCCCCAGTGTAATCAGACTTCTTCTTTGCGCCATCTGTATGTGCTTAAAAAACTCAAAGGGAAAGATTGGATGTGATCAAATTTAAAAAAAAAAATTAAAAAGTGGTAAGACTCCTTCACAGAGAGAAAGTAAAATTATGTTTTGCTACGATTTCAGGAGAACTTCAAATATTTATCGAAACTTGTGAAAAAAAAAGTAAAATAAAAATATCGGCACTCGGTATTGCCATTTTATATAGATATATAGGTGAAAAAACTGGTATATATCAATATTTCTTGGGAAAATATCGATATTTTATCAGTAGCCCTAACATTAAACCGTGAGACAGGGTTATACCACAGTCTAATATATACAGTCGCGACTCTCACTGCTGTGAAATTTGTTACCATTTGACAGTTCAAGTGACACTAGCGCCCCTAGCGGCCAGAAAGCTCGCCTTCCTCTGACGGCAGATGCGACGTAAAAATAATGTTTGTTTTTAAATCGTTTTGTACGTAATTTACAAAATAGTATATTTTTGCGTCACAAGTGTTAGGAGAACAGCGAGAGACATAAATGATCGTGAAATATAAGTAAACAGAGCACAAACTATTGATAGAAGTGACATAAGCTGCAAGATATTCTTGAAGAAATAATTAAGAAGTAGCATACAATCACACTTATTCCACTGCAAGTAAGAGAATGCACACTGTATATCCCACATATGAAGTATATAGATGCTCTTCCTTGTGTAAAAATGAAGCGACATATCCCTTTTCATTAAGTTCTGTTTTACAGGAAGCCTGCTCCCAAAAATACAATTTCCATGTTATTCTTTGTGGTATCAGGTTATCTCAATAAAAAGCATGACTGTTTTAAAACTTTATTATACCCCATTTATACATTTACCGAAAATAAAATTAAATGACTTAGTCAGTCCTAACACTTTAGCAACCTAAATGAGCCAGCTTCATCACTTTTTTATTTCTTCTCTTGCTCCTACAGACTAAGTCTTGATTCCTGAATTGAATAATGTAAAAGAGCCTCACTTTCACAAACAGTCTTATTAACAGCAGCTTGGTTTCAGCACAGCACCCAGGTGGAAAATTGGGGATGTCCATCAACATGTTCACAAAGAAAGCACCACAATTACTTATGTGAGCATATTCATCAAAAGTAGAAGTCATCTTAGTCTCACAATGAGTTAAAAATTTTTGACATCTTCTGTACAAATGAATAGGGCTCCAAAGTTGCCTTCATAACTTTTAAAATGACAATAAACTTTTTGTCATTTGCATCTAAGTCTTGGCTGCCATGTACAAGTACTGACCTACATTTATAACAGTCATGAACTGTAAGCAGATTCTTTAATACATAACCAAACACATACCTCATGCTGTTTGCGTCTCCGAGATCTGTTCGGACTTCCACTTTTGGTAGTCTGATCACAGAACTCGAGTCACTGATGTCCAACAGTGTGCTTAAAGCACAATTATTGAATGCACGACAAAACTGTCGTGGTGATGGGTTGCTACAAAAGCCACCTTTATGCCTTATCACTGAGAAAACGTTTTCCAGTGGATCTTGATTAATTTTGTGTGTTAATATTGGTTCCATCCAAAACATCATCAACAAACATGTTCAAAGCGCTTATGTTACCCAGAAGTTCTTTAACACACTTAATCCTAGATGAAAAATCTTTCCCATCAACATCTACAAATTTCCATGTTGTATCCATGGCTTCAGTGTCTTTAATATTTCCAAATGTTTTGAGGCACTTGTAATGCAGTTCCTTAAGGATACAGGCCCTTTAACACTATATGCATTAAATATGTCAAAAATATCGTTTACTTTTTGGCGGATATCTGCAGTAACAGTTGCAGATGATGATATGGTGCCACAAGTAACAAGTGTCTCAATGCCTGTTGTTACTGTATGACTCAACACACGAACTGCAGTGCTTACCTTCATTTTTAAAAACGCTGACAGCTCTTTTAGTGAGCTTGGGGGCCAAATTGTACATCCTTTCCCAATCACTTGAGTACAACTGACAAATGTCCTTCCATGAAGCAGTGGCAATCCATCCTTCATCTGTTGTGTGGATAATGTTATACCTGAATAAATTATTAGGTATTCTTTTTATCAAATGTGGGGTGTCATTAAAAAAGTAGATCTCACTCCCTTCATGTACTAAGCATGGATTAACTGGTGCGATACCCAGTCTGTGCCTCCACTCCACAAAATTCGAGCCTTGGTCAGTCACACATGTTTTTACAACCAAACCAATTTCTGTGAGTTTTTCACAACTTAAAAAAACATGCACATCAGGTGGGTGGCTACTACTGGTCTTTTGGATAAATAATATACTAATGGCTGTTTAAAATTTGACAATATCCCGTTAATCATTATAACTAATGTAGTATTGGCAACGACAGATGTACATATGAAACCCATGTCTTCAAATCCAATAACACGATCTCTAGAGCTGTCATATATCAAATTTTCCTTTAGTGACATCTCACCCACAGACAAATTAACAATTATATCAGTTTCTGGTAACTGCTGCACTTTCTGCTTTAACAGATGAAATATGTTATTATTTATCGCACAATTTAATTGTATATCTTCCACATACCTTTATAAGGTATGTAATGATGGAAGGCTAAAACAGTGTGATAAAAAGCTATATGCCTGAGTACTATAATACAACAAATTAAGTGCAAATAATTTAGTTTCATCTTTCCATCTCGCACCACGTTTTCCATTCAGTGGTATGTGATTTCACTTATCAATAAATCGAGAGCATCTTTTTTCAAGTAATTGGAACCAATAATTTTTAAAATGAGCTTGTCCTTTTGTCCTGTGACGTTGTGGTTGCAGTTTATTCTTACAATTGGCACTTTCCTTGTCACATAGTAATTTTGTACGAAGTCTAATGATTTGCACGTTTTTACATTTCACACGATTTTCCAGCACGCGAATAATTTCACGTAATCTAAGCATTTCATCTCCAAAAGATGTCTGTATTGCAGATTCCGTTGTTAGTGATTTTATATATGTCTCTCGTGTAGGAACACTTGTTGTAGCTGTTTCTTCTGTGTCAGGAAACAGTTTTATTGTTTTTGCAGTAACACTTTCACGTTTGTATGGCAACTTTCACTTCATCGTCACTAGTTGTGGCTTATTCGGCACGTCAAATAACGTAGGAACTGCATTCCATAGCAATGTCTTCTTTTCCGCACTCATGAACTGGTTTGACTCGAAATGTAACGCACAAAACATCACGTTATTGTGCAAATAAAGGACATCTTTTTGCAGCAGGTCCTGTCTTCCACTTTTTAATAACTATTTCTTGTTCCTAAAAAAGAAAAACAAATTCAGTAATTCAATACAGTTTAGAAAAAACATCGTAAATAAAGAGCGCTCTAATGTGATGTTTCATTTCTCTCAGGGTTCTTAGGAAAACCTGAAGAACGACGAATGTGGTGTCTCCTTCCTATTATTACTGCAACTGATTGCACTACATACGCTGCCTTTCGTAAAAACCATGTTAAAAATTAATATAAACGATACTGTTTACATTTACTGAATACCGTATTCAGCAGCGTAGCTTCTCCACCGCTTGGGGCGCTGTTGTCGCAGTGTATAACAAAAATCAGCGGGAGTGTCACGACTGTATATATTAGACTCTGGTTATACTTCTCATAACTGCAAAGTCGATTTAAAGGCTTGTAGCTACCTAACTTTCGGATAAGATTCCAAGTTGTGACCACTGTGCTGGAATATGTGCATCCCTGACGATTCAATACTCCACATTCAACTGGTTATTACTAACACTCACCGATAATCACAACAAAAAATAACACGAATACAGTTAAAAGACAACAGTGAAATAAGCATATAAAACGTCACTCTCAGATTTTCATGGAAACAAAGGAAGTTCACTGTTGTCAACTAGCCCTCGCCAAGTCGGTCACTTTTTTCTAATACTACCTCCAGCGAGCTAATGTCTCCACATTCTGAACAGGGGCTACTTTTTACCAGTCTGCAGCACTCACACGCAAAAAAAGCAAAGTGACTATGCAGAAATAAATGCCCATGCTAGGGAATGTACTTCCGAAATGCTGTGTAAGTTTTCTGAACCAGAAAAATAACTTCAATGGACATGAACGATCACTAACTTCACAGTTCCAAAATTCTAATCACCTGAAAACACAAACTCAGTCTCTGCCGGCCCACAAATTCCTTCAACCACACGAGGGCTGCCGGCCGATTCCTATATTTCCCGAATTCGTCACCGCTTCGCAACCTGTTTAAGAGGATTGAGGACTGAGTAGCCGATCAGCTCCAGGCCCTACAATACTGGACAGGGCTAGCACACGTGGGCGGATAGGAAATGATGCGTTACACTGAAAGATCCTTCAGACTTCCGGTGCAGTATAATCATTGTTTCCCTCTTCTCTTATTCGTCAATCCTCTCCCATTGTATGTCGTCACATTCAGTTTTCAGTTTTTTCTGTAGCAACGTGCGCCCAATACAGCTGTGGAAAAGATGAAAAAAAGTATGACATACACATTCTCGCCTGTGGTCACACCGCTCCGGATCGTATGGCTAAAATTCATTTTATTTGGCTAATGTATACGAATGTATACGAATATGTGACCTTACGACTTATCTTAGAAGGAAGATTAAGGAAAGGCAAACCTACGTTTCCAACATTTGCAGGCTTAGAGAAAGCTTTCGACAATGTTGACTGGAATACTCTCTTTCAAATTCTAAAGATGGCAGGGGTAAAATACAGGGAGCGAAAGGCTATTTACAATTTGTACAGAAACCAGATGGCAGTTATAAGAGTCGAGGGACATGAAAGGGAAGCAGTGGTTGGGATGGGAGTAAAACAGGGTTGTAGCCTCTCCCCGATGTTATTCAATCTGTATATTGAGCAAGCAATAAAGGAAACAAAAGAAAAATTCGGAGTAGGTATTAAAATCCATGGAGAAGAAATAAAAACTTTGAGGTTCGCCGATGACATTGTAATTCTGTCAGAGACAGCAAAGGACTTGGAAGAGCAGTTGAACGGAATGGACAGTATCTTGAAAGGAGGATATAAGATGAACATCAACAAAAGCAAAACGAGGATAATGGAATGTAGTCGGGTGATGCTGAGTGAATTAGATTAGGAAATGAGACACTTAAAGTAGTAAAGGAGTTTTGCTATTTGGGGAGCAAAATAACTGATGATGGTCGAAGTAGAGAGGATATAAAATGTAGACTGGCAATGGCAAGGAAAGCGTTTCTCAAGAAGAGAAATTTGTTAACATCGAGCATAGATTTAAGTGTCAGGAAGTCGTTTCTGAAAGTATTTATATAGAGTGTAGCCATGTATGGAAGTGAAACATGGACGATAAATAGTTTAGACAAGAAGAGAATAGAAGCTTTCGAAATGTGGTGCTACAGAAGAATGCTGAAGATTAGATGGGTAGATCACATAACTAATGAAGAGGTATTGAAGAGAATTGGGGAGAAGAGGAGTTTTTGGCACAACTTGATGAGAAGAAGGGACCGGTTGGTAGGACATGTTCTGAGGCATCGAGGGATCACAAATTTTGCATTGGAGGGCAGCATGGAGGGTAAAAATCGTAGAGGGAGACCAAGAGATGAATGCACTAAGATGATTGCAGTAGGTACTGGGAGATGAAGAAGCTTGCACAGGATAGAGTAGCATGGAGAGCTGCATCAAACCAGTCTCAGGACTGAAGACAACAACAAAAACAATACGAATGTGTAACTCATCGATTTATTGCTTTGGTCTAAAGTTGCACTAGGCAAGACATCACACTGAATATATTGCAAAGTCAGAGTGCACCAACATTACACACAAGGCGATCGAGAGGCAGGCCAACAGGTGGGGCGGGTATGCACTGTGTGTTTCTTTGTTCTGAAGACTGTTCTCGATCCATCGGTTGATGTTGGCACTAAATGAGGCTGTTTCACAATGCAATAGCTGCACAATACAGGAGATAGTAGTGGGGTAGTCACATATCACGATCCAAACTTGAGTGCAAGAAGGCAGTTTCTGTTGTGCTCCTTTCACAAATTGCCATTTGCACCAACTTTTGGCACCAGTAACGTTCTCATACAAAATTCCACATGTTAAGATCCACGTTGTTGACCATTTGCAAATGTATGTCTCCTGGTGGTCTGTTTGAAAGTCTTTCTTCTTGTAGATCTGCTTTGTTTCTGACTTAATCATATTTCTTCCGCTTTTAGCTATAATGGCATACAATTTTTTGTGTAGAGGTAAATTTCATTAAATGACTGAGACTTGTGTGTTTTCCATCTCTTCAATAGCTGATAATTTCTTTATGGAAAATTTTGAAGAAAATAGGTTAAATTCAGCTCCCCTTCACCAGTTTTGCACCTCTTATTATGTTGACAACACTTTTATGATCTGGTCAATTTGTATCACGTATCTTCGCCATTCTTTGATCATATTAATAGTACACAAACTAATATCAATTTCACCCCTGAGATGAACTGTGTTCAGATATCCTGAAAAAGTTTTCGGGAAGTAAGGTCATAGCGAATGAGATATTAAGTTACCCATTTCTATGAAGCAAAAACAAACAGCTAGTTAGTCACCATTAGATGATCAATGCATAGCACTGCTTCTTCCTTTGGAGCTAAAATAGAGTCCTGGGCAGGCCAGGTATTCAGTGCAAGAAATTTAAAGATATGCTTCACCCAGCATCTGATGACAACTTTTTTCTGCTGACAGCCTACTTCTTATAGCTGACAGCGAGGACATCCTTCAAAAATCAATTTATAATTTAAATATGATCAGGGTTGGCTTAAAACACAAGCCACCACAAACGTGAGATATCTGTACAGTACGTATCACAATTGTTAGTGAAAACAGACTCTAACGAGTGAAAAGTGGGAGGGAGGAGGGTACCAAATGATGAGTCGCTGTGTGGAAAAATTTTCTTGAACGAGCCCTGAATATAACTGCCAAGAGCTATAACATAACAATCACTACAGAATATACAAATCGTGGCTTTGAAAAGAGGAAACCCAATCCAAAGCAATATTCTAATAGAGAGCCAGAAAATAGAGAGAGTGAATGAATTCAATTTGTTGGGAAATGTGCAACTACTTCAAACTGGGGACTGGCAGCAGCATTGGTGGTCCTCGAAAACAGGTGTGCAGTCCTGAAAACCTAGACACAAATAAGATGAGTGATCCACCATCTAATGGAACTAGCATCACTGCTGAAGTTCATCCATCACTAGTACAGGGTTGTACATAAAGCCCGGGAACACTTTTAATTATTTATTGGAAAGAAACAAACATTGTACAGATATCATACATACGCCATTTTGAAGAGAAATCTCTGAAAGATTTTTTTTTTCGTGTATACCGCCACAGCATAGTTTGGTTATATGCCAATAGTCAGCGCTAGTCGCAAACGTGGCGAGTTCGGTTGTGGAGCGAGTTTTCCGTGTGTTGGAGTTCGACAAAAACAAGTTGTGTTGGAATTTGACAAAATTTAGAACCAAGTACGCTAAGAATCCACCAACAAGGAAGGCCATTTATTTACCACCGGCATAACAAATTGCCCAAAGGTAAATGTTTTTTGTGCCTTGTCAACGTCGAAAATTGTATGGGCCATTCTTCTTCGCCGAGAGCATTGTCACTGGATATTCCTACTTGGACATGTTGCTGCAATGGCTGATGCCTCAAATTCAATCGGACTCTCCATTCATCTTTCAGTAGGATGGTGCTCCACCCCATTTTCAACGTGAACTTCACGGCTACCTGAACATGCAGCTGCCACATCGACAAATTGGCCGTGCTACGGAAGGGGGCAGCTGTTTCACGAACAGCTTTGGGGACACTTTAAAGATCTGGTGTATGTACCGCCTGTACCACGTGATGTAGCAGAAGAGCTCCGGGAGAGACTACGCGAAGCGACTGCCGCAGTCGACGTTGGGTATGGCAAGAATTCCATTACCGTATTGACATCTGCTGGGACACTCGTGGGTCGCATATCGAATGTTTGTAAAAAACACTTTCACAGTTTCTCTTCAAAGTGCAATATGCATGACAGCGGCACAATGTTTAGTTCTTGTGCAATAAATAATTGAAAGTGTTCCTGGACTTTATGTACACCCTGCATTGACATAATCTCTGGTAGAGTAGTGATGTTCCGTGACTATTGTATCTACGTAACATAATTCCGCCAACAACACGCCAGAGCACTGCATCCACAATGTAGTGTTTAATAAAAAAAAGAAAATGAGAAGAAAAGAAAAAGAAAAGGTTGAAAATGTGGGAAGAAATGGTGAACAAAAGGGGGGTTTTAAAATCGTAAATGACCGTGAAAAAGGGAGAGAATGAAATGCAAATCGGACTTCGTATTACAGAAAAGTTATCGGACTTCGTGATTCGGAAAAGCTATTGCTGGGGTAGTCCTTGTGGCGTTTCTGAGCAAAAGTCAAACCAATTTCCACTACAAAAATTATTTGAAAAAAGACAGAGAATAACAAATGTAACTAACAGGGGGAAATGGCGTAGATAAGAGTTCATCCTTTACCAGGTTAACATGTCTTCTTTCGTGCGGCGTCCAAGTCTTCAAAAATCTCCTTCATTTCTGCGTGAAACGTCTGCTCCGAAATCTTGCAATAAGTTTCATTGTTCAGGAATTTGTAATGTATGCAAAACCGTCTTGATATTAAATGCAATTTATTTTAGTTGCTTCTCTCCATCCTCCGAATTTCATAACAACCTCCACAATTGTCTACACATTAATAAGTTTTTTCGTCTTAATCAGATGACGTCTGCAATAAGCTTCCGCTCTCGGGAGACAATAAAAAAACTGATCGAAAAAAAAGAGTTACAATTTTAGTATTTTCTCTGCCGTCGAGCGCTCATACCACTGCGACGGTATAATTTATGTCTGAGGGAACGGGTGTAGCGCGGCGAAATTCAAAGTCCCGCTACAACAAGGTGAATCCATGCGAATACTGCTAGCCTACATCACTCGTTATACACGCGAATGGCAGTCCAATCAGTCGGTAACATGCGGCGCTCAGTCTCCCATTAATGACGGACTCGCTCGCGGGTAACGAGACGCAGACACGGCACAGCTTCCTCACAGCGAAACACCACTAATTAGCCAGGCAAGCGAACGAATGCATTAGTATTAGATTTTATTTTTAGCTGTCAATTTGATTCACCAAGAGTGATCACAGTATGATGAAAATTAAATTGACAGTCGAATACTTACTATTATTGAAGGTCTTCATTTTACTGTGGAACATCATATTTGTATAAAAGAATTTCTGATGAAACAATACCGGAGAAGGAAAGTTGCTACTCACCGTATAGCGGAGATGCTGAGTCGCGATAGGCACAACAAAAAGATTCACACAGTTAAAGCTTTCGGCCATTAAGGCCTTTGCCAGCAGTGTACGCACACACACACACACACACACACACACACACTCACATAAACGCAACTTGCACACACGTCTGCTGTCTCAGAGAGCTGAGACCACACACTTCTGATGAGACTTTTCAGGCTTTGCCAACGGAAATACACTTCTCAGCTTCTTCCTTAGGACACTACTCCAGCCTCGGTCTATCGCCTCCAGTCTCCCGTCCTTCGCACATAATTTCGCGATAGTAGCTTTGTCTACACTGACGGCTCTCGGACTGGCCGTGGGGTCGGGTGTGACTTCGTCATTGTGACCTGTGTCTTTCGATTAGATTAGATTAGTACTTGTTCCATAGATCATGAATACGACACTTCGTAATGATGTGGAATGTGTCAGGTTAATAAAAGGTGTCTACACAAGATATTACATTACACCAAATATTAAGTGACACATAATACTCTTTTCTTTGGTGGGTCATGGGGAAACTACGCACTTACTATATACAAAAATTCATCTAATGAGTATAAGGAGTTGCCACTAAGAAATTCTTTTAATTTCCTCTAAATGCTACATGGCTATCTGTCAGAGTTTTTATGCTATTAGGTAAGTGACCAAAGACTTTTGTTGCAGCATAATTTACCTCCTTCTGAGCCAAAGTTAGATTTAACCTCGAGTAGTGAAGATCATCCTTTATCCTAGTGTTGTAGCCATGTACACTGCTATTACTTTTGAATTCGTTCGGATTCTTAATACCAAAATTCATAAGTGAATATATATATTGTGACGCTACAGTGAAGATTTCCAGCTCTTTGAACAATTGTCTGCAGGATGATCTTGGATGAACTTCAGCAATTATTCTGATTACACGCTTATGTGCAATGAACACTCTTTTACTCAATGATGAGTTACCCCAGAATATGATGCCATACGAAAGCAGAGAATGAAAATAGACGTGGTAAGCTAATTTACTCAGATGTATATCACCAAAATTTGCAATGACCCTAATAGCATAAGTAGATGAACTCAAACGTTTTAGCAGATCCTCAGTGTGTTTTCTCCAGTTCAACACCTCATCAATGCATACACCTAGAAATTTGGAATATTCTACCTTAGCTACCGATTTCTGATCGAAGTCTATATTTATTAATGGTGTCATTCCATTTACTGTGGGGAACTGTATATACTGTGTTTTGTCAAAGTTTAATGAGAGCCCATTTGCAGAGAACCACTTAATGATTTTCTGAAAAACATCGTTTACAGTTTCACCAGTTAATTCTTGACTGTCAGGTGTGATAGCTATACTTGTACCATCTGCAAAAAGTACCAGCTTTGCATCTTTGTGAATATAGAATGGCAAGTCAAGGCACACTCCTCAGTATTTACAGCCGAGCTCTTCGCCTTGTACCAGGCCACGGAGTACATCCGGCGACGCAGCCTTTCCAATTGTGACCTCTGCTCAGAGTCATTCAGTGCCCCCCAAAGTTTTTTTGCGCTCTACACCGCCCATCCCATAGCGCAGTGGGTCCAGGAAAACTGTGACTCGCTCACTCTTGGTGGAACCAGTGTGATGTTTCTGTGGGTTCCTGGTCATGTTGGTCTGTCAGGAAATGAGGCTGCTGCCGAGGCTGCAGTCCTCGTACCTCATCCCAACTACATTGCCTTCGATGATCTCTGCGTTGCTTCTGTCAGGAGGTGGTGTCCCCCCCCCCCCTTTGGCATCGCCAATGGTCCTCTTTTCACAGGAATAAGCTCCAGCTTATTAAGCCTCTCCCAGCGCCTTGGACGACCTGCTCCCGGCCCTCCTGCTGGGAGATTATTTTAATTCGGCTGCCTATTGGGCACTGCCTTTTTAGCCATCGTCATTTGCTAAATGGCACTATCCCACCACTTTGTACACATTGCGCCCAAGTTTCAACTGTCCGCCACTTCCTGGTGGGATGTCCTTTTTTTAACAATTTACTTTCCAGCTTGGGTTTACCGTCTGATTTATCAGCCGTTTTAGCAAATGAGGTTCGCCGATGACATTGTAATTCTGTCAGAGACAGCAAAGGACCTGGAACAGCAGCTGAACGGAATGGACAGTGTCTTGAAAGGAGGATATAAGATGAATATCAACAAAAGCAAAACGAGAATAATGGAATGCAGTCGAATTAAATCGGGTGATGTTGCGGGAATTAGATGAGGAAATGAGACGCTTAAAGTAGTAAATGAGTTTTGTTATTTGGGGAGCAAAATAACTGATGATGGTCGAAGTAGAGAGGATAGAAAATGTAGACTGGCAATGGCAAGGAAAGCGTTTCTGGAGAAGAGAAATTTGTTAAAATCGAGTATAGATTTAACTGTCAGGATGTCGTTTCTGAAAGTATTTGTATGGAGTGTAGCCATGTACGGAAGTGAAATGTGGACGATAAATGGTTTAGACAAGAAGAGAATAGAAGCTTTCGAAATGTGGTGTTACAGAAGAATGCTGAGGATTAAATGGGTAAATCACATAACTAATGAGGAGATATAGAATAGAGTTGGGGAGAAGAGAAATTTGTGGCACAACTTGACTAGAAGAAGGGATCGCTTGGTAGGACATATTCTGAGGCATCAAGGGATCACCAATTTAGTATTGGAGGGCAGCGTGGAGGGTAAAAATCGTATAGGGAGACCAAGAGATGAATACACTAAGCAGATTCAGAAGGATGTAGGTTACAGTAAGTACTGGGAGATTAAGATGCTTGCACAGGATAGAGTAGCATGGAGAGCTGCATCAAACCAGTCTCTGGACTGAAGAACACAGCAACAACAGCGAATGTCTTACATGTCGAACGTGTTTTACCTTTTGTCCGCCAAAGGAATATGGCGAAGGCCATTTAATTTTTAGTTCTGGATCTCCATTTCTGTCTGGTGTTTTTTAGCCCTTTTTCCACGTGCCTGTTTTTAGCTGTCTCCTATTCTGTCCATTGGGACTGACGTAGTCATTTAACTCCTCTCTGTGTTCGTGTTTTGTAAGTTTAACTTGGGCGCATGTGATCCTAGTTGTTTTTTGTACCTCAAAGCAAAACAAAACAAACAAACAAAAAATGGCTCTGAGCACTATGGGATTTAACTTCTGAGGTCATCAGTCCCCCAGAACTTAGAACTACTTAAACCTAACTAACCTAAGGACATTACGCACACTCATGCCCGAGGCAGGATTCGAAAACAAACAAAACTTCTCAGGTTCGACACTAGATCTTATTGGGCAAATTCCACACTATTTCATCAGTGCAACTGCTCAACATATTCAGGTGGTGGTATTTGCTGATGTCATTGCTGCAAGACGCAACTGCTGATAATTATGTGCCAGTGTCGAAATTTAACAGGCCGGAAGTGGGCAATACACGTGCACAGGAAGATGCACACACATGAAGGAAAGTGGGGTTTGTAGTGACTCCTGCTGGGAGCTGCAGAGAAGTGATCCACGCGTGAGCTGCGGGCAGTGACTAAAGTGCGCGTCATTTACGACGGCGGCCGAGTTTAGGTTCGTTCTGTGCATCTGACGTCACAAAACACAGTCAGCCAATGAACAGAGAACAATGTTGCCAGAGCTCGACTGCAGTGCAGAGCACGGACGAGTGTCTTCAGTTTTAGAAACGTTCAGTCACAAATAAAGTAATTGAACAAAACCAATGTCTTGATAGCAGACTTTTTTTATAGAAAGTTTGGAAAAAGCATTGTTTATACCAGTTGCTTCATATTCTATTAATTAATTAAACCAAACAACCAATAAGCCTCCTAATTCAGGCGATAGCAAGGAAAGGTGTTTGTATCATTCTCACGAACCGCTTTTTTGCAATAAAGAACAGCGATAATTGTTTATTTCCTATTGTACTTCGACGAAGCGTGAGTAATTCATAGTAATACCAACAGTGTTCGTCAGTATTTTGCGTGACGTGTTATAGTCCTCAAGGCATTAAAAACAATATCAAAGTGCCTTACTTTATGATTTATATTCGTTTGAATGCAATTAATTTTGAAATTTCTAGTGCTTTGTCTCTTCATTAACCCTTTCGCTGCTGCAGACACGTGCTCCCCGCATTCATCACTGCACTGCTCGCCTGTGCAGACACACGGTGTTCCGACTGCTTTGACACACTTTATCATTCAATTTCACAAAAACTATTTGGCCCAAAAATTTGATTTTTACACATTTTCTTGACTGATACCTTCCCCATAAATGACTTAATTTTGTTCCGATGTTAAACGCAGTTATTGTGCAGCATTAAATGTAGTAAACCGTTGCACGAAATTTTGAAGAGTTTGCAGAGGTAAAAGTCCGTAGCGTATACTTTCATATCGTCGATTTTAGCTGCCACAATGTTGAGAATGAAATGTGGACAAGATACCTAAATTTCATATAAAATTTACTGTATAACAATATCTCATTTAAGTACCACATAGGTGTCGTATGTAATATTGAGAAATATTCCATCTTTCGCGACTGTAACAAAAGTTTTATTTACACCAGGCGCGTTTGACTTTATTTTAAAGCACTTCAGTCAATCACAAGGACTTGAATATACTGTCTATCAGAGAAGTGCTCTGAGCTATGTGAAATATAACTTTTGTGTGTGGCACACACAAACAGCATCTATTTTACTAAAACACTGATCAGCCGACACAAACGTTGAATATTGTGTTACCACAGCACAAAACTACGAAAGGTGACTTGGCAATGGAGGAGACAAAATACTGTCACTCAAGATGCTTCAAAAGAGAAAAACGCGTCTGGTCTAAATAAGACGCTTATTACAGTTGCAGAAGAGGAATATATTTCAATAGCATTGGTAAAACTGCGACTGTGGAACAAAAACAAGAAAGAGAACATGAGTACCATTGTGTATGTGCCATACCTTTCATTGATTGAAGTCCTTTAAAATAAAGCCAAACGCGCCCGGTGTAAATAAAACTTTTTTTACAGTCGCGAAAGATGGAATATTTCTCAATATTACATACGACACCTATCTGGTACTTAAATGAGATATTGTTATACAGTAAATTTTATGTGAAATTTAGGTATCTTGTCCACATTTCATTCTCAACATTGTGGCAACTAAAATCGACCATACGGAAAGTATACGCTATGGACTTTTACCTCTGCAAACTCTTCAAAATTTCGTGCAACGGTTTACTACATTTAATGCTGCACTATAACTGCGTAGATCATCAAAACAAAATTAAGTCATTTATGGGGGGAAGGTATCAGCCAAGAAGATGTGTAAAAATCAAATTTTTGGGCCAAATAGTTTTTGTGAAGTCGAATGATAAGTGTGTCTAAGCAGTCGGAACACCGTGTGTCTGCACAGGCGAGCAGTGCAGTGATGACAAAATGCGGGGAGCACGTCTCTGTAGCAGCGAAAGGGTTAATGCGGCCGTGGTGGCTTTACTTCATAAACTGCGCACTCCCCCCTAAACGTAAGTTAGCATACTATACTATACTATGGCGCTGCTTCTCTTGGCGCGTACAACTGGCAACGCAGGAATCTCCCGCGTCTGGGCGGGTGTGCGCGAGCCGCCAAGATAAAAGAATTCAACTATAATCACAGCAGTGCGTTGCGCCGAATCGCGAATCGGAAGTTCTTGTTTTCCCTTTTCGATTTAATCGCAGCCAGTGCTGGATTCCAGGTGGCACTTAATTGAAACCTGCATCCCCGTTCATAAGATGTGTGAATATGTATGGTCATGTTCACAACACGGTCCCAGAAAGATGACACTGGAGATAAAATTTCCGTTTTTTCGTAAACATGCGATGCCCCGAATCCAGCTTTGCTACCTCTCATTTATCAGGTTGCCCCAGGCGTCTACACGGCGACGGTGTTCGACTCAACGTTCTCGCACAGCTCGCCACGTCTGCCCAATGGTCAGTGACATACGCGAGTTTGACAACTTACATAATAAGAGACACGGAGTGCAGTGCACTATGGCGTTGTTATTGAGATGCCGTGACATGTAAACTGTCCCAGTGTTTGCTAAATTTAAACATCGTATTGACTCCGCAGCTGTCATTAGAATTAAATGATGGGCAAGTGCAGTACTAGTGAGAGAGAGAGAGTACTTTATACGGAGTGGGAACTGCACACGGTGTCCATGAAATTACTATCGCTTTATCTGAAGATATCTTGGAAACTCTCAGCTGCATCCTGGGACTGAGTGGATAGCGCCACCTGGGCACTAGCTCACTGGTCAAACCAACAAGCCAAGGTTTGCCAATGTCACAGTATACTCGTCCCGAGACCCAGCCGCAAGAAGGGGATAGTCTCCTGCACGATGCAGCAGTTGCAGTGCTCGAGAAAGGTTTGAACTACGCACCAGCATCACGGACAGCTCCGACCCGAGGTGTCGTAGCTGCCATAGAACAGGCAATTTTGGAGCTTCCTAGTGTTGTTGTAGGAGGGACACCTGCCGAATTTTAACACGAGCTGCACAGAGAAGGTTTAACATCAGCTCAGCAGGAAGGAAGGCTCTGTGAGACTTGAAAGTGGACATTACCTGCTGGCAAGGGGAATGCCGCCGTCTTTCTCTCACGAGGTGAATACATCAGCAAGATTCGGGCGCTGCTCGACGATCGCACTTATTGCGAGCTGAGAGAGAATCCGACTCATGAGACCCAGAGAAAAACACTAGACTTTCTCACGGAGAGTTCTATTCCTTCTGAAGTCATTAAGAGCTTACGCCAACATGCTGCAGTCCCCCCCGACACTGTACAGCCTACCAAAGATGGGACTCGACTCCACCCAATAGTGAGCAACATTGGAGCTGCTACCTATTTTCTGGCCAAACGTCTTACTATGATGTTGGGACCTCTCATAGGCAAGTGTGGCCACCATATCCAGAATTCAGAAGACTCCATAGGATGTCTGAATGCACTTAAGCTACAACCGTCGAATCTCGTATCTCTATTTACGAAAGTACCTCTGCGGAAATTGTTAGAGCGTATCGGCAGCTAGTTCGAGGAGGACATTGTGGCATTGTTTGAACGTGTGCTTGTCTCAACTTATTTCTTATTCGATGACCAGTATTTCGAACAAGTGGATGGTGTTGCAACGGGAAGTCCCCCATCTCCCGCGGTGGCTAACTATTTTACGGACGACTGCCGCCAGCAAGTCTCAAACCTTCCTGCTTCTGACGGTATGTAGACGATAGTTACGGAGTGTCCTCACGGAATAGAGACATTATCTGTGTTTCTCTGGCATCCGAATATGCAGTTCATAATGGAAGTGGAAAATGATGTCACTGTCAGAACAAAAGTCGACAGTACACTGGGACCTAGTGTCTGTCACAAACCGATGACCACAAGTTGTCATCACCGTGCACAATGCAGTAGTGATTTACACTCTTTGGTACGTACAGCACGTGTGGTCTCAGATGCCAACAATCTAACAAGGTGAGCTACACCACCTAAGAACGGTATTCCAACAGAGTGGCTATTCTGATAGACAGATACGCTACGCATTCCATTCCGAGCAAATTCAAAGCAGGGATGTAAATGAAGATGAGGCGGCACCCATTGCAGCAGCATTCTTGTCCTATTTTGGCAGCATGTCCTAAAGAATAGAATCCTCAGAAGGCACATCAAGTGTTTCTTTGGCCACCAGCAAAATTGATGATTTTATTGTGCTCACTGAAAGATGACACTGACCTTAGGAAACACGGCATGTGTAAGGTGCTCTGCCAACGTGAAAAACTTTTGTTTGGGAGATGTGCTGAACTATGCAAAAATGTCGCGTCACCTTGAACACCTTTGTCATACACACCTGGCGCAACATGACAAATCAGCAGTATCTGACGGTTGTAAATCATAATTTACGTATTTTATCAATATAATTAGTGTAAAAGATATAGTTAATGTTCTTGAAACAACTGATATGCAGCGATAGCATCTTTATTTAATGTATATGAAAATAAAAAAGGATCGAAAGAGACGCGATTTTACGCCCGAGGGGGAAGGACGTATTTTGTGGTAGACACACTGTTTTGTTTCGCTATACGGAAGGCAGCCATTGAGCGAAAAATGGTTCAAATGGCTCTGAGCGCTATGGGACTTGCCATCTATGGTCATCAGTCCCCTAGAACTTAGAACTACTTAAACCCAACTAACCTAAGGACATCACACAACACCCAGTCATCACGAGCCATTGAGCGGCTACACATATTTTATGTAAGTTATTCGTATTTCTGCTTAAATAAATTTATTTTTATTACAAAATGAATTTCTTTGTAATAGTTGTCACCTCAAATGCTCGCAGTGGCTAACTATTTTTAATAAGCATTTCTTCAGCAATTTGCGCTGCGAGAAGCTCATCTTCCTATGCAGCCTCTGGTCGGCCATTACGCGCCGAAGTATTAATTTATTTTTCAGTGTTAACAGTAACTGTAAATGCGATAGATTTCGTTATTAGACCCTTTTTAAATTGCAACAGATAATTAATTTAAGTTAAAGTTCATGTTTTTAAACTATACAGATTCCACGAGTTCAGTAAGTTTTATCCTGGCCCCTCCACGGCAACAATCGAAATTCTAAGCCTTGCTTTGCAATCAATAAATAGAAATTAACAAAATTTCATTCAATTCAGTTAACGGCAACTATATTTTAGTCATCACGTTCAAAATCTTAAGTTGGTGCACGAATAACTGAGGCCCTTCAAGAACCCGTTTCATGTTTACTTATGCACTTAAGTAAAAGTGATAAGAAAAGACAATATCCCCGAGAGAAAGAAGCATGCTGATAAATTTTAAAAAAATTAAAATATATATAGTAATAATTTTTTTGTATGTGACGTAACGAATCTCAACGGACGTCACAAGTAGCGGTGCATCTCCTGGACTCGGGTATTGCACGTTATACAAAAATACGGAAATGTCATCCCTAGCATCATCTTTCTGGGACTGTGTTGTCGAGAATGCCATACATATTTGTACGGTGGACAATCTTATCGATGGGGATGCAGGTGTTCAATTAAGTGCCACCTGGAATCCAGCACTAGCTGCCATTAAATCGAAACAGGGAGAACGAGAACTTGGACACAATGCACTGCTGAGATTTAATTCATCTTTTGAACACGGGGCCATCCGGCAACACAGTCACCGCTTGCAGAAGGTCTTTGTGTGGCTCCCAGCAGGGGTCACTAGGATTGCCGCTTTCCTCTAACTGCGAGCTTCTTCTCTCACTCTCGTATCGCCTACTCCTGCTGTAAAAAATTTCGACGACGAGTCGCGGTCGTTATCGGTCGCATCTTGCAGCAGTGACCGCAGCAACTACCGTCAGCTGAACGTGTCGAGCAGTTGCTTCTATGAAGTACTGTGGGATTTACACAATACCATCTGACAGACAACCCGAGAAGTGTATTTGCAATATCTGATGAAATAATGCTCGCTTTCAGTCAGCTGCAAAAATTGCACCGACATTCAGACATATTCTGATCAGAACAAATTAGAGATTTATGTTGATGAGTGTGACAACAGATTATAATTGTAGACTGTGTTTGTAAGTAACGAAAGAAACCTCAGTCCAGCTATACTATCACATTTCGCTAGGAAATTGAGCAAATGAATATCATTTGTTACAATTAATAATATGTACAGAGAGAGAGAGAAAGGAAGCGTAATGTGCAGTGGTGAGCACGAAAGGGTATCATTCAAATAAATTTCTACCTACCTACTTATTCAAATAAGTAGCTCACTGATACAAATTTAGTTGCCAATAAATTATTTGTAGTTTAAAAACGACCGAGCAAGGTGGCGCAATGGTTAGCACACTGGAATCGCATTCGGGAGGACAACGGTTTAAACCCAAATCCGGCCATCCTGATTTAGGGTTTCTGTGATTCCCTGACACCAAATCAGCCAACCGACCAACCGACGAGCGTAAAAATGAATAACAGAATGCCACCTTATTTTCTTTGTTTGCTTCTTGTAAGAATCAGTATTTGTTTTCTTGGCTCATTGCAGTTTGTGTGATAAATAAGTTATTAATTGTTCGTTTAGAAATGTGGCTTTGTGGCTTAAATTCCAGGTCACAAAACTAAAGCTTTTGGTTCTATCTGCAGTCAGTCCTATGATTTCCTCTTTTACTTGTCGCTTCTTTCGCCTAGAACAATGGCAATAACGCAGAGTCAAGTTTACCGTATTTCAGAGGAAATGTTGAGATGTACATATCCTTCTAATTGGTGGAACAAGTCTATTCAGACGTAGGAGGATGTCACTATGCATCGTAAACCACTGTAGTATTCGAACCGACCTTCCAATGGAGCACGGCTTTACTTAATTTACAATGTAACAAATAAAACAAGAATACATTGGGCCGACGGTGTGAGCAGTTACGTAGCTGTAACACACTGGACAGCCTGGCTGAGGCAGCCGAGTGAGGTGGATGTGGAATATGTCTTGTCTTTTTTCCGCGTGACGAGGGCAATGCCACGTTATTCCGGTTCACTCTACTATAATTATAAAAAATTCTTTTTCCACTGTTTTACTGGCTTTATGTGATGCGGATTACAAGTTGACTTACTTACAGTAGATGTTGGACCATATTGCAAATGATGTGACTCGCCATTTTTTTTTTTTTTTTTTTTTTTTTTTTTTTTTTTTTTTTTTTTTTTTTTTTTTACAATCAATTTTGCACGAAACACCCACTTAGACAAATGCCCCAAATCAAACAACAGAGTACGGATGCAGGACATCTTTGTCAGAGACGAGGCATTTGCTTTATCTGAAAATTTAATGCATCCTTACGAACAACAAAAGAATCGTCAACTACCGACTACTTCAGACTAAGCGGTTTATAGAATGTGCGTTTAGTTCTCTGTCGAATAAATGGAGTACTTTTGACCACCCGAAGAATGTTTGAGAACAACTTGCAATTGCCATAATAAAAGCGCACTGTGTTTTACAAAACTACGTGCCAGAAAGAGATAGCAATAAATTTGAACACATATTACATCACTCCAGAACCAGAAATTGCCTCGAGTCCTACAAACTGTCTAAAGTCATTGCGAATTTTGTTTCAGCATGCTTGCAAGGTCTGCCTGCTCTGACAAGTGAGTGAACACTGAAGGCAGCCGTACACATTCTCCAGAGACAGACGGCTCACAGCTGGCTGTGCGAAGCCACCCGGCTGTCACAGCTGCCCTGTGTGGAGGCTGCAATGCCCTGTCGTCATCTTATCGGTTCCCTCAGCCTCGATGTCGTGCAAACGTGCTGCCGAGTGCGTTACAGACCGATCTTCCGACCCCTTTCTTAGACTGCTAACACTATCGTGTATGTGCATCTCCACAAAATAATCCTACAAAGTGAGTAAACTGAGCACAAACTAAGTCATTCCTTATGACAGCTTCATCGGACTTTTAATCCGGTGTTTCCTAAAACGTCTACAGAATGCTGTTGGGTGTCCAGTTTTAGGATTAACACCGAGTAAGCTCGCTATTAGAATACGGAATAGTTTTTTCAATTCGACATCGATCTGTGCAGTTACGTCGAGCTTTGAGATTCAAAAATTTCCGAAGAGGTACTGGGTTCGAGTACGTAGGAGTTTAAAATATTACAGAACACCTGCGACTTTTGTACAGTGAACATCGGAAATGTTTTACTCACGATTTAAAAACAAGTAGTTCACCTTTATTGCTATCCGTGACCGGAGAGACTTACATTGCCAAAGAAATCGGGTAATGAGTTTCAGATGACATTATGATGTGGAAAATTTTATTTCAAATGTGATTTGACAAGTGTCAAAGTGTAGTCACACCAAATTATCTGCCAAAAACTACAGTGGAATTTTTAATTTCTCAGTTTCCACTCAGGAAGATTGCGAATTGGAAACCGTATATCGTTATTACAATTAAAGTCGAATTCGGGAGTCCATTACATGTGTAGACTGTATTTTCTTTAGTGTAACAACAGTTAACCTCGAAAAATTGAAGTAAGTTTCTGCTGACATGTTTGGAAAAAGAAGTTGTTCTGAAAACTAATACAAAAGAAACAAAAAGTACATTCATATAATAAATGACAATGAATTGGAGTAATAAATGGCATCGGATTTCTTAACACATTTTATCCGAATATCACAAATAAGTGTTTTTATTCATGTATTGAGTAATGTTTCGAATAATATTTGTTATTCATAAATGACAAATAAAATTAATGCCCGCATTTGTTACTCATCATTCACATAAATGTCACTCACATCTAGTGGTAAGTGAAACGCATCGCACGTGCGTACACTGCAAATTCACAGTGAAGCAGTGGCAAATCTGTGTGGTTGCGAATGACCCTCGTATGGCTGTGGCAGTATGATTGTTGACTCCTGATGTTGACGACACGAGACGTGATAAATGTATCGGGAACAAAAAGAAAATTGAGAAACATTTATCCAGGCACTCATTTCTTAGGAGAAATATTAATGAATGTTTTCTGTTGTTTCAGTTTCCACAGCAAACTAATGAATAGCTACAAATTGGAAAGGGGCTTGTTGACAAGTGGATCTTCCCACAGTGCCTTGGAGTTGTGGATGGAAGCATTGTGTAACTATTGCACATGTTAAGTACAACGGATCTTCATTATTTTGAGGGGTTTTCAGCATTATGCTGTAATAGGTTGCCAATCCTGTTTCCAACTGTTAATGGCAATTACATAAGTCAAATGGTAAAGTGCAACGACACACTTCATTCTGGAAACACGTGGATATCAAAGTTTCAAGTCTAACACAGAAGCCGTCACAGAGAGAACCAGGAATGTGCCTTTTGTGCTTACAGCTGATTGAGCACTTGCCTGCGTGAACATTTTTTAAAACAGTACCTGTGTGAGCAACTATAATTTTTTGATAAATTTGACTGAACCGAGTGACTCGAACAGTTAAGAGCACCCATTTCTCATAATAAATGGGTGCCTAGTGGAATGCCTTCTTCACTGGAACAGATTGCAGCAAAACAATCCATTAGTTGGTCAGATGTGTTACATTAGATTTAGGAAATAATATTAATACATTAATATCCCACTATGGCCGAATTTGTGTAGGGAGAAAGTATTTTCCATGTACCGAATAAAAGACACCTCATCTCAAATTAAATACCTAAATTAATAAATACCGTGTTGGTCTAAGAAACAATTACAACAGCTGAAGAGGTTGTGAAAGACGAGGCAAATCTGATGACAGTGATGTCACTTTGCCATCACAAGCCGCCACTGAGAAAAATCGAGGAAAAAAGTTAACTGAACACTATTTACATATAACTGAAAAAGTGAACACCAGCATTACTATATGCTGTGACAAAATCATCCTCTCGTACATTTGGAGAATGAGTAGGATTAAGAATAAAGGATAAAAAAGTAATGTCAAACAACTTTGCAGATTAAAATGGTGCAGCTGTGGCAACAAGCCGATACGGATTATACAAACTGCTTACCTGAGTATATTCAGTCAGTTGAAATAATCATCATCATGTGTTGCAACACACGTTTCAAATGATTTGGTTGACTTGGTGCAGGGTCTTGAATCTTAGTTTCTAATTCATTGTTTGCTTATTTTATTTTGTATTGTTTTTTTAATATAGAAGTACAAAAATTTCCTTGAAAGTAAATGAATATGACAATACAATTAAGAACTTATTCTGTTAATAATCTATAATTAAAAATATGCAGTGGATTGCATTATTCTCGTGACATTTTTCAAATGTAGCTGTAATTACTCCACACTATCACAGTCACTTTAGAAATGTGTCACAAGACCAAATAAATCTTCAGTGATCATGCAATATATGCTACAATGTCCAAGATCGTTTTCATAATTTTAGATTGTGTGAACTATGTTGACATTATCTCACTTGGGTGAATAGAATCCTTGACTGCTTAGCATATGGCAACATAGATGTCAGGAGCAACCTGACACACAGTGCCTGCTGAACTGCAGAGGAGAGCAGGTATGTGTAAAAATCTCCAGTTCCTCAGAATTTGAACGTCAGAGTTTGACTTCCTTTGTTTGATATCACCTGTGCGCAGTTTGTGTTGTGCTTTGTGAAAATGCTCTGCCAATATACAGGGTGCATCAAAAAGAATCATCCGATTTAAAAAATTCATAACTATTGTGTTATTTGAGACGTGTGTGAACAACGTACTGTCAGAAAGAGCAAACTCTCGACTTTTACACGGTTCCCACTAGGTAGCAGCTGTGTGAGCCCATTTCGGTTCTAGTAAAAATGGTGTCGGAACAACAGAAAGTGTTTTGTGTTCCACGTTTTGCGCAGCGCGGGTCAATAGTAACTGTTCGGCATGACCCTTGTACCGGCTACGGTGTGGATCCTCCTACAGCATGAAGCATTAGACGATGGCACAAACAATTGCAAGAAACAGGGTTTTTGTGTAAAGGCAATTTGCTGGGCGGTCCCAGAGTGTCCGACACAGACATCGAACACGTCCGCCGTAGTTTCACAAGGAGTCCGCAGAAATCCGTTCGTACTTTCTTTTCCTACAGTTGGTAACTGATTTAAACTACTTCATTTACCAACAGGATGGGACACTGGCATGTGCAGGAATTTTTAAATCAAATGATTACCGAATGATGTATCGATCGCACTGGACCAAATGATTCAGTCTTACATTACTGGTCTCTGGTCACCAGGCCTGACTGTATGTGATTATTTCCTGTGGGGGTTTATAAAAACTTTGTTTATGTGCCTCCATTACCAACAACAATCAATGAAGTGAGAGATCACATAACAGCAGCTGTGGAAGCTGTAACTCGAGACATGCTCCCTGCTGTGTGGGAACAATTTGAATATTGCACTGACATTTGCCGTACATCTCAAGGGTTGCATATTGAAATCCTATAAAAAGATATGAAAAAAACTTTTTCTGTTTCCTGTTTATCAAAAAACAAAATTCACTGTATATGTTTATTAGTTTCAGAAATACAGACGTGCAAAATCTAATGTTTATTAACATTACACCCTGTAGTAAGTAAAGGTAACTGCAGCTGATAGGATGGTAAAGTGAAGGAATTTAAATTAAAATAAGCAGTTGCGATCGCAATAACACTTCTTTATTAACCAGTTTCGGCTTATGTGCAAGCCATCTTCAGAACTTTTGGCTGGTGCTGGGAAGTCTTTGGCTTTCTTGTGAGTATGTGTCAGGATTTGGGACAAGGCCGAGGAAGGCTGTGTGTCTTGAGCTGTCAGAAATTTACTGATTGTATAAGAATCACTTTGTATAAAACCTTAATTTTACTCAAGTAATGCCCATAATATCCATAATAATGTAACAACCAATTTACTCATTCTACATAAAGAAGAAAATTACAAAAATCAGTCCTATTAGTGCAAAATCTTTTGCAAAATTAAACTGTTTGTACAGAAATACTTTACAAATAACATTTACAGCTTAAAGTGAGCAATAACAAGATTAGTTTCAAAGATACCTTCGAAACATTCAATGTCGATAACAGTTACAACGAATGTAATTTTAAAAAAAGAAAACATAAACCTAACACTATTTTTTCCGTACTTGTTTAAGTATCAATCAATTTATTTCACTGTATTGGATGCACATTGTAAGGGGTCCGTTTGCACTCGGCACAAGTCGAAAGGGCAAACAATCGATAGTGTCGGGTTGCGAGAGCGAGAGTAGAGAGGAGTGAGTTCTCAGGTTGCGGACCGAGCCGTGTGGAGGTCTGTTGCGGTAATACGAGGCTGACCGACAAAGGGAGTGGCCATTGCCGCGGTTTAACCCCTTTGTGTTAGAATAATACGAGAAAGTGAAGACTTACAATTACAAGAGTAATCAGTGATATTTCTGTGCCGATATTTATGGTTTCGCATCTACCGCGCCGGCATCATTTGGATTGCAGTGTTGGATTGCAGTGATTGCATTTGTGTGTGACAATAATGAATAACGAAGAGGCCTGTGCTGAGATTAGCCGTAATTAATTATCTATGACGAAGGCAGTGGCTGTCTCCTTTTTCTTGTGTTTTAGAGATGAATATAGGTTCTTGATTAATGAAGCTGTGTTGGCGTTCTTCTTGTCACCAGACATTTCATTATTACAGCATTCGAGAAGGACAAAATGGAATGTAACAACTCCATAGCAGTCAAATCCATAGCAGTCAAATCCGATTGCCAGCCCCATTAGGTACACGGTCACATTAATTAATATTTATTTGGGCTGCTATTCAGATCCCGATCGAGCAGGATACATAAATCGGAGGTGTTACAACATGCAGCACCAAATAAGGGTGAACTTAACTAAATGTGGTCTCTACACATCTTCAATACAACTCATCATAATGTTGTTGAGGAAATGAAACCAATTACATAATTTATGCAAGAAAAACGGGTTATTTGACCAGACGAAATCCAAATATGTGAGGAGCTTATAGCACGAATTAGTACTCATTTGTTTATTTAACAATGAAAACAATTTTTGACAATATAATGTAATGGAATAGACGAAAAATCTACTCACCGAGTGGCAGCAGAAAACACACATAAAAGAAGGTTATAATTAAGCAAGCTTTCAGAGCCAGTGACTCCTCCTTCAGGCAGAAGGACTGAAAGGGAAAGAAGAAGGGTGACGAGAAAGGACACGAGAGGTCTAAAAAAAGGGACACATTTCGGAAAAAGTCACCCAGAACAGCGTGTCAGGTGAGACTTACCACATGAGTTGAGAAAGAAAGAATTATTATTATACTTCATGTAATACAAGAAACATATTTTATTTACCGAAAGCACCCAGGAAATGTCCTGGGACTTAATTTGGGCAGTACAGTGTTTTTCTCAAATAAATGTTCCAGTTTAATTCAATTCACCCTCTATGCGCGCACATGCAAGCTAGGGGTTAAGAGCTCAAGCATTCGTGGTAACCATTATTCTAATATCATCATATTATTGCCCACAAAACAAAGATAACAAAATCAAACACTCGATACAAAACTAGAGTTCGACAATATAAATATATTTTCTTATTGTTGCAATGAGTGGTAGATTCACCACACACAACAAACCACACCATTACAAATATTGCAATGATGTCCTGTCTTGTGTTTTACATCCTCGAGTGCAGTGAGAAAAACTTCACACAGTAGCTACAGACGAGTAACAGTAACTCTACCTTATCAATGTGAATGAGTACACGCATTAGGAGGCTGTATTTGGTGAAAAGCTCTGCAGGCACGAACTGCGGCTGGAGACAGAAAAGCTACTGTCCATCACGCTAATACAATCTGTACTGCAGAAGGAATTATCCTCTGGCGAGACAATTCTTTGTGTCGGAACACGGCAAGTGATGAAGTGTGTCGACTTCCGTCGCCAGCTCGTCACGGGCAATATTTTGTAGACAACTTTCTTCGAATGAAGCACTGTTGTTCCTATCAGAAATTTGAGTAGACCTAAAATAATCATATAAAGTCACATGAAGAAAAGAATTAGGTCAATAAATTAAGACTTTTATCAAAAAGGATTTAGTTACTTCACCAAACTAAAGATATACAATTATACATATTTAAACACAGGAAAAAAAATATGATTCTGAGGGAGTCACAGGAAGAAAACAGATGTGAATTTACCACGGTATAGCACATTTCACTCTAATGGTTCAGAACGTACTTGGAAAAATGCAGATCCAAACAGTTCAATCTGGATTTAAAGTTGGTTCCACGAGAGAAACTCAGATTTTACTCCCTCTGTTAACAGCTCTTAGTGACAGCTGATACATCTGCTGTGCTAAGAAAATATTTAAGACCGTGGAACAAGTCCCGTTTTACATTAGCAAAGGGACGAAAATTTCAAAAGCTAATTCTGCTGTGCAAATATATAACTAAATTACTAACTAACTTATTTTTGCCTTACATGGGCCAATATAAAAACAATATCTGAGAACAAAACTATTTTAAAGAAAAGCCCACACTTTTCCACTTGTATTATGCAGGGTGTCCATAATTAAAGCTTCAGTTTTAAAACGCAGTAGAAAGAGAACAACTGATCAGAATAACATCAAATTTTAAAACCATATTATTGACACGTTGGGAAATGGAGAGAGGGGAAAACATAAAATAAATAAATACAAATAAAAGTTTATGAAAATCTGGCCAATACACGGAGCTATAAGTGTCAGAATACGCACACCAACAGACACACGACAAATGGCAATTCCTCAATTCGTATCCGAGACGCACAAAATAAATTATCTTCACGAAGGAGCCCGTGCTACTGGTAAAGCTCCTTTAGAAGAACAGTGACAGTGCGTCGATAGCCCTGCAGAAGTTCCGGACACTCGAGGGTGTGAAAAAAGGCACTGGTCCAATGTCTGCCATGGGTCTACAGAAAATTATTACAAAATTTGAAAATATAAGCTCTTCTGAAGTGCAGTGTGGCAAGCGAGGAAAGCAGTTCATCTGACATCTGTCGCAGATATGGCACGGCACTGCAGAAGGGGTCGAGTGGGGAGTGCACGGGGAATTACGTAAACGTTGGAGACACTTACGAGTGCAGTGCATAACATTCTACGATACACCCTGCACTGCTATCCACACGAAATCGACTATTCAAGATACGCTTCTTGCTGACCTGCCAGCAACTCAAACATTCATTCTGGAATTTCTCGCTTGCACGGAAGTAGACAATAAATGGCCACAAAACATTCTGTGCGCAGATGAAGCCCACGTCCATCTCCGAGGACACGCCAATCACCGAACTGAAGAATACAGCAACGGAAAATTTGCACGCGTGTCGATAAGTACCATTTCGTTCTAGAAACCCGGATGTGTGGTGCGTGTCGACGGCACTGTTTATCACGGGGCTTTGAGGAGGTGAGGCCTGCAGGTTCCGTTATCTGTACCGTCTCCAGCAAATGCTACGAGAGGCTTTAGCACGACGATGTCATTCCGACCCTCCGACCATTTGGAAGTGTGGATAAGCGTCATTTTTGTGCGAGACTGTGGTCTTCCACACACTGTACAACCAGTGAAGCGGTTGCCACAGCAGCATTTCGGAAATGCTAGGATTAACGGCAGTCATTTCACTACAGCCTGGCCGTGCAGATGCAATGCATTCTGAATGTGACGACGGAGGCAGAGAGATGCACGTCACCCTTCCTGGACATTTTGGTAGAAGGGAAAGTCAACAGAAGTGATTTCAGGCCTTCCCCAAGGTAGTGTTATAGGCCCTTTACTGTTCCTTATCTATATAAACAATTTGGCAGACAATCTGAGCAGCCATCTTCGGTTGTTTGCAGATGACGCTGTCATTTATCGACTAATAAAGTCGTCAGAAGATCAAAACAAACTGCAAAACGGTTTAGAAAAAATATCTGAATGGTGTGAAAAGTGGCAGTTGACCCTAAATAACGAAAAGTGTGAGGTCATCCACACGAGTGCTAAAAGGAACTCCTTAAACTTCGGTTACACAATAAATCAGTCTAATCTTAAAGCTGTAAATTCAACTAAATATCTAGGTATTACCATTATGAACAACTTAAATTGGAAAGAACACATAGAAAATGTTGCGAGGAAGGCTAACCAAAGGCTGCGTTTTATTGACAGGACACTTAGAAAATGTAACAGACCTACTAAGGAGACTGCCTACACTACGCTTGTCCGTCCTCTTTTAGAATACTGCTGCGCGGTGTGGGATCCTTACCAGATAGGACTGACTGAGTACATCGAAAAAGATCAAAGAAGGGCAGCACATTTTGTATTATCATGAAATATGGGAGAGAGTGTCACAGAAATGATACAGGATTTGGGATGAACATCATTAAAAGAAAGGCGTTTTTCATTGCGATGGAATCTTCTCATGAAATTCCAATCACCAACTTTCTCCTCCGAATGCGAAAATATTTTGTTGAAACCGACCTACATAGGGCAGAACGATCACAAAGATATAAATAAGGGAAATCAGAGCTCGTACGGAAAGATATAGGTGTTCGTTCTTTCCGGGCGCTATACGAGATTGGAATAATAGAGAGTTGTGAAGGTGGTTCGATAAACCCTCTACAAGTTGTCACCTCCATAGAAAATGTAGCAGTGTGCACCCTGACTCCCACAGCACGCATCACGTCCAATCTCGATAGCCTGTTGTACGAGCTGCAACACTTTACAACTGTTTCCTTATATAATGGCTATTCTGAAAAACGAATTTATCGTGTACCGCAGCAAAGATGAGTCGAGCTGAGGGAACAAAATGAAGGAGCCGGAGTACCCACTATCACAACTTTCTTGCTGTCCAATACTTTGTCCGTATATCTGCACAGTCCTCAAATACACAGCATTAAATGTCTTTCACCCTCCAGCAAAACTGGGGAATTTGTTAGCTCCTGTCCAAAACCATCTTGGCCCCAGTAAAAAGGGTATATATGAGCTTCCTCGAGAGTGTGGACTGGTGTATATCAGCCAGATGTGTCTCATAGGGCAAGGCCAATTTGATCAGCACCATCGTACACATCTGGGTTAATCTGCAACAGCGATGTGCTGCCTTTGTACAGGGCACCGTAACGGGCTGTGGTTTTTTTGTTTTTTGAGGGCTGGCAGTACTGAGTGGTAAAGGGATGGGGCGGGGGGAGATCCTCTGACCACAGTGAGGACCGCAGGAATGCGATAGTTCGCAAACTCACGTTTCGGTGTCCAGTTGCACGAAAGATGTCGGTAAGAAACCCCGCCTTCTCGCAGAAGGAATAACACCGACCGAAATTTTTTCACAAATCAAAACAGTTTCTGGTGAAGTTGTTATGAAAAGAAAAAATGTGTGTCAGTGCGATAAGGAGTTTAGTGGAGGCAGAATAAATGTCCACGACAAATGAAGCAACGGAAGACCTTCCACTCGACTGACGCGTCTGTGCAAAAAATTGAGCAAACTGTTCACGAATACCAGCCACTGACTGTGGATGAAGTATCTTGTGACATTTTCACAACTCTCTTGTACGAGACGCTCACAGAAACACTGGGACACCAGAAGCTGTGTGCAAGATGGCTCCCAAAAACAGCTGACAGAGCAGTACGAGACAAATCGAGTCAATAACGCCTGTGAGTTTCTCAAGTGACTTGAACTGGAAGATGAGGATTTTCTGAGCTTGACTGGATATGAAATGTGGGCAGCTCATTGCACACCTTAGGCAAAAAGACAGTCATCACTGTGGCATCACACGAATTTCCCATCTCCCAGAAAATTCAAAACCACAATTTTGGGCAAAGAAACACCACAGTCTCCTCTGTGTTTTGGGACTGAAAAGGCAACATTTTGGTCAAATTTCTGCCTCAGAGTGAGACCATCAATGCACAGTGATATTCTGAGACCCTAAAAAACAAATCTCAAAAGGAGCACATTGAAAACAAGGAGTGAGGGACGCCGACGAGACGAGTACACTCGCTGCACGATAGCGCCCATCCTCACACGGCTTCAGCCACCTGAGCTTCAGATTATCGTCCTTTCACCTACACGAAGGCACACACGAGTGGAATTAAATTTTCAATTGACGAGCAGGTTCAGAAAGACATTCTGAAGTGGGGAAGGAGCTGGCGGCAGAATTTTTCGAGGAGAGCGTTACAAAGTTTGTGACGGGGCTCACTGAGTGCTTTGATTGGGATTGGAAAAATAATCAACAGTATCCTGTTATATTTTTTCAAATACTTTATTTTGAAACAAATATAAAAGTCCTGCACACTTACTTTCTGAACACGCCTCACGTCACGAAGATGCGCATATGCGCAACGTATTGCAAAAATGGTGCATAACTATGTACGATTGTTTAGCTTGTACGAAGACAGTGTGCACATTAATGATTTAAAGGTCGAAAGGTTACGTTTTCCTGTTCTCTGATAGAGGAAAACCTCAGGCCACGTACCGATGTCGACGACGGTGCCACCGATCTATCGGAGTGCTGCACGACCCTCGGCAGACGGCTGTGACAAACTTTCACAGAGCGCGTAGGCCCGACTGCGTTCGGAAGACTCTGCCACAGACAGGTCGACAGTGGGGTGGAGTCTGACGCAAAGCGATCCGACCAAATTTGGATTCCACTCCGGCACATATCAGGCTGCTGCCCAATTTGGTTCAGTATCTGTTGGCTTTCTTTTGGATACATCTAGTAGTATATACAGATAAGGAAGTGAGCATCGGAGTGTAAATAGTCAATCTTTTGGCAACGAGTAGTGTGTCTGTGAGCGAGGATAAGACCGTGGAACAATACGTGGCCATCTACCCCTGGCAGTGCCGCTCCGTGTGCGGGGCATTCTGAGACACTGTCCAGAAGGGGCTCTCGAACAGTTTAGGCCAATGGGGCACATCGCACGGGCTGCAATTGAATCCCCGACCCCGGCTGAGAAATGGGAGAGGTAGCTGCGTGACGAATCTAGGGAGAGAGCCTCTTTACAATGCAACAGGCAGAGGGAACAGCCAGCTGTCTTCTAACTCACTGGGGTATTCCAGTCACTGCTGGGATCTTAGCTGCAAGAAGGTGGGAGAAAAAGAGGGGCTAGCACCATCTACAAAGATGGGAACCACGCTTTTAGGCTTCTGCTCACTAAAGTTGTCCTTGTGGAGGCTAAACAGAGCACCTTAACACAGAGGTATCAGATACTTGCAATGCATTTTGGTAAACAGAAGCAAAAAGCTCTGTGCTCCAAGCAGTCTGAACCCATTTTTGTTCACTGTAAAATGGAAACATCCTTAGCGGAGAGTTTTCATTCAATTTCTCACCTCTTTTTCTTGCACCAAAGAGTTGATACGGCAATTGTTGTGAAGCTGATTTGGGGCTACTCGTTGCCTGTGGGTAGACTTTAATAACCCTGTAGTGTCTGCTCGTGTTGTCGTCTGATTTGCCTCTCGGAACCAGTGCAGCACAGTAAGAAAGACTGGCAACCCATCCCCCACCTTATCACGAGCTTCTTTTTCAAAGTGACGATTTCATTAGTTGTGTCATGTCAGACGGCTCTTGGCCGACTCGAAGGGATCAACTTTTCTGCGAAATACATTTGTCTGCAACCTTTGTTGGTGATCTGAATGAGACTAGCAATATAACTGTACACTGACGGTCCAAAACATTATCACCATCTCCTTTTGTAGCACGCTTGTCCAACTCTGGACTACACTTCGGCAGTGGTTTTGCGTGGTACGGATTCGGCAAGTCACAATAAGTTTCCAGAGTACTGTGGCACTAAATGTCTATACATAGGTCACACAGTACCTCGAAATTACAGGCTGATGGTTTGTGGGGACGGATCTGGTGCCTATTAGCGTCCTAGATGTGTTCAAATTCTTTGAGATCGAGTGAATACGAGTGCCGAGAAGGTGAGTTCACAATCATCAGGTCAAAGATTCATGGATTTTACCCTAAAGCTAACAAACTGTTCCACCATCGGAAAGTGACAAAACGAATGGAAGTCAATAAGAACATGTTAGTCTTCTCAAAATTCCCATTTGTTCTTTTCAAAACATTCTTCACATTTTCTACTCCTTTCTTACTTAAGAAAAAAATCTCTGCTACTGGGAAACACAATGTTCCACAGCTCTGTATATTTGTTACTAAAGCATATCCAAAGCTTACAGTCCCGAAGGACCCGTGACACCCAGCAGTCCACAGCTTCAGAAAGCCAAAGCTGTACCCTACTGAGTCTGTCGGAGTTACCCGGTGTGTCTGCCACTCAAAGCTACCGTGGAGGCAGGTGTGTCATTATGCAAGCAGTAATAATTACATTCCCCAATTACAGTTCTTTGGGAAAATCTCATAAATATGTGAAAACTTACTTTATTCTCAGTTGCATCCACTCCTAAATATAAGTCTGGGTCCTGTTTAATAAGGACACCGAACCCTGAGACTGCTACTGGATCTTCTTCAAGAACCTGGAAAAAGGAAAATAGTTACTGTTAACTGAAGCTATAAGTGCATTTTTCCACATATTTCCACACAATTTTTGGTTCTCATTTCCAAGGAAAGGGGCAGGAGATACTATACACAGAGAAAAAACACATCCAATTCAAAACTTCTTTAAATGGTAAAAATCTGCATTGGTGGGTGAGCAGTTAGTTTCTTTTCCCAAGCAATCCTGACGTGGAATGAAGGGTACTACATACACAGAATGGATTTTACTACATGAAATTTAATGATGTTAATCATTCACATTAAGATCTCTCAAATTTTGGGAATGTGTTACAAAATGTGAACAAAAATGACGCAAAATTACTTTCTACGTCATACTCTAAAACGAGCCGACACTGCATCGGAATACAAACTGACGTGAAAAAAGTCACAGGATAGCAATATGCAGATATACAGATGACAGTAGTATAAGGTATAAAAGAGTTGTGCACGAGTGGAGTTGTCATTTGTACTCGGGTGATTCACACGAAGAGGTTTCTCACGCGATTACGACCACACGACACAAACCGACAGTCTCGGAACACAGTACGGTAGTTGTGGCTAGACGCACGGGGCATTCCATTTTGAAAATCGTTACGCAGTTCAATATTCCGAGATCCACAGTGTCGAGAGAGTGCCGAGAATACCAAATTTCAGATACTACCTCTCACCACAGACAATGCAGTGGCTGATAGCCTTTACGTAACGACTGACAGCAGCGGCATTTGCGCAGTGTTGTCAGTGTTAACAGACAAGCCGTACTGTGTCAAATAACTGCAGAAACAAATGCGGGGCGTACAACGAATGTACCTGTTAGGACACTGTGGCGAACTTTGGCAGCGGTGGGCTACGGCGACAGACGACTGACACGAGTGCCTCTGTAAACAGCACGACATCGCCTGCAGCACCTTTCCCGGGCTCGTGACCGTATCGTTCGGATCGTAGAAGACTAGAAAATGGTGGCCTAATCACACGAGTCCCAATTTCAGTCGGTAAGAGCTGACGGTAGCGTCAGATTGAGGCGAAGACCTCACGACGCCGTGGGCCCGAGTTGTCGACGAGGCACCGGTGCGAGCCGGTGGTGGCTCCGTAATGTCGTGGGCCGTGTTTACACGGAATGCACAGAGTCCTCTGGTCCGACTGAACTACTTGTAGACCATCTGCAGCCATTTACGGACTTCACGTTCCAAAACGACAATGGAATTTTTACAAATGGCCGAGCACTACGTGACCAGGCCACAACTGTTTGCGATCGAGGCGAGTCGAGGAGAATTTGGGCGAACGCTTCGGCTACCCAGATCGCCCGATGCGAATCCCGTCAAACATTTACGGGGCACAACTGAGAGGTCAGTTTACACACAAAATCCTGCAGCTGCTACACTTTTCGTAATTATGGACGACTACAGAGCCAGCACGGCTCAGTATTTCCGCGCGGGACTTCTGATGACTTGCCGAATCCGTGAAATGTTGCCCTGTGGCAGACACGAAGAGGTCCTACACCACATTAAGAGGTCTCCCATGACTTTTGTCATCTCAGCGTAGTTTACTTAAGCTGAGAGACACACTGCAGGTCCTGTATGAAAACTACGCAAATATGAGGGTAAGTCAATTATCATCCGCAAAGTAGTTACAAAATTTTTTTGTAATCAAATAGGAAACTTACAAGAACATCATTTTTCGACATACTCTCCTCATATTTCAATGTATTCGGTCCATCATTGAACGAGCTTCCTGATGATGTCACAGAAGAAGGTTCTCAGCTGATCACTGCTTCGTCCGCGGCAAATCGACGGCCCCTTAATGCCTGTTTGAATGGACCGAACGGGTGATAGTCAGAAGGGGGCAGGATCAGGACTATACGGAGGATGATCCAGTACTTCAGATTTGAGTTTCTGGAGCGTTTCAGCAGTGTGGGCAGCAGTGACAGTAATCCTTGGCATTTCTTCGAATTGCAGGCTTCAGCCTGGCAGTAAGCATCTTACTGTAATGTACGAGGGCAGTTCAATAAGTAATGCAACACATTTTTTTTCTCGGCCAATTTTGGTTGAAAAAACCGGAAATTTCTTGTGGAATATTTTCAAACATTCCTGCTTCGTCTCGCATAGTTTCATTGATTTCCGACAGGTGGCAGCGCTGTACGGAGCTGTTAAAATGGCGTCTGTAACGGATGTGCGTTGCAAACAACGGGCAGTGATCGAGTTTCTTTTGGCGGAAAACCAGGGCATCTCAGATATTCATAGGTGCTTGCAGAATGTCTACGGTGATCTGGCAGTGGACAAAAGCACGGTGAGTCGTTGGGCAAAGCGTGTGTCATCATCGCCGCAAGGTCAAGCAAGACTGTCTGATCTCCCGCGTGCGGGCCGGCCGTGCACAGCTGTGACTCCTGCAATGGCGGAGCGTGCGAACGCACTCGTTCGAGATGATCGACGGATCACCATCAAACAACTCAGTGCTCAACTTGACATCTCTGTTGGTAGTGCTGTCACAATTGTTCACCAGTTGGGATATTCAAAGGTTTGTTCCCGCTGGGTCCCTCGTTGTCTAACCGAAAACCATAAAGAGCAAAGGAGAACCATCTGTGCGGAATTGCTTGCTCGTCATGTGGCTGAGGGTGACAATTTCTTGTCAAAGATTGTTACAGGTGATGAAACATGGGTTCATCACTTTGAACCTGAAACAAAACGGCAATCAATGGAGTGGCGCCACACCCACTCCCCTACCGAGAAAAAGTTTAAAGCCATACCCTCAGCCGGTAAAGTCATGGTTACAGTCTTCTGGAACGCTGAAGGGGTTATTCTGTTCGATGTCCTTCCCCATGGTCAAACGATCAACTCTGAAGTGTATTGTGCAACTCTTCAGAAATTGAAGAAACGACTTCAGCGTGTTCGTAGGCACAAAAATCTGAACAAACTTCTCCTTCTTCATGACAACGCAAGACCTCACACAAGTCTTCGCACCCGAGAGGAGCTCACAAAACTTCAGTGGACTGTTCTTCCTCATGTACCCTACAGCCCCGATCTCGCACCGTCGGATTTCCATATGTTTGGCCCAATGAAGGACGCAATCCATGGGAGGCACTACGCGGATGATGAAGAAGTTATTGATGCAGTACGACGTTGGCTCCGACATCGACCAGTGGAATGGTACCGTGCAGGCATACAGGCCCTCATTTCGAGGTGGCGTAAGGCCGTAGCATTGAATGAAGATTACGTTGAAAAATAGTGTTGTGTAGCTAAAAGATTGGGGAATAACCTGGTGTATTTCAATGCTGAATAAAACAACCCCTGTTTCAGAAAAAAAAGTGTTGCATTACTTATTGAACTGCCCTCGTACATTGTTTATTGTTGTCTCTCTCTCTCCTTAATGTTCCAGCATTGGACCTCATACGTCCCAAAATACCGTAAGCATCAGTTTTCCTTCCATATCCTGCCATTTACTCTCCTGCTCGTAATGACGGGTCCGTGTTCTGACACGAGTAACAATCCCGTCTAAGAAGTTACCGTAGCGATCCAAATGTTTTTTGCAGATTTCTAAGTGCATTTATTTATGCAACTGTGTGAGTTGTTTTGGGACCCATCTTGCACAAATTTTACGAAACCCAAGTCTGTTGTGGATGATTTTGTAGGCAGAACCGTTGACTAATTTGCAGACGATGTGTGTCAACAGTTAATCATCTGTCTAAAAGAATCATTTCGTGTGAATGCTCAGTGGTTTCTTCGTTTGTGGTGGTAAACGGTCGTCCGGCTCCTTCATCGTGCGTAATCCCTGTGCAATCATTTCGGAATTTTTCAATCCGTTCGTGGACACTCCGTTGTGGCTAAACACTGTTACCCTACTGTACCGAAAGTCTTCAATGAATTTCGGTCGCTGACACGCCTTCTGACAACAAAAGATGGATCACTGAACGTTGCACTTCTTTGGTGCAAACAGACAGCGGAGCAGCCACGATTAACAGCACGACAGTTATAAAGAAACTAACATAGCAGCTTGAAAATTGCAAAGATATAACAACAAATAAAGTAAGCGTCATCGACGAAAACTACAGTACTATCAAAATAAACAAAACTATAACTAAATTAAGGATAATAATTGACTTATTCTCATATGATGCTTCAGTGCAGTCACATAAAAAAATGTTAAAAAAACACATTCTTTGGTCCAATTTAAAAAAATCATTTCAGAAATGGATGCCAGTGGTTAAAAGTATCTCAGTACCCTTAAATGCAAAGAACATAAATCTCAATGGACGTTTCACTTGGTGAATGTCTGTGTGCTTTTCTGTTGTTCATTTAGAATTGGAAACTACACTGCATGACCAAATGTGAAGCAGTTGGAAGACACGGCTCGTGTCTACATTAGTAACTTCGTCCGCTTGTGCACCATTGGAGGGTCTGCAAATGATTAAAAGCTGCAATCCTCTGTGACAGGAAGAACAGCCACTAGAGTGCATTAGTGTTGCTACCAGGCCCGGCAGGGTATACAAAAGGCACAAACAGTGTCGTGTGTCGAGTGAGGAACGTACTCGTCACAGACAACATTATCAACACTGACATCCGCGCAGGTATCTCGAAGCTAAGTAGCAACCAGCAACATTACTGATTGTGAGGCAAGCAAAGAATTAACAGAACTTGATGTTAGCAGCCACATACCTCTTTCTTAATTCTCTGCAGATCACAAATGGGAAGAGGATCATTACCAAGTGCACCACCCTGTAACAAGCCAATAACAAAAAATCATTTAATGAAATTAATTTTGATCACTGTGATTCTTCAGTGAATGTATATGTAAAAACTATGGTCATGACATGGAGATTTCTGTCTTTCTATCTAATGGCAGTCTAAGCTTTGATGCATGCACTAATTGCATTCATGCTGTTGAAGTATGACTAACATCAGCACACTGTGTGTGTGTGTGTGTGTGTGTGTGTGTGTGTGTGTGTGTGGGCGCGCGCGCGCGCGTGCGTGCAGGAAAAGTGGATTCAGTTACTCACAACCCAGGTTATGAAGCAACAGGGAAAGGTAAAAAGGTAAAACCTTTCCCTGTTGCTTCATAACCCTGGTTGTGAGTTACTGAATCCACTTTCCCTTCTTCCCTTTCTTTCCCCTCTCTCCACCCTGACGAAGGAACAAAGTTCCGAAAGCTAGGAACGTAAATTTTCTGTTCTGTTTTTTGTGTGTCTATCAGCTGTACTGAGCTGAGGTAAGTACTGGCCAGCCCCTCTATCTCTTTGTTAGTATTTGTTTCACATCTTTATATGAGATTTTCCATTAATCATTTAAATGCTGGAGAGCAGCCCACGAATGCCAGAGGACGTGCACAGCATCAAATACGGCCACTGCAGAAGTGACTGACAATTGTAATATACAATCCAGAATTGATTAAAAGTGCAAATAATAATGTTACCTCGCTTTGTTACAGTTTGTACTAATGATCAGAACAGTTTTTTGGGACACGAGGGCTCCGTGTTCGGAGTCGACTGTGTGTATCGGCCAGCGACGTATCTGTATTGCCGAGTGATTGTCCCAGAAGCTGGAACACGGTACCACTTGCAGCTGCATATCTAGTGCATTCCGGGGACAACAAAAATTTGATTTCCAATATTTCATACGATTACTGGCCAAATTAAAAAATTTTAAATGTTATCATAATCCACACTTCTTATGTTAAATGTTTAACAGAATAGGCCAAGTATTACAGAAACTGTCAGCCTGCCTCGAGGCAGCATAACTAGTGGTGTGCAAATACCCAGACTCGATTCAGCCAGTATTTCACAGTAAGACTACTTACTAACTTCCAACACACTTTAAACATAATTTACAAAACTACTTCTCACTGACACACCACACAAAATGAAAAGAAAAAAGTTTATCGCTTACTACATTTTTGCTGTTCGTGCAATAAAACTGCGGCATCAGACATATTTTTTTATTTTATTATTCTTTTTTAGTACCAATCCCACTCCCATAATACTTTTCAGACAGTATCTGCATATATAACTGAATGTACCTGCAAAATATGAGGCGCATTTCAGGAGATATTATGTCATACACATTACTGGAGGTGTCAGTATAGAAATAGGGATTAGTGATCAAAATGTCACTGTAGTGACGACCGTTACTCAAATTAATAAATCCATCGAGAAGGCTGGGAACGTATTTTTTGCTACAAAGAGCAGACAAGCATCTGCCAGTGTAGTATATACAGAGCCGGGCCCCCGCGCGTCGGACCGCGACCGTTCCGACACGACGCGCGTATCCCGCGAGTTGCCGCCCCGCGGCCTGCGACACGACTCGTTCGGAGACCGTTTTTGCACCGAGCCGGTATATCGCGTGTCCGGGTTCGGTGCCGATTACAAATATTACGTTCGCAGGATTAATGCTACCGGGTGCTAACGAGAACCACTGTCACCGCCTGTGGGCAGCCCGTACAGTAACGGCACCGCACTGCCGTCTGGCACTAGCTCGCGTCCGCAGGTCACGCGGTTGTCGAGAGCCCGCAGATATTTGTCTGCAGCGAGATACGCGAGCCATTTCCCGACCTCCGGCACCCGGCCGTAGTCGCAGCTCCACTCCGGGCTACTCGGTCGACAGACCGACTGTCAGCTTGTACCGGATTTTCCACTATTCGATTTTACTTAAGTGATCTGATAGACAGGGTGAGCTGCAAATCTGCAGCTGTTTCCTGTCGATGCTGTGGTATACGGGACAGTATCTTCAGTGAGGAACTGTACGAGGATACGAGATGACCTCGGAAAAATTTCTAGTTACGTGATGGACGGCAGCTCGCTTTAAATGTAGAAAAATGTAAGTAAATGCAGATGAATAGAAAAAAGAATCTCATAATGTTAAAACACAGCACGTCGATTATATATTTAGTTGTAACCTTACGGAACACAATGAAAAGGAATGAGCAAATAAGGATGGTAGTAGAGGATGAATGGTTGACTTTAGCTTATTGGGATAATTTTAGGAAAGTGTGGTCCACCCGTCAAGGAGACAGTGTATAGGACACTAGTACAAACCATTTTCGAGAACTGCTGGAGTGTTTGGGGTCCCCACCAGGTCGTATTAAAGGAAAATATTGAAGCAATTCAGAGGCAGGATGCTAGGTCTGTTATCACTTCATTCGATCGACATGCAAATATTATGGAGATCGTTCGGGAACTGGAGTGGAAATCCCTGGAGGGAAAGTGATGTTCTTTTCGAGGAACACTAGTGACAAAATTTAGAGAACTGGCATTTGCAGCTGACTGCAGAACGATTTTACTGGCACTGACATACATTCTGTGTAAAGATCACGGAGATAAGGTAACAGAAATTCGGGCTCGTACAGAGGCAGACAGACGATCATTTTTCTCTTGCTCTCTTTCCGAGTTTAATTTCCCCATAATATTTGAATTAAATCATCCCTCCTACAATTTTCCTTTAAATAAATATCATCGCTTCCTAAGACAACTGCCACTTTATCCTATTTCTTAAACACTGAAGCCGAAATAAAATTCCGTACGTCAGGAGTCAGTTTCTCAGTACTAGTAAATATGCCAAATAACTGATCACAAACAGTGATGGGTGCTCAAAGTCCCCTATTTTTAAAGTAGTAAATAATACTGTTTCTTGTTTGCTATAGTTCCAAACTATTTACTTGCGAATTGGCTATCGATAAGCAGACACTTTCCGCATGGGAGTTTAATATTTCAAATGTCCTACAATGCCTCAAGCTATATAGAAAGCATTAATAATAGCATCCATTTTATGAGTCTATTTTGGCATTCAAAATAACCTACAAAATAACCCCATGAGGGAGGGGGGACAGGGGAGGGTGGGGAGAAGAAAGAAAGAAAGAAGAAGTCACACAAAAGGCTGTTCTACAATTATCTAGCATAGGCAACACAGGATCTGCAACTAATTATAACTGATGATCTAGGTTCCACCTAAACCCCACTGACAAAATTTTGAAGGTTATTTAGAGATATCCTCTGAGTATTTTCATCTCCAGTGGCTTGTTACAGAGTAATAATTAGGGACTGGAAAATGTAGAATCTATTTTTGGTAAAATTTGCATCTATTATTTATTTATTTATTTACTTATTTATTATTATTTATTTATTTTTTATTTCTTTATTAACTTTTATTTATTTATTTATTATTATTATTATTTCTCTTTCCAGTGTCAGACATTATGTCTGGTTAAGAATGGAAACTGATGCGGACCTTGATCAAGCGTGACTTCCTTTTAACTGTACGGTATGTGTTACATCGCATTTAGGAACTTTCGGGTAATTGAACATGTATCAATAATTACATATTTCTGATATGGTTATAATAGAGGGAAACATTCCACGTAGGAAATATATATCTAAAAACAAAGATGATGTGACTTACCAAATGAAAGTGCTGGCAGGTTTTTGGTTATAGTTTGGAAGTGGGTTACGTATTATAGAGTATATATAGGCGGGATAAAATTGTATTACGGTAAAAAGGGGAAGGTGAATACAAAGTAAGACTACTGGTAAAAACAGAAATAGAAAATAAAGAGAAAGTAAGACGACAGGAAAGATTTCGAGATGCAACAGCGACAATAACAAACGTAATTGTTGGGTTCAAATTAATGATATGGTTATAATAGAGGGAAACATTCCACGTAATTTGTTTTTAGATATATATTTCCTACGTGGAATGTTTCCCTCTATTATAACCATATCATTAATTTGAACCCAACAATTACGTATGTTATTGTCGCTGTTGCATCTCGAAATCTTTCCTGTCGTCTTACTTTCTCTTTATTTTCTATTTCTGTTTTTACCAGTAGTCTTACTTTGTATTCACCTTCCCCTTTTTACCGTAATACAATTTTATCCCACCTATATATACTCTATAATACGTAACCCACTTCCAAACCATAACCAAAAACCTGCCAGCACTTTCATTTGGTAAGACACATCATCTTTGTTTTTAGATATATAATTACATATTTCTGTAGTTGTATATACATTGATGTACTGGTGGATATTGTGTGGTATGACTCCTGTAGTTGATAGTGTAATTGTTATAATGTCAACTTTATCCTGATGCCACATGTCCTTGACTTCCTCAGCCAGTTGGATGTATTTTTCAATTTTTTTCTCCTGTTTTCTTCTGTATATTTGTTGTATTGGGTATGGATATTTCGATTAGTTGTGTTAATTTCTTCTTTTTATTGGTGAGTATGATTTCAGGTTTGCTATGTGTTGTTGTTTTATCTGTTATAATGGTTCTGTTCCAGTATAATTTGTATTCATCATTCTCCAGTACATTTTGTGGTGCATACTCGTACGTGGGAACGTGTTGTTTCATAAGTTTATGTTGTAAGGCAAGCTGTTGATGTATTATTTTTGCTACATTGTCATGTCTTCTGGGGTATTCTGTATTTGCTACTATTGTACATCCGCTTGTGATGTGATCTACTGTTTCTATTTGTTGTTTGCAAAGTCTGCATTTATCTGTTGTGGTATTGGGATCTTTAATAATATGCTTGCTGTAATATCTGGTGTTTATTGTTTGATCCTGTATTGCAATCATGAATCCTTCCATCTCACTGTATATATTGCCTTTTCTTAGCCGTGTGTTGGATGCGTCTTGATCGATGTGTGGCTGTGTTAGATGATACGGGTGCTTGCCATGTAGCGTTTTCTTTTTCCAATTTACTTTCTTCGTATCTGTTGATGTTATGTGATCTAAAGGGTAGTAGAAGTGGTTATGAAATTGCAGTGGTGTAGCCGATGTATTTATATGAGTGATTGCCTTGTGTATTTTGCTAGTTTCTGCTCGTTCTAGAAAGAATTTTCTTAAATTGTCTACCTGTCCATAATGTAGGTTTTTTATGTCGATAAATCCCCTTCTTCCTTCCTTTCTGCTTAATGTGAATCTTTCTGTTGCTGAATGTATGTGATGTATTCTATATTTGTGGCATTGTGATTGTGTAAGTGTGTTGAGTGCTTCTAGGTCTGTATTACTCCACTTCACTACTCCAAATGAGTAGGTCAATATTGGTATAGCATAAGTATTTAGAGCTTTTGTCTTGTTTCTTGCTGTCAATTCTGTTTTCAGTATTTTTGTTCGTCTTTGTCTATATTTTTCTTTTAGTTCTTCTTTAATATTTGTATTATCTATTCCTATTTTTGTCTGTATCCTAGATATTTATAAGCATCTGTTTTTTCCATCGCTTCTATGCAGTCGCTGTGGTTATCCAATATGTAATCTTCTTGTTTAGTGTGTTTTCCCTTGACTATGCTATTTTTCTTACATTTGTCTGTCCCAAAAGCCATATTTATATCATTGCTGAATACTTCTGTTATCTTTAGTAATTGGTTGAGTTGTCGATTTATTGCTGCCAGTAGTTTTAGATCATCCATGTATTATTATTATTATTATTATTATTATTATTATTATTAGTAGTAGTAGTAGTAGTAGTAGTAAGTGTAGTAGTAGTAAATGATTTGATGGACAAATTTAATAGGTTGCCACACTACACAAGTGAAGACAATTACAATCGACTGTTAAAACAATCGACTGTTGATTGGAACATATGCTTTTGCCGAAATTTCATCAGGTTTTGTTTTTTCTTTTGGCTGTATTCATACTTTCAACAAATGACAATCTGTTACGGAGCGGCAGCATTTTCCCACCAGTCAACAGAGTTGTTCTCTTAACTAATGTGTTTGTAACATTATTTTTCTTTTCCCGGACAATTCAATAATTAAAACATCTGCAGAATATTAAGGTCGACATTTTGTGAACCGTCATAGTCACACGACCCACACCTGACACTGCTGCAGACAAAACCGACAAGCCACTCGGAACAGAAAATAACTCTATTCAAAGGTTAGGGGAGGAATTGTAGCACAGCTGAAATACATGACGGGGTTTCTTTCCCAATCGTTATACTGTAGCGTGTGGACACTACGTGCTAACACACAGCACGAGCGTAGACAAACTAGAATTTTGACCGCCAGCGGCAAGAGGAGTAGTGTGCGGACACAATCAATTGCTTATTTTGCTTTGATCTGATAAGTGCCGTTCTCTTTGTTATAGGTGTTTACGTCACTCTAAGTCGAAAATGCATTACTGCACTGCGTCACACATTGTTTGTTGCATTCCGATAATGACTGTTTATGACCTGTTGCCACTCGTGGCACGGTTTGCTTTTGTGTGTGCTACAGGGGATTCCAATAGAGAGAGAGAGAGAGAGAGAGAGAGAGAGAGAGAGAGAGAGAGGAATTGTCTCTTAAGCGAAACAATGGCAAGAGACTGCTATTTGTTGTTACTTACACTGCTGCTTTCTTTGATAAATGATCAACAAGAACCAAATGATAGACTGCGTTTGATAGAAGTTGTTCTGAACGAAAGTTCAGCTTTAATTTTTCTCCATTTGAAAATCTTTGCAGACGCCTCTTTAGTACATTACATTCTGCACAGAAATTAGTCATCTCAGATTTAAAAAATCTAGTCAGTTGTCGTGCTTCATTTCTGACTGTATCACTATTAGGCATAAGAATAATACAAATACAAACATGACACAATATGTATATTCTTCCGCATTTGCTGTTGTCTCACTTCAGTTTCGTAGTTTATTAGGCAGACAGGATTTAAATGAGATAGCGGCAAACACGAAAGAATACACGGCATAATGTTTACATTCTTCTACCTTTTCTTTTAATTTATTTACTGACACAGAGGTTTTGGCGCCAGTATTTATTGTTGTGTCTGCAAAGCATGCCTGTGTAGCGCTACATATATTTGACGGCAGAAGTTAGTTGTGAAGGCACCTATCAACATTTTTCAGAACTTCCGCTTCCTTTGCACTCGATTCTAAGCCGCAGGCAGTTTTTTGGATTACAAAAACCGGAAAAAAAGTGCAGCTTAGATTCGAGTAAATACGGTACTCAACTGCTGAACAATGAACAGAATGCAGCGTAATTAACCACAGCAACACGAGAAAAACAGCCAAGTGAAGATGCACTCACCTCTTCCTCGATGCTCAGGGGATCCCGCGTGGTATCGAGGCTGTCGGGCAGCTCACACTTGTGCAGAAACTGAAAAGAAGTAAACAGAGTTGCTCTCATTTTTGCATATACATACTTAAATCGTGTCGTGACCACACTCGAATGTTTTGTCTACAACGTGCAGCATATCAGATACCCAGATTTGGCTCAACATAATTTGATGCCCACAGTAATTGACATGTTGGGTACCCCACACCCCAACCTAAGTAACTGCTACATTTGTTATAGGGTAATACAATCATAATGTCTACCTAAGTCAGGTGAGAGTGTGTAGATCACAGATTTAGCAAAAATGGGTGCATGACAATAAAACAGGACCTAACCATCATACCTACACTAGAAAACACAAAAAATTGCTAACCTAACAACTGTACAACAGTAAGGAAAAGCAAATACAGTCTGTCCAAAGAAAACCTTCGGCTGTCACCAAAGATTATATAAACTTAGCCTTTGAACAACAAAGGAGATCTAGAAATCAAAGTGTTTATACTTGCACGCACCTTCAGCCCAGTGAAGTGAAAAATGAGTGTGTAAACAGAATAAACAAGGATAGAAAGGGGTGGAATTTAGAAGTACTGACAGGCAACAAAGGGACAGACAACACATCATTATTAAAAATGTAATTCTTCTATATTTCAATATTATGTAAAACAAATTATACTCAAGTATAAACTGGCTCTGTAAACTACACTCCTGTTGGTCTCCATTTAGTCTTTATGGAGTTACATCTGTACAGACACTAAGCGTTTTAATAGTGAGCCACTGTAAAGTACTTTCAGTTGCTGTTAAGCACGCATTCAGTAATGTTCTTACAGTTCGCAACAGTCATTCAGTAATTAACAAGCACAGTCAGTCGCCACTAGATATATTTACATACAAACACACGCATTCAAATCGTCACAAAAGCTACTTTCAGTGACACTCGTCTACTGACGCTAGACTTTGTGACGCTACGTATGTGGCTGACATATTTTGTGAAAGTAATGGAGCTCAGTAGCAGCTAGGTGGTCACTGTGAAAATAAATGTATAATACCAAAAATTTAAACATCCAAAGTGCCATCTTCATTATTTAAAATTGTTCCGAGCACCAATGTGTTATACTGAGCAAGCAATAGGAGTTTCTACAGCATATTACGATCAGTAATATCACAAGCCACCTGCAAAATTTGAGATCATTATACTGTCCGTTAAGGATGTGACTGGCTATATAGGAAAAGAAAGAGGTAAATTACTGTAGTAGACAAACCTACAAGCAGATAAAGGCACATTCAAAGGCAGCCAAAGACGTTCACCGAATTCGTAAAAAAGCAGGAATGTACAGAACGCCGTGAACTTACGGCAGATGTAAGTCGGTACTACAGTGAGAACGGAGAAAAAACAAACGGAGGAGTACAAAGGGAACTGTCGGAGGGGAGAAACAGATAGCTCAGCTGACGAGGAACGAGTTTCGCCGTCAGGTAATCGGAGGGGCTCAATATGACGTGACCCAGACTGAGGCAGCCACAAGTAGGAATGACAATACACTGTGCAGAAAGAGGTGAGATACTGCCAGGTGTGACAGTAATTTCAGCTGCAAAGGTATGTGCAGTAGGCTGAGTGAAGTGCATCAGCAGTGGTGCCAGTGTCTGGGAACAGCCAACTCAGTCCGCCAGTCATTCATCCACTCACTCGCTCCCTACGTCTAATCGGGGAGGAGAACCTACACGGACACGAAACGCGTTCATCTGTGTACTCTGTTAAACTATCACTCCACTGTTTATTTTTATTGTGCTTGTCCCAGTTACACTTAATCAATTAAATCAGAAAGAAAGCTGCCACAGCTGCTACATCTTCACTCAGCACACTGGACTCGCATTTGGGAGGATGACGGTTCAAACACACATCCGGCCATCCCGAATTAGGTTTTCCACGATTTCCCTAAATCGCTTCAGACAAATGCCGAAAGGGCACGCCCAACTTCCTTCCCTAATCCGACGGGAACGAATAGCTCGGTGTTCGGTCCCCTCCCCGAAACCGACCGACCGACCCGACTTTACTACACGGCTACTTTTCGTATCCTACTGTCGGCGTAATACTTCTCGATTACACTAGTATTTTTCACTAACATATTTACCTACGTCAGTATATAGCGAGTCTCATTTACATCGGATTATTCGTGGTACAAAGTTTGGGATGTATTTAATAATAATAATTAAAATAACTATATGCTGATAATTCAAATGGAAATGGACGCGTAATAAAAGAAGAGTAAATAGTTGAATTACAGTTTTCAGATTTTAATTTCTCTTACAATTTTATTTTCTTTACTATACACACAGATCTGCACTCTCAAGTCCGCTCGTGTGCGAGAACGAACATCCGATACGTCACATCTCCCTCGCAGCAGCAGCGGTCACTCGATACGAAGATGTAACAAACTCTTTGACACAAAACGGGATTAATCGAATGACGAATCACGTTCAAACTGTGCAATGAAAAGAGGATTAATCTTTCACCTCTAGTCTATTAACGTAATACAACATTGCAATTTAAATACGCTCAAAATCTCCAGCAACGAGTCGACAATCCAAAACCTGATATTCGTCGATACAATTAAATACGTATGTCATTTTATCGGGCCTCCTGCCAGATTAAAAGAGAAGACGGAGGGAAGGAAGAAACACAGATCCGTGCTTAACACCTCACCAGTAAAAAGAACATTACAGATGAGGCGCATGACAAAAACGTCAAAGGAAATCGAATGCATAATTTTTGTAGGATTATGCCGGTATCTCGTCCAGTCAGTATAGGGAAACTGTAGAAAATCTAGATAAGGCCGGACGGGAATTTGAACTGCCGTCATCCTAGACGTTGACCCCCAATCTTCCTCCCTCGATGCAATACGGAAAACGGATTCTCAAACCCAGAACCTCCCACAGAAGAACCCCAAAAGTGCCCCACTTGTGACAGGATATTTTCCGGGACTGGACCAGACTCTGAATGTGGCTCTCCAGCAGGGATACGACTTCCTCAAATCCTGCCCTGAAATGAGATCCATCCTTCATGAAATCCTCCCCACTCCACCAAGAGTGTCTTTCCGCCGTCCACCTAACCTTCGTAACCTGTTAGTTCATCCCTATGAAATCCCCAAACCACCTTCCCTACCCTCTGGCTCCTACCCTTGTAACCACCCCCGGTGTAAAACCTGTCCTGTGCACCCTCCCACCACCACTTACTCCAGTCCTGTAACCCGGAAGGTGTACACGATCAAAGGCAGAGCCACGTATGAAAGCACCCACGTGATTTACCAACTGACCTTCCTACACTGTGACGCATTCTATGTGGGAATGACCAGCAACAAACTGTCCATTCGCATGAATGGACACAGGCAGACAGTGTTTGTTGGTAATGAGGATCACCCTGTGGCTAAACATGCCTTGGTGCACGGCCAGCACATCTTGGCACAGTGTTACACCGTCCGGGTTATCTGGATACTTCCCACTAACACCAATCTGTCAGAACTCCGGAGATGGGAACTTGCCCTTCAACATATTCTCTCCTCCCGTTACCCACCAAGCCTCAACCTCCACTAATTTCAAGTTGCCGCCACTCATACCTCACCTGTCATTTAACAACATCTTTGCCTCTGTACTTCTGCCTCGACTGACATCTCTGCCGAAACTCTTTGCCTTTACAAATGTCTGCTTGTGTCTGTGTATGTGCGGTTGGATATGGGTGTGTGTGCGAGTGTATACCTGTCCTTTTTTCCCCCTAAGGTAAGTCTTTCCGCTCCCGGGATTGGAATGACTCCCTACCCTCTCCCTTAAAACCCACATCCTTTCGTCTTTCCCTCTCCTTCCCTCTTTCCTGATGAAGGAACCGTGGGTTGCAAAAGCTTGAATTTTGTGTGTGTGTGTGTGTGTGTGTGTGTGTGTGTGTGTGTGTGTGTGTGTGTGTGGTTGTCTATCAACATACCAACGCTTTCGTTTGGTAAGTTACATCATCTTTGTTTTTAAATATATTTTTCCCACGTGGAATCTTTCCCTCTATTATATTCATAAAATTGTTCAGAGATATATGAAACTATGTAATCCTGAGTTTGACTTTAATAAGAACAGTGGTTTCAATAAAAATAAATAAATAAATAAAAATAATAAAAAACGATGTACCACAAAGGAATTATTCGCATCGGTGCATCGGATCGTCAAATTCCCGAGATGGCTCGATGACCTGGCCCACTGCGCTTCAAACGTTCTCTCCTTGAGAGATATCTGGTCACCTTGCTGTCCAGGTTAAGGTTTGGCAAACAGGAAGATAAGCAGTAAAAACTCTCACCGTGTGTGGGCAGGCACTTTCTCAACCGTCAGTGGTGCTCAGTTTGAAGTGGGACTCGTTGCTCAAGACTATTCTACTACAGTCGACGAGATTCTAGACCAATGACATGTTCGGAGACACCCCAGACATCGGTGGGTTACCGACCTGACTGTCGCCCGTCGTACGGCCCAACAACTGGAAGTAATGATCTGGGGTGACGTTTCTTTTCATAGCAGGACACCTTTGGTCGTCATTTGCAGCACCCTTACAACACAGCAGTAGGTCAGTAATATTCTACGGCCCATTTTGTTGCCCTTCGTGGCAAGTCATTCTGGGCTTACATTTCAGCAAGATAACACCCGCCCGCAAGTGGCAAAAGTTTCTACTGCTCGCCTTTGTGCTTGCCGAACCCTACCCTGGACACCAACGTCACCGGATTTCTCCCCAGTTGGCTATGTTTGGACATTACGGGCAGGGCCCTCCAAGCAGCTCAGGATTTTGATGATCTAATGCACCAACTGGACAGAATTTGGCACGATATGCTTCAGGACGTCCGAGAACTCTGAATAACTCCTCGTGTAAGAGCCAGAGGTAGACCAAACGTCCAATTTTTCTGCAACTATAATTATTTGTTTGACTGTACACGTATATAGCACCTGCCTATTTCCATCCATTTGGATAATTCCCTTGTGGTGCATTGTTTCCTTGTCTTAAACTGTACCACAGCTTAAAAACATCACACTGAAATTTCTGCTGCACACATTTCACATTTTTTAAAGTTTTCCTGGTAAGTCTGAATTTTGGACTACAGTTAATTATAATGTCACTGATTATCTTCTTCTTATATATAAATATAACATTAAATTTCAGTACCATATTCTTCTTGCGAATTTCTAGGAACATCCGTGCAATATTAGGTGGTAGAGATGAGGAAGAGACCAATGCAGAGGACGAAGATGTCTGAGATTTCAATTTAAAAAGCTGCACAAGTCACATTTATTTGAACAGAGAATACAAATTTAAACAGCGTATTGTATTAATATTTTAGTGTAGAAAAAAAAAATCAGTAAGGAAATAGCAGTCACAAACTAAGTGTTCCCTTTCTCATCTGTACCAAAAAAATAAAAGCAGCACCACTGACCATCCTGCAAGAGTCCCTCGAGATGTTCACTCCATAATGGAAGCTGCGAGTCCTAGCCGCGAGTGCGAGCCTCGGGTGGCTGCACGTAGGGGGGCAGGGGCGGGGGCGGGATTTGAGGTATTTACAGTTAAGACACAACTGTGTCTGATTTTCATTAAAAATCCACACGGTAGACAGAGCATTACACTTTCCACTTTTTACGAAAGCAAAACTACTGTCGATAAGATTCGGAAGCAGAATACGGACTGTAAGTAACTTGTTATGACTATTTTTAAGTTTACTATCTGACTAGTTTTCAGGTCATTGTTGCATTGGTGGACTAAGTTAAGACTAAACTAAAAACTTTTTAACCATCCCACATGTTCCACACCCACAAGAAACGTCTCACTTTTGGGTCTACGGAACAAAACTGAGTCTAATCTAATATTTCTGAGCGTAATAGCACAGCTGGTACGAATCACCTTCCACTGTGCTGTAAATGATGGCTTCCACAGGATACATCTGTACTTACCGGAGCTGCTTCTTCAACAAATACGGCCTCGATCTCCCGCTTTGGAGATGTGAGTCGGTCAGTTCCCACCTGAAAGAAAGGAAATGAGTAAGTGCAGGCACAACACACAGTGCAACCGACACATAAGAAACCGGTCCACACGACGTAAATGTCAATCGAAAATCTCTGACGGACCCGGATTTCCTCCTTACCTGTAACACGGTCTGCAGTTAACAAATGTCACCCTCTCGTCACTTGTTTTTCACGGGGGTCTGTCGAGTAGTGAAAGTTCAGTTATAAACACCCAGTACAGAAATCTTTGTTTGTAATTTCTTTGTATGTAAAATATCTCTCTCTGTTTACTTTTTTTGTCACGAGCTTTTGGGAAAGATGTTATTACATCACAGTAGTTGTTCATTGTGTAGCATTTTGTCATCAAGAAGATGTGAGTAAATGTAAGAAGTAGAAAAAATGGGTGTACGGATTAACTCACAAACCACCAGTTCCACAGGATGCATACAAAATAATAAAATTCATCACTTTATGCAAATAAGGGAATGACTAAGATCAACAATACACCAAACCATCAACTTATAAAGAAAAGTAAAATGAATGTAAAGCTTCCCCCTCTTGAATAATTTTAAATATGTTGCAATAAAGTACCCTTTGTTTTACTGAACTTCATTTCTGGTTAAATCCTACATATATTCAACTGAAACAAGAATATTTAATGTGCACAGTATTGATTTCATCCCCATGGATCAAACCATTTAACTCGTTTCCTACAGTGTATACTTCGTGTCAGGTTAAGCAACATCCCACCACCGACTCTGTTCCCACGGTGCTGCCGGTCTGTTCTGTTCCCACAAACCCCATCCCGAGAGAACCACTGCTAGTAGTGTTGTGAAATCACAGGAGCCAATGAAAGTTTGCGTCACACCCAGAGGCAGCTCCTTACGGGTTACAAACGTCGCTCAATGTGTCGCCTATCTGCAGCCGCGACAGACTCGAACCGCACTAGAGGTAGCATTCCACAACTGTTTGCAGTTTTTTGAACGGTGGGCCACAGAATGCTCGAGTGTCGTAACAGCTTGTTCAAATGTCGTAACAGCTCGTGCACTGTGTCGAGTTCGCACAGTGTGTCCAGAATTATCGGCTACAGCGACGGTAACTTCTTCTACAATTTGGGGCGTAACTGGCCGTTGGTCTCTCCGGGGGCAGGGGGGCGGGTTAATTCACAAACTGCCAGTTAATTCGAACTTTCGAGTCACATTCTTCCGCCCCGGTGTGGAAAGTGGACCTCTCCGTATTCCTTTCCACACGTCGATACTCGTGAAGAGTAGCAGCACTAGCGCTGTTTTGATAAAACAGCTTTGTGATTAAAACTCTGCTCAACTCGTCCAGACCCGAGTGCAACCGTAACACACACTGACGCTCGTGTTTCGATCGTACTGCTGGCAAACGGCAAGTCACGACACTTAGACTAGTAACAACACAAATCCTGAAGTGCACATTCTGAACATCACTGCTGTTCAGTTGGGTACCCAAGCAGTAAATAGTTTTCCATCTAGACTGGCTCAAGTAGCAAAATTTAGATTATAACTACCCTATAAGTTAACAACTGGTAGTCACTAGGGAGCTGAAAATATTGCATTGATTTATGTTGAAATTTGCGTCTAATTTTTGTTTGTTCATAAATGATTGGCCATACAAATTTAAAACGCTGTCACACTATGTGGGAAGTGTTACATGCTGTTTAAGCAGACGATATTCCACGTTCCTCGTGTAGTGCGAGGAAACACGATCGTGACAGAATAACATTAAGTAGGGAGTACTTCGTGGAACATACACTGTGTGCAGGGAGGTGTGGAATACGAGAAAACGTAACCACCCTGTGGCGAATTGTAAATGGCTTCACCTGCTGTGGGCGGGCTTTTTACGTTTCGGTGTCACGGCTCGGCGGTGAATTAACAGTCAGAGGGCAACCGCACTCTCCGAGAACGAAAACAAAAGACGAGATGATTTTGTGACAAATGAAATATATTGTAACCTCGACGGTCGCGTCGAGCTTTCGAGGCGTATTTCGCACATTATACTCGTTCGAAGAAGTATGTGTTTCTACAAGGCAAGCAGTGGATGTGCTTTTTCGTGATATAAAAAGAAGTTACCTCCTTTTGCTCCAATAATGGCTGCAGAATGTGAAGAAGTCAAGAAAGAAAAAGATAAATACGTCAGATTTATGTGGAGTGACAGATCTCGTGAAGTGTTCCGACTCTGCTTCAGCTACAATGAGCAAGCCAATAGCTACACGAAAGCCTAAACCGACAAGAAGAAAAATACTTCACATATATGGAGACAGGGCTTTGAAAAATGGTTTGAATGGCTCTGAGCACTATGGGACTTAACATCTGAGGTCATCAGTCCCCTAGAACTTAGAACTACTTAAACCTAACTAACCTAAGGACATCACACACATCCGTGCGCGAGGCAGGATTCAAACCTGCAACCGTAGCGGTCGCTCGGTTCCAGACTGTAGCACCTACAACCGCACGGCCACTCCGGCCGGCCAGGGCTTCGAAATTGACTGTTAAAAGAATTGGCGATTTGGGAACTTTTATGACTGGAGTTTGCTTTTGCAAAAGGTTCAAAAGTTTTTTCCTTCCGAAATGGTCTTTGCTCATTTTCTTCTTCTGGCTCTATATAAGCTTCCAACAGATGACTCACTCTGTTGAGACGAAGCATCACTTTCCCACCAGTAAACAAAGTTCTTCACTGCTTAAGACGTCTCTTGACATTATTTTTCTGTTCCCACCCAATTTAGTAATTACAGCATCGGCAGAATATTGATTTTGACCTTTTTTGGGTATTCGTAGCCATCCGACCGACTGCTGCTGACAATGCTACAGATAGAAGTAGGACCAAAAAAACTGTATTCCACCATTATGTAAGGACTTTCCGTGTGGCCGAAATATGTAGTTTTTGTTTCTCAGTTGCTATAGTGCAGAAAGTGTACGCTATAGACTGACAATCGGCTAAGAGTGTAAGCAAACTAGGATTAAGAGTGACAGGTGGGAGAGGAGAGGTGCGAGGAAAATAGCCGTGCCTGTGTGTCACAGGGCAGCCAGCCTACACCGCCTCTACAAAAGTACAAACGACACACAGTCGTAGCAACTGTTGACCCGTTCGGGTGTTGTGAAGATCGTAATCAAACTTCGTGACGGCCCAGTATTAGTCTCTTTGGTCGTTTCAAAATACAAAGGGGAAACGACGAGCCACAGGTAACACAAAACATTCGATAACGGCTCCACCACGAAAGATTGTAGAGATTGGCGGTGTCGTAAACGGTGCAGTTCACGCCCGACCTCTACGGGCACTTCGTGCGACAGTTCGAAACGCTCATCACCTAAAACTGCCACGTTAAAAGCGTCTGCGTTATATAGACTTTTTAACTGTGGCTAGCAGATAAATGTACAAGTTTTTTTGTCATAAGATACTAGTTCCCATGGCTGAGTTCTATGTTGCTTTACAGTTTCACAGAAACCATTCAACTCCCCACAACTGATGCAACACTTAAGCACTGAGCATACAGATACATCAGTGGCTCGTGCGCTTTTTGTTTCGCAAATAGAGTTCTTAACTGTATTCTTTTCCAAATTGATATGCAATGCCAGTAACCGAAACTTGGTCATATTTTTTATATTTATACACAGAAAATAAAGCTACTTCAAACTATCTGCGATTTTATTGTGATATTATTTGCTATGCATTCATTGAATAATTTTGCATTTTCAGATTCTGATGCAGAATTCAACTTCATATTTACATTTATTGCAAAATGTGAATTTTTTCAGGTCTCTAGTAATCATTCAGATCATGACAATTTAAGATTTTGTAAACTGATTTTCTAAAGTTAAATAATTATTTTGAAATATTCTTTCATTCTATGTTTTAGTTAGAAAGGATAAACAAAAAACCTCACAATCGTGTTTGTTTTATGTTACAGCATATTTGTTATTTATGTCGTATCTACTCCAAAAGTAAATCTAATAGTTCTGTCTTCAGTTTGTGTACAAACATGATAAACTGAACTTACTGATACCCTCTTGCGATAAACTGAAGAGGCTGATACTAGCCAAAACAAATTGCCGAGAGCATCGTGAAACCTTTTTAGCTGCAGTTCTTAACTCAGAATTCAGAGTTGTTGCAAGTCTGTGGAGGAAGCAAGACAACGATAATGGTGACAAATAAGAAGAGTGATACGTGTCGAAAATGGAGCTGTTCATCTCATTTAAGTTGGAATCCGTATAGCAATCTGTGAGAGTTTTAGATCATAGATTTTATCAGATTTTACTGTACACTCTAATACTGAGCTCCCATACACTGGGCATTAGCAATTTTGCAACAGGCTTAGGAACTCTGATGACAACTGCTACAGCTAGATGCCAAAGTGGCACAGTTCAAACTACAATGACTGCACAAATCTTATGCTGCTACATACCTCTGAATCATTTGTTACATACCTCTGAATTATTTCGCACAAGCTGTTATGTGCCATACTCCAGAATTTAGCCCAGATAAACCACATGAGGGTAGACTTAAATTTCCACAACGTTCAGGCTCACGCAGCACCGGCGTGTGAATGTTACGACGGTGTTGTAGAAAGACCGGAAGCAGACTTCGACACGAACTGCCGTAACAAAATTCATGTGAACAGTGGGCAGCTCGGTTGGAGGGTGTTGCAACTTTGCTTTTAAAACATTGTGAAGGAAGGCCAAACTTTACAAAATTATCAAAGACAGTCTGTACCGTAATGGTCCTCCTATAGTTCAACGGCAGGAAGAGATACGACACTTCTGAATGCAGGTAGCTTTGGTTTCTTTCACCTTATACACGGTGTTACAAACAGGTACGGCCAAACTTTAAGGTAACATTCCTCACACACAAAGAAAGAAAATATGTTACGTGGACATGTGTCCGGAAACGCTTACTTTCCATGTTAGAGCTCATTTTATTACGTCTCTTCAAATCACATTAATCACATAATGGAAACACACAGCAACAGAACATACCAGCTTGACTTCAAACACTTTGTTACAGGAAATGTTCAAAATGTCCTCCGTTAGCGAGGATACGTGCATCCACCCTCCGTCGCACGGAATCCCTGATGCGCTGATGCAGCCCTGGAGAATGGCGTATTGTATCACAGCCGTCCACAATACGAGCACGAAGAGTCTCTACATTTGGTACCGGGGTTGCGTAGACAAGAGCTTTCAAATGCCCCATTAATGAAAGTCAAGAGGGTTGAGGTCAGGAGAGCGTGCAGGCTATGGAATTGGTCCGCCTCTACCAATCTATCGGTCACCGAATCTGTTGTTGTGTTGTTGAGAAGCGTACGAACACTTCGACTGAAATGTGCAGGAGCTCCATCGTGCATGAACCACATGTTGTGTCGTACTTGTAAAGGCACATGTTCTAGCAGCACAGGTAGAGTATCCCGTATGAAATCGTGATAACGTGCTCCACTGAGCGTAGGTCGAAGAACATGGGGCCCAATCGAGACATCACCAACAATGCCTGCCCAAACGTTCACAGAAAATCTGTGTCGATGACGTGATTGCACAATTGTGTGCGGATTCTCGTCAGCCCACACGTGTCGATTGTGAAAATTTACAATTTGATCACATCGGAATGAAGCCTCATCCGTAAAGAGAACATTTGCACTGAAATGAGGATTGACACATTGTCGGATGAACCATTCGCAGAAGTGTACCCGTGGAGGCCAATCAGCTGCTGATAGTGCCTGCACACGCTGTACACGGTACGGAAACAACTGGTTCTCCCGTAGCACACTCTCCATACAGTGACTTGGTCAACGTTACCTTGTACAGCAGCAACTTCTCTGACGCTGACATTAGGGTTATCGTCAACTGCACGAAGAATTGCCTCATCCATTGCAGGTGTCCTCGTCGTTCTAGATCTTCCCCAGTCGCGAGTCACAGGCTGGAATGTTTCGTGCTCCCTAAGACGCCGATCGATTGCTTCGAACGTCTTCCTGTCGGGACACAAACGTACCGCGCCACGGCTATTGCCCCGTGCTAATCCGTACATCGAATGGGCATCTGCCAACTCCGCATTTGTAAACATTGCACTGACTGCAAAACCACGTTCGTGATGAACACTAACCTGTTGATGCTACGTACTGATGTGCTCGATGCTAGTACTGTAGAGCAATGAGTCGCATGTCAACACAAGCACCGAAGTCATTACCTTTCTACAATTGGGCCAACTGGCAGTGAATCGAGGAAGTACAGTACATACTGACGAAACTAAAATGAGCTCTAACATGGAAATTAAGCGTTTCTGGACACATGTCCACATAACATCTTTTCTTTATTTGTGTGTGAGGAATGTTTCCTGAAAGTTTGGCCGTACCTTTTTGTAACACCCTGTACATCTGCTATATGGTGAATACGTATTCTTTCTGATTGAATTTCAAGTTGCCCACAGGAGAAACTCCAGCTTCATAACTTCTCTGATGTATATCGGTTAGACAAAAATACAGAAACACAGTGAGAAATGCTCACTGCAATACAAATGCATATGCTAGTTAAGCCTGCAGGTTACGCTGTTGTATTTGACCACGAACAGCACGTGCAGTGTTCTCAATACATTTTAAGTTTAAGTCATGGTAAGAACAGTGTCCCGTGTAGTTGTGATAGCGTCGTGTCACACCTAAGTGAATTCAAACGTCGGCAGATTGCCGGTGCTTCTGTAACCGAGGTAGACAAAGTGTTCGGTGTTTCGAGAGGCACCGTATGAAGATTTATCCCCCGTACAGGAAAAGTGGAAAAACATCATCCGCTACATCACAATGCAGGTGGAAGTGTGTGCCGAGTGATTGTGACGGACAGTCTCCCGAGAGGATTGTGGCAAAAAATAAGACAGCGACAGCTGCAAAAGTCACTGCAGAACCGAATGTCGCACTCTCGAATTGTGTCGGCACCAAACCGATACGGAGGGAGCTCTGTAAACTGTGAAGTGCAGAGAGAACTGCAATCCCACGACCACTCGTCGGTGACGCAAATACCCGTAACAGGGAGACGTGATGCCGAAGCCGGAATACCTCGATGACAGAGCAATGGAAGTCTGTTATTTGGTCAGAGGAGTCTCGTTTTGCACTATTTCCAACTTCTGGGCAAGTTCCTGTCCCAAGAGTGAAAGACGGTGGGGGTATGCTGACGATTTGGGCAGCCATATCGTGGTAATTTGTGGACCCGATGGTTACTCAGCAAGGTCACACTACAGCCACAAATTATGTAATGATATGGGCTGAAAGTACTTGTATGGAGTGTAGCCATGTATGGAAGTGAAACATGGATGATAAATAGTTTGGACAAGAAGAAAACAGAAGCTTTCGAAATGTGGTGCTACTGAAGAATGCTGAAGATTAGATGGATAGATCACATAACTAATGAAGAGGTATTGAATAGAATTGGGGAGAAGAGGAGTTTGTGGCACAACTTGAGTAGAAGGAGGGATCGGTTGGTAGGACATGTTCTGAGGCATCAAGCGATCACCAATTTAGCATTGCAGTGCAATTTGGAGGGTAAAAATCGTAGAGGGTGACCAAGAGATGAATACACTAAGCAGATTCAGAAGGATGTAGGCTGCAGTAGGTACTGGGAGATGAAGAAGCTTGCACAGGATAGAGTAGCATGGAAAGCTGCATCAAACCAGTCTCAGGACTGAAGACAACAACAACAACAACAACAACAATGGGCTGATCAGGTCCACCTCGTGGTAAGAGAGTGGTTTGAAAAGTTCTTGGAATCACCTCGAGAGGTCATCGCTAGTGCAACTAATTGTTCGTGTGATATTCATTGGACTGTTGCCTGTAAACATGTGCTACATCAGTGCTCTCGGAAGAGAGCTATGGCGGTGACGTGGCTCTGTTGTTCCCATGTAGCGTTTCGCGAAGATGGAAAAAATTTTAAAAAATTTTAAAAAATAATTGAGATTCAAGCAGTGATTAAGTATTTCGTAAAGAAATGTATGAAAGCAAAGGACATTCGTGCCGATTTCCAGAATACACTGGGGGACTCTGCTCCCTCATATTCAACTGTTGCTAAGTGGACAAATGAATTTAAATTTGGTCAGGGGAGCTTAGATGATGATCCCTGTAGTGGTCGGCGTGTCACTGTTCCAGAAATCATTACTAAAGTGCGCAAAATGATCACGGAGGATTGCCAATTGAAAGTGCATGAAATTGCTCACGCTTGCCAGATGTCGTCACATTTTAACTGAAGAATTATAAATGAAAAAATTATCTGCAAGAAGGGTGCTGCAACTCTTGATGTTGACGTTTTAGGACAAGCAAAGACAATTCCTTCGGTGAGAAAGGTCACGGCTTCAGTGTTCCGGGATGCGAAGGGGATTCTGTTTGTACATTATGTCTCCACTGGAGAATACTATGCTAACCTCCTGGACAAACTGCAACAAAAAACCAAAAAAGGGTCAGGTTTAGCAAGGAAGAAAGTCATCTTCCATCAAGACAATGCACACCCCCATACATGTGCCATCGCCACAGCAAAATTACATGAACTGAGATATGAATTGTTGCCACACCCACCTTATTCGCCTGGTATGGCTCCGTCAGACTTCCATCTCTTCCCAAAACTGAAACTTTTTCTTGGTGGACGAAGATTCACTTCAAACGAAGAATTGATAGCCAGAGTTGACAACTATTTTGCAGGCCTGGAGGAAACTCATTTTCGACATGGGATCGAGACACTGGAACATCGCTGGATCAAGTGCATTAATGTACCAGGAGACTACATTGAAAAATAAAAAATGCTACAGTGATGTCACAGGGTGTACACACAGACAAGGAAAAAAAAAATCCCAGGTTTTTCCCAGTTAAAAAATACACTTTTCCGTGTCAAGTGGCAATATACTTTCCCCTCGGGATGGTAAAACTTTTCAATCCTTTGAATGGTTAAGGTTTTACACACCGGCATAGAGCCTCCCACCAATTTAGGAAATGAACCCCAGAAAAAAAAATGCTTTTTGAAAAGAATTTTTAAGGGGAACCAACATGTACACTGCATATTTTCGTATTCCAGAAGTATATAGTCGAAGTCCACCAAACACAGAATGTTACTTTCAGAAGCATTGAAATTGAGATCGCGAGGCGCTTTTGTAATCCAATCATATATCGCGAGATCTCGCCAGCCGATGATAGTAGATATTCATCGCATTTACATAGGCTCCCCAAACTGGATTTCGTAAACCGATCTCCCAGTACTGCTCCTGGGTGGTCATTTAAACATTTCAGAATCGATTCTGGAAACCTTCCGGTTGCCAGTTTTCCAATCTCGCAATCGATTTCCGCTCCCGTGTAAATGCAACTGGCTTTGAAATGTGCTTGGGCTGTCAGGTTTTGTCTTATTTTTAAAAATTTTTGGGTAATACGGATGTAGGGGCCTTTTGTACAGCGAACGATAAGCAGGAATGTTAGACTAACTATTTACAACTAGTCTAACTGAAGAGAAATAGCGACTGTACTGACAAAATCAGAAATTGTAACAGCTGTTTTCCAGGCGCTGTTGTTAGCTGCACTAGCAAATCCACTTCAGACCTTAATGTGTACACACGAGAGCAAAAAATGGCTTCCGAAAGTCGGTTTTTGTCTTTTGGAAGATGTGTCGCATGTAAACATAGTGATTCAGAGCACAGGACACGTGATGTAGTCAACATCAGTTTCTGCACAAGTGTGAGCTGCCCGACAGCCTCGATACCACGCGGGATCCCCTGAGCATCGAGGAAGAGGTGAGTGCATCTTCACTTGGCTATTTTTCTTGTGTTGCTGTGGTTAATTACGCTGCATTTCGTTCATTGTTTAGCAGTTGAGTACCGTATTTACTCGAATCTAAGCTGCACTTTTTTTCCGGTTTTAGTAATCCAAAAAACCGCCAGCGGCTTAGAATCGAGTGCAAAGTTAGCGGTAGTTCTAAAAATGTTGGTAGGTGCCGCCACAAATAACTTCTGCCGTCGAATATATGTAGTGCTACACAGGCATACTTAGCAGCACAAAGAAAAATACTAGCGCCAAAAATAAATTAAAAAAAGATGGAAGACGAGCTTTTTTTCTCCACCCCGAGTTTCGACCACTGCATTTTCATATATGAGCCAACGAAGTAAATACAAATTCCATATTGTTCATCTTCGAATATAGCAGCATTTCAATGTACTATGAAAATCCGACTGGCAGGACTGTTTGGGATGTTTATCAATATGGCCAACTCTACGTTCTGAATTTTTTCCTATCTGTGATAAGAGATGGTTGCTAACAGGAACTTTTATGAATTGTGAATCACATGCCGTATTCTCTTCACCATAAAAATAATACGAATATAAATATTTTGCCATGTATTCTTTCGTGTTTGCTGCTGTCTCATTTAAATCCTGTCTGCCTAATAAACTATGAAACTAGAGTGAGACAACAGCAAACACGGACGAATATACATATCATGCAAGTTTATATTTGTATTATTCTTATGCCTAATAGTGATACGGCAATTGACTAGATTTTTAAATCTAAGATGACTAATTTCTGTGCAGAATGTAATGTATTAAAGAGGCGTCTGCAGAGATTTTCAAACGGAGAAAAATTTTCGCTAAACTCTCGTTCAGAATATGTTCTATCATACGCACTCTATTATTGGTTCTTGTTGATCATTATCAAAGAAAGCTGCAGTGTAAGTAACAACAAATAGCAGTCTCTTTGCCATTGTTTCGCTTATGAGACAATTCCCCCCCCCCCTTTTTTTTTTATTGTAACCCGTGGTAGCGTGCACAAAAGCAAACCATGCCGCGAGTGGTGACAGGCTGGAAATACTCATTATCAGAATGCAACAAACAATGCATGGCACAGTACAGTAATGCATTTTCACCTTAGACTGACGTAAACACCTATAACAAAGAGAATGGCACTTATCAGATAAAAGAAAAATAAGCAATCGATTCAAACCAGACAAAGCATGTGAAAAAGGAAGGGTACCTGTATAAATACGGACGGAGTGCCTGATGCATGGCAATGGCTACCTGGTAAAGCTTAACAGCTAAGCTTACTACTCGAACCTAACTACTGTAGCTGTATCGTCATTCATTCAACCTAAATTGTGTCTCATATTACAATGCACCAACTTTGTTTCAATTTGGGGGTGCGGCCTAAAACGTTTCTCTCCCCTTGAATTTCGAGTCCCAAATTTCAGGTGCGGCTTAGATTCGGGAATTTTTTTTTTCCTTGATATTGAGTCTCATTTTTCAGGTGCGGCTTAGATTCGAGTAAATACAGTAAACACGGCTCATGTGGAGACTACCCCTCATCCCACTACAATTCAGACTGTTCGGCGCACGCGCAAATCTGGCAGCTTGGGTGCACCAGAAAAATGTTTCCGGGGAGCATCTGGCTGCCTGTTGCTACTGCTGACACAGCTCGTGTCTAGTTACCTCAGATACAGCCAACAGTCACACTTGAAGTAGCCAGAAGCGGGAAAAGCTACTGCTCGTACTCGACTAAACTGCACACGCACACAAGCCCGCTGGCAACTGCTCGAACAAACCTAATGTTAACCGTTGTGACGTAACAGTCATCGGAAGCAGTTTGTCGTTATGAAGTATTCCCTAGTCTTCGTCCCCCTTTGACATATTTTGCTGTTGGCAGACGCTTGTGTGCGAGCTGTGTTTTGTTGCTATAAATGGTGCATTTTCTTTGCAACGTAAGTTTTATCTGTATTTTTTCCTCATTTATGTTTTATTGCTGCAGTATTATATTGCAGTAATGAACTAAAGCAAAATTCTTTGTTAGAGTATCAGTTCTTACCAGTAAAAAGTACAAAAATTTAACTGAAAACCAATACAATGAAAAATTCCCAGGTTTTTCCCAATTTTTTTTTCCTGGATGAAAAAATTCTGAGGTTTTTCCCGGATTTCCAAGTTGTCACGGAACATATGCACCACGTGTGAGAACTTTTTTCCTATTCCTTTCTGAGAACTTTTTAGATCACCCTCGTACAATGTTTGTTTCCTAATTGTATGCTGTATTCTGAGATAACTGAGCCATTTTTAACACGGTTAACATTTTTTAGTATTGTCACTTTTCCCTAGACCACCAGTCAGAAGATCTAAATATTATTGAGCCTTTCTGATATCCATTTACCCATTATTACATTAACTTGCCACTATTTTGGAGAAAGAATGGTATAAGATCTCCTTGAAAACCAAACATGACCTGTATTTATCCATTCTGAGATGACTGGAAGCTGCTTTGAATGCCAGTGAGTTTCCTACACCATATCAGGCATGCTAATGTGTTGTGTTTTTGCTATTTCCACATTTTTGCCCGCCCCCTGCAACTCGTTATCTAGATATCAATGCACTGAACGTGGAATAGTGATACTATTGGCTGAAAGAAGAGTAATTCGGCATTACGGAAAGCTACTATACATTAGTTTTCACTAAATCATATTCTGTGCTTAAATCTCTAAAGTCGGAGTTGTTCTTGCCACTGTTGAGCAATGACATATTTACTGACCTGTAAAGTACACGGTGGTACAGTTGGAGTGTCTCTTAATTAATATTTTCCACTTTAATTTCTATGCACTTACTATTCACTTATAAACAAACTTACAAACTAGTAGGTCATTCATATCTTCCTTTATGTTTTACTGTACAGACTATAATGATACTATACCTATGTAACACTGAAGTATTGTAGATGGCAATAGAGCAACAGTGAATTGTACATCGCCTACTCCTGTTATATTTTGTAGCTTTACCAACGTATGTTTTTTATGTGAGAGTATCAACTAATATCCGTGTCTGGAGACCTGTATTCTTTTATGTCACGTTATTTATTATCTTTTATTCTAAAACATTCCAAAAACTATCTAATATTCAAACTTATGAGCATTTAATTATATCTTGATGTGTTTATTCTACATAAACATGATGAGTGTTCAATAAATAATGCAACATATCTTTTTCTCAACCAATTTCAGTTGAAAAAATGCAGAATTTATTGTGCGACGTCGTGGAATATTCCCACTTCAGCCCCTATACTTGCACGAGGTTCCAATAGGTGGTCGTTCTATATGTAGCCGTCAATACAGCTGCCGTAACAGAGGTGCTTTCCCAGCATAAGGCTGTCACTGATTTTTATTTTGGCAGAAGACCGGGGCACGGCAGATATTTACTGGTACTTGCAGAATGTGTACAGAGGGCTGACAACAAACAAAAGCACGGCGATTTTTCAAGCGAGGCGTCTGTTATAATGAGGAAGGTCGTGCAAACCTGTCCAATCTCCCACGTGTCGGGCAGCCGCACGAAAGCACGGTGAGTTGGCGGGTGAGGTGCGTATCGTAATCAGAATGAAGGTCACACAAAACTGTCCCATCTCCCTCCTGTCATGCAGCCGCACACAACTTTGACTCCTGCAATGTCAGAATGTGCGGACACACTCATTCGAGGTGATCGACGGATGACAAACACCTCACAGTGCAACTGGACTGGGACTTCGAAGAGGTTATTCTGTCCTTCCTCAGCTCTGAAGTGTGTTCTGCTACTTTCAGGAAACTGAAGAAATGAATTCAGCATGTTTGTTGCCACAAAAATGCAAACAAACTTTATCTGTGGCAACACAAGGCCTCACAAGTTCGTGCACCTGAAGGAGCCCACAAAGCTTCATTGGACTGTTCCTATTCATCCACTTTACAGCCCGGATCTCACAACTTCTGTTTGGCCCAATAAAGGATGCACTCTGCAGCGAGGAGTACACAGATGGTGGGGAAGATATTGATGTGACACGATGTCAGCTCCGATGTCTACCAGTAGAGTGGTACTGTGTGGGCATACGTCCCCACCCAGTACAGTGGTGGAAGGCCGTCGCATTGAACCGAATAAAACCGAACTACTTTCAGAAAAAAATATGTTGCATTACTTATTGAACACCTCACATATTACCCACGATTAAGAATTTATCAGAATCACATTCTGTTGATATAAATGTAGCTGTGGTTTATGTTTATACTGTGGTGACTGGTAGAAGAAGAGTAACACTTACGAGACCTGAGAAACCTCTCGGCAAGATCGTATCCTGTTATTTTTTTTAGGACAATGAGCTAAAACAACAACAACAACGACAACAACAACAGCACCAGCAGCAACTATGGCACCGAACAGAAAGGTGAGTACTGTTTCCGCTTTTGACATTCTACAATGAGTAGTGTTAGTAAAAAATGTTGTGGGTTCCTTGTCCTGCAAGTAACTTTAATCAAGTCTATGTCCAAAAATTTCTGACACAATTGTATCTGAACTTTGTCAGTTATTTAACAAGATTTTAATTAACAATGTGCCTGCATTAGCGGACAATGCAAAAAAAAATCCTGTATTTTTCACAGATTCCCCCATTAAAAATGCAGTTTCTTCTGCATGAAAATACACTGTACTTCAGGTGAAAACACATTTTTTTTGTGTTAACTGACAGTATACTTTCCCTCAGGATTTTAAAAATTATCAGTCTTTTGAATGCTTAAGGTCTTATACACTGCCATAGAACTTCCTGGCAATTTAGAAAACAAAACTCAGCAAATGAACAAAGCGTTTTGGAAAGACCTCAGATGTGCGGCAACACTGTCCACTGTATATTTTCATATCACAAAAGTACAAACACATATTCCATCTAGTAGAGTGCGATAGCTTCCGAAACACTGAAATCGAGACTGCGACGCACTTTCACCCCTCGTAGCTTGTGCAAAGCTATTTTGGCAGATAATGAAAGCATATATTCAGAGCTAAGGACACGTGTTGTAGTCAGCCAATAGCAACATCACTGGTCAGTAACGGAAACACACTAACAGGAAAAGTTAATAGTTTAAATTAATTTACATACAGTATAGTTATATATAATATTGGCTGTCAAAAATTATTAACTTCTTTCCCTGAGGGTGTGGTTGAGCAGGATCCTAAGAGCACAGCTTCAATTGCAGCAGGTGAATATTTCTAACGAGTACAATTACAAATTTCACTGTCGTGCACCAAAAATTTTGCAGATTACCTGGCCAAATACACGTCCTGTAGAGCAATTCGACTATTCCATTGAAAAGCCAATTGTGTGTGAAATTACTCCAGAATTCGACCCACAATTTTTTTTTTTTTTTTTTTTTTTTTTAAGAATAATTATACTTTTTGCCACCGTTATTGCACAATTTGTAGTCTACGAAGAAACTAAACAAATATGAAAAATGAACCTTAAAGCCTGGTCATTTTTAAGGGCACGTTGCCCTTCGGAAATATATCAAACACAAATGTGCTTGCGAAATTTTAAATAATGGCACAAATGGCTGGCTTCCTGGGGACAAAATATTTCTAAGTATCTGGTCCTCAATGCGTTAAGTTTTGAATGAGAGTCAAATGCTCTGAGATTTAAGAAATTCATCACACATTCTGTCACATAACATAATTCATCTCGTATAAAAGGAAATTTGCTTCGAAAGTAACATTTGTCAAACCAAAACTCCAATATTTTTCAAAGATCTGTTACAAATGTAAACAACTGTGATGACATCCTCACCGAAAGCAGTTCGCATTTGAAGTATTTCACACTCTTCTCCCGAAAGTCTCCGACACGTTTTGCTGTCGGCAGACACTTACATGTGCACTGTGTTTTGCTCTTGTAAATCGTGCATTTTCTTTGCAGCTATAGTTTCATTTTTGTGTTATTCTCTAATTTAACTGAAAACCAAAAATTCCCAGAATTCTAAAAAATTCTGGGGTTTTTCACACACGAAAAAATTCCCGAGTTTTCCCCGGATTTCCCAGTTATCTCTGAGTATTTGTGCCCTGTTAATTGCAGCCAGGACGGGATTCCTATACGAGACGCTTCAGCAGTGCGGAAGTGAGAAAAGACGAGACAGAGGTGTGGCGAGAACTCACCAGCGTCGGTGTGTCAACGGTGCACTCTGCGGCGGTTGCCGGTGCCGGAGAGAACTGCGGCCCCCACTCGTCCCGCAGCGCTTGCCGGCCGCGGCCTCTCCCCCTCCCCCTCCCCCTGCCCCTTCCCCTACCCCTACCCCTGCCTCTCCCTCTCCCCCTGCCCCCGCCCCCGCCCACGCCCACACTCTGGTCCCGGCAGCCCCTGCGCCGGCGGTCCCACACGCCGAGCTCGCGCAGAGCCGCCATCGCCTTCTGCTTTACAGTCTCCTCGCCGGACGGAGACGCGGGTGCGGAGACTCCCCCGTCGCGGCCCCCGTGCAGCGCGGGCGATGACTCCCGCGGCAGGGGATCCGGCCTGCCGCGTTCCGCTACGCTGCGCGCGGGTAGTCCTCGTGACGTGCCGAAGCCGGTGCCGCAGTCTGAAACGGTTACACCGCAAACTTCTGAACTGCGATCGCGAACAGCATCTGAAAACAGATGCACCCTGCGACAGTGAGATGTGTAGTGGTTAATGAAAAAGAGAAGAGAAGAAAAGAAAAGATTAAAAATGTGGGAAGAAATGGTGAATAAAAAGGGGGTTTTAAAAATTGTTAATGACCGTGAGAAAGGGAAAGAACGAAATGCAAGTCGGACTTCGTATTACATCAAAGTTATCGGACTTCGTGATTCGGTAAAGCTATTGTTGGGGTGGTCCTTGTGGCGTTTCTGAGCAAAAGTCAAACCAATTTCCACTAGGAAAATTATTTGAAAAAGAACAGAGAATAACAAAATGTGATTAACAGGGGGAAATGGCGTAGATGAGAGTTCATCCTTTACCGTGTTAACACGTCTTCTCTCGTGCGGCGTCGAGGTCTTGTTCTCCAAAAATCTCCTGCTTCATTTCTGCGTGAAAAGTCATAGCTACTCCGAAATTTTGCAATAAATTTCATTGTCCAGGAATTACTAATGTATACAAATTAAATCGTCTTGGTACTGAATGCAATTTATTTTACGTTGCTACTTCCATCCTCCCAAATTTCGTATAAACTTCCACAATACATCTGCACATCAATAAGTTTTTTCGTCTTAATCCGACCGAGACTAGGTAATAATTAAGTTAAGCTTCCACTCTCAAAGACAAAAGCTGGTACAAAACAAAAAGAGTTACAATTTTAGTACCTTCATTTTCTTATAAATATTTTCTCTGCCGTCGAGCGCTCGTACAGCTGTGACGGTATAATTTATATCCGAGGGAACGAGTGTAGCGCGGCGAAATTCAAAGTCCCGCTACAGATGGAACGGATCCGTTCCTTAAATAATTCCTTTTTCCTCATTTTTTTCTGTTCTACACAGCAGATGTGTACTGTCAATAATGGAAATTTCTAAAGTCTTATTCGTGCTTTATTCTACTAGATTTCATTGTTAAATGTATAGTTTTTAGATTACTAGTGATAACAGTATAATTAGTTTTTGTGGAAACATTTTCATCCGTGAAATAATATCTACCGGCACATGTTCCGATGCCACGGAAAGAAAAAAATGTATTCGGTTTTATAATCTGCTTACTAAAGTACTTTTGGATACATAATATTTTTGGTTTTCCCACCTGGTGTGTTCACAAATAAGTCAGACAGTTTCCTGACGGGTGACCGAGGCACGTACAACTGTACAACTGTCTGTGCCAGAAGCACGGATTTTTCTATATTTAGTCCACACACTCGTGTAATGACTGTCCCTGCACACTGCTGACGGTCATTCCAAATGTGAACTGTACCGGAAAGTGCAAGTGACGGAACCCTAATGGCGTACTTGTCGGAATCTTTTCCGAAGTTTGCTTTTAGGAACAAAGAAATAGAAAATGTGAATCTGATTAACCACAAATGTAGAAAATCCCTTAGTCGACTGATTTGAAATTTCGACACATATATTTATATACTTTTTTTAAATACATTTGCAAAATGTGTTGCAAATAGCTGTGGCAATTTCTCACCCATCTTAACGTGTATGACATTATGTTTTCTGAACCATATTTGCCACATTTTAACTATATTTGTCAGCACATTTAGCGATATATTGGATACTGTAAGCAAAACGTGCTACAAATACAGTTAGTAGTAGCAAAGTAATACATTAAAACAGCATGCCCGATGCAGCAGTTTTACGGCATGAATGACAAATGTAATAAACGATAACCTTTCTTCCTTTTGTCATTTTGTGGGGGTGACAGAGAGATAAATTTTCATAAATCTTCAAAATTATAAATTATGTAAAGTTTGTTGCCAAATACTAAGTGCTGTCATTCTGAAAAAGTTGACGCATAAACCTGGGTGTTTTCACGTAGTTCCATCTCACTGTTTATGACACCATATCTCCTGAACTACGCCTCGTGCTCTTGTCTTGGGCCGGCTAGGAGCCTTTCCACGTGTACAGAGAACAACTCACCAAAGTTTCAGTGCAATCAGACGAATGGTCTAGGAACGAGAGGACAAACGTACAAACAAACATTCATTTTCAATTAACAATACCAGAGAAGGGAAGTTGCTACTCACCATATAGCGGAGATGCTGAGTCGCGATAGGCACAACAGAAAGATTCACACAATTAAAGCTTTCAGCCATTAAGGCCTGTGTCAGCAGTACACACACACACACACACACACACACACACACACACACACAGACACTCTCTCTCTCTCTCTCTCTCTCTCTCTCTCTCTCTCTCACCATTCTCGGACAGAAAATTCACTCAGTATGTTGTTTCCGCACATTTCATGATAAATTTCTGCAGGTTTTAGGTTTTTTGCCAACAAAAACTGTATCACAGACCGCACCTCACAACTGGCAGGATTTTCAACTGCAGCGCACATTTCAAATTTGAATACTGAACAAATCAGACACGCAGAGACATTCCTGCTGTCACAGACAGATGCCGGCTGAGCTGCCGAGCACACACATACCAAAATATACGCAATCGGCACGCGCCTAGCGACGTCAAATGGAAATGTTCCTTATTTTCCGAATAGCCCTCGTAGTTGCAAGCAGTGCACCATCATTTACTTTCTCATTACAGAGAAAGAAACTGAGAGACATATGCACAAATGTTCGTGTGGTGTCTACTCAGCTTCTGCGGTCGACAGGAGTACATTCGGTCGCCGAGCACAGAGGGTGAGGCCATCAGAAAGCAGGTCAGCAGAGCTCCACAATTACGAAAACAATTAGGCATTTTGTGGTAATAATAGCAGATGAAGAGTGCCACAATTCGCCTAATGGTGATACGTGTAACACAACAAAAAGTGTAAATGCAAACACCATTTTTCCCTTTCACACATTTTCACACACACAAATTTACATAAACACTAATATCACGTGTTTAATTTATTTGCTTTCATGTCTTTATGCTTCATGTGCTCACAGGTGCAACATTGCAGGACCTCTGAACAGTACTTCAACTTCAATGTTCACTGCTGCAGTGTTTACATAGGCAATTCCATCACACAGGAAACAACAGTGCTGCTACTCATTGCATACTCAAGCAAGACAGTCCTTGTAATATAATTAGTTGCCTTGTACAGTTGCGAAACTGTGCATTATTTACGGACTCGTGTAAAGTCTCTGTTGTGCGTACGCATACTCCGAGGCTGCAAAAGAGTTGGGCACAAGTAGTTCCACACCACAGCCAGTAAAGAGAACTTATCCGTGTCTCCGTATTAAGTAATGTATAGCGAAATGAATCTGGAGAAAATACAGGGTGCACATTAACAAAACTGCAGGGACAGATTCCTGACCAAAAATGGAGGGAAGAGGTCCTACGAATGTGTGTCCCGAAATGCACCGTTGCCACCACAAATGGTGATGTCGAACAAAAGTTGATCTTACCGAGTGTCGTACGTTCCTCGGGTGTTGCAGATTGACGCAGCGTACTGCAAGCAGCTGAACAGTCCAGTACCAACGTCAGGAACACGCCGAGATGCCGAAAGGTGGGTACGGCCGAGTGTACAGAAATAGTCTAGAGGCGGCACAGCTGTACCAAAATACGTACCCTCACAGACACGGACCACATCAAACATTTCGAGCGCTTTTTGGGTGTTTGTGTGATCGCGAATCCTTTCGGACAGACAAATCTGTAGGGTGACGGAGAATCGGGTCCTGGATCTCGAGCGTTACCATCTGCTTTGCCATTCACAAGCACTGTCTCAGCTTGTTCCTCACACAAATACAGCTTCTTACAGTACACTGTGTGAATCACACACCCTTCAACACAAAAGGGACACATGGCACACGGTCAGAGGAACTTCCGTTCGTCAGTGCCATCTACGGTGGCAACGAGGCAAGCCTTATGCAACAGAAAATGTATACAATTATCATAGTTGCGTATTCTGGAGTGGAATACACTGAAAAAGAGGAATTCAAACACAGCCTGATTATGCAAAAAGGGTTATAATGTGCCACACTGACATCAAAGACAGGTTTGACAAAACCCTGGCTTATGTTTTACTGGGCAAAAAGAAGATTCAGATCATTATTCTGAGACGAATGTCACACACTACGGAGAGTGGTTTAGGAGCACTCTCGAATAATTACCAAACAGGTGTGCGATTGTTCTAAATCGGTTCCGTAACACACTACGATAAATCCAGTATCACAAAATACGTCTGTGATATAGACTAAGGTTTCTGTAATTGAATGGATGGAAAACAGTAATTAGAACTTCATATAGTACCACAGCATACGAAGAATTTAGTAAAGCAAGGCTACAGGAACACCCATGGCCATACTTCAGTTCCTAAGAATGTCTTTTGGAAAGTTTACCGCACTTAGTGGATAAGGAAATTCAACTTCTGAAGTTGCCTACGGTGCACTGTGAATTTGATGTCACTGTATTTACTTGACCCTCTCCAAAAAGAAGGTAGGAAAGGAGAATAAGAATTTTAGACGAACGATACTTTCTAGTCGTGTCACTCCAATCTGGAAAGTGTTCTCAAAAGAGACGAGCCCGTGTCAAACTGAGCCTCAGGTTTATTTTTATTCCATTTTTAAAATTTACGTCACAGTTTTCTGACCCTACAACAGTTAAATATTACTGTTGCGAACAAATTATCACAGTTGCAAATGAGGCGAGGATTGTGGTTAAAGTCGGCACTCCTGCAGGTGAGTACGGAGAACAATAGGCTCATTCTCGAATGTTGTCAAAATGTTCTGGTAGAATGCAAATAATTTTGGGTTAAATATAATAAGTTTGGGTTAAACGTGACAGTTCAGTGAAAAACAGAAGTGTCGAGGTGACAATAGGCACACACAAAAAGAAATGTAGTGTCGCGGAATAGTAAAAAGTTGGAAACGTGGAATATTGTCAAAGTTTCGTTGCCTATGCCGAGAGCCTGAGGCAGTAGGTAAGCCAAGAGGATTGCACATGTATCAGAATGTGTCGTCACGCAGGGGCAATGGCCTGATTACACACAACAGGCGAGAGACAATTGCTTAGCACGCGGGATTTGTGTTAAGACGGAGACTTCTGTAGAGTGAAAGACAGAGGTATAGCGTCAGCTGTACTGCATTTCACAACTATGCGTAAGTCTGCCGCAACAACAAGTAACTCTGTCGCAAGAACACCTAAGGGGCGAGTACGACAGATGAATCGGCAGTATAAGTGGAACGAATGCGTTCGTTACAAACGAGCACGACGTCAGAACGTCGCTCGTGCTTCCTTTAAATACGCGCGCTCTGATAGCAACACGGCACTCGCAGTCAGACTTGCAGTTAGATGTGTAGCGCTGCATAGCGCTCAGCTCGGTGATCGACACGTTAATGTTTAATCTTTATTAAGGAGACGTTGCAGTAAAGGCGGCCCATCCAGCAGCAGACGTGAGGGGACAGTACCAGCTCTGGTCCTCTCTGCTGCCGCTGTCAATCACTGACCCAAGATTAGCAGACATCGCGGCAGACTCGCTCGTCGCCGATGCCGACCACACCGATGAGCCGTCGTCGAGATCGTGCGGGGCCTAGGCCCTAGGCGTCCGCCGTCACAACCGGGTGAGCCGACGACGCCGGGAGACTGCAGCCCGTTCCACCTGTCCACTGCGAAAGAGCCACCAGGAGGAGCAGGGAAGAAGACGGGGTGGGACAGAGTACACACCGCACTACAAGAACGCCTCTCGTGCCGACAGCGCCGGGACTCCAACCCAGAGCCTCCTGCTGTCCGTAGCCGAGCCGGGCGCCACCAGCCACGCGCGGCCGAAGTACGAAGTAAGGACATTTCTTCGCTACGTCACAGCACGTGGCGCTGCGCTAGCAAGACTGTGCGGCCCGGAGCTGGTGTCATTGCTACGAGTCTGCGAGGACTCGGGAAGGTCGTCGATATCACCGAGCCACATTATAATAGGCAGGAATAAAGGTCTTATGAATTAATAATGTTTCTTTGGCATTTCTGATGCGTCCACAGCCATTTACTAACATCCTGACAACTGGAGAGGTCACCGCTCGGCCTCCAGTCCACCCTAGGCGACCGGGACCACCGGGGCACCTACAGAAGGAAAACTTGCTAGTTTTTGGAGTAGTCCTTTTCTGAACTAGAGTAAAACACACACACACACACACACACACACACACACACACACACACACACACACACACAGAAGGGTGCACAAGCAGACATCTACACAGTGCTATGTGGATGCACAGAGCCAGTGTCGTATTTCGACAGCCGGGCTAGGTTGTGGTGGGGGTTGTTCCAAGTGGGGTAGGTAGAGAGGTTGAGGGTGGGTGGCTAACAGGCAGGCAACCACTTAGGCGGCTAGGAATGCAAGAGAGAGAGAGAGAGAGAGAGAGAGAGAGAGAGAGAGAGAGAGAGAGAGAGGTGGCAGGTGCACAGCTAGGCACGTACTAGGCACAAGGTATACAGTTGTCAGAACAGCTGGATAGTGGTGGTGTGGGCCGGGATCTGGGAGAAGCTGAGAGGACGGAGCAGGGGAAACTGTCAGCTGGTGGGTGTGGGACACTGCACTACCCGAGACTGCTGCTGGGACAATTACGAGAGCGAAGGACGCGTCACGGGGATAACTCCCGTCTGCGTAGTTAAGAAAAACTGGTGGCGGATGGCATGATCCGGATAGCACCGGTTGTGAAGTGGCCAGTGGAAATAGTGTTTCCTTCTCATCCTGTCCGACAAGTCTCCCCTGACCTGGGGCTCCGGGTGACTTTTCCGAACTGTCCCCGTGACCTGATGTAGTGGTTAATACAAAAGAAAATGAGAAAAAAGAAAAAGAAAAGGTTGAAAATGTGGGAAGAAATGGTGAATAAAAAAAAAAAAAAGGGGTTTTAAAATCATAAATGACCGTGAAAAAGTGAAAGAATGAAATGTAAATCGGCTTCGTATTACAGAATAGCTATCAGACTTCGTGATTCGGAAAAGAAGAGTTCATCCTTTACCATGTCTTCTTTCGTGCGGCTTCCAGGTCTTCAAAAATCTCCTACTTCATTTCTGCGTGAAAAGTCTGCTCCGAAATCTTGCAATCGTCCAGGAATCACTAATTTATACAAATGAAAATCATCTTGATACTGAATGAAATTTAATTTACTTTGCTACTTCCATCCTCCGAATTTCATAACTTCCACAATATGTCTACACATTAAAATCAGATGAAGACTAGCTAATAAGTTTTTTACGTCTTCATCAGATCACGTCCGCATTAAGCTTCCGTTCTCGAGAGACAATAAAGAAACAGATAGAAAAACAAAAAAAAAGAATTACAATTTTAGTATTTTCTCTGCCGTCGAGCGCTCATACCGCTCCGACGGTATAATTTTTATCTGAGGGAACGAGTGTAGCGCTGCGAAATTCAAAGTCCCACTACACTGAACCTGTCCGGTACTTTACCTACACCCCTCATCCTTTCCCTCCTCTCAGAAGGAGCCACTGGCTCTGAAAGCTCGCTAATTTAAATACCTCTGCACACGTGTTCTTCTGCCACCACTTGGCATATAGATTTTTTATCTATCCAATCACATTATATTTTCAATTTGGGATGTGTCTGTCACAGACAGCACTACACGTTACAAAATGAACACATACAAATATAATACTCAGCTAGCAGCGAATGGAGCAGACGGGCACGCCACACACCCAAAGAGTCGACTTCGACGAGAGAAACTTTTAGAGGTGCCCAAATTTTGCTATCTCGGAAATAAAATTAATGAAGGAGGAAGATGCGAGAGAGATGTCGTAGCGACGACTGCACAGAGAACACTGACATTCTATAAAAAGTAACAGTAGCAAATATCTGAAAATATATACTTTAAGATCGGGAAACTAATTCGTGAAAAGCTAATTATTGGTGTGTTTCCTGATGTTCGGTCATGTTGTTTTCATTTTACGCACAATATTTTGACAACAAGGTCAGATGCCACATGGCGAGCTGTTACAGGTACTACAATCTTAATAAACTTAGTACCGGACCCTACGCCTTATCTAAAGTGGAACTTCAGTCCCAGTTTATTAGGCTTCCTGACACCTTTATTTTGGTGCACTGTCCCTAAAACTGGCATTGTACCCCTGAACCAATATCAACATCTGAGGTAATATTTGGGAACAGTCTATTTGATCAATTATTTTAATCATGTCTGTCACTGACGTTCCTCACGTTTCTCCAAAATTGTTCTAACAGTACGTCCCGTGTAAGACACGACACATTCACACAGAATGCAGTACACACCTGGCTTTCACGAATCCGGTTCACCTTTTAATGTGGGCACGTGGTCAGCACACCGCTCTCCCGGCCATACGTCAGTTTACGAGAGCAGAGCCGCTACTTCTCAGTCGAGTAGCTCAGCAGTTTGCCTCACGAGGGCCGAGCGCACCCCGCTCGCCGACAGCGCTCGGCAGACCGGACGGTCACCCGCGCGAGTACTAGCCCGGCACCTACAGCACTTAAATCTGTCAATCTGACACCGACGACAAGTAAGCTGAACACTTAATAGTCCGCACTGAGAAAATCTGAGACATCGCATGAAAAGCTGTTCGGAGAACAATTGTGTCCAGGGGTGAAATACGGACAACTGGGGTGGCAGAAATGAAAAGATTACATTTCACTGAAATGTCGTGTTACGGGAGACCGTACGTCATGCAGGATTACACAGTAAAAAATGGATGTGTCTCGTAGCCAGTAAATGAAAAATTGTATAATAAAGAAAAATGAAAAAAGAGAATCGTGGACCACATTTTAGGGCATGACCCGTCACCAGAAATTGTAGCCGAAAAGACGGTCGAAGGAAGGAATTGCTGCGGCAGATCGTCTACAGTCGGGAGGTGGCAGTTATGCCGAAACAAAGGTGAGAACACGGTGAAGCGACGGGAACGGACAGTTGCGACAACGTAAAGCCTACAGAAGAGACACTCACTGTGGTCGGAGTCTTCACTGGCAGATACGTCATCCGGGTTGGCGTCGGGCTCCAACTGCGTCGCCTTGGAGGTGATGATATCGTTCTTGTGTGCCTGCACCATGTGCCTGTTGCGAACACTCTGCTGCTCGAACCTGAGGCACAACCGGAAAGTTCTGTTACTTTTTATTTATTTATTCATTCGTTCGTTTATTTAATTTGCATGCAACCGGTGAAATTTGTGGCTCCTGCAATACTTAAATAATGGTAATGCAATAATTATGGCTGAAATATATGAAACACAAAACACCTTGGGCCATCTTATTACTATTTAACATATTTATTACTGTGGTGTGTGTACTGTACACACACCATCGGATTATTTGACTTGTCGCTCTAGGCGAGTGTCAGCAATAGGTCTCGTGGTCTACCGTGGCATGTTTATCTTCTGCCGTTAGGTCAGGCAATAGAAATGCCACTTGCACGCGTAGAGTAGCAGATTGACGGTGACCAACTTTAAACAGAACTTTATTAATTTTCACACACATTTATTAAAATAATAACAAGCATATTTACAACTGACAATCTGAAATTCCTTTGGTCTTGGTACGTTCATCTTATTCTCACATATCTCTGATACTTGACAAAGTGTCTATACATTTCTCTTCATGGCTATGTACAGTAATATGATAATCTTATTAGGCACAGACTGAAACTTGACTGCAGAGTAATGCAGACTGACTAATCGGAGATCTGTACACTCGTTATAATACCTCGCACGTCGAGGTATCACTGCGCGAGTGTGATCCGTGAGGAGAAAAGGTTCTACGTTAGCAGCAATCTCATTGGCTGCGAGACATATTAATACGCGGATCGGCGGAAGCAGAATTTGGTCCGTCTCTAAGACAGCGCCATCTCGTAGTGCGGAGACGGATGAGCGCTGCACCTGTGCTGTTGTGCTTAGCGGGGCGCGCTCTAGTGGGAAAGTTGTGTACACGTTGACTACACGGAACTATGTACACAACAATTACCCTAAACTTTCTGTGCTAGTGCTTCTAACTGAAAGGTCACATCATAATACATCAGTTTTCCAAATCAATATTCTATCAAAGAATATGAAAACTTTTCTCACACAGGCTAGAGATACTGGCCTCAGTATTGCTCGATTTGCACATTATCTACCCATATTTTCAAAAATTTTTTACAAATTGGGTAACCTAAAGTACTCTGTTACAATTAGGTGAAATATTTTCATTTGGTATACACAATTACTCATGTGGCTCATGTTTTACCACCAGGAGACAATTCGAGCACAAATTGCCATCCAGATACCCCTAAAATATTTTTTCATTTCCCCCGTCATCTTATCTTCAAGTAAATGCAAAGAATCTATAACTCTGTAGCATTACCGCGGTCAATTTTCAACTCACTTAATACTGTCAGTAAAAGAAAATGATTTAGATTTTCTTCTGGACCGGTTCCCTCCAGAATTATTTCTGTGTGTTGATAAGAAATGAAACCAAACTGTTGAACATCACCAAGAGGAATACATTACTGATTGTACTTTTCTAGCACCCTACAGAACTCAGTAACGCTGTCGTCTGTAAAATCAATCACTGACAAACAGTAATAAGCTCTATCAAACTTCTAGCTGTTCTAAGTTGACGCAAACACAGAAGTACTGTTCCAATTACTGAGAACAAATTACAAGTTGTTAATAGTTAGAAAAGGGAGAATCTGCAATAAAACATTATCACAACTGTGGGATAAGCACACAAACAGTCATCGAGGAACGCGATTACCACGCACACTGATGCACTGGACTGCACTCACGTGTTATCACAGAATACAGGGCAAAAAGTCTTTGGCTATATCACTGTTCTGACACTCAGGAATATGTGAACTAGGATCAGTAAAAAAGTGTATCGGAACCAAAAAAAGGAGAAAGTGGGACTATCATCTTCCAAAAGTAAAATACCAGGTGGTTATAATTAAACTTTTCGTATTTAACATGTTATAAAATGGAAACTAATTACCGTACGAGGACCAAACTTGGTAGCATTAATGTCCACAGTATAGGTTGCACAATTGCCACGCGCCATAGCGCCACTGTCCAGTTCCTAACTACAGCCACCAGGTGCCGCGGTCAGTCATCGTGATTCACAGTCTCACACACACCTGAACAGTCGCAGAGCACTTGTCGCCATGAGCTCGGATGAAAGGAGCAGGGCATTATCGGTGAAGTTCTATTATCAAAACAACAGTAATACTGCAGCTGCACTTCGGGAATATCACCAGCTGAAAGGATTACGTAAGAGCCCTCTTTCTCCACGTGCCATTTGGAGCACGACGTAGACATTCGAATCAACTCTGAAAGCTGGCAGTCGCTCCGGGAATAGGCCGACGACCGGTCACACCACAGGTGGTCGACGAAATCGCCGTCGCTACGGCAGACGACAGTGCGTGCAATTCCCGATCGTCGGGCAGTGCGCGTGCCGTGTCACGACAGTAGAACGTCCCGTGGTCCACTGTACGGAATATGCTTCCGACCTCTGTCAAACGTCGTTCGTACGAGATCCGTACTGTACGGCAGTTCGCACCACAGGACGCACGACGACGTTTCGAATTCGCTCTCCAGTTTATCGCGAGGATTGAAGTTGACGAGGGCTGGCCCCAGACTGTCTTACGGACAGACGAAGCTCGTTTTTCTCCGACAGGTGAGGTGAACACACACAACTGCCGAGTGTGGGGATTTTCACCTCCGGTCACTGTGCACGAAGTTCCTCTGTACAGTGAATGTGTCACCCTACGGCGCAGCTTCACGGCTACATTCACCGTCGGCCCGTTCTTTTTCGAACAGGTCGGTGCTCGAGTGTCAGAGACGTGCAGTGTGACCGGCCGGCGTTACTGTGATACGCTTCGCTAGCACGTCATACCCACCCTACAGGAGACAGACGCACCGAACTCGACAGTTTTTGGGCGAGGTGCGGCCCAACTGCTTGTTGCTCACAAAGTTCACCTGCTTCTCCAAAACACATACGGAAACAATCAAATTATCAGTCAATCATTTCCAAATGCTCGGCTGGCACGATCACCTGATCTCATTCCCTGTGATTTCTGGTTGTGGATTGGATTGTTTGGGGGCAAGAGACCAAACAGCGAGGTCATCGGTCTCATCGGATTAGGGAAGGACGGGGGAGGAAGTAGGCCGTGCCCTTTCAAAGGAACCATCCCGGCATTTGCCTGGAGTGATTATGGGAAATCACGGAAAACCTAAATAAGGATGGCCAGACGCGGGATTGAACCGTCGTCCTCCCGAATACGAGTCCAGTGTGCTAACCACTGCGCCACCTCGCTCGGTATGAGGAAGGAAGGCACTAACAGTTTAGACAAGCTAGGTATACAGGGTCAACTCCAAATCTACAGACAAAATTATGGAGATTTTATGCATACATACTGAAGCGGTGAGTTAAAATTTGTACCAAGATCGAGAATCGAATCCAGCTCTCCCGTTTACTAGGCAGGTTTGCTAGCCACCGAGTCACCTCGGCACAGCCGTTCACGCGACTGCACGGATCAGCCCGGAACTCCTTCCTCCTCGGCCCAAATTCTCACTGCCGTGCCAGTCTACTTTGAATTCATCCTTACACACAAAGAGATTTACTGAGGCTCTGCACGTTCTGGAATAGCACCACAGCATCGAACGTAAATGGGGCCTCCGGCCTGAAACTCAGGAGCAGGCACTTATACAAATGAAGTGACACAGTTTCAGAGACTTTACTTGTCTCACAAAAATACGATTTTACGTATACAGACTGAAGCAGAGAGTGAAAATTTGTACCGAGGCTCGCCGCTTCAGTCCGACTGACTGACTCCGTCACACTACGGTCCTCCGAGGACCTCGGCCTCCTCAATCGCAGATTTCCAATCGTCTCTGCCTTCGGCACGCCTGTGCCACCTTCTCGCTCCCACTGCTCTCGGGTCACCTTCCACATCCGGCCGTCTCACACGTGATCGTCCTCTCCTTCTACTACCAGGATGTCCCATCACCGTCTTCTTGTTTGGGAGCGTTTCTTCTGTCATACACTGGACATCTCCTAACCATCTTAGCCTTCCCATTTTGATTGAGGTTACCAAATCAGGTTCCTTGTACAGAGCCCTTATTTCTTCATTAGTCCTAATTATCCATATCTCTCCTCCTTTTACAGGACCAAAAATCTTCCTCAGCACTATCCTTTCCCATATATTCAGTTTCTTCCCCAAAACTTCTGCCAGAACCCGTGCCTCGCCGCCATACACGAGAACTGGTTTGATCACTGTATTGTAGAGTGTCAGCTTTAGTTTCCTACAATGGTTCTTACTTTGGAGCACTGTATACAGTGCTCTATACGATCTGTCGGCAGCCTCGATTCAGTTCGTTATATCTGCCTCCACTTTGTTTTCTGATGTTATTGCTGAGCCGAGATAAATAAACCTATCTACTCTTTCAAAGTTGTATCCTTCTAACTGTAGATCATCTGTGTTTCTTCTATCTCTCTCAGTTACCATATACTTAGATTTTGTCTCACTAGTTTCTAAACCGAAGTTCTCGACAGCAGCTCCCAACTCTTTGAAGGACGATGTGAATGCCTCCGTACTTCTATCACTTATTACTACATCTCACTTATTACTACATCGTCTGCATAGGCTAAAATTTGCAGAAGTCTATTGTAAATATGCCTCCTGTATTTGTGGTTACTGATCTTACTCCATTCTCTAATACCAGGTCGAACAGTACCGAGGTAACGGATCTCCCCATCTCATTCCTCCACCCGCCGGAACGATCTCGACAGACATCCCCGAACTTTAACCTGGCTTTTGCTGTTTTCCAGGGTCATCTTTGTTAATATTATTAGCTTCTCAGGAAATTTGAATGTCCGCATTGTCTTCCATAGTGCTGATCTTTTAACTCTGTCACAGGCCTAGTCTATAAAGAGAAGTACTAATCTTACGTTATATTCGTAAGACTTCTCCAGCATCATATGTACTGTAAAGTGGCTAGAGGACAAATGTAAGGATGTAGAGGCTTATCTCACTAGGGTAAGATGGATACTGCATACAAGAAAATTAAAGAGATCTTTGGGGAAAAGAGAACCACTTGTATGAACATCAAGAGCTCAGATGGAAACCCAGTTCTAAGCAAAGAAGGGAAAGCAGAAAGGTGGAAGGAGTATATAGAGGGTCTATACAAGGGCGATGTACTTGAGGACAATATTATGGAAATGGAAGAGGATGTAGGTGAAGATGAAATGGAAGATACGATACTGCGTGAAGAGTTTGACAGAGCACTGAAAGACCTGAGTCGAAACAAGGCCCCGGGAGTAGACAACATTCCATTAGAACTACTGACAGCCTTGGGAGAGCCAGTCCTGAAAAAACTCTACCATCTTGTGAGCAAGATGTACGAGAGAAGCGAAATGCCCTCAGACTTCAAGAAGAATATAATAATTCCAATCCCAAAGAAAGCAGGTGTTGACAGATGTGAAAATTTCCGACCTATCAGTTTAATAAGTTACAGCTGCAAAATACTAACGCGAATTCTTTACAGACGAATGGAAAAACTGGTAGAAATCGACCTCGGGGAAGATCAGTTTCGATTCCTTACAACTTATCTTAGAAGAAAGATTAAGGAAATGCAAACCTACTTTTCTAGCATTTGTAGACTTAGAGAAAGCTTTTGACAATGTTGACTGGAATACTCTCTTTCAAATTCTAAAGATGGCAGGGGTAAAATACAGGGAGCAAAAGGCTATTTACAATTTGTACAGAAACCAGATGGCAGTTATACGAGTCGAGGGGCATGAAAGAGAAGCAGTGGTTAGGAAGGGAGTGAGACAGGGTTGTAGCCTCTCCCCGATGTTATTCAATCTGTATATTGAGCAAGCAGTAAAGGAAACAAAAGAAAAGTTTGGAGTAGGAATTAAAATCCACGGAGAAGAAATAAAAACTTTGAGGTTCGCCGATGACATTGTAATTCTGTCAGAGACGGCAAAGGACTTGGAAGAGCAGTTGAACTGAATGGACAGTGTCTTGATAGGAGGATATAAGATGAACATCAACAAAAGTAAAATGAGGATAATGGAATGTAGTTGAGTTAAATCAGGTGATGCTGAGGGAATTAGATTAGGAAATGAGACACTTAAAGTAGTAAAGGAGTTTTGCTATTTGGGGAGCAAAATAACTGATGATGGTCGAAGTACAGAGGATATAAAATGTAGACTGGCAATGGCAAGGAAAGCGTTTCTGAAAAAGAGAAATTTGGTAACATCGAGTATAGATTTAAGTGTCAGGATGTCGTTTCTGAAAGTATTTGTGTGGAGAGTAGCCATGTATGGAAGTGAAACATGGACAATAAATAGTTTGGACAAGAAGAGAATAGAAGCTTTCGAAATGTGGTGCTACATAAGAATGCTGAAGATTAGATGGGCAGATCACATAACTAATGAGGTATTGAATAGAACTGGGGAGAAGAGGAGTTTGTGGCACAACTTGACAAGAAGAAGGAATCGGTTGGTAGGACATGTCCTGAGGCATCAAGGGATCACCAATTTAGTATTGGAGGGCAGCGTGGAGGATAAAAATCGTAGAGGGAGACCAAGAGATGAATACACTAAGCAGATTCAGAAGGATGTAGGCTGCAGTAGGTACTGGAAGATGAAGAAGCTTGCACAGGATAGAGTAGCATGGAGAGCTGCATCAAACCAGTCTCAGGACTGAAGACAACGACAACGACAACGACAACGACAACAGCAACAACTCGCCTAGAATCTTTTCTGCTCTTCTACTTACACTCCTCGTTACAGCCATAGAAAGGATTTTACAGACAATACTGAGCAGAGATATTCTTCGGTAGTTCTTACACTGCACGCATGATCCTTTCTTATGTATAGGGTAGATGGTTGCTAATGTCCAGTCCTCTGGTATTTTCTCTGTTTCCCAGGCCATTGTAATTATTTTACGTATCCTCCAAACTAATATTCCACCTCCGTGTTTTATCATCTACCCCATTACAGGGTCGTGTCCGGGAGCTCTGTTATTCCCGAGACACTTTATAATTACTCTTAACTCTTCTATAGATGGTGGTTCTGTGTCCACTGCATCACCATCTCCATCCACCTCTTGTTCTTCTTCAGTTTCTTCTCTAGCCCCTACACTTCTCTCTTCACTGATAATGTGTCTGTTTGGCAGTAACACTTCAAAATGTTGTGCCAATGTTTCTATTATTTTTCCTTTCCAACTATCAAATTTCCTGACTCATCTTTCAGTACATCCATCCTTGGCTGATATCCTCTTTATTTATCCCACCCTATAAAAGAATTTCCTCCTCTGCTTATTTTCAAAGTTCTTCTGTATTTCATCCATCCTTTCCCTTTCCTCTATTCTCTTTTTAATCCACACTAAATTCTTAGCTACCCTTCTCTTCTCTTAAAACATTGCCACATTATTTCGTTAAGGTCTCCGTAACATTCTTTGTCGAGGTCCGTTTCTATCATCTAGCGCCTTTGACGTCTCCTCGTCAGACCGTCAGTTTCTTTTCCGTTTTCCTCTTTCTCCGAGAACCTCCGTCTGTTCCCATCTTACCTCTCGCACTGCTGTAACACCAATTCGGTCTGTCGATAATTCCTCCTCGAGCTCCCTACTGGCTCTCGCCTGAAAGATTCTTCTCACAATCAGTGTTCCTATACACCAAAATTGTTGCCATCTGACGTGCCTCGGTTGTCGTAAGTCTGAGACAGTCCACTTCTCTCTGCGAATCGGTTGCCGAACAATGAGATTTTTTCAGATACAAGGGCGTCAGCACCACGTTCAATCCCCAACCTGGAGGACCCAGGTTTGTACCGGGTTTACTCCCTCAGGGAGATTGGCTTCACTGTGCCTCTAGAGCCCTGCCCTGTGTTGTAGGGAATTGAAAATGGCAAGGAAAAAGAAAGGACTCAGGATAGGACAGGACAGGAAACAGAATCGATAAGTCGTCGTGGGACACACCTCGTCCGGCTCCTCCACTTCGGCCTATCCGGCAAGCGTGACCCCGCCGGTAGCAACACTACTGTCGGCACAGCCCTCTGGATCCAGAACACGCAAACCTCCTCGCCCACACGGACAGTGTTACGTTAAGGCGGAGTCCCCCGAGGAGGCACCGCTTCAGTCTATATAGGGGAAGGCGGGGCAAGACGGGGAGGTGGGGTAAGACATGGAAGGGCTATAAGCTACAGTTAGAGTGCTGCCATCTGTGGATAGCTACGCCAACATGTTCAATACACAGGTCTCAGTGTGTCGACATTGCTGAACCTTAGTTTCGCAGCGGTTTCTGTGAGCTTTGCAAGGTACGTACAATTGTTATACTGATTTGCAATGTTTTACACCTTTCGAGATCCTAAAACATGTCTTTCGTGAACATTTGTCCAGACTGCATATATAGCACTGAACAGTACGTCTTATTAACAGTAAACTGCTGTGTCAGTAGTCAATGTTCACTAAATAGTGATCATGTAGACATAACATAACCTAACAGCATGGTAGGGTGCAAGATGCGGAACTTCCCCGTCTTGCTCCTACTATTTGTCGAACCATTACGTTCTTATCGTCTCATGTGTTTACCTCGCTGCGGGTTTTGAACACGTAAATTATAATATGAAGTTTATTCGGCAAAGCCTTCATTCATTCAGCTACGGCGGCCGGTGTGGCCGTGCGGTTCTAGGTGCTTCAGTCTGGAACCGCGTGACCGCTACGGTCGCAGGTTCGAATCCTGCTTCGGGTATGGATGTGTGTGGTGTCCTTAGGTTAGTTAGGTGTAAGTCGTTCTAAGTCTAGGGGACTGATGACCTCAGATGTTAAGTCCCATAGTGCTCAGAGCCATTCAGCTATAATGTCCACAGCAGTGAACAGGTTTTGGAAAACAGACATTTGGCCTGTAAACAGAAATGTGTTTCAGGAAAGTGATTACCTCCCTGTTCAACTACAGACATTCATAAAGCTCACACATCTGAAATTACAGAAACGGAAGACCAAATACCAGGGATGTTGTCAATATGTAAAACACCTGAACAATTAACAACTGATGGTCAAGCCTCTGTTTCATCTAACTTTCAGGTTACCAGCCCTGAAATGGTGTTAGCTATTCCAAAGGTTGATAAAAAAACCAAAAGGAAACCATCTAACAGGCGTGGAAAACCCATTGTTTTAACTGAATCTCCTTATAGGAGTGAACTATCTGAAGAAATTAAACGAATAGGAGTCCCCAAACGTGCTGCATGTAAACAAAAACTCTTCTCAAAGACGTTTAATAAACCTGGGATACCATCAAAAGGACATAATGACAACGTAAAAGAGACAAACGTTACTGACGTCTTAACCACCCCTTCATGCTCAAGGGATAATAAACTGAGGTCGAATGACAACAAGGAAGAGAGTGAATAATGTTTATACTGCTATGACCTCTCTGAAGGAGGCTGGATACAGTGTATTAGCTGCGGACACTGGGCCCACGACACTTGTGCAGGGATAGAAAGTGATGATGACGAGGCTGTCCACACTTGTGTACTATGTGAAAGTAAGAGGCCTAAATAAAACGTAATACCTGATCCTACAATTTGCAGAACCACGTTTCGAAACCTTATCGTCACATGATATTGTTATTCCAGTCCTTATTTAAGCTTTAGAGATGAATTCATGCTAGTTCCCCATCTTACCCCGCATATGGGGGCAAGATGGGGAATTGGTAGTTAATGTTTCAAATCGAGATATTTCTAACTAAATGTAACAAGTTTGCAGGTTTCTTTGCATGCTATTGTAATTCAATGGTTAAGTAAACTTATGATAATGAAATCTACTTGAATTTGTTTATTTTTGACCCTTTTGTAAGGGTTTAAAGTTAGCTTCCCCATATTGCCCCGCCTTCCCCTACATAAAATCGTATTGGTACGAGACCAGTAAAGTCTCTGAAACTGTGTCACTTCACCGGCAAAATTATGGAGGTCATTCGGGGATATTTTCTGCATATTTTGGTATAAGAATCCACATTCCTGTGACTCGTTACAAAGTAAAAATGTGATTCTTATTTAGCCAGTTTGTCGGCCCAGTTATCTTTTGTTTGTGTACCAAAAAATACAACACGATGACCCTCAGCCGGTGCAAAGGCAGAGCGGTGTGGGAACAACTCGGCACGGCTTACCCTGCGCATTCTGCGAAGACGTACACGAGGTGCACACCGACCACCGGTAAACCTACCCACACTGCCGTTCGTCACTATTAGCTGGAAAAACAAACCGGAGACGGAACCGAGCAGTAACGAACGCGAGCTCGAGTGCGAAGAGGTAAGGCGGGCAGTACTGCCGTCGAAGAGTGCCGCGAGCAGATGGAACGGCACGTACTTTCGACACTTTGGGAACATTCGGTGCTGTGCAGGTACGGAGATAAAGGGAGGTGAGAGGTCAAACAAAATGCAATTACTCTGTAAAAAGCCATCACAGACTGTGAGTCACTCAGACACTATCTCCGATACACGCCCGACAGAGTTCGGGTCCCCCGTAGTTTCGAATCTTTTCGAACGCACACGACAGCTAGGTATCCCCGCAGAACCACTCACCGGCACTCGCAGTAGAAGCAGACGTAGGGGTACAGGACGAACTTGCCGTCGGCACTCGCGGTCGCGCGCTGCAGCTCCAACTCGGTGGGGGGCTGCCTCGAACTCAGCTGCTGCCACACCCGCCTGGCGAGCTCCGTGTCGTACACGCGTCGCGGCCGGCCCGACGACGACGACCCGGCCTCGGTCTCGGGTTCGGATCGCGGGGCCGTCGGCTTCGGCGGCACGACTGGTGTCTGTCGGCTCCGACGGTGGTGGCTGGCGGAGTCACTGCAATCACAGATCTTACCTGAGTGCACACTTACGTAAAAAGAACCGATCGTTTACACCCCTTTTAGTATGTACCAAGTTTGTCCTTTTTCACAAGAACAATTAAAGTCTTTGGTGCAAAAACCACACAAGTTCAAATATTTATAATTGCAATTTTGATTTATTAGATTATTAGAAGAAAGATTAACGAAAGGCAAACCTATGTTTCTAGCATTTGTAGACTTAGAGAAAGCTTTTGACTATGTTGACTGGAATACCCTCTTTCAAATTCTGAAGGTGGCAGGGGTAAAATACAGGGAGCGAAAGACTATTTACAATTTGTACAGAAACCAGATGGCAGTTATAAGAGTCAAGGGACATGAAAGGGAAGCCGCGGTTGGGAAAGCAGTGAGACAGAATTGTAGCCTCTCCCCGATGTTGTTCAATACGTATATTGAGCAAGCAGTAAAGGAAACAAAAGAAACATTAGGAGTAGGTATTAAAATTCATGGAGAAGAAATAAAAATGTTGAGGGTCGCCGATGACATTGTAATTCTGTCGGAGACAGCAAAGGACTTGGAAGAGCAGTTGAACGGAATGGACAGTGTCTTGAAAGGAGGGTATAAGATAAACATCAACAAAAGCAAAACGAGGATAATGGAATGTAGTTGAATTAAATCAGGTGATGCTGAGGGAATTAGATTAGGAAATGAGACATTTGCAGTAGTAAAGCAGTTTTGCTACTTGGGAAGCAACATAACTGATGATGGTCAAAGAAGAGATGATATAAAATGTAGACTGGCAATGACAAGGAAAGCGTTTCCGAAGAAGTGAAATTTGTTAACATCGAGTATAGATTTAAGTGTCAGGAAGTCGTTTCTGAAAGTATTTGTATGGAGTGTAGCCATCTATGGAAGTGAAACGTGGACTATAAATAGGTTAGACAAGAAGAAAATAGAAGCTTTCGAAATGTGGTGCTACAGAAGAATGTTGAAGATTAGATGGGTAGAGCACATAACTAAGGAGGAGGTATTGAAGAGGATTGGGGAGAAGAGGAGTTTGTGGCACAACTTGACTAGAAGAAGGGATCGGTTGGTAGGACATGTTCTGAGGCGGCAAGGGACCACCAATTTAGTATTGGAGGGCAGCGTGGAGGGTAAAAATCGTAGAGGGAGACCAAGAGATGAATACACTAAGCAGATTCAGAAGGATGTAGGTTGCAGTAGGTACTGGGAGATGAAGAAGCTTGCACAGGATAGAGAGCTGCATCAAACCAGTCTCTGGACTGAAGACCATAACAACAACATGTGTGTATTTTTAATTTCAAAATTTTATATATTGCACATAAAATACAGGGCTATAAGTCAGTAACATTGTCTTATATAATTTCTCAAAATACACACCTTCTGAAGATGTCAAACTTTGCTTTTCAGTTTTCTCAGAATGTGTATTTTGTGACTTGCCTGTTTTTTGCAGCAAACCTTTCAATTACTTATTTTACAACATAGCCACTGACCAGCATTCTGGAGGAAGTGGGAGGGGTGAGGACAAAAGTTTCAACAATGACCACCTCATTTATCAAACAGGATTTCTGACCTGCAAATCATTTCTTTGTGAATGTTACTACATTCTCATTCTCATATTCCAAAAAATACTTTCTCATTCATCAAATGGAGCCCTATTTACTTCAAATTCTTGTCAAAACAGCCTCAACACAGTACTGACAAACAAGTGTATTGTGATGTGAAGATATTTTCTAAGACGAGAAGGATTGTGGTGACAAAGTGGACTATACCGACAGACTCTAGGCCTAGGTCGGATTGTCCAGCAGCAACTAGGCTGCGAACTGGCGAGGGCAATCATTTTCGGCACGAAGAAACTGTCAGTTACAGCTACCGGCTAGTCACTTCGGTTTTACATTATGCCCCAGCTGAACAATTTTTATCACTAAGCAAATACGAGGTGCATGAAAAAAGTAACGAGACTAACAATGCTGAGAGCGATCTGTCAGCACAGACCGGTGTGCCGATCCGTGCCAGAAAATCGATCCGAGCTTCAGTTCCGCACGATCCTCACGAGATTTTTGAGAGTGCCACCAGTGACGTTGTTTTTTGTTGTGCATTACGATAAAGGGACTGTGGAATTTACAGCAATGTTATGCCATCAAAATTGTGTTAAATTTGGGGAATCAGAAAGTATGACCTCTGATAAGTTGAAACAGGCCTATGGGAAACATTCCTTATCAAGAGCAGAAGTTTCCACTGGCAAAAATTATTTTTGGAAGGGCAAGAATAGGTTGAAGACGAATCTCGTTCAGGGAAACCCTCAAAGATAACGACAATGCCGATTTGATTTTTTGATAGCAGAGGTACTGTGCACAAGAATTCGTTCCTCCAGGTCGAACTGTCAACCAGGTGTTTTAGAAAGATGTTCTCGAAAGAATTGGGAAAAGTGGGGAACCAGTGAGACCGGACATTTCAGACGAGTGCGTGCTACAACGTGACAACACTCCGTGTCACACGGTTACTTCTATCACAGAATTTTTTACCTCGAAAGGCATTGCTGCTGTTCCACAGCCACCCTCTTCACCTGATCTGAGTCCTGATGTAATTTTGGCACTCTGCAGAATATTCGAAAGAATGTGACCTACATGTTGAAGGCTCTGGCAGTTGAAGCCTTTCAGCGCTGCTACCGAGACTGGGAAAAATGACTTCACGAGTGTACAGCTGCCAGAGGGAACTACTATGAATGGGACAATATTGTTGTTTGAGGAGAAGAGAAGAAGAAGAAGAATTTTAGTGGATAAAAAGCCACTGACCAAAAGCAGAATTTATAGAATTATAGGGAGTGACACATTGTCATTTCTCTCACATTGTCTTCCTTCAATTTTTTCTAAGTCAGGATCACCAATACTGAATTTCATGCATTATTTTCATCAACATCATCATCTCATATAAATATGAAAAGAAAAACAAAGTTTTGACAAAAGGTAAAGAGTACAGTTACGCATATGTTTGTGTCGACAACTCTCTACTAAAATAGAAGTATATTTCACTGCACAGTAGGATCATATTGCATAAAGAAATGTGTAATTATTTTGTCAAGAATGGCTGATGGGTGTACACACAAACATATTTTTTCAGCTATGGATGAAGCATTTTTTGGGGAATAATGGCACCACATCTACCAATAGCAACAGCGTATTGAAACAAGTGATATGGGAATGTGATGATAAATAGAAATCCACACTTAAAAATGCAATGTGATTGAAATGCTTACTGAACAAACGACACACGCTACACATCTACTGCAATAATCAAATTTACGCATCTCGAACCATACAGTTGATTGTGTGGGCAATGCGGAAGTGTGTACACACGTGGAGTGATGCACTGCTCTACCTACCCTGAGCCGGGTCCCTTCTCCGGCCGGTTGTTGAGGGCTCGGTCCAGCAGCCCTCCGAGAGCTGTCGAGATGTGCGTCTTCAGTCCCACCGATTCACTGCTGCCGTTCGGCGGCGCCGTCAACGTGGCGAAGTCGGTCGGCACCGCGCTGAAACACGGCAAGACTGATTTTGCTGCGATGTGCTGAGAAAAAATTCTGGCACCGAGTATACTAGACCTGTCAGAAGAAAGAGAATGGGGAATAGAGGAAAGAGTAGCAGATCTGAAGAAGATGAAATATCAACAGAGTGGCAAAACATAAAAACTGTACGAAATTTCTATGTACCCTCAAAAATCTGATAGAAAACTGTGCTGTATCAACTAGTTTTATACACACTTTTTAATTGTATATTTAATAAAGCTTTTCATCAAAGCTGTGGAACATAGCTTAAAGTAAATATTACACATAAATTGTTTTCTTAGTGATTCATTAACAGTGTGCTTCTGTGTGCTCCACCAAGCTGTCAATTTCTTTTTATTCACAATATTTCGACGAGTAAATCCAGAGGTAGGAAACACTGAGATGACTTTTGTTTCATGGAATATCATTTTGAGGTCTGAAGAACAGTAGAGCATCAAAGGGCATAGTCAGCAATGGGAGACAAGTCCGCTCCGTTCCGATGTCTCACTCCCCTACAGTTTTTGCTCTTTGCAGATCCTCTAGCATGGAAGTTATTCCCTGGTGTCTACTCACACACCCTGACACCTTGTTTCTTCTGCAAGTCAACATTCCCCACCCTCCTTCCTTCCCTGGGAGAATCTCCACACTTCTAATCTTACAGAGCCACTAAACTTTCACCATCGTTCAGTAATCTATACTACTATATAAAGATAAGATGTTTAATGTTGTTACCTAAAATCTAGACAATTTCTTGACGAATTTACTCCTGTTTTTCACACAGTATGCTCTAATAAACATTTGGACAGACATGGCCTACACATTTTTTTAAAATATACATAAGATGTAAATATCTGTAATACTACTGAATCCAACAATGCTTCACAACTAACTAACTCTCTCTCTCTCTCTCTCTCTCTCTCTCTCTCTCTCTCTCTCTCTCTCTCTCTCTCTCTCCTCCCCCCCACCCACCCAACCCCCACCCCACTCCCTCTCTCTCTCTTCACTCTCTCTGTCCACCTCCTTCTTGCTCCTATCTGTGTCCAATTTTCCCCTGTCCAATCAACCCTCTCAATCCATTTCCTCTTTCCTGCTCTCTCTGACATTGAGCCTTTTTTTATTCCCATTGCGAACAAAATCTTGATTGGGAACAGAAGTCGCTTAAAATGAATGGGTAAACTGGTCGGAATCGTCAGTAGTATGAGAGGCATCTCCTGCCGCTAACCCTGTGATTCGAGCAAAGTAGCCTACTGGACACTCATTCTGGAGGACGACGGTTCAAATCCACATCTTACTATCCAGATTTAGGTTTTCCATGATTTCCTTCCTTGTCCTTTAAATATACCGTCTCAGTCCTGTGAGCATAGTAGCTTCAATGGCAGTACTTTGCACAGTTTCAATCTGCAAATAGATAGGATTATGAAGTTTCCAATGATTCAGATCCTGCAGTAATATTCTAATCGTAAGCTGATAAATATGTAAAGCCATAAATACAACTTTCCCGTTTTGTGTTAAAGTGGACTGCGAGAAAAAAAATGAAACTACACACATTCACAGCACAGCATATTCTTTCTCACAGTTGGTTTTAAGAGAAAATAAGTACACTTTTGTTTAAGAAAATATACAACCTACATCCATCTGAACATTTATTAATCATGTAAAAATCTGAAGTTAGTCAGTCAAGCAAATTTTGACATTTTTTGTAAATTACATATACCCTACTTCCGTCATCGTGTAAAAATTTTGGTGTACATCGGTCGAGAACATTTCCAGTTTTTTGGTGATATTGTCTTTATACAGTAGCATCAATATAGATGTAAAGTGGAGATGTCATCCCCAAATATATCAAAAAGTTCTTCCTCAATTTGCTTCAAATTTTTCCACAATACTCTAACAAACACTCATGTAGATGAAAGCCATATATTCTTTAAAACAAAAATGCACGAGTTTTCTGTTAAAATAGATTGTGAGAAATGCTGTGAAAACTGCAGTTTTGTTTTCTTTCTCACATTCAGTTTTAATTACGATAGCATGGCATTTAAACCATTAGACAAATTGTTTCTCCCCCACATATATTCTTTTTCCATATACACAACTCTTAAAAAAATGTATACACAACAATGTGCTGTTTTATTTTCTTCCTTGCAAGCAGTTCTAACAGAAAGTAGAAAAGCTGTTCTTAGGGCTTATCGGCTAATGATTACACTGCTACTGTGGTCAGAATGAGATTTTCACTCTGCAGCAGAGTGTGCACTGATATGAAACTTCCTGGCAGATTAAAACTGCGTGCCGGACCGAGACTCGAACTCGAGACCTTCGCCCTTCATGAGCAAGTGCTCTCCCAACTGAGCTACCCAAGAACGACTCACGACCCGTCCTCACAGTTTTAATTCCACCAGTACCTCGTCTCCTACCTTACAAACTTAACAGAAGCTCTCCTGTGAACCTTGCAGTTTCATATCAGTGCACACTCCGCTGCAGAGTGAAAATATCATTCTGGAAACACCCCCCAGGCTGTGGCTAAGCCATGTCTCCACAATATCCTTTCTTTCAGGAGTGCTAGTTCTGCAGCGTTCGCAGGAGAGCTTCTGTAATGTTTGGAAGGTATCAGATGGTAGAGCAGTTGCCCGCAAAAGGCAAAGGTCCCGAGTTCGAGTCTCGGTCCGGTACACAGTTTTAATCTGTCAGGAAGCTGCTACTGTGGTATTCGAGTCATCCAAAACTTTGTAATCCTACCTGTTCGCAAATTAAAACTATGCAAAATATTGTCACTGAAGATAGTATCCTCACAGACCCAGCACCTGGATAGGTCTCTCTCATACCGTGTTACCAATGATCCCAACAAATTTATCCACTAATTTTAATCAACTTTAGTTCTCAATGAAAGTTTCAATAAAGAAAACTCAGAGTCGAAGCAGGGGTGATGGACAGAAAGAGAGGGAGGAGGAAATAGATATGGAAGGGGCAGGAGGGAGGGGGGCTGGAGGTGGAGGGGATGTGCCCCAGACATACATTCTCAGAAATTTATTTCTCATATTAATTCGTATGTTTGATTTCTATTGTAGAACGTCCTATCTTTGCCTACGCTACTCTGATTTCTTATGCTCCCCTCGCTTCATCCACCACTTGTCATTTTGCTTCCGAGTATTACATTATGTATTGAGAAAGTAAGGGAATGGGAAAGTGAAATTTTCTCAGTTCCTACAGCCCAGCATTGGTATCAACACGAGTCAGCTGCGAGGCACAAACATTTTGACACGGGCAGAATGGAAGGTCATTGACAACTCGTAAAGAGCAGAAATGATTCGGCCGTGGCAAACGACGTCAGAAAGCAGAGCCTCTCCTCGAGACCACAGATACTCCACTTCACCGAGACAGAGTCGTCGACGAGTAGGATCGACGGCATTCGTGTCGTTCGTATTCGGTTCTCCGAGTACCGTATAGTAATAGCTCGTGTCCGAGATTATTTCGGTACTGCCCGACGAGGTTACCACCGATGCGTAGCCACAGACGGTACGAGATGACCTCCGGTACCGGTCGGCACTGGCGAGGGTCCGGGAGCCCGACGACACCGTTCCGGTCTGGGCACAGACAATACACGAGTACAGCGCCCACTGCCGTCTCCCGGTAGAACTCCTGACAGGCTGCACTTCACTTTCCACACCAAGAGTGGCAATCCACTTACGAGAAGACACAGACGTCAGCACAGGGCTACGTCACGTATCTGAAGGAATAAATGAAGGAATATTTACTCCTTTATTGCACCTGGCAACCCCAGAAAGGTTCTTTGGATTTCATCCCGAGAAACAGTAGGGATTTCCAGTCCGAGAGTCGGCAACCCCTACACGGGGTCGCAACTGTCTTTAACCTCGTTACCGCTACCTCCGCCTCTCTCCAGTTACACCCTGTCCGTAAACTATCCGTTCGGTCGACAGCCCCCCCAGCCTCGGCGCCTCACCTGCCCGGGTGGTCCTCAGCGACGTGAGCCACCAGCGCGTCCCTCCCGACCAGCAGTTCGCGGCAGTGCGGGCAGACCAGCCGGGGCGGCGAGTCGGCAGGCGTACCCAGCGCGGAGGCCGCAACGCACTCGGACGGGCCGCTGACCGTGGAACAGTGATTTTTCCTTCCTGACAAAATGTAGCTCAAGTTCGTAATGCACAACTGATCGTTCAATAATTTGCACTTTATTCAGTTAGATCACTAACACTTCTCGAGAAATAATGTTTAAAGCATTCTAAATCTAGTTCACGTATTGTTTACTGTAGCCGATACTACTTATTTCTGTCAGTGTAGCGAGTAAAGAAGGAGTAAGTACCTTACTGTGTGAGTAAGGTTTCTCAACAAAATAGGTTTACTGTAAAACTTTTACATTATATTCCAATATTTTACTTTCCTGTTTCCATTTTGTAATTAGATGGACTTCTAAAATTACTCAGTACAAAAAAATTAGAAAATTCTTAATTTAATGAAGACAAATTTAGTTTCATTTGGAATCACAAACAACATCAGGAAACGAATCTAAATGTAAACAGTCGTGACGTCATGATCATTGAAAGCAATTTGTTGTTACAAAGCATTGCGTAGTATCCCTAAAGGTTTTCACACATTTTGCTGTTGGCAGACGCTTGAATGAGCACTGTGTTTTTGTTGTTGTATGTGGCCCATTTCCTTTGCAATTTAAGTTTCATTTTCGTTTTTTCCCCCCAGTTCATGTTTTATTGCTGCAGTATTACTCTGCAGTAGCAGGATACAGTAATATCCTTTGTTAGAGTATCGGTTCTTACCAGTCAAAATTACAAAAAATTAACTGAAAACTGAAACAATGAAAAATTCCTGGAATTCTCAAAATTCCCACATTTTTCCCAGTTTTCTTCTGGATGAAAAAATTCCCGGGTTTTTCCCGGAGCTCCCAGCTGTCCCAGGTCGTAAAGACCCTGTACATTTGTGTAGTGCCAGATACTCTGTATTAATTAATAAAAAAAAAAAGCATGTATCATTTCTACAATTATGATTGCAGTCCTTGGCTTTAAAAGAATGGAAAAAGCCAGATGGAATAACACCAATATGGTAAGGTTACGTTTTGCTCCTCACCACAAAGCCGGCCGAAGTGGCCGTGCGGTTAAAGGCTCTCCAGTCTGGAACCGCAAGACCGCTACGGTCGCAGGTTCGAATCCTGCCTCGGGCATGGATGTTTGTGATGTCCTTAGGTTAGTTAGGTTTAACTAGTTCTAAGTTCTAGGGACTAATGACCTCAGCAGTTGAGTCCCATAGTGCTCAGAGCCAATTAATTAATCCTCACCACAAAGAGGAGGCACTGAGTCAAAGAGCAGAGTCACAGACAGTCACAATGAAAGTGACTGCTAAAATATGGTCCTTCTCCTGAAATAGAAACCATGCAGGCATTTAGCTCTCTTCCTATCTCACAAATGGTGCACGCACACACATTAGCGCTCATGCACAAGTGCACTCCGCTCCTACCTGCACCAGTGCGTACACCACCGCGAGCACCCACGAGCCCGTGTGTGCACCGCCCCCCCCCCCCCCCCCCCCACACACACACACACACTCACAGAGAGAGAGAGAGAGAGAGAGAGAGAGAGAGAGAGAGAGAGAGAGAGAGTGTTCCATCAAAACTTAGAAGGGCTCAATTTGTTGCGTCACAACTGAAGTGAACAGCCCAGACTTTACATTCACAAATCACGGGAGAAAACCGGGGCTCCCAGTTGGCATGTTATGTGTAGCACAAATCACATTTGAGATAAACTTTATGGTGTACAATTGAACAAAAGATTACAGACAGAATCATACGTGGCTAAGTGCCAATGTTGAATAGAACCATTTACTAAAAGTGTTTCCGAGTACGTTAAAAATTACGTCAAAAATATTCAGTTCATATTATGTCGTACGGACTTATCCTCTGGTGAAACTCGAGCAGTGTTCAAAACATATTACTTCTGCAGGAGAAAGTCATTACATGTTCTCAGCATAAAGCCCATTGTAAGCCATTGTTCTCTGATTGCAAAATAATGACTGTTATAAATTTGTATATATACACCAAGTGTTAAACTATACAAAATATAATCTACATGAAATAAAATGTAGATATAATATTCACGGTTACAACGCAAGAAAAAATAACACTATACAATCTCACACCATAGATTATCAAAAAGTCGATCAATAGCTACGAGCTACTAGGGCATTAATTATTTAATAAGCTTCCACAGACGGTACAAGACCTTCCAGAGTGTGAATTTAGAAAAACATTATATAAATGGCTTGTTACCAACCCCTCCTATGAATTAAAAGAATTTTTTGACCGCAACACGGAATTATAATCCAACAACTCACACAGCCACACAGTTTTAAGAACAAACGGCGACTGACGAAATCTGCAATCGACACCCGGCAAAGACGACGAAGGAGGTCTCCAAAATCTCACAGAAGGTGAACAATGACAATATCTCGGCTGCAAACCCGGAAATTACAGTGTTCGAATAGAGCAAAAGTGGTGCGACACTCGTAAATCGCGCCGATTAAACGTCTAGGTGTAGAACTGCAAAGCGACACGGAACGGAACGGAACTGTTTTAGGGAAGGCAGACGATCGACTCGGATCTGTTAAGAGAATTTGAGGGAAGTCTCCTCTAGAAAGGGGGCCGCGACAGGGCACTCGTGCAACCCATTCTCGAGAAGTGTTCGAGTGTTCCGAACCCCAGAGACATCGAAGCAATGCAGAGGCGTGCCACGTGACTGAGACACGAGTATTACAGAAAAGCTCCACAACCTCAAATGGGAACTCCTGAAGGTAAGAAGACACTGTTTTTGTAAAACACTTTTGAGGGAGTTTGGAGAACTGACATTTCCAACAGAATGAAGAACAATCCTGTCTCCAATATATACACTGCACAGATACCGAATAGGTGACGTAAGAAAAATTAGGGTTGAAGTTGAGGTCTTTACCTCGTGCCATTTGCGAGCATAATGAGAAAGACAGTGACTAGCGGAGTTACAAGATATCCTCTGCTGCGCACCATATTATGGCTCGTGGAGTGTGTCGTGGGTAAAGAGGTAGATATTGTGTTCGAAACTTTAGTTTCTCACTACTGCAGTCGTGCGTGCAGTCAAACGACTAAACGCGTCCGCAGATGCGGACGAGGGCACTCACTCTTGACGGGGTCGACACGGCCGTCGTGCGCCACTCGCACGTGCTGCTGGAGGGCGGAGATGCCCAGGAAGAAGCGGTGGCAGGACGGGCACACCATCTCCTTCTCCTCGTACGCCGCCAGCAGGTTCTCCCCGCCGCTGCCGGCCGCTTTTGCCGGCCGCGTCCGGCGCTGCCTCTTCCTCTGAAATTGCACGACGGCCGTTCGGTCCGACAGTACGGTACGGGAATCTGCTACTGTCGGTTGGTAAAATTATATGAAATTTGCAAAAATAAGACAAAAAAAACTTGAAACTTCCAGGCAGATTAAAACTGTGTGCCGGACCGAGACTCGAGCTCGGGACCTTTGCCATTTGCAGGCAAGTGCTCTACCAGCTGAGCTACCCAAGCACGACTCACGCCCAGTACTCACAGCTTTAATTCTGCCAGTACCTCTTCTCCTACCTTCCAAACTTCACAGAAGCTCTCCTGAGAACCTTGCTCGCGAACGGCAAAGGTCCCGAGTTCAAGTCTCGGTCAGGCACACAGTTTTAATTTGCCAGGAAGTTTCATATCAGCGCACACTATGCTGTTGAGTGAAAATTTCATTCTAGAAACACCCCCCAGGCTGTGGCTAGGCCATGTCTCCACAATATCGTTTCTTCCAGGAGTGCTAGTTCTGCAAGGTTCGCAGGAGAGCTTCTGTAAAGTTTGAAAGGTAGGAGACGAGGTACTGGCGGAATTAAAGCTGTGAGGACAGGGCGTGAGTCGTGCTTGGGTAGCTCAGTTGGTAGAGCACTTGCCTGTGAATGGCAAAGGTCCCGAGTTCAAGTGTCGGTCCGGCACACAGTTTTAATCTGCCTGGAAGTTTCATATCAGCGCACACTCCACTGTAGAGTGAAAATTTCATTCTAAAAAAAAACTTACTTTCCCAAATGGCAGCAAATACTAGAATACTGGGACAAGCAAGAGATTTCCTAAACTGTAACTTTTCTTTAGAAACTGAAGGCCATTTCAACTTTAAATATTGTTGTTATAGCTCAATGCAGTTCTCCACATGCCAGACAACCTCTCACAGCCGTTGCATCACACGTTATTTACTGTGCAGAGTTTGCTCAAGTTTGTTCACACCATCCTGAACAGTGTCCCTGTAGTTCCAGATCAGCTAGAGCTGGCGGAAGTTAGTTGTCTTCGAGCCACAAGTGTTTCGTATCGAGCTGCTGCCAACAATGGTGATCTGACAGTACACTTCCTGCACGTAACATAGCTGCTGGAAGTGACTGTAATGCCAAACCAGTAGTTACACGTCTAGTGTCAGAAGAGCAAGAGCAAACTGCCGTTTGACACGCCCCCTATGCCCCCCCCCCCCTCCCCGTTTCCCCTAAAAAAAAAAAAATCACAGCAACTGTCTCCCCACACTTGATTTGTCAGGCTTTGGTATGTTGTGTCACTTTGTCCCCCCCTCCAGCTAAAAAGAAAGAAAAAAAACTCAACTGAGTAGGATATCCTCACCAGTAGCTGCTCTTGCGGTCCCTCCCCTCGAGCTTCCCTTGAACTACAGTTTCCAGCACTGATTCCCGTAATATGTCACAAACCGTCTACATCACTTAATGGTTGACCCAGTGCACTGCCCAAGTGGCAGGATGCCTAACAGCTTCCAGCACCAACAAAAATTTGATTTTCAATATATAATTTCACTACTCCACGAATTTAAAATTTTAAAATGCTATTGTAATCTACTCCCTTCAGTGCATAATCTTACACTACATGTTTACCACAATAACACAAGTAATGCAATTACAAACTGTGCGTACACCTCTAAGTGGCGAAACTCGTGGCATGCACATTATCCAAACTATACGTATCCAGTGTTTGATAATGAGAGGACTGGTGACCTTCAACAAACTTTGCAAATAATTTAAAACGTGCGCTACTGGTTCTCTCTACTGAATCCACAACACTGTTAATCAATTCTTGTTCCCACTGAATCACTGCGCGTCTTCCTCTTTCCCTATTCGATTTACGCTTCTCGTCTTCAAAAGTCTCCCGTAATAGCACCGACAGAGAATTGTGCTTCCGACACGGATATTCTTGAATATTTTTTCTGTCAGCTACTGTTTCTTTTTATAGTATGCCCTTTTGCTTTGTGCAATCCTTGCTTCTATATCCATCTTACAGATTTATCTGTCTAACTTCTGAGGAGGCAAAATTTATCCGTCCATTCGAGAGTCTCCTGCCGGAGTTCAGCATTTAGACATCCGGCACATCTACCAGACAGACGTATCGAGGTATGAGAACCGGACGAAAAGTGCGAAGGCAGAGGGGTGCAGGGAGATAATTTTTACTGGCGGGAGACAAATACAGTTGGACCCGTTAGTGTGCTAAATTGACTAAGTCCTCATGAGCAAAGAAATTCTACATCTGTGTATGGCATGTTAAAATAAATAAATGTTTACGTTGGAAAACTTTTAATTTTTACTTTCAGGAAGGCAAGACAGTACAAAATGGGATTTTGTGTACCTCGGGCTAAATTAATATCGGCACTGACCAGAGGAATCTAACCTTTTGTTAGAGTGTACTCAAAAATCAATAACATCAAATAATTGCAGATAAGATGTCATTACACATTTTGTATCTCGCACTCTGTGATTCCATTTTTGGCTACCTGATGGATTTAAGGTGAGGACACGATTCGGCAGTCAACGGGAACGGGTGCGGCTAAGAACAGTTGCAATTCTGTTGGTCAGAAGAGGGATCAAACAGTAAGTCATCGGTCCCATCGGATTACAGAAGGGTGGGGAAGGAAGTCAGCCGTGCCCTGTCAAAGGGACCACCCCGGGATTTGCCTGAAGCGATTTACGGAAATCGCAGAAAACCTAAACCAGGATTGCCGGATGCAAGCTCGAACTGCCGTCCTCCCTAATGTGAGTCCAGTGTAATAACAACTGCACCAACTCACTCTGCCTGTAATACTGTCGATGGTGTAAAACCAAAGCTATTGTTCCCACAATATCTGAACAGTTAACAGTAACACTTATTAGATTATCAAAAAGTCAGTATAAATTTGAAAAGAAAATAAACCATGGAGTAATGTAGATAGAGAGATAAAAATTGACACACATGCTTGGAATGACATGGGGTTTTATTATGAAAAAAAAAGTATTGCTAGACGCGTGAAAGATCTCTTGCACGTCGTTTGGTGACGATCGTGTGCTCAGCCGCCACTTTCGTCATGCTCGGCCTCCCAGGTCCCCAGACCTCAGTCCGTGCGATTATTGGCTTTGGGGTTACCTGAAGTCGCAAGTGTATCGTGATCGACCGACATCTCTAGGGATGCCGAAAGACAACATCCAACACGCCAATGCCTCACCATAGCTCCGGACATGCTTTACAGTGCTGTTCACAACATTATTCCTCGACTACAGCTGTTGTTGAGGAATGATGGTGGACATATTGAGCATTTCCTGTAAAGAACATCATCTTTGCTTTGTCTTCCTTTGTTACGCTAATTATTGCTGTTCTGATCAGATGAAGCGCCATCTGTCGGACATTTTGTGAACCTTTTTTTTTTTTTTTTCCTAATAAAACCACATGCCATTTATACCTCTCTATCTACATTATTCCTTGATTTATTCAGTTTTCAAATTTATACTGACTTTTTGATCACCTGGTACATCTCCAATCTCTGGAATGCTTAGGAAAAAAAAGATAAAATACAAAGAGCAAAAGTTATCTACAACTTGTACAGAAACCAGACTGCAGTTACAAAGTAGGTGGAATGTATTCACAGTTACAAATACAGATAACCATTAGCTGTATAACAGATGATGTTGTTGTTGTTGTGGTCTTCAGTCCTGAGACTGGTTTGATGCAGCTCTCCATGCTACTCTATCCTGTGCAAGCTTTTTCATCTCCCAGTACCTACTGCAGCCTACATCCTTCTGAATCTGCTTAGTGTATTCATCTCTTGGTCTCCCTCTACGATTTTTACCCTCCACGCTGCCCTCCAATACTAAATTGGTGATCCCTTGATGCCTCCGAACATGTCCTACCAACCGATCCCTTCTTCTGGTCAAGTTGTGCCACAAACTTCTCTTCTCCCCAATCCTATTCAATACTTCCTCATTAGTTATGTGATCTACCCATCTAATCTTCAGCATTCTTCTGTAGCACCACATTTCGAAAGCTTCTATTCTCTTCTTGTCCAAACTATTTATCGTCCATGTTTCACTTCCATACATGGCTACACTCCATACAAATACTTTCAGAAATGACTTCCTGACACTTAAATCAATACTGGATGTTAACAAATTTCTCTTCTTCAGAAACGCTTTCCTTGCCATTGCCAGCCTACATTTTATATCCTCTCTACTTCGACCATCATCAGTTATTTTGCTCCCCAAATAGCAAAACTCCTTTACTACTTTAAGTGCCTCATTTCCTAATCTAATTCCCTCAGCATCACCCGACTTAATTAGACTACATTCCATTATCCTTGTTTTGCTTTTGTTGATGTTCATCTTATATCCTCCTTTCAAGACACTGTCCATTCCATTCAACTGCTCTTCCAAGTCCTTAACTGTCTCTGACAGAATTACAGATGATGACAATGACAATTTGTGCCGGACCAGGACTCGAAACCAAATTTCCCACTCGTCTACCCATACATCCGTTACGTATATTCCTGTACACGGGAGACATTTTAGGTGAATGACGCTTGCTGATGCTTCCGGATAAATACAATATTGCAGTGCCTGTGTTCTTCAGAAGAACAGTGCAGTGCTCCTTCAGACAGTTACAAAGAATCAAAGGGAAGCATCGGTTATAGAGGGAGTGCGACAATGATGCGCCGTCCCCCTTCCCGCATCCACCCAAAAACAACAAGCAATTTGAGAAGGGAATTAAAGATCATGGACAGGAAATAAAAACCCCGAGGTTTTCTGACAACATATTACTTCTGTCCGAGATGGCAAATGACTCGGAACATCAGTTGAACAGTTCGGGTAGTACCTCGAGAACACGTTACGAGTATCGACAGAAGTAAAAACTTTCACACAATTTGGGTGCGTAGATCCAGAGAAATCAGTACCCAGAACCACCACCTCTGGCCGTAATAACGGCCTCGATACGCCTGGGCATTGAGTCAAACAGAGCTCGGATGCCGTGTACAGGTACAGCTGCCCATGCAGCTTCAACACGATACCACAGTTCATCGAGAGTAGTGACTGGCGTATTGTGATGAGCCAGTTGCTCGGCCATCATTGACGAGACGTTTTCTGTTGGTGAGAGATCTGGAGAACGTGCTGGCCAGAGCATCAGTCAAACATATTCTGTATCCAGAAAGGCCCCTACAGGACCTGCAACATGCGGTCGTGCATTATCCTCCTGAAATGTAGGGTTTCGCAGGGATCGAATGGAGGGTAGAGGCACGGGTCGTAACGCATCTCAAATGTAACATCCACTGTTCAAAGTGCCGTCAATGCGAACAAGAGGTGACCGAGACGTGTAACCAATGGCACCCCATACCATCACGCCGGGTGATACGCCAGTATGGCGATGACGAATACACGCTTCCAACGTGCATTCACCACGATGTCGCCAAACACGGAGGTGACCATCGTGATGCTGTAAATAGAACCTGGATTCATCTGAAAAAATGACATTTTGCCATTTGTGCGCCCAGGTTCGTCATCGAGTACACCATCACAGGCGCTCCTGTCGCTGATGCAGCGTCAGGGGTAACCGCAGCCACGGTCTCTGAGCTGATAGTCCGTGTTGCTGCAAACGTCGTCGAACTGTTCGTGCAGATGGTTGTTGTCTTGCAAACGCCGCCGTCTGTTGACTCGGGGATTGAGACGTGGCTGCACGATCCGTTACAGCTGTGCTGATAAGATGCCTGTCATCTTGACTGCTAGTGATACGAGGCCGCCGGGATCCAGCACGGAGTTCCATATTATCTTCCTGAACCCACCGATTCCATATTCTGCCAACAGTCATTGGATCTCGATCGACGGAAGCAGCAATGTTGCGATACGATAAACTGCAATCGTGATAGGCCACAATCCGACCTTTATCAAAGTCGGAAACTTGATGGTACGCATTTCTCCTCCTTACACGAGGCATCACAACAACATTTCACCAGGCAACACCGGTCAACTGCTGTTTGTGTATGAGAAATCAGTTGGAAACTTTACTCGTGTGAGCACGTTGTAGGTGTCGCCACCGGCGCCAACCTTGTGTGAGTGCTCTGAAAAGCCAATCATTTGCATATCACAGCATCTTCTTCCAGTCGGTTAAATTTCGCGTCTGTAGCACACCATCTTAATGGTGTAATAATTTTAATGGCCAGTAGTGTATTTATGGGGAGTGTAGTCTCGCACGGAAGTGAAGTGTGAATGATAATCAGTTCGGGCGAGATATAAGAGGTGCTACAAGAGAATGCTCAGGATCAGATCGGTAGATCGAGGAACTCACAGGGGTGCCGAATCGAACAAGGAAGTAACAAATTTCGGATGGGATGAGCCCCTGTGTGTCAAGAAATTGTCAATTTGGTAATAGATGGAAGTGTGGGGATAAGAATTGTGTAAGGAGACGGGTTCAAAGTAGGCATAGGCTGCAGTAGTTAGGCAGAGACGAGGCGGCAAGCCCGGGACAGACTAGTGCGGAGAGCTGCCAGTATCCTTACTTTAGCAGAAACCTTCGCAGCAGGTGCGGCAGCTCTAGGCGCAGACACGGCGTGCCGGCCGGAGGCGTCCGGAACCGATTCGCCGACTTCCGCCGGAGCCCCGCTGGTACGCACCGCTGCCTCAGCCGCACCCTCGCCGCCCCCGCAGGAGACTCCTACGGACGACACGTCTGGGGTGCTCCGCTGGCAGTCCAGGTCCACAATGTCCGCCTCTTCCTCCTCCTCCTCCTCCTCTACCTGGAGTAAAGACCACACGATGTAGTGCGACACACTTTTCGGTCACACCGTTATCTTTGCTAGCTGAGCGACAAAATTCAAATATGCCACCTGATAGACACTGAAGCACCCAGAAGAGGGGGAATGAAATGAAACTTCACAGGGCGAAAGGTTACGGGTTTTCGTATCGACTACTGACGACTGTCGTCACACCATAGCTACAGATGAATTACGATTCTGCACTAGCCCAAATGCCCACTGTTGGCAAGTACAGTGGTGACCCGAGGCGAGGTCCCGTTCTTCTGATGTTTAGGAGAGAGACAGTGTCGTTGCTCCCGGTGTCACAGTCCGGGGAGCCGTCGGGTACGACTTCGCGTCACAGCCGCTAGCGATCGAGGGAACCCGACAGCACAATGGTATGTCAAATACATCCTAAATCGTCACATATTACATCTTGTGTGACAGTTGTGGAAACACTTTTCAATGTGGCAATGAAACATAACTTTTTGAATTGTCTGTGTGACGTTGGGATACTCCCGTGGTCATTAACATCCCCATGTCCGACTCCAATAGAACACGTATGAGACCATATTGGATGTCAATTTGGTCCCAGTGACAGTATTTGGGATATTAAAATATAATTAGAACAGTTGTCAGACAGCTTCCCTCAGGTTGGGATAAAACAGCTTCCTTAGCCCATTTTCAACAGAATCGGTGTCTGTGTCTAGCGCACCTGCATCTACACAGGTACTCTGTAAACCACACTTCTGTGCCTGGCAGACGGTCCACCGAACCACCTTCACAATAATTCTCTATTATTCCACTCTCGAACAGTGCACAGAAAAAACTAGCACTTACAACTTTCCGTGTGAATTCTGATTCCTCTTATTTTATTAAGGTAATCATATCTCCCTATGTAGGTCAGCATCAATAAAATATTTTTGCATTTTGAGGAGAAAGCTGGTGACTACAATTCCACGAAAAAATCTTTCCGGAATAAGAAATGCCTTTGTTTTAAAGATGTCCAGCCCAAATCCTGTATCGTGTCCGTGACACACTCTCCCCTATTTCTCGACGATACGAAATGTGAACTTGCTCGACATACTCCGTTAGTTCTACCTGGTAAGGAACCCACAACGCGCAGCAGTATTCTAGAAGAGGACGGACAAGCATATTGCAGGCAGCCTCTTGAGTAGATCTGTCACATTTTTTAAGTGTTCTGCCAATAAAATGCAGTCTCTGGTTCACTTTCGCTTAAGCATTTTTTATATGTCCTTTCCAATTTAAATTGTTCACAACTGTAATTCCTAGGTCTCTAGTCGAATTTATGACCTTCGGATTTGATTGATTTATCATGTAACAGAGGTTTAACAGATTCATTTTAGCATTGTTCTGGAGGACCTCACAGAGGGTAAATTGCCAGTTTTCACACCATACAGGTATCTTTTCTGAATTGTTTTGCAATTTGTTTTGATCTTCTTCTGACTTTATTAGGCAATAAATGGCACCACCATCTGCAAACAACCTAAGATGACTGCTCAGATTGTCTCCCAAATCGTTTACATAGATAAGGAACATCAAATGGCCTGTAACACTACCTTGGGGAACGCCAGAAATCACTTCTGTTTTACTCGATGACTTTCCGTCAATTACTACGAACTGTGACCTCTCTGACAGGAAATCACGAATCCAGTCACATAACTGATGCGATATTCCAAAAGCACATAATTTCACTACAAGCCGCTTGTGTAGTACAGTGTCAAAAGCCTTCCAGAAATCCAGAATCAATCTGAAATCCCATCTCAATAACACTCAGCGCTTCATGCAGGTAAAGAGCTAGTTGTGTTTCACAAGAACGATGTTTTCTAAACTTATGTTGACTGTGTGCCAATAGACAGTTTTCTTCAAGATAATTCATAATGTTTGAACACAATATATGTTCCAAAATCCTGCTGCATATCGACGTTAACAATGTGGGCCTGTAATTTAGTGGATTATTCCTAATACCTTTCTTGAATATTGGTGTGACCTGTACAACTTTCCAGTCTTTGGGTACGGATCTTTTGTCGAGCAAACGGTTGTATAGGATTGTTAAGTATGGAGCTAATGCATCAGCGTACTCTGAAACGAACCTAATTGGTATACCGGCTGGAGCACAAGACTTTATTTTATTAAGCGATTTCAGATGCCTCACTACTCTAAGGATATGTACTTCTAAGTTACTCGTGTTCTTGGTTCGAATTCTGGAATGTTTACTACTACCTGTTTTGAGACGGAATTTCAGACAGCTGTGTGTAGGTGGTGGAACACCATACTGGTAAGTGGGTTCATATTGCCAAGCTGCTCGTATATCTGAATCAAATTTGCAATTGCCAAAATCACACCACATACCCTCTAAATCCGCTAAGTTTCTGATACAATTAAATTTTCCTCAAGACACTTTAGTCTCGTCTTTATTTACAATGGTGATGGAAGATGGAGAAATGAATTAAAATTTGTGCTGTGGCCAGGACTCAAACCCAGGTCTCAAAGAAAATTTAATTGTACGAGACCTATAGATCAGCTACGCTCGAGGCACGATTTCCCCCATTATGTGCAACACTCACGTGGTATACTGAAGAGCCTCGGCAATAGTGATGATCTAAAAAGGGGAAAGCAAGCAGAAGGTATGAACTGAAGCTCGTGTTAGGGAGGCCATTGGACTAGGGCCATCCTTGCAGCTGTGCTGGTGTGGTGGCTAGCATATCTGCCTAGTAAGCAAGGAGAACTGGGTTTGAATCCCGGCCGTGGTACTAATTTTAATTCATTTCTTTAGCTTCCATTATTTCTGTTACATTTCATTTCATTTTGTTTCCTTCTCCCTTTCAGAGTGCTTTTTTTTTTGTCAGGCACTGTATTTTAACAACACATTTCATAGGCAGATAGGAGCACGAACAATATATATATATGACGCGGCCTAATAACCCAGAAGATTTTAACTACAGTTAACTACAATGTATGCAGATGCCAGCATTTCAGAGAAGAGAAGAAGAGGGTCACAGATGCCAATTGGAGTAATCAGCCAATCACTCGACATTTAAACGGGAGCGAGGATACTATTCGACAGTGTGGGCAGCCGTGTATGAACCGGGGTCAGACAGCATCGAGAAAGAAGCAGTCGACCTACAGAGATGACAGAATACGAGGACTGAGCAATCGTCAGCGAGGCACTCTCGGCCCCAGATTCGTCATTATCGTCAATCGGACTTGCAACTCGTGCTTCGAGGATAACTGATAGGCAGGTCACAGAAAGTGGTCTGAACTCAGAGCACCCCTTGTGCCGATTACCACTGACTTCTGCTGTACACCGAGCAGCCCATCTGCAGTCGTATCGAGCACACTCGGCCCGGAATCTCACTCACTGGAGTAGAACTGCCTCCGACAATGAGTACCGCTTCAAACTGAGCCCCAATGACCACGAAGATGTATGTGGAGACATCCAGGACTGCACTGGTATATCAACCTCACTGTTGCCCAACAACAACGATTAATGCTCCAAAGTGCCATTACTTTTCACAGCAGGACCCGTTTGGTCGCCATTTGTGGCACCCTTACAACAAAGCGGTATGTCGACGATATTCTACAGCCTGTTTTCTTGCCCCCAAAGGCAAGCCATCCCAGCTAACATTTCAGCAAGATAATGCCCGTTCGCACACGGCGAGAGTTTCTCCTGCTTGCCAAACCCTACATCGGCCGGCAAGATTGCCTTATCTTTCCGCAATTGGGAACGTTCGGGGCATTAGGGGCAGGGTCCTCCGACCAGCTTGAGATTCTGACAATCTGACACAGCAATTGGAAAGAATTTGGCACCATATCGCTCAGGTCGTCCAACATTTGTGTCAATCTATACCGAGCTAAATAATTGATTACCCAAGGTCGGAGGTGGGCCAGTGCGTTATTGACTTGCTCAATTTGTGAAGCTCTTTCTCTTAAATAATCATCCAATTTTTCTGAAACTGTAATTATTTGTCTGTACATATACATAACACCTACTGATATCCATCCCATTCGGATAATTTCTTTGTGATGTGTCCTTTTTTTGTCTTAGAGTGTATTTCAACTGAGTGACATCATAATGATAAACACTAATGGAGTAAAGCGTGTAATGAAATATAATCAAAATGAAAAAAGTGTATACAATTTCGAAATAGTGGCAATTCCAGCACTGTCCGTGATGCATTAACTTCTGTTTTAGGAGCAAACAATGAAGAATAAGAGTGGGTGTGCAAGCTGCTCATACGCCTTTGTCACAATTTATTGCTTACTTCCCTGATGTTTTCATCTCAGTTGCCACTATCCTTTTTACTGCCTTCATAATTAATACAACATTCTGTGTCAATCAGTTTCCACTCCATACCCACGTACACAGATGAATTAATTTAACACAGTTCAGCTGAAGTTTTGTCAGAATCACATCACAAAAGACATCGATACACGGCATCTCTTTAAGATTCCTACACTTGTAGTGTAGACTTGTTGACAATATGAAACGGAAGACAAACATCCTGTTTAATGCGCATTGCTACACAAAATTTAAAAATAAGAAAATATTTCACACTGTAACACTGTGAATAGAACTGTTGTTTTATATTAAGCTCAGTATTAACGTGCTGTCAAAACAACACGGTTTTAATCTAGTTTACATCATCACATTTCAATAACGTAACTGAAAATTTTAAAGCTGCACATTACTGCTGGTAGAATAGCTGTCTTTCCCACCTTAGCAACAAAAGGTAAATATCGGTATTTTGGTGTCGGTCGGTCGGTTTGTGAGGATCGAAGGGACCAGACTACAAAGGCCATCGGTCCCTATTTCGGTGTATTTATGGCATTTATGTAGCAATTTATTTACACATATGTATTCTTTGTCCGTGACAATGCAATACCAGCTTTTTCACATGAGGATGAGCACCTTCTAACTGACAGTCAGCAACCACCAGAAGGTGGCATCCACATTGTTACAATTTCCTTTGGGCCTTATGGCAGGAACAACACAATATCTGTTCTCTGTTCATTGCAAACCAGGTCTCTATTGTAATGTAAAGGAAAGGTCAGAATTTCTCATCCCTGCAAATGATAAATATTGTGCTGATGAGTTGGCTACAGCAATTCTTTGTAAACAGAAGATGAATACAGTGTGATCTGACAAGTCTGTTAACAAAACAGTATTAGAACAGAATTTTCTTAAATTTAGTTGATAAACTATTTATGTATTTATTTTAGAAAATTAGAATTCCTTAGTACTGATGTTAAAGCGAGAGAAAAATAAATTTGCTTAAACAAAACCTTTTACGAAATTTTGCCAAACAGAAAACAAACCAATTATTGCAGAAATTAGTGGTGACTGCTTTGACTGACTAACCATAAAATAAAATATTCCCACACAACAAAAACAGTGAGTCCTCTGGCAAGGTCTCATTTGTCATAGCCGCGCGCGCGCGCACACACACACACACACACACACACACACACACACACACACACACACACACACAAAGTGCATGCGTGCTACACAATCAAAGCAGTCAGGTTACCTTGGGTGCAGACAGCAGGTCCGAAGCCTCGCCCTTGCCAGGTACCCAGATGGGCCCCTCGCCCCCCAGCTGTTGCAGGATGGCCATCTCCTCGTCCGTGGCCCCCATTGCGTTCTGCAGCTCCTGCAGCCCCACGGAGTCGGCCACGGGGTACGGCACCGCCAGCAATCCGACAGGAGACGCATCCGGGGGCACTTCATCCGCACCGATACCCACCGCGTCGTCCGCAGTACGGCTGCCCAGGACCTGCATCGACTGTCCAACACGAGCTACCGTCAGCGACACAGCCCTTATATAAATTTACGTGTGGAATGTGCGAGCAAAATCAAACTGACAGGAGGGGGACAGTGCTGACCAGAGTGGTATTTGGGTATCTGGAAGCAATGTGCACAAATATATCTAGAACCGCACAATAAATAAAGTCTCACATCTTACACAGTTTTGCATACATTCACATATTCACCATTACTGTGGAATATTGGGTTCATTTAACAAGATGAGGAGGGTATATTCACTTTTTGCTGCACACTTTTGCTGCAGGTTTCAAACATACTGTTTCGTAAAAACATATTTTAACCGTGGTAAAAATTGCTGTTTTGAAGAGCGCGCCGTAGCACGTAGTGTAAGCAGTCACCCTCCGTTTCTGACGGCGGCGTCACTGTGGCAATCACAGCTTTGGTGTCTCCCTCTGGTGGGAAAGGGGAAAGGCTGCCTGTTCACATGCATTTAAGGGGCACTATGAGCTCTCCAATGGGTCAGTCTCTTGTCCCCAGCTTGCTAGTCTGTCTCTTGTCTGCATCTGTTAGGCAGTTAGTGTCTGTCTGTTGTTCGGAGTGCTAGTATGTCTGTCGTTCGGATCAAATGAGAATCTTTCCACTCCGCCAGTAAGAGAACTAAGTGAGTGGTCGCCCGGTCGGGGCTTAGTTCCTGCATCTGAGTCTGTGCTTTAGGCCGCCAGTCTGCTTGAGTTTGCTCAGGCAACGGTCATTGGCGGTTGGATCGATCGGTTGGTCGGTCGCGCACTGAGACACAAGATGACTTGTCCGCCTTGAGCGTCGGTGCACGTGAGGTCACCACGTGAGTCCAGTGGGCCGCACCGTATAGTGAGGGGTAGTGACTTTGCGGTCAAAACGAGAGCAACAGGAGTCAACCCACGACATCAGTCTGGCCGGTGCGAGCTATGACGCCGTGAGACAGGAGATTGGCGCGCCTTCCTGCGTCCGTTGAAGCGGCTGGCAGCGGACGGTTCGGGACAACGATTTGGGGGTGCTGAGCCAGGTCTTCGAGAAACCGCACTTTATTAGAAGTTAAGTGATTGGTGATATCTTGTTTGATTTACTCTTCTTAAATTCTACTTGTTTTCTTGGTGAGTTCACCAGCCGTTTTGCTTTGGGGTCGTCCCACCATTCTTCGTTTGCCCACCCGCGAGAAGGAGGTTGTTTATAAATTGGGTGGTCCGTTTTTCCCTTGTGGAGTAGGGGCGGGTTAGAGGAACCTGCAGTTCGGGTAGTTCGGTAATCTTCCTATTGATCTACCGTACGTTAGTAGCTGCCTCTGCCATGTTTGTTGGATTTGCTGTGTTAACAAATTTATTGCTTGGAGTGCAACGGCCTAATACATGAAATATGTTTTGATCTTTGGAAACTTTGATATTATTGTCTATGATCTTCAGAGGAGGTATCTGTGTACTGTGGAGCATCTGTTGTTTGGCCAACCTTGTAGAATTTTATATAAGATTGTTTATCATGGGCTTTTATTCAAACGATCTTTTTAGTATATAAAGTTGCCACCCTTTCACAGTAAGACTTTTCTTAGAAGTTAAAATCAAGTTGCACCTTCAGTGGCAAGGTTAATATTTTAATTGTTAGTGTTTTGTACCATTTCCATCCCTCATACGGGGGTGCATAGTTTGTGTGCTTGTGTCAATTGTTAAAACTCTTAGTTTAAAGTTATCTGGTGTGTTGCAGATTTGCACCAGTGTAGTCTTTCAGAGGCCGTTGTGAGCAGTCATAACTACGGCCGTGTCAAAAGGGAGCGGCAAGATTCTCTGCCCGAAAGCTCATACAGCCAAAACTTTTTTTTTTCTGCCTCTGAATAAATTCTAACTTTGATATTTAGAAGGTGCCTTCTGATTATAATTTTAAATCTGTTTCTTTTAAAAAATGCTTCTAGGCACTATTAAAGTGAATAAAATTCCCATTTGTTAAAAGGAATTTGGTTATGATTTCATCAGTTACTCCCTAGCAACTACTTCCATGCTTACATAGTGTTATTAAATGTGTTGATGAATCACTACTAAATAACATAAATTCTTAAGAATATTCTTTGAAAATAAATCATGGTTCAACATTTTTAAAAAAAAAAAAAAAAAAAAAAAAAAAAAAAAAAAAAAAAAAAAAAAAAAAAAAAAAACCCCTCAGTAGGACTGGCCGTCATATACTCCCTATATCAGATACCTACACAGGTCTGCAACAGTCATACAACATACACTTGCAAATATCAATGTAAACTTAGATACCGTGGGTATTAGTGAAGATCGGTGGCAGGTTGTACGGGACTTCTCGTCAGGTGAACACGGGGTTACAAAGACAAAATCAAATAGGGGTAATGCAGGAGTAGGTTTAATAATGAATAAAAACAATAGGAACGCGGTAAGCTAATACGAACAGCATAGGGAATGCGCTGTTGTCACCGAGATACACACAAAGCCACCATCCACCATAGAAGTACGTGTTTAAATGCCAACTAGTTCCACAGACAAAGAGATTGAAGAAGTGTGTGATGAGATGAAAGGAATTGCTCAGATAGTTAAGGGAGACAAAAATTTAATAGTCGTGGGGGACCGGAATTCGATAGCAGGAAAAGGAAGAGACGGAGAAACAGTAGGTAAATATGGACAGTGGGAAACGAATGAAAGAGGAAGCCGTCTGGTAGGATTTTGTATAGAACATACTTTAATTGTCACTAATGCTCGGTTTAAGAATAATAAAAGAAGATTACATATGTGGATGAGACCTGGAGACACCAAAAGGTATCTGACTGAATATATAATGGTTAGACAGAGATTTAGAAAGCAGGTTTTACATTGTAAGTGATTTCCAGGGGCAGATGTGGACTCTGACCACAATTTATTGCTTATGAACTGTAGATTAAAATTGAAGAAATTGGAAAAAAGGTACGAACATAAGGACATGGTTAAACGCAAAGAACCAGAGGTTGCTGACAGCTTCAGAGGCAGCATTACGCAATGGTTGACTACGACAGGGGAAAAGGAATACAGCAGAAGACGAAGGGATAGCTTTAAGAGCTGAAATGGGGAAGGCAGCAGAGGGTGAAATAGGTAAAAAGGCAAAATCATGTAGGAATCCTTGGATAACACAAGAGATACTGAATTTAATTGATGAAAGGCGAAATTATAAAAAATGGAGTGCATGAAGCAGGCAAAAAGGAATACAAACATCTAGAAAATCTGACTGACAGTAAGAGCAAAATGGCTAAGAAGGAATAGCTACAGAACAAATTTAAGGATTTAGAAGCATATTTCACTAGGGGAAAAATAGATACAGCCTACAAGAAAAGTAAAGGGATCTTTGGAGAAAGGAGAAACAGCTGTATGACTATCAAGAGCTCAGATGGAAAACCAGTCCTAAGCTAAGAAGGGAAAACTGAAAAGTGGAAGGATATAGAGGGTCTATACAAGGGAGATGGACTTGGAAACATTATTATAGAAATGGAAGTGGACGTAGATGAGATGGGATATATAATACTGTGGCCCTGGCAGTAGACAACATTCCATTAGAACTACTGATAGCCTTGGGAGAGCCAGGCCTAACAAAACTCTACCATCTGGTGAGCAAGATGTACGAGAGGGGCGAAATACCTCAGATTTCAAGAAGAATCTAATAATTCCAACTCCAAAGAAAGCAGTTGCTGTCAACTATGAAAAATACTTTACTACCAGTTTAATAAGTCATGGATGCAAAATGCTAACACGAATTCCTTACAGATGAACGAAAAAACTGGTAGAAGGTGACCTCGGGGAAGATCAGTTTGGATTTTGGAGAAATGTACGCACACGCGAGGCAATACTGACCCTACAACTTATCTTAGAAGATAGGTTAAGGAAAGGCAAACCTACATTTTGCATTTGTAGGCTTCTGACAATGTTGACTGGAACACACTTTTTGAAATTCTGGAGGTGGTAGGTATAAAATAGGGTTGTCAGAAAATTTCCCTGAAATCGCCCCGATTTCAAGACAAGTTTTAGCATTTTTTCCCTGACAAATTTTGAGATCTCAAGGGTCAGTAAAGACACAATTTGACAAAAAAATGTAAGGACCTCCATATTTCTCTCCCGTGTGAGTGAGCACCCACACCAACATCTTTTGTAATGAACTGTTTTTAGATGGAGAAAGAAAGTCAAATGGTACGTGTGAGTCATTAAAACCACTGTTATTTTATTTCAATAAAATAAAAATTCTTCTGGTGACAAAATAAGCATTTCCTTGGAGTCGCAAGACAGATTTAAAATTCCTTCACCGACTTCAAAAATAACCTCAGAAAAAAAAAAATAGGCCTCTCAAAACAAGTGTACAAAGCAGGGCAGAGTTGTGTACACCAACATTATAGGTGACCAGCATTAAAATATTGGTTCTACTATATTCATTATTGTCGGTTATTCGTCACCGCGTTACATCTATTATTTTATAGATATTGTGCGATTTTTCTTTCGAGAAACATATGAGTAGATAGCGTACACACCGTCCGAAACTACCACAATTTTTTCTTCTTATCGTCCATACTTTCTACTATATTCGTTATTGTCGGTTATTCGTCACTGCGTTACATCTATTATTTTATAGATATTGTGTGATTTTCCTTTCGAGAAACATATGAGTAGATAGCGTACACACCGTCAGAAACTACCACAATTTTTTCTTCTTATCGTCCATACTTTCTCAAACATAAATTATTTTGAAAGAGCAAAAATGTACTAGAATAAATGTCTATAAAACACCGCACTGTACAATGTACTTGTGGTGAGGCAGTCACAATTCCTGAAATCCGCTGCCCGTGGCCTGCCAAGGAGCACCACAACCCCAGGTTCTCGGATAAACCACAAAAATCATCCGCATTATCCCACACGCGAACAGACCCAGCCCGCAGGCAGATCGGCGAGACTAGATCAGACGGGCAGTGTTTTCACATTTGTGGGAAACAGTGGGCTTCAGATCGGCAGGCCCCATCTGTTAGAGATACCGGCAGAAATGGCCTGCGATTTTGGCCCGTCGTGGAAGTCCACTCGTGCGGCCACCTATTCACGTGTCGCAAACACTGTATCCATGAAATAAGGCTGCAGTGATCAATCAGTGCAACAGATAACTTGCAGAAATACTCCGAGAATCAATGCTAATGAGGATAGGTAACAACTCATTGTAAAGACGATTGCTGAGCCGCAAAAAGAACATAGAAAAGACAATCAAAGTCTCACGACTAAATTTTCAGCCATAGCCTTTGTCAGAAAATGAGAGCATACACACATTCACACAGTCACAACTCGTGCACACACGACCGCCGTCTCCGGCCGCTGCGTCGACGGTCTCTGAGAATCAGATCGAAAGGAACCACTCCTCACGCCTCCCTGCCTCTCGTCAGCAGCTGCTAGGCTAGCTGTAGGATGTGGTGGCAGCACCGACTGCAAGCTGATGGGAACGGTGGAAGGGGAGAAGCAGTAGGAATGAGAGAGTAGGGAAGTGTGCACGTAATCAGCTAATCAGCTGCACCCAGCCAGCGATGATGTACGACACCTCAGTAAACAAACCGTTCCGTCTACCGAGACAAAGATGAGACTATTCCAATGTTTTTTTCCAAATTTCTCTGATATTTCCCCGATTTCCCTGACTTGTGGTAACCCTGAAAATACAGGGAGCGAAAGGCTATTTGCAACTTGTACAGATACGAGACAGTAGTAATAAGGGTCGATGGGCACGAGAGGGAAGCATTGGTCGAGTAGCGAGTGAGGCACGGTAGTTGTGTATCCCTGACATTATTCAATCTGTACAGTGAACAAGCAGGAAAGGAAACAAAAGAAAATTTTTTAGTAGGAATTAAGGTCCAGGGAATAGAAATAAAAATTCTGAGGTTTGCCGATGACACTGTAAATGTGTCAGACACAACAAAGGTCTCGGAAGAGCAACCAAATGGAATGGGCATTGTCGTGAAAGGATGACACAAGATGGACATCGACAAAAGCAAAAGAACGAAAATGTAATGTGGGTGAATTAAGTCAAGTGGTGGTGAAAGAATTAGACTGGGAAATCACACAATTGAAGTAGTAACTGAGTCCTGTTATATGGGCAGCAAAATAACTGACGATGGCTGAAGCAGAGGATATAAAATGGAGACTGGGAATGGCAAAAAAAACATTTCTGTAGAAAAAAAATATGTTAACATCGAATATCGATTTAAGTGTCAGAAAGTCTTTTTTGAAGGTATTTTTCTAGAGTGTAGTAATGTAGGGAAGTGAAACGTGGACGATAAACAGTTTAGACAAAAAGAGAGAAGTTTTTGAAATGTGGTGCTACAAAAGAATACTGAAGATTAAATGGGTAGATCACATAACTGATGTTGAGGTACTGAATAAACTGGGGAGAAAAGAAATTTGTGGCACAAGTTGACCAAAACAAGGAATAGGTTGATAGGACACATACCGAGACATCAAGGGACCACCAGTTTGGTACTGGTGGGAAATGTGGGGGGTAAAAATTGTAGAGGGAGACCAAGAGATGAATACAGTAAGCAAGTTCAGAAGCATGTAGGCTGCAGTAGCTATTCAGAGTTGAGGAGGTTTGCATAGGATTGAGTAGCATGCAGAGCTACCTCAAACAAGTCTTATGACTGAAGACCATAACATCCGCAACACCGACAACAACGTAAAGATGACACATCGAATTGACGACAGGGAAAATGAAAAAGACTGTTACACATTGAACTTTCGGCCAAAGCGTTCTTCAGGAAAGAAAGGAAAAAACACGAAGAGGCAGACAAGCAGCCACACCTTGTGATGGATCTAGGAGATGTGTTATTTTCTACCAGATTCGTCGATACCAAATCTAATGAGGAAGGTCGTAAATGTTCTTTTATATTTTTGTCAGAATATTTTTTGTGAATTGTAATTTGCCTTATTTTATGCTAATTTGCTTATATGCTCGAGAGTGACAGCGTATTGATTAATATTAGTAGATGTGACGAATAATGTCAAAGAGACTGGTTACAAGTGGAAGCTCGTGTGAAATGTCTTTGACGCTGGAGTTGTGTAACATTACGAGTCAAGACAGCTGTAACGGAACTTGAATAGCGTAAAGTTATCGTTAAAAACGCACGCCGCGCGATTTGTTTTGATTTGGTCGGTCATAATAGTAGTAACATGCTTTTGAATACAATTAAAATATAACGGCGATACCTGCTTAGCGTTATTGGAAATAATATGTAATAAATTAATGAGTAAGGTAGCCAATCCTATATGAAGAGGTAAAATTGGGCATATTAAGGTGTTTTGCTTTATATCGACTAAGCCGATGATACGGCGTCTTTTTTTTTTCTGTTTACTCTTAGAGGGGGGGGAAAAAAAAAAAAAAAAAAAAAAAAAAAAAAAAAAAAAAAAAAAAAAAAACAAGTAACGAAGTGCTAATTGTGCATTGTGAAAAATATAGGGGCGAATTTTAAATAGCTACAGTGTAAAATCAGATTAACAAATGGACATTCAGTTACGCGAAATAGCCGACAGTGACGTGTGGTCATTAAATTGAGTACACCTACAGGGCGGTCAATTCCAAGATAAGTCTATTCGCGTCTCACGAGGCACGTGGTATTGAGACCGGTTTTTTTTTATTATATCACGGAGAGCGGGCTTCAATTTATAAAAAGGAGAAAAGCTGTATCATTATCATTGACTGTTGGTGTTATGCAACCAAAACTGTTCATCAAAGGGTTTCGGTGAATGAGTGGTGGTGGTGGTTGTTGGGATGTTTAAGGGGGGACTAAACAGCGAAGGTCATCAGTCCCCCATTCCAAAATCAGGCGAGCCGAAAATCTACGGAGCAGGTAAAAACAAAAGGGGGAGGAGACGTCCCCCCAGGCGCTAAAAGAACACAAATGCAGCAACAAACACTACAGACAAGAACAGGACAGAGGAACACCAGACAGAAAGAAACAGAAGAAAGGAGGATGGCCGGAGACTGGGTGACTGACCACGAGAAAAAAAAAAGGGAGTCAACCATCTGACGGCACACCAGAACAGCAACAGACACAAGGACAAAAGACACAGAAAGGGAAAGGCGCAGGACCTCCCTAAATCGAACCATAAAAAGGACTACTACGGATAAAATGTAAAACATTGTCAGCCATGGAGGCATCGTCGGATAAAACCAAAGCCAAAGTGCCCGGGAGATTAAAAGATTGCCGGAGTGTGCGCAGTGGAGGACACTCCAGCAAAATGTGGCCGACCGTCAGCCGGGACCCACACCGACACAAGGGGGGATCCTCCTGACGCAACAGATGGCCGTGCGTCAGGTATGTATGGCTGATGCGCAGCCGACACAGGACTACCGAGTCCCTGCGAGAAGCCCGCAGGGAGGAACGCCACACATCGGTCGTCCCCTTGACAGCCCGCAGTTTATTCGGGGCTGTCATGCCACGCCACTCAGCAGCCCACATCCCAATCAGCTTACGGCGCAACACCAGCTGCTGGTCGCGAGCCGTAAGGCCGATCTCCAAAGCCGGGGCGTCGATCGCCCCTTTGGCCAGCCTGTCTACACGTTCGTTCCCTGGGATGCCAACATGACCGGGCGTCCAAACCAAGACCACTGAACGACCAGAACGGGCAATGGCGGAAACAGACTCCTGAATGGAGGACACCAGAGGAGAGGAGGGATAGCAGCGGTCGATGGCCTGAAGGCTGCTCAGGGAGTCACTGCAGATCACGATGGACCTACCTGAGCAGAAACGCATATGCTCAAGAGCGCGCAATATGGCCACCAGCTCTGCAGTAAAAATACTGCAGCCAGCCGGCAAGGAGCGCTGCTCAACATGGGCAGCATGAGCAAAAGAGTAGGCAGTGCGACCATCAACCAGGGAACCATCAGTGTAGACAGTCTCACAGTCCGAAAATGAGGCGAGGAGCGCAAGAAAACGGCGACGGAGGGCCACAGGCGGAACCGAGTCCTTGGGTCCCTGTGCCAAGTCCAGACGGACGGACGGCCGGGACAAACACCAGGGAGGCGTAGGTGCACGGACCCGGAAGGGAGGCGGAAGAGGGAATAAACCCAATTCCGACAGCAGGGACCGAACGCGGACAGCGACGGAAAGCCCAGACCTAGGTCGCCGTTCGGGCAGATGGAGGACCATGGCAGGGAAAAGCAGGCGACGATTGGGATGGCCTGGCGAGCAATGCACGTGGACAGCATAGTCGGCGAGCAGGCGATGGCGGCGAATCCGCAGCGGGGGAACCCCGGCCTCCACCAGTAGACTATCCACGGGGCTGGTGCGAAAAGCGCCAGTTGCAAGCCGAACCCCACAGTGGTGTATGGGGTATAACAACTTCAACACTGAGGGTGATGCAGACCCATAGGCCAGGCACCCATAATCAAGCCGGGACTGCACAAGGGCTCTGTACAATCGCAGCAGCGTGCAGCAATCTGCACCCCAAGACGTGTGGCTAAGGCAGCGGAGGGCGTTGAGGTGCCGCCAGCATTTTTGCTTCAGCTGAGTAACATGAGGAACCCATGTGAGCCGGGAATCAAACACGAGTCCCAAGAAGCGGCAAGTGTCCACCACTTCAAGCACGTGGCCGTCGAGGTAAAGTTCAGGATGAGGGTGGACCGTCCGACGCCTGCGGAAGTGCATAACTCGAGTCTTGGCTGCAGAGAACTGAAAACCGTGAGTCAGAGCCCATGATGCTGCCTTCCGAACGGCTACCTGCAGCCTGCGTTCGGCGACTCCCGTAGTCGTGGAGCTAAATGAGATGCAGAAGTCGTCGGCATACAAAGAAGGAGACACCGACGACCCCACGGCTGCAGCCAGACCATTAATGGCCACTAGAAATAAGGACACACTCAACACCGAGCCCTGCGGGATCCCATTTTCCTGCGTATAAGAAGAACTAGAGGCGGCACCGACTTGCACCCGGAAAGAGCGGTGCAATAGAAAGGTTTGAAGAAAAGCCGGGAGCCGACCACGAAGACCCCACTCATACAACGTGGCGAGGATGTGATGCCTCCATGTGGTGTCATACGCCTTCCGCAGATCGAAAAAGACAGCAACGAGATGCTGACGTCGGGCAAAAGCCGTACGGACAGCAGATTCCAGCCGCACCAAATTGTCCACTGCAGACCGGCCCCGACGGAAGCCACCCTGGGATGGAGCGAGGAGACCGCGCGACTCAAGGACCCAACACAAACGCCGCCCCACCATACGTTCGAGTAATTTGCACAAACCGTTGGTGAGGGTAATGGGACGATAGCTGTCCACCACCAGTGGGTCCGCACCGGGCTTCAAGATGGGGACAATAACACCCTCTCGCCATTGCGACGGGAACACGCCTTCGCTCCAAATGCGATTAAATATCGCGAGAATGTGTCTCTGGCAGTCCCTGGAGAGATGCTTCAGCATCTGCGCGTGGATACAGTCTGGGCCTGGTGCTGTATCAGGGCAATCGGCGAGGGCAGCGAGGAATTCCCTCTCGCTGAAAGGAGCATTGTATGTTTCAGAACGACGCGTGTGGAATGAGAACAGCGTCCGCTCGGCTCGCTCCTTGAGAGAGCGAAAGGCGGGGGGATAGGATGCAGTCGCAGAGCTCTGAGCAAAGTGCGCGGCAAGCCGTTCAGCAATGGCGGCAGCGTCCGTGCAGACAGCGCCGTCCAAGGAGAGCCCAGGGACACCCATAGGGGTCTGGTATCCATAAATCCGCCGGATTCGGGACCACACGAGTGAGGGGGAGACATGGGAGCCCAAGGATGAAACATACCTCTCCCAGCACTCCTGCTTACGCCGTGCAATAAGACGACGGGCCAAGGCAAGGAGCCTCTTAAAGGCGATGAGGGTCTCGAGAGACGGGTGCCGCCTATGACGCTGGAGAGCCCGCCGATGGTCGCGAATAGCCTCGGCAATCTCCGGCGCCCACCAGGGTACAGCCTTCCTCCGAGGGAGGCCAGAAGATCGGGGGATGGCAGCCTCGGCCGCTGAAATGATGGATGTGGTTAAAACACGGACCACCTCGTCAACCCCCAAGGGTTCCGTGAGGGCGAGATCCGCGGCAGAGGCGAGGATCTCCACCTCATCCCCGGAGCCAGGACTATGTACAGCAGGCGGTGCTGAAACCGCCGGAACGTCCTTCTTGGACACATGCCGTTCCTTCTTCTCACGTCGGCCCTTAGGGTGAGAGGGCTGGGAGAGCTTCTCTGAAGGAGCGTCGGAGGCTGACGACGACACAGAAGCCCTACGACCAGCAGGTGGCGGAACCTTCAGCCACTGGCTGACATCTGGCAGGGAAAGAGAAGAAACGGAGGAAGGGAGAGCCCCGAGGGACCCCTTCCGCGAGAGAGGAACTGGCGGAGGCAACGCCGGCGGAGAAGGAGGGGGAGGAATCGAGCCTCCCGGTTGTGGAGCAGATGTCACTCCCGAAGTAAGCGTGGGGGGAGCGACAGAAGAGGGTTTGCCCCCAACTGCTAAGGGGGCAACAGAGGAAGGCTTGCCCCCAGGCACGAGGGGGGCAGACAGAGATACATGGCCCCGAGGGCCCACTGAAGGCGGCACAGATGAAGCGACAACCGTCGCTCGCGTGGGCGACGATAACGTGGCTGCAGCATATGATGTTCGAATGGAAGCAGGATACAACCTTTCATATTTCTGTTTAGCCTCTCGATAAGTAAGCCGGTCCAGGGTCTTAAATTCCATTATCTTCCGCTCCTTATGAAGAACGGGGCAATCCGGCGAGCATGGAGAGTGGTGCTCCCCACAGTTGACACATACAGGCGGGGGCGCACATGGAGAATCAGGATGAGAGGGGCGTCCGCAATCTCGACATGTAGCGCTGGATGGGCAAAGGGAGGACATATGCCCAAACTTCCAGCACTGGAAGCACCGCATCGGGGGAGGCACGTATGGCTTGACGTCACAACGGTAAACCATCACCTTGACCTTCTCGGGCAAGACATCACCCTCGAAGGCCAAGATAAAGGCACCGGTGGCTACCCTGTTTGTCTTGGGTCCTCGATGGACACGACGGACAAAATGCACACCACGTCGTTCCAAATCGGCTCTCAGCTCGTCATCGGATTGCAACAAGAGGTCACGATGGTAAATAATCCCCTGGACCATATTTAAGCTACTGTGGGGAGTGACGGTAACAGGGACGTCACCCAGCTTATCACACAAGAGCAATGCTCGTGACTGGGCTGGGGAGGACGTCTTGAGGAGGATGGGCCCATTCCTCATTTTTGACAACCCTGCCACTTCCCCAAACTTATCCTCCAGGTGTTCCACAAAAAACATACGCTTCGTCGGAAGAAAGGAGTCACCATCAGTCCTGCTGCAGACAAGGTATTGTGGTACGTAAGGCTCCCGCTTGGCACTAGATCGGCGTCCCTCCCATGGCGCAGCCAACGAGGGGAACGTCTGAGGGTCATATTGCGCAGCATCGAAGTCGACTCTACCTTGCTTAGAGACGCTGGTGGCCGTGCGACCACCAGCTTGGTGTGATTTATTGCGCTTCATTGCGCCACATCCACCCAGATGCCACCTACTCCGAACGAGGGCTCTCCCCAAGGGCGCCACCCAGCCAAAGCAACGGGTACCTGGCCGATATCCCGTTGCCCGGAGTCCCCGTGCCCCAGACAAGATGGGCACAAACTCCTTGGCATGCATGGGGAGGAAACAGCTCTGGCATCTGTAGTGCAATCCCTGCGTGGTCAGGGGGCTACCACCAAGAGGGTACATGACGACCCCACCACAACGGACTGGCTACCGTGCTGGATTTTAGGTGTTGAAAGGGTCCACAGTTGTCGTGGGCGCTAAGAAGAAGAGTGCGCAGAAGGCGAGAAGGAGACAACCCAGAAGATGTTGGGCGTAGTCCCCCCCCCACACGACAATAGGTAACATGCAAGATGGTGGAGCAAGATGGACCAATAGAAAAACACCACGTAAGGTGTCCTTCCCCAAATGGCACGCACTAACAACGGAAATTTGGAAAAAAAAAATAGGTCAAACCCAAGAGGGGACCATCACAGAAGGCCGAAACGTTGGAGACTCCTTTTAGTCGCCTCTTACGACAGGCAGGAATACCGCGGGCCTATTCTTACCCCCGAACCCGCAGGGGGCGGTGAATGAGTGGTGAATGCGAAATGAAACTGTGAACGAAGTTATGTTAAATAAAGCAGAAGAGACAAGACAGTTTGGTCGTATCTGTTATTATTCCATAAACCGTAACATTTATTCTCGTTGTACGAAGCCTTTATAGACGATCGTTATGACAATTTGCTTTGAAGGGATCTCGTTACGAGTTAAGTGTTGGGGACCTGGTCAACAGGGGATAGTTCGTAGATCTTAACTACTGCAGCTATTCTGGAATCAGGTGCTACCGTGACCGTTATGTGTTGTCAATGGCTTAAGGTCATCATATCTCATGCTCTAAGATCGATGCCCTTTCCTCTTGGTATAACGGTGTCTCACGGTAACCACGACAACGCCGACGGCGAAGGAAGATACGGTAGAAGTGGCGCCACAACGTGCGGCTCGATCGAGGATGATTGCTGCATCGAGTCGACTGTCATCCGGATTCACGAACCCTAGAGTTGGAAAATATTGTAGTAGCCAGTGAGTCTGTCCAATGAAAGAGGTATTCTTCAATAATCGCTAAAAGTGAGCGATACTACCAGGTATGATTAAAATAACTGTATAATTATAAAAAAAAAGGAAGCTGAGACTTGTGATTTCGGTAGATAAATATATATAAATACATAGTGAAAATAAGTGTATGTCTTGGTAGTGAATAATCATGTCAAAACGAACGAAAAGAATACATGATAATGTGCAGTTGAGTAGAGTAATGAGTAGAGAGAGAGAGGAAAGCGAAGAGGATAGGGATGATGCATCCCATGAGCTCAATGTGGGACAGGAGACATGTACAGATAATAATACAGTTATTGATTTAGAGCCGTTAGGAGATTGAAATACAATGATAAGTAAGGTAAGCAGCGTGGGAGAAAATAAAGATCTTGAGGTTTCGGAAGTAGATCAGCAAGTTTATCCTCAAAATGGAAATATTAATCAAAAAATGTTTGATATGCTGGTATCAATAAATACTCAAATGGGTGTAATGAATGGAAGACTTTGTTCACTAGAAAAAGATAATAAGCAATTAAAAGAGGACAATCAAAAGTTAAATGAAAAATTTGAGGCCAAATTTGGTTCATTAGAAGTTAAAATGGATTCTTTGGAAAGCAAACTGAACACCTTTGATTATAAACTGGAAAATACAAAGAAAGAATTAAAGGCAGACTGGGAGACTCAATTAAATGTGAAGTTTGGAGAACTAGATGTAGAGTTTTCTAACACCTAAGAAAGGCAATATAATAATTTAATGCGAAAACTTCATGACGTAGAAAAGAAATATGAGGTAGTTTCGAAGAGTTATGATGGCCTGTTCAATAGGATGGTTAAGTGTGAAAGCAGCTGTTTCAATGCTAGCGCACAGATAGAAGAGCTTTCGAAACAAATAGTCGAGTTTGAGTCTGATGCTCGTAAGGAGATTGACAAGTATTTAGTAGATCAAACTAAAAGACTTGACGAAGATCTAACTGAATGGATAGAAATAAAAGGAAATGAAATTGTAGACAAGGTTAAGACTACTATTGGATCCCAGCCAAATGAAAATATCAATGAGCACCTAAGTAGAAATGATGAATTAATTAAGCTCTTCACTAGCGAAATTCAGAAAATAAAAGAGAAAATAGTTGATGAGTTACCTAAATGGCAAAAGGAAACCAATCATAAATTGGCGGAGTTAGAACGAAAGTCATCACAAAATTTGTTGACAGAGGACGAACGTTCGGAGAATAGGTCGAAAAACAACCGAACATGTGATAATACGAAGTATAATTGTGGTGAAAAATTGCATTGGGAAGTTGATGATTCGGTTGGTAAAGATGATGATTCTTTTGGTCAGCGAGGATATTTGTCTTCTTTAAAGGTGGAGAACAGCATTTTTAAAAGTAGACAATTCCCAACATTCTCCACTGAAAAGAACAACCTGCATCCGAAAATCTTTATCAATAATTTCAAAAGAATATTTCAGCGTAGCTGGTCAGAACACGACCGACTTCAATTTATAGTATCCAAAATTACCGGAGAAGCCGCATTATGGGCCGCCGAAGTATGTGAAAGTTGCCATACTTGCGCTGAGTTCGAACAACTTTTTTTGACTAAATACTGGTCGTCGAGTAAACAAGAGAAATTAAGAAAAGAGGTTTACCAACCTGAGTATTTTAACAGTGAAAGGAGTACTTTAAGGCAATATTTTGAAAAGTACATAAATAAGACACGTTATTGGAGTGATCCAATTTCTCACAAGGAAGTGATCAGAATTTTGAAGGGAAGGTTGCCCATAAATATACGTGAAAAGTTAATAAATGTTCCTGACCACGATGTAGAACAATTCTTGTCGGTGATTGACTCTATAGATATGATTATGGAAGACGCAAGACAAATGAGTAGTAATCAAATGTCGACTCACACTCATAGTAATACGAATAATTATAATAATAATTTAACGTATGATAATAATAATACCGAAAACCAGGTCAAACCCGCATCACAGGAGCGTGGACAATCTTCATCCTATGGTTGCAATAAAAACAATGATTATAATAAATATAGAAGAGATACTTACTGTGCTAGAGGTAAACCTCGATATGGTGACGCAAATGTGCATAGTAGTGATATTAATAAGAGTAACAGGTACCCAAGTGATGAACCCAATTGTATTCGACCTTGGGAAGATAATTCGAAGCATAATGTTCATCGGCGGGATGGAACAAATGCCTCGAGTCCTCATCCAGCACAAGGAGTTATACCAATGGGCGAAGGAGCCTCCAATGTGCGACGGGGTGAATACCATAACTCGGATCATACTGTACGGATTGTGGAAGTTCATGAACCCCCACCGATGACTCAACGAGATAGATTAAACTAATACCAGTCACCAAATGCCTTCCTAGGATGACTGGAAAGGAGAAGGAAGGCAGGCATCAATTTGAAGTGAGAGTATTAAGGTACAATAATGATCAGGATATATCATCATCAGTTATCTGCTATATTAGCAGGTCCTTTGCCTCTCCATTTTCTGCGATCCATTGCTTCCTTCTTAAGGCTGCTGTATGTTGTACCGTCCATCATGTCATCCAGTATCTGGAATCTCTTCCTTCCTCGCTTCCTTTTCCCTTCTACATAACCTTCTAAAACTGTTTTTATCAGTCCGTCATTCTTTCTTAATATATGCCCAATCCAATTTCTTTTTCTTCTCTTTATTACATCTAGTAACTGCCTTTTCTCTCCCACTCTTCTCAGTACCTCTTCATTTTTTACTCTGTCCATCCAACTTATTCCTTCCATCTTCCGCCATGTCCAGATCTCAAAAGCCTCCAGCCTTTCTCTGTCTTTTTTCCTCATAGTCCATGTTTCAGCGCCATATAGAAGAACACTCCATACAAGACATTTTATGAGTCTCTTTCTGAGTTCTCTGTCCATACCGCTGCAGAAGATTCTCCTTTTCTTATAAAACGCCTCTTTTGCCATTGCTATCCTTGTTTTAATTTCTGTGGTGCACTTCCAGTCGGTGTCTATCCTGCTTCCAAGATACTTAAAATTTTGCACCTGTTCTAGTTTTTCTCCATTCAGCACAATTTTTAGTTCCTTATTTCCTCCTATTGCCAATACTTTTGTTTTATTTGTGTTAATTTTCATTCCATATTTTTTTCCGTTAGTTGCAATGGTGTCCACCAAATCCTGTAATTCTTTTTCCCCTGTGGCTAGAAGGACCATGTCATCAGCAAATCTCAAGCACCCTACTCTTCTTCCTCCAATTTCTACTCCTTTGTCATCTAATGAGCATTGGTCAATCATATTTTCCAAGTACAGGTTGAAAAGAGTAGGTGATAAACAGCATCCTTGTCTTACTCCTTTCCCTAGTCTGATCCAGTTTGTACTTTCTCCTCTCACTTTAACTGAAACTTTTTGATTAAGGTACAATGAGTTTATAAGTCTTCTGGTTTTCCAGTCCACTCTCTTTTCCCTCATAATAGTCGCCAGCTTGTCCCACACCACATTGTCAAATGCCTTTTCTAAATCGATGAAGCACATATATAGGTCTCTTCCTTTTTCAATAAACCTTTCTCCTAAGATTCGTAGGAGCCCTATTGCATCTCTGGTGCCCGTATTCCGTCTAAAGCCAAACTGCTCCTCGCCGAGATTCTCCTCTATTACTTTTTCAAGTCTTTTATTAATTATTCTTAACATCACTTTGGCTGCATGTGAAATGAGGCTGATTGTCCTGTGCTCGCTGCATTTCTTGGTTCCTTGTTTTTTCGGCAATGGAATCATTACTGTTGTCAAAAAGTCCTCAGGCCATTCACCACTGTCATATATTTTATTACATAACCTCAATATTTCTCTTATTCCATTGTGGTTCAAGCATTTTAGTATTTCTCCCGGTATTGTATCTGTACCTACTGCTTTGCCATTTTTCATTGCATCAATGGCAGACTTTACTTCTTCCATTATGATGGTCGGTCCTTTCTCTTCATCACTTACACTGTTGTGTGATTCAAGTTCCAGAGTTTCTGGTTTGCTATTTGTGTCATATAGCTCTTTTATATATTCTTCCCATCTCTGGAGAACATCGTCACGATATTTATACACTACCTCTTCGTCTTTACTCAAAATTTCCATAGTAGCACTTCCTGCTCTGTTTTGTTCCCGTGTCATAGTCTTTACTCTGTTGTATAGTAAGTCGTATCTTCCTTTCCTGTCCAGTTCTTCAATTTCATCACATTCCTCTTTTAGCCATTTTTTCCTAGCCTGCTCTGTTTCTCTTCGCAGTGCGTTATTTAACCTTCGGTATATCTTTCTTGCATCTTCAGTGTTCTTGTTTTTCAATTTTCTTCTCTCCTCCATCTTGGAAATCATTTCTTGTGTGACCCATGGTTTTTTTGACCTTTTCCCTTTTACATATCCTATATTTTGCTGTCCTGCTTTAATGATTCCTTCTTTCAGCATATTCCAGTACTCGTTGGCATTATCAGGTGCTTCTTTGTCTCGTAATGTGTTTAGAAAGTCCCAAGACAGCATTTCTGTAATTTGTTCTTTGTTGGACCTTATCTTCTCTAGATCCCATTTCTTCACCATTGTCGCCTTTTTCAGTTTTTTCATTCTTATTTCTATTTCTGCCATAAGTAAGTTGTGGTCACTATTAATATCTGCACCTGGTAATGTGTGCACCTTCTTGATTCCATTCCTGTATCTTTCTTCTACCAGTATAAAATCGATTTGGTTTCTATATTTATCCCCTGGTGATTTCCAAGTGTAGAGCCTCCTCTTATGGTTCTTGAACCATGTGTTTGCCACTATCAGCTGCCTTTCCCTGCAGAAGTCAATTAACCATTCACCTCTGTCATTTCTCTTTCCAAGACCATGACTGCCTACTATGTTTCCCTCTTTCCCTTCTCCCACAATGGCGTTCCAGTCTCCCATTACTATTTTGCAGCATTTTTTATTTTCGTCCATTATTCTCTCTATTACATTGTACGTTTCCTCTACAATTTGGTCATCATGTTCTGAAGTTGGCATATACACCTGGACAATCAGTAAATCTTTTTGTGCTCCTTTCAGCCTTACACCAATAACCCGGTCATTTGCATAGTCTACATATTCCACACATTTAGCCAATTCCTTTGTCATAATCATTCCTACTCCATTAATTCCTTTTACTTCTCCTCCTGAGTAGTAGAATACATATTCATCTGACTGCAACTCTCCATGTCCATTCCATCTTACTTCAGCAAATCCTATGAGGTCCATATGATTCTTTTCCATCTCTCTTTTAAGGTTTTCTAATTTTCCTGCTTGTAGCAGAGTTCTGACATTCCAGATACCAATTCTCGTTTTGATTTTTTGCCTCCTTTCAAGTTGTCCCCCCCGGAGATCCGAATGGTGGACTATTTTACCTCCGGACACTGATTTAACATGAGAGGAAGCCATTTTTTGTGCATAAAATGGAGACTGCATTATGCAGGGAAGATAATCTGCGGTGGTATTCCGTTGCCTTCCGCAGTTCTGGAGGCCGCCCCTAACATGGGATACAGACGCCTTTTGCAGCCGCCCGCTCCGGGTCAGACGCTGCATGAGAAGTATAGGTTGGAAAATGAAAGACCCCTAGCCCTCGAAACCTAATAGTGTCAGGGTCGGAAAAGAACAAGAGCTGGCCGAGGGTGGCCAGATAGGAAAGATAAGAGTGAGGAGCCTGGCATAAGTAAGTGGAAGCAATGCCAGGACTCAGCTCGGGGCCCCGTGGTCGCCAGCCACGTATCACTAGGTGTGACTCCCTGAGGTTGTTGTTGTTGTGGTCTTCAGTCCTGAGACTGGTTTGATGCAGCTCTCCATGCTACTCTATCCTGTGCAAGCTTTTTCATCTCCCAGTACCTACTGCAACCTACATCCTTCTGAATCTGCTTAGTGTATTCATCTCTTGGTCTCCCTCTACGATTTTTACCCTCCACGCTGCCCTCCAATACTAAATTGGTGATCCCTTGATGCCTCAGAACATGTCCTACCAACCGATCCCTTCTTCTGGTCAAGTTGTGCCACAAACTTCTCTTCTCCCCAATCCTATTCAATACTTCCTCATTAGTTATGTGATCTACCCATCTAATCTTCAGCATTCTTCTGTAGCACCACATTTCGAAAGCTTCTATTCTCTTCTTGTCCAAACTATTTATCGTCCATGTTTCACTTCCATACATGGCTACACTCCATACAAATACTTTCAGAAATGACTTCCTGACACTTAAATCAATACTGGATGTTAACAAATTCCTCTTCTTCAGAAACGCTTTCCTTGCCATTGCCAGCCTACATTTTATATCCTCTCTACTTCGACCATCATCAGTTATTATGGTCCCCAAATAGCAAAACTCCTTTACTACTTTAAGTGCCTCATTTCCTAATCTAATTCCCTCAGCATCACCCGACTTAATTAGACTACATTCCATTATCCTTGTTTTGCTTTTGTTGATGTTCATCTTATATCCTCCTTTCAAGACACTGTCCATTCCATTCAACTGCTCTTCCAAGTCCTTTGCTGTCTCTGACAGAATTACAATGTCATCGGCGAACCTCAAAGTTTTTATTTCTTCTCCATGAATTTTAATACCTACTCCGATTTTTTCTTTTGTTTCCTTCACTGCTTGCTCAATATACAGATTGAACAACATCGGGGAGAGGCTACAACCCTGTCTTACTCCCTTCCCAACCACTGCTTCCCTTTCATGTCCCTCGACTCTTATAACTGCCTTCTGGTTTCTGTACAAATTGTAAATAGCCTTTCGCTCCCTGTATTTTACCCCTGCCACCTTTAGAATTTGAAAGAGAGTATTCCAGTCAACATTGTCAAAAGCTTTCTCTAAGTCTACAAATGCTAGAAATGTAGGTTTGCCTTTCCTTAATCTTTCTTCTAAGATAAGTCGTAAGGTCAGTATTGCCTCACGTGTTCCAGTGTTTCTACGGAATCCAAACTGATCTTCCCCGAGGTTGGCTTCTACTAGTTTTTCCCATTCGTCTGTAAAGAATTCGTGTTAGTATTTTGCAGCTGTGACTTATTAAGCTGATAGTTCGGTAATTTTCACATCTGTCAACACCTGCTTTCTTTGGGATTGGAATTATTATATTCTTCTTGAAGTCTGAGGGTATTTCGCCTGTTTCATACATCTTGCTCACCAGATGGTAGAGTTTTGTGAGGACTGGCTCTCCCACGGCCGTCAGTAGTTCCAATGGAATATTGTCTACTCCGGGGGCCTTGTTTCGACTCAGGTCTTTCAGTGCTCTGTCAAACTCTTCACGCAGTATCATATCTCCCATTTCATCTTCATCTACATCCTCTTCCATTTCCATAATATTGTCCTCAAGTACATCGCCCTTGTATAGACCCTCTATATACTCCTTCCACCTTTCTGCTTTCCCTTCTTTGCTTAGAACTGGGTTTCCATCTGAGCTCTTGATATTCATACAAGTCGTTCTCTTATCTCCAAAGGTCTCTTTAATTTTCCTGTAGGCGGTATCTATCTTACCCCTAGTGAGATAGGCCTCTACATCCTTACATTTGTCCTCTAGCCATCCCTGCTTAGCCATTTTGCACTTCCTGTCGATCTCATTTTTGAGACGTTTGTATTCCTTTTTGCCTGTTTCACTTACTGCATTTTTATATTTTCTCCTTTCATCAATTAAATTCAGTATTTCTTCTGTTACCCAAGGATTTCTACTAGCCCTCGTCTTTTTACCTACTTGATCCTCTGCTGTCTTCACTACTCCATCTCTCAAAGCTGCCCATTCTTCTTCTACTGTATTTATTTCACCCATTCCTGTCAATTGCTCCCTTATGCTCTCCCTGAATCTCTGTACAACCTCTGGTTCTTTTAGTTTATCCAGGTCCCATCTCCTTAAATTCCCACCTTTTTGCAGTTTCTTCAGTTTTAATCTACAGGTCATAACCAATAGATTGTGGTCTGAGTCCACATCTGCCCCTGGAAATGTCTTACAATTTAAAACCTGGTTCCTAAATCTCTGTCTTACCATTATATAATCTATCTGATACCTTTTAGTATCTCCAGGGTTCTTCCATGTATACAACCTTCTTTCATGGTTCTTAAACCAAGTGTTAGTTATGATTATGTTGTGCTCTGTGCAAAATTCTACAAGGCGGCTTCCTCTTTCATTTCTGTCCCCCAATCCATATTCACCTACTATGTTTCCTTCTCTCCCTTTTCCTACACTCGAATTCCAGTCACCCATGACTATTAAATTTTCGTCTCCCTTCACAATCTGAATAATTTCTTTTATTTCATCATACATTTCTTCAATTTCTTCGTCATCTGCAGAGCTAGTTGGCATATAAACTTGTACTACTGTAGTAGGTGTGGGCTTCGTATCTATCTTGGCCACAATAATGCGTTCACTATGCTGTTTGTAGTAACTTACCCGCATTCCTATTTTCCTGTTCATTATTAAACCTACTCCTGCATTACCCCTATTTGATTTTGTGTTTATAACCCTGTAGTCACCTGACCAGAAGTCTTGTTCCTCCTGCCACCGAACTTCACTAATTCCCACTATATCTAACTTCAACCTATCCATTTCCCTTTTTAAATTTTCTAACCTACCTGCCCGATTAAGGGATCTGACATTCCACGCTCCGATCCGTAGAACGCCAGTTTTCTTTCTACTGATAACGACATCCTCTTGAGTAGTCCCCGCCCGGAGATCCGACTGGGGGACTATTTTACCTCCGGAATATTTTACCCAAGAGGACGCCATCATCATGTAATCATACAGTAAAGCTGCATGCCCTCGGGAAAAATTACGGCTGTAGTTTCCCCTTGCTTTCAGCCGTTCGCAGTACCAGCACAGCAAGGCCGTTTTGGTTATTGTTACAAGGCCAGATCAGTCAATCATCCAGACTGTTGCCCTTGCAACTACTGAAAAGGCTGCTGCCCCTCTTCAGGAACCACACGTTTGTCTGGCCTCTCAACAGATACCCCTCCGTTGTGGTTGCACCTACGGTACGGCTATCTGTATCGCTGAGGCACACAAGCCTCCCCACCAACGGCAAGGTCCATGGTTCATGGGGGGTCCCTGAGGTAGATCAGGATATAAGGAATGAGTTAATTAAAGAAAAACCTGAAGTTTCTAATAAATGTGGACAAATTTTACAGGCAATAATTCCAACAAGTATAAATAATGTTGATGTTGAAATATTAATTGATACTGGAGCAACTATTAGTGTCATGACGTTGGACTGTTTAAAACAGATAAGCCGAGGGGTAAAAATGCCCACTTTTCCTATCACAGGATGTACCGTGTCTGGCGCGTTCAGCGCAAAAATGCAAAAAGTTGTGAAACAGGTACGTGTTGACGTTACAATACAGGGGGCTCAAATAGAAAGTACATTCCTGGTTGTTCCTAAAATGACAGTACCATGTATCTGGGGTTTGGATTTTTTATGTGAGACCGGTGCAATCATTAATTTAGAGAAAGGTGAACGTATATTTAATTCAAATGGTAATGTTTTGACAGCCACCTTGAGAAAGGGCCGAGTAATTCCAAATCAATTGTGTATGAATCTAATAGTAAAATATGTCAGTATTGATGATGAAAATGTGTATGATATATGCCGTATTGAATGTTCTGAAGAAATGATGGATAAAATGTCATTGCAGGAAAAGGTGTTAGAATCAGAATATTTATCTGTTATCCAAAGGGATGAACTGTACTACTTGTTGGAAGCATATCAGTCAATTTTTAGTAAACGTCCGGGTATAATAAAAGACTTTGAATACCATATAAAGACGTATGCACATAAACCCTTTTGTCGTACTTCCTATTCTATCCCATGGACAAAGAAAGAAGTAGTCAGAAAGGAAATCAATAAAATGTTAGAATGGGGTATTATTGAGCCCTCAGATTCTGAATATTGTAACCCTCTTGTGGCGGTAATTAAACCCAATGGTGACATCAGATTGGTGTTGGATGCCAGAGAGATCAATAAGATCATTATACCTGTACAAACGCGACCGGAGAACCTAGAAGAGTTAGTACAAAAGTTTTATGGTGCCCGCTTCTTAACTTCTTTGGATATGCGTAGTTCATATTGGCAAACTAGAATATCGAAAGAATCTAGGAAATATACTGCATTCGTTTTTCTGGGCCGAAGTTACCAGTTTACTGTCATGCCATTTGGGTTGAAAATAAGCGGTGGTGTTTTCATATCGGCATTAGATACCGTGCTGGGCAGAGACCTTTTGAATGAAGTTACTTTATATGTGGATGATTTGCTAATTGCTTCTGAAACTTGGGAGGAACATTTGGACTTATTAAGAAGAGTTTTTGCGAAATTTTTGGAATACGGAGTTACTGTAAATTTGAGCAAATCCAAGTTTGCTCATAACCAATTGAAATTTCTTGGACATATAATCACTCCTGAAGGGATAAAACCAAATCCTAAAAAGATGGATGCGATTAACAGATGTGCTTATCCAAAGAATAGAACGGAATTAAAGTCATTTATCGGCTTAGTTTCATTTTTTTCGACAATTTTTACCCAATCAGTTAGGAAGCCAAGACTGTTTCTTACGGTTGTTAAGAAAAAATGTCATGTGGGAGTGGAATTCCGAATGCACGCAAGCTATTGATAACATCCGCAATGCTTTGACTAATGCTCCACTGTTACATCATCGAAGACTTGATCAAGATTTTTATATTGCTGCGGATGCTTCTGAAACAGGATTGGGTGCCACTCTTTTCCAGATGGACAATCCAGAAGATATCAGTACCATCAAGATAATTGGGTTTGCCAGCAGAACACTCTCTAGCTGTGAACGTGCATATTGTACTACTGAATTGGAAGTACTGGCCGTGGTCTGGTCACTTAGAAAGTTTCGCTATTTTGTATATGGAAAGAAGATCATTGTATTCTGCGACCACAAAGCTTTATCTTTTATTTTAACAGGAAGGATGTTCCATTCACGTTTAACCCGGTGGGCCTTGCTACTGCAAGAATATGATATTACGCTCAAATACATCAGAGGGAAAGACAACATCATAGCCGATGCTCTTTCAAGATTACCGAAAAGAAAGAATGACGACGAGTGTGAAGAACGGACTATTGACTTTAAAGTCATGAATTTATCAAGGCAATATTGTGAGAGGCAGATTTCACAGCTATCTCGAAGTCTTCCACAACTGCAAGAAGATGATAAGTTGTGGAAAGCCATTAGGCATGCTGTTGAAAGCAAAACGCTAAGTCACTCTCAAGAACAGTATCAATTAAAATCCGGAATATTGTATCGGAGGAAGGATGAAGAAGATGTTTGGAAAGTTTGTGTTCCAAATAAATATTTAGAATCACTAGTATGGTACACTCTCTTGAATTGGGGTCATTTTGGTTCCGCTAAATGTACAGCCAAAATAGCACAATACTGCTATCATCCAAATTTGGGACGTATAGCTACAAATATTATTAAGAAGTGCAAAATATGTCAGAAGGCGAAACCCATAAACTATTGTCGGAAGATAGAATTACATCCTATCATCCCACAACAACCTTTAATGTTGGTGTCATGTGACGTCTGTGGGCCATGTCCCATGACACGTGGACGGTTCAAATATGTATTGGCTTTCTATGATCTCTTTTCAAAATATGTGAAATTATATCCTTTGAAAAATCTCCACGTTCGACCCATGTTACGCAAATTTATCAACAACTATATAACTGAGCTTGGCAAACCTATAATGATCTTGACAGACAATGCTGCTTATTATACAAGCAAAGTATGGAGAGACACTATGAAAGAACAAGGAATCCAGCACATTTACATCTCAAGATTTTACCCTTGTGGAAATCCGGTTGAGATAATCTTCCGAGAGTTGAAACGATTTTTACGGACGTACATACCCAAACAACATTATAAATGGATCGATTGGATTTATGAATTGGAGAAAGTGTATAATGACTTACCACACTTATCGACAGGTTATTCACCTAACCAAATAGTATTTGGTGAAAGTATTGTGCCAGAATGGATGAAGAAATTACCTGCAATAGAACAAAAGATTACCAAGAAAGAAGATATGGTGAAGAAGGTCTACGAAAACCTGAAGCATCGAGCACAATTGAGAAAAACCCGTTTTGATAAAAATGTGAAGAAAGTAGTCACATATGATGTAGGGGAAGAAATTTTATTGAGAAATCACCCAAAAGCATCAACCAGGAAAAGACTGAATAAGAAATGGCAATATTTATATACAGGTCCATATAAAATAATGAAAATACCTCATGAGGGGAGCTACCGCCTGGCAGATTGTGATACTGATGTAATTAAAGGCTTGTTCCCTCACATAGACCTGAAGAAGTATTATCAATAATGAGCAAAATATAGATTCAAGAAACACTGAATGATACCAAGACTACACTCAGTGGACTAAATAAAAGCACCAGTGGATAAATACGTACTTATACTAACTTACAAGGAAAATTAAAGAATGTACCGACGGTTTCCATGAGATACCTTCTTGGTATCAGCAACAATGACGACGCTGAAATACGATTTATCGTCTCACCGAACAGCGAGGATGGATGATTTAAAAGTGGAATTAAGAGGAAAAGAAAAGGACCAAATCCTCTCTGGTTAAACAAGTGGCCTGATAAGGGTTTTGGCCTAGGATGCCAATTGTCGAACCCGGCTGTGATCCCTGCCTTGCACAGTCGGTTGAAGAACTGAGGGCTTCATCCCAGAAAAAAAATGTGGTGTGAATATGAAGTGATTAGTGTGAAGTGTTTCTAAGACAACCTATAAACAAATGTGAAATTTAGTTAAGGGCATTTTGCCTAGGCCCATTAACTCAACTTAAATATTGTAGAATGTATGTACTGACTTGTTGAGTGAATCTGAGAGTGAGTGTATTCGCCGAAACAAATACCCTCTCCTGTCACAGTACACACACACACACACACACACACACACACACACACACACACACACACACACACACACACACAAAAAAAAAAAAAAAAAAAAAAAGGCCTGTTCTGTCTGGAACCCTCTTCAAGACATCACAGTCTGGGGGGCCGTGTAACATTACGAGTCAAGACAGCTATAACGGAACTTGAATAGCGTAAAGTTATCGTTAAAAATGCACGCCGCGCAATTTGTTATGATTTGGTCGGTCATAATAGTAGTAACATGCTTTTGAATACAATTAAAATATAACGGCGATACCTGCTTAGCGTTATTGGAAATAATATGTAATAAATTAATGAGTAAGGTAGCCGATCCTATATGAAGAGGTAAAATTGGGCATATTAAGGTGTTTTGCTTTATATCGACTAAGCCGATGATACGGCGTCTTTTTTTTCCGTTTACTCTTAGAAGAAAAAAAAAGAAAACAAGTAACGAAGTGCTAATTGTGCGTTGTGAAAAATATAGGGGCGAATTTTAAATAGCTACAGTGTAAAATCAGATTAACAAATGGACATTCAGTTACGCGAAATAGCCGACAGTGAAGTGTGGTCATTAAATTGAGTACACCTACAGGGCGGTCAATTCCAGGATAAGTCTATTCGCGTCTCACGAGGGATGCGGTATTGAGACCGTTTTTTTTTTATTATATCACGGAGAGCGGGCTTCAATTTATAAAAAGGAGAAAAGCTGTATCATTATCATTGACTGTTGGTGTTAAGCAACCAAAACTGTTCATCAAAGGGTTTCGGTGAATGAGTGTTGAATGCGAAATGAAACTGTGAACGAAGTTATGTTAAATAAAGCAGAAGAGACAAGACAGTTTGGTCGTATCTGTTATTATTCCATAAATTGTAACATTTATTCTCGTTGTATGAAGCCTTTATAGACAATGGTTATGACAATTTGCTTTGAAGGGATCTCGTTACGAGTTAAGTTTTGGGGACCTGGTCAACAGGGGATAGTTCGTAGATCTTAACTACTGCAGCTATTCTGGAATCAGGTGCTAACGTGACCGTTGTGTGTTGTCAATGGCTTAAGGTCATCATATCTCATGCTCTAAGATCGACGCGCCTTTCCTCTTGGTATAACGGTGTCTCACGGTAACCACGACAACGCCGACGGCGAAGGAAGATACGGTAGAGTTGTCTTTGACCGTAGTCAGTTGGCAGCGAACACTCTGTGTGTGACGGTGGAACAATGTACAGGTCCCCGTTATAAAAAAATGAGTTATTGCACTACTTTTTTATATAAAGATTGAGATGGAAGCACATTCGGGAAAATGGTATTTGAAGCACCAAAACTGAGGCAAACGCATTGAACCAGGACATTTCCGCAGCCGACGAAACGGCATTATGGAATCATACTTTCACTAGACGACTGAAGCCAACACAAAAAAGTCAAATATCATCTTATACCGTATTTACTCGACTCTAAGCCGCACTTTTTATCAGTTTTTGTAATCCAAAAAACTGCCTGCAGCTTAGAATCGAGTGCAAAGTAAGGAGAAGTTCTGAAAAATGTTGGTAGGTGCCGCCACAACTAACTTCTGCCGTCGAATATATGTAGCACGCTTTGCAGGCACAAAGATAAATACTGGCGCCAAAACCTCTGCGTGAGTAAATAAATTTAAAAAAAAAGTGGAAGACGAGCTTTTTTTCTCCGCCCCGAGTTTTGACCACTGCATTTACATACATTATCCAACAAAGTAAATACAAATTCCGCATTGTTCATCTTCGAATGTAGCAGCATTTCGATGTACTACGAAAATCCGACTGGCAAGACTGTTAGGGATGTTTGTCAATATGGCCAACTCTATGTTCTGAATTTTTTCCTACCTGTGAGAAGAGATGGTTGCTAATAGGAACTTTTATGAATTGTGAATCACATGCAGTATTCTCTTCACCATGAGAATAATACGAATACAAACATTTTGCCATCTATTCTTTCGTGTTTGCCGCTAAATCCTGTCTGCCTAATAAATAACGAAACTGGAGTGAGACAACAGCAAACGCAGAAGAATACACATACCGTGTCATGTTTATATTCGTATTATTCCCATGCCTAATAGTGATACAGTCAGAAATGAAGCACGGCAATTGACTACATTTTTAAATCTAAGATGACTCTAATTTCTGTGCACAATGTAATGTACTAAAGAGGCGTCTGCAAATATTTTCAAACGGAGAAAAATTTTCACTAAACTCTCGTTCAGAACATCTTTTATCATACGCAGTCTATTATTTGGTTCTTGTTGATCATTATCAAAGGAAGCAGGAGTGTAGGTAACAGCAAATAGCAGTCTCTTGCCATTGTATCGCTAATGAGACGATTACTCTCTCGTTTTTTTTTTATCGTAAGCGGCGGTAGCGCGCACAAAAGCAAGCCGTGCCGCGAGTGGTGACAGGTCGTAAACACTCATCAGAATGCGACAAACAATGCATGACACAGTACAGTAATGCATTTTCAACTTAGAGTGACGTAAACACCTATAACAAAGAGAAAGGTACTTATCAGATCAAAGAAAAATAAGCAATCAATTCAAACCAGACTAAGCATGTGAAAAAGGAAGGGTACCCGTATAAGTACGGACGGAGCACCTGACACATAGCAATGGCTACCTGGTAAAGCTTAACTGCTATCTTACGACTTGAACCAAACTACTGTAGCTGTATCGTCATTCATTCGACCTAAATTGTGTCTCATATTACAATGAACCAACTTTGTTCCGATTTGGAGTTGCGGCCTAAAACTTTTCTCTCGCCTCGAATTTCGAGTCTCAAATTTGAGGTGCGGCTTAGATTCGGGAAAATTTTTTTTCCTCTATTTCGAGTCTCATTTTTCAGGTGCAGCATAGATTGGAGTGGGGCTTAGATTCGAGTAAATATGGTAAACATCCACGGAAAAGTGAGTACTGTCACGAAATATGCTAAATTCGAGTATATATAAAAATAGTGAACATATTTCAACCTCACGCACCTCCGGCCACCACAGCCAGATTGCAACTGTTGTGCCGAACGAGAAGATTGATACGGAGTGAGGCGAGAAAGAGGGAGGGAGATAGCAGATTACAGTTGGAGGCTGAGAAGTCGGCACTGCCTGGCGGAGCGTGCGGGGACTAAATGGTGGCCGCACGAGACTGCCGTGTGCAGCGACAGGAGCCTGCAGGGGCGGGGAGAGGAGAACATTCCCTAGGTGTTACATGTGGCCGAGTGTGTAAAGTGTAGTGCAATTACTGTCACTGAAAAATGTTCATTATGTTTTCCACAATACTGTCTACATCAACATCCAGACAATTAATAAATATATACCATCTGCTGATAAATTGCTAGGCGGTTCAAAACTGGTAACGGAATAGTAATAAAAAAATTGAAGAATAGAACAAAAGCCAAATGGTTGCAGTAATTCCAAGAATCCTTTGAGCACGTTATGTTCAGCTGCACTGTGTTTTACAGGGCAGTACACATTGCCGTTGGCCACATTCTGGCTGTTCATTCTGGTGGACAGCTGGCTGGTACTCCCACCAACATGAAAAGATAAAAAGCCTGTGCAATAATTGCAGAAGAGCTGCTAAACGACACGGCTACTTTGACAGGTGGGCCGGTCTCTGACGGGTAGGAGAAGCTTGCGACAAGACTGGAGTACAAAATGCCGGGCGAGTGGATTGCGCAGGTCTTGCACCCGGGTCTTCCACAGAGATACAATGCCTGTGGCAAGGGTTTGGGATTGGGAGTTCATACTTCACAGATCACTGAGATACAAAAACGAAATTCTTTGGCCAGTGTCAAGCCACATCATTCACTATTAAAAACACACTGGGGTACAGGATTTCATTAAAATGTCAACAGAAGTATCGATTTATTTTCGCTACATTTCTTATTTCCTTTCATTTCCTTCAGAGATACATTACGAGTGGCTAGTTGTGAGTAATAAGTTAAGTTTCCTCAATACAGTGTTCAAATCTGATTCTTTTGCCAAAACACAGCAGAGTTTGTAATATACGTGTCACTAACATTTTGACGCAGTTGAAATTGGAGCAGAGTCGTAAAACAGAACTGATGGCAAGAGGTCTCAATAGTTTATGAAGATGCCCTTTACTGGTATAAAAATAAAGTGGAAACTTCCTCACATTCGTTTTTCCAAACCCACAGTAATTCTTGTTGCAACAGCTAGTGACTCTACTGAAATATACACATCTCACTAAAAAAAATCTGTACCCGCTCGAATATCACGATATATATGGAAGTTTCGTGTATTAAACATATGACTCTTTGCGTTCTGACATTTGCCAAAATCTCTCTTTTTTTTTTCCATTCTGGCTTCTTTGCTGGTGCGAGTGTTCAGGACAAGTGCTTTATTTACGACCTATTTTCTCGAGACAGGTAATAGATAGCACTATGCTTCAAAGTTTAAAGAAAAATTCAGTATATTTGACATGCAGAAACATACGAGCTAACATAAACCAAACGCAAATTCAAAGTTTCCCAAATTCTTACTTAATCCTAAAATATCACACTAAATATTATAATTGACAAAATAGTAGGCAGTTCATTGTGAAGCTGATGAACGAAGGTATGAGACCTATGAGAATCAAACTTTTTTACCAAATTGTTTCTTTACAGTTGTTTGAGAAAGACTGCAGTTTGGGCCGACTCACGTGCCCTACTGTTCAAGGTGTCAAGCCAGCAAGCTAGCATCTGCACCCGTCTGCACCGAATCTTACACCTTGTGAGAGGTTCAAGTGCACGATGTGGCTGTCACCCCACATGCTTGCCGGCAGCCGTATGCGCCACCTAGCTAACTTACGGAGAATCTTACTCTGTGTGAGATGGGATTAACTCATTAGGGGATACTCTCAATTATGAGCAAACTTCGAACAGCAGAGGAAGCCATCAGCTCCATTTCTGCACACGCACCCAGTCTTCAGTATGTTCAGGACTCCAGAAATCTATACTCGACCCACGCGCTGTGTGACTGGCGACTCACTGGCCTGTAATACCCCCTCACAACAAGCAGTTTATTTAGATGGAAAAGTTATTTGTTTAAAGCATGGTCGAGGGAAGACTACAGTAAATATGATAACAGATGTGACAACAAAATTACAACAAGCAATCAGCTGCACCTGATTTACATTGCCACAGTCAGGTTCATCTTTCATTTTACCTACACCCACCTCGCAATTGATAGGCCGATCAGGCAAATAAGTAAAAATTGTCTGTGCAAAAACAAAAAGCAAAGCCTACAATATAGCAGTAATAATGGTAGTGAAAGCATAATTTCTCCACTACAACAAAAGTTTGACTTTTCAAATTGAACCACCCATTTCCACATAGTAAACAAAACTCAGACTTGCTGAAAAAGATATGAAAGGGCCAAAATGTGCCTTGGGCACAGAACAAAGGCAAACATTTTGTTTTGGCAAAAAAGAAGTGTATCACACTCTTACCACATCTGAAGTCCCAGCATTATCCAATGAGCGGAAACACGGGAGGATCAATTCTTACATTGCATGTACAGTCTTACACATTGCACATCAAAACATGATTTTCATGTGCAGCCACAAAAGGTAAAAGGTTACCAATAGCAAAATCACAGTGTTCAAAACCCAAGATGCAACTTGTTCCCCTGCTAAATATAACCTTAAATTTTTCAAGGGAGTGTGTTTCACAGCAATAAAATGCAGCTGTTTCATAGTGTTAAGTTACTAAAATAGTCTAAAGTTGAAAACTGTTCTACGACTATCTGAAATGTTTTCATGTGAATCTGATTCTATTTTTAATCATTAGAGGTCTATTATACACAAAGTATAAGAAAAATGAAAGTGACACATTTCTCGGTGATAAGCAACAGATGGGACCGAAGTTATTTAAGTGGCCAGACTAGCCACGGCACGTTCCGCTGCTCAAAGCAGTAGCAACCTAAACAGGATAGACCTGCTCACCTGGCTGAAGGAGTCCACGAACGAGTAAAGGCCAGTGCCGCTCTCGCGCTCCCAGCCGGGCTGCGGCGGCCGCCCCCACGCGTCACACCGCACCTCCGCCCCGTCGTCCCAGCAGCCCCGGGTCTCCGTCGGCGGCCGCAGCATCGGGGTACCGTCCGACGTCCACGGAGTGCAGTCCGTGTCTGGCCACAGCCCCACCTGTGGTGGCACTGTAATGGTCGTAACACCGTAAGTCAAATACTGTCAACTAATGAGGAGAAGGCACCGGGGGTGGGCTCGACTTTTCCAAGTTATCTATACGGTGACACAGGTTAGGGTCCCGAGAATACCACCCTGCAGCCATTCACCCTTGTGGGGCCTCATTTGTGATCGACCGACACAAAAATGTCGGAATTTCACATGATGCTCTAGAGATATAAAAATGGTAACAATTTACACACTGGTTGCGTAATGTAATGATTAAGGTACTGACCTCACTTGCAAAAGGTTTCCGGTTTGAATCTTTTCACGTTCTTTGCATTTTTTATTTTGAAATCTTTATTGAAATGACTTTGCTGATTATTTTTATTCAATCAATTGGTTTAAATGTAATTTTTTTCCATTCATTCGTTACACAATATGATTGTCCTATGAAATACATCATTTGCTCTCATTTTTCTTCCTATCAGTCTTTATCCACTTCGAATCCTACTTCATTAGATTTTGATTATCGTTACGTATTAACTTCAGTTTAATTGCTTCCATTTTATCATCTGACATTTTTGCCCGTATTATTGCATTCGTAACTTTTATTTCTCGTTTCACTTGAATCTCATTTTATTTATAATCTCTGCTTTAGTTTAAATCATCATCCATGCTATTTTGTCCATAGTGCAATAATAATTTGTTTTAAATGTTTGTATGCTGATTGCCATAAAAAAAGACGTACATCTTGAAACGAAAAATACATTGTTGACACCTCTGCACAGTTAATATAAATAGAATATTTCATCTGTCATCTTTTTAACTGGCGGACCAGCATTTTCAAATGCTTAAACATTATGATAGAGAAACAAAAATAATTAAATTCACAAGCACAAAAATTCCAAGTGAAAAAAGAATGATTGGAAGTAAAATGAGAGCAAATAATGTATTTCATATGACGACTGACATGATGCGACAAATGAACAGAAAAAAATTACATTTAAACTGATTAACTGAATAAAAATAATCATCAAAGTCATTTCAACAAAGATTTAAAAATAAAAAAATGCAAATAACCTGAAAAGATTCAAACCGGAAACCTTTTGCAAGTGAGGTCAGTACCTTAATCATTACATTACGCAACCAGTCTGTAAATTGTTACTATACTTAAAAGTACTGAGTGTCTCACAAAATTCCAAAATTTTCTGGTAAATTCCAAAAGAGGGCCCACCAGGGTGAGATTCCTTGAACCTTAACCTACATCAATGCAGGGATTTTTTCAAGAAGTTGCTCCCACCACTGGGGACCTCTCCTTGTAAGCAGCGGCAAGAGAAAACTCAAAAATTCATTACTTTCATTGATAAATTCTACAGACAGATATGTGAGGGAAGTCCAACATACACTGGCACTCATTTTCTAAAAACTCTACTTCCATCCAGAGTCCACAAATTAAAATTCTGGTGGCTCCAGTATACTCCTCATCACAGATGTCACCCCTCCAAGATGTGGTCCACTTTTCAATCGCCTCTAAAGCTTTCACAGCCAGGGTTTCGTTATCAAAATGACATCCATCGAACCTTTGGCTACTGTGGATGAGTTAACTCGTCACGCTCCCTGTCTGAGTTTTCTTACAGCTCTATCGACGAGTCGACTCGGGCCTCCACATAAGGAATATCTTCTTTACATGTTCTGCCAGTAGCAGTCTTAACGTATCTACATAAGCGAGTGAGAAACTACAGTCTTATGTTTTGTCAAAAAATGTAATTGATAGTTGTACAAGGTTCCCCAAGCCCCAAACACGAGTAATAAATTTTACACAGAGGCTGCCTTTCTTGTTTGCCACCTTTCAGCTGACGCGACAATACTCAACTGGTTCACAAGAGAATAGGCCGAACCGCCATTGACAAAGATGCCTCACTAATCAAATCACATCACACGATCAGCCGACTCTCGAGACAGACAGCTCTCGGAGCTGTGACCAAAAAAAGTCCCTCTGCTCTGTTCAGAACTGTTGCCTAGAACAGACACTAAACAACATAATTCCTTGACATCTGCAGCATTTTTCCCTTCTCCTTCAAGATGTGTCTGGGGCTATGAGAGATGGCCTATCTCGCCCCCCCCCCCCCTCCCCTCCCCTCCAGCAACCCTTACCATGTAAGTCACACAAGCAAATAAACTGATACGGTTTCTTTTTCTAAACTGAGTACCATATATTAATTACGAGCCCCCACTTCTTTCAAATCCTGACTACACCACTGATTGGGTGGTAGAATATGAAAGAGACAGTAACTTTTGGCATGAGTTACCTAAAATGGACCAGAAACTACTGATGTAAAACTATCTCTGCAGATCTGTAACAATTCTAAATTCACAGAGAAGCTCCAAACTCAGAAACTAATTTTTAGGCCTAAGATAATGTTCATCTCAGTTGCAACAAATTTTAGAGTGAAGGGACGATCCGTCACAGAAAGCACTCCGTAAATATTTGTCAGATAGTGCGACAGGCAGCTCCGATAACTCCTGTCCACATACGGTCCCAAACACAGACTACTTAGTGCAAGCAGACACATCGGGCCACAATGATGTAGCCCTCAACTCGCGACTTGACGAGCACATCTGCAGCAGCCAAACAGGTCATTTTAAGCACTGTGGTACAGGAAAAAGTTGCAAAGTGTGAGGTCTGGACTGTAACGCGTAAGGAGTGTCATAAAAATGCCTTTCACAGTTGGAAACAGCCACTGTGACCCGACATTAGCCCGACAAAGCTTTCACGCCTAACAAGTTATTTCCTTTTCTTTCGAATGCACGGTCCCTCGTCAGTCAGGTCAGAGACTGTCCGTAGTAAACTTCGGCGACTGCCGTACCTCTCCGGCTAGTAGAAGTGTGCACCGTGGCGAGTCTCGCAAGTGCGCCCGGTTTTGGGGTGACTGTGTAGCGACCACTCTGTGTGACTCAGTTCCATTTCTCAGTCGTAACAACACACCCTTATTTCAGCTGCAGTGATGAAGTTTTGCCACAATTCTTCACCACCTTCAGCACAGACTTTGCAATAGTAGCACACACAAGCACGATTCTGCTTTCGCTCTGGAGTACGCAACGCCAGCATCGACTGAGATCGTGCACTAAAGGTGTGTCAATATTTGTAAATGTTCCTTTGAAACAAATGTGAACACATCCAATTGATACAGCATCTTCAGACCGTGTGCTAGTTGTCCGATGGTGGCACGTGTAGCACTCGTAATAACAGTGACCGAGAAGAGACTGTCATCTCCGTAGGGTCTCCTCCTCGCAATCGACTAATTTCCCAGCCCCCTCTAAACACCTCCTGCCGATTAAAACAGGCTCGACAGGAGGCTCACCGAAAGCTCTGTCTCCAATTTACCGTAGGTCACAGGCGCGCTTCTGCTAGGACGAACACAAAATTTTATCGGATACTGTCACTCGTGGAACTCACGCGCGTTGAAGTGTTAAAGTTGGTAAAAAATTCACACCCACTTTCACTCACTCCAGCCACTCAACTGAGAGAGCAGGATGAATGTCACTCCAGGTATTTGCAGTGTCTAGCATGTATCACGCATATCTGGAAAGTAGCTACTGTTTTGGATAAAGCCCAAAACATTTTTTTTCAAACAAAAATTTTATTTTTACAAGAAAGGATATGGCAGGTGCTCCCAGTGTCTCCCACCTGAATTGACTAAACTTCTGTGTTACGACATTCACGAAATGGGACGTGCGTTATCATGAAACAGCAACACCCCTCATTGCAGTTTTCCTGGATGTTTCGCGTGTCAATTGCGTGCCGTAACTTTTTTAGTGTTGTGCGGTAATGTTCCCCAGTGATGATGAGATCAATTCCAATAAGCCCTGGAAATCGAGGAAAAATGTGAGCATCACCTTTCCAGCAGATCGCTGGCTCTTTCACTTCTCGGGACAAGGCAATGATGGCTGGCTGGTTGGTTGGTTGGTTGGTTGGTCAGTCGCTTAAAAAGAGGGGAGAAGGGACCAAACTACAAGGTCATCGGTCCCTTTTTCCTGCTAAAACAACGCCACAAGTGTGAGAATAAAACAGAAGAGACATTTAACACAAAATGGAAAGAAAGGAAAACCACAAGAACAAAGGAAGGGCAACGAACACTAAAAGGAGCAAAAGAGGACAAGAAAACCACAGAGACGCACAAGAAACAGGTAGAAGGGATAAAAACATGACAGCAGATGACCGTGCCTGGCCAACCACGAGAATAAAAAGGAGAAGCCAGCCACTAGACGAAACATTAAAATATCTAGTCTAAAAGCACTGGTGTGGAGAACACAGAGGGGCAAAGGACATGCGCAAAAACTTAGATCAAATGATAAAACCCACCCTCACGTATAAAACATTTAACCAAATCAGCCGATAGGGTGTAGTGTGCTAAAATTAGTGATAACCAGTCCGGTAACCGAAGATGATGTCTAGGGCAGTGCAAAATAATATGGGCCACTGTCAACCGGGCACCGCAATGATACTGAGGTGGGTCTTCACAGTGCAAGAGGTAACCGTGGGTCGCCCAAGCGTGGCCAATGCAGAGCCGGCAGAAGACAACCGATTCCCTGCGAGAGGCCCGCACGGAAGACTTTCACACATTCGTAGTCTCCTTAATGACACGCAGTTTGTTGTGCGTACTGTTATAGCATTCCATCTCCCAAAGCCGAAAAACCCTGCGGTGTAAGACAGAACGCAGGTGAGCTTCGGATATGCCCATCTCCAGAAGTAGTTTCGGTGTAGCCCGTTCGGCCAGCCTGTCGGCAAGTTAATTTCCCGGGTTCCGACGTGTCCCAGGATCCACACAAACACCACTAAACGACAGGACCGGTGCAGGGCACAGACGGACTCCCGGACGGACGCCACTAAAGGATGGCGAGGGTAGCACCGGTCGATAGCTCGTAGGCTGCTCAAAGAGCCAGTACACAGAAGAAACAATTCCTCGCATCACGAACGGATATACTGAAGTGCACGAGATACGGCCACCACCTCTGCAGTGAATACACTGCAGCCATCGGGCAAGGAATGCTGTTCAATACGGCCTCTGTGGACAAAGGCTAGCCAACATTACCGTCAGTCATCGAGCCGTAGGTGTAAACCACTTCAGAGCCCCGGAACACTTCGAGAATCGAAAAGAAGTGACAGCGGAGAGCTGCAGGTTAACGGAGTCCTCAGGGCCACACAAAAGGTCCAGGCTAAGCTACGGCCTACAGCTACACCACAGAGGTGTACGGGAATGGACCTCGAGGAGAGGTGGTACGGGCAAGGAGTCCGGTTCGGACAGAAGCGATCGCACGTGAACTGCAATCGTCAGCCCTGACCTGGGCCGGCTATGCGGTAGGTGAACAGCCGTCGTTGGGACAAGAAGACAGTAATTAAGATGTTCAGGAGAGCTACGAATGTGTGCAGCATAACTGGCAAGCAATTGTGCACGTCTGATCTTCAACAGAGGGACTCCGGCATCCACCAGTACGCTCGTTACCGGACTCGTCCTAAAGGTTCCTGTCGCTAGTCGAACTCCGCGACAGTGCAATGCGTCGAGCAAATGCAATGCCGAGGGTGCCACCGAACCGTAAATAACACTCCCGTAGTCGAGGCGGGATTGAACGAGGTCTCTGTAGAGCTGCAGCAGCGTGGAGCGGTCTGAGCCCCAGTCGGTGTTGCTCGGGCAGCGGAGGGCACTGAGGTGCTGCCAACACTTCCGTTTAAATTGACGAAGGTGAGGAAACCGAGTCAAACTAGTGTCGAAAACCGGACCTAAGAATCGATACGTCTCCACTACAGTGAGTGGATCGTCATTAAGGTAAAGTGCCGGTTTCGGACGAACGGTACGACGCCGACAGAAATGCACGACACACGTCTTCACGGTGGAAAACTGGAAGCCGCGGGCTACAGCCCGTGACTGCACGTCGTGTACGGCTCCCTGTAGGTGACACTCGGCATCACCAGTACTGGAGCAGCAGTACGAAGTGCAGAATTCGTCTGCAACAGAGAAGGTGAGAGGGAGGGCCCGACAGCTGCTGCTAGACCGTTAATGGCCACTGAAAATAGAGAGACACTCAATACAGAGCCCTGCAGGACTCCATTCTCCTGGATATGGATGGAACTATGGGAGGCACCAACTTGGACACGGAAAGTACGGAGTGACAGGTAGTTTTGGATAAAAATCGAGAGCGGGCCACAGAGACAACACTCTTACAATGTGGCAAGGATATGATGTCACCAGGTCGTGTCGTATGCTTTTTTTTTTTTTTTTTTTTTTCCCCATCAGTCTACTGACCGGTTTGATGCAGCCCGCCACGAATTCCTTTGCTGCGCTAACCTCTTCATCTCAGAGTAGCACTTGCAACCTACGTCCTCAATTATTTGCTTGACGTATTCCAATCTCTGTCTTCCGCTACACTTTTTGCCCTCTACAGCTCCCTCTAGTACTATGGAAGTCATTCCCTCATGTCTTAGCAGATGTCCTATCATCCTGTCCCTTCTCCTTATCAGTGTTTTCCACATATTCCTTTCCTCTCCGATCCTGCGTAGAACCACCTCATTCCTTACCGTATCAGTCCACCTAATTTTCAACATTCGTCTATAGCACCACATCTCAAATGCTTCGGTTCTCTTCTGTTCTGCTTTATGTTAAGTCAAAAAGATGTCAACCAGGTCTCGGCATCGGGAAAAGGCTGTTCGGATGGCAGACTCGAGGGGAACAAGATTATCAGTGGTAGAGTGACACTGGCGGAAGCCGCTCTGACACGGAGCCAGTAGGCCATGTGACTCCGGGACCCAACCCAACCGCTGACAGACCATACATTCCAGCAGCTTACAAAGAACGTTGGTCAGCCTGATGGGCCGAAAGCTATCCACATCAAGTGGTTTTCTTCCTGGTTTCAGCAACAGAATTATGGTGCCCCTCCCCCTCGCCTCCCCCCCCCCCCCCATTGCGATGGAACGAAGCCATTGCACCAGATCCGATTGAAGATGACGAGGATATGTCACTTGTAGTCAGATGAGCTGTGGATCCGATCAGGCCCGGGAGCTGTGCCGGGGAAATGAGCAAGAGCACTGAGGAGCTCCCACTTTGTAAATGGGGTGTTACAGGATTCACCGTGGCATGCAGTGAATGAGAGGACTTTCCCTTCCAGCCGCCGTTCGAGAGTGCAAAAGGCTAGACGGTAATTCTCCGATGCAGAGGCTCGAGCAAAATGCTCGGCAATCGCATTTGCGTCGGTAGATAACATGCCATTTATGGTAACATCGGGAACACCTGTTGCGGTCTGGTACCCGAAAATACGTTAGATCTTTGCTCAGATTTGGGAAGGTGACGTATGGCACACAATGGTCAAGACATATCTCTCCTAACACTCCCGCTTCTGTCATCTGATAAGATGGCGAATGCGGGCACGGAGTGGTTTAAAGGCTATGAGGTGCTCCAGGGAGCTTCAGCGACTTCCGATGACCACCAAGGGACTGCCTTGCCCGGGGTCACCCTAAAGAGCGAAGGATTGTGTTTCCTGGTGCAGAAACAATTGTTGTAGTCACCTGCTCAACCATCACAGCAATGTTACCACGTGGAGGAGATTCGACGGTGACAGCAGAGGTGAAAGTTTCCCAGTCCACCTTGTTTGAAGCCCATCTGGGCAGGCGTCCATGCACCTGATGCAGGGGCAATGACAGGAAGATGGGGAAGTGGTCACTGCCACACAGGTCGTATTGTGCTCTCCAGTATATAGATGGGAGAAGTCCTGGGCTGCAAATTGACAAATCAATGGCCGAGTAACTACCACGAGCCACACTGAAACGTGTGGCGGCCCAGTATTTAAGAGGCAGAGGTCGAACTGGGTAAAGTTTCGACATCTCTACCTCGGCCAGTAAGCAAGGTGCCACCCCACAAGGGGCTATGGGTGTTAAAATCTCTCAAAAGTAGGAAAGGTTTAGGGAGTTGATCAGCCAGTGCAGCCAATACATTCAGGGGTATTGCACCATCTGGAGGAAGATATACATTGCAGACAGTTATTTCCTGCATCATCCTTATTCTGACAGGCACAGCTTCAAGAGGGGTTTGAAGGGGCAGGGTGTCACTACAGACTGAGTTTAGGACATAAACACAAACTCCACCTGACGCTCTATTACAGTTGCTACGGTTCCTGTAATATCCCTTATAACCACGGAGGGCAGGGGTCCGCATTGCCGGGAACCAGGCTTCCTGGAGGGCAGTGCAGACAGCAGGTGTAAAGCTTAACAGCTCAGCCAGGCAGTGGAAAAAACCGCCGCAATTTCACAGGCGGATCACATCGTGGGACTGGGAAGACACGGGACATTCGATGAGGCAGTTTACGTCTCAGAGTCACCGGCGGCCACCGATTTATTGCCCGAGCAGTCTGTATCCGTCGTGTCCGAGGGTCTGGCGAGATCTAGGTCCTTAGCGGACACCAAAATCTCCACCCCATCCTCAGCTGCAGAGCTTGCAGGTAGTGGTGGTGTGGGTGCCACCACAATTTCCTCGGTCTTAAGGGTTTTCTTTTTAGATTTCTCTCGCTGCTCCTGGGGTTTCCCTGGCTAGGAGGACTTCACTGGCTCAGTCTCCGGCACTGAGGACGAGCGTGAAGCCCTACGACCAGCTGCTTTAGGACTCTTCAGCCACTGGCGGGTGTCATCTTTTCCACTAGCAGAAACCTGGGAAGGGAGTGACCCGAGGGACCCCTTCCTGGCGAGAGATGCCGAAGAAAACTTAGGCTTCTCCGGCTTAGAAGTGGGGACGGATGTCCACGATGGTCGGGGAGGGAGGTGGTTGTTCCCGAAGTAGGTGGTGCAGGAGCAGCAAAGAGGGAAATGTAGTGTTCCGGCTCTGAGAGAGGTGATTGGGGTCGGCAGAGCTGACGGTGCCACAACTGTTATAGTGGTGGCGTAAGACGATGTCATAGGTACAGGATACAAGCATTCAAATTTTCTCTTAGCCTCAGTGTAGGTCAGTCGGTCCAGGATCTTGTACTCCACGATTTTCCTTTCTTTCTGGAGAATCCTGCAATCTGGCAGGCAAGACGAATGGTGCTCTCCGCAGTTGACACAGACAGGAGGCGGGGCACACGGAGTACTGGGATGTGACGGACGCCTGCAACCTCGACACGTGATGCTGTAAGTACAGCGGGAAGACATATGGCCAAACTGCCAGCACTTAAAGCACCGCAGCGGGGGAGGGATGCAGGGCTTTACATCGCAGCGGTAGGTCACCACCTAGACCTTCTTGGGCAATGTGTCACCCTCAAAGGCTAAGATGAAGGCACTGGCAGCAACCCGACTATCCCTCGGACCCTGGTGGTCACGCCGGACGAAATGTACACCTCGCCGCTCTAAATTGGCGTGCAGCTCATCATCAGATTGCAAAAGAAGGTCCCTGTGAAATAGGATACCCTGGACCACATTTAAACTCTTATGGGGCGTGATGGTGACAGAAACATCCCCCAGCTTGTCACAAGCGAGTAACGTCCGTGACTGGGCAGAGGATGCTGTTTTGATCAAGACTGACTCAGATCTCGTTTTGGACAATCCCTCCACCTCCCCAAACTTGTCCTCTAAATGCTCAACAAAAAAACTGAGGCTTCATCACCACAAAAGATTCCCCATCAGCTCTCGAACATAGAAGGTACCGGGGCAAATAAGATCTGCTGCCATAATCAGCCTGACGTTCCTCCCGTGGTGTGACCAGGGAGGGGAATGATTTGGGGTTGTACTTCTGTGCGTTGAACTGAGCTCGTGAATGGTTAGAGACTGCTGGTGTTTCACCACCAGCACGAGACGATTCACTACGCTTCACGGCATGTCACCCACTCCGGCCAGGGGCCCTCCCGACGGGCGCCACACAGCCGCAGCAAAGACCACGTGGCAGGATGGCCAGGGTACAGGGCGGCCCCACCACAACGGACTGGCTACCGTGCCGGATATCGGGTGCTCGTCCACGGTCATCGTTGACGCAAAAAGTGACACTGTACAGTGTCACGGTGGAAAATGCACCCAGGAAGGTGCCATCGCCCAAGAGGTGGAGAATGAGCTGGACTGAAATGCGATGACAAGAGAGTGGGCTAAAGACCTCAAAGCACTACAGACACGATGCACCGTGTAAGGTGCCCTTCCCCAATTGGCTTGCGCTCTCCGGGAAAATTTTGAAGCATGGAGGTCAAACCCTACAGGGGACCATCACATAAAGGCCAAAACGTGTGAAACTCGTTTTAGTTGCCTCTTATGACAGGCAGGAATACCTCGGGCCGATTCTTAACCTCAGACCCGCCGGGTGGGAAGAGGGGGGAGGGAGGGGGATGACGGTTAACACCACTGCGGTAGTCAAAGCTTTTGACCTCTGGTTCCCACAGGCAGTACAGACTTTGACTGCCTGCAACAATGCACTCAAAGAATGTGTTATCTTCAACACTGAAACACATCGGCTGCTTCAGGAAAACAGCCATCCAGTCTGCTTTTGGTTCGGAATTCGGTGCCCGGGGTATCCGCCGGTTGCAGATCTTACAGCAGATTAACTCTGCCAGATAATGTGTTGCACACCACTGAAGCTGATGACGAGGTCCTTTCCTAGCACATAGTGGTTATGTGACTGACTGTCCTAACCACACCATCAACTGCCAGCTCGGGCCTCCCAGAACAATCGACATCTCGTGTCGAATCGTGACCGGCACGGAATTCTGCGCACCGTTCCGGCACACTGGTTTTCGACAGACCTACTGCCCCGTATACGTTCTTCATTCCCCGACCGATGTTTCCACGTGTTTGTCCTTCGGCAGCCGAGAAAGGAATCCCAGCACACTGACCCCGTTTGAACGCATTTGGTAATAACATCACCGTCATTCACATTTCCACAAGCACGTTGGAAAGACACGAATGCCACTCTACTCACTTGCGTACGTGTCGGTGCTTATATACCGGCATCAGAGTAACTATTTATTTTTTTGAATCTTCTATTAGAAAGGAAAGTAAACTGACTAGGCTATGTTTGTAATGTACGAGCAAAGAAACTTCAATTACACATATTCACGAGAACAGCATTCAAATTGTTAAATGTAACTGAATACCCAGAACTGTCCAGGTTTGTATTTATTCCTGTCTTCCATTAGAAAAGGGAAAAAGAATGAGCTGTGTATGTAGAGCAATCTGGCCTCACACAGTTTCTCGGTCCCGGACGCTCTGGCTGAAGAAGCTCTCTGGTGCAGCATTGCTAGTCTTGCGTCCCTTTCTCGTCTGCGTTGTTGTTTCTTTTTTTTTGCTGCCGGATGCACTTGACCAATTGCCTTACGTTTCTTTAAAGGCATTGTTAATGCAGCAAATTCTGTAACAATACAAAAAAGCCACTTTCGAAAAATGAGCATAAGGAGCAGTCACGCCGAATAATCCCATATCAGTGGTGAATTGTCAGCACCTCGATTATGTGTTTCGTATTCCATAATAACCGGTACTCCTATTTATCGTATTAACCGTGTCATTCTCACACGTGGTATAAAAATTTTTGTGACATGAAATGAAGAGAAGAAACCCTGCCACTCTCCGAGTTCCTAAAAATCACCGATTGATTGTGATTCAGTGACTTCTGATGCTGATGTCAGAAAATGTAGAATATGCAATAATAAAAATGATGCACAAAATCTAATTTGAAAAATGTGCTAGATTGAATCAATTCCGACAACATCCCCAAGCACTGAAAGGATACTGAACCAAAGAAACACCACGATGCCAGTTGAAAACAAAATTTTGAAATTTCCTCATCTATGTATATAGCTTCTTGGAAAGGATAGAGAGTTGAGGAAACTGCAGAGTCTGCAATCAGTAGCTTCTAGGAGTACTGCCATTTACACAGAGGACTCTCACTTAACTTGGCTGTAGATCAGTTTGGATGGAAATTATTTGGCTATACCACAGCAGATACTGTAGTCAGAATTCACACACAGTTCTAAATGATGCAGCAAAATACCACAGTAGCCTACCTTTGTTTTGACGTATAGTCAGATATGAATTGTGTTGGACAAATGTCTGATCCCTGTAGCCATTGACCAACTCTCGAGGACATTCGTGTCCCTTGTCAACAGTATTTATCAAATTGCATTTCACAAGAGATCACCTTTACATTAGTATTCTAACAAGTAAACACCACTGATTTAGGGTCGACAGAAGCGTCCGATCCCACACGTCGGCTGTGACCCGTAACGTAAGGGTGTTGTCGTGTGTGACGTCATTACGGCGCGGAGTTTGGTTCGTGAGTGTGGCATGTTTGTAGATGTCGTCGTGTTGTAGTTAGTTGTGCTCTCTGGTGGTATGTTCAGGGTTTTCGTTTGTGTGGTGTTATGGGCTCAGTTTGCTTTTGCTCATTATACATTAATTGTTAGTGTGTCAGCTGTGTCTGTAGTGGAATTTGTTTCAGTGAGTTAACGATTTTGTGTGAAGGTTAATTTAGTGTTGTTTGTTGTATGTGTGTGCTAATTTTAGTAAAATTAATCGGTTGTTGTTTTTGTTCAGGAATGGATATGATGGATAAAATTAACAGTGTGTAGGTCAAGGGAAGCGTTCGATCCCAATGTGTGGCTGTGTATCTCGGTATTGGTATCGGGAGATGTTTTTGAGCTGTATAGGCCAAGGGAAGTGTTTGATCCTAATTTATGGGATCTAGAGCAGCTGTTGAGCTATATAGGTCAAGGGAAGTGTCCGATTCCAGGTGAGATTGTGTTTAGTGGTATTTGGGGAGTTTTGTGATGTCGGTTTTTTTCGTCGTTTTGTGTGGTTTTGTATGGGGGTCGGTGTCTAAATTTGTCTATATTTAGTTTGCCCCCACCCAAAAACACCCCATTTCCCGTGCTTGTCCCGTTAGTGTCATTAGGCTTTTTGTGGAAGGTGTGTGTGTTTGTTTTTTGATGTATTTTTGTCCTCATAATGTGTACGTAACGACTTTATATGCGCCATATTGGAATCGTGGTTTATGGTTATTTCTGCCATATTTGTGACGTCATGGGTCAAAGCAGACGGGCGGGATTGGACGCTTCCGTATTTCCCTGATTTAGTATAGCACATCAACAAAAATCATACTTAACCTTAGACTTTCACGAACATCATATTTCATTTATTATTCCCTTCTGTACACTTCTAGAGGCATCTTTTCTCCATAGTACTTATTTCCCGGTTCTGCTTCATAAGTGTACCAAGTTTGGTCTCCATACGAACCTTAAACAATGCGTGGCTCAAAGATACAGGTAGCCATACAGCAGGTGCATTCACAATGGAGTATTTGCGGAGAGGTCAGGCCAACCTGTGGTTCCTGTTGGGGGGGCTGCAGCCTTTTCAGCATTCTACAGGTAGGACCGTGGAATGATAAAGACATCTTAATTGGGTAGGTAGGGTAGAAAATTTGTGAAGGGAAGTGGACAGGTTGAAATCAGATATAGTGGGAATTAATGAAGCTCACTGCTGGGATGAACAGGACTTCTCGTCAGGTAAGTACAGGGTTATAAATACAGAATCAAATGGAGGTACTGAAAGAGTAGGTCTAATAAGGAATAAGAAAAGAGACATGTGGATAAGCTACCATAAGCAGCACAGTGAACACATTATCGTAGCCAAGATATACACAAAGCCAACATCCACAACAGGTAGTAGTTTACATGTCAACTAGCTCTTCACATAAAGAGATTGAAAGAATGAATGATTGAAAAAAAAAATAAATAAATAAATAAAATATTCAGGTGGTTTAGAAACAGGAAAATTTAATTGCGAAGCGTGACTGCCACTCAGTAGAAGGAAGAAAAAGAGAAGGAAAAATAGTAGGAGAATATCAACTGATAGGAAGGAGTAAAGGGGGCAACCACCCAGTAGAATTTTACTTAGAGCACGATTCAATCATTGTTAACACTTGGTTCAACAATCACAAAAGAGGATGAGCACAAATTTTACCACCCCACTTAGACAATGAATGGACTTCATTTATAAGTGAATCAGGACAGAAAACGATCAGTAATGGTACAATGAAGTGGCTGGTGGAGTATGTATGTGGATTTCGACGTATGTTACATACGTGGATAAGACTGACACAATGGTAGGTTTTACATTGATTATATAACGGTGAGACATACATCTTGGAACCATGTTTTAAACTGTGAGACATTTCCAGGGGCAGATGTGAACTCTGACCAGAATTTATTGCTTATGATTTGTACATTATGATTGGAGAATTTGAATAAAATCTTCTCAGTTTTCAAGCTGCATCAATTTGATTAATTCTTGAGCTTTTGATAGCTATCTCTGCCATCGTCATCAGGTGTCCTCAGAGTCTTTTCTAGCAGCATGTCTGAATAAAATCATCTCGGTTTTCAGGCCTCCTGAATTTGAGTAAAGTTCTCGGGCTTTCGGTGGCTATCTCTACCATAGTGGTCAGATGAAAATAAAGTAACATTTAAGATAAAGAAAAACCATACAAATTTCGGGTCGACAGAAGCGTCCGATCCCACGCGTCGGCTTTGACCCGTGACATAAGGGTGTTGTCGTGTGTGACGTCATGACGGCGCGGAGTTTGGTTTGAGTGTGGCGTGTTTCTAGATGTCGTCATGTTGTGGTTTGTTGTGCTCTCTGGTGGTATGTTCAGGGTTTTCGTTCGTGTGGTGTAATGGGCTCAGTTTGCTTTTGCTCATTATCCAGAATTGTTCGAGTGTCGGCTGTGTTTGTAGTGGAATTCGTTTCAGTGAGATAACGATTTTGTGTGAAGGTTAATTTAGTGTTCGCTGTACATCGTGTGGTAATTGTAGTAAAATTAATCGGTTGTTTTTGTTCAGGAATGGATACGACGGATAAAATTAAGTGCGCAGGTCAAGGGAAGTGTTCGATCCCGATGTGTGGCTGTGTATGTTGGTATCAGGAGATGTTTTTGAGCTATATAGGCCAAGGGAAGTGTCCGATTCCAGATGATACTGTTTAGTGGTATTTGGGGAGTTTTGTGATGTCGGTTTTTTTCGTCTTTTTGTGTTGTTTTGTATGTGGGTGGGTGTCTAAATTAGTTTATATTTAGTTTGCCCTAACCCAAAACACCCCATTTCCCGCGCTTGTCCCGTTAGTGTCATTACGCTTCTTGTGGAAAGTGTGTGTGTTTGTTTTTCGATGTATTTTCGTCCTCACAATGTGTACATAACGACTTCATATGCGCCATATTGGAATCGTTGTTTATGGTCGTTTCCGGCATATCTGTGACGTCATGGATCAAAGCAGACGGGCGGGATCGGACGCTTCCGTATTTCCCAAATTTCTATAGAATCAAAAATAATAACAAACACTAAACTAAATATAAAATGTGAATCGGTAAGCTGTGTAAACAACACATAGCTTTTGCAGATGTACTAGGTAACTAACTGAAGTGGAGACAACATACAATTATGATAGCAAACAAATCAGTGCCTGGAATAATTTAAACAGCTACTGGCCTTAACTATACTCCGTACAAATATCTTTTCCCAATCACAGAAAACAGATATGCCACAAATACCTCTATACACAAACATAACACAAGAAACAGTAAATGTCACACCCAGAAAGAAGAAAACCAGGATTTAGAGCTATATAATAAATTACCCAAAGACATTAATGAAGCACTGGAAAAGGACATATTCAAAAATACTGTTAAAGCATTATCTCCACAGAAAAAAATTATTACACGGTGACAGTGAAAGATTGCTTTTTGGAAAATTGTGGTAAGTTTCTATGGGACCCCCCCTCTCTCTCTCTCTGCCCCGGGGGACTCGACCCTCCGACGGGGGTGCCGCGCAAACCGTGGTAAGGCACATCATACCGCACAGTAAAGATTACGTTAAAAACGAAATGTTAAATTAACAATTAGCACCAACATGCAAAACATAAGTGGCCCTTCTGAATTTTTTCGTTGAATTGGAAGTGACATACTCCATAAGTAGCCTAGTATATGGGGTTGAATATCTTCATTCCCTTAATTTCTCAAGTGAGTTATTAATACTGTATAGTGAGTTACACATACTTGTCACATATGCAAATATCTAAAAGTACTTAAATATTATGTATTACAGTAAGTAGGGAAATACGGAAGCGTCCGATCCCACCCGTCTACTTTGACCCATGACGTCACAAATATGGCGGAAACAAAAACAAACACACCCACTTTCCACAAGAAGCCTAATGACACTAACGGGACAAGCGCGGGAAATGGGGTGTTTTGGGTGGGGGGGGGGGGGGGGGTCGGGGGGGGGCAAACGTGTAAGTGAAGGCAGCCCTGCATGAATACCCACCCACCTCCCCAGGGGTCGTAACCCCTGCAACCCATAGGAGATAAAGATGCTTCAGTAGCTGATTAGTGTTTTTTGTCTTTTTAAAAAAAAATCTCACGGGACAGAACGAACAGATCAGAAAGATAAATATAATAAACTAAAACAGAAATAGGAGGAAACATAATTAAAATAAGTAATAAGTGTTTTTAAATTAAAAAAAAAAAAATCTCACGAGATAGAACGAAAAGATCAGAAAAGTAAATAAAATAAGATAAAACAGAACTGGAGACAGCCACACTCAAACCAAACTCCGCGCCGTCATGACGTCACACACGACAACACCTTTACGTCACGGGTCAAAGCCGGCGCGTGGGATCGGTCGCTTCTGTCGACCCTATATTACTGTACGCACGTGTCACTTATTTTTGAATCCGTATGTAGTTACTTTTTCTGTATACAACTGACGAAATCCGTCTTATGTACATGATCAGTGGGGTATAACTATTATGAATACAAATCACATTCACAATAAACATTACTTAGAATGTGTAACTGAAGAAAGGCTGCAGAGAAACTTATACACGGCTACATGCCGGAGCAAAGTTAAATCATTTACTACAAGTGTTTCCGGTTGTATTAAAAACGACATTGAAAATATGCAGTTCATCTTACTGAAGCTGCATCATACCCATTATTATATGCACTTAAGAAATTACAACTAAAGAGAGAATGACCGCTCTCGCAGCACGTTTAGTAAACAGACTACAACATGGGCTTTGAAGACGAAGGGCTGACTTCGTGTTATCTTCTTGCATACTCAGTCTTGACTCGTGTTTGAACCTCCCAAGGAACCAGTGCCTTGATCTATGTTCCATTCAACACACTGTTTTGTTAGCACTTTACACACTAGTACTTACCACGAAATAGTAGCTCTGCACACACGTCACGCGCTAACGAACACCTAGCTACACTTTACGTCTGAAGAAGTGTTCGTTCGTTACCCACAATCACCGCAACGCATCATAGCCAGCAAACATCATTATTTGCTGGCGGGGCGAGGAATATATTAAACGAGAAACAAGTTCACAGCTGTTGGTACTTCACGATACCAACACAAACACTACACTGAACGCCATATTGACTTAGCTGACTTACACGCCGTTACGTTGGCAACGATGTTCGTATGAATAGATGCCGGCCAAAGCTATAATCGAATCGCGTGACCATCGGCAATTTAAATTAAGCTTACAACAAAACATAATGGCTTACGACACAGTTTTCGGCGTTAATAACGTCGTCGACATGCAAATCACCGTTGCTGTTATTAGGTGCTAAGCGTAAGCAAATTACGTAAACTGCTTCGTGCTTTCCCTGGAATATGAAAATTTACAAGAAAGCTTTTCGCATTCCTTTAGTAATGAATAAATTGTTCAACTTGTTTGTATTTTTGTAACCTGTGCCAGATGCATATTTCGTCTGTCTGATTTGGTCGACTCAGTCGTTTTCGTTTTTCATAAACCCTTCGAATTTGGCGCCGTTTACAATGCATTTCAGTATGTAAGATAAACTTGTACACTTTTATTTATTTAATAAGCCATCCGTGGACATTTTAAAATGTATAGATGTTGTCAGTTGCGTATATTCATCTATTTATACAGTTTGTTGTTACACGTAGTTAAACATTGTGACATATAAGTTATTTACAATCATTTTTGCTCCTTATCAAAATATTATGAAACAAAAGTTTTTTACAATCATTTTCTACTAAGGAATTCGCTTATAGCGTAAAAGCAGTGTTCCTGCAAAAACAATTTAAGATTTTTCCTAAAGCGGTACATTTTATCTGCTTCTTTTATTTTCTGCGGCAGTTTATTATACACTTTTACACCTTCATGCAAGAAGCTATTTTGAGTCTTGTGTTTATTCTTCCTGTCTAGGTGAAGACAGTGACTTGTACTATAGTTATGAAAACTGATATTTGTACTATAATTTTCTATATTTTTCTTGATGTACACTGTGGTTTGGAATATAAATTCAAAAGGAACAGTTAGAATTTCTAACATTTTGAAAAGTTCTCCGCAATGGTCCCGCTTACTGCTTTTTGTTATAATTCTTACTGCTCTCTCTTGCATTTTAAACACTGTTTGTAAATTCTAAGCACTGTTTCCCCAGAAAATAATACCATAACTGATTATTGAATGAACATAACTAAAGTATACAGTTCTCAAACATTCACTACTGCATGCACTTTGTAGAACACATTTAAGAAATTCTGTAATATCAGTTCCAATCTGTTCAAAGCATAACTAAAACACAATAAATTATGAGATGGAGGTGTGTGTGAGATCTTCACATCAGATTTACCTGACATAAAGACAAGAAGGTAACCGCCGATTTCGTTTCGAACGACGATTGCCGGAATGTCACTTACATAGCAGGCGGTGGCTGAGCTAGACGGAAAATGCACTTCACAGAAACAGGAAAAATATGATGAACTTAACGCTTAATTTAGTAAGGATTAGTCTGATCACACTGTCTGATGTGTTTACGAATGCATCCCATGTTGGCAACACTTTTCCCACATGTACCACCAGAAAGAAATCTCTGCTATCTACTAATTTGTTTTGCCTCTCTGAAATTTTGTTCCTGACTTTCAGTTTCATCAAACATATAATACGCAGCAACTCAAAATACCCTCCTTTTGGTCAGCACCTTCTTCAGCAGACCCCTTCAATTCGCTCTAAAATCTTCTGTTTCCCACAGTATTTATTTCGTGAGTGAGAACGTTGATCGATTTGACTGGAGAAAGCAAGCTGACGCCCACGGTGTTTTAGTGGTGTAAAAACTTTTAATCTTCTATGTCAGTGTAATCAAAAGACACGGCCATCTATGTCGCATATTTTTATACCTTGGAAGTATCCACAACAAGCAAAAATCGTTGAAATTCTGGATCCACCGCATGCATAAACTATCCATATACACAACTAAATTCACACAGAAACTTCAGTGCACGAGTCCTCTTCGCACTTATCCGGATATTTTGTTTAATAACCACATGATTGGTGGTATGAGACTTTGCAAATACCCGAAAAATTTTCTTTGTACTGGTATATACAAAAAGATAGGCAAATATTGGGCCAGCATAAACCTGGTTCACGGTATTTGTAAAGTCATGTGTTTGCATGTAAATGTACTTACGTTAATGTAGAATTTGCACTGACGATGCCAATTCCATGGAAGACATGCTTAATGGCTAATAAAGTTTAATCTATATTGCTTTACTGAGTGACAATGCGAGTCCTGAGTGGCGCAGTACTTTCTTTCTTTTCCTTATTTATTATTTCATCCTACCTCAACTACTGTGAAAGGGGAGGTGGACTGACAGTTGTACAGTCAACCCACGTTTCAGCCGGTAGACATTATTCCCTAACCTAGATGCTAAACACAAAACAAGGAGACATATTTACCAAGAATATAAAATTACTTTTAAAAGGTGATATTAGTGGGAAAATGTAATAAATAATGCTGTCTTTACGAATAATTAAAAAAACAGTGAAAGAATATGGGTAAGCAGCACAGTTAAAGGAAAAAAACCTTCAACAACATTAACATTTGAAAAAAACACTGAACACTAAAACTGGAAAAGGACCTGTCCTGGAATGGCAGATTGTTGATGAAAAGCAAGGTGGGTATGGAGCGAGACGGGAGAATGGTGGTGATGACATATGAGCAAGGAGAGTGGAGTAGCTGGTATTGGAAGATTTGCAGAAAAAGGAGGTGGGGTGCGAGAGGTAGTGGGGAAGGAGGCCATATGGAACGGGGAGAGGCAAGCAAGGAGCCCTTGGGCGGGATGGAGAGGGTGGGGTCGATTCAGAGTTGGTAGGATGTGTATGTCACAGTGGAGTTTGTGGTCTGGGAGAGGAAGACAGTCGAAATTTCTTTAGGAGAGGACGCAGAAGTTGTGCTGATAATTGTGCAGCAGCACGCTACGATTGGAAACGAGAGGGTGAATATTAGGATTGTTGGGGTCGAGTTTGCGTATTATGCAGGTTATTCGTGTTCAAAGTGAGTGAGGAGACGTGGAAATTTGATGAGTTGGTAAAGGATTCTTGCAGGGAAAGGTAAGCGGATGTGAAAAACGAGGCACAAAGCACGGTGTTCAAGGACCTGGAGACACTTATAGAACTTGGGTCGGACAGATATCTGTGCAACATTTGCGTACCAAAGAATGGGGCAGATCAGGGATTTGTACGTGTGAACGTCAGTGGAGGTGTGTAGACCCCATATTCAGCCAGCTAATAGTTTTAGTAGTTTTCTTCTATTGTGGGCTCTCTGTTGGATGATTAGTAGGTGAGGTTTCCACAACAGTTGTCAGTTGAAGTTTAGTCCAAGGTATTTGAGTGTGTTAGCTGGACAGGACGGTTGTAAATGGTGGGGTAGAAGTCGTGAAGACAGAAGATGTGGGTGCTGCATCCTGTAATTATTGCCTGGATTTTGAAGGGGTTAATTTTAAGGAGTCATTGGTTACATCAGGAGATAAACTGATTGAGGCGGATTTCGTGGGATCATTGGGATTTCTAGAGTATGCTGTAGAAGGCGAGGAAAGCAGTGTCATCAGCATACTGAAGCAGGTGAATGGGAGAAGGTGGTCTGGTTGTACTGGCAGTGTATAAGATATAAGGGGAGGGCTGAAAGGTCCTGGAATTGTTATAGGTAATAATGATGCAGGATGGGTGACTGCAGAAGAAGAATGCAATAAGGCAGACATAGTTGGTTGCAACTATGTAAGTCTAGTGTTTGAATAGGAAATCGGAATGCCATACATGTTTGCATAGTTCTCTAGGTCATGGGAGACAAAGATGGTGGATTTATGGTCGTTGAGCTGCATGATAGGAAATGGGTGAGGTTCAGGAATTTATCATTGACAGAGAAGGAGGGACAGAAACCACACCGAGTAAGAGGAAGTAGATGGTGTTGGTGCCGATGGCAGTGGATACATTGAGAGATGATGGATTGGAAGGCCTTGCTAAACATTGAACTGTGGCAGATGGGGTGGTATGAGGAGGTATCAGTGGGTGGTTTGTTCAGTTTGAGAAAAAGTAGGATTTTGGAGGTTTTGTACACATTGTGATAGTAGCCTGTGGAGAGGGTAGTGTTGTACAGAACTGCAAGGGCGATGAGAAAGGAAACAGGGTATTCTTTTATTTGTTGATAGAGAATATGGTCGTGACCAGGGGATGTGTTGTGTTTTCCATGAAGTACTTGTTTTATATTTTGTGCTGTGATAGGTCGTTCAAGTACCAAAGCTAGGAGTCAAGGGTGGGACGGTGGTATCTGTGGGTTCATGGGCAGTAGGGAATTGGGAGTAGTTGTGACACACTCCCAATTTCTTTCATGTACCAGAAACTTGTTTTATACTTCACACTTTGGAAAGTGCTCTCACAAGCAGACAATGTGGGTCAATTTGTTATCTTTATCTGTCTCTGACGTCTGGCAAACACTCAGTAGATCCTAAAGGCCAATTCAAACTGGCCATTACATCACATCACATCTGTCCCATCAAAACATTCTGCAGTGCATTTCAAATGGCGGCATCCACACTGGGCATTCCATCCCATCACATCACGTCACGGCACCACCAAGGATCCTCAACAAGAAAGTTTTGACATCTGTTCATTGTTGATCACATGATCCCCAAGCTCATTTTCTCCCAATACATTGCCATCTGGAGATCTCTGTATTTTGTTTCATTGTAATTTTAGTGGTTAATATCAGTCGCTTTTTGTTTATTATATATTATAAAATTGTCTTGTTATTTCTTTTGTTAAACCTCATAATAAATGATGAAAGAGTAATTCATACAGTGAGGCAATATGAATTGTATTTCATGAACATACTAATTACTTGCCCTTTACTACATTTATAAAGTGGATTTTTATACATACTGGTGTGGTATTTAACATTTAGCTATGACATGCAAGCAATATATCTGTAACTTGAAGTGAAAAAGTACTGTGGGTAGAATCATACTGATTAGTAGGTGGAATTTATTTGTATATTGTTAGGCATTTGTAGCGATTCGTAAAGAAATGGTTTGAAACCTTCAGACACTGCAAGTTGTTTGTTTAAATGTATGTTTGTGACAAGCTTATTAATTGCTAAGTAGCTCTCTGGTAGTGGTGTGAAACAGTGTTGCAGGCATCAGCGGTCAATGCGTATGTTGTTTCACTGGTAGTCCCCAGTACAAATAAGGCACTGCAACTATTAAAAGCCACATAGAAGAGGTAAAGAAAACCTACAAATCTTGAAAGCAAAGGTATTGAGGGAGATATGACTATTGCCCAAATATTTGCACTGGAGTGACAGCGAATCTTAAACTTAAACAAACCAGTTTTTCACGCATTGTGGTGGCAGATCGTAACACTGCATTTCTTTTAGTAATTCTGGGTGCAGTTTGATGCAACAAATAAAAAACTGATGCTTCGACTTTCAAAAATATAAAATGAAGATTCCTCTTCCTCAACCTTCTTGTATAATGTGTGAGAGTTCCTTTGTGTACTAAGTAATGATTTTTATTCGGACCCACACTTTTTTGTGTTGTTGCACTTCTGTCTTCCTTCTCTGAAGTGAAAGTTATACCTGCAAGCTGCAAACAGTTTGAGACCAATAAATGTCATTTTCGTATAAATTTCGACTCAAATAATCACTTATATAAGCTGTCACACTGTGTATGTGCCCATCACGTGTAAAAACATTTGAAAATCGTCCTACGAAAAACATCCTCACAGGCAATTGCCCTGTCATCTAAAATGACATTAAAAACTCCACTGAGACAGAAAAATTCTGTGGTAAGTGTTGTTATCGAAATTGAAATAAACACTCGTCTACGGTTTGAAAGTGAACATAAATGTTTTTGATACTTCCTGGCAGATTAAAACTGTGTGCCAGACCGAGACTCGAACTCGGGACCTTTGCCTTTTGCGGGCAAGTGCTCTGCCATCTGAGATACCCAAGCACGACTCACGCCCCGTCCTCACAGCTTCAATTCTGCCAGTACCTCGTCTCCTACCTTCCATAAATGTTTTTATTAACATGCACAGAACGAATGTAACACAAGGGGAGACAAAACACAACCATGTTAATAGTAACATCTATAAATGTGTCTGTAGCAACTGTGGTAAAGATAAATACACTCCTGGAAATTGAAATAAGAACACCGTGAATTCATTGTCCCAGGAAGGGGAAACTTTATTGACACATTCCTGGGGTCAGATACATCACATGATCACACTGACAGAACCACAGGCACATAGACACAGGCAACAGAGCATGCACAATGTCGGCACTAGTACAGTGTATATCCACCTTTCGCAGCAATGCAGGCTGCTATTCTCCCATGGAGACGATCGTAGAGATGCTGGATGTAGTCCTGTGGAACGGCTTGCCATGCCATTTCCACCTGGCGCCTCAGTTGGACCAGCGTTCGTGCTGGACGTGCAGACCGCGTGAGACGACGCTTCATCCAGTCCCAAACATGCTCAATGGGGGACAGATCCGGAGATCTTGCTGGCCAGGGTAGTTGACTTACACCTTCTAGAGCACATTGGGTGGCACGAGATACATGCGGACGTGCATTGTCCTGTTGGAACAGCAAGTTCCCTTGCCGGTCTAGGAATGGTAGAACGATGGGTTCGATGACGGTTTGGATGTACCGTGCACTAATCAGTGTCCCCTCGACGATCACCAGTGGTGTACGGCCAGTGTAGGAGATCGCTCCCCACACCATGATGCCGGGTGTTGGCCCTGTGTGCCTCGGTCGTATGCAGTCCTGATTGTGGCGCTCACCTGCACGGCGCCAAACACGCATACGACCATCATTGGCACCAAGGCAGAAGCGACTCTCATCGCTGAAGACGACACGTCTCCATTCGTCCCTCCATTCACGCCTGTCGCGACACCACTGGAGGCGGGCTGCACGATGTTGGGGCGTGAGCGGAAGACGGCCTAACAGTGTGCGGGACCGTAGCCCAGCTTCATGGAGAGGGCTGCGAATGGTCCTCGCCGATACCCCAGGAGCAACAGTGTCCCTAATTTGCTGGGAAGTGGCGGTGCGGTCCCCTACGGCACTGTGTAGGATCCTACGGTCTTGGCGTGCATCCGTGCGTCGCTGCGGTCCGGTCCCAGGTCGACGGGCACGTGCACCTTCCGCCGACCACTGGCGACAACATCGATGTACTGTGGAGACCTCACGCCCCACGTGTTGAGCAATTCGGCGGTACGTCCACCCGGCCTCCCGCATGCCCACTATACGCCCTCGCTCAAAGTCCGTCAACTGCACATACGGTTCACGTCCACGCTGTCGCGGCATGCTACCAATGTTAAAGACTGCGATGGAGCTCCGTATGCCACGGCAAACTGGCTGACACTGACGGCGGCGGTGCACAAATGCTGCGCAGCTAGCGCCATTCGACGGCCAACACCGCAGTTCCTGGTGTGTCCGCTGTGCCGTGCGTGTGATCATTGCTTGTACAGCCCTCTCGCAGTGTCCGGAGCAAGTATGGTGGGTATGACACACCAGTGTCAATGTGTTCTTTTTTCCATTTCTTGGAGTGTATGTAGCAGAGGCATCGATTCTGAATTCGAACACCCCCACTAGAAGTGATGTCTCTCAGTACTTCAGTCTCAGAGTCCAAATTCTTGTGTCAGTTGCTGATGTCTGGTTCTCGGCAGTGGCTTCGCCATCATAGGTGCAAGCATTCCATTTGTGGAAATTTGCTCCACTGTGATTTCTCCTCTATCTATCTTTTCCGTGATGAAAGGACGCCTGATCTCAATGTGTTTAGTGCGACCTTTGTACCCACTTGTCTTTGACAGATCAATTGCACCTTTGTTGTCACAAAACAATCTTATCAAGCCCTCTTTTGGGAAAGGGGGATATCTCTCTTTGCAGACGTTGCAGCCAAAGTGGTTCCTGGCATGTAGAAGTTAAAGCCATATATTCTGCTTCTGTCGTCGAGAAGGCTACTGTTGGTCGTTTTTTACTATTCCATGAAATTGCTGCACCTCGTGACATAAGTAAAAAACCAGTGGTTGATTTTCTATCTCCTATGTCCCCAGCATCAGTGTAACCTGTGATGCCATGATCTTCTTTGGAAAACTGTAGCTTGAAGACATTAGTTCCCTTTATATACCTTAGGATTCGCTTTACAGCTTGCCAGTGGGATATTCCAGGGTTATTATTAAACTGACTCACAACTCTAATTGCGTACAGTACATCTTGTCTAGTACCTAGTTGTGCATACATTAAGCTACCTACGGCTTCTTTATATGGAACTTCCTAGATGGCATATCTTTCTCTCTCTGTTTTTGGGCACATTTCATGAGTTGATACTTGGTTATTGTCATGCGGAGTGGATACTGGATTACAGTCTTCCACTTTATACTTCTGTAAAATCTGATTTATATAATCAGTCTTATCCATCCACAATAGTCCAAGCTTATAATCTCTTGTCACTCTGACCCCTAGACAATTGGATACTTCTCCGAGGTCCTTTAGCTTAAGTTGTTATTTTAGTTGTTCTTTAAATGCAATTTTCTGTTGCATATTGTTACAAAATATCACCATGTGATTTACGTAAACAGCTTCAATTAATATATCACTTACTTGGTTTCTGTGATAAAGACATGGATCAGCAGTGGACCTGCTGAAATTTAAAGTTAGTAGAACTTTGTCCAATTTGACATTCCAACAGCGACTTCCCTGTTTAAGCCAATACACTGCTTTCTTGAGTCTCTTAATGCCTTCATATTTGACTGTTTTTGTGACGTAGTCAACTGTGTGAATTTTAACATAAAATCACCTTGCAAAAACGCTGTCACCACATCACAATGATCAATGTCCACGTCGTATTTAGCAGCTAGACTAAACAAATATCTGAGTGAATTGTATTGTATCACTGGTGAGTATGTTTCTTCATAACTTGTGAACATTCCTCAACTACAAGTCGAGCTTTATGGCGAATTATCTGTCCTTCTAAGTCTCTTTTTATCTTAAAGACCCACCTAGCATCAATCGCTTTTTTGCCTTGAGGCAGGATAGCTGATTCCCAAGTTTTATTTTCCGCATGTGACTTCAATTCTTTTTCTATTGCTTGAAACCATTTCTCTGAATCCTTGGATTGCAAAGCTTCTTCCAAAGTTGATGGTTCTGATTCTTGTGAATCTTCTTTAGTACAATAGGCCACATAATCATCCATCTTCTTTGGTATGGGTATTCTGGAAGATCTTGAGCACTCGTTGAGGCAGTTCAGATTCTTCTTCTATTTCGACTGAGCCTGTTTCTTCTGAAATGCTGTTATCTGATCTGTTGTCCCTTGAGGCATCTTGAATAGTAATGTTCTCCTCCTTATTTGCGAACAGAATAGATATTTGATTTGGTTCCAGCAAATGATCACATGTTCCTGGCTTGTTATTATTCTCTTGAATTATTACTTCTTTAAATATCACATCTCTGGATTTAATGATTCTTTGTTGAACCGGATAGAACAACCAGAATGCCTTGATGTCTTCACAGTATTCGACGAGTATATAATGAACATATTTCTTGTCCCATTTGTGCCTAATGGTTTTTGGTATGCGGAGAAATGCCTTATTGCCCAATAATCTTAGATGTCAGAGGACAGGTTTCTTTCCTGAAAAAGCTTCCTCTGGCGTTATGTTGTTCAAAGCTTTTGTTGATGACCTTCAATGAGATAAACTGCAGTGGAAACTGCTTCTCCCCAAAAATTCGAAGGCAATTTCGCTTCAAATAACATACCATTTTGCCTTTTCTGCGATTGTTCCATTGGACCTTTCTGCAACACCATTTTGTTCTGCAGTGTATGGAATAGTGGTTTCATGTTTAACTCCTTCCCTTACAAATTTCATCAGTCTTTTGTTTACATATTATTTTCCATTATCAGTTTGCGAGATAAAAAGCCTTTCGGCTGTCTGATTCTCTATGAACTTTTCAAAATTGCATATAATGTCAGGTACTTGGTATTTATTGCTGACAATATACCAAAAAAAATTTCTAGAGAAATCATCGATCAGAGTTAGAAAATATTTAGCTCCGCCAATCGAAGTGCATTGGACCACACAAATCTGAATGCACTAACTGCAAAATTCTTTTAGCTCTAGAAGTGTAGTGAGGAAACGAAAACCTAGTTTGCTTACCTTCTATAGACGTAACACACGGAGTGTCGACGGCTCCTTTATATTTGATGCCATTAGCCCAACCGTTTCGCAATTCTTCCATCGCATCTGAGTGTAGGTGGCCTAATCTTCTATGCCATAGATTCACAACAATAAACAAGAACGCACATTTTGTTTCTACACTGCGATCACGTGGTTGGACCAGCCTATACATTCCTTTGATTAACGATGCTGTAACTATCAATTTCGTCTCTGTATTTCGAATGCGACCGCGTCTATTGTCAAAAATGATTGAGTGACCCTGTTGCACTATTTTGCTTACGGAAAGTAAGCACCCAGTCGTCTTTCACTTCATAGTTAAGATCATTCAATCTATTTGACGCTGAAATTATTCTCGACACATATTCTTCCACAGACGAACAGTTCTAATCGTGTTGTTAAAAGCGTTCTCAACAAGCCTATTCTTCGATAAAGTCCTGAATCCTCGTAAATTTGTTTTAATTTATCCCACGCTTCTTTTGCGGATGACGTGCTCTGCAGATGCACATAAATAGCAGGATCAACTGATAAGATTATTTTGGCCCTTGCAGTGCATATCTTGGCTTCATCTTTGATCTCGTCTGTTATACACTGCCACAACTTTACGTGCTGTAAATAAGTTTTCATTGCAAATTGTCATGTATTGTAATTTTCTCTTTCTTTCAGTCTTTCAATTAACGGCAACGAATTAGCACGGACATGATATCGGCGTTCTGTATCTGCGATCTGATGTGACGAAAAAAACGTAGTTCTTTATTCACTTCAAATAAACTGCTGGTGACTGTGCCCGTAACCTGTTGTTATCGAACTTGAAATAAACACGCGGTTACGGCTTGAAAGTGAACATAAATGGTTTTATTAACATGCACAGATCGAATGTAACGTAAGGACAGTCAAAACACAACCATGTTAATAGGAACGTCTATAAAAGTGTCCGTAGCAACTGACAGGCGTCTAAAGCTAGCGAAATGAGAGATGCTGTTCTACCGGACCGACCGATAGATGGCTCTAGCGCGTGCCGGCCAAAGATCATATCATTGAGTGTCCGCCAGAGATCACTGGTGTCCGCCAAATCTGAATTTGGCAAAAAACGAAGTGTCAAAACATGGATGAAAATGTGTTTCGTTCTGCGCCCTCATAAGTCTTTTATATTGGATGTTCTAGATATGTACACATCAACATAATTAAGTGTTCCTAATCTAGCGAGAAAAAGCAGTGACAGTTCTGCTATGAAATTCCTAAATTCGAGTGTGTTTTGGAAGTTTGACAAGCTGACCTTTAAATTGTTTACTATTAATTTTATGAGTGCTTTACTTATTTGCCCGTTTTAAAATACTATTTAAGATTCAGTGGAGATCAACAAATTACCTTACTTGCCAAAGCTTTTAACAACGGGTATAATTCAGAAAATCAAGTGTGGAAAACAGTGAAAACGCCTCTTGAAAACAAGTTGACATCGTTTGCTTAGGGGTATCTTTCCTGACAACAGAAATTACAACTGAACTATTAAAGTATTACTTACGTATAAACGGAACAAATTGTTATTTTTCTTTATCTGAAGTGATGCATTACCGATCTGCATATATGCTGACACTGTAATTACAACATGCACTTAGGAATTTGGCTCTCTCTTTGATCAGATATTTAAATGCCAAGATTTTATTAACGCCTGTATGTGCCATGGTGTATTTTAACTGAGTGACAAGGTAGAAGCACCAGTTTTTGACAGTGTTTCAGTCTTTGATACGAGACAAGAAATAAATTTAAATCAGACAAACACAAAGGCCATCGTGAAGGCTCCTCTTAAAAGCATGACTTGTATCATTTGGAAGTTAAGTCTAGTAATAACATTATATTGGACTGATCCATGATGATGTAGGAAGTGAAGGAACTTGTTGAAAATAATATTGATCACAGCTATTAATTTTAAGGTTGGGGTGTCTTAAAACTGTAACTTTCCAGTCTGATACCCAAACAATGACTGGTACCATGGTTTTATTTTGAAATTGAATGCAAAACATGTCAGTGAGCAAAATTAATTACACTATGAATTACAACTGTAACTTTAGACCGCTCCATTAGCGCCATCAACAGAACAGGCTCTGATAATGGTATACTATGCCTTCCATGTCACTGCCAACAGGTTCTACACAATAGAATGAAATTTTCACTCTACAGCAGAGTGTGCGCTGATATGAAACTTCCTGGCAAATTAAAACTGTGTGCCGGACCGAGACTCGAAATCGGGACCTTTGCCTTTCGCAGGCAAGTGCTCTACCAACTGAGCTACCCAAGCACGACTCACGCCCCGTCCTCAGAGCTTTACTTCTGCCAGTACCTCGTCTCCTACCTTCCAAACTTTACAGAAGCTCCCCTGCAAACCTTGCAGAACCAGCACTCCTGAAAGAAAGGATATTGCGGAGACATGGCTTAGTCACAGCCTGGGGGATGTTTCTAGAATGAAATTTTCACTCTACAGCGGAGGTTCGCAGGAGAGCTTCTGTAAAGTTTGGAAGGTAGGAGACGAGGTACTGGCAGAAGTAAAGCTGTGAGGACGGGGCGTGAGTCGTGCTTGGGTAGCTCAGTCGGTAGAGCACTTGTCCACGAAAGGCAAAGGTCCTGAGTTTGAGTCTCGGTCCGGCGCACAGTTTTAATCTGCCAGGAAGTTTCAGGTTCTACACAATGCTGGAGACTACTTTGAAGGACAGTAACAGGTGCAAGCATGTAACTCTTTTGTATAGGTTGTAAATAAATAGTTTATTATGTGAGTTCCAACCCTCGTATATTGTTTTAGCCTCACTGTATTTTCAAAAAACTGTCCAACTGAATAGCAGTTACTCTTTGCTACCATAATGTCCCTCTTTGGTAGAATGAACTGATAATTAAAAAAATAATAATAAAAAATAAAGAAGAGAGTCCTATTCCTACAAGGGGCATTTAATAAGTAATGCATCACTTTTTTCCCCTGAAAGCAAGTTGGTTTTATCCAGGAATCCAATGCACCATATCATTCTCCACTCTTTTGGCTACAAAACCCTAGTTTTCAAGATGACCTCTCTTCAGTGCGAAGGCCTTATGCCGTCTTACAGGAAGAGCCCGAATGTCTGCAGGTTACCACTGTACAGGTTGATATCGGAGCCAACATCTTCCGGCACCAATAACATCGCGTCATCCCCGTACTACTTGCTGCGGACTGCATCCTCCATTGGGCCAAACACATTCGAGTCGGAAGTGGAGAGATACTACCTGTACGGTGGACGGGGAATGACTGTGCAATGAAGCTTTGTGAGCTGCTCCGAGGTGCACAGACTCTTGTGACGCCGCACACTGTCGTGGAGAAGGAGGAGTTTGTTTGCAATTTTGTGGCAACTAACGCCCTACTTCAAATTCCTGACGGTAGTACAGTACACCTCAAAGTCGATTGTTGCATCGTGAGGCAGGACTTTAAACAGGTTAACACCTTCAGAGTCCTGGAAGACTGTCACCATTACTTTGCTGACCGAGAGCGTGGCTCTGCACATTTTCTTCGGAGGTGAGGTGGGCTGGTACCACTCTGTGGATTGCCGTTTCGTTTCTGGTTTGGAGCGATGAACCCATGTTTCGTCACCTGTGATGATGTTAAGCCAAAAGACCATCACATAACATGCAAGCAATTGCATCCTCTGTTGCTTTCTACGGTCTTCTGCTAAGCACCAAGGAACCCAGCAGGTACACACCTTTGAGTAGCTCAACTGGTAGACGAATGTGCCAGGACTGCCAACAGAGGCGACCAGTTGTGCAGTGAGGTGTCTGGCGGTGATCTGTCGATCGGCTCGAGCGAGAGTGTCCGCACGTTCCAGCACTGCAGGAGTCGCAGCTGACTGTGGCCGCCGGAATGCAGGTGACCGGACAGGTTTGCGCGATCCGACTGACGACTCGCAGTGCTTTCGTTTGACGCCAGGTCTCTCTAGACGTTCTGCAAGGACCTATGAAGATCTGGCTAAATAAACTCGATGACAGCTCTCTGCTCGGAACGCACCTCTCTTACAGACGTCATTTTGGAGACTACGTATAGCTTCCCCGTCTGTCAGCACTCGCAAAATTATAAGAGCTGAAGCGAGAATATTTCACGATGTCCCACATGAAATTCTTCAGTTTTTCAACTGAAACTAGCCGAAGTTTGTGCTACTTATTGAATGTCTCCCATATGTACCTACATGCAACAGCACTCTCAAAAGTAAAGCCTCCAAATTTTTTATGTGAAATCTCTTAAAGATTTTTATATGAAACAAACTTTACTAACATTCTCCATCTTTATTCTTCATGTCTACATATTTATTTCTCAACACAGTCACCCTGGCAACTGTAGAATGTTTGACTTTGCTGTCGGAGCTACAACCTCGTGTCTGCTTGCACCACTCCATCACTATCGAAGTGAAGTCCTCGAAGGTGTTTTTAAGTTTTCAAAATAGATGAAAATTGAATTGGGACAAGTCAGGACCGTACAGAAGATGACTGACGAACAGGGAACCCGAGGCGTCGTATTGTTCTAGATGTTGCATCACTTGTGTGTGTCTGGCATTGTCGTGCTGAAGGTGCTTTCAGTTTTCTAAAGGCTCTCGCACACAGTGGCGTAGTTACGTTACACACTGCCAGGAGGGTTACAGGAAAGAAGGATATACTGAAGGGAGAGTTCCCACCTGCACAATTCAGAAAAGCTGGTGGTGACGGGAAGGTTCCATACGGCACAGGCTGTGAAGCAGTCATCGAAATGAGGGATGTCGTGTCGGACAGCACGCTCAGCGACGGGGTCGTCCATTTCCTCCTCCGTCACATTCGTGAGGACAGACAACTTGCTGGTTGTCGTGCCCACATAGAATCCAGCACAGTGGTTGCACCTTAGCTTGTAGATTACGTGACAGGTTTCACAGGTAGCCCTGCCTCTTTGATGGGGTAGATGATGTTTGTGACTTGACTGGATTAGGTGGTGGTGGAAGGAGGTATGGGACAGGTCTTGCATCTAGGTCTATTACAGGGGTATGAGCCACAAAATAAAGGGATTGAGAGCAGGGTACATGTAGAGAGGGACAAGGATATTGTGTAGGTTTGGTGGACAGCGGAATACCACTGTGCTAGGTGTGAGAAGGAGAGTGGGCAGGACATTTCTCATTTCAGGGTGTGATGAGAGGTAGTTTAAACCCTGTTGCTCCAGTCCTGGGTGGTACTGAGTTACAAGGGGAGTGCTCCTATGTGGCTGGACAGAGAGACTTCAGGAGGTGGTTGGAGACCGGAAAGAAAAGGCACAGGAGATTTATTTTTGCATCAGGTTGGGAGGATTATAATGGTCTGTGAAGGTATCAGTGAGACCCTCGCTATATTTTGAGAGGGAATGCTAGTCAGTGCAGATGTGACAAGCACGCGTGGCTAGGTTGTACAGAAGGGACTTCTCGGTACGGAACAGGCGGCAGCTGTCGAAGTGGAAGTATTGCTGCTGGTTCGTAGGTTTGATGTGGACAGAGGTACTGATGTATCCATCTTTGAGGTGGAGGTCAACATCTAGGAAGATGCTTTGTTGGGTTGAGTAGGACAAGGTGCAGCAAATGGGGCAGAAGTTGTTGAGGTTCTGGAGGAATGTGGGTAAGGTGTCCTCACCTTCAATTCAGATCACAAAGATGTCATCAATGAATATATGAACTGTGCGAGTGGTTTAGGATCCTGGGTGTTTAGGAAGGATTCCTCTCGATAGCGCACGAGTAGGTTGGGACAGAGTGGTGCCACACAGGTGCCCGTGGCCGAACCCCGGGTTTGTTTGTAGGTAACGCCTCCAAAGGAGAAGAAATTGTGGGTGAGGATATAGTCGGTCACGGAGACTGCGAAGGAGGTTGTAGTGTAACGGGGGTGGCATCAATAGTGACAAGCAGGGCACCGTGTGGTAAAGGTACAGGAACCGTGGAGAGACAGTAGAGGAAAAATGGTTGGTATCTTTTGTACAGAAGGGTAGGTTCCGGGTAATAGGTCGCAGATGTCAGTCTGCAAGCGCAGAGATTCTCTCAGTGAGGGCGCGGTAACCGGCCACGATGGGGCTTCCTGGGTGGTTGGGCTTACGGACTTTAGGAAGCGTGTAGAAGGCAGGAGTGTGGGGAATGGTAGGGGTGAACAGAGAGGTGGACTCTGGGCAGAGATTCTGGGATGGGCCTAAGGATCTGAGTAGCGATTGGAGATCCTGCTGGATTACTGGAATGGGGTCAGTGTGGCAAGGTTTGTAGGTGGAAGTATCTGAAAGCTGGCGGTGTCCTTCTGCCAAGTAATCCTTGCAGTTCAAAACAACAGTGGCAGAGCCTTTGTCCGCAGGTAGTATTATAAGGGCAGGATCAGCTATTAGATGGTGCACTGTGGGTGTAAGGTTAGCTGGCATGTTGAGGGATTTGGGGAACGACGGTGATGCAAGGTTGGAGGATAAGAAATTCTGGAAAGTTAACAGGGCTCAATCTGGGGTAGGGTTGGTGGAGGAAAAAGTGTTTCCACTGTAGGGACTGGGAGAAGGAGAGAAGGCCTTTAATAAGTCCTGCATGATTAAATTTGGGAGTGGGGTAAAAGGTGAGGCCTTTGGAAAGGGCTGAAATTTCTGTGGGGCTAAGGTTTCCGGAGGAAAGGTTCATGATTGTGTTTCGAGTCTGTTTAGGTTCTGGACTTTTTTTTTTTGTTTTGGTTTTAGGGCGCAAAACTGCTATGGTCATTAGTGCCCGGTCCGAGATTTAGGAAACAGTAAAAAACCGAAAATGGAAACCAGCAGCAATGGGAACGAAAGTCATAAAATTCGAGGAACTAAAAGCAGAAGGAAGGCTTAAAAATCCACTACAGAAAGGGGTTGGGTGTCCCCAAAAAAAGCTTCAAATGACTGATGTCATTTCACTGGCACTAATAAACTCGAGAACGCGATAGGCTGAGCGCGTGTCATCTGCTAAAATCGATGATATATCAGGCGATAGCTGTAGACGGGAGCGTAACGGATCAAAATAGGGGCACTCAATTAAAAGGTGTCTTACCGTCCACAGCTGAGAGCAGTGGGGACAGAGTGGGGGAGGATCGCCGCTTAAAAGATGTCGATGGCTAAAAAGACAGTGCCCTATCCAGAGTCTAGTTAAAATTACCTCCTCCCCACAACGCGTTCGGGAGGAAGAGGTCCAAGCACAAGGAAGAGCTTTCACGTTCCGCAATTTATTATGGGGAAGTGTCGAGAAATGCGCGTGCCATAAATGAACAACACGACAACATAAAACACTCCGTAGATCGGCGAAGGGAATCGATCGAATAGCTGGCCGAAGAAGAGAGACTGCAGCCTTGGCTGCAATATCGGCCGTCTCATTTCCACAGATACCAACGTGTCCCGGGAGCCAGAGGAATGCCACCGAGACGCCCCCCAGGTGGAGCAAGCGCAGACAGTCCTGAATCCGGTGGACCAGAGGGTGCACAGGATAAAGAGCTTGGAGACTGAGGAGAGAGCTGAGGAATTTGAGCAGATAACGTATTGTATCCGCTGATGGCGGCGGATGTAGTGGACAGCCTGGAGAACAGCGTAAAGCTCCACAGTATAAACCGAAGTCTGGTCGGGAAGCCGAAAGTGATTTGGGGTGTCGCCAACAATATAGGCACTCCCTACACCTAACGATGTTTTTGAGCCGTCGGTGTAAATAAATGTGGCGTCCGTCATTTGTGCACATAGAGCAGCAAATGCCCGATGATAAACAAGTGAAGGGGTACCATCCTTGGGAAATCGACAAAGGTCACGGAGCAGGCAGATCCGGGGACGGAGCCAAGGCGGTGCTGTACCCCAAGTTGTCAAGAAGGTTTTAGGATAGCGGAAGGAAAGAGAATGGAGCAGTTGACGGAAGCGGACTCCCGGTGGTAGTAGGGAGGAGGGGCGGCCTGCATACCTTACATCAAAGGAGGCGTCGAAAAAAATGTCATGGGCTGGATTAGCAGGCATAGAAGACAGATGGCTAGCATAACGACTCAGAAGGACTGCTCGCCGATTGGGCAGCAGAGGTTCAGCAGTCTCAGCATAAAGGCTTTCCACAGGGCTGGTGTAAAAAGCTCCAGACACTAAACGTAAACCACGGTGGTGGATAGAGTCGAGATGCCGAAGAATAGACGGCCGAGCAGAGGAGTAGACTATGCTTCCATAGTCCAATTTCGAGCGCACTAAGGTGCGATAGAGGCGGAGAAGGACCACTCGGTCCGCTCCCCAGGAGGTACCATTCAGGACACGGAGGGTGTTGGGGGATCGCAGACAGCGAGCCGAAAGATAGGAAACGTGGGAGGACCAGCACAGTTTTCTGTCAAACGTAAGACCCAAGAATTTAGCGACGTCTGAAAACGGAAGGTTGACAGGTCCTAGATGTAAGGAGGATGGAAGAAACTCCTTTCGTCGCCAAAAATTAACACAAACGGTCTTACTGGGAGAAAAACGGAAGCCGGTTTCGATGCTCCAAGAGAGGAGGCGATCGAGACATCCTTGAAGACGTCGTTCAAGAAGGCTGGTCCGTTGAGAGCTGTAGTAGATCGCAAAATCGTCCACAAAGAGGGAGCCCGAGACATCAGGAAGGAGACAATCCATAATTGGACTTATGGCGATGGCAAACAGTACAACACTCAGCACGGAGCCCTGGGGTACTGAAATATGGCTTCCCGGCTATTACACAAGTTGAAAATAAGGTCACTATTTTTTTATAAACTTAAATTTGCCATATTTCGTGACAGTACCTTTTCCATTAGACGTCTGCAAGCAAATATAAGTCTTGGCTTCAGTTGTCTATGTATGATTCCACAATGCATCGTTGTCGGCTGCAGAAAATGACGTGGTTCAGCGTGTTTCTCTCATTTTGGTGTTTCAAATACAGTTTCTTCAAATGTAGTTTCTTCTTTTTAGTTAATACAAAAATAATACTAACATAATTCAAAATTATTTATGACGGCGACCTTCACATTGTTCTTCCGTCAACACACACCAAGAGTTAGCTTCCGACTCGGACTGACTATGGTCAAAGACTACTCCAACGTCAAAGATATTTTACACAATCAGTTTCTTTGCTATTCTTCGATACATTTTCTAATAGTAATCAATATGCTTTTACTCTCAAAAACAGAAGTAAATTAACATATAATAAGACAAATTATAATAAATTCTGACAAAAATATAAGAAAACATTTTCAATTCAGTATCGACAAATACGGTAAAAAAATAACATCTCCCAGATCCATTACAGCACCCAGTTTTCTTGAGAGAAAGTACGGGAGAGAGTAGTGTTCACTCGCACCCTAAATGTGCGCTCCGCCATAAATTCGCGAAAAAAAAGGGGCAGCCGGCTTCGAAAGCCCCAAGAGAACAGTGTGCGGAGGATGCCTGTCCTCCAACAGGTATCGTATGCTCTCTCCAGATCAAAAAATATTGCTACCGTTTGGCGTTTCCGGAGAAAATTGTTCATGATATAAGTGGAGAGAGCAACAAGATGGTCAACTGCAGAACGATGCTTTCGGAATCCGCATTGGGCAGGTGTTAAAAGACTGCGGGATTCCAGCCACCAAGCTAAACGGTAATTCACCATACGCTCTAAAACCTTACAGACACTACTCGTGAGAGAAATGGGGCGATAGCTAGAGGGGAGATGTTTGTCCTTTCCAGGTTTCGGAACGGGAACGACGATAACTTCCCGCCATTGTCTGGGAAAAGTACTGTCGGTCCAAATTCGATTATAAAGGCGAAGGAGGAAACGCAGACTATGGGTGGATAAATGCAGCAACATTTGGACATGGATACCATCCGGTCCTGGGGCGGAGGAGCGAGAAGAAGAGAGGGCATGTTGGAGTTCCCGCATGGAGAAAACAGTATTGTAGCTTTCGTGATTTTGAGAGGAGAAAGCAAGATGTCGCACTTCCGCTGCACGTTTCTTCGGGAGAAACGCTGGCGGGTAATTTGAAGAGCTCGAAATCTCAGCAAAGTGCTGATCCAATGAGTTAGAAATTGCGACGGGGTCCACTAATGTATCATGCGTGACAGTGAGCCCAGAGACCGGGGAGAAACTAGGCGCGCCTGAGAACCGTCGAAGCCGACTCCGAACTTCCGAGGAGGGAGTGAATGTGTTCAATGAGCTAATAAAGAATTACCAGCTTGCCTTCTTGCTATCGCGGATGACGCGACGGCATCGCGCACGGAACTGCTTATAGCGGATACAGTTGGCCAAAGTAGGATGGTGGCGGAAAATGCGAAGAGCACGTCGCCGCTCACGTATTGCGTCACGGCATGCCTCGTTCCACCAATGAACTGGGGTGTGCCGGGGCAATTCGGAGGTGCGTGGTATTGAATGTTCCGCAGCTGTAAGAATAACGTCAGTAATATGTGTGACCTCATCGTCGACACTGGGAAAGTGACGGTCATCGAATGTCGCTAGAGACGAAAAAAGTGTCCAATCGGCTTGGGCAAACTTCCAGCGTCGCGGCCGCATATGTGGCAGTTGAGGCTGCAGTCTAAGGAAACATGGGAAGTGGTCACTCGAGTGTGTATCATCAAGGTCGAACCATTCGGAGCGCCGAGCTAGCGGAACAGTACCGACCGCAAGGTCCAAATGAGAGAAATTTGTCGTGGAGGCAGACAAAAATGTAGGGACCCCAGTGTTGAGGCAAACTAGATCCGCTTGGTGGAAGACGTCTAGCAATAGTGAGCCACGTGGACAAGGATGTGGAGATCCCCAAAGCGGGTGGTGGGCATTGAAGTCCCCAACCAGCAAATAGGAGGGTGGAAGCTGACCAAGAAGATGAAGGAGATCAGCTCGTGCCATTGGTGTGGACGATGGAATGTATACAGTACAAAGAGAGAACGTGTATCCAGAAAGGGAATGACGGACGGCGACAGCTTGGAAGGAAGTGTTTAAGTGGATTGGGTGATAGTGGAGAGTACCATGGAGAAGAATCATGAGTCCTCCATGGGCTGGAGTGCCTTCAACAGAGGGGAGATCATATCGGACGGACTGAAAATGAGGGAGAACAAAGCGGTCTTGGGGACGCAGCTTTGTTTCCTGAAGACAGAAGATGACCGGCGAGTAGGATCTTAAGAGGATCGACAATTCATCCCGATCGGCTCGAATGCCGCGGATATTCCAGTGGATAATGGACATAGGGTGAACAGAAAATGGAGGATTGTGACCAAAGTTGCTGTCAACTCAACGACTGCTCAGAGCTTGCGACCGACAGCATGGAGTGGCATTCAGCCGAAGGCAGAAGATCCTGATCCATAGGTTGTTCAGGAGCAGCTCCTGCCACCAGCGATCGGCCGGGTGATCGGCCGCCAGCAGTGCGCCTCGGCGACATAGAAGACGGCCGAGGGCGATTTCCGCTAGGTGGTGCTGTAGATGGGACACGCCTTGGCGGAGAAGGAGATGAACTGGGTTTCTTTGTAGCCTTCTTGAAAGTAAGATGTTTAGATGAAGGAGGAACCGACGGTTGGGAAGTTGCGGTACGTAAAAACTCTTCACGAGTATGCTCTTTTTTCGAAGTCTTGGTGTCTGACTTTTGGGCTCGAGATTTAGCAGAACCCGACGAAGGGTGAGCCAGAGAGTGGGCAGGCGAAAGTGGTGAGGTTGAACGGGCGATCTTTGCGCTGGCAGATCTGACGACCGTGGCACTAAAGGTGAGGTCGAAAGTCTGCGTGGCCGCCTCCTTTGTTGGCTGAGGAGAAGCAAGGACAGTGCTGTATTTTCCTGTCTGAGGCACGGTAATCTGTCGACTGGCGAATAATTTTCGAGCAGCAAAGGTCGCACCTTTTCCTTCACTCTGATTTCCTGGATGAGCTTTTCGTCCTTCAAAACAGGGCAATCTCGAGAGGAAGCAGCGTGGTCACCCATACAGTTGATGCAGCGAGGGGACAGAGATGGACAAGCACCCTCATGGGCATCCTTGCCACACGTAACACATTTGGCCGGATTGGAACAGGACTGGCCAGTGTGATTGAACTGCTGACACCGGTAGCAACGCGTAGGGTTCGGGACGTAAGGGCAAACGGAAATTATCTCATAGCCTGCTTTGATTTTCGATGGGAGTTGAACTTTGTCAAATGTCAAGAAGACAGTGCGGGTTGGAATGATGTTCGTGTCAACCCTTTTCATAACCCTATGAACAGCTGTTATGTATGCCCTGGTCAGACAGGTACTGCTGAATTTCTTCGTCAGACAATCCATCGAGGGAGCGTGTATAAACGACTCCACGCGAGGAATTTAAAGTACGGTGCGGTTCCACCCGGTCAGGGAAGGTGTGGAGCAGTGAAGTACGCAGCAATTTTTGTGCCTGGACGGCACTGACTGCTTCTAACAACAAGGTGCCATTCCGTAATCAGGAACAAGACTTTACAGGACCTGCAATTGCGTCGACACCTTTCTGAATAATGAAAGGGTTGACCGTGGAGAAGTCGTGACCTTCGTCAGACCAAGAAACAACAAGGAACTGCGGCAACGATGGAAGAACTGACTGTGGCTGAGACTCAGTGAACTTACGTTTGTGAGCAGACATAGTGGATGGTGAGGAAACCATTGCGGAAGAATCCCCCACGATTACCGGCGTCTCCGATGGCGCGCTCCTCCCTTGTGGGGGTCCTCTCTGAGGGCACTCCCGCCTTAGGTGATTGTTCACACCTCAGGTCACACCTCCCGACAAACGGACGGAGGGACCAATCGGCACTTTCGGAAGGTATCAGCTCGGGTAATCACCCCTCCCTGGGCCTGGCCATTACCTGGGGGTACGTACGTGTCCTACCTGTCTACCCAGGGCGGGGAATTACGCGTTACTCCGTCACCGGCTACGCACAAAAAGGCGTGGGTCGGCCTTCAGACACGCACAGGGAGGAAGAAAGAGAAAGGGAAAGGAAAGAAGAGAGGTCTCAAACGCTGCAACGGAGAAAAGGGTAAAGAGAAGAGGTAAGGAAAAGGGAAGGACAAAGGAAGGATGAAGACATACAAGCAAGGAAGGCGAAGAATGCGGTACATTTACGAGCGTCCATCTCCGGACGTAGGCACAAACCATACTCCCAGAGGGGAAGAAAGGGAAGGAAAGAGCCAGAGGTGAGGGGTGGGGGGGGGGGGGGGAGCGAAGGTGGAGGATGGAGAAGGATGCGGAAAGGGAAGGTACGCAGCCCGGAAAGGAAGGAAGGCCACATTAGCTCGGGGTCCCGTGCTCGCTACACACATATCCACAAAGGAGTTGTGGACCCCCTGGGGGGAGGTTCTGGATTCTGTGTGGTGGTGGTGGGAGGGGATTTTGGAAGGTGGGGTAAATGTAGTAGTTCTGTGAGACAAGGTTTGTCAGCTTTACAATTTGCAGGAAAGTTCTTGCATAATGTAAATATTTCTGTATTAGAGAAGACCACTCACCAAAAAGCAGAAGGTCAAGTTGTCAGTAGGCACATACAAAACAAAGAAGAACTATCCTTTGATTTGCTAGCCTAAAACACGCGCGCGCCACGATGCCTTAAAGGAGATTTCGTCGCTGTTCTAAACAGACAGTTTATAAAACCATTGAGAACATCGAGTTCGCCACAACTGCTGGAGACGAGAAGAACTGCATTCCAGTTAAGAGTGTTGCTGCTACTGCACTTGTCGACGGACCTTGTGTTTTCTGTGGTTGTAGACTTAATTTTAGTACTGATATTAATGATACTTTCGATCGTGGTAATGGTTGGTTCACTGCAGCCATTGTACGTGGAGGTACAGGAGTACGTAGTGTTCCTGGACTCGAAAGTTTTGTCGATAGAGACAGTATTGCCTATCGTACCTACCATATGGCAGAACTTGCTAATAACGACTTTGGTAAATCTGCTTATATGTCGCCTTCTGCATTGTCTTTGTATACTCGTAATAAGAGAAAAATATCTGTAAATGAGTCTGTATTCATTTGGGTTAAGGGTAAAGAAGTATGTGAGTATGTCAAGTTTGTTGGTGACTGTACTTTCTATTTTCATAAATAAATTCATCTGTATGGAAACTGATCTGTAGCGTCAGCCATTAACCGGACACGGGTACATCACGAACCGGGGGGCTCAAGGACGCAACAGTTTTGTACTATTAATACACTTATCGCTTGACCTTGTTGACCTCTCACACACACAGACACACACTGATTAATAGTGCTAATGCCATTTTTTCACTGGTGGACTAGCTGTCGGGTGGGGTGGGTCGAGGTGGTTGGCTGGCTAGCGAGTCAGAGGGAGGCTGCCAGTCTACTGGCTAGGAATGAGGGAGGGAGTGGTGGTAGGTATAATTATAGGGCTGGTAGGATGTGGCACACTCTGAAGGCAATGTTGGGATCTGAATTGGGAGGGGGTGACAGAACAGCGGAAGAGGCAACTGTCACGTGGAGGGTTTGGGGACAATGGATCGACTGAAACTGAGGGGGATAATTACCCTATCAGAGGCCAGACCACCTGTGAAAGCAGCCACGTCATATACCATCTCTGGTCCAAAGCCTCGTATGTTGGTATGACTGTCCATCAGAATGAGTGGTCACTGGCAAACAGTAGTCAGGAACAAAGTGGACCAACACGCAGCTGAGCACAACACGTTCAATTTCATCATCTGCTTCACAACCTGAGCCCTTTGGATCCTTCCCTCCGTACCAGCTCCTCTGAGCTACTATCCTTACGACACAACCTCTGCCTCCGTAATCGTCCCGGACTCGGTCTCGGGCAACACGGTGTCCCCGGACCCTCCGTCCGACAGTTTCCTCCTCTTCCTGCCAGCCCCTCCCAATTCACCCCCACACCACCTTCAGCGTGTGTCACTCTTATTATATAGAATTTTAGGCTACAGTTAACAAAGCAGTTTTTGTCTGAAGCTATCTATTTTCAAAAGATTAAGTGGTCACAATCAATATCGAATTCACGAAAACGGCACCGAGTTCCGCAGAATTTTATCACGAGGTGAAGACTACGTTAAAGACAGAGTGAGATATTCCACAGTCTGACTGGGATTCTATCCCGTAACCTTTTGGTTTCTAGGCACGTGCTTTTACCAGGCCACACAAAGCATGGGATACAAATACAAGCCTAGAAGTGTAACAGCAGGAGTACTGGTTATTTCTGAAGTTGCCATATTTCTCTTAATATACAAATACATACGTAAAGTAATCTCAAAGAAACTCCCACTAATAACTGTGACAGCAGAACAACACTGGTCACAGTTTGTTGTTGGTCTACTTCACAGAAATAGCCTCCGGTAACTGCAGCTGCCTGTCAATGAATAATTTGCGTCATTCCATACTCCTAAATGCTCTCATTCGTGGTTAGCTTCGAGGAACCTTACGTGGGAATGAATGAGTGAATGGATGAATCAATGAGTGAATAAAAGAATGAATGAATTAATAAACAAATGATTATGATACTGCAAAAGACTATTACTTGAGGCAGTCATATTTTTTATGATTAGTTCTCACTTTTGAGAAGTGCCATTTATCTAAATGCTGATTTCTTTCCACAAATTTTTCTCCCTGGAACTTTCAGAAGCATACAAATGTCAATGCAAAAGATGCTTCTGCCATCATTGGTTGTTGATCTTTCACACTAGGACTTTTATATTTTCTGAGAGGAATAAAACGCACAAGTTAGAAGAGAGTAATTTTTTTATTAAACCGCTACATAACACTGAAAAGGTACAAGCCAGTATAAAAAAGACCACAAGACAAAGTCTAAATGTGATTCACACATTACATCAACACGTATGCTCGAGGTGCTGCCACACTTTAAGTACAGAAGCGGTACAAAATAACGTATTCCGACAAACAAACAAGTATTCGTACAAAATAAACTTGCAGGATTCAATACAATTACTTATTTGAACAGCAAATAATAACTTAAATATGTTTAAAATAACAAAAGGAATAAAAATAAGCTAGAGTGAAGAAATAAGGCTATATTTTACAAACAGAATACCAGTTCCTTGAAGATTGAGACTGTTGTGAAAACTGGTAAGTACAGAGCCCTCAGAAGTCCCTTACAATGTCATAATTTCAAATTCCCCCCCTCGAAAGTATCTGACGACAGTACAAATATTAAGACTCGTAATGATGTTGCCCGGCTGTGTAAGTGCATATTCAGTAAATGGGACAGCTGAAACAGAGGAAAGGGTAAACAATATTCTTAAGAAGTGGCACTGTCTGGTTTTTTGCATATGGTCTCATTCTCAATTTTAAAAAGACACAATACGCTCACTTGTGCACTTCTAGAGGTACTAGACCAGTGGTAAGACTAACACATGTTCAAGAAAGCAAGCACAGGGAAATCCATGTAGGAATATCAACAATGTAGGACACATTCAGCTGCACTTAATGTGTCTCTTTTATGATAAGTAACAATCTAGCTTTTCCTGCATGTTGAAAAAAACAGTAAGTAAGATGGAAACTTCAAAATTTTTAGGTTTCCACATTGGTGAACATTGAAACTAGAGGAAGCAGACTTTGGAATTCCTAAAATTACTCAGTTCAGCCACATTTGCACTCTGAATCATTGCAATTCTTGTGGAGAGACAAATCGGTAACAGGACATATTTTCACTCAATAATGTCATACAGAATAATGTTCTGGGGTAACTCGTACTTAAGAAAGGACGTCTTCAGTGCTCGAAGACATGCTGCGAGAGTAACATGGTGCCCACCCGTGATCAGCTTGTAAACAACTGTTACATTTTTGATCACTGACAAATAGGAAACTAAAATTTGAAAATAAATTGAAAATGTTTCTCATTGATAACCCACCCTGTCCACAGAAGAATTTCTATTATTGTAATGTGTAAAAGGTGGTGGCCAGGAATTACTAACTCACATCTGTGTGTCTATCTTTTTTTTCTTTTCTTTTTAAAAAAGCATGTTGCAACATTTACCAATTAGTTTGTGATGTGAATGTAAAATGACTCATTCCACATAATTACAATTTATTGTCAAAATGATCCATGGAACATGAAACTGACTATCAGAAAAAAGTGTAATAATTAGAAAGTTCCTGCCAGGGGTTACAAAAGTTAGAGCAGTGAGGCACTGTCCATAGGCATGCTATGAGATAGTAAATGCTGGAGGGTGCTTAGCATTCAGAGTACCTTCAGGCTGTTAGGCAAATTGTTGTCTTATCAGACACACAGCACTGCAACAACATTTTTGATTGTTAACGCACTTTCTTACCTAATGTCAGAATTACTCTTAAAAGTGTCACTCTTGTAATGCTGATTCAAGAATTTTTGGCCGAAATTATCTGTGGTCTCAAGGTAAGTAACTGACGTACATGGGAGTACACGGACAGTTGATGACTCAAGGCATTTCTCTGTCTGTATGCCTGAAATCAATTTCCAGATGATTGTTTATCCGGTAGAGCTCGAGAAGCAATGACGTTTCCATTCTGTGCATCAAGTTTCAGTGTGTGTTGTCTTTTAGTAAGTACCACCTACAGCTAACAGCTGCCCACAGTTGCCACAACAGAAGCTTTTGTGTGCATTTATGTCTGTCTTCTGTGCTAACTCAGTAAAATTTAAGCAGATTTCTTGTAGAGTTTTACATTAATGTCAGCAACTTAAGGGGATGACTCACAGTAAGAAACTGGAATATCTGTGCTAGACATCAGGAGCCAGTTATTTCATAAAGTTTACAGATTAAGTAAGACTGTGTACTACAAATGTATTGGGACTGGCCGCCGTAGCAAATATTTCTGTCCCAACTTGTCACTGCTCCGAGAGAAAGAGAGGGATGCGAAAAGTTGACCCGTGTGGTCAGTAGTTTGAGGCCCGCGGAAGGGAGGAATACAGGTTTGTCATTTTGTCTTGCATACAGTTGAGACGTAACTGATGCAGAAGTTCTGCTTCGGTACTACAGCCGTTTATTTGTAGGCGAGAAGGCCAGATTTTAAGAACTACTACACGGTGTACACGAAGTCCGGGAACACTTTCAGTTATTTGTTGCACAAGAACCAAACACTGTACAGCTATTGTGCATATTTCATTTTGAAGAGAAAACCTGAAAGCTTTTTTTCCACATATACCGCCACTGCGTACTTTGGTAATTTGCCGACAGTCAGCGCTAGTCGCAAACGTGGCGAGTTCAGGTGCGGAACGAGCCAAAGGGGACAGCTGTTTCACGAAATGGTCTCCCCGACCACCAGATCTCACTCGGTGCAACTTTTTTCTGTGGGGATACGTTTAAGATCTGGTGTGTGTATCGCCTCGACCATGTGATGTAGCAGAGCTCCGGGAGAGAATAGGGGAAGCGACTGCCACAGTCACCGATGCCATGCTGGGACGGGTATGGCAAGAATTATATTACTGTACTGTCATCTGCCAAGTCACTTGTGGTTCACATATTTTATGTTTGTAAAAAAAAAAAAAAAAACTTTCACAGTTTCTCTTCAAAAAGCAATATGTATGACATCTGTACAATGTTCTTGTGCAGTAAATAATTGAAAGTGTTCCCAGACTTTATGTACACCCTGTATTCCCAAACGATAAATACAAAGTACTGTAGCAGCATTACTGCTATCAGTGCAACAATATGCTTGAAGACAAGACACAACACCTGTGGTTTCAGCATGGCAATGCTGCGGCTCAGAAGCCGGTGCCACAACTTTCTGGAGAGTTTCACTTTCACAGACAAGTAATTTCAAAGACGTTTAAAGGAGGTGCGGCACCATTCACCTCTCGATTTCTCCTCATTTGATTGTTTCCTACGGTACTTACGAAACTAATTGTCCCCTTATTGCAGAAAGAAATTCTAACAGAGTGTCATATCAGCTCCTCACTAAAAATTCCAACACACGTTTAAGAACATGCAGTATTTTATTCGATTATGTGAGCAGCATAATGAACGCCACTTTCAACGACTTTTGTAATTTACCAGCAGGTCTAACACACCAGCCCTTTTCAATTTTATTCGTAGTTACCGGCTCAGACGGTCACTAACCGGCCACCACATTTCCTAAAGCAGTACGACACAATTCTCCAAAAAAACATTCCGTCAGACACAGCTGATCAAATTGGTGGCTGTCTTAATTTTCTGTCAATTACTCGTTAATGACAGACAGCAGTGACATCGTGTTGCTTCCAGATTCACTGCTGCGAACCCTTTCCACTGTCATTTGCTTCGGAATCAGAAGAACTGCATTGTTGATATATGTGGTGACTACTGAATCTGACGCACTGGACCCATTCCAGTTTCATTTCGACAGCACATTTAATTAGATTTCACCCTCATTTGTAAGAAGTACAGAGCTACTTTAAAAGCAGAATGCATTTATTTTCTTTTTTGGACCGCTGATTGATTGTTAGGTTGTCCGAATATCGGGTACAAAACTGATACACTGGATACGATTGTGGAATTTTATAGCAATTTTAGTATTTTAGGTGGGCTATACTCGACTGTGGCAGGTTGGACCAAGACACACAATCTACTCCACAGAAGACGTGTTGAAGAAATCCAAAGGATGTTTGAAGGGGATAATAATGAAATTTGAGACGCCAGAATGAGATTTCCACTCTGCAGCGGAGTGTGCGCTGATATGAAACTTCCTGGCAGATTAAAACTGTGTGCCCGACCGAGACTCGAACTCGGGACCTTTGCCTTTCGCGGGCAAGTGCTCTACCATCTGAGCTATCGAAGCACAACTCACGCCCGGTACTCACAGCTTTACTTCTGCCAGTACCTCGTCTCCTACCTTCCAAACTTTACAGAAGCTCTCCTGCGAACCTTAAATTTGAGATGGTTCTGGAGATGAAGATTTTGCTGACGGAGCTGATGTTTGCCAGGAACTGACGGAAATGACCGTCGCTTTAGTGGAAAGAAAAAAAAGACAAAATGTGATAAAGTTCCCTCGACCTAAAGCTCTGCCAAAGCAGTGAGAACACTCGTCCATTACAATGTCGGACTAAACGTGCCCCGTCGGAGATAGTAATATTTTCTGCAACGGTACCCATGAGTAGAACCAATGCCCAAGTAATATATTTTGGCAAAGATGAAAACTGTATAGAAGGAAAGCATTCCCAAAACAACTACCTGACGCATTAGTTTCACCTCACTCGGTTCAAAGAAGTCTAGACACCTCAGGAATTCAGATGGATCTCCAGTCAAAAGCCATTCCATTTAAGGCAGAGCATAACATTTTCCTCCGATTGCAACAGAATTCTTCATTTACTACGAAGCCCTACAGTAGTAATGAGAGAACAGAACAATATTTCTATTGTTGTGATTTTATGTCACAAACGTCTTTCTGCGAAGCTAGACACCATTTATAATGTGTTTAAGTAGTGAGATCTTATGACAAAACAAGTGAATAAGCAGTGCAATCAGTGAGACACAATTCAGCTCATCCCCCTGGAGAGGGTGCCATGCTCGAAGGAAGGTTTATTCTCCAGTATCCGAGTGTGTAGCGTCCAAGTCTTCTAATCGCGTAGTCAATAGTTCAAATCTGATTAACAGCACTGTACTTTTCAGTTTTATTTAAACTCCACGTTTATCATCAAATGCAATGCTCTAAGATAGCTGTGCACGTTAGAGCACCACATCTGGTACGGGGAGGTGTTGTTTCAGCCCAGGAAGGAGTCCACCCGGCGGACTGACGGCGAGGGTCGGCGAGTCCGGCTGGCCAAATCTGGCTTTTAGGCTGTTTCCAACCCCCGTAGGATACTGGCCCAGTATCCGTGTTGCTCCTCAGTTACACAATTTGCAAACATTTAGAAGACTTTTGCTCACTTTCACACGAATAACTACACACAGACAGATGAGGAACACACATTCCATCAAGGGGGTAAGGGGGTAGTGACAAGAATGTCATCCGGCCACCCGCGATAGCGACCGCGCGGAATCCTTTAATAGCCGGGCCGATCCTGTGCCGCTGCGAGACATAGATGCGAGAAAAAGATGAAGAAAAACAAGATTTATCATCAAATGGAAATGTTAAGTAAGAATAGTCAGTCATAATTTGCTAACAAAAATAATGTACTTTTATTATTAATTACTGATCATATGAAAATAAATTAGAGATTCGTAGATGTATGTGAAATGTCCTACGGTTAAATGAGTATTTCACATCTGTCTATCAAACTTCAATTTATTTTTCTGTGACCAGTATTTCTGGCCAATTAACGTAGTCTCTGATAGCATATATGTCTTCTAATTTTGAAGCTGCTGGTTTGAATCCAATTAGTACCATTGCTTTTTTTCTTTTGTTAAATACCGTATTTATCAACAATTTGAAATATTAATTGAGAAATACTGAATCTGTGAAACATCAAATAGGAAATAAAGTACAACTGTCGTGAATATTTCTCTTTTCATACCATCATGAAATTAACATCAAATTTTTTCTTCTATTAAAAAGTAGGATTCCATATTTCTTAATATTCCCAACTGTTAATAAACAGTGAATTTACTAAATAAAAAGCAGTGGTACTAATCAGATTCAAACCAGCACCTTCACAATCAGGAGATATACAAACTACCAGAAGTTACGTTAATTAGCTAGAAATACACGGTCCAGTCACACCAATGCGACCACAGCCTACGCTCGATATTAACGTGCAGTAACCACTCGGAGACAGCAGGCGGCAGCACAGGAAAATAGTACAGTCGTCATCGTCATGCAGAAACAGAGCAACGTATCCGACATCCAAAAGAACACGATTATCAGCTTTCGGGCCGAGGGTGGAAGCATTTCCAAAATGGCTAAGTACGTGAACTGTTCGCATACCGCTGCGGTTAAAGTATACCGAGTGAGGTAAAACTGTGATAACCGCAACTGGCACCGAAGCAGGTGTGGTGCGCTGTGGGCCACAGATGACAGGGGCGTTACAGAGCTGCAGAAATGTGTACGGGTGAACAGACGTACAACTGTCGAGGAATTGTGAAATTTAAAGTTTTCCCGGCGAACTAAATATTCAAAAAGATTTCGGGCTAGCAGCCGGTCGTCGTCAGCTCCCATCCGCGATATTTCGACCGGACAACTGCCAGCCACCCTCAGGTGATCCATCGAAGACTGACGAATGGAGTGTGACAAGACAACAATTTTGGCCACAGCGACATCCTTTTGAGACTCCGTCATAAAAGAATCGGTGGAAATTCACATGACAGACAATCTTATCAACCGCCACAATGGCTACCAGCAAGATAATGCGTGGAACCCAGTCATCTCTAAGATCTGCTCCAGACGAAGACGTCAGAGTACTCCGTTGGCCGCGGCAATTGACAATGCCGAAGACAGCCGAGTTCTGCAGTTCCACCAGCGAGGGCGCTGCTGGTGGGCGGTGTTTGTCTGTCCACACGATTTTGACGCACGCACGCTGCACGCTATGTATTACGGGATGGAAGCCGTCTTCGTCAGTCTTCGATTGCTCACCTGAGGATGGCCGGCAGTTGTCCAGTCGAAATATCGCGGATGGGAGCTGACGACGACCGGCTGCTAGCCCGAAATCTTTTTGATTATATGTCGAGGTATTGATTGCCCAGACGAACCGAAGGGCTACCCACAGTATCTCCTCGGTGACCGTTCGCCGTTAGCACTAAAACTGGACGCCCACTGCGTGGCGACAGGTAGTCTTTTCAGGTAAATCACGTTTTACGCTCCAACAGATGGCCGTAAGCATATACAGAGTGAAATGTTTGAACACAAACACCGAGCAACAATCGTCCCGAGGGTCGGGCCGGAGGACGCAGTATTACAGTCTGGGGAATGTTTTCGTGGCGCAACGGGTTGACCCAAGTGTCCACCTAACCTCGTCACCGTTACGTGCACTTAGGGTTTCCTCGGCACGACAGCATCTACCGGCAGGACAGTGCGACGTGTCACACAGCTCGCAGAGTACCTACCTGGTCCAGAGAGCACCGACGCGAGCTTACCGTACTCCCGTGGCCACCAAACTCCCTGGATTTAAACCCAATTGACAACTTGTGGGAGTACCTCACTCGGGCTGTTCGCGCCAACAGCTGGACACGGCACTGGAGTCGGTACGGTTGCACATTCCTGTCGGTGCCTTCCAGAACCTGACCGACTCTTTTCCCGCACGTCTCGCAGTCGACTTTCGACAGGTGGTCGCATTAGTGTAAGCAGACAGTGCATTTTATACTCGACTGGGCTCAAAATCTTATAATCTCCAAAGTAATTTTTTGAATTGTTTTGACAGTTGCATCATACTGCTTTATGAAATTGATGTTCAAACACTCAGCTTCAATTCTAGTAAGTACAGAGAAAATCTAAGAGGACCAGTGCATCATGTTCCCATTGTTAATGATTTTCCCACAAAGTCATCTCATTTTTTGAACTCCAGTAAGAGATAAAGTAGTTCGTGGTCCATTGAGAGCACCACCTACAATTACTTTCACTCGCTGGAAAGCCTGCCAGTTAAGAGTACCTTTACTCGAAGTACCTACGGCTTTGATCAGATAAGCTATAGTGATAAGCTGGAGCAACAATAAGTGAAATAAGTAGCAAAAGCAGTATTTCTAATGGAATTCTGTACAGTTCTGAGGGTTCTTTAGAAAGACATGTGAGAGAGTGACAAGAAATATTCGAAATTGCACAAAACACAGGAGAGAGATGGGTGAACAGGATTTGAGGTAACATTGCTTAGCAGCACATACAGTCAGAACAACTGATTGTCATCGTAGACACTCGTCTGAGTAAAGAACCGAACCCTAGAAGATGCCACCAGAGTGCAACACCCATTATGACGTTCCCTCTTTGGAAGACGGTAACAAATGTCGGAATCTATTTTCGTTAATGTCAGTGGCACAGAGGTAAGATTTTGTGCACAGGTACAACTCAAATATGTTTGTCTGGCTGGTACACAAGAGCTCGAAGCCCAAAAAGTTAGTTAAAAAGTTATCCCTGTAACAAGAAAAACAGTTTAGAGTAGAAATGTAAGGTAGTAAGTAATCCAGGGAAGAAGGTAAGTAACAAAAACATCTGCCCAGGACACACACCAATATTAATGGCTTACTTACTCCCATTTGCACAACTCAAAGACTCAATAAGGGCTAGTTTCTGAGCTCAAATCCTTTAATTTGCTCAAAATTGTGAAATGTTTGACACAAACTTATAAGCTATAAGACACAAAAATTGTAGATGTGTCAAAAAACAGTACAAAATGAGAAATAGTGTCAACTGTTGCTGCCCCTTTTGTTGTTTTCTTAAGAGAAAGAAACACGTACAGATGGAGGATTCAGTTAAAAATTAGGGTCTTCCGTGCTGGATTAACAAGAAATTCACTTAATACGTGAAATCATTGAAATACCAGCTGCAGAATGGACAGGAACACCCACAGATAATTACTTCTATATTGGCACTTCTTTCCAGTGTAGCTCGCAAACGCTGACGAAACGATTCAGCTCCGAAGCTGACAGTGACAGAATCCTCCACGAAGTCTTCTCAGTGTTACAGCCACACCACTTCTGATTCGAGCCTTCGAATACGTCCTTCACCGTGTTCGTCAGGAGGTGAGGATGCCGAATACACACGGAAAGATCCAGTATCGGTTCGAGCGTGACCCAGCTCGGACGCCGAGAAAATTTTATACCGAAGCGAAAGAAACCACTCGAGTACAAAAGCGTGATGTGTGAGACACCTCACAACCCACCAGAGGCTAACTAGAGAGCAGCGCGGAGTCCGTATGCCACCGTTCCCACCGTCACCTGCGGGAGGGTCGGCTGGCCGTACCGAACCTCTCCCGCAACAACCCGCACTGTGACAAACTCTTTCTCGGAAAATAGAAGAACTGATTTTACACAGAATCAATTTCACAGTTATCTTAACACGGACCAGTTACACACAACCAGCTTAACACACGGAATAGTTCTATAAAAATATTCAGAAACTCATTTCACACTCTTCAGGCTAGCAGTCAGAAACGTGAAGACGTCCTCCGTCACCTCCACAGTCGCAGTCGCCTACTTCTTCGGGTTGACCATGACGGAGTCGCGGGGTCCCACGGGCAGCGGCGGCTCGCGCACGCCGGCGACGGCCGCCCCCGCGTGCTGCGCCCCCGCTCGCCCCGCGCCGCCCCTCGCGCCCTGTCGCTGCTGGGCACCCTCGTTGTAGTCGATGTGGTCCATGTCGTCATCTTCTGAAACGGTAATATTTTTGTTTCCGTTGCTGCTCTCGAATGAGAAGCCGGCAGCTGTCACTTAATGCCAGTTTCTCTCACGTATTATATAAGCGCGGTCCTCAGCTGCAGTATCATTTTGCAGAGAGTCAGTGCAAAATATTTGGCCACAATATTAAAACTATAGAAAGGGGCTGAAAAAATAATCAGGTCGATTTAACAAAACTGCTCGAAGAGTCGGGGATTCCGACTGCACCGTCTGAGTACTTCTATCAATCTATTACTCTAACAACCATATTTGCTACCGTGGAAGGAAAACCGGGTGTAATTAATGTATACTGGAAAAAGAATTAAGAAAAAGTCTTAAACAATGTTTTTTTACTATAGAATCAGACAGTAAAATAAATTGTCCATGGAGCCAAAAGAGGTGATGAAAACCAACACGTTTAAAAGGACAGTTAAAGCATACCTGGTACATACTACATAAAGTAGGCAGTGCCCGACAATCAGTCTTCCCTTCTCATCCTGTACGGTAACTCTCCCCTGACCGCAGTTCTGGGTGACTTTCCCAATATCTACCCCTTTTCTAGACCTCTCCAGTCCTTTTCCTTCATTCCTTCCCCTACAACCTTCTGCCTGAAGAAGAGCCACTGGCTCCAAAAGCTTGCCAATTACAACCGTCTTTTACGTGTGTGTGTTCTGCTGCCACTTGGTGAGTAGACTTTTTATCTATCCAGTTAAATAATTTTGTCAATAATTGATTGTTTTCATTGTTAAATAAGTGGTTGGCAAGAAATAGAAGGCAAAACACACTGTCATAGCACAATATACTTTTTGAGTAAGAGTGTGTAAAAAAAAAAAAAAATTGCCGTGTGAGGAGCTCATGTAGCACGCATTTCTGCTGTTAGGCATGTATCACACAGCTCACTGCCAGTTCAGTGCCGCTGTGTCGTCAACCTGGCTCGTTCTGTTCACCCACAGTGATTCTTTTTGCTAGTGCTGTGTTGTCCTTGTTTCATTTTTTATGGTGGTAAGTATAGGTGAACAACCTGTAGATGTGAAATTTTGTTCTCTGTTCGGTAAAAATGCTGCTGAAACTGTTTTCATGTCAAAAACAGCTTACCGAGATGACGTTATGAGAAAAACTCAAGTGTACGACTGGTTTGATCGATTTAAAAATAGAAACATGTCGATTGATGACAACCCTCGTTCTGTACATCCGTCAACTGCCCGAATCGACGAAAATATTGGAAAAATTCCAAGGGCTCGTGCTCACAGACTGTCGACATAACTGATCAACTGTCACAGATTAGTGGTTGTCTTGGAGCTTAGTTCAACGAATTTTAATGGAAGATTTGGGAATGAAAAGACTGGTTCTTCCACCACAACAACGCCCCTACACACACACACACACACACACACACACACACACCTCTCTGCTAGACGGTTTAAGGCTAAAAATGGCACAGTTCCACTGCCCCATGCACCTTACACACCTGACCTGGCTCTGTGTGACTATTTCTTATTTCTACACATGAAAATGGGCAAGAAAGGACTCCAATTTGGCAACACTGAAGTAGTCAAGAAAAAAAACAAAAAATGTTTCGAACTTTGGAAACACCGGTGGGACAAATGTATTAGTTGTAAAGGAGAGTATTTTGAAGCGAGTAAGATGGTCTAGTAAACTATTTGAAAACATGTACCTTTTAAAAAATAATTACTTTTTTTTGGGTATGCCAAAATAAATACGTGTTACTAGAAAACTGTATGCCCTACGTATGTGATGCAAAACTCTAGCCTCCTCTCTACTTCCCGATCTGCACACCACCTCCATTACGAAGAGACTGTAAAATGACAAAACGCCAAGAAGAAGAAGAAGAAGAAGAAGAAGAGAACAGACAGCGGCAACTGGACAGAGGTTAGAGAGTGGCTGCACCAACAGATTAAGCATAGCTTCCGATATCATTTCACCGTCTTTCAGCCAAACATAGATTTGTAGAATTTAAGAACATGTTTTTTGCACGTGTATCATGTCATTTCTGGAAACCCAGAATCTACTCTGTAGGAATCAACACGGATTCCGGAAACAGAGATCGTGCAAGACCCAACTCGCTTTATTTGTTCACGAGACCCAGAAAATATTAGATACGGGCTCCCAGGTAGATGCCATTTTCCTCGACTTCCGGAAGGCGTTCGATACAGTTCCGCACTGTCGCCTGATAAACAAAGTAAGAGCCTACGGAATATCAGACCAGCTGTGTGGCTGGATTGAAGAGTTTTTAGCAAACAGAACACAGCATGTTGTTATCAATGGAGAGACGTCTACAGACGTTAAAGTAACCTCTGGCGTGCCACAGGGGAGTGTTATGGGACCATTGCTTTTCACAATACATATAAATGACCTAGTAGATAGTGTCGGAAGTTACGTGCGGCTTTCCGCGGATGATACTGTAGTATACAGAGAAGTTGCAGCATTAGAAAATTGCAGCGAACTACAGGAAGATCTGCAGCGGATAGGCACTTGGTGCAGGGAGTGGCAACTGACCCTTAACATAGACAAATGTAATGTATTGCGAATACATAGAAAGAAGGATCCTTTATTGTATGATTATATGATAGCAGAACAAACACTGGTAGCAGTTACTTCTGTAAAATATCTGGGAATATGCGTGCGGAACGATTTGAAGTGGAATGATCATATAAAATTAATTGTTGGTAAGGCGGGTGCCAGGTTGAGATTCATTGGGAGAGTCCTTACAAAATGTAGTCCGTCAACAAAGGAGGTGGCTTACAAAACACTCGTTCGACCTATACTCGAGTATTGTTCACCAGTGTGGGGTCCGTACCAGGTCGGGTTGGCGGAGGAGATAGAGAAGATCCAAAGAAGAGCGGCGCGTTTCGTCACAGGGTTACTTGGTAAGCGTGATAGCGTTATGGAGATGTTTAGCAAACTCGAGTGGCAGACTCTGCAAGAGAGGCGCTCTGCATCGCGGTGTAGCTCGCTGTCCAGGTTTGGAGAGGGTGCGTTTCTGGATGAGGTATCGAATATATTGCTTCCTCCTACTTAAACCTCCCAAAGAGATCACAAATGTAAAATTAGAGAGATTGGAGTGCGCACGGAGGCTTTCAGACAGTCGTTCTTCCCGCGAACCGTACGCGAGTGGAACAGGAAAGGGAGGTAATGACAGTGGCACGTAAAGTGCCCTCTGCCACACATTGTTGGGTGGCTTGAGGAGCATAAATGTAGATGTAGATGTAGATTTCACTCTGTCACCACAATCTTCATTCCAAAATTTAATACAGGCACAAAACCAATGCTACCAGTGTCCAGTTTGTGTGCATATGACTTTATAAGCCACATTATCATTATGATACGGAACAAAGCTGACATCTGGTACTGGTAGGTTTAGATGACACACAGCATCTTGGAATGGACACAGATTTGCACATTGTAGAAGGGGTAACACATCTGTTCAGAAGCCAGCACTGGAAATGAAGGGACTACAATAGTGGACACTTAGTGGAGATCAAATTACGGTCGAAAGAATAATCTCGAAATTCCGTTCCACAGCTTTCGATCACTGTACGTGACAACAAAAGGCAGCAAATAGATTGCAATGGTTAGGTTAGTTAATTGCAGTCCAATTGATGATTACACAACACTTATTACAGTACATACACGCATTTGCAATTATGATTATTATTGAATATAAATTAAAAATTAATAAAGCAATACTCTTTAAGCTACAGCATTGAACTGTAGCTCAACATGTCAGCTAGCAGCACAGAGTGTCACTCTTTACAAACTTGCCAATAACAAAAATTATAGCAAATTTAATTAAAGCACGAGTACACACGTGTGCCAGCACTCGGGCTCCGCCACGCTTACGTACAGTACGAGGTGCCCGTACACTATTCCTGTGCTCTGACAGAACTCGAGTGGGACTGAAATTGAGGGAGAAAGGATATCAGTGATAAGATTTGCAGACGTCACTTCTGCACTCAGTGAAAGTGATGGAAAATTGGAGGCATTATTCAATGAAGCGAACAGTCTAACTAGCACACACTGTGAACTGGGAATAAACTGAGTAAAGAGGAAAGTAATGAGGGGTGGCAGAAATGAGACTGGTGATAAACTTAACATAAAATTAGGGATCACGAAGTACAAGAAGTGTAGCAATTCTTGGAAGCAAAGTGATAAGTGTGGGACAAAGTAAGTAGGGCACAGAAAGCAGACTAGCACAGGCAACGAGGGCACTCCTGGACAAGAAAAGTCTACTTGCTTTGAACACTGGTCTTAATTTGCAGATGAAATTTCTAAAAACGTACATTTGGAGCACACTATTGTCTGAAAGTGAATCGTGAACTGCGGGAAAACAGAAAAGTAGAGTACTGAAGTGTTTGAAATATGGTGATATAGAAGGATGTTGAAAATTAGGTGGACCGATAAGACAACGAATGAAGTGGTTCCGGAAGAACCATCGAGGAAAGTAATATATGTCGACATTGGAAAATGACTAGGAGAAGGGCTATTCTGATTTAAAAAACCACTCACATAACATAATGTAAGTTTAAAGATTAAATCAGTTTGGAGCCTATTTTACTGATTATTAAAACAGCCACGAATAAAGAAGATAAAAAATTCAAAAATTGTGCAAGTAATGTATAATCCTGACATGCCAATTAATAGTGTGTAGGGAGTTGTCCACTTTTTCTGTTTTATTAGCGGATTTCTATTTATGTGTACAATTTACATTTTAATTGATAATTCATGTTTGGTTATATTTACACTGTCATGTGACACCATAAAGTTACCAGCAGAGTAAGGCACTTCTTTAGGTGTGCTGTTTATACTTGTTGTTATTGTTAAATCTTAATGGTGGTCACTTTCATTAAAAGTGTTCGTTCATTAGAATCTGAAATCACTGAGACAGCACAAGAGGGTCTAAATGCTCACAGTGAGTTTGCTGGAGACACTCAGAGGGGCAGGATCAGAGTTACTACACTGACTGGTGACTCCATAGAGTTATAATGAGTTAACGTGTCTAAATGGGACGAATGAGATGTGGGTATCATCATGCCGTTAAATACGATAAAAAATTGTTAGTCTGCACTCTAAAAAAATTTTAGAAAATAAAAAAAATTATAAAGAATATTGTGTTTCTTGACATTTTGGCCTGTTAAATTGTGGCATATTGTACAATCACCACTATTTATGTATTTGATTTCTTGGTTTCAATGTAATATTTTACGTACATTAAGAACTTTGCACCTCTGACTTCCCACGCCAGATGGCGGTTACTGTGGTATAACAAATTCTGTTATATTTGATGTAGTGTTATTTGTATGTTTTTCTTTTTTACTAGTCCTGCAATCTGACACCTTATAATTTACCTGTTGATTTTTATTCTTGCACGTTTTTTTTAAGTTGTTTTGAAAATAACACGCCAGTGTTATGTTGGCAAGATGTGCATTTCCCCTCCCTTGTTCATATGCATTTTTAATGTACAATTTTAAATTTGAAATATTCAATTAATGATTTGCAAGTGCACATTTGGTATTTTGTGGTAATCTCTTGCCAAATAAAGTAATTTTAAGTCTTCATGTGACACGTCACATAGAGGGTGTTCCAAGTCCCTGTCACACCGAGATCTGACGTATAGGTGAATGTAAACAGCAGCTTCAGTTATTGTGATCGTTTCATAGCTTCTGTTTCTGCTAATAACCAGACACCAGAGCCGATGAGATTTAATTTGTACGCTAAAGGTACGTTCTTACCAACGGTTTATACTCAGGTGTATTTGTGGTCTCTCGTTTCTTATTCACTGATCGCTATGTGAAATGTTTCACTTCCAGCACTGAAAATGATCAATATGTGATCGAAAATCGATTTTGCTGTTAACAAATATCAAAATTACAGCCAATGTTGATCTTCCTTCTAATTTTAGAGTTACTACAGGTAACATTCAGAAGTTTGAACTTTGAGTGGAAAGTTGGCCACACAGGTGAGGGACTTGACACATTTTCCAGGCTGATTGGTGATTGATTTCGAGTGCTCGTTAGGATGTCAACTTCCGCACATTCGTGAACATGTGGAGCTTTGGATTCGAAGATTATCCGCTGCAGTCTGTGATAGTTTCTGGCGCACCACATGGAATTGATATTTATTTTGTGCTACTTATTTTTAATGACAAACAATATTAAACCTTTCAGTTTACGTGAAAATGTAGCGCCTCCCCAGACATTTCAGACATTAAATAATATATGCATATTTTATTAGACATATCTCTCTCTCTCTCTCTCTCTCTCTCTCTCTCTCTCTCTCTGTGTGTGTGTGTGTGTGTGTGTGTGTGTGTGTGTGTGTGTGTGTGTGTGTTTAGGGGTCGACGGAGGCCCAGTAACATAGAATCCATACCTTAAAGTCATTACTCTCTGACAATTATACTAATAAATCATTAATATCTTTAAACATACTTCAACACTCATGGCTCATGGCACTACTATAAATCCTCTGGGATTCATTCACCTACCATTAATGTGCACGTACACATTTTGAACAATCGACCATTCGTTGGCGTAGATATGGGTGTAAATGCGAGCACGCATGACCGGCAATGTCACATATCTGCATGAACTCGCCTCAGCTTTAGAAGTGTGGCAAACTTGCATTTGCCGATTACAGAGGGATAAGCTACCAGCACAGGTAGGTAGGCTCATCCGGAGACTGTTTTTCAGACACATACAATAGAGAGGCAGGGGTATCACCACGGTCCATACGTCAGAGGCTCACAATGACGAGTGAACGAATAGTGCAACGTAAGTTTTGAAATTAGCTATACCAGTAAGTAATTATATGCCTGCAAGTTTATTAACTTTTAACTATATCTTGTTGTCAGATTACGTGGAGATTTCTTATCTCTGTAAAACAGTTGTTGGGTGAATAAACAATTAATCTTCATACGGTTTCACTAAGGGAAGTAGTCCCTCTATCACTGAGAACAGAAGAAATTGTTCCGTATCCATCAAAATAATTCTGTCACTCGATTTCCCGTAAAATGTTGTGCAACATCAGTCTCGGTGGGAAATACTGATGTTTTGTTCGTAAAATTACGCAAGCTTCTTCATCTCCCAGTACCTACTGCAGCCTACATCCTTCTGAAACTGCTTAGTGTATTCATCTCTTGGTCTCCCTCTACGATTTTTACCCTCCACGCCAAATTGGTGATCCCTTGATGCCTCAGAACATGTCCTACCAACTGATCCCTTCTTCTAGTCAAGTTGTGCCATAAACTTCTCTTCTCCACAATTCTATTCAATACCTCCTCATTAGTTATGTGATCTACCCATCTAATCTTCAGCATTCTTCTGCAGCACCACATTTTGAAAGCTTCTATTCTCTTCTTGTCCAAACTATTTATCGTCCATGTATCACTTCCATACATGGCTACACTCTATACGACTTCCTGACACTTAAATCTATACTCGATGTTAACAAATTTCTCTTCTTCAGAAACGATTTCCTTGGCATTGCCAGTCTACATTTTATATCCTCTCTACTTCGACCATCATCAGTTATTTTACTCCCTAAATAGCAAAACTCCTTTACTACTTTAAGTGTCTCATTTCCTAATCTAATTCCCTCAGCATCACCCGACTTAATTCGACTACATTTCATTATCCTCGTTTTGCTTTTGTTGATGTTCATCTTATATCCTCCTTTCAAGACACTGTCCATTCCGTTCAACTGCTCTTCCAAGTCCTTTTCTGTCTCTGACAGAATTACAATGTCATCGGCGAACCTCAAAATTTTTACTTCTTCTCCGTGGATTATAATTCAAACTCCGTACTTTTCTTTTGTTTCCTTTACTGCTTGCTCAATATACAGACTGAATAAAATCGGGGAGAGGCTACAACCCTGTCTCACTCCCTTCCCAACCACTGCTTCCCTTTCATGTCCCTCGACTCTTATAACTGCCATCTGGTTTCTGTACAAATTGTAAATAGCCTACTTATATGGAGTCATAAAACTGCAGCTGGAGATGGAAACAGAGAAAATGCAGAATATGGTATTGGGCAAACAGTGATTAGAGATGAACAAAATATCTGATGCCACAGACATATTAAAATAAAGACTGTGGTAATTTTTAGATGAAGGTTTAACTACAAGGAAAGTTTCTGCAAGATGGTGCTGCTTTTGTTGAATCACCATAATAAAATTTTAAGCTCAGTTCCAGAGCTAGCAGAAAATAATAGTACAGTGCTGTCCTCTACATAAATGGGACCTCAACGGCCCGGCTGTCAGTCGTCGACTCACGTCGAAAAATGTTGCCCGCAGTTAGCAATGAAACGTCAAGACGAAGTATTTTTACAGATCGACCACAGTCTCTCAGCTGGAAGTTTTAACTAATAATAAATAACATTAAATTAAAGAGAGTCCACCTACTTGCAAGAACACAATTTTTGCTTCATTTAATCCCGAAACGAGTTTCATCACAGTTGTGGCAACCTCAACCTCAGTCAGTTTTCTTCTTTTTTGTTTCTGAAAATATATGCATGCAAATTTTGTGTAGGTTAGGAATACAGTGATATCTAATATCATCGTTTTGATTACACGTGTATTTTATTATTTTTGTTACATTGTGTGTGCTCTGTTGCTTCCAAAAGAAATCAGCCACCAGTAATACAGCGTGTCATTTGCAACACAGCAATATAAGGGCAATGTCTGAACTGAATTTTTGTTTAGAATACAATCCTGACACTATGTGTTCTAGTGAAATAGTAGCATATGCCCCATTTCTTACTGTTGCTGTAGTTGACCTGTCCTAAGCTGTACTTGCTTTTTATTTGCCTACCAATTGTGGTGGTGTTTTATGTTTGAAATGACCTGTAGATATAATTGAAAACAACATCACTCTAGTGGCATAGAAACAGACCTCAAGGTTTTAAAATCTACTACTTATCTCTGCACTTCTTATTAACAATATAAGAAAATTACCACATCCAAATGGCTATCACATAGAGCAAGGAAGTTATCAATCATCAAGCAGTACTCTGCAACAGAGTATTATTGAATACATTATCAAACAACACACAGAAAGTCATCAGTGATCAAACAGTACTCTGAGGATACTATTTAGTACTTCAGAGAAACACTCGACACACAATAAAACTCGCGTGTGAAAACTCGGTGGCTGCCAATCGAAAACAAAATTGTTAAACAAACAAATGTTGAGGCTTATCTGAAATGTGAACGTGCAGTGAAAAGTGTGTCTAAGCGACAGCCGATAGCAATGCAGTATCATCCAGAATTCACCAGAGAGCACAAGGAAAAGAAGCAAATCTTTTTAAAAATTCCCAGCATAATCAATAGCAAATGACACAAAATAGTTTTCCAAATCAAAACCTCACAAAATTTTACTTTTATTAGACAAACAAGAAGTGGAAGTAATGATACATCAGCTACACGAATGGTAAGCTAGGTTGTATTCCAAAAAAAATATTCAAGTCAGACGTCATCCTAACATCCCTGCTTTGCAGATGTCAAGCTCTATTAATTCATACTTGTGGCTGATTTCTGCTGGCAGTTACAGAGCACACACAAAGAAAAAAAAGTGAACTATATATATGATCTAAATGCTACCTACATCCAATTTGTACGTATATTTTTCGGAAACCGTAAATGAAAATATCCCACTGAGGTCGGCACAGCCGTGGTGAAACTCATTTCTGGAATAAACAAAGCAAAAATTGTTATCTCGGAACAAGGTAGACCCTCTTTAGTTTGTCGTTAATTTTGTTAAACGTCACATTTGAAAATCTCGAAAAGGAAAAGGTAGTTAACATTCCGCTCTCAGTGAGGCCACTGGAAATGGATCACAAACGAGTACCGTACCACACGCCGCCTCCAAGGTGTCGCAATTTTGCCGACTGGCAGCACGCGAGCCGCTGTGTACGCACCTTCCTCCTCCCCCTCCTCCAGGGCGGCGGGGTCGTCCCGCGGCCCGTCCACGGCGGCGTCGACGTTCCCGCCCGGGGGCGGGCCGCGGCCCCCCCGCACCGGCTCCTGCAGGTAGTCACCGCCCCCGCCGCCCCCGGCGTCCTCGTCCTCCTCCTCCTGCTGCTGCTGCAGCGGCTCCTCCTCCGCTTCCTCGCGCCTCCCGTCTCGGGGCCTGCGGCACACGGCGACCCGTCACTCGTGTCGCGTTTCCGATTCTGCACGTCTGAGCTTACGACACTGTTGAAAATTTAACTGAAGTGCTTCTACGAGAAAAAAGGTTCATTCAGTCCAGGATTAAAAAAAAAAAAAAAAAATAGTTCAGTTTTTTCTGGTGAAGAATTTGGGTGGAACTGTTGTGCTCGAACTGGCGTGACCCGTGGCCCGTCTGTCTCGACGGCCTGATGTAACCACGTAGCTAGTCAGACAACGTGACGACACGGTTTATCCCTCCTAGGTGCATCTGCACTCGCCTCAGCACAGAACGGCGTTTAACGAGGGACGTGTCTGTACAGTATACACCACCTGTTGCTGTACAAACTTCACTGACCAGAACAATTGCCCGGTAACCAGGAGACCCAGGTTCGGATCCCAGTCCGGCACAAATTTTCAGCTTTCCCTGTCGATTTCAATCGATGTCCACTCACAACCGAGGTCTGTAATTCCTGTGTGTCTGTACTGAAACGTGCTATTAGCCTGTGAAGCATAGTCTAGTACCTGATAATTACAAACAAAACACACAATGCCGTCAATATCAAATTGTAGAAAAGTTATAAAGATTCCTATAATCCATTGCATACATGCCAAAATGACTTTTTGTCTAGTATGTTCCTAATTGCACATATGCAACATATTGTATCAGAAGACAGTCCACATAAATGAAACTTAATAGTACTTACCAAATGAAAGTGCTGGCAGGTCGACAGACACACAAGCATACACACAAAATTCAAGCTTTCGCAACGAACTGTTGCCTCATCACGCGCACGCGCGCACACACACACACACACACACACACAGTCTGTGTGTCTGTATATGTGTGGATGGATATGTGTGTGTGTGCGCGCGAGTGTATACCCGTCCTTTTTTCCCCCTAAGGTAAGTCTTTCCGCTCCCGGGATTGGAATGACTCCTTACCCTCTCCCTTAAAACCCACATCCTTTCGTCTTTCCCTCTCCTTCCCTCTTTCCTGATGAGGCAACAGTTTGTTGCGAAAGCTTGAATTTTGTGTGTATGTTTGTGTTTGTTTGTGTGTGTGTCGACCTGCCAACACTTTCATTTGGTAAGTCACATCATCTTTGTTTTTAGATATATATTTCCTACGTGGAATGTTTCCCTCTATTATAAACTTAATAGTACGTTTCATTTAAGTTTACACAGCAGCTGATGGTATGTACAAACATGTCCCCCATTAAAAATATTTCAAGAATGAAGAACCAGCTAGAAAAATAAACATAATTTTAAAAATGCAACAGAATATAATAAATGCAAAACTTTTGTTGTTTTGGCAGACTGGAAGACGAGTTACAGTTATGACTTGACACCGGGAGTAAACTGGTACCAGAAAGTTGCCACAGAAATATCAATTGTCACAAGCCTAGTAAATGTGCACATTTATCGTGAAATGGGAAAGAAACATATCTGGTACCAATTTCAAAGAAAACACTGTCGAATGGCTAACAGGGATTCGTACCGATATTCCCACCCTATTACAGCCTCTGATAGGAATGCGTAGGTAGGCAGGCAAGGTGGATACGCTGTAAGCCTTACAGAGTGATGACTGCTACAGAAAAACCTCAACAATCCGAGTTCAGATGTGCAGCACATAAAAAATAGGGAAACTTCCCTTACTGCATGCAGAAACAAAGCTATTGGAACTTTTCTCAAGAGGGAGGAGCATCAGGGCAGGTTACTCGCACTCAACTGTAGTGGGGACAATGAGACTAACAAATTGCTTTTTCTACATTCTAACTGTCTACTGGCAGTACTTGGAATTTTGCCCCTGGAAGTAAATATAGGTAAAACTAGTCTGTATCCCTGTTTTTGAGATACCTCACCTATTTTCATTCAGTAACACAGGGTAAGTATAAAATACATGAAACATTTCAAAAAATCTGTACAGACAAATGGTCAAGAACAATATAACAGACAATACAGGATGTGAGAGAGAACTCTCAAAGGTTTTTAACAATGTGACTCTTCAAGCTTTCCCGGCGGATGTGTCGTAAACAGTCTTCACGAGCTCGCTGCCTGATCACGTTGTGCAAATTCCACAATATTTCCTCGGAGCAACTGTCCAACATCTTCAGGTCGTTCCACGTCGCTCGTGGCTAGGTACGACTGATGATAATCGCACACCGACCCCCCCCCCCCCCCCCCCCCCCCGTTTTTAGAACACACGGGAAGAATGCGCATCCGCGGAAATCGCGCGTGCACAGTGATTTGCCGTATTCTAACTACCTCCGCCAAAAAGCACAGAGCAGCTCTCCCGCACGTGTGCTGTACGCTGCGTTTGTCAACAGTGCAGCCAGACATTACTCACCAACAGCCGTACTAGGGCAGTGCTACGACGGGTCTGTTATCGAAGAATCTCGATTTTCACAGTGCAATTTCATGGCAGCCAATGAAGGGTTCCAGGCTGTGCTCAGTTGAAATCCTGCATCCTCATTGATGAGATTATCAGCTGTACAGATATGTATTGCTTCCTTAATGACGCAATCCCAGAAAGATGATGTAGCGTGTCAAAACAGATGATACCGTCGACAGTTCTGTCAGTGGAGGAGGAGGGGCCATTGACTGTTTTGTAGGACAGGGCGCAGAAGTCGTTAACTTTCTCGGAATCCCAGACGTGTCCGACAGTTGCATGCAGAATCTCTGTCTCCCGTATGCGAGAGTTGTACCTGTTAATCTTTCCCAAAAAATGGAAAGTGGCTCCATCACTGAAGACCAATTTGCTTGTGAAGTCGTGATTTCTGAAAAAGCGCAGTGCACCAGTGCAGAACTTCAGACAGACAATTTGTCATTGAGGCTTCTAAGCTTTGAGGCACTGCAGTTTGAATGACTTCAGTTTTAATCACCTACCAAGGATTTTCCACACTGCCTGCACTATCTCAATAAATAGACTTAGTGGGACTGAGAAATCATGTCCACTGTCTGTTCCGAATTGCCCAGTTGGCCGGAATGTTTGGCATTGTCTGATCGTCATCCCCGAATTCTTTGTACCACTTCACTATATTTCGTAAACTGGTGGGGATCTCGTGAAACTTGCCGCATCACATAACACCAACAGATACAAAGAAAGTAAACTGGAAAAAGAAAACATGGCAAGCACCCGTATCATCTAACACAACCACACATCGATCAAGACGCATCCGACATGTGGCTAAGAAAAGAAATTAACACAACTAATCGAAATATCCATACCCAATACAACAAATATACAGAAGAAAACAGGAGAAAAAATTGAAAAATACATCCAACTGGCTGAGGAAGTCAAGGACATGTGGCATCAGGATAAAGTTGACATTATACCAATTATACTATCAACTACAGGAGTCATACCACACAATATCCACCAGTACATCAATGCAATACAGCTACATCCAAACTTATATATACAACTATAGACATCTGTAATTATTGATACATGTTCAATTACCCGAAAGTTCCTAAATGCAATATAACACATACCATACAGTTAAAAGGAAGTGACGCTTGATCAAGGTCTGCGTCACTTTCCATTTTTAACCAGACTTAACGTCTGAGAAAGTAAAGAAACAATAATAATAATAATAATAATAATAATAATAATAATAACAACACAGGATGTCACCAATCTGATGCAAGCACTGGGAGCGCAAGACCATGACAGAAGTTTGTTAAACTTCTGGGCTACAGCTGTTTAGTTGCTTTTGAAACTATACTGAACAAAGTATAAAGAAGTGTAGTTAGATCATTGTGATATTGCACATAATGTAAATAATTCAGAAGATTATGTTTACTTTGTACAAATGTTTGTTATCATCATCACCATTAATATCATCAATTTTTGCTAATATTACATTACATTACGTGTAAAATGTATAATTGCCATCACAAATGACTTAAGAACACGAAGTAGTTTTCTGTTAATATCTTATGAAGCTAAGAATCATGGCAGATTGCAATAATGTATACGTGGAAAATGGTATGACACTAGACACACATACAATGTAAAAGTATGTAAATGACCATTTATTGAAGGGAAATGTATATAATTTAATGACATAATCAATATAAAGTAAAATTATATCTGAAAAAACAACCCCGTGGAGGCCCGGGAAAAGAATCGGCCTCCGGTATGTTCTGCCAGTCGTAAAAGGCGACGAAAAGAACAAACCACTAATAGGGCTAACCCCCCTTTTAGTGTGATTAGTTGGTTCAGGACAGAACTAAAGAAGCCTCGGACAAGCGCGGTCATGGTCGGGGACGACGCTTGAACCCTATGCCCGCCCACAATGGTAACGACACTGCTAGCCAACTGGAAAATGATTTAAATCCAAATAGAGGTGTTTTGCAGGATATGCCTCCTGCAACCACCCTAGAAGGAAAACAAAGACAGAGGATGAGATGGTCAGATGAAGTTAATCGACACCTCATGTTCTGTTATTACCAAGCAACAAACCTAGGAACCAACACAACTGGATACAGATCACAAGTATACACAACATTTATTACCAGATACCCAGAATTAAAATTTTTAACGGAACAACGACTAGCTGATCAGATCCGTGTAATAATCAAAAATAGCAGGATACCCCAGTCAGAATTAGAAAACATCAAACAACAAGTACAACAAATACTGGAACGAAATAATGTGCAATCAGAAGAAGAAGAACATACAGTAATGGACTCAAACATCCCAGAGCAAACAAAGAACAACACGCATCAATTAAACAATCAGAGGAAAACGAAATCTTAAGACAGCCACCAGAACAAGCACAAATAGAACACAAAGTGACACACATGTTAGATATAGAAGAAAAATTTCAGCTGACATATATAGAATACAAAGACACAAATACAGACATTAGACCATTCTTGCAAAGACCGCCAAATAACCCACAAGTCGAAACAACAATAAAAACTATCAACGCAATCATACACAACAAAATAAATGAAAACACAACTATGGAAGAGTTACAACTACTGGTATATATAGGAGCACTCACTACACTAAATATACACACTAGGCAGAGATCAGAACCAACCAACACACAGAAGAAACCCACAAAACCAGCATGGCAACACAGGCTACAGATCAGAATAGAAAAACTGAGAAAAGACATCGGACAGCTAACACAATTTATAAGAAATGAAATGTCAGAAAAAAACGAAAAAGATTAGGTAAAATCTCACAACAAGAAGCGATAGAGCAATTTGATGAAAAGAAGCAGAAATTACAAGCATTGGCCAAACGACTTAGAAGATGCAAAAAAAGTGAAAATAGAAGGAAACAAAACCCAACATTCAACACAAACCAAAAGAAATTTTACCAGACAATAGATAACACACACATTAAAATAGACAATCCACCAAACATAACAGACATGGAACACTTCTGGAGCAACATATGGTCAAACCCGGTACAACATAACAGGCATGCACGGTGGATACAAGCAGAAACAGACAGACACATCCACGATGATACCACAAATGCCTGAAGTGATAATTTTGCAACATGAAGTCACCCAAACAATTAATTCTACTCACAATTGGAAAGCCCCTGGAAAAGATAAAATAGCAAATTTCTGGCTAAAGAAGTTCACCTCAACACATTCACATCTAACTAAATTATTTAACATATGAATATAATAGAGGGAAACATTCCACGTGGGAAAAATATGTCTAAAAAGAAAGATGATGAAACTTACCAAACAAAAGCGCTGGCAGGTCGATAGACACACAAACAAACACAAACATACACACAAAATTCTAGCTTTCGCAACCAATGGTTGCCTCGTCAGGAAAGAGGGAAGGAGAAGGAAAGACAAAAGGATATGGGTTTTAAGGGAGAGGGTAAGGAGTCATTCCAATCCCGGGAGCGGAAAGACTTACCTTAGGGGGAAAAAAGGACAGGTATACACTCGCACACACACACATATCCATCCACACATACACAGACACAAGCAGACATTTGCCTTTACAAATGTCTGCTTGTGTCTGTGTATGTGTGGATGGATATGTGTGTGTGTGCGAGTGTATACCTGTCCTTTTTTCCCCCTAAGGTAAGTCTTTCCGCTCCCGGGATTGGAATGACTCCTTACCCTCTCCCTTAAAACCCATATCCTTTTGTCTTTCCTTCTCCTTCCCTCTTTCCTGACGAGGCAACCATTGGTTGCGAAAGCTAGAATTTTGTGTGTATGTTTGTGTTTGTTTGTGTGTCTATCGACCTGCCAGCGCTTTTGTTTGGTAAGTTTCATCATCTTTCTTTTTAGACATAAATTATTTAACAGTTACATTGCAGACCCATACACATTCCCTGATACACTTACACATGGAATAACTTATCTGAAACCTAAAGATCAAGCAGACACAGCAAACCCAGCTAAATATCGCCCCATAACATGCCTACCAACAATATACAAAATATTAACTTCAGTCATTAAACAGAAACTAGTGACACATACAACACAGAACAAAATTATAAATGAAGAACAAAAAGGCTGCTGCAAAGGAGCACGAGGATGTAAAGAGCAACTGATAAAAGATGCAGAGGTGACATATCAAGCTAAAACTAAACAAAGGTCACTACACTATGCATGCATTGATTACCAAAAAGCTTTTGATAGTGTACCCCACTCATGGTTACTACAAATACTGGAAATATACAAAGTGGATCCTAAATTGATACAGTTCCTAAACATAGTAATGAAAAATTGGAAAACCCCACTTAATATCCAAACAAATTCAAATAATATCACATCACAACCAATACAGATTAAGCGTGGAATATACCAAGGAGACTCATTAAGTCCTTTCTGGTTCTGCCTTGCTCTGAACCCACTATCCAACATGCTAAATAATACAAATTATGGATGCAATATTACTGGAGCATACCCACACAAAATCACACATTTGCTATACATGGACGATCTAAAACTACTGGCAGCAACAAATCAACAACTCAACCAATTACTAAAGATAACAGAAGTATTCAGCAATGATATAAATATGGCTTTTGGAACAGGCAAATGTAAGAAAAATAGCATAGTCAAGGGAAAACATACTAAACAAGAAGATTACATACTGGATAACCACAGCGACTGCATAGAAGCGATGGAAAAAACAGATGCCTATAAATATCTAGGATACAGACAAAAAATAGGAATAGATAATACAAATATCAAAGAAGAACTAAAAGAAAAATATAGACAAAGACTAACAAAAATACTGAAAACAGAATTGACAGCAAGAAACAAGACAAAAGCTATAAATATTTATGCTATACCAATATTGACCTACTCATTCGGAGTAGTGAAATGGAGTAACACAGACCTAGAAGCTCTCAATACACTTACACGATCACAATGCCACAAATATAGAATACATCACATACATTCAGCAACAGAAAGATTCACATTAAGCAGAAAGGAAGGAGGGAAGGGATTTATCGACATAAAAAAACCTACATTATGGACAGGTAGACAATTTAAGAAAATACTTTATAGAACGAGCAGAAACTAGCAAAATACACAAGGCAATCACTTATATAAATACTTCGACTACACCACTGCAACTTCATAACCACTTTTACAACCCTTTAGATCACATAACATCAAGAGACACGAGGAAAATAAATTGGAAAAAGAAAACACTACATGGCAAGCACCCGTATCATCTAACACAGCCACACATCGATCAAGACGCATCCGACACATGGCTAAGAAAAGGCAATATATACAGTGAGACGGAAGGATTCATGATTGCAATACAGGATCAAACAATAAACACCAGATATTACAGCAAGCATATTATTAAAGATCCCAATACCACAACGGATAAATGCAGACTTTGCAAACAACAAATAGAAACAGTAGATCACATCACAAGCGGATGTACAATACTAGCAAATACAGAATACCCCAGAAGACAAGACAATGTCGCAAAAATAATACATCAACAGCTTGCCTAACAACATAAACTTATAAAACAACACGTTCCCACATACAAGTGTGCACCACAAAATGTACTGGAGAATGATGAATACAAATTATACTGGAACAGAACCATTATAACAGATAAAACAACACCACATAACAAATCTGACATCATACTCACCAATAAAAAGAAGAAATTAACACAACTAATCGAAATATCCATACCCAATACGACAAATATACAGAAGAAAACAGGAGAAAAAATTGAAAAATACATCCAACTGGCTGAGGAAGTCAAGGACATGTGGCATCAGGATAAAGTTGACATTATACCAATTATACTATCAACTACAGGAGTCATACCACACAATATCCACCAGTACATCAATGCAATACAGCTACATCCAAACTTATATATACAACTACAGAAATCTGTAATTATTGATACATGTTCAATTACCCGAAAGTTCCTAAATGCAATATAACACATACCATACAGTTAAAAGGAAGTGACGCTTGATCAAGGTCCGCATCACTTTCCATTTTTAACCAGACTTAATGTCTGAGAAAGTAAAGAAATAATAATAATAATAATGACTTAAATCTTGAGGAAATAAAGTATTTCCGCTGATGACAGCAGTACTAAACTTACTGACAATTTCTTACAGGGAAAGCAAATGAAACGCTCAAGGAGGATTACCATTAGTGATCATGCCATTAAGTTAAATTCAGCATAAAGAAAACAAGTGCTAGGAATTTCTGTTTGAAGTCACTGTTCAATTTAAAGTAGATTGTACCTCTACACACTTCATAGCAAACATAAAATGTGTACGAACAGCTGCCTATTCTCAGTTGAAATGGCATGCGCACACATAGATACTTTAGACAGGATGTTATCAGCACATTATGCCCTTTGTGTCATGTCATGAGCGTCTTTTAGTTACACAGTATTCACATGCATACTCAGTTTTTAACTACAGAATTCTTTTCTGGGAAACAAATGCACAAGATATGAACACAGTTTTCAGACTACAGAAACAGACCATCAGAATAACAACCAAAACAGTAACTGGGCTCACTGGAGATACCTCTTCGAAGTATTGGCGACTCTAGCTACACCACATCGATACATTAACCAATCTGTTGTACATGTCAGAATTACCTTAATAATTACTGCACAAACAGCTGTTTATATGAGGATGGAACTAGATACAGACTGAACTTACATTTGCTACAAAAGAGTACACAAATCTCAAGTTAGCATTTTCTACCAAGGAATAAAACTGTACAATAAGTTACTAAAGAAATCAGAGAGATTACTAAAAGAAATAATAATAATAATAACAATAATTATAATTCAACAAATTTATGAAACTATCGAAGCTGCAAAGAAGTTTGTTTTTATTTGAATGGCAACCACCTTCAGACCTTAGTCCATTGTCAGACCATAGTCATAGCTGCTTCCAATATAGTGTGTATGCCGGTCACAAAGCTCGTGTGAGTGGCTAAGTGTAAGGTACTAAAAATGTATGCCAGTTCAGCACTGAATATGCTAATATTAGGTCGGTCCATAAGTCTTTACCATTTTGTTTTGCCTGTCGGTATTCCAGTCCCTTCGGCTTTATTTGTCAATTGCTAGTTGTTATTTGTAGTTCAATGTTGCTACTCGAGTTTTCATATTGTCATTTGGGCATAGTAAGTGGAGCTGTGCATGCTAGAGTGGCGAGTGGAGGGACGTGAATATTTCTGACACATCCTACTGTTCAAGTTCATTGGATGGGTAGGGGTGACAGCAGCAGAGGCAGCCGGGAACATTCGCACTCTGTATGGACAGAGCACAGCAAGAAAATGTTTTTATTGGTTTATGGAGCATCGTTTCAACGTTACTAACACTCTATGTTCAGGAAGACTTTAGAGATTTGACGAAGATCGTTTAAACGCATTAATCCACGACAGTGCACATCAGTATACCGAAAAACTGGCAAATGTGATGAACTGCGATCATCCCACCATTGGGTGACATTTGCACCCACGAGTACCACACGCTCTACGGCAATCACAAAAATATAGCAGTGGCCACCATATGCATCTCTGCTTGCTAGTCATCAATTGACTCGTGAACAACACCGACCATTTCTATCCTGTATCTTTACTGGTGACGCGGAATGGTGTCTTTATGATAATATACAGAAAAGAAAGGAAGAGCCCAAAGAAAGCAGCAACTACCCTTACAGAGGCCTGCGTGCATCCACAAAAGATAATGTTACGCATCTGGTGGAATGATGACGGAGTGTGTACTACGAATTGCTTCCCCGAGGTGTAACCATCACTGTCGACATTTATTCTCGACAACTGAGATGTCCCGCAGGAACGATCTGAGAATGACAATGGCCTTTAAATATGTCTGCTTGTGTCTGTATGTGCGGATGGATATGTGCGTGTGTGCGCGAGTGTATACCTGTCCTTTTTTCCCCCTAATGTAAGTCTTTCCGCTCCCGGGATTGGAATGACTCCTTACCCTCTCCCTTAAAACCCACTTCCTTTCGTCTTCCCCTCTCCTTCCCTTTTCCTGATGAGGCAACAGTTTGTTGCGAAAGCTTGAATTTTGTGTGTATATTTGTGTTTGTTTGTGTGTCTATCGACCTGCCAGCGCTTTCGTTCGGTAAGTCACCTCATCTTTGTTTTTATATATAATGAGTAAATAATAATAATAACAAAACACCTCTATCTCGACAACCGACTTTTGCACCATACTGCTTTTTCTTTTTCTTCCTTTCTGGAATACTTTACCACAGAGCTCTACGGTGTATATAACACTAACACCTTACCACCTTTGTGAGCTCAACATCTCACTCTATACGGACGGACGCAGACTCAGTTTTTCAGGGAATCAAACAGAAAGCTTTGGCACACACAATGCAAACCAAACATTGTCACTAGCGTCCTGTGCTCGGATAGTGTGTGTAGTGTTACATTATGACATAATGTGTGTATAGTGTGTGTGCTGACTGGTAATAAGGAATGAATGAACAGTGTAGTTCCAGGTTTTTACACCATTAAATAACTACTGATTGATTTTTCTGTTGCTGTTTCTTAGAGCAACTTCATAATTATTACATGAGAGAATTAAAGTAGTGGTTCTATAGTTAGCCGGTAGATTGGTACTGTGGAGCATCTGCAGTTTTCTGCTTTGCATTTATAATATGAAATAATTTCAAAAATGTATTGTACCCTAGGGATAAAGCAAACGGGTTTTCGCTGTAGTTAGAATGGCCTCATATTTGGGAGCGTGGAGCCTCCGGTCTCTGACTCACTATCAGCATGTAGACTTTCTTTGGTTCCCCTGAATTACTTCAGGGAAATTTCAGTACGGTTCCTATGAAACACCACAGCCAGCTACCTCTTCTTTCCCATCCTTGTCACACTACAACTGTTATTATGTAAATACTATTACCTACGGAATTATGTATCTTTTCTTCTTTCGTGCAATACCGTGACATACACAATATCCTCATAAAAGGAATCTACGGATGGATAAAACTTAAAAACGAGTGCAATTTGCTCTAGCAGTGTACATCGCATATATTTGCCCAGACGTGTGCAAGATGACACGCAACGACCCCGTCACAGTGTTGTCCGATAAATAGATACCATATGAACAAATGTGTTTGTCACATACAAATTTAATGATGTAAAAGTATCTTAATCCACCTGATGATGGTGGCATGAGCAATGAAACACATACCAAAAATGAAAATAAAAGTCACTGCAGCAGTGTGCCAATCCTTTTTTCATTTTTTAATACAAATCGTGAGGCAATACTGACCCTACGACTTATCTTAGAAGCTAGATTAAGGGAAGGCAAACCTACATTCCTAGCATTTGTAGACTTAGAGAAGGCTTTTGACAATGTTGACTGGAATATTCTCTTTCAAATTCTGAAGGTGGCAGGGGTAAAATACAGGGAGCGAACAGCTATTTACAATTTGTACAGAAACCAGATGGCAGTTATGAGAGTCGAGGGGTATGAAAGGGAAGCAGTGGTTGGGAAGGGAGTGAGACAGGGTTGTAGCCTATGCCCGATGTTGTTCAATCTGTATATTCAGCAAGCCGTAAAGGAAATAAAAGAAAAATTCAGAGTAGGTATTGAAATCCGTGGAGAAGAAATAAAAACTTTGATGTTCGCCGATGACAGAGTAATTCTGTCAGAGACAGCAAAGGACTTGGAAGAGCAGTTGAACAGAATGGACAGTGTCTTGAAAGGAGGATATAAGATGAACATCAACAAAAGCAAAATAAGGATAATGGAATGTAGTCGAATTAAGTCGGGTGATGCTGAGGGAATTAGATTAGGAAATGAGACGCTTGAAGTAGTAAAGGAGTTCTGCTATTTGGGGAGCATAAAAACTGATGATGGTCGAAGTAGAGAGGATATAAAATGTAGACTGGCAATGGCAAGGAAAGCATTTCTGAAGAAGAGAAATTTGTTAACAGCGAGTATAGATTTAAGTGTCAGGAAGTCGTTTCTGAAAGTATTTGTATGGAGTGTAGCCATGTATGGAAGTGAAACATGGACGAAAAATAGTTTGGACAAGAAGCAGCTTTCGAAATGTGGTGCTACGGAAGAATGCTGAAGATTAGATGGGTAGATCACATAACTAATGAGGAAGTATTGAATAGGATTGGGGAGAAGAGAAGTTTGTGGCACAACTTGACTAGAAGAAGGGATCGGTTGGTAGGACATGTTCTGAGACATCAAGGGATCACCAGTTTAGTAGTGGAGGGCAGCGTGGAGGGTAAAAATCGTAGAGGGAGACCAAGAGATGAATACACTAAGCAGATTCAGAAGGATGTAGGCTGCAGTAGGTACTGGGAGATGAAGAAACTTGCACGGGATAGAGTAGCATGGAGAGCTGCATCAAACTAGTCTCAGGACTGAAGACTACAACAACAATACAAATCTAATCGTTCACAGCCGCTAACGAGCAGTCAGGACTGACGAGATACACAGGCTCCCTAACAAACTTGTGACGCCACACCAGTCAGCTCGTCGGGAATGCTCGGCTTGTGGCAGGGTCCACTGGAATCGGTGTTTAATGGAAAAGGTACAACTAAAGATTTTAATTCTGTCACGTGCTATCAAGAACTTGCACGCATTTAAACACAAGGTCAAGGATTATTCGACCCGTCGTAGATGGCTGCCGGCACTCTCGAAACCTGCAGTGACACGTGGTGTGACGTACGCACCACGACCCGTCTTTCTCGTAGGCCTCACACCCGGTCCCCTGTGTACAGCACACACTGATCGACAGAAAAAGTGGAGCACGCAGAAGACGAGGACCGACGTCGGTGAAACTTTGTACACGTACACACGGTCAGTACCCGTGTAAATTATTAGACCTGTAATTTTCGGTGATAAGTACAACAAACGACACAGTGCATTAGTATTTTTTATGTTAACTGTCGTTAACGGGCCCAGTATGGTATACGAGGGGCGCGAACAGCACCAGACGGTGAACGATCGCCGCAGAGGACTACAAGACTGTGCCTACTCACTGTCGGGATAACGGATGACCTCGTCCGGGCACCGTGAGGGGGGATCACGGCACACTGACACCTCCACACGTGCAGCTACCGTCTGAGAACAAATAATGGACGTCCCACAACATTCTGTATCGTACTGCATTATTGGCCGGAGACTAGCTGTAGCCGGCCTAGAGAATTACTGTCCCACGTGTAAGCTCTCGTCGAGATGACACGAAAGGTTCCAACTTTGTTCTCGGTACGGACAGAAGCTGAAGCGATGAATTAAAATTTGTGCCACTGCTGGGACTCGAACCCGGGCCTCCCACTTACTAGGCAGCTGTGCTAACCACTACACCACTGAAGCACTGTGGCTACCACAACTACACGGACTAGGCTAGTCCGATGCCCTCCCTAATACGAGCTTCAATACACATCTCCGGCCCATTTTTCCCCTTCTTCAATCTGTCAGTCCAGGAAACTGTAATTCCATCAGATCGACAAACAGTTGCGTTTTAAAGCGGTGCCGCGACTGGGAACCGCAGAGTGCCGACAAATAGCGTAGCACTGTGTTCGATCGTATTCGCGGCACTACGTCCTAAAAGATCAGGAACTTCGACCGAAGAAGAACAAACTGAAGGGGAAATTTTCTTCCCGTTCGCAGAAATAGTCTCCTATCGCACGGGGAGAGAACTGAGAAGAATGGTACTGATAGTGTGTGGAAACTGACGAGAGAGGTGGGTAAATACTGAAACACTGAGAATGAGTGACAGTCACCACAGCGCGAGTATAAAAAAAATCCCTCGCAAATGTCGTCAATTGTACGTAGGAACTACAAACAGAACTGACAGCAATTGGGTTAGGGAACACGAGAGCAACTACTGTGTGGGAAACGTGGGTAAATCTGAAGTAGCAGATCGTGCACCGGGTCCGGGCCACCTACAAATCTGTTGCTCAGATACCACAGTTTTATCAAAATCCAATCACTAATATGACAGGATGTACAGAGAAGCCACAAGAATTCGAAACCATAAAAACAACTCAATGTAACAGAAAAATGACTGAGAACAGAAAAGTTGTAGGGACTGCTAAATAAAGTAAGAAACACCTACTCTTTCCCACTACACGATCCACAACAAATGTTGCAGTGACTCGACGATCTGACGACTCCACAAATTGACTGTAGCTCAGATACGTAGGAACAGTTCGGCTTGCTGGGCTGTTTCAGTTTGAAACTGCTGCCTCACAATGTCTCCAGAATTAGGAGATTAAACGTAGGGCACAGAAACACATCTCAGACCAGAGCCTCGTGCCGATAAACAAAAAATTGCTGAGGGTGGAATTACCAGACACAAAAGCTCACATTGTGTAATGAAACAGCAGCAATGCACAAACGAAGTTCCAACGGCTGCAAGTACCGCTGTCACCTGGTGGAAGTGCCTCGGGATCTGAACCACTACCTGTAATGAATGAAAGAGTCAAATGGTTGGTATAAGTGAGGCAGAGGACAAACTATATCATCATGACAGTTGATGAACTGCAGCTACATGTGTTTGGAAGAACAGGTCTACAAATGAATCCACGATTACTGACGATTATAATGACGACAACAGTGATAAATTCGTATGGAATTGCATTGTGGGATAACAAATATTTAAGTAAGAAAACTTTTGTGACAAAAAAGTGTGTTCAGTAAGAATAAAATGTATTGCTCACCCTCAATCGTATTCTACACTCCTGCTTAACGAGTCAGGGATTTTAGCAGCAGCTTTGCAGTACATATTTATTAACATGAACTTCGCTGTTGATAAATCTTTCATAGTTCAGAAGGACAAAAGTCATTCATAATTACAATACTAAAAGAGAAAGCAACCGCCTTTACTCGTCATTAAAATTCACTTTATCTCCGAAAGAGGTTCATAATGCTGCTACCAAAAATCTTTGTTCACTTACCCAAATTCTTAAAGTAATGTGAAAAAGTTCCTTCCAGGCATATCCTCGTATTCTGTAGATGTATTGTTATTCAGAAACTTGCAGCTTATTTAGTATCAAAGTAGCACATACTTATTACTGTTAGCAAACTAAATACACTTTTTTATTGTGTAAAGTTGTCTGGAAAAAATGACCACAAAGTCATATTTAAATGCAAATATTAATAATAATAATAATAATAATAATAATAATAATAACTACAGAAATATGTAATTATTGATACATGTTCAATTAGCCGAAAGTTCCTAAATGCAATGTAACATATACCGTACAGTTAAAAGGAAGTCACGCTTGATCAAGGTCCGCGACACTTTCCATTTTTAACCAGACATAATGTCTGAGAAAGGAAAGAAATAAAAATAATAATGATAATAATAATAATAATAATAATAATAATCGACAATCTGACATTTCTACATCATTACAACATTTCACAACGCATACATTAAGTGAATAAGAAACTAACAACTGAGCAGAACATTTCTTATACCATTCAGTATTTGCGGCATCATCTTGCAGGAAGATCACGATTAATTCTCCATGTAAAATGGACTACACTTTTTTCTTCTTATTTGTATCTGGTCTCCGTTATTTCCTACATCTAAAGCCGCTGATCATCAAATGCCATATCGTGCACCTTTCACTTTCATTTCACACTGCAGTTTTCCAATGTCCTTCGTATGGATCACCTTCTAATGAAATTCTGCTATATCTGAATCCAGCCGCATATTTTTTATAGTGTTGGAAATGAAGAAGCAGCATTACCAACCAACCTCAATTTCTGTCCATGATAAGCAATGCAAAAAACATAGATATGAGAGAGACAGACAGAGACAGAGAGAGAGAGAGAGAGAGAGAGAGAGAATGCGTGTTAGCATACTATTCCAGTTGACCCTTTTGAACAAAATACACACAACCCAAATGTTTTAAACAACACTAAAAACAATCATATTTTGATCAGACTCCACAGAAGCACAATCTACCACCAGCTATCTCGCTAGCAATTTCTCCCCCAATCGGTCCTCTTTGCCACAGCCAGAAATTCAGGATCTGCCAAACAATTTCAACCAGTGTTTCGATCACTACTGTGCTAGTATGATCTGTTAAGTAATAATAAGTGTTGTGTAGTGGAACAGTAGTAGTACTTTTGCATAATGGAACTAATATTCGTAAAGGAATAATTCAAGTTCTGTCTTCCTGTGTTTTTTTATTTTTTTTTTTATCGGCTTTAGATTATCCACTAAGGAAGTGTTCAGACTTAAACTACTTGCTACTTACCAAAAATACTTATTATAGGTTGCAAGAATTCAGCCGAGCTGCCACATGTCAACGACTTGCCACCACGTTATTTCGGCATGGAGTCGTCTGGCTGTCTTCAGGAGTGCATTGGTGGAAATGCACCTCTGCTACTTAAAACCACATGGCACACACGTGGTGTACCCGGTTGTCACAGCGCACGTGAGGCTACAACACACGCACTTCTGCCGCAAGTCCGCGGACTGCGGCAAAAGCTGACCTCGTCGATACCGGATCGAATGTAAACCAGTGTGAGGTACACGGGGCACAAATATTTCAAATGAGAGGATTCTGTGCAGCACCCAACTGGAAACCACTGTGCCTGCCGATAAGATCTCGAAATATGCGAGGGGTTGAGACGTCGAAGGTGGTTTCACAGACTGTCCACACTGTGAGTCCAAACTACAAACGTATTGCCAATGTATCACCAAATTGCTGTCCCTTTCAAAACTCTCAAGTGGATTGCCCGTTCCTCGAAATGTTCCATAAAATGATTCTCTACCGTGGAAGACAAAAGACTCCACACGGCAACATCGTGAGATTGTTAAAAAGTTTGTTGTTAAAGGATGAGCACATCGAGGAGAGTTTGTATTCGTACAAGACTGTTGTGTCGGCCCTAAACCTGATGCCGACGTGATGTAGAGAGGAACTTTCGTAAAAGGGCAACCCTCTCAAAACTCGTTACGTCTGCCGATAAAATCAACAGATTTACGAATACGGTACGGACGCTTGCTGACGACGGATCCGTCTAAAGGAGTATTCGAACAAATCGTAGGTGGCCACTCCACAATTGTTCTCGACAGGTAGTGAAAGCGCATCTCCTTTGTGAATCTTAGGCAGCACGCACAGCCTAGGCAGAACTGAAATGAACTCTCGACGACCTCCTCTGATAAATAGATGGAAGTCAAGTGTCACGACAATTTGTTTTTGTTGGCTTTAATTGGATTCTGTTTCCAGGAATACATATTACCTGCTTTCAGGAGTGACACCGACACTTTCTACATTGTACTTGGAAATAAGAACAGTTTTTCAAAAAATGGTTAATTGCATCGAGCAGATACTGAAGACGTATGCTGGCAGCTCTGCTGGTCACCGGGGCAAACAAACGCCTCAGTACGGGAGGACACACAAGAGAGCAGTGTTTTTTCCAGTCCGATTCGAGCTGCAGAAAACGCGACAGGAATTTCGGCAACTGTGCCGGCCACAAACAGCAGGAAAAACTGGTCGTTGTCGAGAGTCGGATGGCCAAATGCAATCACCAGCGAGGCAACTTCTCGAGAAAAACGAGGGATAGTGTTTCGTTACACACCAATTCAGTTCTGCACTGCCTTCACACCTCTTCCATTCGTGTTAACAGCTGACGACACATTTACCCTATGTCAAAACTCCGAGACCTTTTTTGGCAAGAAACCTGATACCTCAAAAAGCATTTTTAACTAAAGGTTATTAAAGAACAGAATTTTACTGAATGTGCATTTTGTCATTTTAGGAAATAAATGGAAGATTTTGCATTCTCCGATAGCTGTGAGTGTCGAATTAGTTGATTTCAGTACTTAAAACAACAAGTGGCAAACCTTGTAACTATGTGACAATTGTCAATAGTTTCAACTTCAAGGGCAGTGACACGGTAGACCTGCACGAGGAACCAAAGGCAGCACAATTGAAAAATTTGCCAGAGACCACTTTGTGCACAGTTTCTGCTCTATATACAAATCGGTACCTCGGCAAGACTATTTTACAGAGTAAAATTTTAAATAGTTGTCCTACCTGGAACACGAAGAGGAAGTTGTTTGTAAATATATGTGAAATAAAAAATAAAACGTCGTTTGACGTTTTCATACCAATCGACTTTATATCTCCCTTCCAGCTCCATTTCTCCAACTCTCCACCAAAAGGGCCACATTAATAGTTAGGCACAGCTCCACCTTTATTACTCGTTTTTTATAGCCTCGGCACCTTTTATCGTAAATAAACGGACATTTTTATACCTCCAGGATTAACAGCTCAGTGCCCACACAATCCACGTCGCACATCGACACTGGAACATTCTGGTCAGGTGTGAAAAACTGCCGGTCAGTATTCACTCGAGTAGCCGAAACTGCTGCACAGAAGTGTCGACCGGCCAGTGCGCATTCTGCCGCGTGTGACCCAGAAGGTGCACCACGCCGGCGCAGTGGCGGCACCAATTCCGGTACCGACCGGCCACCCTCACTTACGAGCTGCACTTTTATTTCTACCACTCGTTTTCAGCTAAAATGCCACTGGAAAAGTTGCACGCGTGGCCGTATTCTTAAACGGACTCCGATAGCGTCGAGTGGTTCCTCACAGTTACACGGTGTGTCCGTATCAGAAGTGCCCGCCACGTTTGCCTTTTTGGACAGACCGCAGGCAGAGACCACACGGGCCACGGTGGGCGACGCGCAGCGACCAGTTTTCCACTGAAGCGCCCGGCCAGTTCGCTCGTTTCTTCGGAAGGGAATGCCGACACTGTCTGCCGCCTTTCAGCCAGTCGGCGACGACAGAATCGAGGTGTGCGCCTCGCAATCCTTCTCCGCCCATTTTACAGAAAATATTCGGTAAGAAAATTTTGTTCTCACTTTACTTGTCGTTTTACGTGTCAGGTTCGAGATTACGTGCCCGTCATTTTGTTAATGGCTGTAGTTATTGTGACACTTGTGTGGAAGTAAGACACTGTAAAATTCGAGAAAGTTCAGATCAAAAATGGGGGTCCCTACGATTTTGCATTCAGTACATATTTCGTAATCATTACTGCGTACAAAATTTAGATAATGTATTGCAGTTTTCTTTAGACTCGGGTGGAGGTCTCTACCTCCCACCAATCTAGAGACAACCGATCCGATGTAGCACAGTCATTTGCGGTCGTGCCACGCCGGTGACAAAGCCCGAACGAAATATCCGCAACATTCTTCGTATTTCGTAAACAGTTTGAGATAGGAGAGTATTTTGCCATACGGTTATTATGCAAAACTTATTATTTACTGTGTCATTCCACTAACTATGGACTTTTTCGGTGAAAGAACGTAATTTGAAGACGGTCACCTATAGACGGCGAAATGAAAAATGTTACGGGTTCGGAACAGCGTATGTAAATACACTACACGATTGTTTTGTATTGAAGATGTGCTTTTTCACAAGATACTAATGTTACTATTCCTCAGTGCCTCACTTAATAAACTTAATATGCCACCGTTTCAGAATTCTCTCACAACTGCATCCGTACGACACGTCAGTGAGGTGTGACACTGTAAACTCTGTTACAGTTTGCTAAAAGAAACAAACTTTAAAATGGAGACCAGAAAAATGTGTAAGTTTTACTCAAAAATCACCACTCGTGACGCTCATCTGAAAGTTACAAATTAACACGCTAACCGAAAATAAACTGCTACATTTTTGGAACTGTTTTGAGGTACTGACCAAAGTAGAGGTGACGGACCTTTTCGAACGGTCACCGTACAAGTGTGTGTGTGGAGGGGACCTACCTGACAGTTCAGAATGGCGCTTCCCCTCCGGTGCTCGGCAGCTCTCTCACGTCGCCTTCTCGCGACCCCCGTCCCTACCGCTCTCTCCGAGCGTGCCCTGCCACCTGTTTCGTCTACCGGCCACGGTATTCTGTGGACAATGTGTACAGTGTCAGGTGGATAATTGTGAAAGATCAGTTCTGTTTCGTCTCCACCATTCCCCGCACAGATCCTCTCGATAGTGACCTGCGGAGACACCCCGGACAAGAGGTTACACAGCAGCACGCATTCCTAATGCGACAACACTCCACCGACGGACCTCTCGGGGATGCGCCGGCACACACTGCGACCCGACGAGTGCGAGCCATCTCGTGGTTCCGAGTTCTAATTCGAACGATGAACCATTTTGACGCTTCAGTTTATACGGACTTTTCCTCACTTTTTTTGCGAGGAATCTGTCCTATATAGGGAACAATTGCCTTTTCTGATTCGATTTGCACAATATTTTTCTCATTTGGGCAATAGGTACTTCAGATCCTCAATAGTGACCCACTGCAATCTAATATCCATGACCTTGGGCAAAAAAAATAATGAAACATGTTGTAAAACATTGAGAATAAAATTTATTTTTTTCTTTTTACCCAGATATTTGACAACCATATTTTTCTTATACATATAAACTCTACTTCACACACATAAATATTTCTTTCAGCTCTGAATCCTAGCCTAAGAACAGCTACTTGTATATGAAAGACATAACACTGAACACCATATGAACAGTTTTTAAAGCATAATTCACACCTAAAAAGTCTGAAACAGTAGGAAGGAGTTGGCAGACAGTGACAGGAAGACAAAATGCAAAGAGGCAGCTGCAGCTCTAGGAAGGGAAACATACACCTGGGGCCGGTGTGCATTGCCAGAAGGGAGCAGCCACCGGCCGTACGGAATGTGCGGGGAGGGCAGAGGGCAGAGGGCAGCAAGACGCTGCAGCCTTACATTTAAGTAACAAGATGTGGAAGGTGCAACTCTTCGTACCAACTGTGATGCACAATTCCCCTACAGCCCCACTTCTATCCCCAACGCTACAACTACAACCACCTTTCCACTGTAGGCACTAGATTCTTTTGCCGCACCAAACAGACTTTTGACTCTATACAAATACCTGTAATCTCTTTTTACCGAGCAACTGGCGAGCCGCTTCATTAATCGCCGAGAGACGGGCAAAACGTTTGGTTTCTTAACTGATCTATTATATTTTTTTCTGCAACAGCAGCAGATCTGTACAAGACAAATTCAGTGATGTAAGTATTTTGTAAGCCTAACGAGAAGTTACAAAATAAAAATACACAGAATATGGAGATTTTTTTGCTGTTGTTGTTGTTGGAATGGTGAACAACCTGGAAGTTTACTCCACTGTGCACAGAGGCAAACATTACGTGATGCTTATGTCGCTCTTGACAAAAACGTGCACCGTTGAGACACCAGGATATAAATAACGCTAAATGTCTTTCTCAGATCACTAAAACTACAAGCACTAGTTTTCAACTTCCAGGTGGTGTGGCATACAAACAGCTGCAAAAACAGCTCAGAAGTCCCATAATAGTGTTCCTTACTCTGAAATGTCTCGCTAGTCCCATAAAAGACTTACGTCTCGTGCAGAAGCACTATTCCCGCACAAAAGGATACAGCAGTCCCACAAATAAAAGAGGTGTTACCAAAGTTGCGATACTTAGTTGGTCTTCATTTTGTGAGCCACCACTTACAGTTCCTCCAGGTGAAAAGAGACTACTAATTTTTTTATCAACGAACTAAAAGTTGCCCAAGGTGAAAAAGATAAGACACCTCACCCCCATTATAAGTGAAGACAGCTAAGAAAAAACACTCTACTGGTAAGAAATAAAGAAAAACCTCGGTCATAATTAGAATTGTTGAGTGAAAGGTCCACTGACAGGCTATAATGCAACAAACAGAAGTACAAATTCGAAGTTTTATTGCACCTTTTTACAGACTTCTACCTGTCATTACCATTAATTGAAACTGTTAAAACTCTGAAGAAAATACAGAATATTGAAAAACCCTAACTGTGATAAAGGTAGAAATGTAGGCCACTTTTGCCAAATAATGGAAATAAGGGAATGCTCCGGCATCTTCCATTTTCTCTCTCAAAAAAAATTGCCATTAAATGTTAGAAGGTTTCCCGTTACTATTAAACACAAAACATTTAAAATCAATAAATAGAATTGTCGGTGGTAGCCAAATACGTCGGGTCGAGGTCCTGTAATCGCAAAGTAGCCGGTTCGAATCTCGGTAGCAGAAATTTACTCTATTTAAATTATATATTAATTAACAAACAGAAACGCTAATTAAAAAATACTGAATCATCGTTTCTTTCGTAAAGCAACATAACAGAGCTGTTTACCACAGCGTCCCGCAGGGCACGGATAGGACACCCGGCGGGCCTATCCCCGCTGTGCGCGCACGGCACCTCTCACTCGTACCAGGAGACTTTAAATTATATAAATACGACACTTCGAGGAAAGCAGCAACAGATTATTAATCTGCGTGCGATAGAGATAATGCATTTGTGGAGAGATCACATCTATGTCAAAGCCAGTTCAGTAATGGAGACACAACTTTTCTTTTAATTGCGTTGCATCTTCACACTAACCTCCAGGAATGTATTAACCGTTTATCGACAAAACGCCACCGCCTCTCGTGGCGTCGTGCCCTACGTCTCCCCTACAGAAATTTCGTGACAGCTAGTAGCTTTGTACAGGCAACGAGTAAAGCCTCAGCTGCAACAGGTGGTCTGGCGTGTGCCAGCCGGCAGCTTCACTCGAGAAGTGTCACTACCGCACAGGCGACAAAATACTGAGTACAATGTTGTAAAATGAAATGCAACATTTGAATTTTACTGAATGGAACAAAACTTCGTGCTACATCTCCGTATGATGATAGCTAACAGTAGTGTAAACTTCAGTCTAAAGTATGTCAGACTTTAAGAGAGATGAAAAATAACTAGAATACAGTATTTAAAGCTTACATGAGCCAGTAACTTCTTGTCAAGCACATAAGTGTCAGCTAACTAACTGTAAAGGACTTTGATAGTATATCTATCTTTTCAGCAATAAGAAACATGGTTTTATGTAAAACACTTTGTTTTCAGTGGTATTATGTTTCTCTCTCTTTTCTTTTCTTTTTTTTTTTAAATAATGTCAGTTGCATTTATGTTATTATTTGGATGAAGAAAGCACGTGTGTGCTGAGTATGTGACATATGAATATTTGTAATAGTGAAGCAACCGAATGAACAGAATTGTGAGGACACAGGTCTGTGTTGTCTTTGTGAGTCATATACAACCTGGAAACTTTTGTGCTGTAAAAGGCACGAGATACAGGGTAGCGAGGATCAGAACTGTAAGGCGATTGGCTACGACGGGACCCGAGTGCACCCTCGCGTGCATTTTGTACGGCAAGAGACTGCAAAATGAAAACTCGGCGAGTTCGTGCGTCGATAATATTTGCACACCTAATTCTTTGTAAAATACAGAACTCTGAAAATGAATTAATCGGGAACTGTAGCCCGGTACAATAAACACATTTTCTAAAGAGTTCATGGTGTTTTTCTAAAGCGTTATGCCCTGTCTGCATAAATAACATTTTTAACTACAATGTGAAGCTTTCAGACTAGGATATTTAAGTGATCACAAATTTTAGTGAATAACATACAAATGACATTTCACTACAAATACTGCTACCACTTACAAGGGAGACCCTGACAATGTAAAAACAAATGAAATTTGTTTGTATCTGACAGCTACTTTCTAACGTTGCGCGAGTTGATCGAAATGTAGTCTGGTCGATTCACTCTAACAGTATGTTATTTATTATCATTTAAAGATTCTGTGTGCAATGAAACACGAATGCAACTAGGGAATATTACTGGGCTACAATTTCTCAAGATTTTAAAATCATCAGTAATGCCTAAACAATGTGTAGATCAGCTAAGAAACGCACCTGGCAAACTGGCCCCAATTAAGGCAACCATTTATACTTGGCACAGCAAATTAAAAGAAGAAGAAGAACAAGAACAAGGAGAAGAGATATTTCTTTCTTTCTTCTTTTTTTTTTTTTTTTTTTTTTTTCTTTTTTTCAGTGACGAATTTCGTGACAGACGACCAGGAAGTGTCATTACTGACAAAAATTCTGCTGCAGTTTGAGCAATGTGCAAAGGAGACCGACAGACATCCGATGAATTTACTAGAGCAATACTGAGTAGTGGCACGAATCAAATCCAAAACTGTGTAAATATTGCACGCCAGCAAATATACTGGTGATGAATCTTGGATTCACTGTTAAGATCCTGGGGAAAAAAAGAAAATGGTCACGCCAGCTCAGTAGTATAGAATTAAAAGACAGGTGTACCGTTACGGCCGATTGGTACAAATATATGTCCACCATAAATTTTTGAGAGAGCTAGTAAGGGGAAAAATGCATGAAGAAGAAGGAGAAGGACAAGAAGTAAAAGAAAATCCAGCATGGCAGTGCAGCAACACATACAGCAAAACTAACAACTGAGTATCTGCTTGCCTAAAAATCAGCACCACAGGTCCTCCAACGTACAACCCTGACCTAGGACCTAGTGATTTCTTTTATTTACCAAAAATTGAAGATAAAATGTGTGGAATCACTTTTACATCACCAGGCAAAGCAGCAGAACATTATAAAACACCGGGTTCTGACGTGTCGGACATCACTGCTCCGAGTACCAGTTTCAACAAACGCAAAAATCTATTCTCGTTTAAAGGGAAGTATTTTCAAAAAAATAGAATTGCTTAATTTTTTTTTTAATAACTAATCCTTTTCCAATTTTCTAAAACCTTTCAATGACCTCCTCCCCACAGCCTCGACCCGGAATTGTTGCACCCTCCACTAAACTCTTTTTTAGAAAAATCTTAACTCAATTTGAGGGTCGCCTCCCTCTGCCCGGGCTACACAGGAGGTCGGGAAACGGTACCGCGTCGTGCCGGACATCGGACGGCCGAGCGGGGTGTACGGGGGTCGGGGGAAGGACGGGAGGGCGGCAGGGGAGGGGAGTGGCAAGTCACGCCGTGCCGACGCGGGGGCGTGCCGCCCCACTCACCGCAGGCCGCGTGGGGCCGGCTGCGCCTGCGCCTGCGGTCTCCTGGGCTGCGGGCCCGGGCCCACCATGAAGGGCGGCCGCCAGGGGTAGCCGGCCCTCGCCAGGGGGTGTATGCCCACCCCGCCACCCTCGTCGTTCTCGTCCTCACCCGCTGCCGGCTCCTTCAACAGAGAAACGGAAAACACTTAGTTACCTCGTGTGGCTATATGGCTGAAATCACACACACAGAGACACAGAGACAGAGAGAGAGAGAGAGAGAGAGAGAGAGAGATTGGAAAAACCTTGAAATGTTAATTCTGTAGGCTTAGTTTTGAGGCACGCATAACGTGACAGTATGCCACACAAGTGATTCAGCAGTGAGACTGCACGTGTGTCGTCCCACTCGCAAAACTGCATCTGCTTATTTTGACAATATTACAAAAAGGATAGATTGCTACTCACCGTACAGTGGAGATGTAGAGTTGCAAACGTGCACAACAGAAAGACTGTTAGACAAGTAAGCTTTTGGCCAGTTTTGTACACACAGGGTGGGGAAAAGTGATCTGGGTGGGTGATGGTGGTGAGGGGTTCAGAAGGAAGCTGGGGGGGGGGGGGGGGGAGGAGGACCCCCCACCCCCTCCTCATCCCCCACACCCAGATTGTGTGTGTACGTCGACTAACTCAGAAGGAGGCCTTGCGGCCAAAACATCACTCGTCTCGCCGTCTTTTCGTCGCGCACATTTACGATTCGACGTCTCCTCTGTACGGTGAGTAGCAATCTCTCCTTTTCACGGTATTCTCATTATTACATCCTGGATTTTCCACTGCTGTATATTTTGTTACACATCACGGTTTAAAATTTAATCACAGTTTGCTCTTCATTAAAATCTTTCACTACATTCCCGAAGGAGATGCCAGGGTGCAGTAAGGCATTCGCTGTTAATGCCCTCACAATGACACAGTATGTAACGCTGGTGAATCTTGTGAGGGTAAACAATTTCTCCAGCATTAAATTGAGAGTTTTTCCCACAAGCATTAGAGGAACGAAGTTTTCTGTACCCTGAGACTTAAGGGAAACATTTAATTATAAGATCTGTAAGATCACCAGTGGTAGAAGGATGTCCCATTACGTACAATGCTGGGGTGCTTGCCAATATCGGAGAGCCCTGGCAGTGGTGACAAAATGCAAGGGAACAATGAATTGAAGTTTGCGTCGGGGAGGACACTCGGCTCAGGTAGTTCGTGCAGCAACGGTGACTGTAGTACTGCAGTGGTGTAACGGTTAGCATTTCTGCCTAACAGGCGGGAAGACCCGGGTTCGAGTACCGGCCGCAGCACAAATTTTAATTCATTTCGTCTGCTTCGATTGTGACGGTACATAATAAATAAAGAGACTTAAATGTCTCAGGGAAACATTTAATTATAAGACTAACGTCTACATTTGATGTTAATAAATTCCTCGTATTCAGAAACGTTTTCCTCGCTATCGCCATTCCACATTTTGTACCCTCTCTACTTCGAGTGACGTCAGTTATTTTGCTCCCCAAACAGCAAAACTCCTCAACATCGCCAGATTTAATTTGCCTACATTCCATTATTCTCATGTTGCTTTTGTTGTTCATCTTAAATCCTTCTTTCGAGACAATGTCCATTCTGTTCAACTGCTCTTCCAACTACTTTGCCGTCTCTGACAGAATTACAATGTCATCAGCGAACCTCAAATTTTTATTTCTTCTCCACGGATTTTAATTTCTACTCCAAATTTTTCTTTTGTGTCGTTTACTGATTCCTCAATATATGGATTGAATACTACTGTGCTCAATCACTGGCTTCCGCAGAATAAAGAAAAGTAGTCTAAGATTTCTGTATCCACAGTCCACTGAGCAACTGACGAGCAAACAGAATAATCCAGAATGAGATTTTCACTCTGCAGCAGAGTGTGCACTGATATGTAACTTCCTGGCAGATTAAAACTGTGTGCTGGACCGAGACTCGAACTCGGGACCTTTGCCTTTTGCGGGCAAGTGCTCTACCAACTGAGCTACCCAAGCACGACTCACTCCCCATCCTCACAGCTTTACTTCTGCCAGTACCTCGTCTCCTACCTTCCAAACTTTACAGAAGCTCTCCTGCGAACCTTGCAGAATTAGCACTCCTGAAAGAAAGGATATTGCGGAGACATGGCTTAGCCACGGCCTGGGGGATGTTTCCAGAATGAAATTTTCACTCTACAGCGGAGTGTGCGCTGATATGAAACTTCCTGGAGGATTAAAACTGTGTGCGGGACCGAGACTCGAACTCGAGACCTTTGCCTTTCGGCGGAGCACTTGCCTGTGAAAGGCAAAGGTCCGGAGTTCGAGTCTCGGTCTGGCACACAGTTTTAATCTGCCAGGAAGTTTCAGTGTCCATTCTGTTCAACTGCTCTTCCAACTACTTTGCTGTCTCTGACACAATTACAATGTCATCAGCAAACCTCAATTTCTTCTCCACAGATTTTAATTTCTACTCCAAATTTTTCTTTGATGTCGTTTACTGATTCCTCAATATACGGATTGAATAATACTGTGCTCAATCACCGGCTTCCACACGTACGGCAGAATAAAGAAAAGAAGTCTGAGATTTCTGTATTCACAGTCCACTGAGCAACTGACGAGAAAACAGAATAATATTTTTAGTAGTACACGGTTGAAATAAATCTTAACTCTGAAATAAGCAACGGGCAACACTAAAAGTGCCACGCCCGAAGGCTTTCGCAGGACGGAGGTGGGAACAGAGTGAAAGGAAAGCAGTGGCGGTGCCGGGCCGGGCTCACCTCCCTCTGCAGGACGTAGCCGTGCGGGGCGGGCACGACGCCCTGCGGCACGTCGTAGTGGCGGCCCGCCTCCGCCTCCGCCTCCGCTTCCGCCGCCTCCTCCCGCTCGCGGGCCCCGCCCCCGTCCTTCTGCCGCTCCCCGTCCTTCTGCTGGGGCGGTGCCGGCCCCACGGCGTGGTCCGCCGGCCCCAGCGGGGGCGCCGCCCCCACGTTTGTCCCCTCGTCCGGCGGCGCTGCCAGCGCCGGCCCCTGTCCGATATCGACAACTCTGTCACACCGGTCCGTTACCGCGAGCATCTTTCGAAAAGTACTCGTGAGCTGAATTTATCCTGAGCACTCACAGAAAATTAAAAAAGAACATAAATAGATTGGTGATTACAAGGCTGACTTCTGGAAGGCTGTTTTTGCCCAGAGCAAGTTTCAACCCGTAAAACAGCAGCATCTACAAGACTACTGGTAGGTATGACTGTGTGGGTGTATTCCTCAATTTTAAAAAAGTGTACTACTCTGTCGACTGTGAGTCATAACTGAATGTCCCAGAACAATCTGAGGTGGACGACAAGCCAGAAATCTGATTCGGCAGACCGGCCGACACACTACGAAAAATGAAATTGGTCGGCGAGATCTCCGACCACTTCGAAGTAAAGACTGGCGACGGATGAGGTGATTGACCGTCCCCACTCCTTTTTAACTGTGTCTCGGAGAACGGAGGAGGACACTCGGCCGAAAAAAGAGGAATGGTGACCAGTTCGTACTAGGGCTGTAAATTGATAGCTTAGCCTATGTGGATGACAGCCATTTTGGCAACAATATTAACTCGTCAATCGTAAAGACTGATCGACTGGTCGAGAAAGTAAGATTACAGGTCTCATTTGGGAAGACAAAAGTCAATGATAGACCAAAATGGATTATTTTAAATGGAGGCAAGATTAAGCATGCGATGAAATTTAGATATATGTGTGTGAGGTAATCCGACAGAATGGCTAAGAACAGGAAGCTAAGCTATCAACCATTGGATCTGGAAAATGGGCCGAGCATATCAACCGATGAACAAATTCCTTAATAAGAAGTAGCTGAGCATTGGACACTGTGGTACAATTGTCGGACCAGAAGGATTACACGCTTCAGAAACTTTGACTATAAATACGTGGGAACTAGTTGATATGCTAGTCAGAAGAGCACACAGGATATTAAGGAAAATTTCAGCCAAGAGATGGATTTACTGGGCACATACACTGAGGTGAAAAAAGTCACGGGATACCTCCCAATACAGTTCCGGATCTTCTTTTGTCTGGCGTAATACTCTCAAAGTGGTGTGCAATCGACAAGTCACTGAAAGCCCTGTGCAGAAAATTGAGCCGTCCTGTCTCTTAGCAATCCACAATTGCAGAAGTGTTACTGGTGCAGGATTTTGTAAAAGAACTGACCTCTCGATCGTCCCTTCACGTTCGACGGGATTCACGTCCACCGATACGGATGGCCAAATCATTCACTCAAATTGTCCACAATGTCCTTTGTATCAATCTTTTACAATTGTGACCTGGTGACAACGGACTGAAATCCAAAAAAATTCCACTGTTGTTAGGAATACGATCTTCATGAATGGCTGCAAATAATAGTCAAATACAACCATCTCCAGCCAATGATTGGTTGACTTGGACCAGAGGACACAGTCCATTCCGTGTAAACACAACCCACACCGTTAAGGAGCCACCACCAAGTTACAAAGTGCCTCACTGACAACCCATTTCCACGGCTTCGAGGTGTCTGCCCCACACACTGACCCTCACATCAACTCTTATCGACTGAAATCGGCACTCGTCTGACCGGGCCACGGTTTTCCAGTCATCTACGATCCAACCAATACGGTCACGTGCCCGGGAGAGGCACAACAGTTTGCGTCGCGCTGCTAGCAAAGGCACCTGGGCCGCTCGTCTGCTGCTACTACCCATTAACAATAAATTTTGTCGTACTGTTCTGACGGATACATTCGTCATATTTCCGCATTGATATCTGTCTTATTTGACGCAGTGTTGCTTGTCTGTGAGCACTGATAACTCTACAGAAATGTTGCTATTCTCAGTCATAACACGAAGACCGTCGGCTACTGTTCTGTCTGTGGTGAGAGTCGATGCCTGAAATTTCGTATTGTCACTCTGTATCCCAGAATACGGAATTTTCTGACAATTTCCGAAACAGAATGACCCGCGCGTCAAAGTTCGACTATCGTTCCGCTTTCGAAGTCTGTTAATGCAGTCGTAATCGCATCGGAAGCCTTTTCACACGAATCACCTGAAAATAAATGAAGCTTCCACCGATGCACTGCCCTTTTGTACTTTACGTATGCAACACTACCACCGTCTATATACTCGTATATCGATATCCCACGACTTTTATCATCACAGTGAACGTTATAAGGTAACGTGTGGAAATCTACAGAAAGACCGAGCCTGTGACACTAACTGATTACACAGAAAAAGTAGTTCTAAGGGGACATCTTCTGAATGTCTGACGGTCGCCTAACAAAGAAAATCTAGAACTTCACATGGGCTAAGGTGAAAAGATAGGGATGTTTCCATGAATGTGAAAAAGATCTTATAGTAGTCAGTACCACAAAGGAAAAAAATCATGAATATGGATGAATTTAGACAAATGGTGGAAACTGATGTTGTTTTAAACTGGGATAAGAACTCAACATTTCGATGAAGTTGGGCTCTGTCAGAGGACCTGAAGAAGACACAGAGTGATGGCTCAGGAGAAACTGGCAGGACAGCAAATCTGGCAGGCCCGCAATAGCTAAAAATGATGAACAATATTCACTGTTAACAGTTAATCCACAGTGACTCAGTTCAAATGTAAACAAATAAATAAATAAATAAGAAACAACAGAAGCTGAGGAATGTCGTGACAAAAATAATCTGCTGCTTGAATAAAATAAATTATTTTCTGTAGACAGTGAAACACAAGTTCAATGTATTGTAAGAGTGTCACCATTTAACAACCAAAAGCCACTGCAATAATATTTATTCACAGCCAGCCAGTTCAGTCTGGTCGAATTTGACAGTCTGTGAACACATGTTAGCCCACCGACATTTGGTGGGTCCACGGTGCCACTCTTCTTCAAAAACTACCAATATCAACCACACGGTTCATCATATGGTCACTGACCAATAACAAGAAAGCATCAACTAAATATTTTGTCTTAAAAATGTACAAAATGTTATGTTCCTCCTGGCATGATAGATTTGCAAAAAAATTAAATCACTGTATTCAAGATGGCATGACATCAATAGTAACACTTTAATCAGGGCCATTCTTTTATAATTGTATGCACTGCTGAAAAGCAAGAAACACAAGGTACAGGAAAGTAGTGGAACAATCCTTTATAATACTGTTCAAAATTTATATTGGTCACTTGCCTCAAAAAATAAGGCATAAAAAATAAAAGAAGAGAAAAGAAATAAAATAAAACTTATTTAAGCGACCGAGTTACTTTTCAGTCAATACAGACACCAACATGACCTTCAGGGAGGGCTTTGAAACAAAAAAATATGAGAGAATGAATAACTACTATTTCTCAATACTGATCTCTCCGACGTACATTCTACGGTCAGGCATCACCTAAACATATTTTTATCAACAAATGTCACACGGAGCCATTTTTATGAGACAGAATTGTCGGCCAGTCCTTACCTACGGCAGAAACGTCAGTACTGCTGACAGAAACGTACGAAAGAAAAATATATACACGATCCCAACTGTTAGAAATATTAGTTCCTTTGTGGAGGAGAGGTTGATAGACTGGGGTCCTAGTGACACGTACTTGCTCTTTAACCTCCTGCTGTCCTCGAGGAAGGATCTAGTACCTCTGAAAGCTCGCGTATACTGTTACACACGACCTCATCAGAAGTACCGAGACACCCCTAAGTAATGCAGAAATGACCACCGCGAGAGGCAGACAGGGAGTATCGTGTTGTCAGTTATAACAATATTTGTTTACAGTTCATTTAATTTTTTTATAATTGTTTTTGCTTTTTATTTTCACATATTGGTACTATATTTTCTGTCTATGTAGAAAAGTGTACTATACTGTAGACTGCATTGCACGTGAGTAATGTATGTAAAATGGTATGTAAATCGTTTATTATGTTAGATAATTTTCTGATGACCTTTCATATTTAAAAATATTTGTGTGTATAAATTGCTCAAGTTAATGTAAATTTGACAGTTTAAGAATGGTCACACTTAGGAACAATATAAGAAATTGGTGTTATGTAAAAGCCAGTGTGCTTTTGTTTAAAACGAGAGTGGCTCCTGAGAGTGGAAAACGTGGCAAAGGCAAATTGGCGCACTACCTAGAGCGAGCACGGGAAGTCAGTCACACGGTCTGTAGGCAGCTGTGACTGAGGCAACACCCTTGTGGAGCACGAGAAGCATTGCCTGCAAATTTGTAGAGAAATGCCTCAGGTGGAGACTGCAAACAGCTTACGGCACAGCTGTGAGTTGTCGGACTAACGTACGTAGAACTGAACGACGTGAAGGAGAAGAATTGAGCCCGTACTGCAAGATACTTGCCGGCCGTACTGTGGGTAGTGTAGGCGCCATAACTGTTCACCACACCCGAGCCTACAGCCACTAGGTAAGACTTTCTTATAGTAAATTTACTTCTGTACAGCATGAAACTTTAATTTAAACTGTGTTTTTAATAACCATTCCTGAAATTTAAAGAAATTGGTTGACCCTGTTATGACTCTCCTTGATGTTGCCTATCTCCCACATGGACTACTCAGTTTGTATATTTTGCTTATTTTTTTCATAGTTCCACACAACTTCTTCCTGTTTTCTCGATTGATGTGTGTTCAGTTTTTCAAGGCCTATCCACTGTGCCAACTTATAACTAAATGTGAGGGGGGGTGCGATGGGGAGGTACCCTTGTTAGAACTACTTAAACCAAACTAACCTAAGGACAACACACACATCCGTGCCCGAGGCAGGATTAGAGCCTGCGACCGCAGCAGCTGCGTGGTTCGAGACTGAAGCGCCTAAAACTACTCAGCTATAATGAAGTGAACAAATCTATTATATGTGTTGTAATATGAACTTGGGCTCCTCCAGAAATAAAGCTAAGAACCAACCACTGCCCTGACAAGTATTATTTTGTCCAGTACAAAACTCAACTTTTATAATAATTCGTAAAGCTACGATACAACTTGTAATGTACGACACGATCCGCAGTAAGACTACAAAATATAAACGAATAAGTGAGAAAATAAGGTTAGTTCGTCGAGGACTGGCTCACCTCTTCGTGTCGCGGCCGGGTGTCGGCAGCCGGCGCGTGCTCCCGCTCTTCGTTGTCCGCCTCCGCCTCCCCGTCACCTTCGTGCTGCAGCGGGGGAGGAGCCGCGGCCGCCGGCTGCGCCACCCTCTCTCGGCTCAGCACTGCCATAGGGTTGATCTGCGGCGTCGACGGCTTCGACTGCTGCAGGAAAACCGAAACTGGCGGTTACGTCACACGTACAAGTACGGCGAGCGCGTACGTCAGCTTTACGGATGGTTCGAAGTACTGGAAGGAGTCTCGGGGTTTCGTGGTGTGTCAGAATGCCAGACAAAGTGCACTTACGAGGGTAATCCGGGACGTAACAGTATACGGAAACATTCAGTTCTCAGCCGACAACGGCCTCAGAAGCTGAAAACTGGTATTCGAATATGTAAATACTAGCTGCAGAACAGCAATATAGCATTTCCTCTTTTTGTTTAACCACAAAGTAAGATATAAAATGAATATCGTCCCTTCGTACAGTACTATGTGGAGCTCCCAATGATGAAGCAGATACGTTTATGAGTTACCCACCGTCGGTACTGATCCACACCTCTCACTACAATGCCAGCGTGGAGGTTCCGTGATCTCTTACTGCCATACAATGGTAAGTGTGGAGCACTTAAAGAATTAGTAGAGTCGGTGCACATTTATCGACAGAAACAGAAGTGTTGGTTTTTGTAAACGTTATTTTCTTATCCTCACACATATTACGAGAACATTAAGGATGACACACTTCTTCTCCTCTCAGTAGACGTCACATCATCTGGAAGGGTACTTCAAAATTAAATCACTTGGTCTGGTGTGGCTATAGAAGCATTACGGATTTAGTCTTCCACCACAGAAATTGCCGAATTCCTCAGTGTCTGTCAACAATGTTAATGTTAAAGAAGTAGACCGAGAAGACACCGTCGGGCGTCTACAGATCTTTGTTCACATACAGACTGTCAGTGAGTATGTAAACAATTAGAGTTACAGTTCTCTGTTGAGGTAGAACGGCCTCTAGAGTGCACAGGTGCTGTTCTCGTTTAGTGTTCTTACCACGCCCGGAAGGGCTTATAAAGGGCACGAACAAAGTCGGATGCCGGGTGGGCACTGTGGAGGACACAGAGGTGGCACATACTCGTGTGAGACGGCATTATCAGTACCAGACAGTTCGGAAGGTCCTCACGTCAGGTCACCATTAGACCAGTCAGTCGAGTCGTGCAGTACCCGTATTTGCAGGACACGCAGATATCGCAGTGTTCCGAAGTCTGACCGCACGACACGGGAACGTGAGGACAGAGACATTTGCCGAGGCTCCGGTCGACCGCACCCGACTGCCACAGAGGGGGGCAGCCGTTCTGCGCACCGAGCAATACGTAACCGCTGCACACCTGCGCCTTTCGACCGATGACGAGTAACTGTCTCCCTGCGGCATTCTGTGCCACCCACTGTCTCGAGTCAGAGACCGGCAACAAACGGACTAGGGAATTACGATCCCACGCACGGGTTGCCGTTAACACCACACCACGGACGGATACATTCGGAGTGGAGTCGTAACCGGCAGGCACCGACTGTCACAAAATGGCGTTGCACTGTGCTCGGCAACAAACTGCAGTTCAGCATTACCCTGGACGACCGTCATCAGAGAATATGGCGGTCACCTGGGGAGAGGTCTCGCCCTTACCCCGTTTTGGAGAGATACGGCAGAATTACTCCTCGTGTCGCGGCACGGGGGGGCCGTCGAGTGCGACTTCAGATCGCGGCCGGTAGCAATCGGGGGTACTGCGGTAGCAAAACGGTGCGTGACAGACGCCCCGGGTCCTCACCCGTCGTCTCTCGTGCGAGAGTATCGTGGTGCCACTTTTTAACAGGACAGTACTCGTCTACACACGGTACCTGTCTCTACGAAGTGTCTGCCCCACGTCGAGGTACTCAGACACCCAGATCTGCCCCCGACAGAACACGTGTGGGAGCTGCTCGGGTGTCAATTCCATTTCAGTGCCAATATCTAGGATCTCGTGGACCAGTTGCAACAGTTGTCGGCCAGCTTACCTCAGGAGGGGGTGTAACGGTTTCACGACACCATTCACGGGCAAATCATCGCCCGCATCCACGCCAGACGGGTGCTACATTATACGGCTAAGCAGGCTCGTACTGCCGAGCTGTTTGTAAGTTTGATACCATTCTGAATGCCCCGTAAAAACATCACAGCCCCTCTCTCTCCCAGCCCATGAAGTTTCATTTCGTTTCCTCTTTTACTACTGAGTGATTCGCAGATTTTGTCAGGCAGCGTATATAGACCCAGAACATCTACATCGACACTCTGCAAACTGCCACTGTCCTTCGTGGACTAACTGCACTTCCCCAGTCTTCCACCAATAAACCAAAGTCTACCACCTGCTTTACCAACTACTGAACCTATATGTGCACTCCATTTCATATCCCTACAAAGTGTTACACTCAGGTATTTGCACGAGTTGGCCGATTCCAACATTGACTCGGTGGTATTATAGACATAAGATACTACATTTTTTTCATTTTGTGAAGTCCACAATTTTACATTTATCAAAATTTAGAGCAAGTTGCCAATCTCTGCACCTCGTTGAAATCTTATCGAGATCTTTGAGATAGTACTTCTTCATAGATAACTGCATCATCTGCAAAATGTTTGGAATTTCTATTAATATTTTCTGCAAGGTCACGAATATACAATACGAAGAGCAAGGATCCCACCACACTCCCCTGGGGCAAACTGGAAGTTACTTCTACATCTGAAGACGACTCTCCATCAGAGACAACATGCTATGTTCCCCACAAAAAAGTCCCCAATCCAGTCACAATTTTCACTTGATAGCACATACGAGTGTACTTTTGACAATAAGTGTAGGTGTGGTGCCGAGTCAAATGCTTTTCGGAAATCCAGAAATACAGCACGTACCCAAATGCCTCGATCCAAAGCTTTCAGTATGCCATGTGAGAGAAGTGCGAGTTGGGCTTTCCACGATTAATGTTTTCTAAACCCGTGGCGGTTGGCATTGAGTACAAGTTTGCCACACGCGTTACAGTGTCCCCCACCGCAAACCTTGATGTCTAGCAGAACAATAAGCATGGCAGTGGGAGTTGCATCACAATGTGAATGGTGCTCGTGTCGAATGTGACATCCGATAAACGAGTGCTACTGTAAATAATAAGAATACAATAATTATTTCACCAAACTGATAATTAATTTCTGGGCACTCTATACAATGCATGAAAACTGTTTGCAAGTATCACACGCACACCAAGTTTGGTGGAACTTCTCAGAGGCATTTCAGTGCTACACAGTAAAATGCACAGCCTTTCCTTTTTTCCTCCTCTAGACACCAAGTCATATCTGTACCGAGGGTGGTTGAAATTCCACAGTTATGCCTTTCGTGGCATCCTTTCCTCTCATCACTCCTAACCTTAGGGATTAACCACTTTAAGTGGAAAAATATTTTTGCCAGCCTAACAATGAAATGTGTGTGTCAGCAACTACTCTTCAGTAATATTAATGAGTAAAACTGTTCAATTTGTTGTTTATTTCTTTTCAAAATGATTCAAATGGCTCTGACCACTATAGGACTTAACATCTGAGGTCATCAGTCCCCTAGACTTAGAACTACTTAAACCTAACTAACCTAAGGACATCACACACATCCGTGCCCGAGGCAGGATTCGAACCTGCGACCGTAGCAGCATCGCGGTTCCAGACTGAAGCGCCTAGAACTGCTCGGTCGCAACAGCTGGCAGCTTATTTCTGTCTAATATGACTGTAGGGACTGGAAAATGTAGAATATATTTGTGGCAAAATTCACATTTTTTAATGATTAGATGCACTAGTATAAAAGGTTCTCACGCTACACGAATGAAGACGAACAAAGGCTTCATTCTTTGAAACTGACTGTTAAAAAAAGTGCTGATAACTTACTGACTGGACTGTTTGGATCTGCAAAAACTTCAACAACCTTTTGTTTCGAAATGGCCATTGTCTTCTTCATTTGGCAGTATTTCAGCATTCAAGAATGATTGTTCTGTTGGAAAGTGGCAGCATTTTCCTGCCAGTGAACTGAATGTGTTGCCGAATTAAGGTGTTCCTGGACATTACTCGTCTTTTCCCGCCCAATTCGATGATCACAAAATCTGCAGACTTCATTTTGACCTTTTGGGGGTATTCATAGCTGTGCAACTCTTTCTTGACAACAGTGCAGACTGAACTGACAAGGTACTTACTATAGAAGTAGAACCGAACGTACAGTAATTCTATTATTTTATGTTACGGGAAGAATTTCAGCGCAGTCAAAAACAGGTACACAGATTTAGTTTCCATTTGTTATAGTGCAGAGTGCGGGCACTATAGACTACAGTGGCAGATGGCCACGAGTGTAAACAAACCACAATTTTGACCGACCAACACACGGGGGAGGGTCAGAAGTCAGAAGTAAGGGAACAAGACGCACATTTCTATAGCAGTTCAGCAGCCTACAGCAGAAATGACACACTGTTACAGGGATGAGCAACCTCTTCTGGTGTCAGAAGGGTGGTGGTAATCCAAATCTGTGATAGACCACAGTCAGTCACCTCACTTATTTCAACATTAGAAAAGAAAACAACAAGTCATTCGGGGATGGATACTGTGCGACTTCTTGTTGAGGTTAGCACAGGGTACTGTTAACAAACAGTACTTTAGGCCCAAACTCTGGTCGTGTTGGATGTGATCACAGTTCAAAACAACTGCCAGCTAACTTGCCAGTTTAAAGTGTCCGCAATATAACATCTTTTGAGTGTTAGCTAACAGACAAACATTTCTTTGTTGTAAAATGCTAGGTCCCACGGCTGAGTACAACTACACTGCATTACACGGTGTGTTCTTAAATAGACCATTCAACTGTCCACAATTGGCATCGTCCCATATCATCGAGCACACGGATACACTGTCGCATTCGCACACTTTTTATTTTGCGAACAGGTTCTTACGCACATTGTCTCCCCAAACTGGGTTTTGCCAGATGGTGTACAATACTAGTAACTGAAAATAGGCTTCATTCTCAATATTTATACGGAGAAAGTGCCAACGGCGCTGCCGCGGTGATAACACCGGTTCCCGTCAGATTACCGAAGCTGAGCGCTGTCGGGCTGGGCTAGCACTCTGACGAGTGAGCGTCCAGTCTGCCGAGCGCTGTCGGCAAGCGGGGTGCACTCGGCCCTCGTGAGGCAAACTGAGCAGCTACTCGAATGGGAAGTAGGGGCTCCGATCCCGTAAACTGACATACGGCCGGGAGAGCGGTGTGCTGACCTCGTGCTCCTCCGTATCCGCAAACACTGTCACCCGTAGGCCGAGGATGACACGGTGGCCGGTCAGTACTGTTGGGCCTTCCGAGGCCTGTTCGGACAGAGATTTATATGGAGAAAGTAAAGCTACTTCAAACTATCGCTGGTAAAATAGTTCACGTGGATACAAATTGCTATTGAATAGCGTCTATCAAGAAGTCTCTCATTTTTTGCATATTGAGAGAGAATTCGCATTTATCGCAAAATGCAAATTTTTCTGGTCCGTAACTATGAGGTATGGTGCGGTAAATATTCGTGCCAATGAATCGGGAGGAAAAAATCTTTACTCGGTAGTTATACGACAGTTCCAGTGTCACTTAAAAGGACTGGATGTCACTGTACATTTCACAAACCAGCTTTTAGTAGTAGTGGTAGTTGCTACTGTTCTCCTCGATGCTACTTCTATTACCTTCGGTCCACAGACAGGTTCGGTGCAGCCCTCCGTAGCTGTCTATGCTTAGAAAGCCTCTTCATCCTGCACAATTACTGCAGCCTACATACACTTCACCCTGCTTACAGTATCCGTGCAAAACTGCTCACTGTTGTGTATGAAGCTACTATACGGACACTGCATCGTGGCAGTTTTAGGGAGGGAGTGTTTTGAACTACGGTTGCGTAAGATACCTGTAGAGGTCGGGCCTGAACTACCACTGCCAACCACAGCAAACAATTGCGCTGTAGGCACTACCAAATGCTTTGTGTTGTGGATTGCTTCTGTTCTGTCCATCTGCTTAGCTGGGTGGTAACGTGCTCGCCATCCGTGCAGTGGGCCCAGGTACGATTCCTGGCCATTTCAGAGATCTTTCTCCATTCGTGGACTGGGTGTTGTGTTGTCCTCATCATCGTCTCGTCCTCATCACCGGCACACGAGTTGCTCAATGTGGCGTAGACTGCAATACGACTCTCACTCGGCGGCCAAACTTCCCCGGTTGGGGCCTCCCGGCCAACAATGCCGTACACTCATTTCATTTGCTTGTGATCTTATTTTGAAACGAGTGGAGAGACTAATCTTGGAGCATAAAGCGATTCGAATGCGTCTCTGACTGCAACGAAAGGAATTGGCGATCTCTATCACTGTTATGTCAGTTCTGCTTTCACGGAAGCACAGAACGTGGACGTAGGATAGCATCCCTTCGAGAGGGGCAGGGCTAACCCCACCACACCACTCTTCTCCCCTCGAGCAATCCGAGTTCTAGTCTGTTTACAGTCACGACTAACTGCCACGATATACTGTTTGCGTAATACAGAGTCTGAAGGAAGTGAAAGATCAATGCAAACAATATTGAAGAACGTCAGATTTAAATACGTAACATCTAATGACAGACAGAAAATTTTTATGGACCGAAGTGACGTACTTGTGTATTACTTGGACGAAGCTCAGGTAAGTCAAAACCACACAAAAAAATTTTATTTGGCAAACAACAGAGGGAAAAGACGGCTTAAAAATCCCAGTGGGAAAAGGAGGGCACCTTATAATATATCACGCCAGTTTTGCTGCTACCGGATTCGTGCCTTAAAGTAAGCGTGTATTCCCATCAAAACTGGAAAACACTTGTGACTACTATTCCAAAATGAATGGAGATATATTTTGAGAACGGCTTCAGAATTAGCTATTGCCTTCTTTGCATCCAAGCTCTGTCATTGTTATGGACAGTACAAGCTATCACACTGTTATTTTTAAAGGCTTCCCACCACAAATACAAGAAAGTGGCCTTGTTCCACGGCTGCAAACTAATAATATTATACATACTGAGCAGGGCAGATGGGGCTCGTTAAGATTTTGAAGCCAGTAGTAAAAAACACGAAACTGATTCCACAGCTCTGCAACAAGATCAAAGGGTGACGCAAGTACCTTTTCATCACTGCCATTATACACTGAGGTGACAAAAAGTCACGCGATACCTCCTAATATCGTGTCGGACCTCCTTTTGCCCGGCGTAGTGAAGTCCTCTGCAGTAATACTGGGCCGTGCTGCCTCTATAGGCGTCCACAATTGCAAAAATGTTGCCAGTGCAGGATTTTGTGCACAAACTGACCTCTCAATTCTGTCTCAAAAATGTTCGACAAGATTCGTGTCCGGCGATCCGGGCAGCCAAATCGTTCACTCGAATTGTCCAGAATGTTCTTCAAACTGATCGTGAACAACTGTGGTGCACTGTCATCCACAAAAATTCCATCATCGTTTTGGAACATGAAATTCACGAATGACTGCAAATGATGATGATGATTATTACTATTGATGACAATTTTACTTTGTGCGGTGCTCAAAAGTGCGGTTATCAGTGCCCGTGCAAATTCCCAATCCTGTTCCCTGTCCAGTCTCGCCATTTTCCCGAGTGGTGACGAAGTGACGAGAACGACGCAAACACCCGGTACCCGGGTGAAGAATACCTCCGAACCGGCTGGGAATCGAGCCTGGGACCCCGCGATCCAGAGGCAGCGACGCTAACCACTAGACCGCGACCTGTGGACGTCTACGAATGGTCTCCCAGTAGCTGAACATAACCAGAGGATTCAGTCCATTCCGTGTAAACCAAGCATACACCATTATGGAGCCACCACCAGCTCGTACAGTGTCTGACTGACAACCTGGGTCTGTGGCTTCACGTGTTCCGCCCCACACTCAAACCGTACAATCAGCTCTCACCAACTGAAATAGGGACTCATCTGATCGGGCCGCAGTCTTGAAGGAGCCCAGGAGAGGTGCCGCAGGTGAAGTTGTGCTGTTAGTGCAGGCACCTGTGTCACCTGTCTGCTGCCACACCCCCTTGATGTCAAATTTCACCTGACGGGCCTAACAGATACATTCGTCTGCGTCCCACATTGATTTCTGGGATTATTACAAGCAGTTGTATTCTCAGCACACTCTCGAAACTGTGGATCTTGTAATGTCAAATTTCTCGCCGATTTCCGAAACAGGATGTCCCGTGTGTCTAGATCCGACCACAATTCCACGTTCAAAGTCTGTTAACTTCCGTCGCGTGGTCAAAATCGTGTCAGAAACCTTTTCACATGAACTACCTAGGTACTGTCCTTTTATACCTTGTGTACACAATGTTACTGTCAACTGTGCACGCGCTTACTGTGATCCCACGACTTTCGTCACCCCACTGTAATCTGAGGGAACTGGCTGGGGCACAAGTGAAGAGATATGTGACAGACGAAAATACTTCATTTAAAGTAGCACACACCGAAAGACTGATCCGAGAAGCGACAGACAAAATTACCATTGCCAGTTGTGAAGTGCGTACATCACACTGACAAACTGCAAGGAGATCATCAGAAAAAGGTTGTTAAGAGACAAAATAATGGATTCGCTAGTTGTCGAGCTGGCAACCACATCCAGCGACCCGAGGTCTGAGGGCACTGTCAGTGACGGTGGAACACTGGAATAAAAACAAATGAGAGTTGAGAGTAAACTTATTTTATAATTTTCATGGGCCATTTACTCTGATGTGAAGCTGTCTACAGTGCAGCAAGTACTTCAGAGCACAACTTGTTCCGTAATGGAAATTTTAGTTTACTTATCTCACTATCTCGACTACAATGCAACACAGTTTAAAATGCTGATAATCCTGCTGTGGTTATTTTAGAATCTGTTCTTTCGTCATTTCATTAATAAAGTAGGAGACGACCGAATGTGTAATGCATTCTATAAGGTGCAATTTACTACAGAATCCATTCTGCAGAGACAGAATCTGTATCACTGGTTTCCTTTTAACGTAATGGTTGTGAAATATTGAATACACATTCCATTCTGTAATGCCCAAGTCATACATATTAGGTACACAACGAACCAGAGTGTAGCGAGGCAGTTCGAGTTTCCACTATTTCAGCTGTCAGTAATGCTGCCTGTGCACGTCCGGCCGAGCTGACGACGCGGCGTTCCTTGTGAGTTGTGAGTTGTGCTTCCGGAGCTGTTAGCACTGTGGCTGACTGCAGTTGGAGCGTAGGGGGAACAAAAATTCTATTTTCAGTACTATGCACGATTGCTGCCCGGATTCAAAAATTTAAAATACTGTCGTATTCTACTGGTTAACAGATATAATCTTACATTAAAAGTTTAACACAATAAGACGAGTATTACATTCGGAAACTACACGTCACGATACGGAGTAACTGACGGTGTCCAAGTATGCAGACGACATTCGTTCGGTATTTCAGAATGAGGGCACTCGGGAACTAACATCAAAGTTTACAAATAATTTCATACCTTTACAAAACATCTCGCTGACACTCCCCAAAAAATGAAGAAAATCTATCGCTTACTACATTTTTGCTGTTCGTGCAGTAGACTTCATCACCAGACGTAACGTTTTAATTTACTACTTCGTTACTACCAACTCAATTTGCAACACAGTTTGCAGACTGTATCCACTGACACATCCGAATGTACACGCAAAGTTATATACCGTTCGACACACAGTTCGGGAGATATGACATTATGAACACTGAAATGTGTGGAAAACTAGCTTTTGCTTAAAACAGAATGCACATTACTCAGTTTGTATACATCTGGTGTTTCACAATGAGAGCACTCTGCAACTTCCAACATACTTTAACCCTGATTTCAAATCTTTTCTAAACTTTTACGCATTTACACTCTTAAAAGCCACCATTTACCCAACTATTGTAAAGTAATCACACATTTAAAGCTGTATTGTACACAGGAGTTTTGTTATTTAAGGAATTTGGGGTTTACTGGTTTTTTCACAACATATAACACATTTAAATTAAATGTTAACTTCCGGATAGTGTGCCATTCAAATAGTGGTGAGAACAACACAAACTTACATATTCAATGTATTTTTCCTCTGTAATTGCTTGTCAGACCTACAAAGAAGTTATACCACTGAATTTCTCTTAGGTAGATCTGATACTCTGTTGGGGATAGGCAAGGGGAGGGGAGGGGAGGGAAGGGGAGAAAATTTCACATGGAGTTATATTTTTAAAAAGTTGAAAACCTGTTTCTCAGTAATTAATGACCTTCAGAAAACGGGTTGGTCTTTGTTTGATGATCTCCTTGTTGCTGTTCATCTCCATCTCAGTTGGACATATCAATCGACCTGAAACTTCCCGGCAGATTAAAACTGTGTGCCAGACAGAGACTCAAACTCGGGACCTTTGCCTTTCGCAGGCAAGTGCTCTAGCATCTGAGCTACCCGAGCACGACTCACGCCCTGACCTCACAGCTCATTTCTGCCAGTACCTCCTCTCCTACCTTCCAAACTACACAGAAGCACTTGCTCGCGGGTTCGAGTCTCGGTCTGGCACACAGTTTTAATCTGCCAGGAAGTTTCAGATCGGCGCACACTCCGCTGCAGAGTAAAAATCTCATTCTGGAGATCAATTGATGTAAAGAGGTAGCCACTTCACACGTATACGGATGGCACTTCCAACACGAACATTTTTGTGTTTGTTAATTATGTAGCTGTGTTGCAAGTATAGCACTGCTGCACGCCTCAGTAAGGAATATTCTGAATTACTCTGTCTCCCTGAGCCTTCGCCCACAGCCAGTGAGGCGCTAGGCACGGCTAAATAAAGTGCCTGTGGAGGCAACTCACAGCAGTAAACAAAGGACCAGCCACAACACACCTGACATAATGAGACTCCCTTTTCCGAGATAAACGCATCTGCCAGGGTTATCTCTTATTTGCACAAACTCCTGCGAGCCTCGTAAACAAGGCAGCTCACACACATCGTGCAACAGTACACACTCCGAGGAGGTGCTAGTTAGACTCAAACAGGCACCGCTCACCACACAAGAGATTTGAGTGAAACAGTCACCGGCCGATACTTCTCTGTGTATCTTCTTTAATGACAGTGTGGGTCAAGCTACCCACTGAAGAAGGCCAACACTGCATCTCATTTATTCTCACACCACTCCTGCTGGTAAGAAAACTTGAACAGGAAGAAACGGATTACTGACCTGCTCAAACGACCAAGTTAATCAAGATTATGGGAATTTGGGTTCATCAATTACGCACATAATAGTTCTTTCTGAAGCCCAAACATGCTTCACCACCTCTGTGTCACCATCAGCCAGTACTTTCATTATTTAGTTCTTACTCCCTACTACGTCTGCTTCTGAAGCTCCTCCTCTGTATTATTGTACAGCTTCCCACCGAGCAAATGTATTTTTGTAGCAACTGCCCTCATCTCCACACTCGACTGCTGCAAAAATATACACAGAAATACAATACTACATTTTTGAGGAACTCTATTCACACATTATGCTTTTGAACCTCAGACTAGACAATATATAATGTTTAATTAAATCTAGTCAATAATCAGTTTCTGTTCTTCATGTAACTGCTAGTTTTTGAAGTAAATCAATCAATATACTGGGCTGTACCTGTTACAAAGTGTAATGTGGAAGTGAAACATGGCCAATAACTAGTACATACAAGAACAGAACAGAAGCTTTTGAAATGCTGTGCTACAGAAGAATCCTGAAGACTGAGATGGATAGATTATGTAATTAGTGAGGAACTGTTGAATATAATCAGGGAAAAAAGAAACTTCTGGCACAATTTGGCTAAAAGAAGGTATCAGCAGATGGTCTACATTTGGAGACATCAAGGGATCACCAATCTAGTAGTGTGTGTGTGTGTGTGTGTGTGTGTGTGTGTGTGTGTGTGTGTGTGTGTGTGTCCATTTGCATGAACGGACACAGGCAGACAGTGTTTGTTGGTAATGAGGATCATCCTGTGGCTAAACATGCCTTGGTGCACGGCCAGCACATCTCGGCACAGTGTAACACCGTCCGGGTTATTTGGATACTTCCCACTAACACCGACCTATCCGAACTCCGGAGATGGGAACTTGCTCTTCAATATATCCTCTCTTCCCGTTATCCACCAGGCCTCAATCTCCGCTAATTTCAAGTTGCCGCCACTCATACCTCACCTGTCATTCAACAACATCTTTGCCTCTGCACTTCCGCCTCGACTGACATCTCTGCCCAAACTCTTCGTCTTTGAATATGTCTGCTTGTGTTTGTATATGTGTGGATGGATATATGTGTGTGTGCGAGTGTATACCCGTCCTTTTTTCCCCCTAAGGTAAGTCTTTCCGCTCCCGGGATTGGAATGACTCCTTACCCTCTCCCTTAAAACCCACATCCTTTCGTCTTTCCCTTTCCTCCCCTCTTTCCTGATGAAGCAACCGTTGGTTGCGAAAACTAGAATTTTGTGTGTATGTTTGTGTTTGTTTGTGTGTCTATCGACCTGCCAGCACTTTCGTTTGGTAAGTCACATCATCTTTGTTTTTAGATATAAATGCATATATATACACAGAACAATATTCACTACTAACCGATCTGTCACTGCAGGATGTCAAGGTGAACAATTTGATGATGAGCACTTGTGGTGTATCAAGTTAGGAAACTACCCTCAACTGGCCTACAAAAACAACTTAAACTACAGTGCATGTGTGTCACACAAAATCTTTAATATTGGCTCACTATCTTTGTCCTAGAGAAAAAATTAATAGGAACTTTTTTACAGGAAATTTGATGTAGTTTAATTCTGTACTGTACAATGTTTTTGCTACATGTTGCAATTTTCATGTTATTCAAGAAAACATACAAAAGTAACATTAAAAGGAAACCATTCAGAATAGGGCGTACGTCAGTATGAAGTTTTTCACTTCAAATTACCATTTCTGTCATATCCCCGCATACAGATCATACCTCCTGGGACTCCTGTATAATAATCGTCACATCCAACAGTTTCTTATGTAGCAACAATGCAGTGAACCCTCAGTTGGGCTTGCAAACTTGTGTACTTGCTCTCCTTTATACACCAGTATAGTCCATTAGTGCCTGACAACAGACTCAGATGATGAGCTTTTGGTTAAACGGGCACTGGCAGAGATTGGCAGTTCGAGCTGCCATTACAGAGGCAGCAAGCTCGGAGACCATGTAACATAACCCACTGGTGAGTCTAAGGCAAACATCTGGAGCTCACTTCTGATCTCTACCAGCTCTGCACAGATAATGAAGGTGCCGCGAAATCACGTGTATTTTACTTTTTCTGTCTTTCCATTTGGTCTACTATGGACCGTGTGACAAATTCAATTCTTACTTTTTTATGTTTCTTTTCCTCCAAAATTCTTTTGTTTATTTCATTTTATTCATTTATTTTTAGTAACATGTCTAATTTTGTAGGACCACATTGATGAGGAGCCATTCTCTGTGGTAACGGAACGAGTCAGTAAATGAAATTACAGCAGAAAAGTTAATAATAAATAAAATAAAATTTACACAAATCCTATGCAGTCGGCAAGCTGCCGAGTATTCGAGAGCTGTGCTACAAGTATCCGACCTTATATTTTATTGCTGAAACCGGCAATGGTATCGGGGCGTATGCAGTTTCTACGTGTGTAGGCATACGTAAGGCAAACAACAGATTTTTTCCACGACTGTGGAAACAAGCAGTCACTGGCAAGCCATTGACAAAAAAATATGAGTAACTGATAGTCCTCAGATTTTGTGCTGTGGGAAAAATGACGGAAAAAGTGGAACAATGTTATTGCAGCAAATTTTGTTTTCAGCTGAGTGATTCTCAAGTTGAAACAATCTGCAAGATGTGTCAGTGTTTGGGGATGAAAAAGTGGGTACCACACAGTTAAAGGAGTGGTACAACCAGTTCAAAGGTGGCCACTCGTCAGTGGAGAGTGAAGCACATTCAGGTAGGCCCACAATATTTGCCAATGAGGTCGTTACTGATCACGTGACGACCCCGGTGATGCGGGATAAATGAATCACCACCAGAGAACTTGTAGACAGTGTTGAAGTTAGTACTGGATCCATTCACTTCACTTTAATGAGAACATTTAGCCCTCAGGAGGACCTCGACAAAATTCGTCTCGAAGTCAACAACTGAGCAAAAGCAACTTCATTCAGAGATCTAAAAACCAGTTGTCAATGGTGATGCGTCTCGGTTTTACAAATACAACCCAGAACCAGTCATCGCAATCGAACCGTCTGTCGTACCCGACATCCAAATATGGATCAGGCTGCAGCAATGTGAAAATCGTGCTGACCACCTTTCTCGACTCGAGTGCTGTGGTCCACCACGAGTAAGCCCCAGAAGGCACTGATATCAACGAGCATTGCCAAGAGTTTTGTGTTGCCACTGTGAAGCAGTGACGTGCAAACAGCCAAACTTGGGCACACTGGGCAGATGGCAGCTTCACCACGACAATGCACCCACTCGTCATTCAGAGGTTCTTTGCCAAACATGACACGGCTGCAGTTTTTCGGCCTTCCTATTCCCCTGATCTAGCACAGAGTCTCTTCTGGCTTTTTTTCTCAGCTGAAAGAGACTTCAAAAAGGACCAGATTGCAGAACGAGGAAGACATTATGCAGAATTCAACAAGGCAGCTGCGCACCGTACTGAAAGAGGCTTTCCGGCGATGCTTCCGGCAGCAGCAGAAGCGTTGGGAGAGGTGTGTAGAAGCTGGAGGCAACTACTTTCGAGGTTGCTAGTGTCAAACAACTGTATCTGAATAAAGACTGATTTTATAAACAAAAGTTGGACACTTTTTGAACAGCGTTCGCATATTAGCGTAACCGACAACACAACAAGGGATTCTGCTTTATTTTTTCAGAAATTCCTCAACAGAATAGGAGTGAGCTATGAGGAAATCCTCCGATTCAGACTCTAAAGTGCAAGGATTACTGCTACAATTTTTTAAATTCTTGTGTAGTTTCTGAACAAAAACCTTAACGTGAGTTTTCCGTGACAGCTTGGGTTTTTTAGTCTCATTAATTATATACCCATTCAGTGCACTCAAAATGTCAGTTTTAGTTAAATTGTGTGTCAGAAACCACAAAAACTGAATCTTACTGCCATTTGGCATCAATTTATTTTCTACAAACCACAAACCTGTCGCACTCGACATCGTTCTCTAGCTAATTAGTATCATCAGCAAACAGAAATATTTTAGAATCACCTGTCATATTTGAAGGCATTTTGTTTATTTATATAAGAAACAGTAATGGTCCCAGCACTTACTCGTGACACCCCCTGCCCTCCCCCAAGTTAACCGACCCACACCTTGCAGTCACTCTCACTACTTTCTCACTCCTTTTTCTGAATATTCCACATCTGTCCTCCAACTGCTTATGTCCTTGGATCATTCAATATTCAACACTTTTCCTATGAAAATCTCTCTTTCTGCTCTTTTCATGTTTTACATTTCTAAATTTCGAATCCAGCTTCTTGTTAATTTATTTTTCCAGAGGTATTACAAGATTTTTTCCCCTCCAGTCAACTGCCACTCATCCTGTATTACTGCCCATTGTTTCCATTAGTTTTTTTATATATTTTGAAATAGTTAATCACTGTTTCTTTATTTCTGACTTTTGTACTACTTACTCGACCTAAAATTTTCCCCACGTATTCTATGTTACATTCTCCACACATGTTCAATGTTGTGTGTGATTCTCCACCATTTGCAGACACAAAAGAACGCAGCCAATAAAAATCGCTATTTTATGTTTCTTCCAGGACTACGTATGTTGATAAAGAGAAGCTGATTAAAACAATTTTTTCCAAAATGGTCATTAGAAAGAGAGACTGCAACCTAAAAGTGCAAACTGTGGAGCAAGACAATCACAACAGAGGAGTCAGCGCTGCGCTCCCAAATCTGTCGGTGAACGGCGACCGAACTGATGACTGGAATAGAGAGGGGGACAGCGACCACTGGTGTTCACTGACGAGTCTAGAGCCGGCAGAAATTCCAGATGTCATCACACCAGAGATTGAAGATGTCTCGAGTGAAAGTTCACTGGGCCTCACCCTCAAACTTATGCTTTTCTATTGGGCGTTTCTCTCTGTTGCAGTCTTTGCAAAAATTATGAATGGCAAGTGGGATGCACTGGGTGCGCCTTCCAAGTACAAACAACCTAGTCTGAACAAAGAGGACCTTTGATAACATCTTAAGGCTCACGTTCTCTTCAGCTTAATTAGCGATGCATTATGTAAACCAGAATTGTGTTAAGCGAGTGAATTTGTAGGAATGTTTACCCAGTTCTTATTTATGTATGTCGCCCGCTTACAAAAAAAATGGCTAATACAATTGTGATTCAATAACTACTTAGTTTAGATATGAAGTACCTCCTCCTATGTCCAAAAAATTATTTATTCTTCAATGTAATCCTATTTTAAGCATATACATATATGCCAAGAAAGATCCAGAACTACAAATGTGGGATGACACACGTAACAATGATGTAAGTTGCAATGTGCTGGAGTTTGGAAAAGTTAATTTAGCAATTATTGAACATCAAATCTGATAAGATCTAATTCCATGTCAGGAAATTGAATTTAGTTTCAGATACAACAGTCCAGAGTAGCCAACAGCATTTGGGGCTCCCTGTGACACTACATTTCAAATGTTGACTACTGCTGTCCTAGACTCTTACTTGTTCCTTTATTGTACTTTCTACTCTTCCTTGTCTCTTTGTTCTAATCTTGTCTCAAAATGCGTTATTTAGACAAGAGGACGATAACTTTATGTCATAAAACTTTTTTCCATTCACGGTATCACAAAAACCCCAGTCAATGCCTCTCTTTCAACCATGTTTTGAGCTAACCGTCAGTTTTTCCCTCACGACAATCCGTGCTTGCTATTGACGTGAGGAGGGTGGGCATTCTACCAAAAGTTACTGTCACAGGGGCCTCTTGGTGAACCCTTCTCATACCAACACGCCATCTGTTACCTCCTTTTTCTTTATACCAGGTTGAATTGAGGGGCTGAATCTTACCATAAAGTCCCATCAATCCATACTACCAAATGTGGAGCTTACAATAGTCATTAAATCAGTACCTGTGTTATGAATGTGGAAGCAATATTTTAAAATAAATTATTTCTTTTTTGGCAGGTTCCTTTTAGAGTTATACACTATTCAGAACAACATAGTTTTTTTTTTTTTTTTTTTTTTTTTTTTTTTTTTTTTTTTTTACCCTTCCCAAAAATAGAAATTATCAAGCTTTCAAAAGCATTCCTCTGTCTCAACAATGAATCCTTCATTTTGAGCCAACGATGACCAGCTCAATTTGAGCCAATTATTTTCACCTGTGAGCGATTTATTCATATTTGTAACTGAGAAGAAACTGTGAAGAGCCAGGTCAGGTGAATACAGGAGGTGTGGTTGCAATCCGTGTCACAATTGGTGAAATTTTGCATCAACAACTCCAGATGCACCTACTGGCACGTAATGTTGGTTAAACTGCACTTCCTTCTGCGCTAAATCTCATGTTAAAGTGGTCTAATATCTCACTGTTACATTGTTCTGTGCTCTTGTTCCCTTTTTCTGAGAAATATACGATTACAGCACAATTCACATCCCAAAATAGGGTCCCCACAGATTCTCCAGCTGAAGGGAGAGCCTTCGCCTTCCATAGGGCAGATTCACAGGGAACAGCACATCGTCCCAATCGTTTCTCAGTTTACAGGGCCACGTTTCATCAACAGTGACAACCCGACACAAAGTTCTTCAGATCTGGCTGAACTATTTTGCTGCCGACTCCACGGCAGGTGAGTGGTGGGGCGTGCCTCGTGCTACACTGTGTTCACCATTTCTTCTATTTCACTGGCACAGAGGGGAGCTGTCTACCATCATCCTCTTCTTTCTCATCACCATCATCAGTTGCACTCCTGGAAGGTGAATGTGGGAAATGTGAACGACAACTTTTTCGCCTTTGACAGAGACAGACCAGGATTGACAACAGTGGAAAATCAAATTCATCTAGAGTTCAACTTTTCATTAGTAACACTTCCACATCTGATAATGCACAACTGCACACCTCCAGACCGTTTCATAAAAAATCCCCGTTTTGCAATCCCAACAACAGGGGCACAAAACAACTGAGAAAGCTACTTATTCCACCTATAAGCAATATCAATGCAGTTTATTAGTACGACTAACAACTTCCTGCAGTGCTTCTGACCGAGTCACATATTCATGTTCCGATCTGACATTTGTACTCCTGGTATATGTATACGTTGTTCCCGCAGTTGTGATGGATATATATACATCGCAACAAGTTAAATGGCTCCGTAGCTGCAAACTCAGCTTCCAACTTGAAAGCCTCACACACTTCTCATTCAGTGTCAGCAATCAGGGCACCCTCTGCATAGACAATTTTCACATCGAGCTTATTGTGTAAAATATTAACTACTGTCAACAATGACATACTTATGGCCTCTGCCACGTCGTACAGGTTTGTTTGGCCGTTAGAAAGAATCCCACTGTGGGGATTTTCTTCGGCCGTCACACCTGCAGGGCATCCTCGATGACTCATCTAAAACGGTGAATGTTCAACGACGTTTAAATTCACTGAACTGATACGTAAATGTTGTCACCGAGAGCAAAGGATCACCAAGAATACAATCTAATTTTTCTTTTATCATTTCAAATTTTTCCCATCGAAAGGCAAAACGATTATCACTGAACAATATGCACTTTTTCGGTTTCAGTCAAATCCACATAAGGCTATTTACTGAAATGGCTACCAAATCCAAACAAAATCAGGAACCAGTGCCATCTTCATTTTAGTATCGCCTAACGAATGACGGAACTTGACTGTGAAAGTCACTTTACATTAGCAGTGGCATCTGTCTTCAAACATGAATACCGTATTTGCTCGAATCTAAGCCGCACCTGAAATTTGAGACTCGAAATTCAAGGGGAGAGAAAAGCTTTAGGCCGCACCTCTAATTCAGAACAAAGTTGGTCCACTGTAATATGAGACACAATTTAGGTCGAATGAATGACAATACAGCTACAGTAGTTTGGTTCGAGTCGTAAGGTTAGCAGTTAAGCTTTACCAGGTAGCCATTGCTACGTGTCAGCCGCTCCGTCCGTATTTATACAGGTACCCTTCCTTTTTCACGTGCTTCGTCTGGTTTGTATTGATTGCTTATTTTTCTTTGATCTGATAAGTGCCATTCTCTTTGTTATAGGTGTTTACATCACTCTAAGTTGAAAATGCATTATTGTACTGTGTCATGCACTGTTTGTCGCATTCTGATAATGAGTGTTTACGGCCTGTCGCCGCTCGCGGCATGGCTTGCTTTTGTGCACGCTACTGCCGCTTACAATAAAAAAAAAATAAATAAATAAAATAAAAAAGAGGAATCGTCTCAATAGCGAAACAATGGCATGAGACTGCTATTTGTTGTTACTTACACTGCTGCTTTCTTTGATAATGATCAACAAGAACCAAATAATATACTGCGTATGATAGAAGTTCTGAACGAGAGTTAAGCAGAAATTTTTCTCCTTTTGAAAATCTTTGCAGACGCTTCTTTAGTACATATCATTCTGCACAGAAATTAGTCATCTTAGATTTAAAAAGCTAGTCAGTTGCCGTGCTTCATTTCTGACTGTATCACTATTAGGCATAAGAATAATACGAATATAAACACGACACGATACGTATATTCTTCCTCCTTTGCTGTTCTCTCACTCAAGTTTCGTAGTTTATTAGGCAGACAGGATGTAAATGAGATAGCAGCAAACACGAAACAATACATGGCAAATTGTTTATATTCGTATTATTCTTAGGGTGAAGAGAATACTGCATGTGATTCACAATACATAAAAGTTCCTATTAGCAACCATCTCTTCTCATAGGAAGGAAAAAATTCAGAACATAGAGTTGGCCATATTGCCAAACACCCCAAACAGTCTTGGCAGTCGGATTTTCGTAGTACATTGAAATGCTGCTACATTCGAAGATGAACAATACGGAATTTGTATTTACTTCGTTGGATAATGTATGAAAATGCAGTGGCGGGGTGGAGAAAAAAAGCTCGTCTTCCACCTTTTTTTTTTTTTTAATTTATTTACTGACGCAGAGGTTTTGGCACCAGTATTTATCTTTGTGCCTGCAAAGCATGCCTGTGTAGCGCTACATATATTCGACGGCAGAAGTTAGATGTGGCGGCACCTACCAACATTTTTCAGAACTTCCGCTTACTTTGCACTCGATTCTAAGCCATAGGCACTTTTTTGGATTACAAAAACCAGAAAAAAAGTGTGGCTTAAATTCGAGTAAATACGGTACTGATTTAGCCAGCCTCAGAGAATGTGGATTAGTGTGTAAACATCGGATTACAATTCCTGAGATTTGTGGTCACACACATGGCCAACCAGCCCCCCCCCCCCCCCCCCCGCCTCCCCGCTCCCTCTCCCCCCGGCAGTTAACACAACTTCCTCTTCCATCAATACCTAATGTCAGACAGAGTTTGGTGTGCGTGGACAGCTTTACTTTTTACGTGTAACTATCTCAGCACCCACTGCTTCACTTCCACGGACTATATGGCCTGCAAAGATTTTTTTATTTTTATTTGAATGAATTTTTATATGGCTCAAAAACTACGACACTTTCTAAACTTTTCAGTCTAATTAAGGCCATATAGGCATGGTCTTTTCCTAATGTACTTCTGACCAAGAAGAAATTCTGCTGGCCTGAGTCCACAATTTCTGTCACTCGTATCTTCGGTGTTCTTGTGGCGTTATTTCCACGGCAACTTTCATCCCCTGAAAAATATTTCTTTATATCTAACCAAGAAGCGACACACCAATTTTCACAAATTTAGTTTTAAAAATTCTTTTAATGTAACGATGCATTTCCTCAAAAATTTTCATCGCCTATTGAACTTCCTCAGGGATGGAATCTACAGAAGCACCAAAACACGTATCTTTTAAATTTGTAACTGAGAATCCAAATTTCAATTTTCATAGATTTTGCTTTAAAAATACTTGATAAAAAATCTCATCCCCTATTTCACTCCCTTAGGGTTTTAATTTGGAAAAATCCCATTTTAAACGAAGCCTACAGTACAAGTCCCACATCTTCTCCAAGTTTCTATACTTGAGCCGTTTGGGTTGATGAGTCAGCCAGTCAGGATATTGATTTTATATATAGGGATTACAATTAATACATCACACTAACAGAAGTAAGTTTGATAGACATTTCTGTATGTGTCACACTCATTTTCTTAACAAAAGTAGATGCACGGAACATAAAGAATTAATGTGTGGAATAAAAAAGAGTTCCACTAAGTACGGAGGAAGTTGTCACCACGAGAGATATGTCGAAAACTACAAGACTGTTCATCTCGCACATACCTGTGACACGGATGCAGGACATTTTGAACGCTTTCAACAGTCAAACACCAACAATAACATCGTGACCATCTGAGTGGCTTAAAAATTCACAATTTTTGTTACTTTTCTTCGAGTTATTGAAGTTCTAACAGTGAAATTTGTGGGACACACAGTATAATCTGGTATAGCCCTGGAATTCTGGAGCAATTCCAGTCTAACTCGGTATATGGATCAGTTACTGTAAGAACACGTAAAACAAAATCTACTTCTACATTACTTTTCTTAACTAATACGAGATTGGGATACTCTAACAATCTGTCTGCGGCAAACAGTCAGTCGGCGTCGTTACACGAGGGGCGGGCAGACACGGCTTATTAGCCGACACGAGACCCGACCTTATCTGCAGCAGCGACAACTGGCACGGCGGCAGACGGAGACGGCGCCGGGGGCGGCTTGGCGCCCACGCCGCCGCCGGGCGCCTGCCGGTCCGCACCGCCGCGCGCGCTCGCCGTGGACCGCGTCGACAGCTGGCGCTGCGGCGCGCCCCGCTCCGAGGGGGCGGCTCGCGGGGCGGGGCCCACCCCCTCGCCCGCCTCCCGCCGGTGCTCACACTGGGCCAGACGCTCCTGTGGAAACAGAGTGGACCGTCAAAAAAACTCTCAGACAGTTACTTTCTCACAGTTCTCGTATTTCGCAATCTCGAGCTCTCCGAAGATTTCCTCCGTCACTGTCGTCAAGTGATTACATTTCAGTTGGCTGTTAGGTATGCTACGTGCCAGAATTATGTCGCGAAGACATCACCAACTTCCAGAACTTCCGTGCGCTACCAGAGATTGTGCAGAGGCCTACGACTAAAGAATGTCGGCAACAGTGCCAAATGGAACCAGTACTGCTATCAGTGTTTTTTCCACTGCAAACACTGACACAATCTCTGCTAGCATACAAATGTTCCATAACTTTGTCACGTCTCCTTTGCATAATTCGGCACCTACATACGAGGGTACCGTGTGGTCCAATTGAACAACAGTTAAGTCCTGACGTTGAGGACAGTGGAAGTTGTTCAGTGCAAAAGTACACAAACAAATGTAACACAGCAAGAAAACTGAGAAACACTTATCCAACACTATTGCCGTGAAAAACTATTTTCTCAAACTCCTTCAATTTTATGGACAAATATTCAATTAAATAGTCTTAGCATCTTGAATATAGTATACAAGCAAGTATTAACTTTTTAAATCCCCTATTCAGTAGGGGGGAGGGTGGTGGCGAGAGGGGGGGGGGGGGGGGAGGGGGAGAGAGAGAGAGAGAGAGAGAGAGAGAGAGAGAGAGAGAGAGAGAGAGTGTGCGTGCGAGTGTTGCATAATTTTAATCATTTTGTTTCTGTTAACTTTATTATTTGCTCTTATTTTATAAATTGTTTTATTATTTTTCATTTGGAATGTTTGCCCAAGTGATTTAAGTTTTTTTTTTTACATCTTGAAATATTTTAACATGTAAAAATATTCATCGATCAGTTAAAAATAAGAGAAAATAATCTATTTACAGAGGCTGTGAATCAGTCTCAAAAATTTATTTTTTGTTACAAGATATACTTGTTTCTGGATAGTAATCCGCCCAACACACATTAATAACAAATTTTTCTCACACGAAGGACAAAATAACACAGAAGAAGACTGAAACGAAAGGAGGTTTTACAAATAAAACAACATTCCAGCAAAATAAGTAATAGAAATAACACAGACAAAAATATAAAATGGTGGAAAGTATTTAATAATTTGCACTTACATCAGAATACAATGCACTGCAATAATTGAACGAAACCGTCATGGACGAAAATAAGTGTCTTTGTCACTGTCTGCACAGTGACTGATTATTCACAATTGTCGTTTATCTTCTGTTCATCCTATGCACGCATAATGAATGCATTATAGAATATTGAACAACGTTTACTGAAAACACGATAATAATACAAGAGTTCCCATAGTGGTGATCCTTGATCTCAGGGGAAAAAATAGAGCACCAAAGGGAAATGCGCCATCAGAAGCAATGGATCAAATGATGCAAGTGCTGGAAACAGGAATCGGAACAGAATAAGGCTTACCACTTTACCACAGATCACCATCCACGACATTTCACCACAAAACCACTCAACAGATATAAATACGAAACAAGGGAGTATATACGCATTCTGGTCAACTTGACCTCAGCTTTGGTTCATTCAAGCTGAATGCATATTTAATCAACATTGGGTGTTCAATAACACTGACAGATTTAATATTGAGGTTTAGCATCTGGATTTAGGAGCGACTAAGAAAACTGATATAACCTTATCACGGCAAAGCTACAGTGAATTAAAGGAAGCTCTCGTTCGGCACTACACGCTGTCACCAGAACTGTGATTACGTAAGTTTTTCACAGGTGAAAACGTAGGCAATAAGAATCCATCACAAGCGCTCAAAACTTTACGTACATCAGTTGGCCAGGAATTTATAATTGAACAGTCTATACACGTGTTACGGCTCCGTAAACTTCCATGCACCACTTACGTCTTCATTGCGACACAAATGGACGTGCCATTGCAAGACGTAGCAAAGAAGGCAGAATTAAAGGACGCTCTCGTTCGGCACTACACGCTGTCACCGGAACTGTGATTACATAAGATTTTCACAGATGAAAACGTAGGCAATAAGAATCCATCACAAGCGCTCAAAACTTTACGTACTGTTGCAAACCGGCTTTAGTGAGGTTTCCACGTGAGCAAATATCAGTAACAGTCGAGACAACGGTGCAGGGACAAGCAGAGAGGGGCAAGCTGAGCCACTGGTTCTGTAACGGGCACAAATACTTCTCACCGACAGCATCCATCAGCCGAAGCCACCGCGGAGCAACTAGCAGCACAAGTGGTGAAACTAAATATGCAGGCAGCCACACACAAACAGCAGCTGCAAAGTTATATGCAGTTGTTCTTTATCTTCTGTTATTTATTCATCCTACACTTTTATAACAAAGTTCACTGTCAAATACTGAACAATACTTATTGTGAACAGAAAAGTTCATACAATGATTAAAATGATGCACAAATGGATTAGAAATGAAAAAACAGTTTAAATCAACAAATGAATAAAATTAGTGATCGCAGTTGTTTTGATAAAGATGTAAAACAGATTGTGCCAGCCAAACACTGCTACACAGGGAAAACTGCTGCATAATGTGACACTTGGCAAAAGTTTGGACAGTGCTACTCAGCAATGACATGTCTCTATAGCTGCAGCAAATATCTCACATATCTGTCTTCTACAATACAGTCTCATTAAGTCAGTAATTCTCAACTTTTTTTTAAAAAAAGAAACCAGACTAGTAGCTTTTCAATATTTATACTTAGAAGCAGCAGACAAATCATAACAAGAGGGATAATAGTAGTAGGAGAGACAATTGAGTGTGCAGGCGAGCAAGTAGTGCTGGCATAATGACATTACTTTTCTTAACTAATACTGTTCACACAGTATTGGCTCTGGGGCCACTTTCTAAAGTGAAGAGAATCAGCAAATGTGATACTTTCTTCAAAATATCATTGGGAATGCAGTAAATCCTTCAGGTACTTAGAAAATATTATGATGAATAACCCGGTCCATGCTGTACAGGTTGCCTACCTAATGACTCCCAGGGGCAACCAAATTTGATTTCCAGTATTTCAGACAATTATTTGCCAAAATGCTGCTATACCGTATTTCCTCGAATCTAAGCCGCACTCGAATCTAAGCCGCACCTGAAAAATGATACTTGAAATAAAGGAAAAAAAAAATTTCCCGAATCTAAGCCGCACCTGAAATTTGAGACTCGAAATTCAAGGGGAGAGAAAAGTTTTAGGCCGCACCTCCAAATCGAAACAAAGTTGATCCATTGTAATATGAGACACAATTTTGGTCGAATGAATGACGATACAGCTACAGTAGTTCGGTTCGAGTCGTAAGCTCAGCAGTTAAGCTTTACCAGGTAGCCATTGCTATGCGTCAGGCGCCCCGTCCGTATTTATATGGGTACCCTTCCTTTTTCACGTGCTTCGTCTGGTTTGAATCGATTTCCTTATTTTAATTTTGATCTGATAAGTGCCGTTTTCTTTGTTATACGTGTTTACGTCACTCTAAGCTGAAAATGCGTTACTGTACTGTGTCATGAATTGTTTGTCGCATTCTGATAGTGCGTGTTTACGGCCTGTCGCCGCTCGCTTTTGTGCGCGCTACCGCCGCTTACAGTAAAAAAAAAAAAGAGAGAGAGAGAGAGAGAGAGAGAGAGAGAGAGAGAGAGAGAGAGAGAGAGAGAGAGCAATCGTCTCATTAGCGAAACAATGGCAAGAGACTGCTATTTGTTGTTACTTACACTGCTGCTTTCTTTGATAACGATCAACAAGAACCAAATGATAGAGGATGTTCTGAATGAGAGTTTAGCGAAAATTTTTCTCCGTTTGAAAATCTTTGCGGCCGCTTCTTTAGTACATGAAATTCTGCACAGAGATTAGTCATCTTAGATTTAAAAATCTAGTCAGTTACCGTGCTTCATTTCTGACAGTATCACTATTACGCATAAGGATAATACGAATATAAACATGACACGATACGTATATTCTTCCGCGTTGCTGTTGTCTCACTCTAGTTTTGTAGTTTATTGGGCAGACAGAATTTAAATAAGATAGCAGCAAACACGAAAGAATACATGGCAAACTGTTCATATTCGTATTATTCTTATGGTGAAAAGAATACTGCATGTGATTCACATTTCATCAGGTTCCTATTAGCAACCACCTCTTCTCGCAGGTAGGAAAAAATTCTGAACGTAGAGTTGGTCATATTGACAAACATCCCAAACAATCTTACCAGTTGGATTTTCGTATTAAATTGAAATTCTGCTACATTCGAAGATGAACAATACGAAATTTGTATTTACTTCGTTGGATAATGTATGAAAATGCAGTGGTCGAAACTCGGGGCGGAGAAAAAAAAGCTCGTCTTCCACCTTTTTTTTTTAATTTATTTACTGACGCAGAGGTTTTGGTGCCAGTATTTATCTTTGAGCCTGTAAAGCATGCCTGTGTAGCGCTACATATATTCGACGGCAGAAGTTAGTTGTGGCGGCACCTACCAACATTTTTAAGAACCTCCGCTTGCTTTGCACTCGATTGTAAGACGCAGGCGGTTTTTTGGATTACAAAAACCGGAAAAAAAGTGCGGCTTGGATTCGAGTAAATACGGTAATCACTCATTAAAAGATAAACTGCAGGTTACAGGTCTAACACAGTAAAACAAGTAATTACAGTTAGATTTTCTGTATTTGTCTCAAGCCATTGTAACTCACTGTGCACATATTCCCAGATTATATTCATCCAGCATTTGACCCGGAAAGCACTTAGCAACGTCAAACAAACTTTACAGATAATTTCAAAACTTTTTCAAATGGTTCCTTGCTTAATGTCAAATATTTAACACCTTATATTTGTTTTGTAAATAAGAAACACCTTCTATTACTGATAGGACGTTTTATATTTACAAAACAAATATTTCTGTGCTTGCTGTTGAGGATGGCCACACAAACAAATTCATCATTCAACACCTTAACTCTCAGAAGCGAATATTAGTATTGGCTCTGGGGCCACTTTGTGGAAGCAAAGGTTAACAGAGGGCTGCACCTTTTAAAACGGTTGTATACATTAGTTAACTTTTCATTTCAGAAAAGGTATAACTGCAACATAAAAATTTTGAGTCTTAGCGGGCCACAAAAAAACTGTCAGTAGGTTGCCCATGGGCTGCTATTTGTCAATCCCTGCCTTAACTCATCTGTAAAGTAATTAGAGGTTTGAAGTTGTTTTATATATGGAAGCTCGAGTGAAGACAACAGGGTTTACTGGTGTTAAAAGAAAATAGAGGGTGACTCAGCTATTCCTATCTGGCAAGAAATTGCTTCCCACAATGAGCTGTCAAACACAAGATTGGCAGGAATAGAGCGAGGAGGAGTTTGTAGCAGATAGTTGTACAGCTGGGGCAACCACGTTACAGGTGTATCTGTGGAGAGGCCAGATTAAACAACAGTTCCTGAAGAGGAGTGGCAGCCATTTCAGTAGTTGCAGGCGACACACACTGAACAATTGAGAGATCTGGTCTTGTAACATCAGCCAATATAGCCTTGCTGTGCTGATACTGCAAACAGCTGAAAAAAGGGGTAACTAAAGCTGTTATTTTTTTGTGGCAATATGCATCTCCAGCACGGCTTTATGATGATAGCATTCTCTCAAGTAAAATATTCTGGAGGTAAAATAGCCACAATCGGGACCTACAGAAGGGGCTACTCATCAGGAAAAACAAAACTGGTGTTAACAGGTCTGAGAGTGAAATGACAGATCCTGTAACTTGGTAGGTAAGTTAGAGAATTTAAAAAGGGAAATGAATAGGTTGAAGTTAGGTGAAGTGGGAACTAAAGAAGTGGAGTGACATGGGGAACGGAACTTCTGGTCAGGCGAGTACAGAATTATAAATACAAAATCAAATAGGGTTAATGGAAAAGTAGGTGTAATAATGAATGAGAAAATAAGAATGTGGGTAAGCTGCTATGAATAGCATAGTGAACGGTTTATCACAACCAAGATACAAATCCATCATGCACAACAGAATGCATTCTCTCTCTCTCTCTCTCTCTCTCTCTCTCTCTCTCTCTCTCACACACACACACACACACACACACACACACACAAAGTGTGCCAAATTACTGAAAAATTTGTCATTAGTTTAGAGAAAGTATCAAGTTCAAAAATAGAGCTACAAATTTAATTTTGATTGTAGATTTTAATTCTATAGTATGAAAAGGTAAAACAGAAATAATAGTGGGAGGAAACTGGCTGGCTGACTGAAGGAATGGAATGAGAAGTAAAGTGATTGCAAACACTTGGGTTTAAGAACCATGCAATAAGATTGTACACATGGTAGATACGTAGACAATGGATTATTTCCGGTAGATTATGTAATTGTGTGCCACATATTTAGAAATCAGATTTTTAACAACAAAACATTTCAGGGAGAATTTGTGGAGTCCAACCATAATTTATTTGTTAGGACCTGCAGAACACATCTGACAAATTTATAAAAATGTAAGAAATTAAGAAGTCAGGAACTAGATAAATTTGAAGAACCAGAGATCATTGACAGTTTCAAAGTGAGCATTAGGCAATGACTGTCTGCAATAGTTCCTCACAGGCAACTGCATACCTTTCAGAGATGAAATAGTGAAGGCAGCTCAAGATCAACAAGGCAAACAAACAACACCCAGGAGAAACCCTTGAGTCACACACTAGATACCAGGTTAACTGAATGAAAGGAATAGATTTGAAAATGCAGCCAAGAAAGTAGGCAAAGGCAAGTACTGAAATCCAAAAAATGTGACTGACAAAATTCAGAATGGGAAAATGGGTGATTAGGACGTAAATGCAAGACTATAGAAACACAAATGTTTATGGGAAACATAGATGCCTACAGAGAAAGAGAAGCAGCTATATGAGCATCAAGAGGTCAGACAGCAATTCAGAACCACGCAAAGAAGGGAGGGATATATGGGACTCAAAGCGGATGACAATATTACAAAAAGAGTAGAGGACAGAGGTGCAGACGATAATATGGGAGATACGACACTGTGAGAAGAACTCGACAGAGCACTGGAACATCTGTGGTGAAACAAAGTCCCTGGAATAGAAAGCATCCCTACAGAATTACTGAGGTGCTCGGGATAGCCAACCGTAACACCTGGCACGAGGCAGGTGAAATATCTGCAAAACTTCAAGAAGAATGTAATAATTCAAATTCCAAGGACAAAATGTACTGACAAGTAAAGAGTATTAGCAAACTGTAAGTTTATTATGCAGTGGCTGCAAAATGCTGACAACAATTATTCACTGAAGAATAGAAAGACAAGTAAAAGGTAACCACAGAGAAAATTAATTTCAGTTCATGTGAATTGTAGGAACATGTGGACAGTAACGATTCTATAGCTTGTCTTAATAAGATAGACTGAAGAAATCCAAATCTACATGTATGGGATTCAGAAAAAAATCTTTAACAGTGTTGACTCGATATACAGTATTTGAAATCCTAAAATTATCAGGAAAATGAGACAGGGAGCGAAAAATTAGATCTACAACTTGTACAGAAACCAGACTGAAATCTTAAGAGTCAGAATATGTGAAAGGTAACAATTAGAGCTTCCATTTCACTTCATTAGAACAGTGGAAAATTCAGTGTTTAGTTCAGAGTCAGGAAAGGAGATTCTGTAACGTCAAAACTATTCACGACAGTCATACAGGAAACTGTGATGTTCTGTAACAGGGAAAGTGAAGAAGCAGTGTGTGTTAATGGAACATATCTGAACCATCACCACAAAACTAATGGTATTTTACTGTCTCTCTCTATTACAGACACAGTTTGGCTACAAAGAGAAAGATTTAATACACCAAGTATGAAAGTTGTACTTAATACCAATTATAATAAGACTAAAATACGCTGATGAAGCAAAGCATTATGACCACTACCCGTCACCAGATCAAATGCCACACAGTCGTGCTGCACCCATGTGACACAGTATGGAAAAAATGTAAGTGCAGCAGAGAAGAACGCAGAATTATTCTAGTGACGATACGGGTCACAAATGCAAAAACCCACTGGCATGAACAATCTCGAAAGAAGGCTGGTCATTATGGCCCAGCACTTCAGAATGAGCACATAGGAAACAGTGAAGCTGGGTGGCTAATCACATGGTACTGTTGAAAGTAGCAGTGGAAATTGGGTGGAGAATAGTGGGTACGGATAGCCGAAAAGGTGTCTGATGTACACATTTCATCACACAAAATGGACGTCGGAGGCTCGTCCACTCAGCAAAGCAGGATAGGCGGCGATCTTCTGGCAGATCTGACTTCAGAGTACAGTGTTTGTCAAGGCACACCACTCCGGTCACACTGATGAAATTGTCTATTACAATTGCAGAGGACAGCGGATCACTCAGATTGTACTGCAGATCAATGGAAACGTGTTGCCTGGTCAGATGAATCACAAATCACATTTCTCGTCACACCAGGTCGACTGTCTCATCTGGCTACACTGTCATCCAGGAATATAACTGCTCAAAACACGGCCGTACTACGGACACGGACGATCGGGGGCAGTATTATGCTACGGGAGATATTCACCTGGACTTCCGTGAGGCCTACAGTAGTAATCAAAGACTGTGATAGCTGGGAACTGTGGACCACCTGCATCCCTTCACGCCCGCCACCTTCCTCAACGGCGATGGCATCTTCCGCAGATTGACCGACTGTATCAAAAGGCCAGAATTGGGCTATACTGGTTTGTGAAGCACGATAGTGAATTAATATCGATGCCTCGGTCACCAAATTCGACTGATCTAAACACGACAGAATACGTCTTGTGGGAATAACACGACCTGTCGTACACACGAAGTGACACACACCTCCAGAAATGCACTAAAGATTTGTCAAAACCACACTACTCAGAATCACATGGTTGACCACCAAACCATTAAGCAGGTGGTAGTAATGTTTTGGATGACAAGTAACAACCGAGTTATACAACCAGTCAAGAGGTTTGGTATTTAGAGTAGTTAGTGAAAATGACTGTAGGGAGCTGCAAAATCAAGAAGTAAAAATGTCCTACAGTGCTTTTGGTAATCTAAATAGAATTTTCACAATTAGGTCCTGACGGTGTATGTGTGTGTGGAAAGGGATGTCCGCAATCCACGTGTATTAGCAATACTGTGGCAGTGAGATGTGGACTATTAATGGAAAAGCAACCCACAAACTGAGGGTTGCTCAGTAGACATTAGAATGACACGTGATGGGAATTACCAGGAGAGACGGAGAAACAGAAAAATGAGTCAGGGAACAGACACTAGTCACAATGACAATGAGAGGTGGGGGGGGGGGGGGGGGGGAGGGGGGAGAGGCGTGTAGGTATGAGAGGAGGTGTCAGTCAGAGAGGGGGAGTTCTCTGCCGGATTTCCAGAGGTTGGGAACGACCGAGATGACGAATGGGCGGTAGGTGGGGAGGTGACATCACGTGCAGGAGTCAGCGATGCACGTAGCTAGTGAACATAATGTGTGGAGAAGTGTGGGGGAGGGAGTTATTCGGCTCGGCAGTGGGCGTGGCGCACCGCACCTGCAGCAGCTCCCTGTCCTGGGAGAGGCGGTCGACGTCACGCTGCTTCTCCTTGAGCCGTGCGGCGCCCGAGCGCACCTCCGCCAGCGCCTCGCCGTGCCGCTTGGTCAGGCTCTCGTGCTCCTGCTCCAGGCGCGAGAACTGCGTCTGAAAGAGGGAGGTGTCCACCGTGAGGACGAGCTGTCTTCGCCTGTTCCCTCTGCGTGACAAGTGTCGCCGACTCCTGAACTGTTTGTGTGTCTCGACAACTGGATTTTTGTATTTAAAGCCGCAAGATGCAACTCTCAAAAATTCTGCAGAAAACTGATTTGAAGTTTTTAAGGTGGGTAGGACGTCAAACAGACTGACTTGGAGCAGGAGAGGCACCACAGGACATTTCAATTTCCACTGTCTATACTTTTACAAATAAATTCATAAAACTTTGCCAGCATGATCAGGAAGGATTCAGAATTAACACTCTTAGCAGTGGAAGTTGTAAAACATAACGAAATAATTTTTTTAGATGTGAAATTTCATCACTTTTTTCCACTTACTAATGCCAGCATTTATTGCTATAGGTACACTTTTCTTCATAAATAAGAGAGATTCTTCGATTAATTTTGCACAGCAAACAAACCATACTTAACGGTGTATGAAACTCTAGAATTTTCCAAATCTATTAAAAACTGTGGTAAAAATTGAGGTAATTAACACAAAAATTTGTGTTTTTTTTTTCTAAACACGAAGTTTAAAATACAACAGCTCATTCGTTTTTTCATAAATTAAATAAATTCTAGAGTTTCATGCACCTGTGAGTATGGTATGTATGCGGTGCAAAATTCATCGAAGAATCTCTCTAGCTTATGAAGAAAAGTGTACCTGTAGCAACAAATGCAGCCATTAGTAACTGAAAAAATGATGAATTTTCACACGCAAAAAAAAAATTATTTTGTTATGTTTTCGAGTTTTATGAATTTATTTGTAAAGGTATAGACACTGGAAATTAAAATGTCCTATGATGCCTCCCCTGCTCCAAGTCGGCCCGTTTGACGTCCTACCCCCCTTACGTTTTCCGAGTGTCTTTACTGCCCTAAAGCACAGATGGGCAACAGATCTGATTCGAACACCAGTTTTTGAAAGCGGAGATCAGCCAAGGGCTGTACCTTCTAACATGATTGCATAAATTAGTTAACTTTGCATTTCATTTCAGAAAAGGTATGAATTGTTACATAAAAATTCTGCTGTCTCAGTAGGCTGCACAAAAAGCGTCGGAGGGCTGCTATTTGTCCACACCTCCCCTGAACTGTGGTTCGATTTTTCGACTGGCAATGTGGCTACGTGGTAGAATGTTCGTCTGCAAGTGGGTGGTCTACGTTCAATTTCCACCTGGTGCAAATTTTTAAATGAAGGTACATATTCAAAGAGCATTTCTGTGAAGCATAAACTGCATAAAGATGCAAAAAAAATTGGTAGTGCTCGAGAATCGTAATTGCCGGTTCGAGTCTCGTTTTGGTCACGCATTCATTCTTATTGTTCTGGTTGAATATGGGAAACATCTACTTATTTTTAATTACGTACCAGAGGCAGAATTTTAGTTTTGATTGCAAAGATAAATTCTTAATTGCCCACCTTCTATAAGGGATTGTTATTAAAGTTTGTTTCAATTAATGAAAAACATAACAAATTATGGTTTTCATCTTTATGTCTTTTACCCTTCGTGTAAATGCATGCCGAAAACGTGTCTTCATTTAAAGACACAGACATCGTACAAAGGCCACACTGCCCGTCACACAACTGATGTTACTTTCAGGTATTAAATCACAAGGAATAATTACAAAGCCGGTTTTCTCGAGAAGTTCTGAGTGTTGCATCCCACTCTTTTGTACGAATGAGATTTCAACTTTGAACTTCATCTACCGCAAATACAGAAAATCCAACTGCTACCGAGCGAGGTGGCGCAGTTGTTAGCACACTGGACTCGCATTCGGGAGGACGACGGTTCAATCCCGTCTCCGGCCATCCTGATTTAGGTTTTCCGTGATTTCCCTAAATCGCTTCAGGCAAATGCCGGGATGGTTCCTTTGAAAGGGCACGGTCGATTTCCTTCCCCATCCTTCCTTCACCCGAGCTTGCGCTCCGTCTCTAATGACCTCGTTGTCGACAGGACGTTAAACATTAATCTCCTCGTCCTCCAACTGCTATGTAGTATCCTTGTCAGTAATAAAGTGCCATACTACGGATCTAAAAGTCTTAGGTTAGTTCCCCACAAGATCTACAGTTTCTAGTTGTCACTTATCACGTCTTTCACCTCTGACAATTTGAAAAATACTGAGCTGCACCATGGGTCAAAGTCAACACCATACTGTGGGCCCCCCTATTACAACTGGCAGGGCAAATCAGTTCAGAGATCAGAGGAAGGCAATACCATACCAACCACAGTATGAAAGGTTCCTAGAAGATCACTGCAGTGTTCAGAACACTCTTTAGGTTGATATCAGTGTTAGTATTTCCTTTTTAAGTATCTTTGTGTGTGTGTGGTATCACACCCAGCAAGTACCTTTCATAAAGAGGCTAAGTGAGTAGAAACACTGGTTTCCCTCCAGGGTTTCCACCACTCTCATATCAGAAAATACAGTAACTTACACAACCACTGGAGACTTCTCGAGAGAATTAAACCTGAACAAATAATTCCCAGGGGTATTTTAAATACCATCCCATTAAGCCACAGCCTGCAAGGGGCAAGTGCAGCCTCGCGCCCCCGCCTACTCCCTGCCAAGAAATAAAAAAGTCTGCAAACAGAACTCACAGCCTGGTTTCTCAGACAGACAGCTGTACCAGTTTCAGCC